>NC_091835.1:35542371-36792371 GCF_037783145.1 Equus przewalskii | reverse complement strand
AACATCTGTGCCCATCTTGCTCTACCTTATATGTGGGACGCCTGCCACAGCATGGCTTGCCAAGCGGTGCCATGTCTGCACCTAGGATCCAAACCAGCAAACCCCAGGCCACCGAAGCAGAACGTGCAAACCTAACCGCTGCGCCACTGGGCCGGCCCCTGGGCTTAGATTTTCTGATCAATAAAATGAGAAATATGTGAGTTGAGCAGAATTATTGTGATCATAAGCATGAAAAATATTCAACTTCAATAGCAAAAAGCAAAAAACAAGCAGAAAGCAATGAAATGTCTTTGTCTATCCAATTAGCAAGATGAAAAAGAAGACAATGGATTGTGTAGATGAGGAAGCAAGGAGAGAAGCATTATTATACTCAGCTCTGGGGTATACTTTAATATAACTTATCTGGAGGAAAAGTCGCAATATATATTAAAAGTCTTTAAACTTCTTACATGAGGTACCTAGAGTAGTCAAATTCATAGTGACAGAGAGGAGAGTGGTGGTTACCAGAGTTGGGGTAGGAGAGAATGAGGAATGAGGAGCTACTGTTTATGGATATGGAGTTTCTGTTTTGTAAGATAAAAAGAGTTCTGTAGATGAATGGTGGTGACGATAGCACAACGTGAACATACTTAATGCCACTGAACTGCACACCAAAGAATGATTACGATGATAAATTTTGTTACATGCATTTTGCCACAATTTTTAAAAATAAATGTTAAAAATACTCATATCCTTTGATCAGCAATTCCATTTCTAGAATATTATTCTAAGCCACTAGAATATAAGCTACAAAAGGGCAGGGACAAATTATGGGCACTTGATAAATATTTGTTGAGTCAATTAAGTAACGGAAGTGGACAAAGAATTACATATTTGTTCATTTTAGTATTATTTATTATAGAGAAAACTTGAAAACAACTAACTGTACAATAGTAAATACACTATAGAACATTGTTAGCTGATTACTCAACCATAAATAATGTTGTAAAAGAATATTTAATGGCGTAGAAACTTATCCACGCACATTATCAAGCAAAAGAAGCAGATTTGGAAACAATATATAGAAAATAATCCAACTTTATAAAAATATGCATAGAAACAATCTGAAAAGATTGATATCAAAACATTAACAATTGCTATTGCTTAGTAATTCTTTGAGAATTTCTATATTTTTCAAATTTTAAAAATTATTATTTTGATCATCAGAAAAAGTTACTGAAGCAAACAAACAGCACAATCATGACCGCTGAAGCACAGATTTGAAGCTTCTGCCCGTCAGTGAACAAATACTTATTGAGTGTCTAGAAAATCATTCTAAGCACTAGGTACATAGACTTGGCAGAGCTAGGGCCAGCCCCGTGGCCGAGTGGTTAAGTTCGTGGGCTCTGCTTCCACAGCCCAGGCTTTCACTGGTTTGGATCCTGGGCACAGACACAGCACCTCTCATCAGGCCATGCTGAGGCAGCGTCCCTCATAGCACAGCCAGAAGGACCTACAACTAGAATATGTACTGGGGAGCTTTGGGGAGAAGAAAAAAAAAAAGGAAGTGGCAAAGCTGAGTCCCATAGGCAAAGAACAGGGTAAACTTACGTTCAGAATTAAGGAGAACTTTAGAGGCCAGCCCCGTGGCCCAGTGGTTAAGTTCAAGCGTTCCACTTCAGCAGCCCAGGGTTTCGCTGGTTTGCATCCTGGGCATGGACATGGCACTCCTCATCAGGCCACACTGAGGTGGTGTCCCACATAGCACAATCAGAGGTACTCACAACTCAAATATACAACTATGTACTGGGGGGCTTTGAGGAGGATAAAAAAAAAGTTTTGTTTTTGGTTGAGGAAGATTTACCCTGAGCTAACATCTGTGCCAGCCTTCCTCTGCTTTTTTTGTATGTGGGACACCTCCACAGTGTGGCTGTTAAGTGGAGTAGGTCCTCATCCAGGATCCAAACCCACGAACCTGGGCCACCAAAGAAGAGGGCAGGGAACTTTAACCACTCAACCACTGGACCAGGCCCCCTTCTTTAGCTTTTTCAGGTGAGATGTAAACTACAGATCCTTTATATCTTAATTTGGACTTCTTTGAGTACTAAGGTTGATTTTTTTGAAGCCATTTGTGTATTCTCTTAGAAATATACATTTCTGTTGTTCACACCCTTTTCGACTATAGCAAATACACCTCTTTTAAAAAAAGAAGCATTTTCAGTAACGGTCAACATCAGTAATCAGAAACCCTTGCTGCAGGGTTTTGCACCTCTTCTGCGATCACAAATTGAAGTGTAGATGTTCTACTGAGATCTCTAGGCACTGTCGTCTCAAATGTACATCCCTCGGGCTTAAAGTCCCCTGAAATAAAGGTTACTCAAAGTGTGATCCCGGGACCCATGCCTGCTCAAAGTGTTTGTTATTTGAGGACGACGGTGCAGAAAATGAGAGTGAATATTAAGGAATGTTTAGAGCAATTTGACAGAGTAAGTTATGTCAGATGAATCTATTATTTTTAAAATGGGGCTTGTATTTTATATGTTTTAAAATTTCAATTTCTAGTAATTTTTAAATTACATCTTATAAATGTCTTGGTCCATGACTGGAGATTAAAACAACAAGCTGAACCTTCACCATAGACAGGTTGAGAAGCACTATTTTAAAGATTTTTTTTTTTTTGACTCAGTGTATTAGTTTCTTATTGCTGCTATAAAAAAATTACCAGAAACTTAGTGGCTTAAAACAACACAAGTCATTATGTTACATTTCTGGAGGTCAGAAGCCCAAAATAAGTCCCAATGGGTTAAAGTCAAGGTGTAGGTAGAGTTGTGTTCTTTCTGGAGGCTCCAGCGGCGAATCTGTCTCCTTGCCTTTCCCAGCTTCTAGAGGATGTCTGAATTCCTTGGCTAATGATTTCTTCCCCCATTTTTAAAGCCAGCAAGTTGTGAAAGCCAACATTTGAACATTTGAAGCCAACATCTTCAAATGTCTCTCACTCTGATCTCCTTCTTCCACTTGTAAGGACCTTTGTGATGACAATAGGTCAATACAGGACAATCTTCCCATCTCAAGACCCTTGGCTAAATCATATCGATAAAGTCCCTTTGCCATATAAGGTAACATATTCACAGGTTTTGGCGTTTAGGATGTGGACATCTTTGCAGGAGGTGCCATTCAGCCTACCACATGCAGCCTACTAGTTTTAGCCCCCAAAGCCACATTCTTAAATACACTTTCGGAGAGCAATAGGAGTTCCTGGTCACATTGGAAAGACATGTTTTCCACAAATACACACGTCAAACCATGGTCCATGTGGTAAGTAAGTAAATGATTTGGTCCTAGATTTAAATAAACCAAACATCTCTGCTGATTTTCATGAGTTTCAGCTGTCTCAGGTGCTACCCATCAAATCATCTAAAATCACTTTATCTATTTGCCTGTCTGGAAAAAGTTGATGAATGATACTGTGGGAAGATATCCCACCACCACCATGTAACCCAAAGTCAAAGAGCTGAGGAACTATCAGAATTTACCAAATTTTATCACCATTTTCAAGGGGTTTTGTGTGTGTGTGTCAATTATTAAGGACAAGTTTTTGTGTTTTATCAGTCACCATCATTTGTTATCACTAGCAAGACCTCTGTAGCACAAGCTCTACTTTGGGTGTCTACACCATTCAGCTTCTTCCTGATAAAGCGACCAAGAGTCATCTCTGCCCTTACTATTATTCTCTCCATTCATTGTGATGCTTTTTTATTTAAAGTTCCTATTTCTTTCAGGACCAGCAGCCACTAAATAAGGTCGTAATTATCAGCTGACACTTAGATTTTTCTTTACTATTTTCACAATTACGAGCAATGCTGGAATAAACCACCTAGTACACGTCATTTCATGTTTGACCTCAGAGTAAATGCCTAGAAGTAGGATATTTATGGAAAGATTTGCATTTGTTTTATAAATCCGGTGTAAGGCTTATATTTGACATATAATCTAAACTGCTTTTCTAAAAGGTTGTGCAACTTACATCCTGTTGCATGGGATAGTAACTTGATGCAATGGTGGCCTCCAAGCACACTGCCAGTTGTGCTATCCAAGAAGTCATAGGACAGAAAAGCTCACAAACCAAATTAAGATGCTCAAACCACATTTGTCGAATCCATTTGAAGCATAGTGAGAATCAAGGGTAAAGAGATGGGGTAAGTTAACACACTTAAAATGGGGTGCAAAGTAGGGTGGAAGGACCATACTCCCTGATACCTGGGTTACTCAATGTTCATATGTCTCTCACTCTCCCTCTCTTCCACATTAGCCTTTTCCACTGATGGTATAGTTATGAGGACCAGACTTGAACTTTTGAGCAAGGCGGCTCAGCAGATGCCTGGAGCCAACATGTACTTGCTCTGTCAGGGAGAAACAGGGGCAAGTACACCTGCCCACAGCTATGTCTGCCGCCTAGCCTGCTAGAGCAGAGTACCAGTGGGAACAGAATGGAACCATAATGGGTGTCATCAGTGGGTTACCAATTTGGGGATGACATAGCTGTCTGCCTAGAATTGGCATATTTTCTATGTAAACTAGATCTTTTCTTCATCTTCTAACTATAATTATCACTTTTGTGTGTTCCGTCATACATTCCATTTATTCTATTATCTTTAATATGTCTTACAGGTTACTAACTTACTTTATATCTAGCACATCTAATGAATTCTGTCTATGTCTCATGAGCCTCTTGTTTGCTCACTATGTATTTTAACACTTCTTATGAGTCTTGTCCATATCTCATCAGCTACTATAAGTCATACACACATATACCTGAGTTATATACTGCAAGCTATTCATAAGGTGCTATCTGTTGATGGGGTTCAGACACACTACCCCAAAAGGTGGCACCCTGGCATAGTTGGTATTGTAAGTTGAAGGAATTTGAGAAAACAGCAGAAGCAGGAAGGCCGCTCTGACCTTCCCCCACCCTTCTCTCCCGAAACAGATCATAAGAACTTCATGTGAGAGGTGCCCTCCCTCTACTCGGAGGAAAGGAGCATCCTTCTCTCCAAAGACAAAGGGACCCGAGAAGAATCCTAAACAAACAGGCCTTGCTAAGTTTCCCCCAGTTAACTACAATTACCTCATACTCCTTAATCTAGGATATTTCTACATGACTATCATCAAACTTAGCAGACACATGCACAGGTCTAATTGCTCTTGGGGTCTTCATTTCCTTGTGAAGGTTCCCATGTGAAGTAAAACTTACATTCAATAAGTTGCATGCTTTCTCCAGTTAATGTCTTTGTCAGTTTAATTTTCAGACCCAGCCAGGGTCCTCAAGAGATGAAAACTTTTTTCTTCCCTATACTGTGCTTAACACTGTTTATCAGTTTCATTGATCCTCTCTGTTTTTAATTTGTTCTATAACACAAATCAATATTCTCAAATTATACAGCACTCATTGCAGATCCCTCTAACAGTACATTTAAGTACCATTTTCTCCCACTCACTACGCACACTGACTCCTCTTTACCAATCTTGTTTTTTTTTCCTAATCCTTCAGGGAGAAATGTATAAGTGTTTTTATTTAAATTTATTGGTATTTTAACGCAATTCACAATTTTCTTATATGTTTCATGGCATTTGAACTTATTTTAGAAATTCCTGGGGCGGCCAGTGGCTTAGTGGTTAAGTTCGTGCACTCCACTTCAGCAGCCCAGGGTTTCGCTGGTTTGGATCCTGGGCATGGACATGGCTCTGCCCCTTAGGCCACACTGAGGCAGCATCCCACATGCCACAACTAGAAGGACCCACAACTAAAGTATACAATTATGTACTGGGGGGAATTGGGGAGAAAAAGCAAAAAAAAAAAAAAAAAGAAAGAAATTCCCTTGCCCATTTTTAACTTGGATTATTTATCTTTTAAAATATAAATTGGGGAACAATTAACAAACTCTGGATATTAAAAACTTTTGTCTTTTTTCCCAGTTTAAATCAATCTTTCAACATTTTTTTCTTTTTTTTCTCCCCCCCCCCCGCCCCCCCCCCCAGGGAGATTAGCCCTGAGCTAACATCTGCTGCCAATCCTCCTCTCTTTGCTGAGGAAGACTGGCCCTGAGGTAACATCCATGCCCATCTTCCTCTACTTTATATGTGGGACGCCTGCCACAGCATGGCTTGACACTGTCCACCCCTGGGGGTCTGAACTGGTGAACCCCAGGCAGCCGAAGCAGAACCCGCGAACTTAAGTACTGCGCTACACCGCCAGCCCCTCACATTTTTTAAGATGGTTTTTGCCACTTGGAAATTTTTAACTTTTATTTCGTCAAGTCTTGAAATCTTTTACCGTGCTTGATTTTTGCTTCATGCTTAGACAAGACTTTTCCACCGTGAGAATATAGCTTGTCACCCATATTTTCTTTCTAATGTGTATCTTAATCTAGTGTGACTTGAACCAAGTTAATTAACAGCTCTGTGATTCAAATTTTTTGTCTGTAAAAAATGAAGGTAATGAGAATACATACTCACAAGTTTATGAGAAATAGATGTGTTGGTCCATGTAATGCTTAGAATAATGCATGGCACTTAACAAGTTCACAATCAATGTTCACTGCCATTACCCCTGCATCAACATCACACAGCTTTAAGAACACTTTAGTATCCTGCTTGGGTTCTTAAAAGTAAATATGGTTTGAAATATATTCAAACAATAGAAAATAAGAATAAAAATTACCTCACCCGCAAAGAAAACCACTGTTAACAAATTAGTGATTATTTCTCCAGATATTTATATTTCTACATTCAACCCACTCACCCACATATGCAGCTGCACACTGCCTTTCTGTTACTGTCAATGAACTGTCTAAAGCCGGTCTCTTGGCTTGCATACTGCCCGCATCCCTGTTACTCTAAGTCGTCACTCTGCAATTCTCCTCTCTCCCACCTCACCCATTTTCCATCTTTATGGATCCTTCCTAGCAGTATACAAACATGCCGTTATTTTTCCATCTTTTTAAAAAAGTCTTTTAACTCTACTTTCCATATTACCTGCTGATCCATTTTCTCCTCCCCTTTGAAAAAACTTCTTGAAGTAGCTGATGATATTTGCTGCCGCCAGTTCTTACTCTTTCATTCTACAGCACTGCTCTTGTCCAGGTCAGCAGTGACATTCCCATTGCCACATGCAATACCCAGCTCTCAACCTCCGCCTACTTCCCTGGACACAGTTGATCACTCTCTCCTACTTTGTGCACTTACTTGGTTTCCAGGGGAGCATCTTTTTTGGTTTACCACCTCTCTCACAGGTCACTCATTCTCAGGCTCCTTTCCTGGTCCTTCTTCACATTAGTTTCTTAGAGTTGGGATGTCCCAGACCTCAGGCTTCAGGTCTCTTTTCTTCTCTAATTGCATTCACTATCTTGGTGATCTCATCTAGTCTACGGCTTCAAATATCATATGCATGCTGATGACTTTCAAATGTATATATCTAGCTCAGACCTTTGAATTACAGAACCCTTCAGCTGTTTACTCATCTCCTCTTGGATGTGTAAAAAATTGTAAAAGTCACATTATCCAAAGTGGAATTCCTGATCTGCACACTCTACCCTGCAGCCTTTTCTACCTCAGCCAACGCCAACCCTGTCCTTCCACTTACTCAGGACAACGCCTTCAATTATCCTTGACTCCTTTCTTTCTCTCATACCCTGTATTCAATTCATCAAGAAATTCTATTGGCTCTACCTTCAAAACATTTTCAGAATCTGTAGTCCACCGCTACCACCCTAATCTGAGACTATTATTCCTCATCTGATTTATACCATAACCTCTAAACTGATCTCTGCTTCCAACCTGGCCCATCCCTATCCCCACTAGTCCGTTATCAAGACATCAGCCAAAATTTTTAAAAAGGTCAGTTAGCTCACTCATCTGCTCAAAAATCTCCTCTAGCTCTGTATTTCACTCAGAGTAAAAGTCAGTGTCCACAAGATCTTTTTTTCTTTTTGAGGAAGATTAGCCCTGAGTTAACATCCGCTGCCAATTCTCCTCTTTTTGCTGAGGAAGACTGGCCCTGAGTAACATCTGTGCCCATCTTCCTCTACTTTATATGTGGGACGCCTGCCACAGCATGGCTTGACAAGCAGTGACATGTCCACACCGTGCATTGGAACCGGTGGCCCGGTCGACGTGGAACGTGCACACTTAACACCTGCACCACCGACTCCACAGATCTTATTCTACTTACTTCATCTACTAATTTTGCCCCTCGCTCACCTGCTCCAGCCACACTGGCTTTGCTGCTCCTCCAATTCTTCACGGACTCGCTGTTCCCTCTGCCAGGAAGACTCTCACTAAATGTCCCCATGTCTGACTCCCTCTCCTCCTTCAAGTCTGCACATTCCTCACCCTCTCCTTAAAGCTTATCCTTACCATTCTGTTTTAATTTCGTTTGTGCCCCTTTCCCACAACGTGCAAGGTCCTTTATCCTGTTCTGTTTGGTTCATAGGGTGTATCTTCTAACATACTAATAATTTCATTCATCTGTTCAGCAAGTATTTGTGCCAGGCATTGTTTTAAGCATTTGGGATGTTTAAATGAAATAAACAGTAAAAATCCCTGCCTTCAGGGGCCAGCCCCATGGCCGAGTGGTTAAGTTCACTCGCTCTCCTTCAGCAGCCCAGGGTTTCGCTCGTTCAGATCCTGGGCACAGACCTAGCATCGCTCAAAAAGCCATGCTGAGGCAGCATCCTACGTGCCACAACTAGAAGGACCCACAACTAAAATATACAACTATATTCTAGGAGGCTTTGAGGAGAAGGAAAAAAAAAATCCCTGACTTCAAACCACTTGCAGTCTAGTGGAGTAAGACAACACAGTACACAATAAATATAATAAATAAGTAAAGGTTATTTGTTGAATAAATAAATGGATATATCTATGGCTACCAAAGATATCCAAATACTTCTATTAGAATAAATTTCTAGGGGCTGGCCCTGTGGCCGAGTTGTTAAGTTCGCGCGTTCCGCTGCAGGGGGCCCAGTGTTTCGTTGGTTCGAATCCTGGGCACGGACATGGCACTGCTCATCAAGCCACGCTGAGGCAGCGTCCCACATGCACAACTAGAAGGACCCACAACGAAGAATATACAACTATGTACCAGGGGACTTTGAGGAAAAAAAGGAATAAATAAAATCTTTAAAAAAAAAAAAAGAAGAAATTTCTACAAATAGAATTGGGTTAATGAATATGCACATTTTAAGTTTTTGTACAACATGGCCAAATTATTGCTCAATAATCAACAGAAGAAAATTGGCCTAGCACATTTATATACATATATATTCATAGATAAATATCTGTGACCAGTCCCAACCGTCTTTTGTGGGTCTGGCCTGTAACTTAATCCAAGAACATGTCTTTCTCTTATATTATAGGAAATGATGGTGAGAGTAAACAGTAGTAGTTTTTTGTTAATGTTCTTATTGGCAAAAAAATATTTGGAATGTTTTTTTAGGGAGGAAAATAGGAAATGTCATTGGTTTTTTAAGTCACAAAATCTGAGAAACACTGACAGAATATTTAGTATTATTAATGTTTCTCTTTCACAGCTAAGATGAATTTAAAAAATTAAGACTGTTTAATCTTATCAAGAAAATTGCTACCTTTAATCTATAAATTTATATATTCATAAGATTTTCATAATCGGAATACTCTACCTCAAAGTATTAGATACTTGATAAACTAATCCAGAAATAAAAAGAAATATAAGCATATAGCAACAGTTATATATCCTCGACAGGGTAAATAAAATAATAAAATAAAAATATTTTTAAAAAATAAAATAAATAGGGGCTGGCCCCGTGGCCGAGTGGTTAAGTCTGTGCGCTCCGCTGCAGGCGGCCCAGTGTTTCGTTGGTTCGAATCCTGGGCACGGACATGGCACTGCTCATCAAACCACGCTGAGGCAGCGTCCCACATGCTACAACTAGAAGGACCCACAACGAAGAATATACAACTATGTACCGGGGGCTTTGGGGAGAAAAAGGAAAAAATAAAATCTTCAAAAAAAATAATAATAAAATAAAATAAAATAAAATAAATAACAAAAATTAAAATAAACTAAAATAAAATTAAAAAGAATTTTAAAAACTTTTAACAGAGTTGAATAACTTTGTAAATTAAAATTAGATGAAAGATAAAATATTATGAAACTTTATGTTTAATATTTTGTGTATTATGATTAAGAAACAAGTTCTTAATGGCAGTTTAAAATTTAAATAAATATTTGTGAACAATTTCTCTTCTGGATAACAGATTTGTTAACTTTGGTTTCCCCCAAAAGCAAGAAAATAAAATATTGATGCTTAAATGTCTAAATTGTCCATCTAAAAGACTACCCTTAATCTCTGGGCCTAAAGCAAAGAAAACGGAAAAAAACCCCGCAGTCCTCTTTCCTCCACAGGTATAAATTTGCAGCTGATAAGGATTGGTGCAGTCATGCCTATTGCCTTGGATAACAATGTTTTGCAAACCTTGCATTCTTAGATAACAAATTCTTAAAAGTATTCTTGTTTGAGAGGTCAGAAGACAATAGAAAAGATGTTGTTCATGACATTTACTCTTAGGATTAATCTCTTTGACCTTTTTTGAGATTTAGGAACTCCAAGTTTATCTTGGCTGTTTCAAAACTAGTGGCAGAATTTACAAGTTTTAAAGGAGAGGAAAAAACAGAAAAGCTAAAATTGTCTTGAAAAGAAATGTACCCACTCTTTCTGAATGCTTGTGACTTATTATATATAAGAGTATGAAGGGGCAGGGGCTGGCCCAGTGGCGCAGTGGTTAAGTTCACACGTTCCTATTCTCGGTGGCCTGGGGTTCCCTGGTTTGAACCCTGGGTGCCAGCATGGCACTGCTTGGCACACCATGCTGTGGTAGGCATCCCATGTATAAACTAGAGGAAGATGGGCATGGATGTTAGCTCAGGGCCAGTCTTCCTCAGCAAAAAGAGGAGTATTAGCAGTAGTTAGCTCAGGGCTAATCTTCCTCAAAAAAAAAAAAAAAAAAGAGTATGGGGGGGTGGCCCATTGGCGTAGTGATTAAGTTCACATGCTCGCTTCCAGCGCCTAGGGTTTCTGCGTTCAGATCCCTGGCTCAGACCTGCACACCACTCATCAAGCTATGCTGTGGCAGCATCCCACATACAAAATAGAGGAAGATTGGCAACAGATGTTAGCTCAGGGCCAATCTTCCTCACACACACACACACACACACACACAAGTATGAAATATACATTCCCCAGTGATTTAAGAATGCACAAATCAATTAGTTGATTTTTTGACATTTATGACATATATTTATGACAAAACTTTGCTCCAGGCAATGGTTGGTGTTTTTCAAGCTTTACTGTGACACATTAATAAATAGTGAAATAAATGCTGTGTGTCTATAGCAGCATTAAGAAAAAAATCCGTATAGAAAATATCAAAGAACACTGTACTAATAATAATTCTTTCCTGGAAATTTTAGGTTATTAATATTATCTGGACAGCTTACTGGGTGTATTTCTTTTTTTTTTTTTAAAGATTGACACCTGAGCTAACATCTGTTGCCAATCTTCTTTTTTTTTTCTCTTCTTCTTCTCCCCAAAGCCCCCCAGTACATAGTTATATATTCTGGTTGTAGGCCCTCCTGGCTGTGCTATGTGGGACACTGCCTCAGCATGGCCTGATGAGCAGTGCCATGTCCGCGCCCAGGATCCGAATCTGCTGAAACCCTGGGCCACCGAAGCGAGGCACAAACTCAACCGCTCAGCCACAGGGCTGGCCCCTGGGTATATTTCTTAATGCCTGTCACTGGCAAGACAGTGTGAACGCCGTCATACTAATAAGACTCTTGAACAACAGAGGTTACCTTTGCATTCATAGAGTTTGCATTCTGGTAAGGATACCAATGAGGAAACCAATGATGATGTCCTAGGGTGGGTACAGGATCCTGAGGCGGTAATGTGAAAGACACTTGACCTCGAATTGAGGGATCAGCGCTGCTTCCTGGAAGAAATGACATTTCAGTGAGGATTAGAGGAGAGGTTAAGAACGTGGACTCTGAAGACAGGCTGTCTGCATCCTACCAGGGCACCATTATTTCCCATGTGAATTTATGCAACTTACTTAACCCCTGTGCCTTAGTTTCCTTATAAGCAAAAGGAAAAAATAAAAGTACCTATCCCACAGGGCTGTTGTTAGGACTCACTGACATAATGAAGGTAAAGTGCTCAGCCTGACACAGCCTTGATAAAAGTTTGCCATTACCATCATAGGAACTGGGCGCGGGGTGGGGCAGGAGGGAGAGGTATGCGTGTGCTCCCTCATGTGAAGCCTGTAGGTGCACAGGAATTGGGATGAAGTTGAGAATAGAGCAAAGCACAAGCCAAATCTGAGAGAAGCGATGAGGGAAAAGTAACAGAGGAGCTAGATCGCGAAACGCCTTGTAAACCACATGGAAAATGCAGAGTTTAACCCTTGGGCAACTGAGAGACGGAAGAGTTTTAAGCAAACTGACATCATGCTGGCTCTTCTGTGGCCAGGACCTGTGTGATAGCACAGATTAGCTTTTGTGTATATTTTTTTAAAGTTTCCCTCTCTAGAAAGCTTATCTAGACGCATCTTCAACTGGACTAACAGAGCCCTATGCTAGAGCACAGGCTGGACCTGCCCCATCACCCTTCTTTAAGGCATACGATGGCCCTCAATGTGGAAAAGTAGATTGCAGGGGGCTGAATAATTGGAGACTGTAGCAGCGATTCAGATTGGAAACAATGGTGGCTGTGGCAGTGGGGATCAAAAAGATAGACATATATAAGTAGAATTAGCGAGAATTGGCGATTGAACACCTAAGCTGAAGAAAAGGAGGACTCCTACATGGCAGTTAGGCTTTGGCCTTGGGCAGCTGATGGATGGGAGTGCCAGTCATTGAAGTAAAAAACTGAGGAAATAGAGCCGGTTTGGGGGTGACAACCATGAGGCCAAGTAAATCTGAGCTGTCTCCTTCATATCCAAACAGAGATGTTGAAGAGACCATTGCATATACCACTGTGGAGCTGAGAAGGGGGATCTGATAGCACATGTGGATTTAGGAGTCATTTGATTGCCCAGGAAACTTGCTCAGAACAGTGGATCATGGTGGCCGACCCATGGCCAAGTGGTTCACTTCACACGCTCTACTGGTTAGGATCCTGGGTGCGGACATAGCACAGCTCATCAAGCCGTGCTGAGGAGGCTTCCCACATAGCAGAACTAAAAGGACCTACAACTAGAATATAAAACTATGGACTGGGGGGCTTTGGGGAGAAGGAAAAAAAATGATTGGCAGCAGATGTTAGCTCAGGGCCAATTTTTTTTTTTAAAAATAACAGTGGATCATTATCTTTTATGAATCACGGACGCTTGGAAAAATGTAATAAAAGTAGTCTATCTGCTCTCCAGAGAAAACACATACAGTCATGCATCACTTCACCAGGGGGATATGTTCTGAGAATTGCATCATCAGGCAATTTTGTCGTTGTGCAAACATCATAGAGTGTACTTGCACAAACCTAGATGGTATAGCCTACTACACACCTAAGCTATATGGTTCTAATCTTATGGGACCACTGTCGTATATACCGTCCGTCATTGACCAAAACATCGTTATGTAGCACAAGACTGTACTCATAACTCTGATTGCATTTCGGGAGGTTCATTAACTTCTTGAAGCATATCCATGAAATCTTTGATGGCATCTGATGTAGCATGAGAAGCATAATCGACCCAGAATCCATAGAAAGAACTGTTAAATTAATTAAACAAGGAGCCCATTAGCCTGATGTGGCTCTAACGCCATGGTGGCCTATGTAAGCAAACGAAAATCGAAGGCTGTTAATGCCTCAAGGTTACAAAATCAAAATGCTCAGGACAACCAACGCAAACAGCCAACTAGGCTTTAAGCCATAGCCAATCAAATAATCTCCTTGTTTGCCTCTGTACTTTCTCTAAAACAGTTCTACCCTGGCGCCAGTCCCAGAGCACTCCTAACCACTTCTGGTTTGGCATTGCCCAATAGGAATCAATTTTTGCTCAAATAAACTCTTAAAATTTTTAGTATGCCTCAATTTATCTTTTACCAGAACAAAATACAAGAGAAAACTGATTTTCCACCCAGGAAAAAGGTAAGAATGTGGTATTGTGGAAGCAAAGTGAATGTTTTGAGAAAGACTTCTTGAACAAGGTCAAATATTTCTGAGAATAAAAGCCTGAACAGTGCCCGCTGGGTTTTCAGGGGACTTTGATAATCATGAACAGAGCAGCTACAGAGAAAGTTGTTCAGGGGAGCAGGACTCCAGGTGGACCACAGGTTGAGGGGTGAAAGGCCAAAAACAAAAAGGAATGGCAAGGTGCTAAGAAGTCAGCATTGAATGAAAGATGAGAGAGAAAGTGGAAGAGGGAGAGAAGACAGAAAGAAAGACATTACTTTTGTAAGTAGGGTAAGCATGTTTAAATGTTCATGGGAAGGAACCAAAGTTGAAGACACAAGGGGAAAAAAAAAGAGCCAGTTTTGAGAAAGAGAGAAGGGCTGAAATCCAGAACATAGGTGGAGGTATTCTCATTACCCCCAGAGTAGAGACATTTCCCTTAGAACAGCGATGAGAAAATCATATGCCAGATTCCCAAGCACTTATGTATATGTCAGGTCCGGTTTCATCAAGACACATGAATGGGTCTCCCTTTACGCCAAGGGGAACTATGGATAGGAAAAAGACTCCAGAGTCATCATGATCTTGCTTTCACCTGCCGCTGTTTTGTGATCATAACTAAGATATTATTCCATTTCTCCTAAGCTTCTAAGACCTTCACTGCTCTTGAGTCTTAAAATTTTTTACTCACATCAAAATCTCTCCAAAATTGAAATCTGGGGCTATTATAACATCCATCTCAGTTTTATTTTCCATCCTTGACAATTGCCCTAACATAATCTGTACTCTATAGTAATCCCTCACAAATATGCTCAGTTTATTTTTATTTTGTAAAAAGAAATTTTACTGTGGTAAACATACATAACAAAATTATAATTTTTTTAAAAGACTTTTTTTATTTTTCCTTTTTCTCCCCAAAGCCCCCCGGTACATAGTTGTGTATTTTTCAGTTGTGGGTCCCTCTAGTTGTGGCACGTGGGACGCACCTCAGCATGGCTTGATGAGCGGTGCCATGTCCGCGCCCAGTATCGGAACCTGCGAAACCCTGGGCCGTGGAAACAGAGCACGAGAACTTAACCACTCGGCCGTGGGGCCAGCCCCAAAATTATAATTTTAAGCATTTCTAAATGCATAATTCACAATATTGTGCAACCACTGCCACTAACTACTTCCAAAAACATTCTCAAATAGAAACTCTATAACCATTAAGCAATAATTGCCCATTCCCCCCTCCCCAGCCCCTGGTAACCTCTAATCCACTTTCTGTCTTTATGCATTTGCCTATTCATGGAAATAGAATCATACAACATTAATCCTTTTGTGTCTGGCTTATTTCACTTAGTTGAATGTTTTCAAGGCTCATCCATGTTGTAGCTTGTGGCAGAACTTCATTCCTTTTTATGGATGAATAATATTCCATTGTACATACACACCACATTTTGTACATATGTACCGCATTCATCTGTTGATGGACCCTTGGATTGTTTCCACCTTTTAGCTACTGTGAATAATGCTGCAATGAACATTGTCATAGAAGTATCCTTTTGAGTCCCTGTTTTCAATTCCTTTGGGTAGGAGTGGAATTGTATCATATAGTAATTCCATGGTTAGCTTTTTGAAGAATCTCTGTCAGTTTATTTTCATGCTGATTCCTGTAACTCCTCACCCAATGCTATTTGTATATTCTCACCGAGTTTGGTAAATAACAAGATTCACTCATCTCATCTTCACATTTCTCTTGGATAAGTTTCTGCAGAGATACAAACCCTTACTATGATCAGGGGAAACATTCTGCTTCTGCATGCACAATTTGCCTCTCTCCTGCTATACACTTCACGTACCTACGTATTTTCTACAGTAGTCATTCCTTATCTGCAGTTTCACTTTCCACAGTTTCAGTCACCCACGTCAAACTCAGTCCAAAAATATTAAATGGAAAACTCTAGAAATAAACAATTCATAAGTTCTAAATTGTGGGCCTTTCTGAGAAGCACGATGAAATCTTGCGCTATCCTGCTCGATTCTGCCCAGGACATGAATCATTCCTTTGTCCAGTGTATTGTTTGTGTTCAGGTAACCATTGACATCATCCAACCATGTACATCATCATGGCTCCATGATCCTCCTTCTGATGTATTGTCAAATGCTATGGTACAATGCCTACATCATTCACCTCACTTCATCTCACCATGTAGGCATTGTATCATCTCACATCAGCACAAGAAAAAGAAAGGTGAGTATAGTACAGTAAGATATTTTGAGGGAGGGAGGAACCACATTCACATAATTTTTATTACAGTATATTGTTATAATTACTCTATTTTGTTATTTGTTATTGTTGTTAATCTCTTACTGAGCTTAATTTATAAATTAAACTTTATCATAGGTATGTACATATAGGAAAAACATAGTAAATAGAGGATTCCACACAATCTGCAGTTTCAGGTGTCCACAGTGGGTCTTGGAGGGTATCCCCCCAGAAGAGAGGGGGACTACTGTGTACAGAATATCTCAGCACTGGGATGTAGAATTAAATAAAAAATGGATATTCAAGCCCAAGAAAGCAAGCACTGTAGGGTTTTTATTAAGAATGTTTCAGGCCTCTGTAGTGTCTTTATTAAGATCCCTTCATTCAGGGGAAGGAGGGCAAGGATTTTGATCTGTTTTGTTTCACTGATTTAATCCTTTTGCCTGGATCAATCCTGGTAAGTGCTCAGTAGACACCTATTGAAGGAGTGAATATCTGAATACAACTCTCATTGTGTCATCTTGGCCCATTCTTGTCCAGCCTAGATAGCACTAGGGAGAGCTTGTTACGCTATGACCACTGGCACACAGCAACAAACGCCACTTCTTTCTTTTCATTGATGGCTTGTTCCCTTGGGGTTCGTACACACCCCAAGGTATTTTATAGCTAGTAATGCAGAGCTACAGCACTTAACCTCAAGCTATATATATATTTTTTAATTGACAAATAACATTATATTAGTTTCAGGTGTACCACTTAATGATTTGATATTTATATATATTGCAGAATGATCAAGCTATATATTTTAACCAATTTTCCCCAAATTCTTAAGTTCAGTATTGGTATTTTTCCCAACCTGAAATTCATCCACATTCTAGCAAAATCTCTATAACACATGACTTCTCTCGCTAGTGAGCTTCCATTGGCTGGGTGGAAAATGAAGGCTGTAACAATATACCCCACAGGATTCTGAGTCACATTATATGCATCAGGGCACCAAAGACTAGCAAACCACATATGCTAGATGGGTGACCCTGGCTTCAGGAAAGGTAGCCACTATAGGGGCTTCTTTCTATTCTCTCACATTAGTCTCCTGTGGGCCATAACATTTGGCTTCTCACAAGGCCGGCCTAGAATGGTACATGACCTTGGGTATTAGAGAACACCTAAATTATTTCCTTGAAAGGGGGTTTTGCTTGCAGGGTATTGTTACAAATCCCTTATATATTGTTAACTAGTTCTTGCAACCCATTTAAATTAAAATCATAAGATATCTGTACCATTAATGTGATTTTCTAATAAGGTCTTAGAACAATATTTCCCCCAAAATGTTTCTGTCATACAGGATATAAGATGTATTAGTTTCCTTTTGCTGCTGCAACAAATTACCAAAAACTTGGTAGTAACTTATTATCTTACAGTTCTGGAGATCAGAAGCCCCACATCCGTCTCACTGGGCTAAAATCAAGTGTCAGATAGGCAACGCTCCCTCTGGGGCTTCTAGAGGAGAATCTTTTCCAGCTTCTAGAGGTTGTCGCCATTCCTTGGCTCACGGCTCCTCATCACTATGCTTATTCTCCCTCTGCTTCTTTTGTCACTTAGCCTTTTCTCTGTCTGACTCTCCAGCTTCCCTCTTATCAGGCCTGGATGATCCAGGATAATCCCCTATCTCAGGATTCTTAATCACACGTACAAAGTTTCTTTGGCCACCTAAGGTAACATATTCATAGGTTCCTGGGATGAGGGTGTGGACGTGTTTGGAGGGCCATTATTCAGCCTTCCACATATGACTTCTGAAAAACCTCATGTTCTGCAGAATTACATATATGTACACGCACACAGACAGATACACATGCACACGGTCGTTACGGGGACTACAAGGCTGAGAGGCAAAAAGCACCCAGAATGTATGCAACTACATACAACAGTAACAATTCTAGTATAAACATATTAGCACTGTTAGAAAGAGATACAAAATTCCTAATAAATGTGAAGGTGGCTTGATGAAGTCAAATGGAGAAAGAGCTGAGGCTGCTGACTTTACACAGAGGACACAACGCAGAGGTCAGGCTGCCAAGAGCCGGAGCCTGGGGGGACAGGCTGTACACGTTGCTATCTATCAGATGCTTTTACTTGGTGGTGCATGACATTATCGTGTTGGAAAAAAATGCATACAAAGCAACTTGATTTATACTTCATTCTAACACTACTCCCTTATTTATTATTGGCATGTGAGCTAGCTTCCTTTTTGGTTTTTTTTCTTTGGCTTTTTTCTAAATCAAGGCTTTTCAATAGACTTTATTTTTTAGAAAAGCTTTATATTTACAGAAAAATTGAGAAAATAATACAGAGTTCCCATGAGTTCCACACCTAGTTTCCCCTACTAGGGTGATACCTTTGTTAAAATTAATAAACCAATATTAATACATTAATATTAAATAAAGTCATAGTTTGGGGCCTGCCCTGTGGCCTAGTTTGGCTCGCTCTGTTTTGATGGCCCGAGTTTCGTTCCTAGTTGCAGACCTACACCACTCAGTGGCAGCTATGCTGTGGTGGCGACCCACATACAAAATAGAGGAAGACTGGCACAGACGTTAGCTCAGGGTGAATCTGCCTCAGCAAAAAAATAAACAGAAAAATAAAAAAATAATAAAGTCATAGTTTTTTTCAATTTCCTTAGTTTTTACCTAATGTTTTTTTCCTGTTCCAGGATCCCATGCAAGATACCTTGTCACATCCAGTTGTCATGTCTCCTTTAGCTCCTCTTGGTTGTGGCAATTTCTCAGACCTTCCTTGTTTTTGACGACCTTGGCAATTTTGAGGAGTCTTGGTGAGGTATTTGTAGGATGTCACATGACTGGAATTTGTCTTTGTTTTTCTCATGATAAAATTTGGGCTATGGGTTACTGAAAGGAAGACCACAGAGGTAGAGTGCCATTTTCATCACGTCATATCAAAGGTTCACACTCTCAACATGACTGGTCACTGTTGATGTTGGCCTTGATCACCTGGCTGAGGGAGTGTTTATTAGTGTTGTTGTCTCCACTGTAAGTTGTTTCTTTTTTCCTGCTTCCCATACTGTATACTTTGTTTTTGTTTGTTTGTTTGTTTTTTGAGGAAGATTAGCTCTGAGCTAACATCTGCTGCCAATCCTCTTCTTTGTGCTGAGGAAGACTGGGCCTGAGCCAACATCCGTGCCCATCTTCATCCACTCTATACGTGGGACACCCACCACAGCTTGGCTTGCCCAGCAGTGCCATGTCTGCACCCAGGATCCAAACTGGTGAATCCCGGCCCGCCAAAGTGGACGCGCGCACTTAACTGCTGCACCATCAGGCCGGCCCCCCATACTGTACACTTTGAAATGAAGTCACTGTGTGCAGCCCACACCTAAGGAGTGGGGAGTTATGTTCATCCTCACTGAGGCAGGAGGATATACATAAATTATTTGGAATTCTTCCACATAGGAGACTTGTCTCTTCTCCTCCATTTATTAATTTACTCGTTTATTTATATCTTTATGGACTCATGGATATTTACTTTATACTTTGATATTTATTTTATAATCCAGTACCACTTTATGTATTTTGTTGTTCAAATTGTTCCTCCTCTCTCGGTTAGTTCTTGTACTCCTTTTACACACCTCAACAATGTGTGGGTTGTGGGTTTGTTTTTTTTTCTAACATTTCCTTACTTTCTGGCACTCCCAAGTACTCTGAATTTATCTGGTATACTCCCTGCCCAGTCCTAGAATCAGCCATTTCTCCAAGGAGCCCTGGGTCCTTTTATTAATGGTATTAGAAAGCAAGATACAGGCACAAGGCATGCTCATTGCTATGGGGGTCACTTTTTAGGCCCTCTCAGCTGACAATAAAAAGTATGTGATTACACTAATATGTGTATATATATGTACTTTTTTTTTGAGGAAGATTGGCCTTGAGCTAACATCTGTTGCCAATCTTCCTCTTTTTGCTTGAGGAAAATTGTTGCTGAGCCAACATCTATGCCAATCTTCCCCTGTTTTATGTGGGACACCACCACAGCATGGCTTGATGAGCAGTGCTAGGTCTGCACCCAGGATCAGAACCTAGGAACCCTGGGCCGCCAAAGCGGAGCACGTGAACTTAAGCACTATGCCACTAGGCCGGCCCCAATACATATATTTTTCAATTGGGTTATTATATGTCTTTTTATTCTTGAGTTGTATGCATAGGAGGTTCTTTAGGGGTGGAAGACCAAAGGAAAAACAATGCTGGGTCCCTGGATTTTCTTTCTAAAAAACAGAGCCTGAGGCAGAATGTCAACTGAACAATTCATACCGGGCATATGGCACTGCTCTGATCTCCGGCCAGGTTTTTTGAGCTGACGTAGAGTCCTCATTAGTTAATACCCTTAACTACAATGCTATGCAATACTTCCAAGTTCTGTTTTCACCTCCCTTTTCCAAACAATGTTTTGTTTCAAATTCTTAATATTTCATCTTAATTTATTGACATTAAAATTCTACAACATTGGCATTCCATGAGACATCGTGCTTCTTCCTGGGGTCAATAAATAAAATAGAATAAAAGCTAATTGAAATCAGAAAGGCATTCAAACATTATACCTAGCTAATAAAATGGGGATAATGATGGAGGAAAGACAGAGAGCTGGAGGGAAAAAGACAACCGGGATCACGGACACTGCACTACAGGGAAGTCAAGCATTGGTGTCCAATCTTCCCGCCCTGTTCTCCTTCGGTAGAGGGATGGGGGCTGGTACCAGAGCTGAGGCCCTCTATCAGCATTTCTGAGGAGCATAAGAGGCTGCTGAAAGAAGACAAAGTAAGGGGTTGGCCTGGTGGCGCAGCAGTTAAGTTCTCACGTTCTGCTTTGGCGGCCTGGGGTTCGCCGGCCCGGATCCCGGGTGCGGACATGGCACCGCTTGTCAAGCCATGCTGTGGCAGGAATCCCATGTATAAAGTAGAGGAAGATGGGCATGGATGTTAGCTCAGGGCCAGGCTTCCTCAGCACAAAGAGGAGGATTGGCACCAGATGTTAGCTCAGGGCTAATCTTCCTCAAAAAATACAAAAAAAGACTAAGAACGAACTATTAGGGTGGACTGCACATCTGGAAGTCCCCTGCCCCTTCCCAGTCAGATACCCTCTTTAACAAGTGAAACAAGGAACTCAACTGGAGGCTCTTTAAGGATAGAAAAACAAAGGAAACACCACAATCCTTTGTCTTTGGGTTTCTTCTCTGAAAAAAAGAAGCCACAGCAGAAAGCCAGTGAAACAACAGGCACAAAGGCACAAGGCATTCCTTTGATCTCTGGACTGGATTTCCAGAACTGAAATGCAAAGTCCACCTAGGGAGGGCCCCACCAGCATTCCCTCCGTCTTCCGTGGAGCCCTATAAAGAAAGAAAACAAGTCTTTCCTGAAAGCTCGTCCTTAGGCACACCTGGGAAGGCTGACAGTATTTGCTACTCTCCTCTGCTGTCTAATTGACCAGTTCACCTGTTCCTTCACCGTTCCAGATGGCTTCATTCAAACTGAAAATTTTGGGAAATCCATCACCCCTACTTCCCTCTTCCCACCAGGAAGGAGCTTGTCCAGCACTCTGCTCTTTTTTTTTTTTTTTTTTTTTTTTTGAGGAAGATTAGCTCTGAGCTAACATCTGCTACCAAACCTCCTCTTTTTGCTGAGGAAGACTGGCCCTGAGCTAACCTCTGCGCCCATCTTCCTCTACCATTTTTTTTTTAAGATTTTGTTTTTCCTTTTTCTCCCAAAGCCCCCCAGTACATAGTTGTGTATTTTTAGTTGTGGGTCCCTCTAGTTGTGGCATGTGGGACACCACCTCAGCAAGGCCTGATGAGCGGTGCCATGTCTGCACCCAGGACTGGCCCTGGTGAAACCCTGGGCCAGCGAAGCAGAACGTTTGCCCTCAACCGCCGCACCACCAGGCGGGCCCCCAGCTCTCTGCTCTTTAGAGGGCTGTCATATTGCAAAGTCATTAAATGTTCTCCATCAAGCTATTAGATATCAATATCTAATTGATATTAGAGACAGGATTCCACCCCGGGAGTATTGATTCTCCACCGTGGAATTTCAAGAACTAAGGTGGATCCCCACAAAGGCAGCCGACTGTAGGCCGTGGAGAAGGAAAGAGGCGAAGGGAGGGGCGGTACCGCGCGACACGTCGGGCTTCAGGGGCAGGGCGCTAGGCCTTGGAAGACTGGAGGAAACGTCCTGCTGCGCGAGCCGGGAGCCAAGGGAAGTCAGGGTCGCGGGGCGGGGGCGAGGGTCGCGGGGCGGGGGCGGGGCTCGCGGGGAGGAGGGAGCCAGGCCCCCGGGGGACCGCCCGCCAGACGCCGTGGAGAGCAGTGGCGGGAGCGCAAGTCAGTCATTAACTGTGCGTCTGAGAATTCTCCCACCGGCAGCCCTCCTCCGTCCCTTGCCTGGCTTTTCCTCTCTTGGGAATACTTTTCACTCTCCGACCCTAGATACTAAATCGATGATTTGTCGTCTGTCCCCTCCAGGACGTATGCTGCCTGAGGGCAAAACTTTTACTTTGCCTGCGGCTCTCTCCGTCTGAAACCAGCGGGGCGCAGTCAACGAGAAATCGGCGCTGGAGGAGGCAGCTGGAGAGCAGGCCGGCTCAACAGATAAGGGAGAAAGTAGAGCCACGGTTCGACGTCATCAGTTTACATCCCCGGGGCAGATTAGAATTTTAAAAGTATATTCCGGGCTCTTAAAGGTGTTACCCCTCCTCCAGCCTTAGGCGGATGAAGCCAATTCACTTTTTAACATTCCTAAAGGGTAAATATGGCTAGAAAGTCAATCTCACAGGAGTGAGAAGTTAAGACGAGTCTGAATTCGACTTAAGTTTTCAACTTCCTTTTATTTCGTTCCTTTCTCCCATCCATGACATTTCTTATGGGCAAAAGTTGACGCAAAACCTCTGCAGGCTCGCAGTCTGTCCTGCGTGGATTCTGTCTGTCCCCTCCGGCAACTGAGGCTGGGGCTCCAGGGTTCTGTGCACAACTGAGTTTTCACCCTTATAGATTTTCTCTCCTGGTTTTGCCGCTGGAGGGGCCTATACTCGTTCCTCTTCTGATTTGAGGAGGTTTCCTTAATTATATTGACAAATAAAAATGGCAAGTAATAGGATATATTGGAATATATGAGGAAGCCATTTGGTGTAAACCTAATTCCGCCTGACCTTATCTTTCCAAAAGGGCCTGACTGAGGCTGTTGAGCATGCATTGTATATCTGCTTTAGAGATTCCCTATGGCAAGAGCAAAGGCCCTTGAGATAAAGGTGCAACTTCCCTCTCCCTCCCAACATTGGCGTCTCCTTAAGGATTAAGTATCTTTCCTTGGGCTAGAAGCTGATTGCTGCGCTCACCTGTGACCGCCCAGCTTGAGACAATAGACTTGCCTCCTGCTACGCCCACCAGGATAGCAGACCCACTACCTGCTGTGTCCATCAAGCGCTGTGCCGACAGGGCGATCTTGTGACTATTGTGGCAGGGACATTTCAATCATATGTGAAACACCCTCTTTGAGGGTACGTAACCACCCTGTGTACCCCGACTTCTTTGGAGTGCTCTGTTCCTTTGTGGAAAGACTCTCCCGGGTTATAATCCTAAAATTTCAGCTCAGAATAAACTCACCCAAATTTTCATTTATAGATTTGTTATGGATTATTTTCATTGACAATATTCGTCCTTCAAGGGCTGGAAATTAATACGAAGAATCTGGATTTCCCCTTTTGTCAAGAAGGGAGTTATCTTGCTTAGCTGTGTCTTCCGGGAAATTTTCCTCCCTAGTCATCTGGGAATACTCTGTTTCAAGGTTGGGTAAACTCCTGTGGTGGGTCCATGGAGGTCTAGTCAGTGCTTGAAGCTCTTGCTAGATCTTTGGGTCCTGACAGAAAGGTGACATTCAGGGCTTCCAAACTGCTTCAGGTTGGTCTGAAGCAGCCCAATTGGGGCCGCCTTCCAAGAAATGGGAGGTGGAACTGGCCTAGAAATTCAACTCCTACGTCCTTTCAGCCTATCAAACAAACCGCTCTGCTAGCCTATTTAAAAATAAATGAAACTGGGCCGGCCCAGTGGCCAAGTGGTTAAGTTCGAACGCTCTGCTTCTGGGGCCCAGGGTTTCGCTTGTTCCGATCCTGGGTGCGGACATGGCACCGCTCATCAGGCCACACTGAGATGGCATGCCACGTGCCACAACTGGAAGGACCTACAACTAAAATATACAACCATGTACTGGGGGGATTTGGGGAGAAAAAGCAGGGAAAAAAAGGAGATTGGCAACAGCTGTTAGCTCAAGTGCCAATCTTTAAAAATAAATGAACCATTGACTGAAAGAATTAGGTGGGCGGATACTGAGATTAAATTAGGAGTGATATGGTTCCAATTCTATTCTCGCACAGGAACTACACCTTCTACAATTCTACGGGAAAATGTAAAGAAGCTATCTTTTCTAGTTGTATCTCTTCGAGGTTACCTAAAATCTCACTGATTTGCAGGCTAGGCCTGGGTGTTCTAGGGCAAAAGGGTGAATAATGGTAGTCTTCCCCAACACACAGAAAAACTTTAAGTTAACTGCAACTATTTCCTTAAAAGTCTTTCTTGCCGAACACTTCTTCAGCCTCTTGTGCCTGTCCCACTGTGTCTCCTACTGAGGGGAGTGGAGAATAGCATGAAGGAACAAATAGCAAAGCCTTAGGCACTAAAAGAGTAAGTCATGTGCAACTGATGAGGATTTTTAGGCTGCTTAATTTTAAAATGGCTTATGATGAGGATTTTTAGGCTGGTTAGTTTTAAAACTACAGCTGAGATTCAGGCTCCAAGGAGTGGAATTTGTTTGCCCCTTTGTTGGGAAACATTTACATTTCTAAGGGAAACCTCTATCTGTAAAAGGTGCCTCCCTCTCTGTACCAGGAAGAAGAGGAGAGATGACCTTATCCCTAGAAACTCTTAATGGGGAAGGCAAGAACTTAAGTTGGTTGCTGTCTGGCCATCTCATGTAACTGATTTAGGGTGGTGGCTTCTGACCTTCACTTAATCCGATTTGATTCTTGTCTAAAAGTCATGGGATCACCCAACGACCAGACCCCACCTGCACTGATACCATTTTAACTTTTTTCCATGTTCTTTCCTTTGTCTTCGTAAAGAGATGACTCACATACCTATGCCTTAAATTTAGCCCTAACCCTCAACTCGGGGCAGCAGCAGCAGGAGCTCTGACTGCCCGTGGGTCCTGTCCCCACGCACCAGCTCTGCCTGCCCATGGGTCCTGTCCCCATGCCAGCGGGGCAGCAGCAGCGGCTCTGCCTGCCCATGGGCTCTGTCCCCATGCCAGCGGGGGCAGCAGAAGCGGCGGCAGCAGAAGCTCTGACTGCCCATAGGTCCTGTCCCCGTGCTATTCCACACTATTCTCTAAATAAAGGAGCACTACCGCCAGATCTTAAGAGTCTAAGAAATCTTTCTTTCGACTCCTCGGCTCACCGACCCCGCATCACAACTAGTAGATTAATATGTTCTGAAAATCTAATGCCCGGCATAGTGATTATAGTCAACAACACTGTGTTAAACTTCAGAGTTGCTAAGAGACTAGATCTTAATTGTTCTCACCAGAAAAGTAAATAATTATGTGATGTGATGGGGTGTTAGCTAACGGGATGGAGGTAATCATATTGCAGTATATAAATCTATCAAATATGTCAATTATATCTCAATAAGAAAATAAAAATTACTACATAATTAACACCCCCCCAAAAGAGTAAACCATGCAGAGTTCAAGAAATTGGTATTAGTTAGACTCATATTTTGTAATTGTGATGTTAATTTACTAAAAAACTTATAAAGGGAATCGTAATCTTTAAGAGCAAAATTAAGTTTGATAAATTGGATGCTCCTTTCCTTCCATTTAATTAAGTAACCCTACTCCTTTGAAACATCAACAGTTCTCGATGTCTGGAAAAGAGCCCAACATTTGAGAAAACTCAGACCCATAAATGAATTGGGACAGCTTCCCAGCTGCTCTCTCTTGACTTCTTTTCTTTCTTCCTAGTAAGCCCCCTTCCCTAGCTCTATTTGTAATCCTAGTTATTAATCTTACTAAGAGAAGATAATTCTTTTTTTTTTGGCTGAGGAAGATTCACCCTGAGCTAACATCCATGCCAATCTCCTTCTATTTTGTATGTGGGTTGCCACCACAGCATGGCTGCCAACGAGTGGTGTAGGTCCATGCCCAGGAACCAAACCCAGGCCACCAAAGTGGAGTGCACTGAACTTAACCCCTAGGCCATGGGGGTAGCCCCAATGATTCATTTTTTGAACTTTCAAAAATACAAAACATAAATGGTCTGCACAAGGTGCACCATATCTGTATGAATCTGAGAACTGTCACTGAGCTAACATCTGTGCCAATCTTCCTCTATTTTGTATGTAGGATGCTGCCACAGCATGGCTTGATGAGCAGTGTGTAGGTCTGTGCCTGGAATCTGAACCAACAAACCCTGGGCCTCTAAAGTAGAGTGTATGAACTTAACCACCATGCCACCAGGCCAGCCCCTAGATCAACATTCCTGATAAAGGGTATAATGTGCATTTGCAGTGTTTTTTGAAAATATTCAATTCTGCAATAGAGGGAAAAAAGAACTGGGATGGATGAAACTCCAGCAGTGTTAAGCATAGACAGTAAAGTAGTAGCTTATGAGACAGAGGTGAAACTCATAGTAAGTGTTGATATTGAGTAAATGAGCAGCAAGTAAGCCAGGCAGAATTTATAAGATGTGTTTAAATATACAGTAAGTAAAATAGTAACCTGTAAGATAGAAAAAACAGTTACTACTTACAGAAAGAAAAGGATGGAAAGAATAAGTCATGATCCTATCACTGTGTCACAGCTATGTCACCCCTAAATCAGTCACCCAGTAGTGGCACTCACTATTATCCCATTGTGGGTCCATATATGCTCTGCCCTAGAAATGCAAATTATATTCACAGTTGCTCACCAGGCTAATTGGCAAGCTCCAGCTATGGTCAGGCCTGTTTCACTGGTAGCATCAGTATATCATTGGTACCTGGCACTTTCTGTCTGCAGGCCCCCACCTCAAACCTCAACTCCGGTCCTCATAACCACCCCATCAACGGGGAAGGATGGAGCAGTGGAGAGACAGGACTTATGAACACTGTGTAGGGAAGGAAAACATTTTCTTTGACCCTGTTAAGGTCTCTGGCTGGGTCTGAGAATTAAACTGACAAAGATAGATTAGCAGGAGAAAAGCATACAAATTTATTGACTGTAAGTTTTCCATGACACAGAAGCCTTCATAAGGAAATGAAGACCTGAAGAAATGGTTAAACCTGAGTATGTTTATGTTAGGTTTGATGAAGAATGGAAAGTCATGGAAAGAGATGATAGGACAAAGAGTGTAAGGTGATTGTAGTAGACTGGGAGAAACTTAGCAAATCCTGTTCATCCGATTCTTCTCAGTGTCCCTCTGACTTAGAGATAAGGATGCTCCTTTCCTCCAGGTATGGGCAGGGCACCATACCCTCGTATGAGGGTATTAAGACCTGCTTCAGGGGAGAAGGGTGGGGAGGAAGGTCAGAGAACTTCCTACTTCTGCTGTTTTCTCAAACTCCTTCAGCTTACAATATTCAATATGCCAAGGTGCCGTATTTTAGGCCCCCATCAACCACACATCCCTTAACTTGGGAAGTAAGATCCTTCTGCCTAACTGGTATCCTGTTCTTCGTAAACAAGATTCAACTCAGTACATTTAAAAGATCTTACTGGCTTTATGTAATGATTCATGAATTGGGCAGCATCCGATCTAGCAGACAGAAAGGAACTCCGAAGAGCTGTACAAGGAGAGAGGTTTTACAGGCAGAAGGAGCAGGAACGAGGAAGTTGTACTAGGCAAAAAAGCAGATTGTTTATTGTGAGGTTACTTTCCTTCAGGGAACGGCAGGGATCCATTAGATTGCCTAACTAATGCTGATCAGGCGATTTCTGATTGACTGGTTTAGCAGTCCATTTCTGGGAGAGCCAAAACTGTCATTAAGTCTCAGTTTGAGGAAGTGGGGCTTAGCATGAGCGATTCCATCTTGGGCTGGTTGTCTTGTTTTTAACACTCTAAATCTGTTAACTTACTCTATTCCTTTTGCCTGGCTTTTTGCTGTGCATTTTAAACCAACTTTAAAAACCAAGTGATACGAGCTTTTTAATATGGTCTGTGAGCCTTTCTGTTTCCTGACCTTTGGACTAGCTTACCTGCTAGTGTTCTTATATCAAGTTAATTTCCCACAAGACAAAGGCATCTACGCAGGTGGTGACATTTTTGAGAAATTAAATGTTCTACACTTGCTCAATAGTTTGGTTGAATATAGGTCTCTCGGTTGGAAATCATTTTCCCTCAGAATTTGAAAGGTATTTCTCCATTATCTTCCAGTGCCTACTGTTGTTGAGTCTGAAGCCATTATGTTTTCTGCTCTTACATTCTCATTCTCTCATCTCTTCTCTCCTATTTTACATCTGTTTTTTTGCCTCACTTATTAAGGGAATGTCTGTCATTTTATCTTCCACTCCTTCTTTTTTTGTTTCTAATATCAAACTTCTAATTTCCAGCTACTCTTTTCTGTTTTTGCTCTCTGAGTTTTCCTCGTTTAAAAACAGTATCCTGTTTGTTTCAAAAATATGGTTTTTTTCTCTAGAGAAATTCATGATAGTTTTCTTGACGTGTTCTTTTATAGTCTGTTTTTTTCAAGTTGCTTCATTCAGTTTGTCTGGCTTTTTATCTCATCTTTCATACTCTAAAGAAAAAATATGCTAACTAGGAAGGTGTTATGATTTTTTATTCTGATCTTTTAAAGCATATTTAGGGGTTGTGTTTTCTCAACTACCCTGTCTCTCAGTATTTTTACCATCTGTTGCTTTTGGCTCAGCTTCTGTCGCATTTAAGCAACTGAAATTCCATCATCCACATCCCACACCTTCTTCTAGCTATGGTTTACCTTCTTTTTTTTGAGGAAAATTAGCCCTGAGCTAACATTTGCTGGCAATCCTCCTCTTTTTGCTGAGGAACACCGGCCCTGAGCTAACATCTGTGCCCATCTTCCTCTACTTTAAATGTGGAACACCTGCCACAGCATGGCTTGCTGAGCCATGCATGCCACATCTGCACCCGGCATCCAAACCCGCTAACCCCGGGCCACCAAAGTGGAATGTGTGCACTTCACTGCTGCGCCACTGGGCCAGCCCCAGTTTACCTTCTTCCTAAACCTAGATTTCTTTTTTTGTTTAAGACTTTTATTTTTCCTTTTTCTCCCTAAAGCCCCCCGGTACATAGGTGTATATTCTTAGTTGTGAGTCCTTTTAGTTGTGGCATGTGGGATGCTGCCTCAGCGTGGCTTGATGAGCCGTGCCATGTCTGCACCCAGGATCCGACCTGGTGAAACCCCGGGCTGGGAAGCAGAGTGTGCAAACTTAACCACTGGGCCACGGGGTCGGCCCCCTGGGTTTCTTGAGGGAGAGTCTAGGTCGGGTTTTTTCGCTATCTCACCTCTTAATCTTAAACCTCCTCCTATCCAGTTTTTGCCCCACCTCTCCAATGGAATTCTCAGAGCCTGCTGTAGGAGACGCAGCCCAGAAAGTGCGAACAGCTGAGAGAACAACAGGAAGGGAAAGTTAAGAGTGCCATAAGGCACTGCTTCTTGAACTTCAGCATGCATCAGAAGCACCTGGAAAGCTTGTTAAAATGGTGATCGCTAGGTCCCAGTCTTTGATTCAGTAGGTCTGGGGTAGAGCTCGATAATTTCTAATCATGTCTGACAAGTTACCAGGTGCTGTTGGTGTTGCTTGTCTGGAGGCCACACTTTTGAGAACCACTTGAATAAAGTGTTGTGACATGACATATGCTTATGGCTCCTCCTCATCCCCTACAAAAATATTTCTTGATGTGACTTCAACTTTTGCTTTTTACAACAAACAAACCAGATTGCTTCTGAGTATTGTCTCATAGTTTCCTGCTAAAGGGGGAATGGGGGAGGCTGCTCATTGAAGAGGCGATGGGAAAAAGAGGGGGGCAGCTGGGGACTCGTTCTCCCACATCCTGCAGGAAATCAGCAGTTAATGTTGGTTCTCCTTGCCAGAATTCAAAGTAGGGGTTTTTGGCGGGGGGTGGGGAGGGGGGCGGGTAGCAATTTGATTAATTTCAGTTGCTCACAAATGTTAAATGCAATTAAATTTAGTCTATAAAACAATTATAAAATTACAGATCCAAGATACACATCCATGAAATATTAAGTTATTAAACTGTTTATAACGGATGCTTTATTTCTCCTCTATTTTCCCTTACTAGCTTCCAAAGGTCTAAGATGAATCACGCAAGGAAACTTTCTCAGTTAACCTAATTAGGATTTAATTGGTGGGGGAGAGTGGGGTGGAATTGCCCTTCTCTCTACACGGGATCACCTAAAGCCCAGTTCACAAACCAGTAGCCACCTCCAGAAGTAGAGTTTGAAAAAAGCTGATTTTTAAGGCAACCTTAGGGAGATACAACCACAGAAACTCTTTATAAATTTTCCAGCCGACTAGACAGAGGGCATGATGAAAAATTATCCTATTAGTCCACTAATAGGACTAGCCCACTCACCTTATCCCTTTAATCATTAGCATTTACATCAAAATAGGCTGGCTGATTGGCTTATCTGTAGTTTTTAACAGGACACCGGACCTAAACTTTTAGGTTAGTTCTTTCTCTCACCACTGTTTGTTGGAGCTGGGTTTTTCTCGCTCTTTCTGGGCTATACAGTTCTTGCCAGGCTACTTTGTAATAGTTTGAGAGTCTTGAGCATCACCTTCTGCTGCACCCAAAGGTCTAGGAAGAGCTTCAAGCTGTGACTAAACTTCCAATGGACTCATCCAAGCTTAATCCAACCTGGGCCGTGGAGTCCTCTCAGACGCCCAGTGAAGAAAATTCCCAGGAAGACTCAGGTAAGCCAGCTGGTGGCCTTCTCGACTACCAGGAGTTCGGGGAGTGGAGAAGCTGACCCTCCTTTCTTTACTGACTTCAGCCTTTTCTAGAGGAATGCAGTTAAGTAAACCTTGGAAGCAGAGGACCGCCAGGCAGTGTAGGTTCCTCCAGTGAAAAAATACAATAGGAAAAAGAAAAAAAGGGGAGAGGGCTCTTGAGAACTGCATTGTTTGCTCCCTGTGCTCAGGAATGCTGTAGGCTTCTAAGTCTCGTTTCTAGGGAGGAGCAATCGGAATTCTAGAAGGCGGCTCAGTGCCGTGCGATGCAGTATCTCGGCGTCAGCGATACGTGTCAGGAAAGGTAAAACACCAAAAAAAAAAAGAAACCTAAATTTCAATTTAACCTCAAGGTTTTCTTAAACTCACCCACATGTTCGGAATTGGCTTTCCAGCTAAATTTACCCTTTAGGAATGTTAATAAACAGGGAAATGGCTTTGCAGAGGAAACTGAAGGAAGGCGCGGATTTATAAAAGCCAGAGAATGTGCTCTGTAATGTAAATTAGTAGGACGTACACTGAAGAGTTGCTTTCTTAGAAACAGTGCTCCAAGAATACTGTTAATTAGGTCTCCGCTTTCCCGCGTTCTTCCTGCGGCGGAAACTCAAGACTTCTTGGAGCCGCACCCAGTGCCGGGCTTGGCCACGGAGACGCGCTCACTTAGTTTGAAACCTTGTTACCCTAAAGGCAGAACTGGGGGGTGTAGGGTAGTGGTGGTGGATGGCCTTGAGCCAGCAACCCCAACTACCCACTGGGCTGCTAGGAAGCTGGGTCGGATGCTCGCTGACGTCCTCTATTCCACGCCCCTACCCCCCGCCAGTTCCAGACTGCCTCACCTCCATCTAAGAACCCTGGTCAATATATGCGACGGGGAAAAATTAATAAGGAGACTATCCGTGTAATATACCCAGTCTCGTCTTTTCTTTGAATCTGCCTTAGTACCTGACAGTTCTACAACCAGAGATCTTTATTTCCACGTGCGCAAGTCCCTAGAAGTTGAATGGCTCCTGACTCATAGTAATCCTTTCGCATACAGGGAAAATTAATGTTAACTGTCTTATTGTATGGAATGTGAGTGTGTATGGGGTATGCAGAATGGTTCTGGCTAGAGTGAGTGACTTCCCAAAATACTGGGTTTGAGTGGAAAGATCAAATACCCTGAAAAAGCTGAGGAAAACAGTTACTTTGACTTCCTAGTTCTGCTTAAGAATGGGCATTTCGGGAGAGAGTGTTGTATTTGAGGTTTCTTCGTCTATTTCATAGGCGTGGGGTTTTTTCCAGTAAAGTTTAACAGGTTTATTTATAATTGTTTGTAAAGTTGAACTGAAACTTTTTCACAGAAACATTTTAATTTGCATTAACGCTTTACGTCCCCGCGTCTATGTTAAAAATTCACACAAATGAAAACGGAAAAACTGCCAATACCTGATTTCTGTCCCATATTTTTCCACTTGGAATCATAGACTTAGGTACCTTTTGACCCCATGGAAAAAAATATCTAACATTCAGAACTACCAATAGGAGGAAGAAGAGAAGAAGCGTTTTTAAAAAATGAAACGTTTCCCATCATAGTGGATTTCTTTTTTTTTAATTTAAAGCTTCAGTGCATGGTTGTGTATCCTAGTTAGTTTTTTAGTTTTTAGTTCTCTGTGTGAGCTGCCGCTGCAGTGTAACAACTGACAGACAGGTGGTGTGGTTCCCTGACCTGGAAACAAACCCAGGCTGCTGCCCGGAATTTTAACCACTAGACCACCAGGGCTGGCTCCATAGCAGATTCTTAATGATACGTTCTCAGTATATGCTCTTAAGGTGTGCAGCGCACTAAACAAGCACAGTAGGTAATGCACGTGGTATACGTGATCTTCCACCCTTAGGAACCTCCCATTGTCCATTGTTCACCTGCTTAACAGAGCACTTCGTTTGAGCCAGGAAGTGAGTGACCTCTGGATGATGCGATTCACCCTAATGGATCTGAACTCTTTTCTTTCAGCTGCCTCGCCGCCTGTTTCAGAAGCACTAATAAAGAACCTTAGTAACTTGACTCTCAACCCTAGTACCAAATTCCCTCCCCTTCTACCAGAACATCCATCCCAACAGCCTGACAGAGAAAAGAAATTCCAAGGGTTAAGTGATGACATACCCTACAGGAGAAGGGGAGTAAGGACACTGCTAACTGTTCGGAAAGAAAGGATGCAAAGGATGATACAAATTATTAAATACCGCTACTCCGGCCAACTTCCTGTGGTGAGTTTGTGATCTGGGCAGACAGCACTGCCCAACTCTAGGTGGGGGAGGGCGCAACTCCTATAAGTTAAGATGTAAGTAGTGATGAGCAGTAGTCACTCATCAACTGTATTCAGGAGGGCAGGATGTCAATAACATTTAACATTTTTAAAATTGTCCGAACCTCTGTCTCTTATGGTCGTTGTATAACATTAGTAATCCAACTTTTTCTTGATAGTTTTCAATAAATGTTTTTTTTTTTCCCATGAAGCTTCAAAGAGAATCACGACAGAAGGAAATTGAGGTAAATAGAAATTTTCTTACTACACATGTGGGTGGGTATCTGGTTTCCTTTTTTTTGTTTTTGCAGAGGAGGAAAAGGGAATGGGTTTAGAGTTTCGGAGTGTCCGGGAACTCTCGGGAAATCAGTTCTGTTTGTACTGTTTTTTTTTAAGTCTATTTTTTTTAGAGTAGTTTTAAGTTCTCAGCAAAATTGAGCAGAAAGTACAGTTTCCATGTCCCCCTGACCCCACAGCTCAACAGCCTCCCCCACTATCAACATCCCCACCAGGGTGATACATTGTTACACAGTTGATAAGCCCACATTGGCACATTATCACCTGAAGTCTGTAGTTTATATTAAGGATCACTCTGGGTGTTATGTTTGTACCTTTTTTTCATGTGCTGTCCCCAAACATGATTCTCATGACAATACCGTGCAGTGAGAGGGCAGACACCTGAGTAGAGTGTCCAGCAGCAGAATGAGTTATTCACATTTAAGGCATTCAGAGAACTGACATAGAGTATGTTTTTATTGATTGACAATCAGCCACTGTTACCATTACAAAATGACCCATAATCTGGCATTCTTTGGTACCCACACATTTCAATCCTGCCTCTTTTCCCCCCCAAAATAGTTGTTTTGTTGACCTTTTTTTAGTGTTCCGTATTCCAAAGGCTATTCCAATAACCAACATTAGATTTAAGAGCTGTGACATCTCTTTCAGGTACAGCTACTCCATTTCATTATTTTTAACTACTAACTCAAATGATCCATTTCATTGTTTTTTTCAGGTTGAATCAAGAATTCAAAGATTTAGATGTAGCTGTCATTATTGCCTGTATCATAGAGATGTTTCTGAGAATACGGAGAACAACTATGACACAGAGTCGACTGAGCCATAAACCTTAATTCTTGCTAGTAATTTTAGGATGATTACGCTCGGATGGACTGTAGACCAGTATTTTGATGACCTGTGATAGAAATTCTGTGATGTCGTCTTTTCTTGCATCTCTTTTCTACCTTTATACCAGTAATTTATAAGGAATCTATGTAGTTTGCATCTGAATGACTTCAATATACTTTAAGTTCTTGATTTCACCTAGAGAAGCACTAATATGTCTCAAGTATTGTGCGTGTTTTAGCAGCCTGTGGTCAGTCAGATGAAACCCAACATGAAGAATTTGAAGCAAAATAACTTGTGTAGAAAGAATGTAAAGAAAACATTGGGTGATTTGGCTAGAGCATGATTAGAGCAGGGTGCATTAATTAGATTTTCTAGTTTTCAAAAATTTGAATTGTGATAATTTTTTGTGCTATTTCAATTTTCAGTAGCAAATAATGTGTGTATAGAGGATCTTAATAAAATTGATATATTTGAGTACCTTTTAAAAATTCGTGTTCTTTTTTCTCATTCTTTATTTTGTACTCGTTTTTGCTAGCTGTGTATCAGTGAACAGTAATTCTTATCCTCATCACATCCCTAGGATGTAAGTATCTAGCTCTCTAATATATTGGAATATTGTCCTACGGGGAAGAAACTTTACATTTGGGTAAGGTTAGAAAATAAGGGCACAGACATTTACACATATCAGCTTCCTGGAAGAGATGTCAAAAATGGAGGGAGGTTGCTTAATTAGGAAGTAGTTGATTGGAGGGAATTGAAAGAATATGATAGTGACATAAAATACCAAGGAAAGATGCCATCCAGTGGTGTTTTACTTCAGCTGTTTTCTTTCTTTCATGACTTATCACATACACAGGCCTGAATTTCTTTGTGGGATACAAAGGATATATAAAATTGTCTTCTGCCCTGCAACTATCATGTGGTTAAAGTGTTGTGTTCAGTTAAAAAAGAATTGAGTACCTAAGGGAAGCAACTGGAGACCTGGGTGAAGAAATAAATGCCACGCTGCTAAGGTAGATAAGGAATAACAACCTATTGGTATTCAGAATGATTTGAGAGTAAATGTCAGATATAACTTTTCATCCCCAAATACTTCAGTTTGTATCTTAAAATAAGAACATTCTCTTAGACGATGACAGAAGGATCAAATTAAAGAAACTGTATACCTTTGCCTATTTATATTTTCAGCCTTTCTGAATCACTCTTTGTGTGACTCTTATAAAGCAAAGATTATTGAGTTTTGTGTAATACCGTCTGAAAATTTCTTTTAATGGGTGATTTATTGGATTTCATCACGTCTGCTGTGTTTGTGTGTATGTGTCTAGTTCCTCAGGAATTTAGGAAGATTCACATTTTCTTCTGGTGGTTACCTTTATAACTTAAATCCCTTCGTGCCTTTACTTTTAGCACTTATTTTCCTAAGGTGAACAATGATTTTTCCCTCACCCTTCAGTCTCCTCTACCTCTTAATTTGTGTCACTTAAATTATCTTGGTGTCAGCTTTGTAGAGCTAAACTGAAGTGTGAGTGTAATGGTTACGCTTACCTGCATGCCTTTTAAAGTCTTTTTCCTACAGTTAAATATATTTCATGCTCCTTGCCGTCTCTTGCTGGAGTTGACCTAGTTACCTCTCACTTGATTTGCTTGTTCTCTAGGGCTTTCTTCAGAAAGGACTTGGGATGCCTTGAGGTCTTTCGTGTCCAAAACTGTGCTTTATTTCTTGGAAGACTGCTAGTCTCACTTCTTTTCCTCAAGGATATTGTAAATATTGTTCTAATGTTGTAAATGTTGAACGTTAATGAGACCCGTGGCCTGCTCCCCGGCTCCCTCCGGTGTCTGTTTTTTGCCTTATTGCTCAAAAGGATCTTTATATTTGAAGACCATTAAGTTCGCTAGAATTACTCTGTTTTGCCCTTTCTGGGTCGTTTCCTCTTCAAACATGGTGTGTTCTTTCAGTTTCTTTCAGTAATTTTACTTGAATAGTATCTTCAGAATTGTTCCTTTATTTTTGTTTTTTTGTGGGGAGTCCAATTAGTGTATTTTGGATTGCCTTTGCTTGTCTTTATATTTTTCTCTAATCCTTTTAAAATAATTACTTCTACTTAACTTTGTTCTACTTTCCATCTTCCATTTACTGAGTTTTCCATGGTTTCTCCCTTGTGCCTCCCACGTTTGTCGTGCTCGCTGACAGTGTGAGCTTTGCAAGCTCACGGTTCCTTTCCTCCTGTGCTCTTGGAGTCCCCCACCTTGGTTCCTGAGTTTGATTTCTTTATAGCTAGGAGTCCTTCATGGTCCGCTATTTCACATAATTTTTTTTTTGATGCTTTGATACTTTTTTGCTGAGTGCTCTTCACCCTTTTCTCATCTAAAAATCACATTTGGTGTTTTATTAGAGGGCAGTATTTGGTAGTGGTTAAGAATGTGGACCCCTGAAAAACTTTGCGTGGCTTCCAACCTGAGCTCCACTGCTTACTAGTTGTATGACCGTGGGCAAATCACTCAACTTCTCAGTACTTCAGTTTTCTCATCTGCAAAAGACGGATAATAACAGTATCTGTCTTTTCAATTCAGTGCCTAGCCCTTGTCAGGTAAGTGCAGATAGTAAACCTGCCAGGGTATAGTGTATGCTGTGAGCTGGGGGACTAAGGGTGGGGTCTGGCTGTTATTCCTGATCCTGGTTTCATCCCCCACCGTGCTGTACCCCTGCATTCAGAGGTATCTAGTACCTCAAATTCTAGCAGTTACCTGGAATTCTGGAGCACAAAATGATGTATTTTATGTCGCTATGCCATTTTCCTCAGGCTTAGTTTTTAGTCTTCTCTGGTCACATTAACGGTAAAGGAGAAATTCATATTACTTGGGAGAATTCAAAGGAGATTCCCTATGCATCCATGTACCTTCCTTAGACTTTTTTCCCTCCATTTGGGGACCAGCAAGAGCTTTCTACTCTACATGGTCAGACACCTGCATCACGGTCCCTTCCTTTGCAAATTATCTTAGAGTGTTCCTATCTAGTTTTTTTCCTCCAAATTTAAATTTTGAACTTACACAAAAATTGAAAAAGGACAAGAAACACCCATATCTCCTCCACCTAGAGTTGCCACTTAACATTTTGCTGCATCCGCTTTCTCTTTTAAAGATAGATGCACCATATACTTCATCCCTAAATACTTCAGTATGTATTATCCTAAAGGACATTCTTCTACATAACCACAAGAGCATCACACCCATATTATCAATGTAATGTTATCTAATACACCCTAATGTCCTTTAGAGATTTTTTAAAAATCCAGGATCCAATTAAGACTCAGTCATTTCATTTAATGCTCTTTTAATTTGGAAAGTCCTGCATTTATTGGTTGTCTTTCATGACACTGACATTTTTGAAGCATCAAGGTCACAGGATACCTTGATGTTTCTACCCCTGTGTTCAGATTAAAATAGTGACTAAGAGCTGGAGTCCTTGAACCAGACTGCCTGTGTCCACAATAGAAGTGGTGACCCTAGGCAAGTCATTTATCTTCCCTGAACCTTTTCCTCATGAATGTCCCACAGTCTGGATTTGTTGGATTATGTTCCACAAGATTATATTCAGCTTAAACGTAGGCAAGAACACCACACAGGTGATGACCACTCCCATTACATTGCATCACGGAATATTTGATGACAGTTGTCTCATTACTGGTGGTGATGTGTTTGCTCACGGGATTAAGGTGATGCCTACCTCTTTGTAATTAGTGATCTGGGAGGTGAGACTTTGAGATTATGTGAATATTGTTTCCCAGAAACTTTCATTCAATGAGTTTCACATGAATCGACTTTTGCCTGTCAATTATTAAATTGGTTGTTGCAAAATGGTAATTTTCTAATTCCAGTACTCCTTTATTTCTTAGCTGGCATCCTGTAATGAGGAACACTCTCCCCAATCCCCACCACCACTACCTTTTATCCTTTTAATAAAATGCCACCACAAAATCATAGATTCCTTTTTTAGTTTTCTTTTTTTTTTTTTTTTTGAGGAAGATTCGCCCTGAGCTAACATCTGCTGCCAATCCTTCTCTTTTTCTTGCTGAGGAAGACTGGCCCTGAGCTAACATCCATGCCCGTCTTCCTCTACTCTATATGTGGGACGCCTACCACAGCATGGCTTTTGCCTAGCTATGTCTGCACCCGGGATCCAAACCAGCAAACCCCAAGCCGCCGAAGTGGAATGTGTGGACTTAACCTCTGCATAGTTGCCGTAGTTGGCCATAGTTGATGTTTTCTAATCATTACCATTGCTTTTCCTGAAGCTCCAATTGTCCCAAATTTAGTCAGTTGACTCTTACGTCCTTTTGACATATCACCATGAGTCTTTGAGCACATTATCGCTTTCTGGTGTAATGTTTTGGACTCATCTTGTACTTTTCCTACCCAGATCTAAATCAGCTATTTTTCCAAGGATCACTGCTCCCTTTTGGGGATTGGTACTTGGGGCCAGAGTTTTAAAGTAAGTCTTTCAAAAAAGAAGATTTGAGGTCTGTATCCCCATTACACCATATCTCTATCCCAAGACCATTGGAACCCTGAGGTTCCTTCTCACTGGGACTAGTAGGAGATGCGTGTAGAAGGCCCCAGGGGAAAGGGCACCAGACCCGACCCTGTGAAGTTTTCCTAGTGTTTGAGGAGACGCAGTCCCACCTCCACCTCAGTTGGCCTCAGAACACAGCCTCTGCGGTTCCTGGTTTTCTGCCTCCTGGGCATGGATAAACTTAATGATGCTCAGCGTTTATGAACTTTGTCACTTTGCATCCTCTCTCTCAGCTGAGCAGGTGGAGAGGCAGGCCTCCAGCGTCCCTCTCAGTCTAGGCCTTTCTCTTCCATTCTTCATCTCCACGTGGCTGTTCTCTGCCTACACCGTTTGGTTCAACACCATTTAACTCTGAAATTAGGGGCTCCCTATTAGACGTAAAGTCTCCACACCTTCCTGCTTTCTAGTTTATTCCTGTGTTCTAATGGAAATAGTTATGACAAGGGCTCTGGAGTCAAACTGCCTGGACAAGTTTCTTACCTGTATCTCCTTTTCCTCAACTGTAAAATGGGGAGAATCATGTCTACTTGGTAAAACTGCTTCTGAGACTGCTGTGCATACAGATCCGCTGGGGGATCTTGTTAAATGTAGGTTCTGATTCACTAGGTCTGGTGTGGGACCTGAGGTTCTAACAAGCTCTCACATTATGCACCTACTGCTGGTCTGTGGACCACAAGTGGAACAGCAAGGGTTTATTTGGATGTTTTTGAGGATTCAGTGATTATCCATGTGAAATAGTGGTTCTCAACAGAGTTATTACGACCCCCAGGGGGCATTTTGAAATACATAATGTATATGTATATGGTAGTGGTGGTGGTGGTGAGATTGGTGGGCACAATATTCGGGATGGTGCGAACGGCATTTAGCCAGCAGGGCTATGAATGCTAGAAGCCTAGTAATGCATGGGACAGTCCTGTAGAATGAAGAATTATTCTGAGAACCATATAAATTTTGAATGTTGGCAAGACAATATTGGTGGGTAAAAAAAACCTGTGGACTTTCTGAGTCTTGAGCCTAAACCTTCCTTTTTAAACTTTTTATTATGAAAATTTTCTAACATTCACAAAAGTAGAGAGAATAGCACAGTATATTACCACGCAACTATCACCCAGATTCAACAATTATAAACATATAGTCAGTTTTATATTGTCTATACCTTCCACTCTGCACAGGCTTATTTTCAAGTGATGCTAGATTATCTTCACTCCATTCTGTAAATTCTTCTTTTTTTTAAAGATTGGCACCTAAGCTCACATCTGTTGCTAATCTTTTCTTTTTTTTTTCCCTTCTTCTTCTTCCCAAAACCCCCCCAGCACATAGTTGTATATTCTGGTTGTAGGTCCTTCTAGTTGTGGCATGTGGGATGCCGCCTCAGCATGGCCTGATGAGCGGTGCCATGTCTGCACACAGGATCCGAACCAGTGACACCTGGGGCCGCTGAAGCAGAGTGCGTGAACTTAACCACTCGGCCATAGGGCCAGCCCCCAATAAAGTCTTCTTTTTTGTGTGTGAGGAAGATTGGCCCTGAGCTACCATCTGTTGCCAATCTTCCTCGTTTTGTTTGAGGAAGATTGTTGTTGAGGTAACATCTGTGCTAATCTTCCTCTGTTTTATGTAGGATGCTGCCACAGTGTGGCTTCACAAGCGGTGCTCAGGATCCGAACCTGCAAACTCTGGGCCGCCAAAGCAGAGCACGTGAACTCAACCACTACGCCACTGGGCCAGCCTCTCGATAAACTCTTAAGGACTCCTTTTTTATTTTCTAATAATGACAATACCATCATCACATGCCCCCAAATCACTAATTCTCCAATGTCACTGAACAATCAGTCAGTGTTCAAATTATCTAATTGTCTAATCAAAGTTTTTTGGTTTTGAAACTATTCAGTTTGTTCGGCTTAGGATCCAAACAAAGTCCACCTACTTGGTGGTTATGTCTCCTAAGTTCCCTTCCTTTTATTTCCTTGTTATTTATTCATTGAAGAAACAAGGTCAATTGTCCTGGAAAACTCTCCATTTTCTGAATTGGGCTTATTGCACTTAACTGTTTAAGACATTCCTCTGTCTCCTGTGTTTTCTGTAGACAAGTAGTTAGATCTGGAAGCTTGAGCAGATTTAGTTATTTTGGAGGTGGGGGCAGGGCAAGAAAGCTTTCTGGTGGGCTGCATCCTTCCCACTACATCAAGGTAGGGACCATATAATGGCTCATATCTCTACTCTGTGACGTGAAGGAGAGTGATCAATGGGTTCAGGTGTTGCTAGTCTGATATCTCCATTATCAAGTTCACCATCAGCCTTTCATCTAAAGTTTTTGGTAGCCATTGATGATTGTGGCTAGATCCATTATTTCATCAGGTGTCACAAATTTTGGTATACCAATTCTATTATCCCTTCTGCATTTATTAATTAGAATTTTTCTATAGATAAGACTTTTCCTTCATCATCAATTCTTTGGTTATTCTAAAACACAATTTTTACAGGAGGCAGGATAAGTGCTTGATTCTTTCTCACTCGCTTACTAGTTTTGAAAGTAATGCACTGGTGCCCTAGCACCCTCCACAGATGGCTGATGAAGCTTTTTGGGTTTTGTTTTAATATTGTTATGAACTCATGGATTTTTAACATTGAGGTATTTCACTCCCTTCCATGAATTGGAGTCGTTCATCTTTTTGGTATTTGTTTTATATGTCACCACCAGGGATTTTTGCATGCTTGTGATTTACACTGATCTTTCTATTAACAAAATAGCCTTTAAATCAAGGTGGGTTTGTTTTACCCCGAACTCTACCAGAAGCTGGTCAACATTTTGGAAAATCAAGTCACTGAAGCAAACGTTGCTCATGATCACTGAGCTGCCAATGCTGCACTCTTGAATCAATCTGCATCTTTATGGTCGCATTCATGGTGATTTTCTTAAGTACCAGTGCCTGATAATCTTATGTGTTGTAGTGTAGTCATGTCCACTTACATGTTGAAACATATATTTCATTATGTTACTTTACTTTAGTTATGTTAAATAAGGTATTACTTTCCTACTTTTCAATTATGTGAGTAGGATTTATTACCTATGATTTTCATGTCAGAACAGAAAACAAACTTTACAAAAAATTTGTAATCAAAGGAGACATTGGTTTTGATAGGGTTAGGAACCACTCATGTAAGGCATCAGTACAATGTCCTGCATGAGTAATTTATTATTCCATTTTCCCCAAATGAGCCATAGATTAGGACATGCGTTCAGCTTTCTGTTTCAGGTTCTTTTCCTAACCTGGCTCTTGGTCAATTTGTGAATGACCAGTGTATTATCCATTATTGCATAAAAGATTGTCCCAAATTTTAACAGCTTAAAATACTAATAACATTTTTAAACTCACACTGTCTGTGGCTGAGGATTTAGGAGCAGTTTAGCTTGGTGGTTCTGGTTTAGGGGCTCAGGAGGTAGCAGTCAAGTCAGCCAGGGCTGCAGCCATCTGAACACTCGGTTGGGGCTGGAGAATCTGCTTCCAAGGTGGCTCACTCACATGCCTGTCAGTTTCTTGCTGCCTATTGACAAGAGGCCTCAGTTCCTTCCCACGTGGCTTCCCCTCAGGTTGCTTGAATATCCTTACACCATGTTGGTTGGCTTTCCCCAGACTAAACAGAGTAGAATCCACAATGTCTTTTTATAACCTAGCCTCAGAAGTCACATACTGTCATTTACTTAATATTGCAGTATTGATCACACAGGTCAACCCTGTTCAGTGTGGGAGGGGATCACACAAAGGCATGAATGCCAGGGGTTCAGGGATCCCTAGCATCACCTTGGAGACGGGCTGCCACAACTGGTTCCCCTAAAATTCAACTTCCGAGTGTTTTTTGATCCATCCAGATGTTCTATACTTTCTCTATACTTCTTGCCATCTTGTAAATATTTCTTTGGTAACAGCTTTATTGAAATATAATTTGCACACCATACAATTGATCTCTACGTCTGTGCTTACGCTAGCACCACACTGTGTTGATTCGTGTAAGTTATCCTAAGATCCGCCTTTCCGGGAGCAGGGCGGAACGCCCGAGGCTCTGGATCACGCAGCCTGCGACCCTCTTTTCCCGGCGCACCGGAAGAAGACGGCCGTCTTCGTTACATCGCAGCCATGGCTCGTGGTCCCAAGAAGCATCTGAAACGTTTAGGGGCTCCGAAGCATTGGATGCTGGATAAACTGACCGGAGTGTTTGCTCCTCGGTCCTCTACCGGTCCCCACAAGCTGAGAGAATGTCTCCCCGTCGTCATTTTCCTGAGAAACAGACTTAAGTATGCCCTGACGGGAGATGAAGTAAAGAAGATCTGCATGCGGCGGTTCATCAAGATTGATGGCAAGGTGCGCACTGATGTAACCTACCCTGCTGGTTTTATGGACGTCATCAGCATTGACAAGACTGGAGAGAATTTCCGTCTGATCTATGACACCAAGGGTCGCTTCGCTGTTCATCGTATTACGCCTGAAGAGGCCAAGTACAAGTTGTGCAAAGTGAGAAAGACCTTTGTGGGCCCGAAAGGAATCCCTCATCTGGTGACCCATGATGCTCGCACCATCCGCTACCCTGATCCTCTCATCAAGGTGAACGACACCATTCGGATCGACTTGGAGACTGGCAAGATTACTGATTTCATCAAGTTCGACGCTGGGAACGTGTGTATGGTGACCGGAGGTGCTAACCTGGGAAGAATTGGTGTGATCACCAACAGAGAGAGATACCCTGGCTCTTTCGAGGTGGTTCATGTGAAAGATGCCAACGGCAACAGCTTCGCCACCCGGCTCTCCAACATTTTCGTCATTGGCAAAGGCAACAAACCGTGGATTTCCCTTCCCCGTGGAAAGGGCATCCGCCTCACCATTGCTGAAGAGAGAGATGTGAGACTGGCAACCAAACAGAGCAGTGGCTGAAATGATGTCTGGTGACATGCTTAGAAGAGTCTTTGTACTTATTTAAAACTAATACAGCATGAAAAAAAAAGATCCATTTTTTAAAATGGTGAGCATCTAGTAATAAATAGCTTTGGAAGAAATGTTGTGTGTAACTTTCTTGTGTGAATTGGTAAATGAGATCTTTCCTGTTTCCTGGTCACCAGGACCCATAGCCACATTTTAGTTCCAAAGAAACTCCAGCTGTTTCCTCCCTGCAGAGTTTGCTGAGGGCCAGCATCTCATGAGAAGGGACATGAGAACATCATCATCTGTCAAAAGGAGGCTAGAGATAGAATAGGAGAATACACTTGGGGAATGCAGATTTTGCAGAGTCTTATTGACTGTGCCTTATTGTGGGGAAGGTGGAGGGCATTTAATGTGACTTCCTCCTCCCTATAGTAGCATCAGGTGTGACCAAAGTGTCTTCTGTGCCCTCAAACGGGGAGCTGAAGTCATCTCTAGTCTAACTGCTGGGCCACTGAACCAGTGGAGAGCCTGATGGCCCCTGCCTGATCCTACTGATTAGTGAGAAAGGAGTGAGATAGGGGTGCAGGATAATGGTAGGCAGAGTGTCTGGAGCCACCTTGCGTCCCCAACATTTGGCCAAGCAAGTAAAGTTTAGAAAGTGCCTGGACCCCAAGCCATCTTGCCGGTACCTACCCATGGCTGTCCCCCCAAAAGGAACTGGGCGAGAAGTCCTCAAGAGAAAATGGTTGCGAGGGTGAGTAAGTAAAATCTGAGCTCAGCTCAATCCCTGTGACACGGCAGAAAGGACTGGGCAGGGAGGAGGCTCCCACTGAGCTCCCTAAAGTCCAGTAAATTCAACCTTGTGAAATGGCCGAGTTTTTAGATCATTGCCACAGAGAGGAAGCTGGGAATCCAAACCGCCCTTGACTTTCACCAGAATGGAAGAGCTTTGAATCTAATTCAAAGTTTAAAATGAACAATTTATGTGCTGAATATATATTTTATTATGAATTATTTTCCTTTAGGGCACATGTGTACAGTGTCAGCAACTAGACTATTGGTAGTGAACATGACTTCTATATAGAAGTCGAAATATGACATACACTGGAAATTTATATAATGTTATAAACCAGCGTTACCTCAATTAAAACACATTATTTTCCTTTAGTTATTTTTTTCTTTCAGCTTCATTGAGATATAATTTGCAGACAGCGCTGTATAAGTTCAAGGTGTACGGCATAATGACTTGACTCACATATATTGCAAAATGATTACCACAATTAGTTTAGTTAACATCCATCATCTCATAGATACCAAAAAAAGTTAAAAAATATTTTTTTCCTTGTGATGAGAACTTTTAGGATCTACTCTCTTAGCAACTTTCAAATATACCATACAGCAGTGTTAACTGTAGTCATCATGTTGTACATTACATCCCCAGTGCTTATTTATCTTATAACTGTAAGTTTCTACCTTTTGACCACTTTCATCCAATTCCCCCACCCCCTTATTTTCCTTTAGTTATATATAAACTATTATATTTTTAACTTTTAATAACTGAGATCAAAGTGTTTTTATAACTGAAGGAGACTCAAATATCGTGAAACTGGACTAACATTTCATTAATAAAGCCCCCGTTACCCTGTAAGAAAGAGAGTTTCATAGAGCCCAGTGATAGCAGCTATTGGAACAAAAAAAGCCATTACACATTTATATCTCAGTAGTTGAGACTCCTTAAACAAGGTTTATGTATGTGACCTTGGTATACATGATTCAGCATTGCATTCTGTTAGACATCTTGAAATAAATGAAATGGAGTTCAGTGCAAGTCTGATGAAACTTTCTACTCTTTATATTTTCCTTTTTTTTTTTTTTTGAGGAAGATTAGCCCTGAGCTAACTGCTGCCAATCCTCCTCTTTTTGCTGAGGAAGACTGATCCTGAGCTAACGTCCGTGTCCATCTTCCTCTACTTTATATGTGGGATGCCTACAACAGCATGGCGTGCCAAGCAGTGCCATGCCCGCACCCGGGAACCGGTGAACCCCGGACCACTGAAGTGGAATGTGCACACTTAACCACTGCGCCACCGGGCTGGCCCCTCTACTCTTTATATTTTCTGTCAAGTTATTGTGATAGACTGAATAAGGCCTCGTAAATATGCCCACATCCTAGTCTCTAGAGCCTGTGAATGTTACCTTATATGGCATACGAGTCTTTGCAGATGTGATTAATTAAGGATCTTGAGATGAGGCGATTGTCGTGGATTGCCCAGGGAGGCCTGATGTAATCACAATGGCCCTTATGAGGACACAAGAGTAGCCAGACTTAGAGAAGGCAATGTGATGACAGAAGCAGAGATTGGAGTGACACACTTTGAAGGTGGAGGACAGGGCCACAAGCCAAGGAATACAGGCGGCCACTAGAAATGGAAAAACCAACAAAATGAATTCTCCCCTTGGAGACTGCAGAAGGAACCAGCCCTGCTGACTCCTTGACTTTAGCGTACTAAGACTGATTTTGGACTCCTGACCTCTGGAACTGCAAGAAAATAAGTTCAAGTTACTTTAAGCCACTAAATCTGTGGTGATTTGTTACAGCAGCAACAGAAAACTAATGCAGTTATCTCACATCTGTTCTGGAGTTTCCCACCCCACAGTTCAGAGTTTATGCATAAAATGATATTGCACAGGAATAAATATAGATCAGAGGTTCTCAATCCTGAGAAATTTGAAAACTTACAGATGCCTGGGAAGGGGTAATTTTTAACAGCTCCCCAAGATTGTGATTATAATGTGCAAGTAAGTCTTAAAACTATTCATATAGAAGGCCAAATGACAAGTATTATGTACATTGCTCTCTGAGAATTAAACTGGTAAATTCTACAAACGATGGTTAAGATCAGACCTGTAAAACTAACCCATCCTCAAGTATAGTCACGAAATGAGTGGCTGAAGAAATGAAATGACTCAGGAGCACCAAGGTGATCTGGGCATCACCTCAGGAGGTCACATGGGGAAGATCTGCGTGAACAAAGATTTATCATAATCAGCTGTGATTACCATACTAGAGCAATGAACTATATGCTGTCATAGAAATATAATACGTTTTTTATTGTAATAGAAATAAGGGGATCTGTAGGAACTTTGGTAAAAGAGGAATAAGAACAAATCAGAAGCCATTTTGGTGACAGTCCATACACAGAAACTATATGTTTCATGAAATTATGAGATATCTGAGGTCAAGGAATATAATTTTTTATGCCAACCCACCAGGAAAATAACAATCTCTAATTCCTCTTTCTCTGCACCTGTAATTGAGATGTTAGCCCAAGACTGAACAAAGACTGTTAAGAAGCCCAAGTAATTTACTGGGCCAAAGCTGGAACATTAATTACCTTCTGTGGACGTGTATTGTGTTCTTGCTGCTACATGGTATGCATTCAGTTACAAGTAGTGAATCCCAGAAAAATGGAAAATACTTCTGATCAAACACAGGGAGGAACAGCATTAAATGCTGATATGAGTGCTGTATTAGTTTGCTGGGACTGCCATGACAAAATACCACAGACTGATAGCTTAAACAACAACTATTTATTTTCTCCCAATTCTGGAGGCTGGAAGCCCAAGATCAAGTTGTCAGCGGGTTGGTTTCTTCTGAGGCCTCTCTCCTTGGCTTGTGAATGGCCACCTGCCTGTTGCCCCTTCACGTGGTTGCCCTTCTGTGCACATGCCCTCTTTGTGTATCCAAATTCCCTCTTCTTATAAGGATACTAGTCAAATTAGATTAGGTCCACATTCTAAAGAACTCGTTTTAATTTAGTCACCACTTTAAAGGCCTAATCTCCAAATACAGTCACATTCTGGGATCCTGGGGGTTAGAACTTCAACATATGAATTTGGGGGGACACACTTCAGTCCATAACAGCTACCTAACTCCTTAGCAAAATTTAAGAGACAAAAATTAAGAGAGGAAGCTCGTGCCCTCTCTATTTGTCTGCAAAAGGGCTCCCCACACTTCCTAACACATTCTACAAGGCCAACATCACCCTGATACCAAAGCCGGACAAGGATAACAAAAAGAAGGAAAATTACAGGCCAATATCACCGATGAACATAGGTGCAAACATCCTCAAAAATATATTGGCAAACTGAATACAGCAATACATTAAAAAGATCATACACCATGATCAAGTGAGATTTATACCTGGGACACAAGGATGGTTCAACACCCACAAGTCAATCAATGTGATCCACCACAGTAACAATATGAGGAACAAAAACCACATGATCATCTCAATAGATGCAGAGAAAGCATTTGACAAGATCCAACGTCCATTTATGATAAAAACACTCAATAAAATGGGTATAGAAGGAAAGTACCTCAACATAATAAAGGCCATATATGACAAACCCATAGCCAACATCATAATCAACAGGGAAAAACTGAACGCCATCCCTCTGAGAACAGGAATAAGACAAGGGTTCCCACTCTCACCGCTCTTATTCAACATAGTACTGGAGCTTTTGGCCAGAGCAATTAGGCAATAAAAGAAATAAAAGGAATCCAAATAGGCAAAGAAGTGAAACTCTTGCTCTTTGCAGATGACATGATTTTATATAGAGAAAACTCTAAAAATTCCATTGGAAAGCTACTAGAAATAATAAAAAATTATAGCAAAATTGCAGGGTACAAAATCAACTTACATAAATCAGTTGCATTTCTGTACTCTAATAATGAACTAACAGAAAGAGAACTCAAGAACACAATCCCATTCACAATCGCAACAAAAAGAATAAAATATCTAGGAATAAATTTAATCAAGGAAGTGAAAGACCTATACAACGAAAACTATAAGACTTTCCTGAAAGAAACTGATGACAACATAAAGAGATGGAAAGACATCCCATGCACATAGATTAGAAGAATAAACATAGTTAAAATGTCCCTTCTACCTAAAGCAACCTACAGATTCAATGGAATCCCAATCAGAGTCTCAATGACATTCTTCACAGAAACAGAACAAAGAATCCTAGAATTCATATGGGGCAAGAAAAGACCCCAAATTGTTAAAGCAACCCTGAGGAAAAAGAACAAAACTGGAGGCATCACAATCCCTGACTTCAAAATATACTACAAAGCTATTACAATCAAAACAGCATGGTACTGGTGCAAAAACAGGCACACAGATCAATGGAACAGAATTGAAAGCCCAGAAATAAAACCACACATCTACAGACAGCTCATCTTTGACTAGGGAGCTGAGAACATACAACGGAGAAAAGAAAGTCTCTTCAATAAGTGGTGTTGGGAAAACTGGACAGCCACATGTAAAAGAATGAAAGTAGACCATTCTCTTGTGCCATACACAAAAATAAACTCAAAATGGATCAAACACTTCAAGGTAAGACCTGAAACGATAAGACTTCTAGAAGAAAATATAGGCAGTACACTCTTTGACATCAGTCTTAAAAGGATCTTTTTGGACACCATGTCTTCTTGGACAAGGGAAACAATAGAAAGAATAAACAAGTGGGACTTCATCAGACTAAAGAGCTTCTTCAAGGTAAAGGAAAACAGGATTGAAATGAAAAGACAACCCACCAACTTGGAAAAAATATTTGCAAATCATGTAGCTGACAAAGGGTTAATCTCCATAATATATAAAGAACTCATACAACTCAACAACAAAGAATCAAACAACCCGATCAAAAAATGGGCAGGGGATATGAACAGACATTTCTCCAAAGAAGATATACAAATGGCCAATAGACACATGAAAAGATGCTCAATATCACTGATTATCAGGGAAATGCAAATCAAAACTACACTAAGATGTCACTTTACATCTGTTAGAATGGCTACAGTAACCAAGACAAAAAATAACAAATGTTGGAGAGGTTGTGAAGAAAAAGGAACCCTCATACACTGCTGGTGGGAATGCAAACTGGTGCAGCCACTATGGAAAAGAGATTTCTCAAAAAATTAAAAATAGAAATACCATGTGACCTGGCCATCCCACTACTGAGTATCTATCCAAAGAACTTGAAATCAACAATTCAAAGACCCCTGCACCCCTGTGTTCATTGCAGCACTACTCAAAATAACAAAGATGTGGAAGCAACCTAAGTGTCCATCAACTGATGACTGGATAAAGAAGATATGGTTATATATATATATATATATATATATATATATATATATATACACAATGGAATACTACTCAGCCATAGAAAATGACAACATCATCCCGTTCACATCATGGATGGACCTTGAGGGTATTATGTTAAGTGAAATAAGCCAGATAGAGAAAGAAAAACTCCGTATGATTCCACTCATATGTGGAAGATAAACAAACACATGAACAAAGAGAACAGATTAGTGGTTACCAGGGGGAAGGGGGGTGGGGAGTGGGCACAAAGGGTGAAGGGGCACACCCATAAGATGACTGACAAATAATAATGTACAACTGAAATTTCACAATGTTGTAAACTATGATAACCTCAATTAAAAAAAAAAAAGTGCTCTCCAGTACATTCCTGGCACATGGAAAATGCTCAATAAGTGTTCACTTTATGAATGAATATGTGAACTGATTCTATCATAAGTGGAATAGGTGACAGTCAAATGAAAAATTCTATGGGCATCTCTTATACAAGACTTACACATAATTAAAACAGCGAATTAGCTATGTCTATAATGGTAGATGCCAATCCAAACACATTTCCGTGGAGGATGTTCCGTTCATAAGTAGGTCACCATCTTGCAAGTTGACCTGTGATGTTCATTACAGGGAGCATTATTCCGGCCCCACTTTTCTGATGCAGAATTTAGCATAACACAACACTCATCAGGATTAGTGCGTTCACCTGAGTGCCAAAACCTGCAAGAGAGAAAAAAGATGAGCGTGTTTTGAAAAGGGTTGGAGACTGTGAGGCGGTAGAGTTGAAGAGCGTGGGAGTCAAGGTCAGAGGTACCCAAGTGATTCCTTCCCCTCTTCTGCTGCCATATTACAGAAACCTTCCTGTCTGGGCAGTTTCTCCTCCACCTGCACGTCTGGCGTTTCCCATGAAAACTATGCTAACATCAGCCAGGACTCTTGTCATCTTATGCAATTCAGGACACATTAAACATTCTCCCAACAGATATCCAGCAGCTTCCTTCTATTTGTCCATCCTTGTGTCCTATTCCCATTGAACTTCCAATACCAAAGGGTTTTCTTAAATAAACAAAAGATTTCTCCCTGGTCTCAACTATTAATACAGTTTGTTACATTTTTTTCCTGAGGAAGATTAGCCCTGAGCTAACATCAGCCAACAATCCTCCTCTTTTTGCTGAGAAAGATTGGCCCTGAGCTAACGTCTGTGGCCATCTTCCTCTATTTTTTACGTGTGGGACACCTGCCACAGCCTTGCTTGATAAGCAGTACATAGGTCCATGCTTGGGATCCTAACTGGTGAACCCTGGGCTGCCAAAGCAGAGCATGAGGACTTAACCACAATGCCATTGGGCAGGCCCCACTTCTTTTTTTTAGTGCACTCCTTTTGGAGTCTGAAAAGGTAGTTAAAATCTCTAGATCTGGGCCAGTCCCAGTAGCCTAGTGATTCAGTTTGGCATGCTCCACTTCGGTGGCCCAGGTTTGGTTCCCGGGCATGGACCTACACTATTCATCAGTGGCCAGGAAGTTTGGCAGCAGATGTTAGCTCAGGGCAAATCTTCCTTGGGGAAAAACAAGAATCTCTAGATCTACTACTTATCCCCTGTTATTTTGGGCAAGTAACTTAAGTAATTTAATTTCCTTGATTCTCAGTTTTCCTGCCTTAAAAATGGGGACCAGAGTAATTTCCCTAAATTTTTCACATAGTTAATATGCAAGTCAAAGGTGGTAATGTATACTAAAGTACTTTAAAGTTTTGAAAGAATTACATAAATAAGAGTTATTACAAGATTCTTAGAATTTAGCATGTTTGCTTTATGAAAAGTATTAAATTTTATTAATTGATTATAGTCTTAATTGACATATTTTGTTTCACTTTATTTAGAGACATAAATGTAGATAAAAACACAGACTTTGGTGTCAAATTAAGATAAAAAGTGTTGTGGGGTATTTTGGTTCGTTTAATAGCTGAGGGCTGGACACCCTGCCTGACCCAGGACTGAGGACTCCTTTATCTAACCCTGTACTCACATGACACTTTCATTGTATGGTGTCTGATCAACCCATTGCCAATGCGTTTTCCCCTCTGGGCCGACAGCCCTATAAAATAAGCAAAATTGCCGTACAGGTTCTGGATAATGAAATCCTGAGGGAAGAAAAGAAAGGAGTCGTAGCCTTTAGAGATTCAGGCTGAATTGAGCTCTTTATGGCCTGAGGGAGAAGAGAGGAAAAGGAGGACCCAGAAACAACCACATGGGGGCGCTGCCCAGGAGCGCAGGTCTTCCTGCTCCGGCTGATCAGGACAGGAGTGACTTCTATCCATGATCGTAATGAATTCTCATGTCAGACTCACTTTCCCTATTTCTTTGCCAAATGACCAGATTCTTCAAGGTTCTGCATGTTAATGGGGAACTTTTCCCCCTCACTCTTTTAAAGATTTTATTTTTCCTTTTTCTGCCAAAGCACCCCGGTACATATTTGTGTATTTTTAGTTGTGGGTCCTTCTAGTTGTGGCATGTAGGATGCTGCCTCAGCGTGGCTTGATGAGCAGTACCGTGTCCCTACGCAGGATCCGAACCGGCAAAACCCTGGGGGCAGAAGCAGGGCGCACAAACTTAACCACTCGGCCCCGGGCCGCCCACCCCCGCCCCCGCACTCTTAATATACTCTTCCTGTGAAGGGACTTAGTTAATTAACGTTTCTGTTTCTCTCTGCCTTTTATTCATGGCCAAGAGAGGAGAAGTGTTTCATTTGACTGGGAAATTAAGTAAAAATAACTGGGTATGCTTGGTGCATTTGGGAATCCTAACTGAGCATTCATAGCACGGCTCAGCCTGCCTTCTTCTTGAGGAGAAGCCTGCTCACAAAGAATGAGAGACCTCATTTGCTTTTCCATGGATCATCCTTGTCCTTAGTGTGAGCCAATCTCAGTGGGTAAGACAGTCTGCTTCTGAAGTCACTCTAATTTACATCCTTCAATTTGGCCTTTATCAGGTGATTTTTTTTTTGTTCTTTCTGTCTTATCCTCTTTAATTTCTCCATTCATAGGTTTGGCAGGGAAGATGATAATTAGGATCCTTTCAGAAGCCCCAACATTGTATAACCAATTTTTAAATTTTTTGTGTGTATGTGAGGAAGATTGGCCCTGAGCTAACATCTGTTGCCAATCCTCCTCTTTTTGCTCGAGGAAGATTGTCCCTGAGCTAATATCTGTGCCAATCTTCCTCTGTTTTATATATGGGATGCTGCCACAGCAAGACTAGATGGGTCGTGTGTAGGTCTGTGCCCAGAATCTGAACCTGTGAAACCCAGGCCACTGAAGCAAAGTTCATGAACTTAACCAATACCCCACCCGGCTGGCCCCATTGTATAATCGATTTTTGTAAAATCAATTATTTGGGAAATTTAAGTGATGCTTTATATTTTTATACTTCTCAATTCTTAATTCTGGGTCCTTGCAATTTGATTAATTTTTTTTCTCATGTCCTCATAATATCCCTTCTCTGAGAGATAAATTGTTTCTAAGTATTTTTCTATAAATGCATTTTATATAAATGATTGATATCAATGCTGGTATCAGAGCTTAATGTAGTGAGACTTCTATTTTCAATAATGATGGACTAAATACTTACATTCATACATAAACTGAATAAAATAAGAAAAACTTGGTCTCAAAGAGCTCACGAAATTGTGAAAAATTACCAGTCCAAGATGCTGATGAAATGAAAATCCAGAGAGATGTGTTTGGAATTTATGGCGACCTTTGCTGCAGGGAAATTTTGCTGATCCAGAAGGGGCAGTGGAGGGGTGGAACAGCATTTTTTTCTCCGGGATGCTAGAGTTTAAATTTGTTTTAAAATTTTGTATGGCACTGTCCAAATGTTAATGGTTAGAAGTCATTTTTATTTTATTTATTATATTTTTTTAATTTTTCAGTTATTTTATTGAGGTCATAATGGTTCATAACAATGTGTAATTTCAGTATACGTTATTGTTTATCAGTTTCTGTATAGACTGAATCGTGCTCACCACCAGTAATCTAATTTTTATCGGTCACCATACATTACAAGTCATTTTAAAAGTAAGATGTTTATAATAATAATAGTCATAGTTGCAATTATTTATTGGGTGTCTACTCTGTGCCAAGTATTGTGCCATGAGCTTACGTAAGTTCTTTTACTTAGATCTTACAACGTTTCTGTGAAGAAGCTACTGTTGGTGTTCCCAATTTACAAATGAGGAAACTGAAACTTAGGAAGATAAGAAAGTTGTCAAAGGTCACAGAACTCATAAATGACAGAGATCTAACTCACTCTATGGCCAGTACTCTTAACTAGTGTATTATATTGTGTTACAAGAAAGGTAGAGATCTAGAATTGAGTTTGAGAAAGTCAAGCAATGTTATACCAACAACAACAGATATTTTTGACTTAGCTTTTCGATGATTTTGAATGCACAGGAACCTATATGAGACATTGGTGGCTTGTGTGTGCTTACCTGCTTTTTTATGATATTCATTCTTTTGTTCATTTATTCACTACATGTTCATGCAGTCTATAGAGTGCTTAAAACTCTGTACTGGGTGTGGTATAAGAAAGTGAAAGAAAACATTTATGTTTACAAGGTAGTGGGAGAGACAGAATGAATAGCACTTTTGACAGCGTTTTAGGGTGGGGGTTGGGAGACAAAGTTGGAGTCCAGGACCCAGAAATGAGTTCGTTTGAATAGGTGGTAAATCAGACCTCATATAAATTGCAATCTGGTTTTGAATCATCTGAATGGTATAGACATTTCAAACCCTGAAACTACATTAATATAATATAAGACATCTTGTGCCAAGGCATGTGGCAGAAGCAAATGAAAATATTATTTTCCGGAAGAAAACAATTCCTTAGTCCTGCAATCGTTTTTATAAATAATTTTTCAAATATAATGTCCAGCACAAAATAAAAGATAATTATGCGCATGGGTATCATTAGAAACAGAGTATGAAACAACTATGCTTCTTATGTTTGAGGAGATAAAAGACAAACTTGAGCATAGAATTTAATATTATAAAATTTGACATAGCATATTTGGAGGAGAAACAAAAAGAAATTCTGGATTTCAAAAATACAATAACTGAGGGGCCGGCCCTGTGGCGCAGCGGTTAAATGCACACTTTCCGCTTCTTGGGAGCCCAGGGTTCGCCAGTTCAGATCCCAGGTGCGGACATGGCACCACTGGGCACGCCATCCTGTGGTAGGCGCCCCACACATAAAGTAGAGGAAGATGGGCACGGATGTTAGCTCAGGGCCGGTCTTCCTCAGAAAAAAGAGGAGGATTGGCAGCAGTTAGCTCAGGGCTAATCTTCCTAAAAAAAAAAAAATGCAATAACTGAAATTAGAACCCAATGTATGGGCTTAATAACAGAATAGAGACAACTGAAGAAAGGATTTGTGAACTGAAAGGACAGAGGAAACTATTCAAAATCAAATACAGAGAGGTAAAAAGAGAAAATAATGAAAAGAAGGTAAGATATGCAGAGGATGCATTATAAAATACTAATATATTTAATTAGTGTGACTTTCTTAGATAACAAGTATTCTCATTTTCTATTCACCTCTCAAATTCACTATTTTGGGGGCTGGCCCAGGGGCATAGTGATTAAGCTTGCATGCTCTGCTTTGGCGGCCTGGGGTTCACCAGTTCGGATCCTGGGCACAGATGTACACACCATGCATCACGCCGTGCTCTGGCGGCATCCACGCAGAAGAACTAGAAAGACTTACAACTAGGATGCACAACATGCACTGGGGCTTCAGGGAGAAAAAATCCACTATTTTGTTTTCCTGAATTTTGTTCCAGAGTTTGTTTTCTTAAAATAGCTCTTGAATGTGCCAGATTAGGAAGATCTTTCTTCCTTCCTTCCTTCTTTCTTTCTTCTTCTTTTTCTGTTTTTATTTTTTACCAGAAATCTTTCCTCTGTCTCCAAATTTCAGGGCCATAACAAATCTTCTAAGCTAAAAGAGGAATGAAGTCTTGCTGACCACCTTGCCTATCAAAAAAGTACCTGCTCGGGCAGGCCTGGTGGCGCAGTGGTTGTTTGCACGTTCCACTTCGGCGGCTTCGGGTTAGCCGGTTTGGATTCCAGGTGTGGACCTGGTACTGCTTGTCAAGCCATGCTGTGGCAGGCATCCCACATATAAAGTAGAGGAAGATGGGCATGGATGTTAGCTCAGGGTCAGTCTTCTCAGCAAAAAGAGGAGGATTGGCAGCCGATGTTAGCTCAGGGCTAATCTTCCTCAAAAAAAAAAAGTTAAAAAAAAAAGTACCTGCTCATCCCTAGTGGTGATCACCATCAGACGCGCTCCCTTGGGAGAGCAATTCTTCTGACTCTCAGCCTAAGATTGCTTCACAGTAGAAACATAGTAGCAGCTGGACTCAAATGAACTCTAGAGGGCTGGGCAACAGCTCCAGTCTTTCAGAATGAATATAGAAGAAGAAGAAAAAAATTGACCTTTCATATAAAGTTATGAGGCTCACCATTTCAGTTAGATTTATCAGGGCTACCCACTGATTTTCCAAAGCTGAATTCATTTACTGGTATATTTACTAATCCCTAAATCATTTCACTCTAAAAGGGAACGAGCAAAATTTTCTTGTAAAAGGCCAAATGGTAAATATCTTAGGGTTTGCAAGCCATATAGTCTGTGTTGCCACCACCCAACTCCATTATTGCATCGTGAAAGCGAACACAGACAATATGGAAATGAATGGGCATGTGTTCTAACACAATTTTATTTACAAAAGCAGACAGCTGGTTGAATTTGGCCCGTGGGCCTTAGTTTTCCACTCCCTGCTTTAAGCCCGTAAAGTTATTTTACACACAAATACTTTGACTCCCGGTACTCATCATTTATTGGGGGTTAAACATGGCCCATCTCTACATCATTGGTGAAAATAATCTTGACAATTTTCTATTATAGTTTAAAGGTTCTTATTAAATATAAATGTAAATATCCTTCAGAATTTAGTATCCAGTCACAAAGTATGAGCCTAGAATAGTGTGGACCTCATTTTCTGCACTGTAATTTTGAGAGTTATATAACCACTCTGAGACTTAAATTTATTTTTTTCATTTGTAAATAGGGATGTTTCTCAGAATTTTGAGAGATTGAGATGATGTAATATGTGCAAGGTACTTAAGAGCAATAAATCCTGAAAAAATCAATTCTCTCCTCTTTAGAAGCACCAATTTTGCTGCTGTCATAGCACTACAGAAATCAATGTATTCCCTCTAACATATTGTGAATATGTAGACCATGTCAAAATATTTTCATTTATATTTTGGTACATATTATCTCAAAATAAATATTCATATTTTAGGGCCAGTCCCGTGGCCAAGTGGTTAAATTTGCATGCTCCACTTCGGCGGCCCAGGGTTTCCCTGGTTGGTATCCTGGGCGCGACAGACATGGCACCGCTCGTCAGGCCAAGCTGAGGTGGTATCCCACATGCCACAACTAGAGGCACTCACAACTAAAAGATATAACTATGTACTGGGGGGATTTGGGGAGAAAAAGCAGAAAAAAAAATTTATATTTTAATTTATTATACCAAAATATTTATTTATATATTTTGGCACATACTATACTCAAACAAATATTTTGGTATAATTTGACATGTATGGATAGTTATTTTTTTGGGTTTTGGGTTTATTTTAAGATTTTATTTTTCCTTTTTCTCCCTAAAGCCCCCTGGTACATAGTTGTGTATTTTTAGTTGTGGGTCCTTCTAGTTGTGGCATGTGGGATGCCTACCACAGCATGGTTTGATGAGCGGTGCCATGTCTGTACCCAGGATCTGAACTGGAGAAACCCCGGGCTGCCGAAGCAGAGCTCGCGAATTTAACCACTTGGAAGGGGCCAGCCCCTGGAAGAGTTTACGAGGAATAGTAAACACAAACCCTTGAGGCAGGAAAGAGAGTAGGGGCAGGAGCATAATTAATAAGAGGGAGAGAGGTAGCTGTGAAAAACAGGGAGAAGACTGGATAGGTGGGTCCAGACCTCATCAAGCAGGGGGGCCGGCTCCGTGGCCCAGTGGTTAAGTTCGCGCGTTCTGCTGTGGTCGGCTCAGGCTTCGGATCCTGGGTGCGGACATGGCACTGCTTGTCAGGCCACGTAGAGGCGGCGTCCCAAATACCACAACTAGAAGGACCTGCAACCAAGACATACAACTGTGTCGGGGGCGGGGGGGTGGGTGGTTGGGAAATAAAGCAGAAAAAGAAAAAAAAAAAAGATTGGCAACAGTTGTTAGCCCAGGTGCCAATCCTTAAAAAAAGAAAAAAGAGTAGGGCTGAAGGGTTTAAAGCAGTGGAATAACAAGATCTGACTTACAGTTTTAGAGATTCTTCTGGCATTGTGTTGGAATGGTTTGAGGGAGGAGGAAGAGTCGAAGCAGAGAAATCGGTTAAGAAAGTATACAAGGCTCCAGGCAAGAGTTAATAGTGGCTTGAACTCCCCTCTCCACATTCCTGACTCATCCTGTTAACACTGTCTTCTTCTACTAGCACTGTCACCTTTCAGAGAAGCATTGATTAAAAACAAACAAACAAACAAAAAAGACTGCATTTTGGATTAGTGATGTCTGCCACTGTTGTGGGAGGGGAAGCCAGAAGGGACTGGGGCCAAGGCTGCAGGATGGAGGCCTAGTGATTAGACTAGGGCCGCTGAGGGACCTCCATCACAGGCGCGAGTTCCCAGGAATGAGGTCAGAGCAGGTCTCAGCAAGGCAGGTCAGCAGGTGAGGCCTTGGTCACCAAATCTGACCTCTTTCAAGCTTTCTGAGCGACCTCTGAGCAGCCGTGGGGTTTTTTGTCCCCCTCGAATTTCCCTAGTTGAATTGAGGTGTGGGATATGTGTATCCTGCAGGAAGGGAGACTGTGGGAGAGCGTCACAGGCATATTGCTGTGTTTGGGGAAGGGATGTTGTTGAGGAAGCTTTCACTACACTACAGGGTGTGCTCTCAAAGAGGAGCAGGGGAAGAACTCTATCTCCTATCTGAGTACAGAAACGGCCAACTTTTCTTCTGAATAACTGCCTGTGTTTATGTTTTGGATCCTGTGATGCTGTAACTTCCCTTTTTGTCCTGGCCAACTCAGAACCCAATCCAGAGACCCCTGGAGTAATAGGGTGTGAGATTAAGACCACAATGTGTGTGCTAAACTTATTCCTGGTTTTGCTTTGTCTTCCCTACCTTTATTTTCACTTTACGCCAATTTTGCCTCTTATTTGATTTATCTTGTTTTTTCTTTCTTTCTTTTTTTTTTTTTGAGGAAGACTGGCCCTGAGCTAACATCCATGTCCATCTTCCTCTACTTTATATGTGGGCCGCCTGCCACAGCATGGCTTGCCGAGTGGTGCGTAGGTCTGCACCCGGGATCCGACCCACTGAACCCTGAGCCGCTGAAGCGGAATGTGAGAACTTAACCACTGCACCATTGGGCCGGCCCCCTGGACTATCTTTTCAAAGATGTTTGTATATTGAACAGTCTTGGTAGACAGAGATAGTGTCTCCTCCAGAGCAGAGAGCAAGTTTGTTTACTGTCTAGTATAATAATGTCTCCTTCCAGGGCAAAGGCTGGGCAGATTTGCTTGTAGTTTTTTATAAAAGATTTAAGTTCTCTAAGCTTGGGGCTCCTCAGCTGTGATGCAGACCCACTGTGTGCTCGGCATCTACCTGTGCTGCTTCACATCACCCCCATGGGACCTGTGGGGCAAGAGGAACAACACAAAACACGAAACTTATACTACTTGCTGTGCTTTGAGTAATAAAGTCCTTTGTCTCTGAAAAAAAAGAAAAGATTACATTTTCTTCCCATTGAATAGATGAGTGGTTTTTGGCAGACAAGAGGCAAGTGTCCAATCTCCATTGGTCCATGTTTTATAATTGCACAGAATATATCATTGAAGGTCATAAATACACATAAGATTGAGAGACTGAATAGACAAACGGACAGTGACCAGAACACGTATAAAAACAGAACTCTGACTCACAACGTGCAACAACCAGCCCAGGCAGTCAAACCATAAACCATATCAGCAACCTGTCCAGGAAGCCAAACCACAACCTCTGTAGCACTTGGCCTTAGCAGCTCGGAATTAATCAATAACTGACAGCTTCCCTAATTCGTGCCCCTGACTCCAACTTAGGACCAAGTGGAGAAAGCTAAACGTGCTCCCCTAACCAATCAAAGAGGAAGCCCCACTTCCAGTTCGTCTGCCCCCAGCTTCCCTGCATCAACAGCCCCCAGTCGGCATTGCTAACCCCCTCCCTCCGAATAAATAGCCTTTGCTTGTTCTTGCTGGGGTGCTCTTTCTTTTCACAGGCCTATCTCCCTTTGACTGTCTTTAAGGGAAACAAGGCAGGCCTGGTTGCTCTGAAGGAAACCAGAACATGTCACCCCCAAATATGCCTCTTTGATATAAAAATTGTTTTGAGCTGAAGGCAGTCAAGAGGCAGAAAATGCAGGAAAAGCTGTCTCCACGCTCCCTTTTTTCTGCTTATAGGCAAGATCTAAATTCTTCTTTTAGTGGAGACAGAATCTTATCAGCCCAGAGAGGGCAGCAGAGGATTCTGCAAACAAACCTCACCCCATTAGTTTCCTCCCATACATTTACCTTCCTGCGGTTTGCTGCCTTTGGAAGCCTGAAACTGCTTTTTCTTGGTCCTGTTATTTCTCCACACATGTATTGCTTTCTGTTGAAGGTGCTATATAAGTGAGAGTTCTACGCCACGGCTTTGAGTTACTCTCCTTGAAGTTTCTTCCTTATGATGTGTGCTGCACATGTTAGTAAACTGTTTTTCTCTTGTTAATCTGTCTTTTTGATAAAGAGCCTCAGCTGGAAACCTAAGATGGGTGGAGATAAACTTTTGTTTCACTTACACTCTCAAACCCCAACACCCACTGGGTTGGCTGTGAAAGTGTTAGAATATGTACAAGAATAGCTGAGGACCAAACAACATGTGAGGAGACTAAGGTGTTTCATGCGATTATAGCCAGTGTCTGCACACATGCAACGTTCAAAGGTCAAAGTTTTGAAAGGAAGCTTTAATAGAGGTAAGCTGTGGCATTTGGAATTTTCACATTTTCAGCTGTTGTCCTCATTTGCAGAGTGCCAGATGGAATTAACAAGGAAAAGGATTCTATTATGGGTTAAGATCAGTCTATTCAATACTTCAAAATGGATAAAAGAAATCTAGTCTTTTTTTTTTTTTTTTTGGAGAAAGATTAGCCCTGAGCTAACATATACTGCAAATCCTCCTCTTTTTGCTGAGGAAGACTAGCCCTGAGCTAACATTCCTGCCCATCTCCTGCCACTTTATATATGGGAACCTGCCACAGCTTGGCTTGACAAGTGGTGTATAGATCCCACACCAGGGATTCAAACCAGCAAAGCCCAGGCCACCAAAGCAGAATGTGCAAATTTAACCACTGCACCACTGGGCCAGCCCTGAAATCTGGTCTTAAATAATTGAATGTAGAGATTTTTTTCCCCTGCACTCAGGAGACATTACATAGGAAAGGGAATATCCTTTCCCTAGGACTTCAGATTCCAAAGTGGAGAGGCCAGTGCTTTCACCAGAGCCAATAAGAGCTTCTAAGGCAACACTAGATGAAATATGGCTCTCTTTATTATGTTTCTCAGCCAGGAGTACAAGACAGAAGATGAAGCTGCAAAAGCAATTACATTCCATGCGAGGTTCAGGACACTCATATATGAGTTTCCGCCCAGTGAAATTTTAGGTTTAGCCATTAATGAGTATCGCTAAACCTGCTACCAATTCTGTTTCTCTTTATATTGTTGTAAACATCATTGAAGACCAAGGACCAAGATGTAGAGATGCCAAACTCTTGGATTCATGAGATTTATTCCTTAGATTCTAGAATCTTCCTTTTATCACATTGTGTCAAGTTGGTTTTACCTTCCTGCAGTTTGCAGCCTTCAGAAGTCTAAAAATGCCTCCAAGAACTTCAAAGAACTAGAATGACTTCAAGTAAAGTGCCTCAACAATAGAAAGAGAAAGAGGGCAAGGATCTTTATTGTTTAAGAAATAAGTCATTTTCTCGGGTAGACGTTAAATGAAAGGAAAAATACAAGAAGAAATACTAAACCAAAAGTTAAAGGAAATTCAAGAGGCTTATCTCTGACATACTTTGTCCTTGTGAATCGGTCCTTTGACCTGAATACCAGGCCAGTGAAAAACCCTTACTTTTCATCTTGCAGTTGAAAGACTAGCATAGGAGAGATCAGCTTAGAGATGAACCAATGGAAAGAGTCATATATGGTAGAAGGTGCCATTTAGAATTGTGATGAGTTGCCATTAAATAAGCTCTAACAAAGAGAGGTCAGAGCTCAGGAAGCAGACTGGAATGATTATTTCATGAGGGAGCCTGGATTCAGAAACCAATTTAAAAGTGTGTTCTCAAAGTTTCAGGAAAGCAGACTAAAAGAAAGAGCAATCATGGAACAACGACTTCCTCTTAATGAACTAGGACAGGTAAGCTACATGGTTACATAATATTTAGACAGATTCAGGTCAGGAATATGAGGATGACAGCGTGAAATACTTCGAGCTTTATTAGTCATGTTTACAAGGTGACTGTGTCATGGGTAAATATATAGGTATTTCCCTGCCCTAAGGAAATATGCTTGAGAAGGTAATAGAGTAAAGACTCTAAGGATATTACAGGGTGGAGGGGACATTATTCACTAAAAAGTAATCAGTTGGGACAACAGTAAGTCATCTCCAGGCCAATAAGAGATATCGGACATATGGGAGGAATTTTCCTATGTGAAATCCAAACTCAGTAGGTAAACAGAACTTGTTTGAATAATGGATGACTCTGTCAGGTCCAGAATTCATTGGCCTTGTATCTTTCAGTACAGAGGACTCCGCAAGGTGAAACCTTGAGGTGTATTTGTATAAAAGAAAGAAAGAAACAAGGAGAAAAAGATAAAGTTTTTGTCAAGAAAGCAAAGTAAAAAGGAAAGGCTTCAAAGCTAGCCCCAAATGTCACCACTTTTGGGAGGTTAAAATTACATCTGATGCTGCCTTTAAGGAGAAGTGTAATAGCACAGCATAGGATGGAATGTTGTCATTAAAATAAAACTAGTTTCTCAAGGCCTGGGAAATTCAAAAGCTGAGGAATGACAATGTTTGAAGAAAGAGCATATAGCGGAGCACGCAACATTCCTCCCTGGGGCCTGAGTGCCTGGACCTTAGCACAGAGGCTTGGGATCAGGAATGTGCTGAGTGCAATCGAGCTGACCCAGATGTAGAGGGAAAAGCCCCTCGAGGCAAATGAAGATGCAGTAACAGCTCCCACTGAGCGGAGAGCTGAAATCTTCTTGGGAACTTGGTGTGGATGGAGACAGAGAAATGAACAAAAGCCAGAGAGAATGGAAATTTATAAAGTGGGCTTAGAGAACTGTCTGCTTAAAATGTGGAGCACGCTGTCCGAGAAGGTAATAAAAATGAATAGATTTTAAAAGACGTGAAAGGAGGGACTTAAACAGATAGTACTTGTACTCAGTGTTCATAGCAGCATTATGCACAAGAGCCAAACAACCCAGGTGTCCATCAACAGAAGAATGGGTAAACAAAATGTGGTATACACATACAATGGATTTTTACTTAGCCTTAAAAAAGAAATTCTGAAACATGCTACAACATGGATGAACCTTGAGGAGATTACGCTAGGTGAAATAAGCCAGACACAAATGTACCTGGAATAGGCAAATTCATAGAGACAGAAACTAGAATGATGGTTACCAGGGGCTGGGGGGAGGGAGGGGTGGGGCGTTAGTGTTTAATGGATACAAAGTTTCTGTTTGGAATGATGAAAGAATTCTGGAAAGAATAATGTTGCTGGTTGTGCAACATTGTGAATGTACTTAATGCCACCGAATTGGACACTTAAAAATGGTTAAAACTTTTAAAAAAGTTGAAATGGTAAATTTTATGTTAGGTATATTTTGCCACAATAAGAAAATAACATTAAAAAAATAATAAAGATGTGGGGTGCAGACAACTGGAGTCTCAAATAAGCCCCAGCAACTGTGATCATCATCATCGCCAATTTCACAAGTTTGTCAGAAGGCGGGACTATTTCAGATGACACCCAAAGTGAGGAGGTCTCATGCATTGGCAGATTTTTCCCACTGTAAGAGAGCACCGTATTTATCCTCTCTGTGCTCACTCTGGACCAACACAGCCTGCCTAGCCTTGTGAGACTGAAACCAAGGTGGTTTTTCTGTCGCATTTTCTGTGTCTTCTCTAAAAATCATTCTGCTACGAATTTTAAGTGGCCATAAAAATGCACACCTGGGTTGAACTGTGCTCTAGATTCTGGGAACATAATTTGTTTGGGATAACCGCTAAAATATTGGGGCTTTGTTTGCGTATATAACAATTTGAAGATAATTCATTGGTGCTATGATAATCTTCAATGCCCCGTAAATCATCTGTGCTTTTTGGAAAGAGAGGGTTGGTGGGATTCATTTACCTCATGGGTCCTGGAGGAGCTATCACTTTGAAAGATGGTCTTTGCCCAGAAATCTTCAAACTGGGTGTGCATACCCAAGGATTGCAAAGGTCAGGTGGCAGCAAAAGTATGTATTCTTTCTTACCATCATATAAGTCCCACTTTCTTTCCCATGTTAGCTCTTCTATGCTACAAAATAAAGGCATACCTTTCATCCATCCTGAAACTCACTATACCTCAGGATGTAAAAACTCCACTGAGTGAAAGGACCATTTAAAATATTTTTAGACACCTCCTTTAATGATTAATCAAGTCACCAGAAATCTACATTCCCCGGAGTTGTCCTATACATTTCCTTTTAAGCATGAATTTCCTTTTAAGCCTTAGAAATGGAATATCCTGGTTCTGGTAGGGATGCTGTGAAGTCAACTGTATAGTGGAAATGATGACAGACAGTCTTAACGACTTCACCTCTTCTGTACCCTACTTTTTGTCAAAGTATGTTTGATCTAGGCTCTGGGCCTAAAGGGACAGTCTGTAAGGGCAGAGAGATTTGATGAGAAATATTAAACACTAGAAGTGGCATTTTCAGGATTTAACTGTAGGCAATTCTTTTCAGCCATTCTCAATAATCATCACTAGGATACGTCAGTGGTTGGAAGGAAAAATCACCTTTGAATAGCTGAAACGGTATGGATTAGTGACACTGAAACTTTTAAGTACACTGGGAAATTTCTGATACTTCCAACATTTTCAGATTGAACTAGATAAAACTCCCAGATACAAATATTATGTAATTCCTTTTAAATTCCATGTGTATTATTCAATAAATTAATCATAATCTATTTTATGAATCACATGAAATATTTATACATTTACAGTCAATCTTCTACTTCACTTTTTCTTTTATTTATTTATTTATTTATTTATTTTTGGTGAGGAAGATTCACCCTGAGCTAACATTTGTTGCCAGTCTTCCTCTTTTTTTTGCATGAGGAAGATTAGCCCTGAGCTAACATCTGTGCTAATCTTCCTCTATTTTGTATGCAGGTCACCACCTCAGCTTGGCTGACGAGTGGTGTAGGTCCTTGCCTGGGATACGAACCCACAAACCTGGGCCACTGAAACAGAGCATGCCGCACCTAACTACTATGCCATGAGGTTGGCCCCTATTTATTTTTTTTTGAACATTGTCCCTGAGCTAACATCTGTAGCCAATCTTCCTCTTTTTTTTTCCACCCCAAAGCCTTGGCACATGCTTGTATATCCTAGCCATAAGCCCCTGCAGTTCCTCTATGCGGGACGCCACCACAGCATGGCCTGACAAGTGGCGTGTCCGTCCACACCCAGGATCCGAACTGGTGAACCCTGGGCCACGAAAGTAGAGCACATGAACTTAACCGCTCGGCTGCTGGGCCAGTCCCCTATTTCACTTTTTCTAATGTTTATTATTTTCAGGCCCCAACAGCAAAAAATAAAATCGTATGCTAGTTGCTGCACCAATTAGCTTTTGGAAATTCAGTCAAGCCTCGGCATCCATGAATTTCACTTCTGTGGAGTCTACCAACTGCAGATTGCAGGCCCATGACAGTTGTGTCTGTAATGAACATGTACAGATTTTTTCTGGTCACTATTCCACAAACAATACACACAACTATTTGCACAGCATTTACATTGTGTTGTATATTATGAGTAATCTAGAGATAAATTAAAGTGTACAGGAGGATGTGCATAGGTTATATGCAAATACTAGGCTATTTTACAAAAGGGACTCGAGCATCCACAGATTTTGGTGTCCGCAGAGGGTTCTGGAACCAATTCCCCACAGATACCAACAGATGACTGTATATCTTTATTTTTCACTTAAAAGGAGAAATTTTGATCATAACGTTTACTAAAATTAATGGGATTATTTCTGAATTTTTATGCTTATTCCCATTTAACATTTCCTAAACCAAGTTAATTATATTTCCAAACCAGAGTTAATTATATCAATGTAAATACATTTCCCAAAGTAATATAATGCCCTCTATCTTGTTTCTTACTTCCTATGAAACATAATTTTAGCTACGTTATTATAAATTAATGAGAAATTTTCATAGACTTATAATGGATAAAGTAACATATTACAGTTTCCATAATTTAAAATTGACTTCCCTAAATGCATCCTGAAAGATGCATTTAGAATTTCTCAGTGTTTTTGTTTTTTTATTTTCCAAAATGCATATTAATGAGGTTATATGAATAGAAAACTAGTTTTTCTGACATAGTAAGTCTGATGGAACTGACTGGCTTGGTAATAAAGATGGGCTGTGCTCATTACGTTCTATTGTAGCTGCTGTTAAAGCAAATGTGAAACAACTACCAAAAATAAGAGAATATTCTTACATTCCCCATACATCCCCCATATTCTTGCCAAGGGAGCATTTCTATTCCGTGCGGCAGCACTGAGCAAGAAGATTTTGCCATTGCTTCCCCTCTCCCTATGAGTTTCTCCCTATGAGTGAAAAGTGAATTATTATTATTTTGTTCTTGAATAGCAAAAGTCTGCTATCCTTTGGGTCCCTACTTCTTTTCTGGAGAGGAGTAAGGCCACAGTGCCACTGCTCACAGAGGCACTGGCCACACAGGTGTGGCTCACCTCTCTTTGGCTCTCTGCACTGGGCTATGCGCGGTCCTCGATCCTGGACACAGCTGACCAGCTCTCCCCCAGGAGATGACCAAGCCTGGACTTGGGAGCAACATTTACCCTAAGCCATATTTCACCATTCAGTTTTACCATCAACCAAGCTGACAATTATATTCTTATCTGAATCTTGTCTATATTTATTTCTTGGTTGATTCAGAACTCTTTGGGGAGCTGGATATTATTTACTATTAAACCTGATGATGAACGGATGAGGGGGTGAGGATGATGAGTAAAGAGGAACTGTTAAGGATGAGCCTCAAGTTTCAGGCTTGGGCAAACAATAGGGCAGGGGGAGGAGCGAGTTTTGAGAATAAAATCTAGGGCCTTGTTTGGTAATTCAATTTTGAGAAGTCTCTTTAAAATATTCAATTAGTTAGTTTAAGAGAGCAGTAGGATAAACCAGCCTAGAATTTGAGAATTTCAGTGCCAAAAATGTAAAATATCTGACTAGGAACTAGATTAACAGGAAAGGAAGTGCTTTGTATGTCCTTTCCTTCGAGAAAGCAGGTCAAACTTGAATGCTACTTTTTTTTAAAGATTGGCACCTGAACTAACATCTGTTGCCAACTTTTTTTTTCCTTCTTCTTCTCCCAAAAGCCCCCCAGTACATAGTTGTATGTTCTTGTTGTAGGTCCTTCTGGTTGTGCTATGTGGGTCTCCACCTCAGCGTGGCCTGATGAGTGGTGCTATGTCCACGTCCAGGGTCCAACCTGGCAAAACCCTGGGCCCCTGAAGTGGAGCGTGCAAACTTAACCTCTCAGCCATGGGGCCGGCCCCGAACTTGAGCATCCTTGATACTCTTGTGACTTGGACAGCCTCTTGCCAATTTTGCTATACACAGAATTCTTATGAGTCACTGGGAAAGAGAAAGAAAGATTAGTTCTTACTCCTTTAAGTGTTATCTATGTTGGGCCACAGAGCCTTATGCTCCTATAAAGTCTACAACACCTGTCTTTCTCTCCCATCCCACTTCACCCCACACTATTGTCCTCTGATGCTTCTTTCTGTGTAAGCCCAGTAAAAAATGTGCTGCCAACTCTGCTTTGTTGTACTCACTTGCCTTTTTTTTTTTTTTTTTTTTTGAGGAAGATTAGCCCTGAGCTAACATCTGCTGCCAATCCTCCTCTTTTTACTGAGGCAGACTGGCCCTGAGCTAACATCCGTGCCCATCTTCCTCTACTTAATATGCAGGACGCCTACCACAGCATGGCTTGCCACACAGTGCCACGTCTGCACTCGGGATCCGAACCGGGGAACCCCAGGCCACCAAAGTGGAACATGTGCATTTAACCGCTGCACCACCAGGCCGGCCTCGTATTCACTTGTCTTATTTGTTTACAAGTTTACATATATATCTTGGTTTCCTCCTTCTAGAATGTGAACTACAGTGTAGGAAAGAAATTTTACTTTATTCACACTGTATACACTGCACCAAAAATAGCAACCTGTCCATAGTAGAAATTCAATAAGTTTTTGCTGACCCACTGCTTAACAGCTTCTCCCTAATTCTATTAATCCTGAAAGATCACTGGTCTTTTGATTTTCCTGAAGTTTTCTGATTGCTGTAACTACCAATAAGTAGATGGGGTAAAATGGGGCTGGCCTGTGGCACGGTGGTTGAGTTTGCACGCCCCAGCACAGACGTAGCACCGCTTGTCAAGCCATGCTGTGGTGGCATCCCATATAAAATAGAGGAAGATTAGCACGGATGCTAGCTCAGAGACTATCTTTCTCATGACAAAAAAAATAGATGGGGTAAAATGAAAAATAAGGTGAAACCTAACCTTTTGGAGACTTTTAGATGTCTTTCACTAAAAATAGTCTCGTCTGTTCACCAGCATGCACGTGGAGCAAGATCTGACCTTTCTCTTATCCTCGCTCAATTTTTTACTCATTTATCTCATCATTCTGATGTTGACACTAAATTCAAACTCCTCTGTCTCTTAATTTATGTCTTTAAGTTCCTGCATGTCTTCTTTCCTCTCAAACAATTAACCATCCTTAAACCCCTCTGTCTCTTTTGCCTCTTGTCCTTGACTGTAAGAAGTAAAACAAAGTTTGACTTTAGTAATCATTCTGTTTCTGAGGGTTATACTAAGGACTGTGAGACCTATTTACAACTAGGAGGAAACTGCAGACCATTATAAACATGTTTTCACTTGCCATAGGAAGCCATATTCTGTAACTTCCTCATACATGTTTTATCTCTATTTGTAATCATAATACCAGAAAGTACAGCAAGTTTTGATGACCAAATGGTACAGGAGAGAGTAGAGAAATTTTTGAAGTCTAGCAAAAATATAAAATCTGGCAAAGAGTGCAGCAATTAAATAATTTATTTTCTTTATTCCTCCATTGTATAATTGTTCAAACAATTTCCTTCTCACATTGGGAAGATTCTCACATGAAGACCAAAAACCCAATTATTACAATCATAGAAGGAACGGCAGTTCTACTCCCAATAGAAAGCTTTTTAAAACAAAGGAACAGATCAACATTGGTGATCTGATAAACCCAGTAGTGGGAGATGCTATACTAGATGGTGATTACGATTACAACTGGCACACACGTGGGGCCTTTGGTAGGTAATTAGGGTTAGATGAAGTCATGAGGGTGGGGAGCTCATGATAGGGTTAGTGCCCTTATAACAAGAGATACCAGAGAGCTGAACTCCCTCTCTCTCTCTCTATCCCTCCCTCCCTCCCTCTCTCTCTCTATCTCTCTTTCTCTCTCTCTCCACCATCTGAGGACAGAGCATGAAGACAGCTGTCTGCCAGCCAGAAAAAGAGCTCTTTCCAGAACCCAACCATGGTGCCACCTGATCTCCTGCTTTCAGCCTCCAGAACTGTGAGGAAATAAATTTCTGTTCTATGAGCCATTCAGTCTATGGTATTTTGTTACAGCAGCCAAAGCTGACTGAGACAGTTATGATCACAACGAAGAAAACGCAACTAAGACAGGGCAAACTAAACCTGGAAGGATAGATAATTATCCCAAATTAATAATAATAACACCAACAACTTAATTTTTTTTTTAAAGATTGGCAACTGAGCTAACGTTTGTTGCCAGTCTTTTTTTTCTCTCTTCTTCTTCTTCCCCAAAGCAACCCAATACATAGTTGTACATTCTAGTTGGAGGTCATTCTGGTTGTGCTATGTGGGACACCGCCTCAGCATGGCCTGACGAGTAGTACCATGTCCACGCCCAAGATACGAACTGGCCCGAAAGCAGAGCGAGCAAACTTAACCATCTGGCCACGGGGCTGGCCCAACAACAACTTATTTTATGAAAAGTATGGCATTCTCAGTAAGGGTTGTCATTTTATGGCAGGAAAGGGAAAACTATTGTACATCTTAATGTACTTAATGGATATCTATAAAGTGTGACCAGGAAAGGGATGAAGAGATCACTGCACTTCAGCCAAGAACTCACCCAAAGAGCTCACAATGAAACAGGCACTGAAGAGTGAGACGGATATTACAGCAGTAGACCAGGCTTCATCTCAAGCCACCAGACTCCTTTCTTTGTCAGACCAGCAAGACAAATGCACCAAGTTATCATCTCCACTGCCAGAGGCCCAGGGAAATCAGAGTCTCCAGTAGCTTAGGACAGAGGAGAAGTTCTGATTCAACTAATTAGAACAAACTAATTTAAAAAGTAATAAACAAACATCAAAAAATAAATTAATTTTAAAAGCCTATGAACAAACTAATTAAAGGAGAAAAAATATGAAAGACAGAAATTCCTTCAGAACAAATGACCAAATAGTAACCTGAAGCCCGAAACAAATTCAGGCAAAATTCATCCAGAGTAAACTGCAATTTCCAATTCCCTTCTCTCTTTTCCTTGGAATCTCATATCCTTCCCATGATTCCCTACTTTCTTCAATATCACTGATCTTCAATTTCTCATCTCTTTGTCTGGTCACATTTTTATTCTTTCAAAGGCTTCTAGGCCTGGGTTGTTTTGGTTTTGGTTTCCTCCTTTCTTCTTTCCCTGATCCTAGTATCTTGCTTCCATGCCTACTTTAATACTGAAATTATTATGATTTCACCATTCTTTCATTCAGAATTGTCTACCTCTCCTCCCAAAGTCATCCCTATCACCTCAATGCCTGTTCTGTCACTGCTTTATGCTCCCACCACATTCTCTAGGAGAGTTCCAACAGTAGCAAGAAAACAAGCCCCAATGTGCATATACTTTTCAAGGCCTTTGTGCAAGCAACTTCCCCATCCTTTCAAATGATCACATTAAAAGACAATCGCTGTCTTATACTTAAAACATACTATTTATGCCAAATGGAAACTACTGCCCTATTAAAGTTGCTTCATCTTACATCAAACTTAAGGCCTATAGATTTAATTTAGGGAACAATTTGTTGACAAATAGAAAAGCTCATTACCTGGTGGCATTTTTTTTCATAAGTCCTACCCATCCAGAAAAATCATTTTCAGAAAGAAACCCTATTAAGAAAACCAGTCAGGACTATGTTAGTCTTAAGGAATTTCCCCCTAATCTAGGAACAGTACTTTCACCTGGGCTCACACCCCGGTCTTGGCCCTACTGATTTCAAGAAGGGGCAGGGAAAAGAGACTCAAAATACATTCCCTTCACCTTCAGTCCTGGGGTAGTATCAATCTAGGCTTCCCATCGCATGCATTTTTCCTCTAGGATAATGGCTATGGTGCCTATTTCCTCAATAGGTTTACCCAGGCCTGGCGTTGCATACTGGTAAAACATAAAGAAAAGAGAAAAGTGTACACCATAGAGAAGAGAAAGTATCTGGGAGAAAGAAAAGAAGAATATTTGTCCATCTTCATATGTAGTCTCTTTATAACTTCCACTGAAAGCTTATCATCTAACCTACATCCTGCATGTATAAGTTTGAGGACTGGACTTTTTCCTTAGTCCATATTAAAATGCCTTTTAAGGCACAGTAGTTGTAGGGTGAGGAGTCCTGAACTCATGTTAGAACAGTGACAGTGTTAAAACTGCATGGACCCTGGGCCCATTTTTCTGGGGATCGCTGAAAACCATCCTCAGAAAAATGCACATAAATATATTCCCACAAAAGTTTGTATATGATATTTTTGATGGGAAATTGATTTCCTTTAAACAATAAACTAAAATGAATATGGCTTATCACTCTCATTCTTTTACGCCAAAAGTTAAGGTCCAATTTCTTAAAAAATAAAATGGAAACCAGCTTATGAATATGAATAAAATAAAATAAATTTCAAGTCCTCTCAAATGCAAGCCTTAATGAGAAATTTGCTATTATTTTCCATGAATAAGAAGAAGGAAACTGTCAAGGAATCTTTGACGTGACATCTTTAACTCTTAATTGATTTTTACTGTTTATTTTAATAACAGGTGCTGCAAACCCTGATTTTCCAGAGCTAAAGTTGCAAAGTGAGGGTGGACCTATATAAAAAAAACACCAAAATTATCTTGGAGTTGAATTTCCTTCATTGGCTTATTTTTATTATCTAACAAATACAAATTAATTAACAAAATCTACAAAATAGATCACATATTTTCTGTCCAGATTTACTCCACAGAATTCCTCATCCAGCTCTGTGCCCTGGGAAGACAATCTTCATGGATGTGTTAACAAGCTTCCCTGATCCTCCTTTGTTTGAATAAAGGGAGGGACCAGTAGGTGATTGGGAGGATGGAGATGAATGAAGTTGGTTTATGGATTTTCCTGATGCAATAATGTGCTGGTAAATGTGCAAAAGTTGGCATATGACATTCATCCTCAAGGTCACTTCACCATCTATGATAGTTGCTAGAGCCTCAGCCATCACGACCCCATTGCAAACCAGAAGAAGGAAGGAAAGCAGATGGGGGCACGACCCTTCTTTGTAATTTTTTTTTGTAATTAAACTTCTCATTTTGAAATAATTGTAGATTCACGTGCAGTTATAAGAAATAAGACAGACAGATTCCCACACACACACAGTTTCCCCCAGTGCTAATATCTTATAAAACTCAAGTACAATATCACAACCAAGATATTGATACTGAAACAGTCAAAATTTATCTCCATCAATGTAAGGATCCTCATGTCACCCTTTTATAACCATACTCACCACCATCTGCCCCCACTCTCTTCTTAAACCCTGGCAACCACTAATCTGCTCTCCATTTCTATAATTTTGTAATTTCAAAAATGTTATAAAAATGAATTACACAGGGGCCGGCCTGGTGGCGCAGCAGTTAAGTGCACACGTTCCGCTTCAGCGGCCCGGGGTTCGCCGGTTCGGATCCCGGGTGCAGACATGGCACTGCTTGGCAAGCCATGCTGTGGTAGGCGTCCCACATATAAAGTAGAGGAAGATGGCCACAGATGTTAGCTCAGGGCCAGTCTTCCTCAGCAAAAAGAGGAGGATTGGTAGCAGTTAGCTCAGGGCTAATCTTCCTCAAAAAGAAAAAAAGAATCACACAATATTTAACCTTTGGGGGCTAACTTTTTTTGCTCAGCAGAATCCTCTGGAAGCTCATCCAGGATGTTGTATGCACGTATCAACAGTTCATTCCTTGTATCGCTGACTGGTATTCCACGGTGTCATTGTGCCAGTCTGTTTAACTGCTCACTGTTGAAGATTGCTTTCAGTTTCCAATTTGGGGTTATTATCAATAAAGCAGCTATAAACATTCGTGTAAAGGTTTATGTGTAAAGTAAGTGTCTTTCCTCTGAGATAAATACCCAGGGATACAGTTTTAAACAGACTGCCTCACTCTTTCCCAGGTGGCTTTCCCGTTCCCGCAATGTGTGAGGAATCCAGTTTCTGCACATCCTCCAACGCTTGGTATTTTCATTATTTTTTATTTTAGCCATTCTGATAGGTATGCAGTGATATCTCATTGTGGTTTTGATTTGCATTTCCCCAATGGTTAATAATGTTGAACATTTTTTCATGTGTTTATTTATCATCTCTATGTCTGCTCATTTTCTAATTGGGTGGTTTGGTTTTTTTACTGTTTTTTTTTTTTTTTTTTGAGGAAGATTAGCCCCAAGCTAACTGCTGCCAATCCTCCTCTTTTTGCTGAGGAATACTGGCCCTGAGCTAACATCCGTGCCCATCTTCCTCTACTTTATATATGGGACGCCTACCACAGCATGGCGTGCCAAGCAGTGCCATGTCCGAACCCAGGATCCAAACTGGCGAACCCCGGGCCGTCAAAGCCGAACATGTGCACTCAACCGCTGCGCCACCGGGCCTGCCCCTTTTTACGGAGTTTTAAGAGTTCTTTATATCCTCTAGATACTAGTCCTTTGTGGGAAATGTAGTTTGCAAATATTTTCCCCCACCCTGAGCTCATCTCTTCATCCTCTTAACAAGGTTTCTCATGGAGCAAAAGTTCTTAATTTTAATGAAGTTCAATTTATCAATTTTTCCTTTTATAGATCATATTTTGGTGTCAATTCTAAGATCTCTTTGCCTAGACCTAGATACTGAAGATTCATCCTATGTTTTTAGTTTTATGCTTTAAATTTAAGTCATGATCCATTTTGAGTTCGTTTTTGTGTAAGGTATGAAGCTTAGGTCAAGTTCACATTTTTGCCCATAGATGTTCCATTGCTCTACCAGCATTTGCTGGAAAGTCTGTCTTTCCTCCATTGAATTCTGTGCCTTTGTCAAAAACCCAACCCCTTCCTTTTATTTTTTTAATTGTGGTCAAATATACACACCAAAAAAATTATTTTAATTATTTTTAATTATCCAGTTCGGTGGCATGAAATATCTCCACATTGCTGTGCAGTCATCACCACACTCCATCTCCAGAACTTTTTCATCTTCCCCAACTGAAACTCTGTAGCCATTAAACAATAACTCCCCATAGCCCCTCCCCCAGCCCCTGCTAACCACCATTTTACTTCTATCTCCTTGAATTTAACTATTCTATCTACCTCCTCATATAAGTGTAATCATACAATACTTGTCCTTTTGCATTTGCTCATTTCACTTGGCATAATGTCTTCAAGGCTCATCTATGTTGTAGTATGCATCAGGATTTCCTTCCTTTCTAAAGCTGAATAATATTCCACAGTATGTATATACCACATTTTGCTTATCCATTCATCTGTCCATCAATCCGTTCCTTTCAAGGACCTTTGTGGGAAGCCTCATACAACACATCTACTCGTCCTTCTTTGGCTAGAACTTAATCCCATGGCCGTATCTAATTATAAAAATGGCTTGAGGGCCAGCCCCGTGGCCGAGTGGTTAAGTTCATGTGCTCCACGTTGGCAGCCCAGGGTTTCGCTGGTTTGGATCCCAGGCATGGACATGGCACGACTCATCAGGCCATGCTGAGGTGGCATCCGACATACCACAACCAGAGGCACTCACAACTAGAATACACAGCTATCTACTAGGGGGTCTTTGGGGAGAAGAAAAAGAAAGAGAAAAAAGAAGACAGGGAGAGTCATGAGGGAATTATCTTGTTAAAATAGAAGTTAGCCAAATCTGAACAAAAAAAATGGCTTGGAAATGTATGCATTGAGCTGAGCAGCAACATCTCAAGCTAAAAATTACAGTCTTTTACTAAGGAAGACAGAGAATTTATTTGAGAAGCAACTATTAGTCTCTGTCACAAATATATTAAAGAACGCTTGAGGGGCCCACCCGGTGGCACAGCGGTTAAGTGTGCACGTTCTGCTTCGGTGGCCCTGGGTTCACCAGTTCGGATCCCGGGTGCGGACATGGCACCACTTGGCACACCATGCTGTGGTAGGCATCCCACATATAAAGTAGAGGAAGGTGGGCACGGATGTTAGCTCAGGGCCAGTCTTCCTCAGCAAAAAGAGGAGGATTGGCAGCAGATGTTAGCTCAGGGCTAATCTTCCTTTAAAAAAAAAAAAGAATGTTTGAATAGTATCAAGAGGAGTTACCCAAACTACAAAATTCAATGCCTTTAGCTCCTTAATGCTCAGGATGGTGAAGTCTGGAAGCAGTTTTCCTCTTGCTTGGTGTTCTACGTTTTTTTTTTTAAAGATTGGCACCTGAGCTAATATCTGTTGCCAATTTTTTTTTCCCTTCTCCCCAAAGCCCCCCAGTACATAGCTTTATTTGCTAGTTGTAGGTCCCTCTAGCTGTGCTATTTGGGATACCACTTCAGCATGGCTTGAGCAGGGCTAGGTCCAAACTCAGGATCTGAACCGGCAAATCCCTGGGCCACCGAAATGGAGTGCACAAATTAACCACTCGGCCACGGGGCCGGCCCCAGAAACCATTTGATTTTAATGATTAATATCTTTTTCAAATTTTGAAGATTTCCTCCTTATACTTAGAAAGGAATCTAAACTCAAAACGTTGTCTGTATTCAGATAAGATGCATCCACGTTTCAGATATTTGAATCTGCCAGAAAATCATTCTTTGCCCTAAAAGTTTTATCCATGAAAAAAATGTATTGTCTAATTATTGTTTGCTACAGTGCTCCTTCATAACCCTAGATCATTCTCAACAGGGTCTGCAGTTAGACTCATCTGGGACACTTGTAAACAATACCTCTTCGGGGCCCATCTCTGGACTGTCAAATGTGAATTTCCCTAGACAGACTTGAGGCTGATATAAAACATATTATATTATATATATTTTATACATTTATATAATAATAATCTATCTATCTATCATCATCATCTATCAATCTGTTTATTTTCCAGCTGATTCTAACCTACTGCCAAGGTTGGGAACCACTGCCCTGGCTGCTCTGCCAGTATCTGTAAAGACATTCCCACCTGAAGTTTCACATCCACGCATCCTTCTCAGGAAAGAAAAAAGAGTGATTCCATGGAAAATAGTGTATGTGGCTCATATTTCTCAATCCCTGAACCTTCTTTTTACAATCTTTAAACTCTTTTTACTCCCGATACCTCTCAAACTAAGAAGGTAGAATCAGTACGAAGTTGAGAGCAGCATATACCAAGCTCAGACAGATGATGCGACACAAGATAGTTTTTATCTGGGGGCAATTTTGCCCTCTCCCCGCGCCTCCCCCCCACATTTGGCAATGTCTGGAGGCATTTTTTGGATATGGAAACTAAGGGAGTGTTACTGGTTAGTGGTTAGAGGCCAGGGATACTGCTAAAGAGCCACAATGCGCAGGACAGCTCCCCAGAGCCAAGAATCATCCCATCCAAAATGTCAGAGTGTTGACTATATTGTCCAGTGTCCTTCAGCCCAGAATATTTTACTCCTTCATGTCGCCTGGAGATTGAGCCTAATTTACCCAGTATTCTACTTTTACACATTTAATACTGTGATTACAAAGTGAATAGATAATTACTGAGGATCAAATTTAGGAGAGATAAGGGGGAAAAAAGGGCCAGTTTCTGTTGGGGAGAAAGAGATGGGGACACCGAGGGATCTTCATACACTGTCAAGCTCCACAGTTGCTTTCACATATTTGTCGTGAGTTTATGGCAGCAGAGAAATGAAAATCCCCTAAATAGCAGAGGAATAGCAATTATGACATGTTCATGTCCGGATTAATTCACTGATCTGGGGAAAACAGAGTATGATTTCAGAAACCTTGAAAAGACAAAAACAAAAAACAAGAGGATGGAATCCAGAACTGGAGCCCTGGCGGCCTGGCACAGGAGTGAAGCCTTCCTCCAGAGCCGCAGAAGGAAGCTGAAGTGGTTTGATTGCCTTTATTTCCAACCAGTGCCTCTGAGCAGGGCGGCTGGATTATCCGGTAGGATAATCTGCACTGGAACTACCCTGTGTGAAATGACAATAAACATAAGGAGCTCCAGTCTGCCAGCCACTCGCCCTCAAGTCGAGAGTTCTGTGTCTGGCTTCTCTAAATCCTGGGCCCTATCTGACAGTTTGGAAAAATCAAGCTTTGCCTTCCTGTTCAACCTTAAGAATGCAGAGGGGACCTCCCCGGAGCCACAGCAGAGTTCCAATCTAACTCTGATTTGTGAGTTTCTCTGGGTCCCAATTTGAAAACATCCAGGGACAGACTTAGGTAAGCCAAATGCCTGCCTTGAACGCTTAATGGCAGAGCTTCTCAAATTTTCAGGTGCACACAAACCACTTGAGGATCTTGTTAGAATGCAGATTCCGCTTCAGTAGGCCTGGCACTGAGTCTGCTCCAAGGTGATGTTAAGGCTGCTGGTCAGGGGACCACATTTTGATCGGCCAACAGGAAAGAGGTTAGGACCAGAAGGGATCCCGCTGAGTCACTGTCTTGACAATAACTCAAAAAAGTGTGAGGGACTCAGTAAAAGACAGCCTTCTGAGACCACTTTATAGTAGCGTGTAAGGTCCTCCCATGGGAATACACTGTGGCGCAAAGGGAAAGAACCGGAGGTGAGAACTGGGTCTTCTGCCACCTACTGGGGAGAATGCGCCATTACTCCCAGAACGTAACGAGGTCGGGGCGGCGGGGGGCGTAATCTCCACCGCCCTCCGTTGATGTTCGGGACAGGACACTGTCTCCTCAACCTTTCCTTATCAGCAGTAAAAGTCTAGCATGGTGGAAATGTCCAGATTCAAGGCTTGTAAAATTCTAACTAGCCTAGAAGCCCTATTTAAGTTTTTAAACAGTATTTTTATGGCTTTCTTGTCCTGAACTGTCCTTAGCTGACTCAGACGCTGAAGAATAGTGAAGTGGCTTAAATCACCTGAGGAAGGAGAGGAGGGAAGGATCGGACAGAATTCTGGCAAAGTGCTTTGAAAGCGTAATTTCCTTCAGGAATGTAAAATGTAAATGAAAATGCAAATGATCATATTATAGGTGCTATTTCTATTACTAACATTCGGAAGCTCTAGATCCAACTCCTGCCACATTGCCTCTCTGGGTACTTCTGCCTACTTCTGAACGTTCACGCTAATGCTCTCAGTGTCTGCCACTGTGGATCCTACTGCTTTAAGAACTATACCAAGTTTTGCGGTTTTTTTTTTTTTTTTTTTGAAGATTTGCCCTGAGCTAACATCCGTGCCCACCTTCCTCCACCTTGTATGCGGGAAGCCGCCACAGTGTGGCTGATGAGTGGAGTATGTCCGCATGCTGGATCCGAACCAGCGAACCCAGGCTGCTGAAGCGGAGTGCACGGAATCTTAACCACTTGGCCACTGGCCGGCCCCTCTACCAAGTATTATGCGTTAAAACTGAACCAAGGTATCTTTCACAGTTTCAAAGCAAATTGTAGTAGTAAAATTTTTTGCTGTTTTGAATTTTATTTTACCCATACCTTGCTCTCAAACCTTTGGCACCTAAGAGACAGCATGATATAATTGTGAAGAGTGTGAGTTCTGGATCCAGACAACAATATTCCATTACAAACTCTGCTGTTACTAGCTGTGTGACTTTGGGGAGGTTTCTTAGCCTCTCTGTATCTGTACCAAATGAGCCAGTACATGTAAAACACTTAAACTTTGCTTAGCATGTGGTAAACACTTGGTTGATGTTATTTGTCTTCCTCTGCTAGTGTTTGGCAATCAAAATGAATTAGTAATAGAAGAAATTCAGACGAGTCATTTCTTAAAAGAATTCTGCAGGGCAGCCCAGTGTTTCATCGGTTCGAATCCTGGGCGTGGACATGGCACTGCTCATCAAGCCATGCTGAGGCAGCGTCTCACATGCCACAACTAAGAATATACAATTATGTACCAGGGGCTTTGGGGAGAAAAAGGAAAAAAAATTTTTTAAATCTTTAAAAAAAAAAGAATTCTACAGCTGTGACAGGCTCACTCTCAGATAGTCATATTTCCTATTACATATCAAATACATAAACACCTAGTATTTATCACGAGCCAGCACTGTTCTGAATGTTTTACATTATTAACTCACTGGTTCCATTTTACAGATGAGAAACCTAAAGCAGCACTGGGATTCAAACCCCAACAGTCTCGTTCTAGAGTCTATCTTTTTTTTTTTTTTTGCTGAGGAAGATTCACCCTGAGCCAACATCTGCCACCAATCTTTCTCTATTTCCTATGTGGGTCGCCACCCCAGCAGGGCCATGAGTGATGTAGGTCCTAGCCCAGGAACCAAACCTGGGCTGCCAAAGCAGAGTGCACCAAACTCAACTGCTGTACTATGGGGGCTGGCCCCAAGAGTCTGTCTTTTTTTTTTTTTTTTTTGAGGAAGATTAGCCCTGAGCTAACGGCTGCCAATCCTCCTCTTTTTGCTGAGGAAGAAGACTGGCCCTGAGCTAACATCCGTGCCCATCTTCCTCTACTTTCTATGTGGGACGCCTACCACAGCATGGCTTGTCAAGTGGTGCCATGTCCACACCCGGGATCTGAACCCGCGAACGTGCAAACTTAACTGCTGTGCCACCGGGCCGGCCCCAAGAGTCTGTCTTTTAACTGCAACACTCTACTGCCCTTCGCTAGCAAAAGGGCCTGGCAATAGCTGTTCTTCATTGGTAGGATGGCATCATGTCCACCAAAAGTTCACAAGCAGCGGAAGGATATAGAGTTGCTCTACTACCTAAATATGCCTAAGACACTTTTCCACTCATGAACTGACATGAGCAGTGCCAATGCAAGGAAGGTAAAGGCTTCCAGAACATCTGCCCTGCAACCCCCATCAGATTTAAATGTACAGATAAATATAATTATTAATTTACATAAATATACTTGCACATTCACTGGTTCATTAAATAACCTTGAGCAGAGGATTTTAGATGCTGGGGAGATAGCAGTGGGAAAAACTAGGTAAATACAAACAGAAAGCTCTGTCCTGAGAGAGCTTATCTTCTACCCATAGGAGGGACAATACACCTAACAAGTGAGATATGCGGTGTATGATAAATGCAACAAAGAAAATAAAGCAGAGGAGGTAGACATGGATTGTTGAGAAGCTTGTACATAGTTCCACAGAGACTAAGGTTAGGGAAGGTCTCGAGTGACATTTGAGTAAGGGTCTGAAGAAGGTATGGGTGGGAGCTGTGCTGAAATTTGAGGGAATGGTATGTGCCAAGGCCCTGAGGTGGGGGTGTGCCAGGAGAGTTTGAGAAAGAGCAACGAGGGCTGGTGTGGCTGGAATAAAGCAAAGGACGGGGAAAGAAACAGGAGATGAGATCAGACAGGGAACAGGCTGCACAAAGTAGATATAAGCTCTATACAGGATTCCACAGGCTAATATTTGCTTTTAAAATTCCTGTAAAAAGACAACAGTAGTCTAAAGAAGTGGTATCAACTATTATCTATTATTTTTTTCATTTACAACCTCAGTAAAGGTTAATAAATTAACAATGATTTCCTAATATGATAGCACAGTTTTAATTTTCCTCATGATGTAAGGGGTGAGTTCAGAAAATAGTAAGGCAGATAGTTACTCAGGAAAAAGCTTTGGTAGAAGGATCTGGAACCATCACGACATAGTGGCTAGAATTAGTTTACCAGGAGAGGCGCCAGAGATCAATTTTCACCTAATCAATGATCATTAATCTTGCCTTTTCTGGAAGCGACCAGAACATCCCAAACATATTAGCATAAGTTTTTGTTTGTTTTTTTTAAAGATTGGCACGTAGTTAATATCTGTTGCCAGTCTTCCTTTTTTTTCTTCTTCTCCCTAAAGCCCCCCAGTACATAGTTGTGTATTCTAGTTGTACGTCCTTCTAGTTGTGGCATGTGGGACGCCACCTCAGTGTGGCTTGACGGGCTGTGCTGTGTCCGCGCCCAGGATCCGAACCGGCAAAACCCTGGGCCGCTGGAGCGGAGTGCGCGAACTTAACCACTCAGCCACGGGGCCGGCCCCAGAACGGGTATTTTTTAACTGGTTTCCACAGAATGCCCAGTGTCCAAAAGGACAGTACAGTCTATTAGAATTAATAGCTTGAGAATGTCAGATGTGCCCAGATCAGTCATTTAATCGACTCTCTGCCTTCCTGAATTTTGAAAGAATGAATATTGAACCAAGTTAGAGGGTTTTATTGGCTTTTGTTTATTTGCTTGTTTTTTTGCTTTGGATTCTTGCTTGCTGAAGAACCTCTCATCCTGTTCTGCGTTGACTCCTGTCAAAGATCCTGTTTGATGTAAGAGTGGAAAGTGCCTTTGAAATGATTCTATTTAGCCTAATGTTCCTTGGCAGTAGAGATTGGGGAATATTAAGTTAAATAATAATTTGAGTTAAATATTCTATTTAACTTAATATTCCCCAGTTTCTGCTGCTTCCTCCTTGGCTCCACCAACACACAGCATAAATGACTTAATGTCTGCTCTGGAGAAAACTATGGGCCTTGTCAACCTAGGCAGATAACCCAATAAGACAGAGAAGAGATGATGGAAAGCAAGAGACAAATGAGATTCTCTACAAGAGGCTTCAGATGAAGACCAAGATAGCTCAGGCAACAGAAATGTTAACAAATCTGGGAACTGAAATCAGAGCCAAGGGGCCAGCCCTGTGGCCAGATGGTTAAGTTCGCACACTCTGCTTTGGCGGCCCAGGGTTTCGCCGGTTCAGATCTTGGGTGGGTACCTGGCGCTGCTCATCAGGCCATGCTGGGGTGGCGTCCCACATAGCAGAACCAGAGGCTCTCACAACTAGAATATACAACTATGCACTGGGGGGCTTTAGGGAGGAGAAGAAGAAAAAAACCTGAGTCAATTTTGATCATTCCTATCAAGTTAGCTTCTGGACAAGTGACAATTGTAGATCAGCTCACAGAGAGGACTGGAGGGGACGGATATGTCTCTATTCTAAACAAAACTCCAATATGATAACCTTCTCTGGTATCTTCCTCCTGGTATTTTATTGTGTGAAGACCACTGAGATGATACATTTGGATTTTGGAGGAAATGTTTTCAATATCTGTTTATTTTCCTCCTCATTTAAGGTTGAAGAACTGAGAGAACCTGGTTGTTAAATGATGTATATGCTGGAGGTCAGGTAAAAAGCAAAAACGGTTTAAATTTTTCTTTGAATGTGTGTGTCTTACATTTGTATTGAGAAGGACCGGTGAAGGAAGTGAAGACAGTCTTTCCGAGGCCTCGTACCCAGTTTATTCCTGGAGGGGAGCCCTAGCATCCTTTTTTGTGTTACAGGTTTTTACACTTTTCCAAACACTTTAATAGACATCAGCACATTTGAATTTCATAATAGGAGTGTGCTGGAACTAGGACAGGAATTATTATTCTCGTTTAACAGATTAGAACAGAACACCAAGAGATTATGTGACTTCATCAGGCCTCACACTGAGTTAGTCAAAGAGTTAAGGATGGAAATGCGTGTTTACTTCTTTCTTGAAGACATTCGTAAGTGGAACGGCATTTATGTTCACTGGGAGCGCACGATGGTGAAGAATACAATACCTGCCAGTACTGTTTGGTGCCACTGTCTTGATTCCCACTGAAGCACCAGCAGTGTTTCCCACCATTGCTTTTGCACCATCAGTGCAAATATCAACACAATTGTTACAGGATAACCACGAGATTAAAATACGCTATTCGGTACTTTGAACATTTCGCAACGACTCACGTTTGCTGTTGTGCTTTACTACTTACTTCCCACCCCAAGCAAGGGAGTAGATGCTGCACACAGCTGCTCAGAGAATTGATACATGTTCTCTAGAGTCTGGGCGACTGGCACCTGTCTCATTGCCCTAAAAACAAAAACCTAAAGGTAAGCGGTCCAATTTTCCCGTGTTCTCACTTCCATTCCCTTTCTTCGGTGGAACGGCTCTTCTGTGCTCTGCTCTGTTTCGCAGAGGGCGGGAGCCCTATAAACGGCATTTCCTGGAATCCCTGCGGAGCTGGCTTCTAGTTATGTTTGACCGACGAGGGAAGCACTGGGGGAGACCGGAAGGGAGGAGATAGGGAGAAGCCGCTGTTCTATCTCTGTGTCTAGAAATGCTTCTTCTAACAGTGGGAGGCTGCAGGCTACAGCCTTTGGCAGTTTCGGCAGCAGAAACCAGGGAATCTGGCAACAGCAGCCTCAGCCCCTGCTGGCAGTGAGTGAGTTCCCGCTCGCAGGATCTTCCAGCCCTGGGTGAGGAGCAACTGCCTGTAAACAGGAAGCTTTGGGTTTCCCTCCTTTGCCCATTTTGCTCCACGAGCTCTTCAATGTTTTCACAACAAATCCCCTTCGTAAACTTTCTATGTTTGAATTATCTCGTGTGGATTCTGTTTTCCTGTCTGGGCCCTGAGTGATAGAGGGAGAGACTGAAATGGCCTAGCAGGGCTGAACGAAGATAGAAGCGGCTATTGGCAACTGCCTGTACTTCTGAGTTCTGAGGACACGTGTTAGTTCCACACTGAGCAGATACGGCTCCCTCAGGAAAGAGTTGGACTCAAGTCATCTTGAAAGGGCCTCCATCCCAGAGAAACACCTGCAAGGCCAAGGTGAACTCAATAGACAGAGACCACGTGGGGTGGGCAACTGGTAGCCATTGGTTGAGACATGATTCCTAAGAGGTCAGTCACAAGAGGCGCGGCCCTTTCCTGGAATTGCATGTAGGAGGTTCCTAAAGGTGGATCTGTGCAGAATTGACAAAAATCTCGCAGGTAAGACATTTAGACATCTGCCGTTCCCAGTGGGCATGAATGTCAGGTTACAGTCTCTCAGCCATGCAAGACTTTGTTCTTTTTCTCTAATCCACCTGCACCCTAACCCCTCTGAGCTGTGGGAAGAGTGGAGAAACTTTTAAGAAAATGAGAGAGTAAAGTTTTGTCTAGATCAATATTTAAATATTCGGATAAGTAATTAATCCATTAGTAAAAGAGAGAGACTAGAGAGGCTCTGGGATCTTCCTGAAGTTTCATTTAAGGGCAGAAAAGAACTATTGAACAGAGAAGATTAAAAGGATAATTATTGAGAAAGCATCAATTTGTTTCTTGCTTGCCCCCTACCAAGTCCAGCTCATCCAGTACACTCATGCTGTGTTGACTGTTTGATTCTCCAGCAGCTACAGCTTATGAAAATGGATATTTTAGGCTTGGAAGATGGTCATGGGGGAGAAGCTTGAGAAGTCATGGACCTATGAGCACTGAGTGAGAGTTTCAAGCACATGGCATAGTATGATACACCTGAGTCATTTTGCCTTGGGAACATTTTATGGGTCTTAGCTTATCTAGGGAACAAAGGAAATTTTCTAAATTTTGAAAATACCACACTATGTTTTTTGTCTGAAAAATATGAAAGACAAGGCCTTTTTGAAAAATCCTATGATCCTACTGAATGATGCCTCGAACAGAAGTAAAAATAACCTAGGACCCTTCAGGGGGAAAAAATTGCATTTTAGAACTACAGAAAAATTTCCATACTATTGCACACAAGATGGGAAGCTCTTCATAGAGGTTCTCATGCTAGAATACCAAGGTCCACAAAATGAGGAAAGGGACATTATTTCTCACTCTGGCATCTATCAGCACAGTTTTCAGAGAACCAGCTATGTGTCATCCGGAAAGATTTTCCACACTGTTCATTCAGAAGCACAAACACCGACAGACTTGAAGGGCCCTCAATCCACTGGGCCTATCAGGGTGGGGAGGCACTTTTGAGGTTCTAAGTTTTAAATACACTTCCATTGGTGGTATTAAGGTTTCTTTTTGCTTTAATGGATGTTCCTCTCCTTGGATGCTCTATGATTGAAATATCATGTTAAATCTTGTACAACTAACACTTTTAATTGGTGTAAATAGCAGTTCAGTGAAGCCTAAACTTCAAGGTTCATACTCTTTGGGAACAGAAGGGGCAAACACTTGGGAACCACTCCCTGTTCAAGTCGTGCCCACATCCTCACGTGCTTTTACCTCTACTCTACTGCAAAGGTAGATGAGGCCGTTCATTATCGCAACTTCACAGTTTTAAACTTCTTTGTTAGCAAGACTCAGACCTGGCAAAGGTGTGAAACTAGTATAAATTCAGAGACTCTCATGAGCTACTTCAGACTTACAGAAACGTCGCACAAACCATTCTCTACCCCTCTAACGATCCTGCCAAAATTTTCTATTTTAGTCCATTTCTTTTTTCATCTAGAGAATGATTTTTCTTAACTCTATGCTTTTAAGCCAAGGAGCCCTTTGTTTAAATGAAATCTGATTTGGAAGCAACATAATCAATGATCAGGCAACATAATCAATAATCAGACAAATACAAATCAAGACCAGAATAAGACACCATTTTATGCCCTGAATGAAGAGCATGTGGTGTCTCTTATAAACAGTGAACAGAGTCTAAGTTGATGCAAGCATTTTGGAAAGTAACTTAAATGTTCACAAACTCATGACCTGGCTGTTACACTCCTACGTTCATACCCAAGGGAATTCTTGCTGATGTGCGTGCGGCAGAGGACATGCCCGAGTGTTCATATCAGTCTTGTTCACAACGGCAAAAACCTGGAAACAAGCCCATCAACAAGAAAGTCAATTAATAAGTTGTAATGCATTCAACCAATTGAATATTATACAGGAATCAAAATAAATGAACTGCAGTCAAATGTAATACTGTGGATGAATCTTAGCCAAAAACTACTAAGTGAAAAGAGTCTCGAAAGGCTACATATATAACTCAGTATCCTGTGGAGCTTTACAAAACAATAAAAATTAAAAATATCTATTTTTTAGGGGGCCACCCCGGTGGCGCAGTAGTTAGGTTCACATGTTCCTCTTCGGCGGCCTGGGGTTCGCCTCTTCAGATCCTGGGTTCGGAAATGGCACCGCTTGGCGTGCCATGCCGTGGTGGGCGTCCCATATGTAAAGTAGAGGATGATGGGCACGGATGTTAGCTCAGGGCCAGTCTTCCTCAGTGACAAGAGGAGGATTGGCAGCCGTTAGCTCAGGGCTAATCTTCCTCAAAAAAAATTATACAAATATATATATTTTTTTTAGTGATACATATAGAGGGCATGAACATATCTCAAAAGGAAAGCAGGGTAATTTATGAACAAAGAATTCAAGATGATTATTACCTTAAGTAGGGGGAGTCAGGGGGATGGAATGGTGGGGTGGCAGGCAGAATGATGGCTCCCCAAAGATGTCCACATCCTGATCTCTGGAATCTGTGAATATATGAGGGTGTGCGGCAGTGGGGAATTAAGGTTACAGATGGAATCAAGGTTGCTCATCAGCTGTTGTGAAGATTATTCTGGATTATCGGGGTGAGCCCAAAGTAACCAGAAGGTATTTAAATGTAGAAGAAGGAAGCAAAAAAGAAGAGTGAGTCGGAGGGAGATGGGACTACAGAGGAAGGCCAGAGTCTAACGCAAGATGTGCGAAGGGCTCAACACACTGTTGCTGGCTTTGAAGATGAGTAAAGGGGCCATGAACTGAGGAATGCTGGTAGCTGCTGGAAGTTGGAAAAGGCAAAGAAATGGATTGTTCCCTTCCAGAAGGGAACTTTGATTTTGGCCAGTAAGATCTGTGTTAGAATTCTGACCTACAGAATTGTAAGATAATAAATTTGTGTTGTTTCAAGCCACTAAGTTTGTAGTGATTTGTTACAGCAGCAATAGAAAATGAATACTGGAGGAGGGGACAATATGAATAAATCAGTGGTTCTCAACTGGGGACAATTTTGTTCTCCAAGGGACATTTAGCAATGTCTGGAGATATTTTTGCTTGTCATGACTGAAAGGGGCCTGCAACCAGCATCTGTTGGGTAGGGGTCAAGAATGCTGCTAAACATCCTACAATGCACAGGACAGCCCCTTGACAAAGAATTCTCCAGCCCAAGATGTCAATAATGCTGCTGTTGGGAAACCTAGGAGAAATGTAGATTATTGTCAAGGTCCTGGCATTTCTTTTGAACGCTGGTTTCATGGGTACTTATTTAATTTTTACAACCAACTGATGGCATATCTGTTTAAATAAATAAAATAGCCCAATCATGGACTAATGATGATATGACTCTAATTGTCACAAACCAAGGATTATGATGATCCAATTCTGTGTGGCCAAGATTCAAGGAGAAAATAATGATTAAATAAATTTTTTAAAATAGTAAATTTAATGATTAAGTAAATATTTTAAAAACTTCAAAATAAGTACCATGAAAAATTTTGAGGGTTGGCTCACCACATCCTCAGTACCAAGTTATAAGGAAACTAAGCTTCAGACCAAATACTGAGTCACACTCAGACAGTTGACATTTATTCATTAACAAAGACACACAAAACATTTCATACAAACTCTCCTCTAAGCTCTGTGAAACTCCAGCTTTCCGTCTCTTTAGGTCCCCTGATCAATATGTTTCATGAAATGTTCACATCAGTCAGATGTCACAGCATGCCAGAGGCAACTAACACTTCTGTCAAAACAGAAAAGTCAGTCTTTATCTATTCATTATGGTAAAGCCTTCAGGCTTTGTTGAATTCTGATTCCCTCTTCACGCAAGAAAGGAGAATGTCTCTAAAATATTTTTGCCAATGCACATGTCTTAAATATCTTTACTTTGGGGCCAGCCTGGTGGTGTAGTGGTTACGTTTGTGTGCTGTGCGTCAGCAGTCCAGGGTTCATGGGATCAGATCCCAGGCACAGACCTATGTGCCACTCATCAAGCCATGCTGTGGTGGCATCCCACATACAAAATAGAGGAAGATTGGCACAGATGTTAGCTCAGGGCCAGTCTTTCTTACCAAAAAGAAAAAAACCTTTATTTTCAACAGAGTCCATTTCTGAAATTTATCATGCTAATTAGCATCTCTAATTTCACCAATAAAAACCAACTTCTTGTGTTCACTCTGCAAATTCACAAAGTCTCAGGTTTTAATCAAGGTATGAATAACAGAAGCATTTTTTCATAGTTGCCTCTAGAGTGTGGCCTTTCTTACAAAGTCCTGACAGTCCTTGGAGTATGGATACTGGATTAAGGCAGCAAACTACCTCTAAAGTTTAAACTAACAATTACATACAACACATCACTCTGTCTATGCTGAAATGGTTTAAGGTAGATTACAAGGGTTGTGTTACTAGAATGTAAGCCTTATAAGAACAGGAATTTTATAAAAATTAATATCATAAGCCAAAACATTAGGAGTCCAAGAATATACCTTTATAAATTTTTTTTCTGTAGCAGAATTTAATTTCTTATTTGAGAAACCATTCCTTCTGACAGAGAAAATTGAATTCAATCACTTTCAGATACATCAAAGTTCAAATTTTCTCCTCTTCCACTTCCATTAGCTTTAGGAGCTGATAAGGACACCATGATGTTCACGTGGAGGGGCGTCTACTTCTTGAAATTGAACTTCTTGATCCTGTGCTAGTTTCAGGTTAACTCACCCTGTTTCGTCTCTGTGTGGGTTCCACGCCACACTGACATTCTGCTAAGAGATAGCCATGTGCTCGTTTACTTCCTGGTGAGACTGAGCACATGTCTTCTGATGCAGTATGCATTCAGCCAGATCACAGGCTGTTTTCCAAATCTCTGGCTCACTCTTTCTCTCTGGGGATCACCCAAACTTTTAAATGTCATCGCAGTCACTCGAGGACCAAAGACAAGCCCACAGGAGTGTCTCCAGTCTTCTCATACCCAGACACTGCATCATCTTGGTTCTAATTACCAGCACCTGGCTATGATTCCATGTAGGAATTCTCTGTGGGCCTTGCCATATTCTAGGACTTACTTTGAAAACAGGCATGGTTCCTCCTGAGTCTCAGATTCCCAATAAAACAGCATTGTTTTATACTCCCACACCTGGAATTGGCCTCAGACGGGGTAAGGTACAGAATACCTCCTACTTACATCAAAATCTCCAGCTTTCTACCCCAACTCCCTCCTCCATATCTCAAAGGGGCATCTGATTGTGAGGGAGGGGTAAGATTAAGCTTGTGCTGCCTACTCACATCTTTCAAATCTCTTCTGTCTTATGCTAGAGCTGTGCAAGGAACATAGATAAGACCCCAAAGCTTTTTTCCTTTTTTTGAGGAAGATTAGCCCTGAGCTAACTACTGCCAGTCCTCCTCTTTTTTTACTGAGGAAGCCTGGCCCTGAGCTAACATCTGTGCCCATCTTCATCTACTTTTATATATAGAACGCCTACCACAGCATGGCATACCAAGCAGTGCCATGTCCACACCCAGGATTCGAAGCGGAGAACCCCAGGCCACTGAGAAGCAGAACATGTGAACTTAACCACTGTGCCACCAGGCGGGCCCCAGAATCCAAACATTTTAATTCTCTGGTTTTGCCATTCCTGCACTAGAAAGGAGGTACTCCTAAAGTGAATGAGTCCAAAAGGAAAACTATGCATCCATTAATACCTCACCTACATCCTACCACGGTGGGCTAAGGATGTGGACTCCTCGGCATCTAGCTCAGATGTTCCTGATCAACAGCATCAATGTCAACAGAGAGGCCATTAAGATAAGGGCTGACAACAGGCATATGAAAAGATGCTCAACATCATTAGCTATCAGGGAAGTGCAAATCAAAACCACAATGAGGTATCACCTCACTCTGGTCAGAATGGCTATAATTAACAAGACAGGAAACAACAAGTGTTGGAGAGGATGTGGAGAGAAGGGAGCCCTCATACACTGCTGGTGGGAGTGCAAACTGGTGCAGCCACCATGAAAAGCAGTATGGAGTATCCTCAGAAAATTAAGAATAGATCTACCATATGATCCAGCTATCCCACTGCTGGGTATTTATCCAAAGAACTTGAAAATGCAAAGGCATAAAGATACTTGTACCCCTATGTTCATTGCCGCATTATACACAATAGCCAAGACTTGGAGGCAGCCTAGATGCCCATCAAGGGACGAATGGATAAAGAAGATGTGGTATTGATATACAATGGAGTACTACTTAGCCATAAGAAATGATGAAATCCAGCCATTTGTGACAACATGGATGGTCCTTGAGGGTATTATGCTGAGTGAAATAAGTCAGAGGAAGAAAGTCAAATACCATATGATCTCACTCATATGTAGAAGATAAAAACAATGACAAACAAGCACATAGCAATGGAGATTGGATTGGTGGTTACCATAGGGGAAGGGGGTAGGGCAAAAGGAGTGATTAGGCTCACATGTGAGGGGATGGACTATAATTAGTTTTTGGATGGTGAACATGATGTAATCTACACAGAATTCAAAATATATTACGATGTACATCTGAAAGCTATATAATGTTATAATCCAATGTTACTGCAGTTAAAAAAAATAATTTTTAAAAAATTTTTAAAAGATAAGGGCTGAAAATTATCCACTGGGTTTCGTAATATGAAGACAATCCTTGGTTATGGAAATTTGAGCAGTTTCTATGGAGTTGTAGGGAAATTGAAGCAGGAAATATAGACATTACTTTTGAGAATTTTGGACGGAAACAGAATGTACGATATTTGCCAAGTTTTGGGTTTTGGTTGCTGGTGTTGTTCTGATAGGAGGAACTTAAACATGTTACTGAAGAGAGGAAGTAGCAAGTCTTTGGACCAGGTGGAAGAGGAATGTCAGGGCTCTGGTGAATGGTTGGCCCCAAAGAAGGAGGATGGAGAGGAGGGAAAGGAGGGGGTGGGGGGAGAAGGTAGAGTGCCTTGGCCTTGAGAGTTGAGAGCAGGAGGTGGGATGAACAGAAGCAGAGATAACCTATGAATGAGAGAAAAACGCATTCTGTGAAATCACATAATGGCCTCAGTTTCTCAGTGCAGTGGGAAGAAAGGCCATCTGCTTAGAATGAGGGAGACAAGATTCTGTGGTTGACATGACAATTAGTGAATAATAAAACAATAATCATCACTAATATTTATTGAATGTTGCTATGTGCCAAGCCCTATGCTAAGTACTGTAAACACATTGTCCCATTTACTCCTCACAACTACCCTATGCAGTAGAAACTCTTATCATTCCCATTTTATATGTTAGGAAGTAGGATAAGTGACTTGCCTAAGATCACACAGCTAGTCAATGTGTAGAGGGAACCAAGGCTGTTTGATTCCAAATAGAAAAAAGGACTTAAGGATAATTAGGGGACAGACACACTATCTAATGGAAATGTAATGTGAGCCACGTATGTAATTTTACATTTTCTAGTAGACACATTAAAAAACAAAGGAATAGATTTTTAAAATTAATACACTACATTTAATCCAACATATCAAAAATATTATCATTACAACAAGTAATCAATATAAAATTATTATTTTTCTATATTTTTTGTGCTAAGTCTTTGGGATCTGGTATGTATTTCACACTTACAGCATATCTTGGTGTTTCATTTTGGATAGTTTCTATTGCTATGTCTTTGAGTTCACTAATCATTTCTTCTATGATGTCTAATCTGCTTTTAACTCCATCTAGTGTATTTTTCATTTCAGATGTTGCAGTTTTTATCTCTATATGGCTTCCATATCACTACGTAACATGCTCAGTCTTTTCTCTAGCTTGTTGCACATATGCAATAAAGTGATATGGAATTATGATAATTATTTTAAAGTTCTTATCTACTATCAACTGTGTCATTTGGGGTTGGTTGTGATTAACTGATTTTTCTCCTCATTATGGATCTTGTTTTCCTTCTTCTTTGCATGTCTGGTAATTTTTGGCTAGATGCCAGACATTGCGTATTTTCCTTTGTTGAATGCAGGATATTTTTGTATTCCTGTAAATGTTTCTGAGCTTTGTTCTAGGACGCAGTTCAGTCACTTGGAAACAGTCTGATCCTGCAGGCTTTTTGTGGTAGGATCAGAGCAGCTTTCAGTCTAGAGCTAATTATTCGCCACAGCTGAGACAAAGCCCCTCTGAGTCCTCTGCCTAATGCCCATGAGTCATGGTTTTTCATTCCAGATGGTGGGAACAGGCACTGTTCTTGGCCTTATGTGAGCACTGTGCACTGTTCTCTCTTATGCTTAGTCAAGGTGGTCCTGCCTCCCGCCTTTGGTAGTTTCCTCACACACATACACTGATCACACAGCTAATTACTCAAGGAGGACCCTCTACAGATTTCCAGAGCTCTTTCTCTCTGTGTAGCTCCCTCCACTCTAGCATTCTGCCCTGCAAACTCTACATACCTTGGCCGATCTGGATTCCCAGCAGCATCTCATCTCAGTGAGACTGCTGGGCTCTGCTGGTTTCTCTTCTCTGTGCTGTGGCTTGGAAACTATGTTCAGGCCATAGGTTAGAACAATTGGAGGGTCGGCCTCATTTGTTTCTCAGGCGTCAGGGATCACTGTCCTTCACTGCATGTGGCTAGTGGCTATCATATTAGACAGTGTGGGACTAGAGGGACTGAGAATCTAGATGAAGGTGAAGGCCATGCACCGATAGTAAAATAATTCCTCAGTGTGACATGATTTTCTCTCTCAGTTCTAAACTAAACAAGAGTAGTTTTAGAAACTTTAGATTGTAGCATTCATTTGTCAGAGTTTGAGATTTGCTAGGCAGCTGGGATGGAAAGACAGAGGTGCAAAGTAAATAATGCTACTGGTAAAAGTTTCAGATGGTCAGCTCTGGGATGCAGACCAGTTAAGGAAATAAGAGAGACTAGGAGGATCTTATAGTCTGGAAGACATGAAGGTGATAAGGAACTAGAGACGGAGTGAGACTGAGAGGGTGCCAGAGCTAGAAGGATCGTGCAACATCACGAATGTGGAGATGGTTCAATTCAAGGGTTCAGATCTAGGATGCTGGGATTCTTGAAGTGTGGCATCTCTGTGTCCATCTATGCAGATACTTAAGGATAACAGCCATCCACATGTGAAACAGAAATAGAGGGGGGTGTGTTTCTCTGGCTACTGAGAGTCTTAGAAGCAATAAATAAATGAACAAATAAATAATTTTTTAAACCCTGATGAGCAATACGAAGAAGAGGCGTCTGAACTGTAGGGACCTGAAATTGGCCACCCCAAGATACGTCTCTTTGGCATCAGGATTATTTGAGGCTGATTGCTTTTGATAAACTGGGACAGGGAAGGAGGAATGGAACTTGCCCTTTGTTAGGACACATTTACATTTGTAAGGTAAATCTCTATCTGTAAAAGGTGCCTCCCTCTCTGTACCAGGAAGAAGAAAGGAGATGACCTTCTCTCTAGAAACTCTTAATCAATACCAAAGGCAAGGACTTAAATCTGCATTTTATTGTGCTTGTCTGGTAACCTCCTGTAACTGACTTCCCTCCCCCTCCCAACTTTGGCATTTCTTTAAGGATTAAGCATCTTTCCTTAGGCTAGGAACTGATTGCTGCCCAGCTCCAGACAATCGACTTACTTCCTGCTACGCCCTCTGAGATAGCAGACCACTACCTGCTGTGTCCATCAAGCACTGTGCCGACAGGGCAATCTTGTGACTATTGTGGGAGGGAATTTTCAATCACATGTGAAACACCCTGTTTGGGGGTATATAACCACTCTGTGCACCCCACTTCTTCCGTGCCCTTTCTTTCTTCGGAAGAAAGGCCCCGGGCCATGGCTCCTCATAAAGCTTTGTTTAATTTTCTCTTGCTATTCTGTCTCATGTGAATTTAATTCGTCCTCCGGCCAGACGAACCCACATTTGGGAAGAGGAAATGTCTTCCTCCCCTACAGAACCTATTCAGCATCAAAGGAAAATTTATCAAAATGCTAATACTCAATTTTCTGAATTTTCTCAGAAACACATTGATTCAGAGAATCTGCTCAATACCAATATAGTAACTGTGTCAGGTTAGAGAGTACACATAGAAGTTTTTGAGTATGTTTTCCTTCCCTTTGTTTCTTTTATTAGAGCAGACTGTGTCATATGGGAATAGGCCTGATAACATGCCCTCTGGTAACACACATGCTTTTTGAGCCCACTTCTCCACATTACGCACCCAGTAGGAGTTATATAAATGGGTAGGCTGATTGTTTAGGGAGAGTGGATCTGCCTGCAGTTTGAAAGCCAGAGAACTGTAACCTCCAAAGCAGAGCAATTGAGAGTTCAATGGAGCACACCGATAGCTGGGACTATCCTAATGGAAATTTTTACCTTTAAAGAATTCAGGTTTTAATTATTCATTTAACAAATGTTTATTAAGCACTTACTATGTGCCAGGCATTGTTCTAGAAACTTGTGATGCAATAAAAAACAACATTGCCCCCAAGCTCCACATTCTAGTGAAGACAGAGTTCTTCCTGAATTTGAAAGTTCTGGAAAAGACACAGCATTTGGCTACAATGAGACAAAACTAATGAAAGATTTTAAAGGTCTGCCATACGGGGATCTTTTCTTAAACATTCTGGTTTAATTCTCCTCAAATTCTGTGAAGAGTTGTTTGGCCCCAATCCTCCCCACCCGCCTAAACTGCCCCCATCCCTGACTGACAAGTAGAAATACTGATGACGTGTGTTTACATAGGCTGGTGAAAAGTGCCTGGTGTTGCAGATGCTGGTGGCTTCTGGTTGAGGAATTGCTACAACACAAATCCCCTGAGATCATTTTCTAGCGAGGTTTCCCCAGTCATTTGATGACAATGAGCTATTTTCAACGAAGAAGAAAAACTTTGCAATAGCTTCAATCTAAGGTCTGAATGAGAAAAGGAGAGAAAGTCTTTCAAAAACTCCATTCCCTGCTGAAAGCTCCTCATCTAGTTTCCTGAGAAAATCCTCTGCTTTAGTAATGGGAAAGGCACTACATTACTAGTCGGAATGCAAACTACATTGTTCTACTAACCCAGGAGGACAACTGCTTCATTCTACTTGGCTCTGGAACACATCCTTTTTGGATAGAGACAAATGGTGCAGGTCAATGGCTGCGAAGGTGGTCCCGGGACCAGCAGCATCAGTCACTTGGAAACTTCTCAGACATGCAAATCCTTGGGCCCCGCCCCCGCCCTATTGAATCAGAACTCTAGGGGGTGGAACCCAGCAATCTGTGTTTCAACAAACCTTCCAGGGGATTCTTTTTTTTAAAGATTTTCACCTGAGCTAACAACTGTTGCCAAACTTCTTTTTTTTTTTTCTGCTTTTTCTCCCCAAATCCCTCCAGTACATAGTTGTATATTTTAATTGTGGGTCCTGCTAGTTGTGGCATGTGGGACGCCAGCTCAACGTGGCCTGACGAGTGGCACCTTGTCTTCCCCCAGGATCTGAACCAGCAAAACCCTGGGCCACTAAAGCAGAGCTTGCGAACCTAACCGCTCAGGCACGGGGCCGGCCCCTCCAGGTGATTCTGATTTTGATTTTCCTGAAGTTTGGAAACTGCTGGTGTATAGGAGATGCTTCCGATGCATCTGACAGTCCTGGCTATTTCTGTAAAGTTTCCCACTATACCTCTAAAATGTATGTGGCCATGCAAGCATCATTTATATATACTGAGAGAAAAAAAGTTTTTCCCTTTTATTAAGAAATTGTTTTTGCTTCTGCAGGTCCAAGAATTTCACCCCTAGTGCAATATGAATGCCCCCAGCTGCCCCTTTTAATCATGGTCTCCCTTCCATAAACCAACAAAATAGAACCACGGTCCTATCCTGTTTTTCCTGGTTGTGGTATCCAGGTGGCTCGGGCCTGCTTTGAACACTAATTTTTTCAAAGTAAACACTTCTGGCCCCTCAAGACATTCAGCTAAGAGTACCAAGGGGGCACAGAGAGGCATGGGGCAGGGACAAGGGGTGGCTCACTTCTGCCTTGCTGCTGACAGCCCTGCTCCCAAGATCCAACTATGAGCTTTTTAACTGCAGCAGCTCTAATAAATGCTGTTAGAGCTGGAATTACTGCCGCTACTGGCACCAAACTTGCTCTCTCCAATGGACCCTCGTTAAAGGATTTAGAGTGGACTCATTCCAATTACACAGTCTCAAAAAAGAGCCCTGTATTGTTATTTTTCTTCACCACCTTCCCCTCAGAGAGTGGGTAATTTGCATGCCTGCTGCCTTCCTTTGATGTGGTTTCTCAGGCTCCCTCTCGAGACCCAGGTGAACCCTGATTCCCTGTAACCCACGGTCACCATGGCAGGAGAGAAAATGTTCAAAGACCAGAGGAAAAGAAAACGTTCATGGTAACTCATTTCATGTGAGGGTTTATTTATTATTTATAACTATTTATTTTTTATTATCTATTTTTATTTTCTTCATTCTTTTAATATTTTTTAAATTTTCTACAATGAAATCAAATACATTTACTTAAAGGGGAATGCATGGACTCAATTCATATCAGTATAATAATTGTTCAATCATCCTAGCAATAAATAAACTTACATTTTTGTAATGATTCTGATGACAGTGAGGACCACGGCAAAGACTGCAGTCAACCAAAAAGAGTATGTCCTAGCTGCCAATTTTGATATTAGAGTTAAAAATAGGTTGGAGTCACAGTAATGTAAATATACTTAACACTCCTGAACTGCACATTTAAAAATAGTTAAGATGGTAAATTTTATATTATATATTTTTTAACCACAAACACAGAAAATTTTAAGAAACTGAAAAAAAGAAAATTGATGAAATGGCAAGCCAACACAATAAAGAAAACCAACAGAGTAGAAAACTGCTTCTTTAAAAGCACTAGTAAGATTGATAAAACTCCAGAAATACTGTTAATTATTAAAAAAATAATAAAAATAAGGCACAAATACTGATTTTAGGAATAAAAACATGTAACATTTATATTTACTTTACAAGCTTTAAAACTATAATAAGAAAGCCTCACACTTAGAATGACTACTATCAAAAAAACACGAGATAACAAATGCTGGTGAGGACATGGAGAAAAGGGAACCCTTGTGCACTGTTGGTGGGAATGTAAATTGGCACAACCACTATGGAAACCAGTATGGAGGGTCCTCGAAAAATTAAAATAGAACTACCCTAGGATCCATCGATCCCACTTCTAGGTATATATCCAAAGGAAATAAAATCACTATTTTGAAGAGATATCTGCAATCCCATTTTCATTGCAGCATTAGTCACGATAGCCAAGACATGGAAACAACCTAAGTGTCCATTAACAGATGAATGGATAAAGAAAGTGTGGTGTGTGTATATATATATACACACACATATAATGGAATATTATTCAGCCGTTAAAAAAAGAAAGAAATCCTGCCATTTGCAACAACGTGGGTGGGCCTTGAGGGCATTAGGCTAAGTGAAATAAGTCAGACAAAGAAAGATAAATATTGTATGATTTCACATATACATGGAATCTTAAAAACATTAAACTCACAGAAACGGAGAGCATAATGGTGGTTGCCAGGGACAAGGGGGTGGGAGAAGTGGGGAGATGTTGCTCAAAGGGAACAAACTTTCAGTTATAAGATGAGTAAGTTCTGGGGATCTGATGTACAGCATGGTGACCATAGTTAACAATAATGTTTTGGGGGCCGGCTGGTGGCTTAGCGGTTAAGTGCACATGTTCCGCTTTGGCGCCCCGGGGTTCACCAGTTCGGATCCTGGGTGCAGACATGGCACCACTCGGCACACCATGCTGTGGCAGGTGTCCCACATGTAAAGCAGAGGAAGATGGGCATGGATGTTAGCTCAGGGCCAGTCTTCCTCAGCAAAAAGAGGAGGATTGGCAGCAGTTAGCTCAGGGCTAATCTTCCTCAAAAATAATAATAATAATAATAATGTTTTGCATACTCGAAAGGTGCTGAGAGATTACAGCTTTAACATTCTCACCAAAACAACAATATGGTAGTTATGTCAGGCGCAGGATGTAACTAACTTTACTGTGGTAAACATTTTGCAATATATACATGTATCAAATCATCACTTTGTACACCTTAAACTTACACAATGTTATATATCAATTTTATTTCAATAAGCTGAAAAAAAGAGAGCGTTATGTAAATCCTTACCCTAATAACTTTGAAAACATATAAAAATGAAAAAATCCTAGGAAATCACAACATACCAATAATATCTGAAGAAGGAAAAAATCTGAAGAGTTATACGTGTATTTTTTTTTTTTTTTTAAGATTGGCACCTGGACTAACAACTCTTGCCATTTTTTTTTTTCCTGCTTTTATCTCCCCAAACCCCCCCGTATACAGTTGTACATCTTAGTTGCACCGTCCTTCCAGTTGTGGGATGTGGGACGCCGCCTCAACGTGGCCTGACGAGCAGTGCCATGTCGGCGCCCAGGATCCGAACCCTGCGCCCCCGCAGCAGAGCGCGCAAACTTAACCACTCGGCCACGGAGCCGGCCCCTATACGTGTATTTTTAACTGACTCTAAGTTAAACCTTTTCACAAAAGAAAAAAATAGATTGGAATATTATTAATATAACAGCAGCTGAAGACTTAAAATATAAACAAAGATCAAGCCACAAATGCTGCTCACTCAGTCCTCAATCCAGGAGGATGCTGATTATGCAGCCGCAGGAGAAGCCAGACAGCCCAAGCACCACTGGCTTTGGTCTAAAACGGGAAGAATGAAGTGCCGTTCCTCTTTCTGACAGTAGATGGAGCCATTGGGACACGTACAACTTGCTGAAGGAAAAGAGCTAAGCGTATCTCAGTTCCAGATTCTTCTATGATAGACTTAAAAGATGAATGCAAGGGGTCCTTCATGATTGAAATGGGCAAAGTTCCTGACTCTAATGCATCTAAGCTCGTAGGAATTTTAAAACCAGGCAGGTGCAGCTCCCAGGCACAGAAAAATGCGGTAAGTCGTGCACACTGCCAAGAAGCAGGGATTTCACTTAGGGTTCAGGATCTGTGCCCAGAAAGAACTGAAAAGTGAAGCCCTCTTCAAGCCTGTGACGTCTGTGACTCGAGACCACCTTTCCCTCCTGTCCAAGAGAAACGTGAGGATGTTTTCCACAAGGCAGGAAGGAGGCAGCAGAGAGGCTCAAATGGCCCAGTGAAAACACGACTTTTAATTAAAGAGAAATGTTCCCGCCACTGCCTCCACCAGTGCTGCAAACGTCCTTGCGACGAGGGCTCATTGTGCACAAGAGAATTAAAATATCCGCTTTAAGAGAAGGAAAATCATCTTCTGATCAAAACACCTGTATTTGAGTTGGGTAAAAATTCAAGATCAGTGCATCTAAAGGACACATTCAGGTTTGGTTTGGTTTGGTTTGGTTTGGTTTTCTTTTGCATGAACCATCTTGTTACTTCATTCTTTATTAACAGCACACAGTAGTGTGTGATCCGATTATAGGAATACTCTCACCCAACACACACACACACTGTGGATAAAAGCACAAATGATGCCAGGAGTGGTGATCATAGTTCTCTGGTAACCGACGGTCTGGAGATACAGCTTTTTTTTTTTTTAAGTAGGAGAGACATTCAATATTGAACACTTTCTACTGGTGATTCCAGAAAAGCTGAAAAAAAAATTAGGTGACCTTTCCATACATAACACTCTGTGTGGGAAACTTTATGATGCCTACTATACAGATGTGGAAATTAAGTCTAAGAAGGACTAAATGTTTGTGTTGTCGCATAACTAGAAAGTGGAGAAACTAAAACCAGATCCAATTGTTAAAAATTATGCTGTATAGACCCTTTCTGGGGGCCAACCTCTAAAATGTGTGTTTGAAAGTGAGGAGACGGTGTGGGTGGGCACTAACTTATCTGGACGAGGGACCGGCAACACCACAAGATCTCATCTCATCTGTTCCTGTGATTATTAGGCTTTGCCAAGAATCCGCCTTCTCAGAAATTAAATAGGTCTGTCTATTCTTCAGCTGCCACCCTCCACCAGCTGAAAAATATTTTCACGTTTTCTAATCCTGGAACCAAATAAAGAAGCAGTTTATAGTGTTAAAACCATGATTGATCTGGATGAAAGAGAGGGGACTGTTGAGGGAGCCAGAATTCCAGACCGAGCGAGGTTCAGGTGCAGCGTGAGCCAGGGAAGTAATATTTAACACCACTAGAGCAGTGCTTCCCAACGAGGGGCAGTTTTTTTCCCCGGGGGACATTTGCCAGCGTCTAGACATTTCGGGTTGTTATGGGGGGGTAGGTGTTACTGGCATCTATTAGGCAGCGGAAGGACAGGGACCAGGATGGGCAATCCAGGCGAGGACAAAATGAGGGAGCACTTAAAAACCTCAGTATTCAAGATGAATGTTTTAAAGTGTTATTTCTAAAGGTCAAAATTTATGCAAAAAAATCCATAATGGACAAAATCTCAAAATTTCAAATAAAGACAGGATCAATAATAATGTTGACCAGAGCCCTATTAGAGCTTGAGGCTAAAGGGAAAATCAGAAATACTGATCCTGTCTTTCTTAAAGGAATTTTGATTAATTAAGCTTGTAAATAGAGGTAAATGTTAAGCAGGTCTTTAAAGTATAAAATTTAAAAGCTGATTAAGCATTAATCAAAGAGCAAGTGAAAGTGAGTGTTTTAAATTTTATCATGGAAAGTATTAGAATTATAAATGTTGGATGGCTTGTAAATTGAGATTAACGTTTTAAGAAAACTAAGTTTTAAAAACTTACAACCAAGGGGCCAGCCCTTGGCCCAGTGGTTCAGTTCACCTGCTCTGCTTCAGCGGCCCAGGGTTTCACTGGTTCAGATCCTGGGCGCGGACATGGCACCACTCATCAAGCCATGCTGAGCGGGCGTCCCACATGCCACAACTAGAAGGACCCACAACTAGAATGTACAACTATGTACCGGGGGGCTTTGGGGAGAAGAAGGAGGACAAAAAAGAAGAAGATTGGCGACAGATGTTAGCTCTGGTGCCAATCTTTTTTTTTTTTATTGAGTTATTGATAGGTTACAATCTTGTGAAATTTCAATTGTACATTAATGTTTGTCAGTCATGTTGTAGGTGCACCACTTCACCCTTTGTGCCCACCCCCCACCCCACCTCTCCCCTGGTATCCACTAAACTGTTCTTGGTCCATAGTTTTAAATTCCTCATATGAGTGGAGTCATACACAGATTATTTTTCTCTTGCTGGCTTATTTCACTTAACATAATTCTCTCAAGGTCCATCCATGTTATTGCAAATGGAATGATTTTGTTCTGTTTTGCAGCTGAGTAGTATTCCATTGTATATATGTACCACATCTTCTTTATCCATTCGTCTGTTGATGGGCACTTAGGTTGCTTCCACGTCTTGGCTATTGTAAACAGTGCTGCAATAAACATTGGGGTGCACAGGACTTTTGGGATTGCTGACTTCAGGCTCTTTGGATAAATACCCAGTAGTGGGATGGCTGGATCGTATGGTAGTTCTATTTTTAGTTTTTTGAGGAATCTCCATACTGTTTTCCATAGTGGCTGCACCAGTTTGCATTCCCACCAGCAGTGTATGAGGGTTCCTTTTTCTCCGCAACCTCTCCAACATTTGTTGCTATTAGTTTTAGATATTTTTGTCATTCTAACGGGTGTAAGGTGATATCTTAGTGTAGTTTTGATTTGCATTTCCCTGATGATCAGCGATGATGAGCATCTTTTCACGTGCCTGTTGGCCATCAGTATATCTTCTTTGGAGAAATGTCTGTTCATGTCTCCAGCCCATTTTTTCATTGGGTTGTTTGAAGTTTTGTGATTGAGTTGCGAGAGTTCTTTATATATTAAGGATATTAAGCCTTTGTCAGATATATGACTTGCAAATATTTTTTCCCAGTTAGTGGGTTGTTTTTTTGTTTCAATCCTGTTTTCATTTTCCTTGAAAAAGCTCTTTAATCTGATGAACTCCCATTTGTTTATTCTTTCTATTGTTTCCCTTCTCTGAGAAGGCATGGTGTCCGAAAAGATCCTTTTAATACTGATGTCAAAGAGTGTACTGCCTACGTTTTCTTCCAGGAGCCTTATGGTTTCAGGTCTCACCTTTAGGTCTTTAATCCATTTTGAGTTTATTTTGGTGAATGGTGAAAAAGAATGGTCAATTTTCATTCTTTTACATGTGGCTTTCCAGTTTTCCCAGCACCATTTGTTGAAAAGACTTTCTTTTCTCCATTGTATGCCCTCAGCTCCTTTGTCAAAGATAAGCTGTCCATAGATGTATGGTTTTATTTCTGGGCTTTCAATTTTGTTCCATTGATCTGTGCACCTGTTTTTGTACCAGTACCATGCTGTTTTGATTACTGTAGCTTTGTAGTATGTTTTGAAGTCAGGGATTGTGATGCCTCCCGTTTTGTTCTTTTTTCTCAGGATTGCTTTAGAAATTCGGGGTCTTTTGTTGCCCCATATGAATTTTAGGATTCTTTGTTCTAATTCTGTAAAGAATGTCATTGGGATTCTGATTGGGATGGCATTGAATCTGTAGATTGCTTTAGGTAGAATGGACATTTTAACTATGTTTATTCTTCCAATCCATGTACATGGAATGTCTTTCCATCTCCTTATGTCGTCATCCAATTCTCTCAGAAAGGCCTTGTAATTTTCATTATATAGGTCCTTCACTTCCTTAGTTAAATTTACCCCAAGGTATTTTATTCTTTTTGTTGCGATTGTGAATGGTATTGTATTCTTGAGTTCTTTTTCTGTTGGTTCATTACTGGAGTATAGAAATGCTACTGATTTATGCAAATTGATTTTATACCCTGCAACTTTGCTGTAGTTGTTGATTACTTCTAACAGTTTTCCAATGGATTCTTTGGGGTTTTCTATATATAAGATCATGTCGTCTGCAAACAGCAAGAGTTTCACTTCTTCCCTCCCTATTTGGATTCAAAAGAAGAAGAAGATTGGTGACAGATGTTAGCTCTGGTGCCAATCTTTAAAAAAGAAAAAATCACAACAGACAACCACAAAAAATTGAATATTATCTTAAAAACAAGTAAATGTAAAATGTTTGAATGCTAAAAACTCTACTCTGCCACTAAAGATCAAGTACATGATAACAGAGATTTCCTCTGACTAGTTGAAGAGTCCTGGTACATGTAGCAATGAAGCTCAAAGAGGACAGTCTCCTCCTAACAGATGATGGAAACGGAGTGTGAGTTGCAGACCAGGTTCTGAGCACCCTCTACACGTTTTCACATTTGCTGTTCTGCAACGGGAACTACTAGTGCTTACCCAGGTCATTGTAACTACAAGGTGGAGGTTTGAAGGAAGGGCTGAGCTTTCAACATGTGGGGTCAGACCATGCAGAGTGAAGTTAGAATCTGAAGTTTATCCAATAGCAGTAAGAACCATGAAAGGCACAAAAGCAATATGGTGACAGGATCAGATTATATTTTAAATTATTTCTGGGTTAAATGGAGAGAATGTGTTGGAGAGGGGCGAAAGGTGATGTCAGTAGATCAGTTAGGAGGATTTTTGTATTCCTTACAAGAACTCATGGTAGTTCATCCTCATCCCTGGATCAGGGATGGGGCAGAAATGGAGAGATGCCGACAAATTCAAAAGATGTTTACGATGTTACGGTCACATGACTTGGTGATAGATTGGACATGGAGTTTGAAGAAAGTGAGTGAGGTTTCTAGGACAACTTCCAAGTTTCTGAACGCATGACCGGATGGCAGGAGTTCTCTCTCATAACAGAGAACACAAAAATGGGTTGGTGGTGTTATGGTATATACTGGAGTAAACACTGAGAAGAAGAAAAAGTTCAATATTAAATTTTTAAAATTCCAACTTTGAATGTATTGTTTTAGGTTAAAGAATTAAAGGAGACAAAGACTTTCTGAGTTACGTTGCAGAAGATGAGACGGCAAAGGAGATAAAGAAGAAATGTCAGAGAAGTGGGAGGAAAACCCCGTGTCTAGGAAGCCAGGAGGAACTCACATCTCACAGTGATAAAAATATTTCTATATTTTCATAGGCAGCTATGTGCAAATATAGTAATATTTTTCAGCCAGTAAATTTGTTCTTCTCTTACGTGATTGCATTAAATAAATCAATATGTTGTGTTTTGCAAAGAACACCAGGAGTTACAGAGCTCTGCCACCCCTAGATATGCATGTACATATAGGTTTTTCTTAATAAAAATGAAATTTTATAGTAAAGCATCATTAGTCTGATAGGCATATACCTGTTGGTATGATAGCAGCATCTGTTATTTCATACCTTAGTGAAGATTAATTAATAATGTCTTACTGGGGGCCAGCCCAGTGGCACAGTGGTTAAGTTCACATGCTCTGCTTCAGTGGCCTAGGGTTCATGGGTTCAGATCCTGGGCGCGGACCTACACAACACTTGTCAAGCCATGCTGTAGCAGCATCCCACATCCAAAAAAAAATGGAGGAAGGTTGGCACAGATGTCAGCTCAGGGACAATCTTCCTCACCAATAATAGTAATAATAATAATGTCTTAATGGTTTTGATGGGAAGAAGTACAGTAGTCCAGAGGTTTTCTAGTAGGTTATTTGGAACCAGACATATTAGAAAAGGAGAGCAAAGATCAACTTCGCCTGTTTTCAATCTCCTTTGAGAATTACCTGCTAGGAGACACAGGCATATCCTGAGTACCAGGTACGTTAGACGGGGTACATTCTCACTGTTTCCACTATATGCACAGTAGCTAATGTTTGAGCAGTAACTAAATAGGACCCTGTAATCTGATAAAAAGAAAGACTAATGTCCCAAGAAATGCTATGCATCCCTGGAAAAGTTAACTCCTTTCTCCCCACAACTAAGGGCCAAGTGTTTGAAATACTCTTATCTCCCACCTCCAGTGGAATTTCCCGTTGACCTGCTAAGGAGCGTATTCAGTCCAGTGACAATTCACTCTGGAGTGTTACTATTTTAACATAATGCTGCTCCTTTGATTTCTCTCTTCTTTCCACAGTCCCTGCTGCTTTTTCCTCCTCAGAATTTCTTAAGCTAGCATCAGTGACTTAACCATCAGCCATGATAAAACTATGCATCATGTTAACCTGAATGGCTGATCCAAGAAGAAAGGAGATGATTCCATAAGAGAGAAAAGATAAGATTCCTGTAGAAGTCTCAGATAAAGATACTGTTATCTGGAAGGAGACGTGACTGACAGACTTGGGATTCTGAGCTCTCTCTATCTGGCCCAGCAAACAAACATCCTTGCCTTCGGGTGTACGTGTTAGATGTGGAAGAACAGGTCACCTCTCGAGGGGTAGAAGCTGCCCAGGGAAAAGCTCCGCTCCTACTCCTCTCACAGTGGTTAGTGTGTGTGTAAATCATAATACAGACATGCGAAAATACCCTGTGTCATAAATACAGGAGAAGTTTCAGTAACTTTTTTCCTCCTTTTAAATGGCGAGTAAATACAAGGAGTATATTTCCATATAAAGGAAGCAACAGAGTTCATATAATATTGAAGAAATATATTTTGATGTTTTTGTTTTACATTTCTTTGCATGTTTCTAAAACGGGAAAAGAAGAAAGAGGGAACATATTTCCAGAATTTTCATAACTAGCTTACCCCAGAGGAGAACTCTGCATAAAGAATGTTTTTTTCTTTACACTTTTCCAAGCATCTAAACCCAATATCTCCCTAATTTAATGACTTTGCATTTAGGCGAGCAGATACTACTAATCTTGCTTAAACACATGAACAGAGAAAAGATAACTGACTTCCTCGAAACAGGATGATTTAGTAAAACAGATAATAAGTTCAGAGAACTTTTTTCTACTAATATCTATTTTACTGCTGTTCTTATTATATAATACCAATCTGTCTCTTCTTCTTTTTTTTTTATTTTTTTTTAAAGATTTTACTTTTTTCCTTTTTCTCCCCAAAGCCCCCCAGTACATAGTTGTATATTCTTCGTTGTGGGTCCTTCTAGCTGTGGCATGTGGGACACTGCCTCAGCGTGGTTTGATGAGCAGTGCCATGTCCGCGCCCAGGATTCGAACCAACGAAACACTGGGCCGCCTGCAGTGGAGCGCGCGAACTTAACCACTCGGCCATGGGGCCAGCCCCTGTCTCTTCTTCATAGACTTAATGCAAAAATTAAATAAGATTACACAGAAAAAATATTAAGAATAGTGCCAGGCACGTAATAACCACTCAATAAATGTTACCTAGCACTGTAACATTTCACCAACTCTAATACATTATTGAGGATCATTTTATGGACCACAAAGAAAGCAATAAAAAGCTGCCAGATAAACTATGATGCTTAGACTGTAAGACACATCCCAGTTTCTGAGTTACTAAAATGTGAAAAATAGGTGCATCTTAGTATTAATGAAGTACGATACTATTTTTAATATTATTACCCACAAAGGAATGTTATTTTGTTAAAATTATTACCTCAAAGCTGTGATATTCCCCCACTTTTCCCCTTGCTATACATCTCCTAACTGAAAGGAAGCCCCCAAATGACAATTGTTTCCAAAATTGTCGCAAATTTCGAATGCAATAAACAAATTAATCCACATCTCTCTTTTCCAGAATGGATCAATAAATGAAGGAATAAGACTGAATACATACGTTGCCAGTATAAGATGAATAATCCTGAAAACAATGAGGAGGGAAACACTCAAACTACGATTTATAGAATTAGGGAGAGTAAATACACCTGTTAGATATCATTTTTGGTGCTCCGTTCTCCTGCTAGTTTAGGTAGGACACCATGGGATGTGCGGAAAGGAATTTACTCCATCAGAATAATGGGCTAGACACCCGTGATTTAGAATAATCTGCCTTTACTCTGACTGCCAGAAGCAAAAGGAAATTTTCTCTGGAAAAAAGTAAGACTATCTAGCACCTCATTTCTACAATTTTTAAAAAATAAACAATTTTTTAGAATGGTTTTACATTTACAGAAAAATTGAGAAGATAGTACAGAGTTCCTTATATATACTGCATACCCAGTTTCCCCTATTTATTAACATCTCATAGTAGTATGGTACATTTGTCACAATAATGATCCAACATTGATACATTAGTATTAACTGAAGCCCATACTTTATTCAGATTCCCTTAGTTTTTACCTAATGTCCTTTTTCTGTTCCAGAGTTTAACAAGGATACCACACTCCATTTAGTTATCAGATCTCCTTAGACTTCTCCAGACTGTGACAGCTTCTTAGACTTTTCTTGTTCTTGATGACCTCAATGGAGAAATATTGGCCATGTAAGATGTAGAATGTCCCTCTAATGGGATTTGTTTGATGTTTTCCTCATTATAAATTGGGCTATGGGTTTGGGGGAGGAAAACCAGAGATAAAGTGCCATTTTTATCACATATTATCAAGGGTACATGTTATCAACGTGCTCCTTACTGTTAATGTTGATCTTGTCACCCAGCTGAGGGAGTGTTTGTCAGAGTTTTCCACTATAGTGTTACTTTTTTCCTTCTTTGTTCTGTACTCTGTGGAAGGAAGCCACTATGCACAGCCCACATTTAAGGAGTGAGGAGTTACTCTCCACCTTAAGCTTTTATACATAATATCTGGTATTCAATTGAAAGTAATGAAACATACAAAATGACGAGAATTGATCTGAAACCAAAAATAAAATAAAATCCAGGTCGAGAGGTTAGACTCATTAGAATCAGACTTAAAATACCTATGATTAATATGTTCAAAAATATAATAAGGTGAAAAATTGCAGCAGAGAACTAGAAACTATAAAATATTAAATATTTAGAATTTAAAAGTAAAATAAACTAAGAACTCAACAGATGCGTTTCACAGCAGATTAAACACAGTTGAATAAGAAATTAGTTAACTGAAAGAAAAATGAGAAGAAAATGTCTATACTGAAGAACAGAGACAAAAGGATAGGAAATGCAGAAAAGGGCAAAAGCAGCATGTATGGGTCACTAGGACAAGGTCTAGCAAATGTAACTGAGTCCCAGAAAGAGAACTGAAAGAAAGAGAATGAAGTAGAAGCAACGTTTGAAGACACAATGGCTAAGAATTTCCGAAACTGAGGAACAACTTAGACAAGAGTTAAGATGTTCGTCAAACCCATGGGATTATAAACAAACAAGCAAAACAAAATAAAACAAAGAAACACAGAGAGTATCTTGATGAGGCCAGCCCCACGGCCTAGTGGCTAACTTTGGCGTGCTCGGCTTCTGCGGCCCAGGTTCTGTTTCTGGGCACGGACCTGCACCCCTCGGCAGCGGCCGTGCTATAGCAGCAACCCTCATTCAAAACAGAAGAAGACTGACACAGATGTTAGCTCAGGGCGAATCTTCCTCAACAAAACAAACAAAAAACAAAACAAGAGTGTGGTCTTGTAGGAAATGATGATAAGGTGGTCTGAACTGAGGAGTAAGATTCAATCAACTGTCTCTCAAGTTTCCCATCCGGTTACAGTTGTCGTTTCCATACATGTCATTCTCTCATTTAAAAAAACCCAGAAAACAAAGACAGCTCTTGAACCAACCAGAGAACACAAAAAATGGGAAGCCAAAGTACAGAAGAATATAAGGGTAAAGATTATGTAAGGACTGGTGGCTTTTAATTATTTAATATAGTAATTTGTGAAATGTATACATATAGAGAAATATTTTATGCTTTTCTATTATTTTTCAGTGAATAGCAGTGGAAGGAAACGCTCATAGGCTGCTTTAATGATCAGTACCAATTAAATGTGTATAAGTAACATGTTAATATTAAAATTAAACACTGATACATTTAATAATTTTATTTTAGACGCCTATGTCTTGGCAAACATAGGTTCACAGGGAACTTTTTTAAAAAAATTATTGAGGTCGTAATGGCTTATAACATTGCGAAATTTTACGTGTACATTATTATTTATTGGTTTCTGTATAGACTGTATCATGCTCACTACCAACAGTCTAATTTTTTATCTGTCACCATAAATCTGTGCCCCTTTACCCTTTTCGCCCACTCCCTAACCCCTTTCCCCTCTGGCAACCACTAAGCTGTTCTCTTTGTCCGTGTGTTAGTTTATCTTCCACAGGTGAGTGAAATCATATGGTGTTTGTCTTTCTCTGTATGGCTTATTTCACTTAGCATAATACCCTCAAGGTCCATCCATGGCGTTGCAAATGGGACGATTTTGTCTTTCTTTATGGCTGAGTAGTATTCCATTGTATATACATACCACGTCTTCTTTATCCATTCATCAGTGGATGGGCACTTAGTCGATTCCACGTCTTGGCTATTGTGAATAATGCTGCAATGAACAAAGGGGTGCATAAGTTTCTTTGAATTGTTGATTTCAATTTCTTTGGATAAATACCCAGCAGTGAGATTGCTAGGTTATATGGTATTTCTGTTTTTAATTTTTTGAGAAATCTCCATATTGTTTTGCATAGTGGCTACAGAAGTTGTGCAAGGAACCGTTTGAATGCCACAGCAAGTTATGCTCATCACATTCTGAGGCTGGAGGATTTGGAGCTCTGGATATCCCTCTGAGAGATTTCTGCCCCCTCCAAGTTGCCCTTGGGCAGAGACTTGAAAAACTTTGGCATGATTAAAGAGAAAAAAAGACATACGGATAGTATCAATGAATGATTCCATGAACAAAGACAGATATTACTTCTGCCAGTGTTCTAACTAGATTGCATTCATTCAGAGCATACATAGATTTTTATCCTGTGAGGGCATTTCAAATTTTGATTCCCATCCTCAAATAGACATGTCAAGAATGGAAGTAGTTGAATAGAATGGTGATTAGAAAGCCTAAAGGAGAAGCTGCTGATGGGAGGGAAAATGTACAACAATGTCGAGAGGCTTAAAAACAGGTCCACAGGTGATGCACTTAAATTATTAAGCATGTGTTTGTTACCGAGTACCAACTGTTTCTATATGGGATAATAAGTATTCTATTATTAGATCTTTGCCCTCAACAACCTTTCATGATTTTTCAAAAGCTTTTAGTGATACCTTGAGACCAACTCTGTTTTGATAGATTGTGGATATTTCCGAGAAGTGGAAAGGGGAAGAAGTGTGGCTGGTTGGGCCATTAAGATCGCTAACTGGTAGACGATCACATTTTACTCAGGAAAGGAAGAGCAGTTTAGGTATGTCAGAAGGGCCCCTATTTGACCTTCCTTGATGATGAGTTTGATGATGAGGTAGATAAGTATTACAGAGGCTTGAGCTGAAAGCTTTGCGGGTGGTATTTAGCATTGACTAGATACAGAGGAATAAACCCATTAGGATACTAATGGAAAAGCAGCTAAATGTCTAATGCAAACAGAAATACTAAAGGACAAAAGCAGAGAAACATCAGAAAGGAACTCAGAAGCAACTAGATTCCAAGCCTTAATATGGGCAAGTTATCTTGAGGCACCCATGTTCAACACCCACCAACACCAACAACTAATTCCGTAGTCATATCTACTTTACCGTCAACCTTGACACCTACCCTAACTTACTCCAACCCAGCCCCGTCAAACCAAACACCTTGGGCAACTGTCATCTCCTCAAACAAAACTATTTTGGAGGACAACTGTACCTATCAAAATGTAAACAATGTTACTTCCAGAAAACTATCTTAAACATGTGCAAAAGGATTTGTGTTTCAAGCATTTTCATTTCAGCATAATTTGTGATAGGAATATTATAAAGCAAATATTTAAAAAAATCAAAGTATGTCTGTATTATGGAATTACCTCTGACCTTGCAGAAATGAGTTAGACTTTTCAGCACTAACTGGGATGGATATCCATATATTTCTAGTTCTATTTTTTTAAGTTATATACAAATTATGTTAAGAAGTAAATCAAATTCACACTAAAATTTCCCTCTTACTTTCCAGCTTGCACCCGCATACTCCGCCTTTTCTCCTGTTTCGACAGACAGCCTCTCTCTGCTCCGAACTAAGGCCAAGCTCAGCATTTGTGCACTACGTCCCATCCCCTCTTACTGAGTATGTGGCTCCAGCAGTTTGCCCTGTCTCCTTCTTTCTCAGCTTTTTCTTCTCTGTGGGTTACATCCATGAGCATCAAAATGTTCTTATTTCTCCCATTCTAAATAAACCTCCTTTTAAAATTACTTTTACCATCAGCTACTGCCCTGTGTCTTTGCTCCTCTTTGCAGCAAATTCTCTAGAAGGGTACAGTATTCTTGCTCATATCACAGTTCAACGTGAACATTCTTGGTTAGGTGCCTTTCCACATGACCAAGACCTGGGCTGCTTCTATCCTGTGTGCTGCCATTTTCTAGGTCTTAAGCATCTTCTCCATTCAATACATAGACATGAAAAAGAGAAAAAGGATTGTGCTTGGGAAAGTTTTTAGAGCCAGAACGGGAAGTGGTGCCCATCATTTTCCACTTACATTTCTTTTCTTTTCTTTTTTTTTTTTTTTTGAGGAAGATTAGCCCTGAGCTAACATCTGCTGCCAATCCTCCTCTTTTGGCTGAGGAAGACTGGCCCTGAGCGCACATCCGTGCCCATCTTCCTCTACTTTATGTGTGGGACGCCTACCACAGCATGGCTTGCCAAGTGGTGCCATGTCCGCACCAAGGATCCGAACCAGCGAACCCCATGCCGCTGAAGCGAAACATGCGTACTTAACCACTGCACCACCGGGCCAGCCCCACATCAATTATTTTATATTGTGTCCATAATATTACTTTATATTCTTACCAAGATTTGTTAACTTCTAGTTTATAGAAATATAGGAAAACTATAGGGAACAAGCAATGTGACATAAGAAGGAAGTAATCAGAAAAATCCAAAATACGAGACGTTCTAAAGGATCCAGTCTCTTTAGCATGTCAATGTCATGAAAAAAAAAGACTGTCCTAGCTTAAAAGAGACTTGAGAGGTGTTAAAAACAAATGTAATGCGTGGTTTTAGATTGGATACTGGATTGGGTGATAAGAGCTGCTGGACCAGGGGTTCTAAGCAAGATGAAGCTCTAAGAAATGGATTAGAAGCTGACAACCTTCTTCAAGATTGAGGAGGAGTAGTCTGATTTCTCAGGTTTTTTTAACTCACTAAAACTGAGTATTTCAGATGAGTTAGGAGTGGTAACCAGAATGGTTATTGAAAAACCATTTGGACTCCTGCAGCTTCCATGCAGCACTCCACTTTTTGGTTGACTGAAACAGGCATAGGCAGAATGGTCATCTCTTAACCCTTACAAGCCACCCTGTGAGATAGGTACCTATTCCCCTCTGCCACCCTGTTGGCCACCATCTACCACGAGTTTTGGGGTTTTTTTCTCATCCAGTCATCTGTATCCCTGAATATATCTTCCTTATTGTTGCTGTATGCTTAGGTTTCATGACAATGGACAGCAGTTAGTTTGGTTTGGCTCTCCAGGTTCTCATTCTTGAGAAGGAGTCTCATTGGCCCTCCTCTGAGCCAATCTTAAGAAATACGTCTTTGGAAGTCAGGACTAGATTTTGTCTAGCCACTGCTAATGCCATGTAAGACATCAGCAAAGGTCTCTATCTTTTCCTGGGATTATCCTAACTTAAACTCTCCTTTTCTCTGAAGAGATTGCACCAAGAGTCAACCACACTGGAAAAGAAAAAGTCTGCCTACTCCAGTGGTTCTCTGCACATTGGTCACTGGAAGGAGATTTAAAAAATACTGACCCCTGGGCTCCACCCCCAGAGATCTTGATTTAAGTGATCTGGGGTGTGCCCTGGACGTCAGTATTTTTTAAGGCTCCTCAAGGGAATCCAGTTGTTGAGAGTCACTTGTCTAGTTTGGTGGTTTTCAAACTTTGATGAAGCACCTAGGGATTTTGTTAAAATGCAAATGCTAATTCAGTAAATGTTGGGTGGGACCCAGTTTTGAGGTTGAGTCTCATATGAATACAATTACATCAAAAATTTCAATTTTCTCATTTTCTTGAGCCAACTAGGGAAAAAAATTTAATAGATTAAGAAGTTTTAATGCCTTACTATCAGATACCCCCAGATGGCTCTAGAATTCTGCATTAATAGCATGTTTGAACACTGACGGGAAAGACCAAGTACCAAGGGGAATGCTGATGATACAATAGAGAACAATGAGAACTCCCGGAGTCAGGTCCTTGAGGAGTCAGAGAGGAAGTACAAACAGGAGGCACTGGCCTCAGAAAGGGGGGTGGACATTTCATGCAAGGAGAGTTTTATGAGGTATCAGCTTTTTTTGTAGTTTCAGAGGAGGAAGAGTACCTTCTTGTATTTCCAAGATTCTTTTTTACTAACAGCTTTTTCTTAAGAAGCCCTGCATTCTCAAAACTAAACACAGGAAAAGAAGCCGTTCTGAGAACCTCGAAACGGACATATGAAAAAATTAAAATCAAAGAGTTTTTAACAATTGGAATTGAGAAAGAAAATTTTAGTCCTCCAACTGAGAAATGAGCAACTAGTGGCTGTGCATGTTGTCCTGAATGCTGAGGAGATTGACCGATAACTGCTTGAGGAAAAAGGAAGATGCTGCACCTCTGTGAGCAGAACTCTTCTTGACGCTGTTGGTGCCTCTGCTGCAAGAGGCCTCTCGGCAGCAATCCAGCCTGCTGCTGGGAACTGACGCTGGCGAGAAGCCGCACATCAATTTGCTTAACGTCTGCTTCTCAGATACATTACCTCCTGATTCTGTGAACGGTGTTTCTGGGAAATACTAGAATACAGAGTCATCGTGTCCTAAATTTAATTCATGTCAATTAATAAAAACATGACATTTTCATGACTTTAAAAGGCAAAACAGCAGCAGTTAATAATTTATACTTAGTAAGCAGCTGGAGGTACTAACCCATTGCTTCAGGTGCACAGCCTTCTTATTTCTCGAGTCACCATGAATGGGCACTCTGCCATCTCCTTGCTGGGTTCCTCATGAGGAGAAAATAAATGGACAGGTGTTCAAATGCTATATGTCTGAAAAATTTTGCATTAAAAAGAACATAAAGCACAAAATAGTCTGCTTTTACTAGTTTGTTTTTTGTTTGTGCTTTTTTTTTAAAGATTTTATTTTTTCTTTTTCCTCCCCAAAACCTCTCGGTACATAGTTGTGTATTTTTAGTTGTGGGTCCTTCTAGTTGTGGCATGTGGGACGCCGCCTCAGCGGGGCTTGATGAGCGGTGCCATGTTGGCGCGCCCAGGATCTGAACAGGCAAAACCCTGGGCCACTGAAGTGGAGCGCACGAACTTAACCACTGGGCCACGGGGCCAGCCCCTGCTTTTACATTTTACCTGGTCACATAAAATAATGAAACCCAGATATTTTTGCGTATAAGCAAAATATATACAAAATTTTTTTATCAAATGTGTTTGTACATATATGAGTATGAAAAGTCCTAACTATAAGTTTTAACATTTTTATACTAAATAAAAATATATATTCTAAATATTAAATGTATCTAAGGTAATAAATTAAAATGGCTTTGAAATAATACAAGTAGTTTGTTTAATAAGTAGCTGTTTCACTTTATAATATTAAGTGAGGTTGGCCTTCATGGATTGTAACTGAGAGAATATGGTCCTAAGCTTAGATTTTGCCAAGATTTCAAATCACAGTGAAGGAAAGGGAACTGGGGGTGGTGTGTAGGGAGATTGGGTCGGTTTGGAATCCGGGCTTGTGACCACGTCTTCTGCGACTTCGAAGCTGGGGTAACTCCCAGTCCCTTTTTCAGTAAAAGGTAAAGGAGGGTGTTAATCAAAGGGGAGAGTCTACCATCAAAACCACCTAGGTGTCAGGAGCTCAGTCACAGGGAGGAGCAGGTGAGAGGATCAGCCCCGCCTGGGAGCTGACAAAGTCAGGTGCACAAGCCCAGTCAGGTGGCAAGTGCCCTGGTCCCTATGGTGCACAGCTCAGAACCTGTCATGTCTGAAAGGACCACTAGAAAGATGGGGAGAAAGCGCCATCGGTGAAACAAGCTGTGCCCTGGAACGAACGGGAGGGGAGTGTGCAAGCACAGCAGAGTAGTCCCACAAGGGTGGGGCTAAACTCAGGCCCCAGCCAGACTGAGAGCACGGCCGAGGCATCCAGGCCTCCTGGCTCGGGAAGTCAGCAGCCCTGCTCAAATCTGACGGTCGAAAGATCTAAGGGTACAACCACACAGCATCCTCAGAGAGTGGTGGCTTTTCTTCAAGAAAGGTGCTAATCAGAAATGTAAAATGAGAACATCGAGTATTATCCGCCTCTACCGAATTAATATACATCTGTTAAATTCCTGGGAATCACATTAGGTTGATTCTATACTGACAAACCCAAGGCAGAAAAAATAATTACTGATCCTAATCAGATGCACACAGGAAACTAAATGTTTAGATTGACTGAATTTTGGCAGAACCCTATCTTATGCTTCTGCTCATTTATAACATTCTCTTCACCAGATAATGCCCAAAAATTGAGTTTGTGATGCTCTTTTGCATTGATAGAGCAGAAATCAAAGAATATAATTTATTAGACTGAAGCCTTTTATAGCTATAACTTAATAGATCCTTACCTTATTTTATGTGTGAAGTGAAGCCTCCGGAGACGGGCCAAAAATCTCTGAAAGCTATTTTTAAAGGTGTTTAGTGATAACAAAATATGATGTAAATAGCATAAGGCAAACGAAATGTGTTAATAACGTTTATGAATTAGTTCTTGAGGAGCCTAGAACATGTTATAAAATGTGGCCCTACAGGAAATGCAAATCAAAACTACACTAAGATATCACCTTACCCCCGTTAGATTGGCAAAAACATCCAAAACCAAGAACGACAAATGTTGGAGAGGTTGTGGAGAAAGAGGAACCCTCATACACTGTTGGTGGGAATGCAAACTGGTACAGCCACTATGGAAAACAGTATGGAGATTTCTCAAAAAGTTAAAAATAGAAATACCCTATGACCCAGCCATCCCATTACTGGGTATCTATCCTAAGAACCTGATATCAGATATCTCAAGAGTCCGTTGCACCCCTATGTTCATCGCAGCATTATTTACAATAGCCAAGACGTGGAACCAGCCTACATGCCCAGAAACTGATGATTGGATAAAGAAGATGTGGTATATATACACAATGGAATACTACTCAGCCATAAAAAAAGACGAAATTGGCCCATTCACAACAATGTGGATGGACCTCGAGGGCATTATGTTAAGCGAAATAAGTCAGTCAGAGAAAGACGAACTCTATATGACTCCACTCATAGGTGGAAATTAGCATATTGATAAGGAGATCTGATCGGTGGTTACCAGGGAAAAGGGGGGTGGGGGGAGGGTACGGAGGGGGAAGTGGTGTACCCACAACATGACTAACAAAAATGTACAACTGAAATCTCACAAGGTTGTAATCTATCATAACATTAATAAAAAAAAAAAAAAAAAAAAATGTGGCCCTACAAAAATTGTTTCATTTGAAATTTGGTGCAAAGTTTAAAAGTATGTGATGTTTATTTGATATTAACTTGATCACAGTTTCTGATGTCCTTAATTGGCTTTTAAAAGTAGGGTCAATTCTCTATTTAAATAATAATTAAAGGCAGACTTCAACAGTAAACCTATGCATCATTAAACATAAATATTGAAAGTAATGCCTGTGAAAATAGAGCCAAATGAGATACAAGCAAAGCCTCAATAGGTTGTAATTGTTTCTTTTACTCATTCATTTTTGCTATTGTCTGTTACTTACATAAAATTCTCAGATGCTGTAAGGTCTACTTCTTTTGTATTTTTTTGGTATCACTTTCGGGAGAGATTCGAATTGTCTTTTCTTTTTAAGGTAAGTGATATGCATACTGATAAGACTCATCTGGACCTATATCACAAAAACTTAATTTCAAAATATTTAAATTACAGTTTTTAAAAAGGAAATTAATAATGTGGTCTGAGAAAAAACACACTGGCTTATCTGTAGCCAAAAGAGCAACGTTTTATCTTTAACGCCTCTCTTCCAACTGAATCTGTTTTCTTATTAAAATAAAAACATTTTTCCCAATATTTTTCCTCAGGAGAGAGAAAATATATTAGATCAAACCTGGACTAAGAAAAAAATGAACCAAAAAATATGACTTTTGCAATGATACAATCTGTGAGAATATTGTTCGATAATTTTGCAGCTGTCAGATTACTGTTGCCGTTTTTATATGTGTATTCTGTGTGTGTGGGTAAAGTAGGGAGGATAAATCTGGCTTCCCAAAATTTTACACAAATTGAGTGCCTTATTTGTTAAGGTCACACTGTAGGAACCTGGTGAGGTAGCTACAGCAATGAGGCCAATCCTGTATCTCCTTTCCCACACTTTTCAATGAATTTCATTCAATTTAAAAACCCAATGGATCCATTCATACATCTGGTAAATATGTGTTTTTTATGTGGATGTACAAAAGTCTATGCTTGCAGAAGATCTAATTATAGTCAAAAAGAAACAGCTTAAAAATTTCTCACTGAAGACTGCCTATTTTCATACCCAGGGCAGAAGAAAATGTCTCAGTATTACAACTCAGTAAATTTCAGTGTACGATAATTTTTGCACTACCATTTTTATACTCAATGTATAGACACATTTGAGAGGAACAAAAGGCTCGGGAAGAGCAAAATAGCTAAGATCTCTGATAACACAAGTATAAATTGGCCCAAGCCTTAACTTTTGCACTAATGAATTTGAGAGCCACATCAAATAATAAAACTGGATTAAGACTTCATAAAAAATGATAGGCCCATGAAATTGCATGTTCCTGCCCTATGACCTTCATCAAATTACAGTACAAGTACCAGGGATAATGTCATCTCATACCGTCAAGCTCTTATATGTTGGTTTAAACCTACTCTTTCACAGGACAAGTCCTCCTTCCTATGGAATCCCACACAATTGTGTCCCCATTTCTAACCTACCAAGACGGGTCAAGGCCTTCCCATAAACGAACTGCAGGATCCTCACTGCTTGGGCCAGAGTTCATTATAATCCACGCTACCCATCTGCCAGGAAGGAGAATCTGGACAATGTAAACCCTGCAAAAAAGTTCTAGTACTGGGGATAAGCCAGTGGACTGCAGCTTCTTGAAGCATGAGACAGTCATAATCATGCAGGCAGGACACACAGCGTCTGTGCACACTGGCACCCTTGGTTGACATGCAGTTTCCAGGTATCTGGTTTATACCTGTCTTTTCTAGTGTTTCAACTTTCAGCCAGGAAGCAAGGATATGCAATGACGTGAGCTGTGTGCTCCTGCTTGCTTTCCCAGCTGGTGCCGTGGGCTACTGTGCCAAATGGACCATGTCTATGAGACCGTGATGGTTAAGTTCAGGAATACTGTTTAAACCATAAGACAACACCTCTCATTTGAATATAAATTGATATAATATGGACAATAATGTATGTGATAGGTCACTATATTATTTATAAAAATGAAATATTGTAAACAACAGAAACGTCTTATCATAAGGAGCTGATGGACAATGCTAGAGATCCAGAGTAGATTGTTATACACCCACTAAAACTCATATATTTTGAAAAATGTTTAATAACAGGAAAATATTCTTGACATAATATATGAAAAAAAGTCAGAGAAAATTGCTAAAGGGTTTAGGAAGGTAAAGTAAGCATTCACTAGTATTTCCAAAGACAAATTAAAATTTTTCCCAAAAAGCAGTGTATAAATCAGTAACTATATGGTTTTCACAATTTTGTTTATATTGCACATATACAAAAGATATCAAAAATAATGCAAAGATAGAAACCTCCAAATCAATATTTCTGTACCTGACTGGTGGGACAAAGGTGATTATAATTCGCTTTTCCTTTTGTTCTCCTCATTTCCAAACCCCATTTATCATTTCATTAGTCAGAAATGTGTTACTACTTTTCTATAAAGCTCTGGTCAATCTAGACCTTATCTTTACCCAAAATAATTTCATAACTGACACATCCCACTTTCCAACCACAACCAATGATCATACCAGCTCTCATGCAAGTATTTCTTTTAGTCATTTTTCTAATTAATCAAGATCTGCAGTTCTTTTCATCTTCCCCTCTCCCCTTACTTTTTCCCCCAGTTTTATTGAGAAATAATTGATATACATCACTGTATAAGTTTATGGCTACAGCATCATGGTGTGATTTACATATACTGTGAAATGATGCTCCTCTATTCTTTGACTAATTTGTCAGCACCTTCTACTTCCTATTCTCATAAAGACTCAGGATTATTCTCTAACTGATCTTATTCAGATCAAGAGTTTCTTGGCTTTTAACCCAAATCCCTAACTCATCTTTTTAAATTGAATCATATCTGCTGATCCTAATATGTGTATCTATTCTCAATCTGCTCTTCTAATCAAACTAATATTTTCCTTTCTAGCAGTTTTCTAACTATTGTTTTTACGTTTACATTTTACTCTCAGCCTGTATTTATTGAACAAATATTGGTTGAGAATATGTGATGGAAGACGAAAAAGGGAGACTAAGCATAAATAACTCTTCTAGGAACTTGGAGTGTTCTGAGGAGAGTGTAGTACACGGCTTAGAATAAGACATATGTTTAAGGGAGAATTGTTTTTTTAAGATAAAAGAATTCTGAGCATCTTTAAACCCTTATGGCAATAACCCAATATTCTTGCAAGTTGCCTCAAATCAGTTGTGCGTTGAAATAAATTTTGATATGTTGCGTTTTCTTGCAGTTCCACAGAATATCATAATCCCTACCCAACCCTAATGATTACACAAAGAAAGAAAGGAAGGAAGCCAGAGAGTCAGGGAGATAGAGAGAGAAAGAAAGAAAGAAAGAAAGGGAGAGAGAGAGAGAGAGAAAGGGAGAAAGGGAGAAGGAGAAAGAAAGGAAGGAAGAAAAGAAAGAAAAGGAAGGAAGAAAGAAGGAAAGAAAATTTCCAGAAGTCCTTGAGCACTGGAGCAGCTTAAATCTAAACAGCAATTTCTTGAAAATAGCATTTCCCAAACAAAGTTCTTCCCAAGGCTCAAGTCTTAAAACAATACACACCTCTCTGTTTGTTATTCACACACAGATCACAGCAAGGACTGTGATAGCTGCAAGTAAAAAACAGGCAAGAAAAACAGAAAAGAGAGATGAACATTTTCATGGTTTCATGTTCAAAATGGTGCCAGTTTTCTAGAAAAAAATCCCGCCTATGAATTTAAAAATTATTTGGAAATTTCTCACCAATTTCTAAAGGTTAAGTGTGATCCTATGCTTCTCATTTCCTGGAGAAGATCCACCAGTCTTGCCAACGCTCCCCCTTTCTCACTACAGTCCAAGCTCTGCCAGCTCTGTTCACGTCGGCTTTGTTCACTAATGTATCTCAAAGACCTAAAAGACTGCTGAGCACATAACAGGCCTTCAGTAAGGACTTGATGAATGAATTATTCAATAATGTCTTCTAGTGCAGTCCTGACTTCTTGCCAAATTTGGAAGTTTTCAACAATGGCGCTGTCGACCATTAGGTTTTCCCTGGGACTTTCCTTCACTTTTTAGTGTCAACATCACGTACATAAAAGCTCTCTTTTCCTTTTGCTTCTCTTTTGACCCCTGGCTCCCCAAGGCTGAGCCGAGCTTGGACTACTACCCTCTCTCTTAGGAATAGATATACGACATTGAAAAATAGGCGAGCTTCCAAGCACAGTCCCGCATGTGTGTTGCTCACAGGCCCACTGCTGCCTCCACACACATGTCCATTCCTGTGCCTCAGTTTTTGCCGTCTCCTTCTCCTCCTCTGTGATTTCTTAGGAGACTGAACACTACCACCCAGGGGAATGTCCCCCACCCGCCACCAAATGTACTCCCAATAGAAAATCTTCAGAATGGTCGCTCAAATTGTCGGTGCTTTCCTGGCCTGCCCCATTAGGGTCCTCAAATGGGACCCTTCCTCAGCTTTCAAAATCCCCAGAACCTGATGACGCTAATGGCAGCTGATCACTTTCCTGACATCCTTCACCTTTGTGCTCTCTGATAGTCCATTCCCTCAGGAGTTCCCCACCTCTTTTGTTCCAGCTGAGTTTTTATCACTACAACCTGCTTCCTGCCCATGCCCCCAGTTATGTTAGAGGAAAATAATTTTGTCACCTTGAATAGACTCCATTATACTAAAAAGGTGAACTAGCCGCAAGGGCATCACCTGGGAGCTTGTTAGAAATGCAGATTCTTGGGATCCACCCAACACCTGCTGAAACAGAGTCCACATTTTAACAAGATCCCTAAGTGCTTCACAAAAGTTTGAAAGGCATCAGATTAGACCAGCTGCTCTCAACAACCGAAATTGCTTGAGGAGCTTTAAGAAACACTGATGTCCAGGGCACACCCCAGATCAATTAAATCAAATCTCTGCGCATGGAGCCCAAGGATCAGTATTTGTTAAAGCTCCTTCCAGTGACACCAATGTGCAGCCAAGTTTGAGCATCCCTGGAGTAGACAGATTTTTCCTTTTCCAGTGTGGCTGACTCTCGATGCAATCTCTTTAGGGAAAGAGAATTGAAGTGATAACTCCAGGAAAAGATGGAGCCTCTTTCTGGAATGCTGATATCTTATCTGGCATCAGGCACATGCCTTGGCTAGACAAGATTTAGTCTTAACTTCCAAGGAATATTTCTGAAGATTTGGCCCAGGACGTGGTAGTATAGCATAATGGTTAGGAGGCAGACAGACCTGGGTTCAGTTCTTCCACTTACTAGCTATGAGACCTTATCAACGTAATTTCCACATCTGTAAAATACAGTCGGGTGTCACTTAATGATGAGGACACGTTCTGAGAAATGCATCCTTAGTCAATTTCATTGGTGTGTGAACATCATAGAGAGTACTTGTACTTACACAAACCTGGTTCGTATAACCTACTATGCAACTAAACTCTATGGTACTAATCTTACTGGGCCACTGTTGTATTTGTGATCCGTCATGGATGGAAACATTATGCAGCACGTGACTGTAGTGATCACAATATTACCTGTCACAAAGCTTTTCACCTTGAGGGGTCATCAGATTTTCTTTAACTTCAGATTAGAGTCCAATATCACAAGTCCATCTGATTTTCTTAAATAAAAAATCTGTGGATACTCCATTTTCAACATAGGCAGTACCAGAAAGCGGGCTAACACTGTGCATCTTATTTACTTAAGCTGTACATCTGTGAGACTGTCAAGTGAGGACATTTCTCTAACCATTTGAAAATATGCTTATTTCATAAAGAGTTTATTGACACTATGGACTCATGTGTCAAGTTTTTATTTATTTATTTTCTTTGAGGAAGATTAGCCCTGAGCTGACTACTGCCAATCCTCCTCTTTTTGCTGAGGAAGACTGGCCCTGACTAACATCCCTGCCCATCTTCCTCTACTTTATACATGGGACACCTACCACAGCATGGCTTTTTGCCAAGTGGTGCCATGTCCGCACCCAGGATCCGAACCAGTGAACCTTGGGCCACAGAGAAGCAGAACGTACGAACCTAACCGCTGCGCCACCCAATGTGTCAAGTTTTAAAGAAATATCTTATATTTTTCCTCTAAACCAAACAAGAGTGCTTTGATCAGCTAAACCAACTACAGTAAAGTCTTGAGGGGAGGATAATTGTCCTCTGAGGATGGCATTTATTTTATTTTTCTTCTACCACGATAGCCGTAGAAAATACCTCTTTTTCATTGTGTGTGTGTGTGTAAATTCAGACTCCCGGGCCTCTCTGCTGACTGCTTTCCTGCTTGGAGACAGCTAAAAATTCCTGCTTAAAACAAATCTTCTACTTTTTTGGTGAGTAGATAAAAAAAATAGCCTGTAGTCACAGAGTCTTGAGAGTTCAGGAAACAGCAGGCATCTTTGCAGAGCTCTTTTTGGGCGCTGCTTTCTAATAGACTTCTAGCTCATCTATCCCACTCACGAAATATCCTAGCTCACCTGTGCCCATGAGGTGGAGCCACACAGGAGTGAGAAGTCCTCTCAGGTTGGAGTCCATAGAGTCGGGCATGTGTTAGCCTTAAAGACAAAGGCCGGTATTGAGTAGTGTTAATCTGTCCTGAAGACTCTCGAACCGACCTAGAGGGAGACAGTTTTGCTTTCTCTCCCAGCTCGTCACGTCTCAGTTGCCCCCTTGGCTGCTTGGGAATGAGGATTAGCTTCACGCTTCACTACAACACATGCTGGACGCAGGACGAAGCTCACCAATTAGTACTCAAAACCGTCTGCCCGCTTGGCTGCAGTTTAACCAGAGGCCTCTTGAATCATATAAATGCTATTTGGGGTCAAGAGTTACTTGTCATTTGTTTGCTTGTTTGCTGTTGTTGTTTTTAATATTTCTCAGACTATTTTAAGTTCTGAAATCTGGAGGGACGTGGGTTCAGAGTAATCTTGGCAGTAGTCCTGAGATATCAGATACAGTACCCAGACATATGTTCCTGGAGGGGGGTTGTTATTTAACAATCAAGGAATAGTTTCTTTGATTGCACTGAGATCTGCCAAGAATGTCTCAATGTTTATATTCTCTGCAAAATGTCCTCCCAAACTGCAGTAAATATTTATCAGGAATAATAGTATTAATATCTAGCAGTAAGTCATGAGCCTTAACATTAAAAAAAACACAAAACAGTATTTTCTCTTAACTTTAAAAGTATTACATTTTCATCATGGAGAATTCAAATAATACAAAAAGCAAAAAATTAAATTAAACTAAAATTGCCTGCAATCTAATTACTCAGAAAGAACCATCCTATTGTCATTTTCATCATACTTTAAAAATAAATATTATCCTCCCTCTAAAAAAATGTTTAAAAGTCTACGATATAAAAAGTTGTGGCAGGCTCATCTGCAAAATGGATCTCTGGGAATTTATACTTCCTATTTAGAAGCTGCCAGCATCTAGAACACCAGGCCATTTTCTCAAGAACATGTGAAAATATATTACCACTATTATTTGAATTTTTTTAAACAACATAACTTTTACCAGAATTAGAGTCCCTGGACAGAATGCTTGAAAAAAATTCCCACCAGAGGCATCAGAAGCAGACTTGTGATTGCCTCATATAAAGCACTGACTTTTCCTGAAACTTGTTCTGTAGAAAAACCCTAAACAGCAGCTCTTAATGATTCTTAAAGGCATTACTGCTCTGACTCAAGAGAACATCATAGTAAAAACCTGAGTCTTGTAATAGGTTAAAATTCAAATGAGCACAGTCTTCAGCTATTCGCGGAATCCCTATCATGTTTCAGCTGCTATTGCTCCAGAAGCTGTATGTTTTGCGCTTTATTCTCTGAAGCGAACTTTGGGTGGTCCCTTGTGGTGAGCTGTAGAGTCAGCATTAGCTTGTTTACCAGGACTTCCAATCTAACCCAAGAGTCTGTCCTTTTGTAAAACTCTAGATGGGCATGTGGACAGGGTGAAGCATGCCAGAGCAGTGATTCTCCAGGTGTGGTCCCTGGATAAGCAGCGTTGGCATCACCTGGGAGCTTGCCAGGCATGCACATTTTTGAACCTCACCTCTGAACTCTGAATCGGAAACTCCGGAGCTGGGACCCAAGAACTTCAACTTTAACAAGGCCTCCTGGGGATTATTATGCATTCTAAAGTTTGGGAACCACTGGGGTGGGGAGGGGTTGGAGGTAGAGGGTGGTAGGGTATGTTGCTGGAGGGTTTTTGCTGGCCCCATTTCAATAATTCCATGTCTGTTCCTCTCCAATAGAACAGCTATGAGGACCACTTGTGAGAAGGAAAATGTACCAGAAAACCTCTGGACCACTCGCTGTGTCCACCCCTTAATCAGGTCGTTGTTAAGCAGATTTGTCCTGTGCCCCACAGGGAGTTTGGAAGGTTTATCTTCATTTTGGCTGGAAAGGTTCAGACACGCCTCTTCTGTTTATCACTTACCTGTGCTGTTCTTTTTCACTCTGGAAATGCAAAACCATCTGTTCATGTATTAAATACAGATGGTTATTATTCTCAAACAGCTAGGTAGATCTTAACAGAAATACCACCGTCATGATTCTCAGATCCTGCAGGGATGACCGCTTTAGTTTTCCTGGATGACATCCCTCTTACTTTCAGGATTTGGACTCAGGCAGCCTTTCTTTCTTTCCAGGCTTTGCCACTTAATTAGCTGTGACCTAAGACAAGCTACTGACCTGCTCTAAGGTTCAGCTTCCTCATTCATGAGGATGAGGATTGTAATAGTTTCTGTCTCATAGAGTTGTTTTAAGCACTAAATAAAATTATTTAATATCCTTATCTTAATAGCATCTTATTAAATAGTAAACATCCAATAAACAATACTGTTATTATTATTCATTAATCCTCATATCACCCAAGGAACTGTGGCCCCCTTTCTAAAAGCAGGTATCCTATTTCTTAACTTATTGAGAAAAACCAAATCCATCGCATGTGATTTTCCTCAACCCCTCTCCCCTCTCATAGAGTTACCTTGTCCACTTGCATCCCTGTCTGCCGGGGTCTAACATAAAGGCTGACGGACTCCTTCTTCTTTTCTTCCTCTGTTCAAGGTCAACCACTCATCTGAGCCTGATTTCTTTCTCTCCTGCGTGGTCCTGAGACTTTTTCTTCCTTTCCCACCCCTCCCTTTAAACTTGCTCAAGTCTGTTCTAACAAAAGCTTCACCCATCCCCCACCTCCTCTTTCCATTCAAACTTCTAAAAAGAGTTATCTATATTTCTCTGTCCATTTTCCCCCAATGCCACAGAAAATGTTCCCATTAAGACAGCCCGTGATTATCTCATACAGCCAGATTGATTTTTCCCCTTCAGTGTTGTGTTCCCAAAAGATGCATCTTCTGAGCACTGCGCTTGCCATGTTAAGCATTCTCTTTAGATATTTCTCATGCAAACTGATCATTTCAGTATCATATTGATGACTCCAAAGTGCACCTTCTCCAGCCTTTCCTGAGGTCTTTAAACTCCTCTCCCCACTGCCAGTGATATGTCTTCATTTGTACCTGCAAACTCATAATGTCTGAAACTAATTCTCACAGCCACCTGTTTCTTCTCTGGATTTTCTTTTTCCACTGGTGGAAGCACCATGCGCCAAGCTAGAAACCAGAGAATTCCTCTCATCAGCCCTACTGGAGTAGAATCACATGCCAAGAATTAATAGATGTGGCCCCTCCCCTGGGCAGCCCTTCGCACCAATTCATTTACTTGTAGAGGGCCTTTATCCCAGCTCAGGAACTGCAAAACCAGAGAATCAAAATGTCCAAATTCTTAGCTTCTAAATGCACAACCTGCGGTTTGTCTGGTTTAGGATACAAAAGATTTTAAAGGAGATACAATAAAGCAGAACTAGCTTTGTCTTGCTTCTCTTCTCCACTGCACAGAGATCACAGACCCTTTGACATACAGAGAAGGAGTCTGGAGTCTAAGTTATAGCGTGTAGGGGAAGAAACATTTTTACTCAACTCTCTTAGGGTCCTTGGTTGGATCTGAAAATTAAACTGAAAAAGAAAGATTAACAGGAGAAAAGCATACAAATTTATTTAATATAAGTTTTATGTGACACAGGAGCCTTCATAAGGAAATGAAGACCCACAGAAACAGTTAGAACCATGTGTTTTTATGCCAGTTTTGATGAAGAGTGGACAGTCATGGAGGACTATCATATGTTAGGGAGTATGAGGTAATTGTAGTTAAATGGGGAAAATTTCACAAGTCCTGTTTGTTCGGATTCTTCTTGAGTCCCTTCGGCTTCACAGATAAGGATGTTCCTTTCCTCTGGGTACAGGGAGCGTACTTCTCACATGACGGTTTGATGGTCTGTTTCAAGAAAAAAGGAGGGGAGAGGTCAGAGTGACCGTCCTGCTTCTGTCATTTTCTCAAACTCTTTCAGTTTAAAATATTCCATATGCTAGGGTGCCATATTTTGGGGTAGCATGTCCTGAACACCATCAAGAGTATAATGTAAGTGAAGGGGATCTTGTATCTTGACTCTGCCTCAGATAAAGTCTAAGATTTGGGAATATGAGAGAATGCCCTCTTTTAAGAGATATGAGAATAGAGACAACTCCATGCCCTGCTTCCTAAGTAAGTTCAGGGATGTGGGAAAGCACAAACTAGAACTGGATCTATTCAATGTCTGTACCTGAGAGGCCTAAGATAGTCCCTGGAAGATCACAATATATCACAGTATCTTCCGTGGAAGATATTTCAGATTAAATTCATAAAAGAGAATCCTCATGATACTGCTCCAGACTGCCTGATGCTCCCCCTCAACACAAAGTCAGGAAAAAATAAACATTAGTTTGTTGCAAACCTCAGTTCTGTTATTTAACTATGCTCCTAGGATGTCTAGGAGTTCAAAGGGTCCCTGGCCAACTTTCTTTCTTTCTTTTTTTTTTTTTTTTTGAGGAAGATTAGCCATGAGCTAACTGCTGCCAATCCTCCTCTTTTTGCTGAGGAAGACTGGCCCTGACCTAACATCCATGCCCATTTTCCTCTACTTCATATGTGGGACGCCTACCACAGCATGGTATGCCAAGCAGTGCCATGTCCGCACCCGAGATCCGAACCGGTGAACCCTGGGTTGCCGAAGTGGAACATGTGCACTTAACTGCTGTGCCACCGGGCCAGCCCCAAAATTGTGTTTTTGTTTTTGTTTTGTTTTTGAGGAAGATTAGCCGTGAGTAGCCCTGAGCTAACATCTGCTGCCAATCCTCCTCTTTTTGCTGAGGAAGACTAGCCCTGACCTAACATCCATGCCCATCTTCCTCTACTTTATATGTGGGACACCTATGACAGCATGGCGTGCCAAGCGGTGCCGTGTCCGAACCCAGGATCCAAACCCGCGAACCCAGGGTTGCCAAAGCAGAACGTTCGAACTTTAACCACTGTGCCACCAGGCTGGCCCCACCTAGTCAACTTTCATACTTCAATCACAGCAGTTCAGTTTTTATCAGGTTTTCACGAGGGTTGGAGGGACAACTTTTTGGCTTGAAAACATAATTTGAAGAAAACAATTGGCTAGGTTTAAAAAAAAAAAAAAAAAGGAAGACATTAGCCACAGGTTGAGGTGAAAATGGCAATGATTCATCACTTTTTCCGCCCTGAAGTAACTCCTGAAAATCCAGGATTTCTATTGCCTTGCACAGGTTTGTCAATAGACAAATCCCAGCATAATTCACAAAGGGTAAATTATGTGCAGTTACTCAATTCCTTAATCTTGCTATGTCTTACTATACAGCGTAAATGGCTGACGTTCCAAGATTGCAAGGATATGAGCAGGCCTGGAGAAGGCAATGGTGCCTGAATATGTTGTCTACTTGTGTTCCAAAGGATGTTGGACCTCAAAGTTTGGAATTTTAAGGAGCTGCTATTTAACCCAGTGGCTTGTTAAGACTGTCAAAAGAGTTCTTTGTCTAGGGTTTAACATGTTCTTCAAATAATAGACTGGTCAGCCATGAAGAGAAACTCCCTTTATAATCAAAAGCAATTTCAAAATTATCAGTGGAAACGCGTTAAAAATTTGTGAGAGCACTTGTGCCTCCCTGGCCTGTCAGGGTCTGACTCAGGAAGATGACAGGCAGGTTAAAGAAAAAGGGCAAAGTATTGCATTACTGGGATGATGCCAACTCTGCCAAGTGTGCCTCCTGGCCATGGCAGAGATCATGCTTCTGATTGTTCTCCCACAGCATTTTCTGTTGGTTTTTAAGATACCTCCCCCTCAGATGCCTTTTCCACAAGTTTTCTTTATGAGAGCTATACCTCTTACACCCATCCTGTGGAACTCCCTCCTGAGCACCAATCCCTCCTGACCAGCAATCTTCTGGTCGTCTTTCAAGAAGAGCTGCTAGGAGGGATGATCGGGGAGCTATAGGCAACGACCTTGTCATGAGAAACCAAATCCAGCCTCTGTCAGATGCTTATACATCTGGCTTACCTTTCCCCGATCAGCTTGCTAGTGACACCAGTACCAACAAGACCTCCGTCCACAATGACCTACCATGGACAGCTCCCGATTGCCTCTCACCTTTAGACATTGCCAAGCTTCAGTTAGGTGCCGGTGCCTATGGATGCCCAAATACAAAAGTCAAGCTTTATGAGTGATTCTGAGAAACTCTCTTCACTTGGCTAGGATTGACAAAGTGGCAGCCCTTTCTTCCAGCAGAGTGTGAGAGTGGTGTGTGCGACGGGGAAGGAAAGCACAGCCCACAATCAACTCACTTTTCTTGATCATTCTCCCTGCTGCATACAGATACTTCAGGTGGGTGTTCAACTAATAACAGCAGAACCTGTTTCATAATCTCTTAGCATGTCTTACATACAGCATCTATCCCCTCCTGTTCAGAGTTACTAAACTCCAAAACAAATAGAAAAATCAAATTCCCATCCAATTACAATATATTTAGGGTTATAACTTTAAACTTGCCGCCTGAAGATGTTCTCGCAAAGTCTGCCACACATTCCACAAGTTTGAATTCTAATTTCCTATATGCAAATGAGTAGATAGAATTAACATTAAACACTAAAAATGCATACATAGTACAATTCTGACACCAATTCCAATGTGTGGGTTTATTCCCCACACAAAGCAATTCTCTGACACCAGCTGGGTGTCCTACAATTCAACTCAATTCTGACACTATCTGCCCAGAGACAGCATCAGATTCCACAGGAGAAGGGCTCAGCCCCACAAGACTGTCCCCTACTTCAGATGGCAATCGCAGTCTGCGTTGTTACCTGTGTTTCTGACCAACTGGCTACAAAGCAGAGGTTCTCATAACCCCCTCCTTTGTTCAATTAACTTGCTAGTGAGGCTCATAGTACTCAGGAAACCAGTCTCACTAGATTACCGGTTTATTACAAAGGATAGGAATCAACAGGCAGATGAAGAGATACATAGGGCGAGGTAGCGAACAAAGCAGCTTCTGTCCGCGTAGAGTTTGGGGCCTGCAAGGCGCCACATGGATATGTTCTGGTTCACCACCCTGGAAACTCTCTGAACCCCAACCTTTTGAGTTCTTATGGAGGCTTCATCACATAGGCATGATTGATTAAATCATTGGCCATTGGTGATTGTACGCAACTTCCAGCCCCTTTCCCTTCCTGGAGTTTACCGATCACGGGTTGGGACTGAAAGTTCCAACCCTCTAACCACGTGGTTGGTTCCCCTGACAACCAGCCCATCTTCAGGTTACCTAGGGAGATTGCTAGTCACCTCCTTAACATAACAAAAGACACCTTTAAAGCTCTCTTGTTTTAGAAATTCCACGGGTTTTAGGAGCTCTGGGCCAGGAATAGGACAAAGACCAAGTACATATTTCTTATTATAGATCACAATATCACACGTAGTTTTCTGTGACAGTAGAGCATCAGGTAGCAAAGGCGTCTGGCTCCTTCCAGCAGAAGCAAGTGGAAGCCCACATTCACCACACCATCCACTCAGGTAGGAGGCAGAGCCGCGTCTGAAGGACCTTCTCAGAAGATTGCCTCCTGACATACTGTTTTGCTTTGGCTCACAGTACCTTTAGGAGTGTTAGAAAAAAATACATTTGGGAGCTCGAATGGCCTGTTCTGCCAGTCTGCTGTTTCAGCAATTTTGCCACAAAGTAAGTAGCTTCTTCTAAAGTATTTTTCTACAGAGATGTGTCACTTTCTTTCTATTTTGTAAACACTGAAATAGGCAAAACAAGATGCAAACAAATGTTTCATATCTTCTGTGGTATACACGGCCCCATCGTGGGTAAACATTTTTTGCTTACCAGGACGTCACTTCAAAGACCCACCTGTACTGGCTGTACTCTCATCTGTCTTGAAAACTCATGCTTATTACTGAATCAAAGTGTATGCTAGAAATTTTCAGACTCACTTTGGAAAGATTAGTAACAGATGACACTGGTGCCACTGTAGGTGAAATTGATCAATCTGGAATATTTTGGTTGACAATTGCCTTATTATAGTTTCTAAATTTCTAATTGTCTTGGCTTTCTTCCCCTCCCCCCTTTCTTTTGGTGGTATACATGAAATATAGTTTATTTGTTTGGAGGTAAATTATATCACTCTGTGGCTAACACCATGTCAGCCAGAAGAACTGATTGGTATATGACTAATTAATAAAATATGAAAAAATCAGTTACGGATTAATAAATGCCAGTTTTTGGACAGAATTTTTCAAAATACAACTAAAAACATTCTAGTTAGCAATACCACCCAATGCTGTTTTTACAGTTTTTCTTTTTACCAGTTATACTTAAATCTGTAGTCCAATACATTCACTTCTTGTCCAAATACAAATTCCCCTCAAATCTAAAGGGATGGCTATGAACACAGAAAAAAGAAAATCAGGGCTGTCAATGGATAAGATGGTAGGAAAAGTGCATTCGAGGAAAATGACGGCCCAGTTGTATCTATGTGCATATAACTGTTAGTTACGGGACTGATTTGGGGCCTTGAGCAAGTGGACACATCACTTATGGAATCAGGAGGACCGCAGCACACATTTCTCTCAACTACCCTAAGACCAGCAATGGGAAAAGCACTCTTGTAGAGCTAATTCACAAAACACAGGGGCTGGCCCCGTGGCCGAGTGGTTAAGTTCGCGCGCGCTCTGCTGCAGGCGGCCCAGAGTTTCGTTGGTTCGAATCCTGGGCGCGGACATGGCACTGTTCAGCAAACCACGCTGAGGCGGCGTCCCACATGCCACAACTAGAAGGACCCACAACGAAGAATATACAACTATGTACGGGCGGCTTTGGGAAGAAAAAGGAAAAAAACAAAATCTTCAAAAACAAAACCACAAAATGCCAAAGTTGGTAAAGTTCATTTTACCTCATTCTTCATTATCTAAAAGGAGAGAAATTGGGGAAAAACACCTATGTGATGGGGGCCTGCCTGGTGGCATAGCAGTCAGGTTTGCCAGCTCTGCTTCTGTGGCACAGGGGTTCGCTGGTTCAGATCCTGGGTGTGGACCTACGCACCACTTATCAGGCCACGCTGTGCCAGGCGTCTCACATATAAAGCGGAGGAAGATGGGCACAGATGCTAGCTCAGGGCCAAGCTTCCCTAGCAAAATAAAAGAGGAGGATTGGCGGTGGATGTTAGCTGGGGGCTAATCTTCCTGGGGGCAGGGGGTGGGATCTATGTGATCAGCTCCCAGATAAGATTCCTACAGCATCCTAATGAGTCTGAAACTACTACTATTGCAGTAAATGACTGCAGCCGTATGCGCAGGAAAGTCTGAAGAAAGGTCTGCCATTACTTGGTAGTTGAAGTCGATAACAGAAAATACAAAAAAAAAAAAATTATCTAGTCCTGGGATGACAATTCAGAACATTAGTTACATGTGAGTTCTCACAGGTTGGGACCGGGAGAAACTATTTCTAAGAAGCCACAGAGTCCGTTCTGGACAAGAAATGCATGCTGTTCTTAATTATAAGGACCTCAATAAGACTGGCCAGGGACATAGACAATACTAGGTCACTAAGTCTGGTTAAAACTGAATTTTAGGAACATTCACGTTTTAAAGATAAAGAAAAGAACAGTTGTACTGTCACAGTCTCATCCACATTATTTACTCAAACACTTGGAAATCAGCTCTGAGAACTAAGAGGCCTCCAGCCTAAACTCATCCCCAGTTGTGATAAAACTCAAAAATCTGACAATCTGGAAGCAAAGTACAGGGACACCTGACCACCCTGAAAATCACGCGGAGCTCCCGCTTGGCCTCCGAGCATCGCCTGGGCGCGCTTCTCCCCGGCGCGCTCCTGGCCAGCGCAGAGACCCTGTTACATTGTACCGCCTGTGGAAGTCACCCCCTTCCCCGTGGGGACGCAGAATGGCCCTCGAGGGAAAATTCTCGCATGCTACCTCCCTACAGTGGTGACCGATAAGAAACAACTACTCCTTTTCTTCAGGCTTTAGAAACTTGAGCCAACCTCGCCGCGGGGCTTCCCCACCCCCGCAGAGGAACCGACGCAGCTCAAACCAAGCGCTTCTCTCCCACTTTTATATAGCTGTTATTACAAACCTGGTGATGTTGCTGAAATACGGCTTAAAAACTCACCAAGATTTCAGTCAGTCACCTTTCCCTGACCAAGCTCAAACGTTGCTGTCAGCTCACCCTCCCTCTCCTCCCACCGCCATGCTTTCTCCTCTGTGGGTTGTATAACCTCCATCACTAAGGTGGTTCATGATTAAAATACTACTTACCATCTAAAATGACAAACTGAAATTAATTTAATACACACTGACTCAAATAATGTGATGTAATTTTTCTGCTATCAAATTGGCAAATATTTTAAAGATTGATTATACCCACGTGTGGGGAAACGCCTGCTTTTGGTATAAGTTGGTATGGCCTATTTAAGTGTTCAAATCTTTTTTTTTTTTTTTTGGAGGAAGACTAGCCCTGAGCTAACATCCGCTGCCAATCCTGCTCTTTTTGCTGAGGAAGACTGGCCCTGAGCTCACATCCGTGCCCATCTTCCTCGGCTTTATGTGTGGGATGCCTACCACAGCATGGGTCTCTAAGCGGTGTCATGTCCGCATCTGGGGTTCCGAGCCAGCGAACCCCGGCCGACAAAGAGGAATGGGCGCATTTAACCGCTGTGCCATTGGGCCAGCCCCTGAGTGTTCAAATCTTAAAAAGCACACACACGGAAAGGAAAGAACTCTGGCTCAAAGAACTCTCATTTAAAGAAAAGCCCTGACGTCATATTTCTTTAACTGTAATACTGCTCTTTTCATTCCTCTCAATTCTTAAAGTCTGTCTTTGCCCTGCAAGTCTTATATGTGTATCAAACTTCCCACTTCCCCTTTCCCCAAAGGTGGAAATAGCTCTTGTTCATGCTGAGAGGAAGCACAATGTGGTCTTTAAAAGCATGGGCACTGAGGACTAGCCCCGCCGTGTAGTAAGTTCATTGCTCCATTTCAGCAGAGGGGCTTCCCGGCCTGGATCCCAGACACGGACCTACACAGCTCTGTCAGGCCATGCTGTGGGGGTGTCCCACAGACAAACTGGAGGAAGACTGCCGCACATGTTAGCTCAGCAGCAATCTTCCTCAAGCAAAAAGAGGAAGACTGGCAACAGACATTAGCTCAGGGCCATTCTTTTAACCATAAAAAAAAAAGCATAGACGCTGAGATCAGCCAGCTTGTCACAAGCTCAGCTCTATCACTTGCTATCATGTGACTATGAGCAAGTTACACAATTTTTCTAAGCCCCAGTTTACTCATGTGTAAAATGAGGATAACGTCAGCACAGTGAGGACAATGTCACCAAGCAGTATGTCACATCCAAACTCTCTAAGTTATGTTGCCTGTGCATAGTAATTACTCAATAAATGCTGGCTATTATTAATATGATAACTGCTTCAAACTTCTCTTTGAATCCTTTTCCAGAGATTAGAGAAAGTTTGCAGCTACCAAAGTTGCCTGGGAGAATTGAGACAATAAATGTGACGATTCCTGTGGTCTTTGCAGCGTGAGACTGGGCGAGCTTCTGGAGGTTCCAAGCCCGTGGCCTGTGTGAACTTAATTCTATCACCAGAACCACTTCCTTCTGGATAGTTCAGTTCTCAGTGCCTCTTATCCATAGAACAAACATTCTGTTTTTTCCCTTTTACTTTATCCTGAGTGTAAATTTTCTGAGTTATAGACCTAAGAATATCTTCCTATTGGCAATTGTTTAAACACAGCATCTTGGGTCAAATACCTTCTCTTGATATTTTATGATTTTCTCTGGGTTTAGAAATATAGAATTCTAAGCCTTCCTCCAGATTCACTGAATAAGAATCTCTAAGATCAAGCAATCAGAAACCAATGTCTTCATTATTTGGCATTAATTCATATTGTGGAGAAGTCTGAAATTGTCATGAATTTAACACTTTTCAAAATTAATTTAAATTTAAATTTAATTTGTATCTTTTTTTCTGTCAAAAATGTGTAACTAATTCTGCCCATTTTCTTTTTTCCTTTTTTTTTGAGGAAGATTAGCCCTGAGCTAACATCTGCTGCCAAACCTCCTCTTTTTGCTGAGGAAGACTGGCCCTGAGCTAACATCCATGCCCATCTTCCTCTATTTTATATATGGGATGCCTACCATGGCATGGCTTGCCAAGCGCACACTGGAATCCAGGCCAGTGAACCCCGGGCCGCCAAGAAGCAGAATGTGCAAACTTAACTGCTGCACCACCAGGCAGGCCCCAGCCCATTTTCTTGAATTTTAAGAATTCACCAGAATATATATTGCTATAGATTCTTTTTAAAAACATTGCATTGTAGAGGCAAATATCATAAACAAGTTGCTTTTGTGAAAGCAGAAAATATCTAATAATGTCACATCAATTCTATCATCCCAATGTCCAAACCATCAATCTTTCGGCTTTCTTTCCGTTGTCAAATAATCTGTACAAGAGATGCGCTGGGTATCCTTCATCCTCTGAAACTTCTTCCACAAGTGCTCTACTCCCAACACTATTATTTTTCTTTTTATTTGTTCAAGCAAAGAGAAGATGACATTGATTTCCAGTGTCTACTTACTTGGGCAGAGCATACCAGTTTCACATTTATTTGTTTGTTTTTTATATATGCCAAACAGATGTAGATCCTTCATTAGTACCAGATTTATATCTACCCAGAAGCGTGTGCTAATATCATTATCATTCTTAACACCTGTGATTTAATCAAAGCAGGAAGGTGGGAGCGAAAAGCTGTGGTTCTCATCCTTGATTGCATACTGCGATCACCTGAGGGCCTTTAAAAACTAACGCCTGCGCCCCACCCCCATATGGGTTCTGACTAAATTGCTCTAAGGCTGGCGGGGGCTCCCCAGGTGATTCTAATGTGCATCAGTGGTTGAGAACCGCTGGCATGGAGATGGGCTGTTGCTGTAGGCCGGGGTGTCTAGGGTGGACGTGAGGGAGTGTCTGTTGCTCACACTGCCTAGAAAGTCACTACACAACTTGTACAATGGCTGTATCTCCCATCAACATACTTCAGTAAGCATCTGAGATAGTCAAAGATCAAGTCATAAAGAGAACTTCCATACCACGTAAAAACCTGAATTCTATCCTTTGTTTGCTAGAAACTAACTACTTAGCTGAGAAAAAATCTAACCCTTGATGTTATCTTATTCCTTTCATTAAAATGCTCCAAGAATTGGCTAAGTGGGTAGCTGGATGCCCTAAATGCGTCATCTACTTTTTCTATTTAATTTTATTACACCCACACCAGTGGTCCTGTACAGTACAGAAAATACAATAACTAAATAAAACAATAAAAGATTAAAAGAATCACTTCCATTCCTAACTGCCAGAAAAAATTTATTTTAACATTTTGGCACATATCTTAGGTTGCCCATACACATATTTGCCATCTACTTGGTAAGTGGCCAATAAATATTTATTGAATTAAGTATATTTGTGTAGATATTGTGTCATACTGCACATAATATTTTTTGTGTCAGCATACATCTCATTTCAGATTTAGTTTCCACTTTGATTAGGTTGAGCAATTTTCATATGCCTATTAGAAATGTGTTCTTTTTGTGAACTTGCTGTTAATACACTTTGTCCATTCTATCACTGGCTGCTCAGTTTTGTGGCCCATTGACAGCCAAGACATGGATGACATTTACCTCAGTTCTGATCACCATAATCTCTGTAACCTCCACTACTACAGTGTAATTGGTCTCAAAGGCCCCTAATTCAATCTATTCTCCACTCTACAACTGATCTCATCACTTAAAACCCTTCAATGGTGTTTAATCATCTTAAATATTTAGTACAAAATCTTTAGCCTGAGTTGGAAAAGCCTTCAGCCTCCTGACTGGTTTCCAGTTTAGAACAGCTCTAATCAATTTTCCAATTTAAATTTTACCTGATCACAACCCAGATTAAAACTCCCCAGTAGCTTCCATTTACCCTCAGACTCTAATCCGAAAACCCTAATTCTCTTCTCAAATACTGATTCAAGTCTCCTTTCTGGTCACTGCCTCGCTAATGAATGTGTTTGGAGAGTAACCTGAAGAATGTAAGAGAAGAAGTAGTGCTTTTATCTGGAGAAATAACTTTCTAGGCGGAGCAATTAGCAAGTGCAAAGGCCTAAACTGGGACCACACTTGGCTTGTTGACCGAAAAAAGCAAGGCGAGCTGAGGCGATGGAGCAGAGTGAAGGGAAGCATTAGTGGAAATCAGAAAGGTAGCAAGGAACAAAATCCCACAGGATTCTGTAAGCTATTGTCAAGTCTTGGAACCATGGAATGATATTATCTAATTTACATTTTAAAAGGACTACTCTTGTTGAAAGTAGACTGTGGTTTAGGAAGGAAAAAGGCAGAAGCAGAGAGAGTTATGAAATATAACTAGAGATGATGGTGATAAGAACTGGTAGTATTCTGGGTGTATTTTAAAGAAAGAAAAGAAATATTTTCTGACAGATTGAGTTTGAACTACAAGAAAAGGAGAGAGTCAAAGATGCCATCAAGGTTTTTGATTCAATCAACGGGACTAATGGAGTTGGCATTACTGAAATGGGGAGAGTTTGAGAGGGTCAGGTTCAGTGCAGGGGATCAGGATTGAGTTGGGGAATTTTAAGTCTGACTTAAATTACCTATTAGACATCCAAGCAGAGATATTGAATTGGGAGTTGGATATACAAGCGTGGAGATAAAAATCTGGAAGTAATCACCATTTGGGTGGTATTGAAAACCCTGAGATTGGATTACCGAGGGTAGGACTACATGCGTAGGAGATAAGAGATACAGGGGTTTGGCCTTGGGTGATTCAATAGATCCAAGGTCGGGGAGAGGTAGGGAGAAAGAGAAGGAACAAGCAAAGAAAACTTGAAGGAACAACCATTGATAAAGAAGGACACTCAGAAAAGGAGGCTGTCCTGGATCCATGAGAAGAAAGGTTTTCAAGTTGGAGAGAGCTCCTGATACTTCAAGTAAGATGGGGACTGGGAATTGACCGTTAGATTTTTGCAACATTAAGGTCATTAATTCGTGACTTTGATGAGAGGAGTATACGTGGAGGTTGGATGCGAGAGCCTGCCTGGAGTACATTTAAGAGAGAAGAAGGAGGAAAAGATCACCAACGTGCAAACAGCAAATATAGAGAACTCTTTAAAAGAGTTTTGCTGTAAAACAAAATAAAGAAATGGGATGGTAGCGATAAGGGATATGGGACTCAAGAGTTTTGTTGTTTTTTTCCTAACCTGGTAGCAATTACAGTATGTTTATGTTGTGGATGGAGATGACAGAGTAGAGAGGGGAAACTGATATAACTAATAAGTGATTTGAATCCCACAAATCTGAAGTTGCAAATTTTAAAATAGAATTAGTAAACTCGAATTTAAATTTAAATAATTTTTTAATGCAAGCAGTTTAACTATAGTGTGGCTTTATAACCCTTGGCTATGTGAACACTTTTTAAAATTGAGATATAATTTACAAACCATAAAATTCACTCTTTTAAAATGTAAAATTCAGTGGTTTTTGAGTATATTCACAATGTTGTACAACCATCACCGCTATTTAATTCCAGCCCATTTCCACCACCTTAAAAAAACCTGTTAGGGGCTGGCCCCGTGGCCGAGTGGTTAAGTTCGCCCGCTCCGCTGCAGGCGGCCCAGTGTTTCGTTGGTTCGAATCCTGGGCGCGAACATGGCACTGCTCATCAAATCACGCTGAGGCAGCATCCCACATGCCACAACTAGAAGGGCCCACAACAAAGAACATACAACTGTGTACCGGGGGGCTTTGGGGAGAAAAAGGAAAAAAAAATTAAAAAACATCTTTAAAAAAAAATAAAGTCTTAAAAAGAAAAAACCTGTTAGCAGACACTCCCCATTCTGCCCTACCTTAATCCCTGACAAAAACTAATCTATTTTCTGTCTCTATTGATTTGCCTATACTGGACATTTCACATAAATAGAATTATACAGTATTTGACCTTTTGTGTCTGACCTTTTTTGCTTAGCATATTTTCAAGATTCATCCACATTGAGCATGAATTAGTGTTTTATTCCCTTTTTTGTGGCTAGATAATATTCCACTGCATGAATATATATACCATATTTTCTTTATTCATTCATCAGTTGATGGACATTTGGGTTGTTTCCCCTTTAGCTATTATGAGTGAAGCTGCTGTGATCATTCATATAACAAGTTATTGCGTGGACATACGTTTTCATTTCTCTTGCATATAGTATCTAAGAAAGGAATTGCTGGGTCATTGGTAACTCTATGTTTCACTTTTAGAAAACAGCTTTTTCTGCTTCTATTGAGATGATCTTATGTTTTTTGTCCTTTGTCCTATTGATATATTACAGTGATTGATTTTTATATTTTTTTAAGGTTTTTTTTTTGAGAAAGATTAGCCTTGAGCTAACATCTGCTGCCAATCCTCCTCTTTTTGCTGAGGAAGACTGGCCTTGAGCTAACGTCCGTGCCCATCTTCCTCTACTTTATATGTGGGACACCTACCACAGCTTGGCTTGCCAAGCTATGCCATGTCCGCACCCGGGATCCGAACCAGTGAACCTCGGGCCCCCAAAGCGGAACGTGCGCACTTAACCACTGCACCACTGGGCCGGCCCCTGATTTTCGTATATTGAACCAACCTCACATTTCTAGAATAAATCCTCCTTGGTCATGGTGTCTAATTATTTTATATGTGGCTGGATTTGGATTGCTAGTATTTTGTTGAATATTTTTGCCTCTATATTCATAAGGGATATCAATATTTTTTTATCTTGGGATATTTCTGTCTGGTTTTGGCATCAGGGCGTGATGGTCAGTTTTATGTGGCAACTTGGATTGGTTACAGGCCCCAGTTATTCAATCAAACACTAAGGTAGGTGCTGCTGGTATTTTTAAGGTATCTTTTAGATGTAATTAAAATCCATATGAGTTGACTTTAGGTGAGGGAGATTATCCTGGATAACTTGAGTAAGCCTGATCCAATCAGTTAAGGCTTTAAGAGTAGAGCTGAGGCTTCCGTGAGGAGAACAAATTCTGCCTGTGGAGAGCAGCTTCACATGCTGAAGGGTGCCGGAAGGATTTCAGATTTGTCTGGACAGCTTCTACAATCATGTAAGCCAATTCCTTGCAATAAATCTCTTAATGTTTATCTCCTACTGGTTCTGTTTTTCCTACTGGTTCTGGTTGAAGGCTGACTGATAACATAGGGTAATTAATACTGTCTTCATAGAATGAATTGAGAAATATTCCTTCCTCTTCTATTTTTTGAAAGAGTTTGTGAAGGGCTTAATTGTTATTTAAATGTTGGTAGAATTCAGCAGCACAGCCATCTGATTATATGAGTGTTTATAAGATTTGTTTTTCAATGCGAGAAATTTATTTTATTGTATGTGTTAATTTGAAGTTGTTCTTTCATCTCAAATATATCTAGGATGTCTTTCCATGTTAGTTTTTGTCGACCTAGTTCATACCTTTTTTATTGCTGCATTATATTCCATAGTAGAATATGTGAGGTGTTTTTAGCTTGGCAGATCTGGGTTTAAATCCTAACCACAAATCTTACTAGCAGTGTAAGTTTGGGCTGCTCTTTTCTCCCCCGTGAGATAGAGCCACAGATCAACCCAGGACTTAAACGTGCCTGTGTTCTTTCTGTGGTGGTCTCCGCTCCAACATCTGAACCACATCCCTTGCCTGTTCTCAAGTCTTCTGTTTTTGTTTTATTTTCTTTCTTCTTTCTCCCCTTAAATCAACCTTGATCTCTGGAAATTTGTTGAGGGAAAGTGAATGAAAACAAAACACAAATCCCCTTGATATTAGTAGCCTGGTCACAGTATGCCCCACTGCAGTCACTTGTGAAAATTAAATGTTTCCTGCTAATAATGTTATGGATATGGATATGGTAAAAATTATGGATTTCAGCGATAACAGAGAATAGGTTTAACCCCAGCAGAGTTGAATAGTTAAATGGGAAGAGAGGTTTTATTTGTACAAATAATATGCAATCTTCTGAGTCAGAAAAGGGAGAGAATGTGTGTGCGTGTTTTATTTATTTATTTTTGCCCGCCAGTGATTGGCAGGTGAAATTAAGCAGGCCATGTGGAGTGTAGCTAGTTAGAGAAAGAAGCTTCCATCTAAAGATGAGAAGAACTCCTCAGATCCAGTCAATTGTTGATTACATGGGAATTTAGGACCACTAATTTCAAAATTTTTAAATCTGGACATTTGAATTTTAATTTCGAATCTCTTGATTTTTAAATGTTGGCCATAAATTCAAGATTTTGCTTTAAAAAGAACAACTCACGGGGCCAGCCCTGTGGCCCAGTGGTTAAGTTCATGCTCTCCACTCTGGCAGCCCAGGGTTGTGCAGGTTCAGATCCTGGGCACAGACGAGGCACCGCTCATCAGGCCATGCTGAGGCGGCGTCCCACATAGCACCACCAGAGGCACCTACAACTAGAATATACAACTATGCACTCGGGGGCTTTGGGAAGAAGAAGAAGAAAAAGGAAAAAAAAAAAGATTGGCAACAGATGTTAGCTCAGGTGCCAATCTTTAAAAAAATTAATTTAATTTAAAAGTGAACAATTCACAGCATAAACAAAACATGTCTGTTTGCTAAATTTTGGCCCCAGGTGCCATTTTGCAACCTCTCAGTTCATGATCTCATTCATTTCATGGCTTCAATGGTCTTCAAAGGTGAAGTAAACTCGTCCTCTCCACCATCAGTCTCAGGATCGTCTCCCACTGAATCACTGTCCCCAGGAGGCACTACTGTCATCCCTGGACAGAGCCAGAAACCCAGTAGTCATTAGTTTTACCTCCCTCTCCCTCACCACCATCCTCCGATCTTCAGATGGAGCCTCAGTATCTCCTGGTGCCATTCACTTTTTCATTTTCTCTACCACCTTCCCACTCCCAAAAGAGCAGGTCCATTACCACTCTAACTTATACCCATCTAACTAATGCCCTCGTTATCCACTATGCTCTCTTCTCCACCATTCTCCCTTGGCAGCCAGAATCTTGTTTAAATACAAATTTATTTACGTTACTTGCTCTATTTAAAACCTCAAAAAAACTTACCATTCTCCTTAGCTAAAAAAGCACAGCATTTAAGTGTGTAGAGAACTGCCTGGCATATGTGTAAATATTCAAATTATAGTTAAATTAATAAGTTTGCTGCTAGTGCTGTTGAGTCGATTCTGACTCCTGGCCACCCTGTGGGTAGCAGAGCGGAACCTGCCCAGCCTTTGTGCGCCATCCTCTCACCTTCCGGCGCTCTATCGGACAGTGCTCTGCTGCGATTCACAGAGCATTCATGGCCAGTTTTTTCAGAGCTGGGGGGCCAGGTCCTCCTTCCTAATCTGTTTAGCCTGGAAGCTCTGCTGAAACCTGTCCACCATGGGTGACCCTGCTGGTATTTGAAATACCGGTGGTGCAGCTTTCAGCATCACAGCAACACGCAGCCACCAAGGTATGACAAGCGACAGACAGGTAGTGTGGTTCCCTAACCTGGAAACAAACCCAAGCCTGCAGCAGGGAGAGTATCTTATCTTAACCACTAAGGCTGGCAAATTAATACACATATAATATGATAAAACAAAAACTATGAAATCAAGGACAGGAAAATTCCAAATTGAATAGAATTTTAAATTAATGAAGAGGAATAGTGTATAAAAATGCAAGCTATTTGATCTTAATTAGATACTAATTTTGAGCCAAGATTTGATTCAGAATTGTTGATTTGAGTCTCTTGACTGCCAAAGTTAAAAAGGACACATGATCAGTATTTTGAGAGAACATATTAGTTTTCTGGAGAGATCAAAGTTTTTTCTGTGACAATTTTTTTAAATAATAGTAATTTTATCTGAGTATAAATTTAACATGTGATATAGACGAGCATCTCAATTAGGCAGTGAAATCACCTCTGGGACATAAGACTGAAATTACATCAATAATATACAGAGGAAACTTGTCCTCCTATAATCTATATAAGGAAAATGCATATACCTATCAAGAAACATCAATTTTAGGTACTAAAAACTTGAAAAGAAAGAAGAATAGAAAATAGTCCTGTTTGCCCTTACTGAAAAGTCCCAAGACTTTCCTCTCTGAATTTTTGGGAAATAATTGCTGTCACCCCACAGTAAGGAGCAGGATTGAATGCAGGTTCATCACAAGCGTCAGTAACTATATGTGTCTAATTGAGCACATGCAATTGAACCCTCAGCTGCCAACACAAATTCAAGTCTAAGGGGAAGTGAACAAAAGCTACTGTGGAATTATTGCTGGCAGTTTCTCCTCAAGGAAATAAAAGGTGTAAAAGTGGTCAACAATGGAGTTTTCATTCTGGATCACACTTTCTAAGATCATTTGATCCAGTAGATCTGGCACAGGGCCTAGCGAACCAGGACTCACTGTTTCCTACCTTCAAATAGCATTTTGTGTCAGAGACATCTACAAACGCTTAATTTTCAAAAGTATGTGGATCAAAACGACTATCACATGAATGAAAAGAAAATTTGAAGGCCCCACAATGTGAGAAATTTAAATATGGAAAATTTAATGAGAAGGAAAATTATTGAATGATTCCCCAGAAGATCTATTTCTTTACAGCCTAGTAAGTAACTTGTCTTATCCCTGAACTTGAGCCTTCTCTCTAGAGATAGTTTTTCTCATTTTGTTAATGATTATATTTTGCCTTAATCATAATCTTATTCCCAACTTTCCCTTTCAGCTCTCCATTTCTGACTAAAGAGATTGTTTCCACATATGAAAGGTGGTGTTTAGGGAGTAGAAGGAGAGAGGAATGACTGGGTAGCCCAGGATATTGATAATGAAAGATATTGAGAGCAGAAATGATCCAGGATGCTTGGTAATGGTAGTACCACCAAGCATACGTACCCCATCAGTATCACCCATGTACTGTAAGGACGAGTAAGGGTCTATCACTTGCAACAATGAAAGCAAATGTTGGCTTTGGTACTGTTTTTAGCATTCTTGGGCTTCACAATTACATGGGGCCTGTTATACTGCCAAGGAGGTGCAACACAGAAAGGCACAGTAAATTACCTAAGATCACAAGATCATTAATTGTGAAAACTGAAGCAATATCAAGTCTGATTTGGAATAGTGCCTCCCAGAATCGAAACGGGGTTGCTTAGAAACTTGGAGGGTTGCAAGGATGGGAAAGAGAATACAAAGTTTGAAATAGGTATCAGGGGCTCCCGGGAGAAGATGGTAGAAGTTATGGTTTGCTAAATTAGAATGCACAAATTATAATGACCCCAAAGATTTTCAAGAAAATATTTACTGTTTCTGTGAATTATCAGAAGATAAAAATTTTATATTACTATGTTTGTTAGCTGGAGAAATCAAAATGTGGGAAAACAATATTTTCAGGTACACTGAAATTAGCAAAGTCATTCTAAGCAATCCTGTGCTATACAGGGATCATTGAAATTTTAGAAATAAAAAAAATTCTTTGTACTTTGTTTATTTTTGCAGTAAGCATATTACTTGGAAACATTTTGTTATAAATTGTACTTATTTTATTTTACATATTTTGGTTTTTGTTTTTGTTGTGGTGGTTTTTTTATGAAGGCTAACCCTGAGCTAACATCTGCTGCCAATCCTCTTTTTGCTGAGGAAGACTGGCCCTGAGCTAACATCTGTGCCCATCTTCCTCCACTTTATATGTGGGACACCTGCCATGCGTGACTTGACGAGCAGTGCTCGGTCCATGCCCAGGATCCGAACCAGTAAACCCCAGGTTGCCAAAGCAGCGTGTGCAAATTTGACTGCTATGCCACTGGGCCAGCCCCTATTTTCCATATTTTGAACAAACAGACTGATGACGTTCAAGTTGGGAATTCAATAAGTTTAATGGGGTTCTTTTTCAAATTAGAGACATCTGGGAAATGGAAAATTCAGTTATTTACTTATAAGAGCTTTTGAATGTGTTCCTACAAGAATAAACTTTTTATCTCTTTCAGGACTTAGATAAAACCGTCTGGTGCTGAGAATTTTTTCATCTCTAAAAGAGAGAAAAGGAGAGAAGACCCAAAACAAGACGGTCATGGACCTATATCAGCAAGGGCTGGAAGCTGGTGACAACTTCACAAAATCCAAAAGTTGGAGTAAGAGTGAATTAAGTAGAAATCAAATAATAAGCAAATCGATTGCCTCTTACCTTTTATTCCATTCTAAACTGTTCTTTTACCTATAACCAAATCTTAGAAATTCATTACTAATTGACTATTTTGGGGCCACACAGGCACACCTAGTTCACAAAATAACTGGATTGGCCTGAAATGCAATATAAATCCACTTTTGGAGGATGGCATCAATGGCATCGATGGCATCGATGGCATGAGCTTTGAAGAGACCCTGAGTTCAGCACTACAATTTTTAGCCCAAGATGAACAATATATGAACCACCTGCAACATCTCCAGGACACAAAGACGTGTGATAAAGCCTTCCTTAATAGCTCAGATGCTACTCGGTCTGCAGGTATTCCATGGAGTTATTAATATGATGGTTTTCACTAATTTCTTTTTTTTCTTTTTCTTTTTTTTTGAGGAAGACTAGCCCTGATCTAACATGTGCCTCCAATCCTCCTCTTTTTGCTGAGGAAGACTGGCCCTGAGCTAACATCAGTGCCCATCTTCCTCTACTTTCTATGTGGGATGCCCACCACAGCATGGCTTGCCAAGTGGTGCCATGTCGGCAGCCGGGATCTGAACCAGTGAACCCTGGGCCACCAAAGCAGAACGTGCCCACTTAACTGCTGAGCCACTGGGCCGGCCCCGGTTTTATATTTTATAAAATAAATATATTGTTTTTTGAGTTGGTTGATTCTTACATGTTCATGTTATTTATTTGCCTATAAATTAAATATATGTCAACTAGGTTTTTGCATATTTCCAATATTCCATAGAATTTTTTAAAGTAGATTTACAAAGGGAAAGGAGATGAATCTCTTTCTGCAAATTAAGGAACTCATGGAAAGGCAAAGACTTGAAAATAGAGTCAGACACCTGGTTGCTGACACAGCGTCTCAGGAGGACGTAGTACTTTGCTGGTGTTGCCACATCTGGAGGTCTATAGTTCTTTTTTCTCTGGACAATGACAAATAAATGTAACCTTTGAGCTCCCTTTTTATAGAGTAATAGTTATAAACCTAAATCAATCATAAATCATAGGCTTACCCCTTTTACTTTGATTGGATTTAAGTTATTCCTAAAACAATACATATATTCAGATAATATTTCTTTTTTTGTTTTTAGAAATGAGGTTAGTACCTGCTCCCTCCAAACAACGCCTTCCATGTGGTCAATGACTTGTTGAAATGGCAGCACTCTTTTTATTTTAAAGATTTGCACCCGGGCTCACGTCTGTTGCCAATCTTGTTTTCTTTTTCTTCTTCTTCTTCTCCCCAAAGTCCCCCGGTACGTAGTAGTATATTTTAGTTGTAGATCCTTCTAGTTGTGGCATGTGGGACGCCACCTCAGCGTGGCCTGACGAGCGGTGCCATGTCTGCACCCAGGATCCGAATGGGCCACCGAAGTGGAGCACGTGAACTTAACCACTTGGCCATGGGGCCGGCCCCTCAGATGACATTTCTTTTTCTTTTTTTTTTTTAAAGATTTTTTTATTTTTCCTTTTTCTCCTCAAAGCCCCCCGGTACATAGTTGTATATTCTTAGTTGTGGGTCCTTCCAGTTGTGGCATGTGGGATGCCGCCTCAGCGTGGCTGGATGAGCGGCACCATGTCTGTGCCCAGGATTGGAACTGATGAAACACTGAGCCGCCTGCAGCGGAGCGCGTGAACTTAACCACTCAGCCACGGGGCTGGCCCCGCAGATGACATTTCTTATACCCTGTTTGTGAGAGTCCAAATCAGTAAAAATCTTTTTGAAAACAAATTTGGAAGTACTTAACAATGTGGAAAAGGTACACAGACTTTGATCTAGCAAGTTCAAGAAATACGTGTTCATTAGCACAAAGCTGTGTGTAAAAGGACGTCTATTGTAACATTATAGGCAATGTTATTTTTTTAAACTGAGGTTCATCAATGGAAGAATGCTTAAGTATTTTACATGTATTCTATGAAATATTATGCAAATTACAAATTTTTTTTAGTATAATCTCATGTATGTAAAAATTATGTACATGCATAATTGTGCAGGTATGGAAGGAGAGAGTGTAGTGTGAGTGACACTCACATAATTTCATTATGGTTACAAAGGGGGAATGAAATAAAGTGTCCAGTGAACGAGGGGGACTTTTGCATTTTGTGCTGTATACGTTTATGTTGTTTGAGCCTTGTCTCAATAGCAGCGTCTGTTTAAATAAATTAGTGAGGGCCGACCTGGTGGCGCAGCGGTTAAGTTCCCATGTTCTGCTTCTGCAGCCTGGGGTTCGCTGGTTCAGATCCCGGATGTGGACATATGCACCACTTGTCAAGCCATGCTGTGGCAGGTGTCCCACATAAAATAGAGGAAGATGGGCAGCAGATGTTAGCTCAGGGCTAACCTTCCTCAAAAAAATAAAAAATAAAAAATAAATAAAACCATATATATTGTTATGTGTTATGTATTAAATAATGTAAGTATCTTATTATCAATATAAGCACAGCATTACCCATACATTTCTTCTACTTATCTGTATGCTTCCTCTAGTCTATCTCGTTTTTCCAACCATCTTTCTAGATTTTGTTTATCATTTCCTTAGTTTTATAATTTTTATCACACATTTATGTACCCTCCAATAATATTATTTGGGTTTTGAAGTTTTAAAAAATAATATTAATCATTATGTACTTTTTTGGACTTACTCTTTTACTCAAAATTATGTTTCTGAAACTAACCATGTAGTTGAATGCGGTTTTAATTCATTAACTTCATTTGGACAGTAGACATTGGATTATTCCCACTTCTGTTGTTTCAGGCAGTACTGGTCCGTCTTTATTCCTGTCTCCTGACGCACATCTGCACGAGGTTCTCCATGCACCCACCAAGGATAAGAGACTGTATAATTTTACAAGAGTGCTAAATTGTTTTCCAAACAACTCGAATCGCTTTACACTTCCACCAAAAATATATAAAAGTTCTTGTCAATCCACCACCATCTAACACTTGGTATTATTAGATTTCTTCGTTTCTGCCTATCAAATGGGCATAAAATGGCAGCTCATTTTTATCTTCATCTTAATTACTAATAAGGCTGAAATTTTTTTCAAAATATTGTCCATTCAGGTCTATTTCTGACTCCTGCTATCCCCCTTTTCTTATTGAATTGTTTTTCTTTTCCTTATTGATTTACGGGAATTCTTTGTATGTTATAGATACCAATAATTTGTCAGTTATCTGTTACATATATTTTGTCCAGATTTGTGACTTTTCTCTTCACTTTATTATGGCATCTTTGGTTCTTTTTTTTTTTTAAAGATTGGCACCTGAGCTAACATCTGTTGCCAATCTTTTTTTTTTTTAATTATCCCCAAAGCCCCCAAGACATAGTTGTATATTCTCATTGTAGATCCTTCTAGTCGTGCTATGTGGGACGCCACCTCAGGCGGATGAGCCGTGCCATGTCCGCACCCAGGATCCGAACCGGCAAAACCCGGGGCCACCGAAGCGGAACGCACGAACCTAACTACTCGGCCACGGGGCCAGCCCTGGTTCTCAATTTTAATATAAATTTTATCAATCTTTTCTAGCAGTATTTATTAAATAGCTCATTACTTCCCCCACTGATCTGTAATTCTCCTCTATCATATCAGTTTTTGATGATATACATGGGTCTGCTTTTAGACTCACTTTCAGTTCCAGTGGCTAATTTGTCCCCCTGTACAATATTACCTCACTGTCTTAATTACTATTGCTTTCTATTAACTTCCTAATTGTATTCTTTTTCTGTTGTGTCTTGGTTATTTTTAAGTTACTGATTTTTTTTTTTTTTTTTGAGGAAGTTTAGCCCTGAGCTAACTACTACCAATCCTCCTCTTTTTGCTGAGGAAGCCTGGCCCTGAGCTAACATCAGTGCCCATCTTCCTCTACTTTCTATGTGGGATGCCTACCACATCATGGCGTGCCAAGCGGTGCCATGTCCGCACCTGGGACCTGAACTGGTAAACCCTGGGCCACCAAGAAGCAGAACGTGCGCACTTCAACTGCTGCACCACTGGGCTGGCCCTAAATTACTGATTTAATTTCTTTAATGGTACAAGTAGAGGGGATCATATAATATGTAATTTAAACCAGAGTACTTTAGAGTAAAAGGTGGTATCATTAATATTAATAATTATGACAGGACATGGGCATATGCCAGGACAATCCTGGGAAAACTGAAACATATGGATAAATTTCTAAAAATTATATGTCTTACCAAAACTCTCTCAAGAAGAAATAGAAAGCCTAATGGTCCTTTAACTAAAGTCACTCGTAACTTATGCATTTCAAGGTAACATTTTTCACTAATTAACATCACAAGGAGATGTATTAATTTAGATATATAGCCCTTTCAGCATATATTTAAATCCAAAAGAAAATTATTTTTAAGTTGTTCTTTTGATGAAAATCTTCAATGAGTCTGACAACTTTCCTTTTTCTTTCTTCTCTGCTTTCCACCAATGTACAACATTCCTAGTTTATGAAAATCAAGGGGCCAGCTCCGTGGCCGAGTGGTTAAGTTCGCACGCTCTGCTGTGGCAGCCCAGGGTTTGGATCCCGGGCACAGACATGGCACCGCTCATCAGGCCACGTTGAGGCAGTGTCCCACATCCCACAGCTAGAAGGACATGCAACTAAGATATACAACTGTGTACGGAGGGGGTGGGGTGTGTTTGAGGAGATAAAGCAAGGAGAAAAAAAAAAGATTGGCAACAGTTGCCAGGTGCCAATCTTTAAAAAAAAAAAAAAGAAAATCAAATATATTCTTACACTGAAAAATGTCAACTATGATCTGAAAGTCAAGTTTAGCTGCAGCTTGATTTTATTCCACAGATCTTGCTACACAGAAACAACTACCTAAGCCTCGTGATCAGAATTCAGACCAATCAAATAGGAACCATAGTGAAGGTGAAAGAAGCGGAGAGAAAAAATGGAAAGAAAGAGAAAAAGAAGAAGAAAAGGAAGATGAAATAGAAGAGAAACAGGAAGAGGATCAGAACGAAAGATTAGTGAGCAAACCTCTCATGGACGCTCTCTGGGCAACATTCAAGATGAACAGATGCCCCACAATAGGAGATAAGCTATCACTCGCATTTGAATTCAACATGACGGAAAAACAGGTGTAACAACATATTTCTTTATTGAGAGAGTCATTTGTGTAGCACTATAACTCATATAAACCAATATCCTTATTCCTGGATTAGTCACCTCCCCCACATCAATTCTTTTGCAGATAGATCAATGGTTTTGTAAAAAGAGGAAGAAATACAATAAAGAAATGAAGAAGCAGAAATATAAGAAAAGACTTAAGAGGTAAGAATGTTTTATATGTAGAACACTAAGTTGTAAGGAAGTGAAAAAACATACTGACTTTTGGAGACAGATTGTGTTCCCATAGTTAATGGATAACCCATAAACTTTTTCGTGTTCCAGCCAGTGGCACAAAGAACAATTTAGTGCCCTTTTTTCACTCTGCTCAACACACAAAAATGCATATGCTTACATAGACATGCCACTATTCACCATGTAATCGTATTACCAAATATACAGCTACAGCCGATAGATTTTTATTGATTGCAGTAGAATTAATAATTAATTTAAATAAATAAAAATAATTTAATAATTTTGTCTGTTTTTTTTCCTTAGATGCTGAATATATTTGATGTTTGACGTTTCTTTCTACCAATTGGCAGAATGTCATGTGGTTAGAAGGAATTAAGATAAGAACAACATTGACGTTTTTAATAGCATTAGACTGCATATAGAATTTTAATATATTATTTATGTATATTTACATACAAATTTTTATGTATTACCTCAGTTGGTTATCACTCTAAACCACAAATGAGGACACTGAATTGCTGGGAAATAATGTAAGTTCCATCAACAAGTACCAATTCCAAATGTCTAAGCCTGAATTTGTGCTTTCGTCTCTCAGCTACAAATGCTGTGTGTTTTCAGTTATTACCTGGGAAATATTCTAGGCCATATCAATCTGGGTTTCAAATGTAGAGTTTGTATACTCCTAATGTTCTCTATTAATTCCATTGTGAGACTATTTCAAATTTCTTGTATCTTCTCCACCTCCATAACTTCTTTACCCCTTTGAAATTTTTTTAGGAAAATCCCCTTGTTCTTCAGTGAAAGTTTTTCCCCAAATTTAACATATTTTGTTAAATATGTTTTGTTAAATGTATTAAATATTTTGTTAACATATACATTAAATACATGGACCATGTTGTGAAACATTTTATATGATACCATTCCCATGTATGAATAGAGTTCTGGAAGAATAAGCAAGAAAATATTAACAATTGTTCATTCTGTGGAGTAGAACTGGATGAATGGAGTGCAAAGGAATGTCTAAGCATTTTATTTTTTACCCCCTATGGATTTGAAGTTTTTATAATGCAAGTTCATTGATTGTATTTAAGAAAAAAATCAGTGAAGAAATTACTAACCTCTGGGGAAATGTTCAGAGATTGCAAGAGAAATCCACCGTAGAATCGAATGGGTTTCATGCACCTGCAGTCTGTCAGTCTGTCTCTAAATGGCTCCTTCTGCCTTTTCTCTACAGACCTCACTGTGCTCCTAGAAGGGTGGTTTTTGTCTGGTGTGTGTGTGTGAATGACAAGAGCAAAGTTATTAAGTTTTTTGCAAAAGAGATGTGATGAACGGGCCATGAATAAGGAGGGGAGTGAAGGCAAGAAGATGACACCAATGAACATGAGAACAAGAGACAATAAGTTGGAGGATACATTGGAATATGGAAAGTGATTGATAAAGAAACTTAAGAGCATTATCTACCACTACTCTGGTCACTCCCCAGATTTCATCAAAGATTTTGACATTGATGTGATTTTCACAATTCATCTGGATAAACCATTTAACACCTAAGCTTTATACTTTTTGAACTGCCTGAAACTCACTGACCTTCACCCACTTATGGCCAAGATGTAGACCTTGTCATCTAGTGCATTTCACACCAGAAATCTCAAACTCGAAATCCCTTTCCCTAACTTCTTTCTGTTCTTCCAGCTGTTTCATACTGTCCTTCTACAGCTTCGAGGCAACCTGATAGAGAACTTCTGACTTGACGACTCAATTTTCTTCTGATCTAGCAGCACCATGCGGGTCTCATTCGAGTCTTTAAAGTCTGGATTATGTGGTTAACAACCTGAATTACCATCTTACCTCAGTTGTCTTGCCCTTTTTTGCATGCCTGGCAAAATCTCAGCCTTTTGCAATTCTCAAAATGCTCCTCTGCCAGGGTAGTTGTATACTGTTGGTAAAAATCAGGTTAAAAAAATCACAGGAGGGGGGCTGGCCCCGTGGCCGAGTGGTTAAGTTCGCGCGCTCCACTGCAGGCGGCCCAGTGTTTCGTCGGTTCGAATCCTGGGCGCGGACATGGCACTGCTCATCAAACCACGCTGAGGCAGCGTCCCACATGCCACAACTAGAGGAACCCACAACGAAGAATACACAACTATGTACCGGGGGGCTTTGGGGAGAAAAAGGAAAAAATAAAATCTTTAAAAAAAAAAAAATCACAGGAGGGGCTGGCCCTGTGGCCGAGTGGTTGGGTTCACGCGCTCCGCTTTGGCAGCCCAGGGTTTTGCTGGTTCAGATCCTGGGTGCAGACATAGCACTGCTCATCAAGCCATGCTGAGGCGGCATCCCACATGCCGCAGCTGGAAGGACCCACAACTAAAAGTACACAACTATGTACTGGGGGGCTTTGGGGAGAAAAAGGAAAAATAAAATCTAAAAAAAAAATCACTGGAAAGAAGACAAAATGGGGCTTTCTGGTTGCATATATTAATACCTTAGGTGTGAGATAGAGTCATAGATGAGGTCAGGGTTTCTTTTGTACATATTATTATTTAGTACTTCAGAATAGTGGTTTCGCAGTTTATGTTAAAGGTTATGTCAAGGTTATGAAAACATTGTTCTTCCCTCTCTTGTTTTTTATCTTATCTTACCTCTTTTTGTCATCTCATCTCCTTCAACTCAGATTTCATCAAAGTGCACCAAAGCTTTTCTACTCATTCCTTCCTCTCAGTCTACAAACATGTGCAAATCCTTCTGATCCTAAAAACAACTTCCCTTGCCTTGCCTGCTACCCTGACTGATGGTTTGTAACCTCAGGAATTTCCCAGGTGCAATCTGAACCTGGGCCCCGGTACACAGAGGGCAAAGAGAGACGGAAGAAGGTGGCAGACCCCACTAGATTGATAGGTGGCAGGTTTAATAAACCAGGAATTTACATACGCGACTTGTCACGGGTGGCTGCAAGATTAGTCATCTCTACACCCACTTGCCAGAATCTCAAGAGTTTATACAGAGGCCTGAACTGGATTCAGTCACATATACCATCCAGATGGTTTCAACGAGACATTGTTCTCTCAAGGCTGTGTCCTTGAAAACAGCTCTCTCTGTAGGAATGGTGGGCAGAACATACATTCCAAGGACGGGAGAGGGTGAGACAGTGCTGACGTGCCTGGGTCCAGCTCAAGGGTCAACTGGTGGTCACGTTATCTCCATGACCTCCTCCAAAACTCCACCCTACAGGACCGGCTCTTACAATCTTCCACGCCCCCTCCTTCCACAATGTGCCCTGAGCAGTCAGCAAGAGGTTTCATCAGCAAGGATGTACCTCAGATCTCTGGCTGTGCTGGAGGCAGATACCACAGCAACAACACAGGCATGTGCAAGAGAAAACACAGATTAAGGTACTCATTCCCAAAATAAATAATCATTTTTTCCAAGAGCCCCAGGATCCAAACCATTGATTTATTCCGTCCCCTAGGCTGGGAGTCTGATCACTCAGGATGTTCACGTGTCCTCATGTGATTTGATAAAGATGATACGTTAGCAGACTCGTCAGGTAGGAACATAACACTCCATTTAGACAATGCACAGGTGCCTCGTTGCGAGGCAGTAATAATGTCCAAGGCCATCCTATTTTGGAGGACAGTTTTTCTCCTTAGAGACATTTCAGTGTTCATAAAGACAGGCTTTGCCGGCTACCATTTAAGGCTTGTTGGATGAATTTAGTAAGGGTTTCTACGTGTCCTATAACATCCTCCAGGCCAGGAGAAGGGACAAAGATAGTGGCCAAATGATTGTACCAGTGGAAAACAGAATGTGCCCACCCGGCCTTGAGGAGAGGGAGATTGGCAGCTTTAGGAACGTGACCTGGTTGTGTGTACCATACATGCTGGCCGGGGGAGGCAGCACTGTCTGGCATGAGGAGATAAACTGGGGGCAGGATATGCCAGACCAGGACCCCCACCTTCCTCCTTCCTTCAATGGTGCATATTCCATTCCAAGCATAGTGCATTTCAACAGGTCCAGCTTGCAGCAGGACAGCGGGATCCCAGTGGAGACTAAGGATTCCCCTTCACCCAGGGGTGCAAAGTAACCCACTCATCCTTGTGGTATGTCCCACTGGAAATTCCAGTAGATAATGCCTTTCCCAGGCATGATGGGACTTGATGTTCTAAACAGCATAGCACCCTGATCCACAGTGAGAGTCAGGGCAGGGGTCTCCAGTCCGGCAGATGGGGAAACGGACCCTGCTGGTTGATCATTCAAACGTGTTAAAGCCTGGGACAGTACTTTAGTTCACCCAGCCAAGGTGGTTTTACATGTTAGTAATTTGATCTGCTGCTTTAATGTTCCATTTTTCCTTTCTACCAGCCCTGCTACTTGCGGGTTATAGAGGAGATGGAACCTTCGTTCCATGTCATTTTCTTTTGCCCAGTCTTGCATATTATGACCTTTGAAATGTGACCTCCATCGCTGTCTCTTCAACGAGGGTTTCTGTACATAGTACTCAGCTTCTTTAATCCCTTAAAGGTGGCCTGGTTTGCACGGTGACAGGGGAATATTTTGTTAGCCAGATGCAGTGTCCACACAAACCAAGCCATATTTAGAAACCTCACTCAGAGGGAGGGCCCAGTATAATCAATTTGCCAGTTTTCCGCTGGTTGGGAACTCTGGTAGACGGCCCCAGACTCCTTTGGTGGTTGCCTTGGGTGTTGTTTAGAACACACAGGACATGCTGCTACTACTTTAACCACGTCACTGTATTTCAAGGGAAATCCAGCATCCTTGGCAATGTGCCATCCCACCTGGACACTACGGTGGCCTCTCTTTCTATGCACCCAATCTGCTGTGTCTACTGAAGGCTCAGTTGTAATAGCTCATACCTGAGTTAGGGCATTAGCTTCCTGATTGCCGAGGGGCTGTCAGTACCTTATAAGCCAGGATGTGGAAGAACGTGAGGACTCCCTCAGGCCCAAATCTCTTTCCACATATCCTGACCCTGCAAGGGCTTATTTGTGATCATCCACCCGTTGGCTTCCTATTGTCCAAGCCATAGGGTTAATCCCTTTAGAACAGCCCATGACATATGGTGGGGCTGTGCAGGTAGCCTTGGGGAAGCACTTGAAATATCCATTGTTGCACCTCCCACATGAAGGCAAATTGATCTTGTGACTCATTGGTCAGGGGGATACTGAAAAAAGCATTTGCTAAGTCCAGTACAGACTCATACACTTGTAAGACCATGGCCAAGGTATCTAAGATGATGGCAATGCTGGGCACAGCCATTTGGATGAGGGGGGCACCACCTTGTTCAATTCTCAGTTATCCACAGTCATCTGCCATGAGCCATTTGGCTTTTTTACTGACTATACTGGACTGTTGAAAGAACTACGGGCCGAGCATACAATAACCACTTGGTGCAGTTCTTTGATAGTTTCTCCTATTTTCTTATGCCCCCAGGCAATTTATACTGTTGGACAGTTACCACTCTTCACAGGGGTGGTAGACTTACAATTTCCCAGTTGGTGTTTCCCCTCAGCACTGGTATGATTACTCTAACCTGGAGACAGAATTCACCAACAGAGGTTTGCAGAGTTTAACCTGGTAGGATATCAATGCCCAATGTGTTCTCTGGTATTGAAGAGATAAAAAGCTCATATTCTCATAGGCAAGAATGGCTAATTTGCAGTGTCAAAGGGACATTTCTGACCAAATCATTTGCCCCCTGTAACCATCGAGGGTGTGAGGGGGCCAGAAAACTTCTGAGGGTTACCATGTAGTAGAGTACATTCAGCTCCAGAATCAACCAGAGCTGTCTCCTTTTGTTTATTTCTGGAGGATCAGTGAATAGTGAGCTCAAAATCAGGCCTCCCATCACCTCCAACAGCCCTCAGCTGGAGGCAGTCTTGGCCTGCATCCTATACCTGACGCATGGGAGGCAGCCCTTCTGAATAGGACTGTATCCCTGGGGCCTCTGCTGGAGCAGGAGGGGCATCAGGGATGGTAGGGGCTGGTGCAGCAGGTCTGAACTGTTATTCAGGGTTTGTTTGTTTGTTTGTTTGTTTGTTGAGGAAGATTCTCCCTGAGCCAACTCCTATGCCAATCTTCCTCTCTTTTTTTGTATGTGGGTCACCACCACAGCATGGCTGCAGACGAGTGGTGTAGTTCCACACCCAAGAACTGAACCCAGGCTGCCAAAGCAGAGTATGTCAAGCTTAGCCACTGGACCACAGGGCTGGCCCCTGTTATTCAGATTTTAAGGTTTTCCCCAGGCTGACCAACACAGCATTGGGTTGCCAGTCTCTTTTCAGGAGTGGTCCAGGCAGCAATGAGGTCCAACCACATTTGCTTCTGGGTTACTTTTACTAAAGCCTTTACAGCCAATTGGGATAGCCTTTTGGCTTTCTGAGCTCCCTGTCTATCTCAAATCTTTCCCACAGCATGTACCCATTTCTGGGATTTGTGTCTTTCCCCCGGAACAGCAATGATTTCCCAACATCCTAAGTGTCTTGTCCCACGACTGGGCTGAACATGGATATCTGTGTCCCGTACCAGGTGCTGGGGGCAGACTGCAGTATCTTGGCTTTCATTTCTGCAGTGAATGTGACCCAATCAGGGCCTTCAAAAACAGGGGCATAGATGACCTCTCTGGTTCCCAACTCCCAAGAATTTGTTGTACCTCCTCTATAGATTTCCAGGGTCCCACATACTCAGGGAGATCCCCGCATTGGGCCAAACCTCCCTGCAGGCTAGAATAATCCAGTCTATAAGGGAGTGAGTTCCTTGAAACCCCCAAGCACCATTCAGGCATTGTCCCCCATCTCTCCATATCCCATAGCTACACTAACCATGCCTGGGTACTTTCCCTGGGCTTTTGCTGAAACTTGGCAGTTATATCAATACGCACAGTGGTAGTACATTCTCTCATCATGAACATTTCCTGAGCTGGGGGCTGCCCCCTGGCTCTTTTGTTGTTGCTGTGCTTTTGCTTTCCCTTGTATCAGGGGTTGGATGGCACAGGGCCTTTCACGTGTTTCACTGTCAATCACTACAACATCCTCCTCTTCCCTCTCCTGGCTTACCCAGGGATTCCACCCATTAGAATCCCAATTAGGCTTTGTCACAAGTGCTCAGAACGTAACCTGTGACAGTTTGTGCCTCTTGGCTTTGCAAAACAGTGCACTGAGGTCTCCAGCTTCTCCTGCTCTCTCACCTTGTCTGCCAGCCCCAAAGCTAGCAGAATACTGACAACCACACGTCCTTCTCTAACCTCAGCTTTTCTTCCAACTTTCTAATTTGAGGTTCAGCCTCTAGTTGGGAATTGATGGCCAGCCAAACTGCCCACAGTAGAGGCCAGCCCACTGTGGCAGCCATTCGTTTCCCTTCTTTGCTGCAGTGCACTATGCACAGTTCCTCAAACCAGCTCATCAAACCAGTTGGCATTTTCAGGGCATCTTATATTCACGCAGTGGGCCACAATCATCTAACAAATGGGCCACTCCTCCCACATAGAGGTAGAAGGCCAGCTACCCCCGAGAATGCCTTTTACCCAAGGCCTATTCCTTTGGTCTCCTGGCTGGCTCACTAATTGTTGACTCCTAACATTGAGAATTTCCCAGGTGAACTCTGAAATTGGCCCCCATGCACAGAAGGTAAGGAGAGACCGAAGAAAGAAGCAGACCACTCCAGATTGGTAGGTGGCAGGTTTAATAAGCAAGGGAACTTACATACAAGCCTTGTCTTAGGAAGCGGCAAGAAGAGTTGATCTCCACACCCACCTGCCAGAATCTCAAAAGTTTATACAGAAGTCTTAATTGGGTTCAGTCACGCATACAGTCCAGATGATCTCAACAATACATTGTTCTCTCCAGGCTGCGTCCTTGAAAACAGCTCCCACACTGGGAATAGTGGGCAGAACATACATTCCAAGGACAAGGGAGGGGCGAGGAGCCTCTGAATGCCCGGATCCAGCTCAAGGATCAACCAGCGGTCATGCTCTCTCAATGACCTCCTCCAACGCTAACTCCTTCCATTCTCATATGGAATTTCCCTTTTTTTCCTTTTCATCTTTTTGTTTTTTAAATATAGAAGTAAGACCCTTTTGGGGAAAAAAAAGCCCAAAGGAAAGTAAAACCTACTTTTGAGCACATCCCCTAGAGATAATCCTTTAAGGTTTGATTGCGTTTCCTTCTAAGCTATTTTTGGTGCATATTTCAAACATTAGATTCATACTGTATGTATAATTTGCTTCTTTTCTTTCTTTTTTTTTTTTTAAAGATTTTATTTTTTCCTTTTTCTCCCCAAAGCCCCCCGGTACATAGTTGTGTATTCTTTGTTGTGGGTTCCTCTAGCTGTGGCATGTGGGACGCTGCCTCAGCGTGGTTTGATGAGCAGTGCCATGTCCGCGCCCAGGATTCGAACCAACGAAACACTGGGCCGCCTGCAGCGGAGCGCGCGAACGTAACCACTCGGCCACGGGGCCAGCCCCTGCTTCTTTTCTTTTAAATAAAACACAAATGTGAAACATTTTCAAATCACATGCTTAAAATGACTTTTTTATGGCTGCATAGTATATCACCTATAAATGTGTAAGTTTTACATTACTTAAATCTCTAGATGTGAAGTTACTGGGTTAGCATAAAATTTTTAAAATTATTTTCTATATAGCTCTATAGAAACAATTTAAAAATGTATTCTCTAGTAATACATGAAACCAGTTTTTCTGTTGTTGGTTTTTGAGGTTTTTTGCAGGGAAAGATCCACCCTGAGCTAACATCTGTTGCCCACCTTCCTCTTGTATCTTCCCTCCCTAAAGCCCCAGGACATAGCCACATATTCTAGTAGTAAGTCCTTCTTGTTCTTCTGTGTGAGTCGCTGCCACAGCATGGCAATTGACAGACAGGTGGTGTAGTCCCACGACAGGGAAGCGAACCCAAGCCTCTGAAGCAGTGAGAGCACTGACCTTTAACCACTAGGCCATCAGGGCTGGCCCTGAAACCAGTTTTTTTTTTTTTTTTTTTTACTGTATTATCACTTTAATAATCATTGACATTATCACACAAGATTCGTGTAAGATCTTCCACCAAATGTTTCCAACAATTAACCAAAAGGTACTTGTCTACCTGCATCAAAATCACCTGAGAACTTAAAAAAAATTCTCCCCAGTTGGTTATGATGTGCAACCAGATTGGGAACCACCAGTTTACACTCACAATCCCTACTTTCTCACATCTCATTTACTCCAATCCACTGAAAACTGACAGTGACTCCACTTATATACCAAAACTGTTCTGGCACAGGTAATCGATGACTTCTCTATTGTCAAGTCCAAGGGACTCTTCAGTCCTTAACTTTTCAGGTCACTAACTCTAGTATTCCCACTCCAACAGGTCTTCAATCCTTCCCTCACCTTCCATTCCCTATGATGGAAGTTTATATCCCACGATCTATTAGCGTAACAATCATCTCCTTCCTTATAGCCTCATTTTATACTCACCTTGCAAAGCCACAACCTTTTTTAAATTCTCCATTCATTTCACATTTCACCTGAGTAGCTGAAAAACACAACCATATTGGTTGGTAGCATTTTAAATTTATGATCATATGCCTCGGGTGAGAACCTCACTACTACACTACAAACCCACTGCATTTTCTCAATCCATTCATTCTTCCATTCTCCTAGACACTTTGACCCTTTTTCCCGCCTTCCAGTCATCAGCTTCTCTTGTCTGTCCTCACTCCTGGCTAATGACCTTTTTAAATATCTATTATAGAATAAAAGCCAAGAGAGAAAAACTCTTCATTTACCCAGCACTAATTATACCAACCTACTTACATCTCCACCTGAATATTTTGTCTGCCTTCCTTAAAGCATCCCCCACACCATTCCAGCTACTACAGATTTTTTTTTTTAGGATTTTATTTTTTTTAAAGATTTTTATTTTTTCCTTTTTCTCCCCAAAGCCCCCCAGTACATAGTTGTATATTCTTCGTTGTGGGTTCCTCTAGTTGTGGCATGTGGGACGCCACCTCAGCGTGGTCTGATGAGCAGTGCCATGTCCGCGCCCAGGATTCGAACCAACGAAGCACTGGGCCGCCTGCAGTGGAGCGCGCGAACTTAACCACTAGGCCACGGGGCCAGCCCCTGCGGCTACAGGTTTCTTGGCTTCTCAGTCCTCACGTTACTTGATTTCTCATCATTTGGAATAACTGATCATTCCTTCTTTCTGGACATACTTCCTTCACTTACTTATACGACACCAACCATTGTCTCCCAATTTATTTCTTACTGCATTGGCCACTCCTTGGTCTTCCTTAATCTTCTCCATTCTCTTCGCCAAGTCTACAGTTGGCAGAGCTCAGGCTCCTCCCTAGCTCTCTTCTTAATACATGCTCACACTCATTATTTTGCCTTTAAATACTACATATGAAAAGGAGGAAGCAGAATCATCCTTATTTTCAGATGATTGTTTCCTGGAAAATTAAAAGAATCAACAGAAAAACTACTACAAAGAATAAGAAAACTCAGTAATTAAAAAGAATAAAATTATGATTCAAAAATCAATAGATTTCCTGTATACAAACAACTAGTTGGAAGATTTGATGGAAAGTGTCATTCACAATACAATAAAAAGATAAATAAATAAATTATTTAAGAAATAAACCTAACAAAAGATATGTAAAACCTTTATGAAGAAAACCTTAAAATGTTTTCACAAAAAGCTCAACATCCATACATTATTTTTTACTACTAACACCCAAATAGAAATAGAAGAGAATTTACTCTGATAAAGAGTATCTACAAAAAGTCTACAGCAGGGCTGGCCCGGTGGCGCAGTGGTTAAGTTTGTACCTTCCGCTTCTCGGAGGCCCAGGGTTCGCCAGTTCAGATCCCGGGTGCAGACATGGCACCAATTGGCACACCATGCTGTGGTAGGCAGCCCACATAGAAAGCAGAGGAAGATGGGCACAGATGTTAGCTCAGCACCAGGCTTCCTCAGCAAAAAAGAGGAGGACTGGCAGATGTTAGCTCAGGGCTAATCTTCCTCAAAAAAAAAAAAAAGTCTACAACAAATATCCTACTAAATGGTAAAACAGTAAGGGCTTTCACTTTTAGACTGAGAATAATTCATAGCCACCCATTATTACTTCTATTTAACATTGTTCTGGAGATCCTAGCAAGTACAATAATGTAAGAAAGATAAATAAAAGGTATAAGAATTTGAGAAAGGAAGAAATACCTCATTATTTACATGATAATAATTATGTACATTATACATTTAAAATCTACAGATAAGTTATTAGAATTTAAAAATTATCATGATGGGGGGGCCAGCCCCATGGCCGAGTGGTTAAGTTCGCACTCTCTGCTGTGGTGGCCCAGGGTTTCGCTGGTTCAGATCCTGGGTGCAGACATGGCACTGCTCATCAGGCCATGTTGAGGTGGCATCCCACATGCCACAACTAGAAGGACCCACAACGAAGAATATACAACTATGTACTGGGGGGCTTTGGGGAGAAAAAGGAAAAAAATAAAATCTTTAAAAAAAAAATTATCAAGATGGGGCTGGCCCAGTGGTGCAGTGGTCAAGTGCGCACGTTCTACTTCTGTGGCCTGGGGTTCGCTGGTTCAGATCCCCAGTGCGGACATGGCACTGCTTGGCAAGCCATGCTGTGGCAGGCGTCCCACATATAACATAGAGGAAGATGGGCAGGGATGTTAGCTCAGGGCCAGTCTTCCTCAGCAAAAAGAGGAGGATTGGCAGCAGATGTTAGATCAGGGCTAATCTTCCTCAAAAAAAAAATTATCAAGGTTGTTACATCAGAAATCAATATACAAAAATCTACTATATTTCAATTTACAAGTAAGAGTAAGAAAAGAAAAGTTAAGAAAAGAATGTGATGTACAATAGCATTAAACAATTCCGAGGACCTAGAAATAAATGTAACAAAAGATTTGTAACACCTCTGCAGAGAAAACTATATCTTAATAAAAAAAATTTTAAAAGACATGCAGAGAGAGAAATCTTATTCTATGACAAAATTCAATATTTTAAATGTGTGAATCTTTCTAAAATCTCTATGCATGCACTGTAATTCCAAAACAAATTCTTAAAGTGTTTTTTAAAAACGTGACAAATTGAGTCCATAATTTATGTGATGGACTTTGGGTCAATAACATGAGCCACAAATAAACCAGACACTTTTTTTAAAGAAAAATAAAATATGAGAACTTATTGTATAAAATATCAATATTTATTATAGCTATATCAATTTAGACAGTGCAGCATTATAGAAAGGTAGACGAGTAGACCAGTGAGATTGAGCAGACTCCAGACACAGATAGGCGCATATATGGAGATGATTTATGATAAAGACAGCACTGAAGAAAAATGGATCAAGGACTCATTAACAAGTGCTGGAACACTGGCTTATCCATATGATCATTCACATGGAAAATAATAAAAGTAGTCTTCTGCCTCACACCATACACAGAAATAATTCCAGATATTTCATAGAACAAAATATAAAAAGCAAAGAAGGGGCTGGCCCGGTGGCCGAGTGGTTAAGTTCGCGCGCTCCACTGCAGGTGGCCCAGTGTTTCGTTGGTTCGAATCCTGGGCGCGGACATGGCACTGCTCATTAAACCACGCTGAGGCGGCGTCCCACATGCCACAACTAGAAGGACACACAACAAAGAATATACAACTATGTACTGGGGGGCTTTGGGGAGAAAAAGGAGAAAATAAAATCTTAAAAAAAAAAAAAGCAAAGAAATAAAACTTTTTAAAAAAATGGGTTCTCACTATACATATTGTTTTGTATTTTATTTTTGTTTTGTTTTTTATTTTTTTAATGTCAAAAAGGATTATGAATATTTTTCACATTAGTAAAAATTGTTGTAGAACAAAAAAAAGTGGTCATCACAGAAAATTAAGCAGTAAAAATGATTTTTAAAATTTGAAAGTATACAAAAAATATAGAGATCTAAGATTATTCCTTATTTTTAGTATGGCCTGAATCAGTTCACCTTTTTTGTTTCCATTTTCCATTTCCATCTCAGAATAATGATTGAGGGATTAATATATTTCCTGTGGTGATTCAATAGAAGCCATGTTTTAAAGATTTTTTTAGATGGTAAGGTATAATTTGTGGGTATGTATTTTTACTCTTGCTAACATTTTATCAGAAGAAAGTTGAAATATAGTTAAATATCTTTCCAATAAAATGGATTTATTAATATGGATATTGGAGATTAGATCAGAAAAAAATCAATCCCCCACATATCTTACAATTCCTAGTAATACTGTGTATGAACAAAGAAAGATTAGAACTCAGGATGTTTGAGGATTTGTGAATTTACTTGGCACCATGGATAACTTCTATTTTAAATATTTCTGGGGGAAGATTATTTAGAAAAGTGACAAAAGTTGCTCGAGTAAGGGACCTAAAGGCTGAGTGATAATAACAAAAGAGGGGAAAAGCTAAACCTGCTAAATAAATGTTGATGTATTAGGAGTTTTATATACATTATCTCATTTAAACCTCAAATCAACCCTGCGGGGCAGTAATGTCTCTATGAAGGACAGCAGAATATGCCATTCCAAAAGATGCCGCTTATGCATAAGGATTACTTTGAGCTAAAGGCACTTAAAATCAGCAGATGCCGGCTGGCCGGATGGCGTAGTGGTTAAGTTCGCATGCTCTGCTTCGGTGGCCTGGGTTTCACTGGTTTGGATCCCGGGTGCAGACCTAATACTGTTTATCAAGCAATGCTGATCTTAGCTCAGGGCCAATCTTCCTCAGCAAAAAAAGAGGAGGATTGGCAGCTGATGTTAGCTCAGGGCCAAACTACTCAAAAAAGAAAAAAAAGCAGCAGATGCAAGAAAGGTGCTCTGACCTCCCTTTTCTTCCTGAAAATAGGAGACAAAACTCCCATGTGAAAGATGCCCTCAATGTGCCAAAAAGAAAGGAATAGTCTTATCACGAGAGATGGGGAATCTGTGTAAGTAAACCTTGTTAAAATAACCTTTATCTTCTTTGAAGATATTTTAGTTACTTTTTTTAGTTACTTTTTCAAAATTACTACTGTTTTTTTCAAGCTTGTATACAAGCACTTATCTATGAACTGCTTTTCGGGTCTTTATTTTCCTGTTTAGAATTGCATGTGTAAAAATATTAAACAAAATAAATGCTTTTCTCTTGTTAACTCGTTTTATGTCAACTTAATTCTTAGACCCAGCCAGAGACTCTAAAACATTAGGGTTTTAGCAGAAGTAAACTTTTGCCTTCCGTACAGCTGTTTTACAGGTAATGGCACTAGAAAATCAGGCAGGTTAAATTAATTTACTCAAGATCCAAAAGCTGGAATAATGGTAGATCTGGAATTCAAACCTAGCTCTGACTAGCCTCAAAGCTAACAGTACCTTTCCAGGTTCCCCCAAACCATACAACACTACCTACGATTTGTAGGAGTGAGGGTGGGAGAGTGGGACTAACCTGAGGGAATTTTGTAAGAGGAAAGTAGAATCTTAAAAATTCCAGATATCTACTGTGACCAAAGGATCGTTATCTTTTTCAGCTATAACCTTTGACATTCTAGAGAACACGCACCATCCAAATGGGGATTAAGATCTTCAAGAAATATAATAATGCCTTTAAAAGTGAGTTTGAAACAAATCATGTGTTCAGGGAGTAGGCAATAAATACAAGTGGAGGAAGAGGGTGGGGAAATGGAGATAGAATGCTAGAATAGACAAGGACATGGTTGAAGTGGGAGTCTTTAAAATAAAATGAACCAACTGTCACAGCCAAGAGGAGCCTTAGGAGACATAATGACTACACGAAAGGTGGAATCTTGGATGCGGTTCTAGAACAAAAAAAGAAAACACAGGCATATCTCATTTTATTGTGCTTTGCAGATATTGGGGTTTTTTTTTAAGTTGAGGGTTTGTGGCCACCCTGCGTTAGCAAGTCTATTGTGCCATTTTGCCAATAGCAGTTATTTTCATGTCTGCTAACACAACATCCATTCTGCAGTCCATGGATCAAAGAGCAATTTCGACTTTCACGTCTTATTGTTGAAGAAAGACATTTCACAAGGCTATAGCTGCCACAGACAGTGATTCCTCTGATGGATCTGGGCAAAGGAAATTCAAAACCTCCTGGAAAGGATTCACCATTCTAGATGCCATCAAGAACGTTTGTGATTTATGCGAAGAGGTTAAAATATCAGTATTAACAGGATTTTGGAAGAAGTTGATTCCAAACCTCATGGGTGACTTTGAGGGGTTCAAGACTTCAGTGAAGGAAGAAACTGCAGATGTGATGGAAACAGCAGGAGAACTAGAATTAGAAGTGAGGCCTGAAGATGTGACTGAATTGTGCAACCTCCTGATAAAACTTTAACAGATGAGAGGAGTTGCTTCTTGTGGATGAGCAAAGAAAGTGGTTTCTGGAGATGGAATCTACTGCTGGTCAAGATGCTGTGAAGACCATCAAAATGACAACAAAAGATTTAGAACATCGCATAAACTTAGTTGATAAAGCAGCGGCAGGGTTTGAGAGGACCTACTCCAATTTTGAATGAAGTTCTGCTGTGGGTAAAATGCTATCAACCAGATCACATGCTACAGAGAGATGGTTCATGAAAGGAAGAGTCAATTGATGAGGCAAACGTCATTGTCTTATTTTAAGAAATTGCCACAGCCGCCCCAACCTTCAGCAACCACCACTCTCATCAGTCAGTAGCCATCAGCATGGAGGCAAGACCCTCCACCAGCACAAAGATCAGACTCAGCAATTTTTAGCAATAAAGTATTTTTTAATGAAGATATGTACTTTTTTTAGACATGAGCTATTGCAAACAATAGACTTCAGTATAGTGTAAACTTAACTTTTTTTTTAAAGATTGGCACCTGAGCTAACTGTTGCCAATATTCTTTTTTTTTTACGCTTTTTCTCCCTAATCCCCCCAGTACATGGTTGCATATTTTTTCTTTTTTAGTTGTGGGTCCTTCTGATTGTGGCACGTGGGATGCCACCTCAGCATGGCCTGATGAGGGGTGCCATGTCTGCGCCCAGGATCTGAACCTGTGAAACCCTGGGCCACCAAAGCCCAGCGCGCGAACTTAACCACTCAGCCCTGGCCCCAGCGTAAACGTAACTTTTATATGTGCTGGGAAACCAACAAATTCATGTGACTCACCTTACTGCGATATATACTTTATTGCCGTGGTCTGGAACTGAACTCACACTCTCTCTGAGGTGTGCCTGTAGAGATCTGAGCCCTCCTGCCCCTGGAGACAATGGAGGCAGCGGGCAGCAGGAGAGCAGAACCCCGATGCCTGAGCATCCCTGCTGCTCTCCCGTTTGAGAGGCAGTGTACCACTGGTGCACCGCCCTGGGGCATGGAGCAGTGAAGTGATTTTGTGCCGACCCTGGGCTGCAGTGGTCTGGAGCATTTTTGGCAGCGATGGCAGTGCCCACTTGTGGGCCCCTTTGGATGCCTGTGTGGGCATTCACCCTAAGTATTTTGAAATGATGGAATTAGATGTAGGAGATGCCACCCAAGTTTATATAGGATTCTTGTTTTACCTGGACCTCTTGGAGACTAAATACCAGCATGAAGTAATCTGTGTGGGATTACCAGAAATCCAACTCATCTGCCTTGTCAGTACTGAGACAGAAGGAGAAGGGTTACCGACTGTGGTGCCCACACTCATTGGTGCTTCCCTCAGCCATAACAGAATATTTCCCTTAGAAGATGACATCTATTCTCCCCGATGCTTACTTTATTCATGCAGGATTGGATTGGAGACCCATCAGACTGCTTCATCTTTTATTTCAGAGAGAGTCAGGGTTGACTTAGCTGGTCCCATTCCATAAGTTTTCTTTCTGAGGAATAAACCTTCCCAGATAGAAGAATTTTTTTTTTGGTCAAAAATATAGAGTAGTTGCTTGAGAACTTTCTCATTGGAGACATTTAATTAGAGTTATATACAAGTTTATGCCTAGGATGTGTTCACAGGAACGGAATAGATGCTTCTTCTGTCAGCCCCTACTCCTAGCTGCCTCTTTGTTCATTGCTGCCACTGCTAGCTCATTGTTGAGACTGTCGCCTCTTTCCCTTGCTCCACCCTCGCAGTGCATCATGGTCCCAAAAGCTAGCCTGGAATGGCATTTCATATGCCTTGACAGCTGGAGAGTTTATTTCAGTCTGCTTTTTCATCTCCGGTAGAAAGTAAAAGGTTTTTTTTCAATTAGTTTTCATGTTGAAATTACTGTCCCTCTTCATTTGACTTTAAATCAAAACTAAAAATACGCTCTTCCAGAGTGCAGACGCACTTATGTGGGGAACAGAGAAGTGCTGCCCCTCAAGAGCACCACGCTGGGGCTTCCCTTCCATTCTTGTTACCACCTCCCTTATTACATAGGTCATAGCTGGAAAACTGAGAGAGACAGTAGGAGACAATGCCAGCCCTAAAAACATCTTTATTAAGTAGACCAGTCACACTGCTTTTGTCAGTGCCTCCCAATTAAGTTGCCTAAAGTATAAAAAATTATATGCACAAAGATGTTCCAATGGCATTACTCGGAATAGCCCAAATTTTAAACCACTTAAAAATTTAGGGCAGGGGTCAGCAAACTTTTTCTGTAAAGGGCCAAAAAGTAAATATTTTAAGGTTTGCAGGACATACGGTCTCTGTCACAACTTCTCAACTCTGCTGTTTGTAGCGTGAAAATAACCATAGAAAATATGTAAACAAATGGGCGGGACTGGGTTCCAGTAAAACTCTATTTACAAATGCAGGGTTATTGTTTGCCAACCCCTGGTCTAAGGAAATACCACTTAATTAATGGTACATTATGCACTCATTAAAATTAGTGATGAATATAATGAAAAACATGAGAAAATATTATATTAAGTTATAAAAAAGCAAGACACAGAAGTGTATGAATGGGTGTGATCATGGCTGTAAATAGCACATCAAGCATGTAATGAAAAGATGAGAGTGGGCCAGAGTGGTGGCGCAGCGGTTAAGCGGCACATTCTGCTCCGGCGGCCTGGGGTTTGCTGGTTGGGATCCCGGGTGCGGACACTTGGTGAGTCATGCTGTGGCAGGCGTCCCATATATAAAGTGGAGGAAGATGGGCACGGATTTTTGAAGATAAACTGTTTTAGAATAGGGGTTAAAGAAAAATTGAGAAGATAGTACACAGAATTCTCACATATTCCATGCCTAGTTCCCCTTGTTATTAACATCTTTCATTAGTAGGGTACAATTGTCACAATTAATGAACCAATATTGATATACTGTCATTAACTGATGTCCATACTTTGTTCATATTTTCTAAGTTTTCATTTATTTTCTTTTTTAATTTTAAAATGTTTGTATTATAAAAGTAATGCAAATAAAGAAAAACTGAAATATTGAAGGACAAAGTCACCCTTTTACTGCCCTGCCATCCTATTATAACCACAGTTAGTAATTTATTTTGTCATCTTTTTTTTTTGAGGAAGATTAGCCCTGATCTAACATCTGCTGCCAATCCTCCTCTTTTTGCTGAGGAAGACTGGCCCTGAGCTAACATCTGTGCCCATCTTCCTCTACTTTATACGTGGGACGCCTGCCACAGCATGGCTTGCCAAGCGGTGCCGTGTCTGCACCCAGGATCCAAACCAGCGAACCCTGGGCCGCCAAGAAGCAGAATGTGTGAACTTAACGGAACCCTGGGCCGCCAAGAAGCAGAATGTGTGAACTTAACCGCTCTGCCACCGGGCTGGGGCCGGCCCTCAAATGCCACTTTCAACAGCTAGGTGTTAACATTCTTTGAGTTTATTCATTGTTAACATACAAAACAGCTGAATAAGTCAGGGTTCTACCATAGCAACAGAACCAGTAGGAGATATGTATCTATATGGTTATGCAGATAGATATTTATTTCAAGGGCTTGGCTTACATGATCGTGGGAACTGGGGAAGTGGCAAATCCAAAATCCATAGGGCAGGCCAGCTGGCTAGAAATTCTCAGGCAGGAGCGGAAGCTGCAGTTCACAGGTGAAATTTCTTCTTATTCAGGGAAACCTGGGTTTTGCTCAAGGCCTGTCAGCTGATTGGATGAGGCTCACCCAGATTAAGGATAATGTCTTTTACTTAAAGTCAATTGATGGAAGATGTTAACTACAACTACAAAACACTTTCACAGTAACAGTAGAATAGTCTTTAATTGAATAACTGAGTACTATAGCCAAGTTGACACATAAAATTAAGATTTTATTTTTTTCCTTTTTCTCCCCAAAGCTCCCTGGTACATAGTTGTGTATTTTTTTTCCTAGTTGTGGGTCCTTCTAGTTGTGGCATGTGGGACGCCGCCTCAGCAGGGCCTGATGAGCCGTGCCATGTCCGTGCCCAGGATCCGAACCTGCGAAACCCTGGGCTGCCGCAGCAGAGTGCACAAACTTAACCACTTGGCCACGGGGCCGGCCCCTGACATAAAATTAACCATCATAGTTCACCCCTCGTCAACTTGGCACCCACGTACATCTCCTTAAACCATATTTAATCTCCAAATAAAATAGCAAAGTCATACTTCTGCCTAACATGATACAACTGTCCTGTGTGCCACCAAAAACATTCTCTTTCTCAATAAGATGATACAAAGTCTTTGGGTGATGTTCACTCTTCTCCTTGACATCCTGTAACTTAAATACTATGATATAAAGTTAGCTATTATTAATACATCTTATGTCAGATGATACAGGGATAAGAGAAGGATGTGAACAAAAATATTTGCTACATACATACGTTTGTAACTATTATGGACTCAAATATGTCCTCCTCCAATTCCTATGTTGAAGCTCTAACTCCCAATGTGACAATATTTGCAGATACAGCCATTAAGAGGTCGTTAAGTTTAAATGAAGTCATAAAATTGGGGCCCTAATCCAATAGTACTAATGTCCTTATAAGATGAGGAAGAGGGGCTGGCCCAGTGGCACAGCGGTTAAGTTTGCATGTTCCACTTCGGTGGCCCAGGGTTCGCCAGTTCGGATCCCGGGTGCAGACATGGCAATGCTTGGCACACCATGCTGTGGTAGGCGTCTCACATGTAAAGTAGAGGAAGATGGGCACAGATGTTAGCTCAGGGCCAGTCTTCCTCAGCAAAAAGAGGAGGATTGGCAGCAGTTAGCTCAGGGCTAATCTTCCTTAAAAAAAAAAAACGCACTTCAGCTGGTAGTGATTCTTTGCCTGGTGGGGTGACCCAAACCTTCATTCCTGAAGGGTCTAGACCATTAGTAGTCCTGCCTGGGTTGGCTTGTTGTAGTTTTCTATTGACCTTAATCATAGGGCGTGACCTCTAGGCCAGCAGAGCATAACGTCACGGGAACCAGAAGCAAAAATCTTGCTAGTAGATCACTCGGGATAATAGTGGGTGCTGCCACTCCCATTTCTACCCCCTAGATTCCTGGACTTGTAAATCCTGATTATAGGAGAAACAACGACATGTGTTGGATGCTGATTTAGAGCATATACAGCCTCTTGGAGGACATGGCCCCAGCCCTGAAAGGCACTACCACCTAGCTGGCACTGGAACTGAGTCTTCCAAAGGTCATATCAGCATTCTATTGAGCCAGCTGCTTTAGGATGATGGGAGACGTTGTGAGTCCAGTGAATTCCGTGTGACCGAATTGCAGCGCTTCATTTGCTGGTAGATAACACATTCTATAAATCTGCAGATGGTAGTTTTGGCAAAAACGTTGCATGCAGGGAAGGCAAATCCATATCCAGAGTAAGTGTCTATTCCCATAACGACAAAGTGCTACCTCCTCCAAGATGGAAGTGGTCCAATGTAATCCACCTGCTGCTAGGTAGATGGCCGATCCTCTACGCTGGGGAATGGTGCCATATTTGGGATGCAGTATTGGTCTGCTGCTAGCAGATGGGGCACTCAGCAGTGGCTGTGGCTAGGTCAGTCGTGGGGAGCGGAAGTCCACGTTGCTGAGCCCATGCCAAAACTCCATCCCTGCCATCATCTTAGTCCCCACTACACTCCACTGTCTCCTGGATTCCCCGCCACCCTCTAATCTGAGGGAGACCTGCCGAATATCCTTGCCACTGAAATGTTTATTTTGGCCTTACATGAAAATTAAGGGTAAAGTGAGTTATTTTCTACATCCATGTCTCTCTCAAATTTTTTCTTACTCCCTGTCTGCCTGGCCCCTAGCATGTCTGAGTTTGCAACCCTGCTCCACCCGTTCACTCTGGCTGATTTTACAGCTTCAACTACCAGCCAGACACCAAGAACACACTAATCTCTGTAAGATGAGCCCTCTCTAAAGGGTTTCATCTCTTATCTCAGCAACAGCTAGACGTATCTCAGATACGTCAATCTAAACACACCTGAAATTTAATTATCTTCTCCTCCAAAATTACTTCTGTTAGCCATTCAAGTTGAGTCTATCCACTCAGAGACCAGCCAGAAAAAGTGTCCCAGAGATCCCTTTCTTCTTGCTCCCTACATCAAATTAGTTGGCAAGCCCTATCAATTGCACCCATTAATGTAGTTCATGTTCATTCACTCCCACGCCTCCTCCGCATGGCTCCCACTGTCGTAGAGACCCTGATCACTTCCGTTTAGGTCCAGAGTCAGCAAACTTTTTCTGCAAAGGGCCAAGCAGTAAATATTTTAGTATTTGCAAACTATATGGTCTCTGTGACAGCTACTAAACTCTGCTGTTGCAGCATGAAAGCAGTCGTAGACAACACATAATTGAAACAGTGTGGCTATGGTTCCGAAAAAACTTTATTTAAGGACACTGAAATTTGAATGTCATATACTTTTCACAAATCACAAAATATTAATCTTTTGATTTTTGTCTCCAACCATTTAAAAATATAAAAATCATTCTTAGTTCATGGACAATATGAAACAGGTAGCCAACTAGTTTACCAACCCCTGCTCTGGATTATTGCGTTAGTCTCTTAATGGGTTCTACTCCATCCGCTTCCTCAGATCCTCTTTAGGTGTTCTTCGTTTTTTTTTTGAGGAAGATTAGCCCTGAGCTAACTACTGCCAGTCCTCCTCCCTTTGCTGAGGAAGCCCGGCCCTGAGCCAACATCTGCGCCCATCTTCCTCCACCTCATATGTGACACGCCCACCACAGCATGGCGTGCCAAGCGGTGCCATGTCCGCACCCGGGATCCAAACTGGAGAACCCCAGGTCACCGAAGTGGAACTTGCGAACTTAACTGCTGCGCCATCAGGCCGGCCCCTAGGTGTTCTTGTAAGACTGATTACACCGTTCCCCACTGACTCCGCTGACTTTAGTACAAAATCCAAACTCTTCAGTATGACATACAGCTGTAAGTTCTGGGTCCTATTTACCAGTTTCAGCATCATCTCTATCCATACCTGCACCAAACTATGCATAGTCCCCAGTAGATGTCAGGCTGCTTCTTCATACTTGCTGCCTTTTTTCCTACTGCCTGCCCATCTTTCAAGACTGAATTCAGGTACCATCTATTTATGGTGATATTCCTAACTCATTTCCCTCCAAGAAAGAAGTCCCTCCTTTGTACTCCTGTTATATCTCACACATATTTATACCACAGCTCCAGGAACACTTTAATGCCTTCCTTTGTTTACACAGCTTCTTCTCCATACTACACCATAAAAATACCTTGGTATAAAAAGCGTGCATAATTCATTTCTTTCTCCCAGCACCTGACACTTCAGAGATGATTAAGAAATTTGTTGAGTGAAGGAATTAATGGATTCCCCAAAATATAGCATGCACAGAGAAAATAATAATAGCTAACATTCATTGGGCACTTAAAATATGCCATGTACCTTTGTGATCAGTTCATACAGATTACCTCATTTACCAGTTAGTTACACGAAAGAAACTGAGGCATAAAAATGTGAAACTACTTGTCACGTAACTAGTGGGTGGAAAGGGGATTCAGATTGAGGCTGTCTGACTCCATGTCTAAAACAGAAAAGAATGTGACAAAGGTCAAAGGAACTTGATTTCAAGATTCCTGGGCCTTTAAGAAAAATGCAAGCTGGCCTACTGGGGTGCTGGGAATGCCTTCTGTTTAGATCCGGGTGGTCATTACTTGAGTTGTACACATAAGTAAAAATTCATTAAGCTGAACAACTTGAGACTTGCTCACTTCCAGTATGTACGTTATTTCTCAATTTAAATTAAAAAAAAAAAAAACCTTTGCCATATTGCCTCTTCTCGCTCTAACCCTTTCTAGCACCTTCAACAAATGCTTCCTTAAATTCGAATTCCTTTTTCAACATCCTGCTGTTTGCCTTGGCTTGGAATGCTTTCTTTTATGCGATCAAACTTATTTGCTCCTAGGAGGCAGGAACCTCTTGCTGCCCCTTCCTCTAATCCGTTTATATTAGAATACTCTGGCATCCTGGAAGAGTCGAAGTACAACATTTAGATGCAGTATTTCTAGGGTTAACAGCTTTATTTCATCGCACTACCATCTAATTAGAACAACTAAGGTGCTAGATTTTTCCCTTTATTCTCCACACCACCAGCTCTTCGCTTCACCTTACTCAACTCCTCCCACAATCGCCTCCTTTTGTAAGTTCTTCTTCTTCATTCTCTAACACCTACCGAGAAACTGAGAAGCTTATTGTCTTCTGGGCCAATAATATCACACTGTTCCAGAGCAATTTTATACATTTGCTAAACTTCGGTAGACATTCCTAGATGTTCCTTCTCTCCCTGGGGGCTGGACTTAACAGGGGTGAAAAAGAGATCTCTTTTTACATTGGGTCAAAGATCCCCTGAGGGTAGGGTGGGAAGAGGGAGTAGTGCCCTGCTATCAACATGGCTCGGGGTCAGGACTCCGACAATTCAGTTTGATGGTTTCTCCTTCTGAACTCTTCGCTAGGAGACTTTAGAATCTGGTCACATAATAATTTAGCCCTTAAATATTAAAAGCCTTTGGTTAGCATAAGATCTGACAAATCCAAAACTGAATGACAAGGGAGAAATTTGGGTGTTTTTTTTTTTTTGAGAGTTCTTGTAATTCTCCAATTTTCTGAATATCAATGTTTTAGCCACTGGAGCTGATTCATTAATTTAATAAATATGTATTAAGATTTTTTCCCTGCTGCCAAGCACCATATTCCAGAGCAGTGCCTCTCACCTTAGGGTGACCAAGATTCAGAGATTCTTAAAAGACAGATTCCTGGACCCCTTCACAGAGATTCTTATTCAACAGCTCTAGGGTAACACCCAGCCCAAGAATTTGCATTTCAAACAAGCTTCCAGGTGATGCTGATGTTGCCGGAAAAATGGAACTAAGCTTTGAGTAGTATTGCACTTGGTTATATTAACAAACCAGTCCCTTAAGGAGGTATCGTTCCAGCCCAGAATCCAAACAAAAAAAGTACATAAAAAGTACATAAAATGTACATAAAAGTACATAAAATGCAAAGTGACAACTGCTGTGGGAGGAGTTGGGCAGAGAAGAGGGGAACCTAATTCACTGGGAAAAAGGAGACTATAGATGGTGACACCTGATCCGTGTCTTGAAAGATAACTAAAAAGAACCGAGCAAGGAGAGGGGAGAAAAACCCTCAGGACACAGGGATTCCTTGGGTAGAGCAATTTGCCAAAGCTTGAAACTGGCTTGAGAGGCAGGCAGAGAGCAAACTGTGAGCTTACTTAGAGAAGACTTAGGCAGAGGGAAACCATAGCTGAATTTAAGGTAAATCACTTTGGTGCACTGTTGGTTCAGCCTGTGGAAGGTAGACCGGAGGTCTACAGAAGTCTGGGCAAGAGATGATGCCTGAACAAGGGTAAAAGGAGTGGTGTTGAACATCCAGGGGACAGACTGGAGAAGTGCTAGGAAATAAAACTATCAGGACAGTTATTGATTGACTGAGTAAAGGTTTGGATGGTAGAAATAGGAGTCAATGATGTCTTACATATATTCCCATTAGATGAATGTTTTATTGAACTTCAAAATTTTTGCTTATGGTAAGGTCATTGATGAAACAAGATTGGCCACGAGTAAATTACTTAAACTGGATGATAGATGCATTATAAGGTTTATCATATTGTCTACTATGTAAATTTGGTTTTTCAAGAGAAGGTTCTTTTAGGGGGAAAACGTGTGTTCATGCTGTTATAGCTGCAATAGGCAAAATAAACAGATTATGCTATGTAATTCCAGTTGTAACCTCTAAACCAGCAGTTTTGGTGGTTGTGTGTTTCGTCTTTACAATAGGCAATTTGAGAGTAATCCATCTCCCAGAGGAGCCAAGATCCATGATTTGTTGCAGATTCAAGTGGACTCTTTCAGAAGAGCTCCAGGGTCAATGAATTCTGTTTAGGGGACTGGAGGCAAAGAGCATTGTTTTTTAAGGGTTATTTTATATATCACATTGAAGCAAACAATGTTTAAATGTAAGGAAACGGTTCCTACTATTTATTTGCTTACAAAGCCCTAGGTCTCATTTAAACAATTTCCTTCATTAACAAATAATGATGATGTGTTTACTATTTGCCTGGTACTATTCTAGACGGGTAGTTCCCAAACAATAGCAGGGGAAAGAATCACCCCGAGAACTTCTTAAACATACATTCCTAGTCACCTCCACCAGAAATTCCTATTCAGGAATTCTGTGGCAAAACCCATCCATCTGTGTCCCTAACAAGCTTCCAGGTGATGCTGATGATGCTGGTCTATGGACCACACTCTTTCAGGGCTGGGGATACTACGCGAAACAAAATAGAGAAAAATTAAAATAATTGCCCTCACAGAACTTATATTTTAGTGGTAGTGGGAGATAGAAGATGATGATAGATAGAGATAGATAGATAGACTGATAGATAGATAGATGAATATAGACGGAATATATATTATGCAAGATGGTAATAAGTACTATGAAGAAAAATGAAGTGGAGAAGGATAGGAAGGGGGAGACATCATTGAGGAGGCAATATTAGAGATTTAAAGGAGGGGAGAGATCAAGCTGGTTAGATTTCTGGGAGAAGAGCAGATCAGAGATAAAATCAAAGTAAGGTCAAAAGCCCTGATGCTGGAGCTTTCCTGGCTTGTTCCAGGATCAGGAAGGAGGCCAGCTTCATGAGGGTGGAGGAGAATACAAGAAGTACAAGGCCAGAGGAAAGTTAATGTACTTGAGTATTTTGACTTGTCACTCTGAAACTGAGAAAGCCAAAGGAAGATTTTGAGCAAAGGAATAGCTTGGCGTGACCCGTCTTAAAAAAATTCATTCTGGCCGATAGGTTGAGACTCGATTTTAGGAAAGCTAAGGTGTGAACAGGGAGACCAGTCCGGAGGCTGTTGGAATAATCGACGTGATAGAAGGTAGCTTGGATAGGGTGGTGCCCTGGAGAAACCTAGAAAACATCGAGGGCAGCTTGTGTTGGCACACTTACCAATCTGAATTTACTGTTTTGCCAAAGGATGCAGGCACTTTCAAGCCCCCAGCTCTCCTGTGACACAAGCCATAATAAAATAGATACATGTTCTTTAAAAGAATTAACCGTTTCTTACTACTCTGCTAGTTCTCCAAGCCCAAATCCAGGTGATGATCAAAAACTCATTCAAACAGCGGAAAAAGGAAAGCTGTGGAGGAAAAAATTTTTTAGAAAAAAGCAATTGGATTCTAGACATATGTTGACGGCATAGTCAACAAAGATGGCTTTAAGATTTTGGTCTGAGCAACCAGAAAGATGGAATTGTCATACACTGAGATGGAGAAGACTACAGGAGGTGTTTGTTAAATCACGAAATATACGACACATGTGTGTGCACAGATGTTGACAAGAAACAGTTACTTATAGAATGGGTTTATTAGGTAGAACGAAACAATGTAAAGAAGAGAGGAACAGGAGCAGAAACTTACATGAGAACTGAATAAAAAGAAAACAAGTGAATGCCTATCTGTTTCAATATACTCAAGCAAACTCAAGTGGACAATGGAGTGAAGAGTAAAAGCAATGATAAATCAATAATAAATCATGGGGCCGGCCCCGTGGCTGAGTGGTTGAGTTTGCGCGCTCCACTTCGGCAGCCCGGGGTTTCGCTGGTTCGGATCCTGGGACATGGCATGACACAGACATGGCACCGCTCATCAAGCCATGCTGAGGTGGCGTCCCACGTGCCACAACTAGAAGGACCCATAAGTAAAAATATACAACTATGTACCGGGGGGCTTTGGGGAGAAAAAGGAAAAAAATAACATCTTGAAAAATAATAATAATAATAAATTCAATAATTCTGCCAATGATAAATCAGAAATAAATTTGATAATTCCACCTGTTTAGTGTAATATCCTATTCCTGAGACTTGAGGGTTGGTGAAGACTATATTAATACTCATTATGATCGTCACTTCCTCCTTACCTAGACAATTCAGGTAAATTTGATAGAAAGGTAGCAGGACCTGGTCTCTTAAAAGATTGTGTGCCCTAAAATGCATTTCTTATTTATAAATGAGGAATAAATCATATCTGTGAATTATTTTTCATTTGTAACATTCAGCCTTTTTCCCCTTCTCATTCTCTGGTGATGCTCTGAGAAAAATAAAATCTAAAATCAAGATTTCATTGAATCACTTCGGCATTTGTGGTCCTGAATTCTAGCACATTATAACACACCCCTCCTCCACCCACACAGCCCACCCCAACAAACCCAAGGTCTCCGACAGCTTCGGAAGCATTCTCAACCTTATTCAAATAGCTGCCTTGGGCCAAGAATGTGGTAAGTCTGCCTTCCCGCCACCAGCCCCCTGCCCTTTGGTCTTTCACTCCGGAGGCTCTTCCCCTAGATACAATGGGACGCGGCTTGGGGGATGGGGTGAATTCGTCCCAGGCTTTCCTGCCAAGACCCTGGTCAGCGAAGAACAAAGCTTCTCCTGCCCGCAGTTTAGAGAGCTGTGGGCAAACTGAGGTAATTTGGTGGGCTTGACTGAACCAGGAAGTCTAGTTTTCCCCTTTTTTATTTATTCTTTCCCCCAGTTTGATTGAGATGTAATTGACATATAACATTGTACTAGTTTATGGTGTACAACATAATTATTTGATAGATATATGTTGCGAAATAATTACCACAGTAAGTCAACACTCATCTAAATAAATAAGTTTAGTCATCACCTCATATTCCCGTTTTTAAAGAAATTATATTTTATTTCTAATGAGACAGGGACCATCTGCCTAAAGAACAATGTAGTTAGTCACCGGCAGCATAACAACATTTGGGTCAACCATGGTCCGTATAGGTGACAGTGGTTCCATAAGGTTGGTACCCTATAGCCTAAGTGTGTAGCAGGCTATACCACCTAGGTTCATGTAAATAGAATCTATGATGTTCACACAATGATGAAGTCGTCTAACAACGCTCTTCTCAAGGCTATCCTCCATCGTTAAGCGACATGTGACTGTATTTCCACCCACCCTCTTCTTGACGTTCCTATTCCAAACTCTATTGCCTTCCAGAATGATAGTCTGAGAAGACAAAGAAAAGGTTACATAAAATTTCATCCCTTGTTTGGATGTGGCAACACTCCTTCGCTCACAAGTTGGCATCTTTGCCTGGTGAACGAAAATCAGCTTGCATGGGAGCAAAACCAGCAGCTCCAGCTGGAGACCCGCGTAGCAGAGTGCGTGGGAGGATTAGCCAAGAGTTGCATCTTACACAAACATATAACTGGAATTTGCTATGGGTTTACTTTTAGGGGTGGGAGATTGGAAAAAGGGAAGTAAAGTTAGGTTTCTTGAGTGTTGAATTTGGGAATGGGGAAGAAAATTGAAAGCTGTGAACTGTTATATTTGTCCATAAATATTTTAGTGCTGGAACCCAACTCTAAAAACTTCCTTTGGAAGACATAGCAAAAAAGAAACAAATTGACAGAGTGGGGATGGAGTGGCGTTGAAGGACATGAAAGGATCGCCAGGCTAGAGAAGGAAAAGTTAATTAAAGAGCGAGCCAGGGGGAAAAACAGCCAGAAAAAGATGAGAGCTTGGGAAGGAGGGCTAGGAGGGCAAAAATTGATTCTAAAAGGAACGCGTCACAAACCACAAACGCTTGGGCAGGTCTGTTACAGGACGGTCATTTGCCTAGAGGGCGTTCTTCTTTGCCTCCCTCCTTTCACTTGGGTGGATTTACAGGTCAATAAATGCCTTTATTTCACATCTAGTAATGTCCCAGGTAAAACTAAAAGGGGGTGCTTTCATTCTATCATGTTGCTCACTGGATTAAAATAAAAATTACAGCATAAAGGTAATTTCAAACTTGGAGGTCATGGGCGTGGGATCCTAATAGAATTCCTATTAACAGCCACTGTTTGTAGATCACTGACACATCAAATATTAAGAGTACTTAGTGCTTAATTTTCCTTAATTATTACTTTCATCCTTACTTACAGATGAAGAAACTGAGATTTACTAAAGTGGCTGAGCCAAGAGTCTATCCAGAACATGTGTATAAAAACTAATTAAAACTCTTCCGTAGTCATGGTATAACCTCTAATTACTACAGGGCACCAAAGTGCCTTAGGTCCGCAGCTCGCAGCTCCTTTCCTCTGGCTTTTGTTAAAAATAAGATAACAGTCCTGGTGGGGAGACTTGCCTGCCTTTCTGAAAGCTAAAAAACAAGAAAGAACTAAAGTGGGAGTTGAAAACAAGTATTTATTTTTAACATCAACTGATGCCTTAGCAACATACAAAATGTCTTTTATTGTGACCTTAGGGTGAATCAAAGAGGAAAATGGAGCTAGTGGAAGCTTCTGCCTCCATTAGCCCGACTGAGACCCCAAAGGGTCTCAGATCAAGAAATTAATTGTCCTGGTGGGAATTCCAATCACCTGAGGTAGCCTCAGAAATTGGGGGTGCATCTTTATCTTAAAAGGTGGAAACATGGTGAATCTACAGGTACTCAATTGCTGGGTTTATTTTGTCTCCAGGTTCTGTAGCCCCAGTTGGCTAGTTCCCCACCCAGTCTGGGTTATTCGGCAGCTACCTTTTGCATTACAATGGCCTTGGTGAGACTGGCAGACAGGATTAACTGAGAATTCGCAAGGGTGTGGGTGGGCGTTGGGCTGCCAGGAGGGGCGGGTCTACGTATGGTTGAGCCTTCCTTATAAATCTGGAGCCTCCAAAATTCTTACCTTGAGTGAGAGATTGGGCTGAATGGCTTCTGTTACTGCAGAGGTGACTCGCTAAATCCTGCCTTTTTGGTAACTTCCGTTTGGCGATCTTCGTATTTCTCTAAGGTCTTCTGCCTGGATACTTAAGCCTGGGCCTTTTTTACAATCTCACCCTTTGGATTCTTGCCCTCTCCTTCAACTTAACAGCATGAGTGTGGATCCCGCTCTTCCCCAAAGCCTGCCTTGCCCTGAAGCATCCAATTCCAGGGGATCTTCACCAGTGCCTGAGATTTATGGGCCTGAAGAAAATTACGCATCCTTGCAGATGTCGTCTGCTGAGACACCCCACATGGAGACTGGTAAGAAAAAATTGAATCCTTGAAAGGCTAATTTCCTTAAGGGAAAGAGAAAGAAGGAAGCGGGAGGTAAAGATCATCCATTTCCCTCTTGAGCAATTATAGCCCATTAATACAAGCGGGTGTCATTATTTATTAATCCTCTTTATACCTCTCTTTCAACTGTAACCTGGTGGCATATGCCCTTTCACTTATGTCCCAGGTGTCAGGAGTTTTGGACTGAGGCGAGGGACACAGGAGTCAGTAGTCCAACTGTACTGTATATCTGAGAGTTTACATGTGTGGCCACTGGAAACAAGCGTCTGATAAGTAAGCTGATGTATAAATCTTGGTGCCAGGCACACAGTAATAGGAAATGTTGCTGCTGAGCCACAAGTTATAACATCACAGCTTGAGGGGGGGGGTGCATCATCTTTTTGGTTTGTCTATTCAAGGAGTACCAGAAACGGCTTGGCCAATTATGTGAATCTCCACCTTGTGGAAATGTTTTACCTTTCTACAACAGTAGCAGTTGGCTCCTCTCCCACCCTTTGGATGTGTGGGTGTCATTGGGCAGCTCCGAGTTTGTGAGTGCCTACTATTCTCAAGCTCCCTAAATGCAAAGGAAGCGCTCACCTCAGTTTATGGCAGATAATTCCAGAAGCTTTATTCTGCTGGCAGAGTGACTAGATCTCGGATTTGAGATCCAGTTTGGCTTCAAAACCTATACTCTAGTATTTAGGCCTCCAAATGGTAACTGCGAGTGTGGGGGAAGCTCGGGATACTGTTGAAGCTGCTACCACTTTTTTGGAAATCAATTTGGTAGTAGTTGTTAAAGAGGTAAGCCAACCTTTACCCAAAATGCCAATTTTAGCATTTACAGTATAAAATAATAGCTCAAATCTATCTATATTACGGTTACATCTGTAAAGCTAAGTTGTGGAGAAGGGATAAGTAAAATGATTGTTCTATCTTTCACGGTTAGATTTTCATGTTACTCCATTTTCCTAAACTTTGTGTTAATGTCCTTTTATAACCTCAAACGTTGAGTATACAGTGGGGTTTGTAAGAGAAATATCTTGGGAGTGAGCAAGTGGGCATGTCCTTATTAGCAAGCCAAGTGTAAGTTTTTATAGATAGCTAATTTTTAGGATAAACCCCACTTCCAATCCTCTTTTTGCTGAGGAAGAGTGACCCCGAGCTAACATCTGTGCCCATTTTCCTCCATTTTTATATGTGGGACACTTGCCAGAGCGTGGCTTGATGAGCGGTGTGTAGGTCCCTGCCAGGGATCTGATCCAGTGAATCCGGGTCAGCCAAAGCAGAGCGTGTGAACTTAACCACTACACCACCGGGCCGCCTCGAATTTGTGCCTTTTAAGCCTGTCTATTTATTCCACTACTAGGGTAGACGTGGAGTTGAGCACTGGGAATGCCTCAGTGCAAATTAGGGCATAAGTGCCTACTAACGCTAGGTAATAGAGGAAATTTTCCGTTACACAGTCAATGTACACAAAGTTCCATGCTAGACAATTTTTATCTATTATCTCGTTTTATCAATGAGGAAACTCTGAAGGAGAAATAATTTTGGAGAAGGGGTCACAGAGTTAGTAAAAAGGTAAAGTCTGGATTGAAACGGAAGCCTATCGAAATTCACATTTCCTGCTAGTCCTGGTATTTAGAACGGGGCAATAAACTGCTGATTTTATCGGGTCCCCAGAATCTGATCATCAGTTTTAAAAATCATGTAGATTGATGAATAAGGTTACAAAAGAAAGTTATGGAGGGAACACAGCAAGTGGGAGTCAAGTGATCGTTTTGACCTTTATGAGCAGCCAGGATGTGGGCTCCTGAGCATCAGTTTACAGTAAAAATCGGTGGTCAAAAGGTTAATATATGATGTTAACCATGTGCATTCTATGTGAAATGGTGACAGTGGTACACTTACCGGACGGTACAAATGTTGGCAAAGCATTCAGGGTCACTTACGAATTGTTACTTACTATCTAGCTCTAAGGTTGTGAGGACTTTAAACGTGCTTCGAAAACAATAAATTTGTAAATGTGATTTAATGTTTGAAATGTTTTAGAGAAAAGCGTCATTTTATTCCCAACAGTCTCTCCTCTGCCTTCCTCCATGGAACTGCTCATTCAGGACAGCCCCGATTCATCCACCAGTCCCAGAGTAAAACCGCTGCCCGCTTCCGCAGAGACGAGCGAGGCAAAGAAGGAAGAGAAGGTCCATGGCAAGAAACAGAAGATCAGAACCGTGTTCTCTCAGACCCAGCTCTGTGTCCTCAATGACAGATTTCAGAGACAGAAATACCTCAGCCTCCAGCAGATGCAAGAACTTTCCAACATCCTGAACCTTAGCTACAAACAGGTAGGACTGTTTTGTTTTGTCATTGTAATAAGAAATAAAAAATAAAGCTAATTTGCAGGTGAGCATTGCTCACATCTTTCTAGGTATTCTGTGTTTATGCACTCTCCCTACAAATAATTTAATATGAAAGTGGACTCTCTTTGTAATGTATTTCATGACCCTTTTTCAGTAAGTGCTCTATTGTGGGACTATGCCATAAATTAGCCACTTTCCCTTATTGCACAAACCAAAATTGTGAAAATGTTTGCAATTTTTCCTTAATTAAAGGAGGAATATAATCCCATCTTCCAGGGTAGGAGAATGCCTAACCAACACTGGTTCTCATTAAAATAAAAACTGTGTATTTGATTACTAATGAGGATAATCATTTTTCATGCATTTATTGCTCAATTTATTCAGTCAAATATTTTATGGGTTTCTATCACTAGTGCCATACTTAGAAAGTCCTCTACCCCATGATTTTATAATATATATATATATTCTTCTAGTCCTTCTGTGATCTCGTTTTCTAAATAGTTGTCCTAGTGGTATATTTCATAATTCCTGAATTAAAAGACCACCATCACCACATTAAATGTAAATGTGCTTATATGAAGGGGGCTTTTTATTGCAAACATATAGTACCTTTAAAGATTTTATTTTTCCTTTTTCTCCCCAAAGCCCCCCGGTACATAGTTGTGTACTTTTAGTTGTTGGTCCTTCTAGTTGTGGCATGTGGGACGCCACCTCAGCATGGCCGGGTGAGCAGTGCTATGTCCACACCCAGGATTCGAACTGGTGAAACCCTGGGCCGCCGAAGCAGAGTGCGTAGACTTAACCGCTTGGCCATGGGGCCGGCCCCATATAATACCTTTAACTGTGACTAATGGCATGGGTAAACCTTATGAAAAGGGAGATGAATAGACATTTAAATGTGAAGTCCTGGTTCGTAGATTTGCAGTGTCTTCTCTAACTGGTTAGGTTTATTAAACAAAAAGCAGCCAACTGACTTGAGGGGCTTGAAAATTCATTCATGGGATATTGGTTCAAGATTTAAGAAAGGACTCTAGAAAATCAAACTCGTTCCTGAACTTCAGATGGTGGTAGTTGTGAGGAAAAAAAAGGTTAACTGTATTGTTTGATCCTTAGCACATCCGCATTACTAGTATTTTATGCTTTCCTGTCACCTTTTTCCTGCAGGTTAAGACCTGGTTCCAGAACCAGAGAATGAAATGTAAGAGGTGGCAGAAAAACAACTGGCCGAAGACTAGCAACAGTGTCACTCAGGTAAGAGGAAACTTATTTTTTCTGCTCTTTCCTTAGGATGACTTTTTAGCTTTATCCATTGCTGAAGAATACAACCCAACTACAGACAATTCTGATTTTCCTTGTACCGTTTCAGTTAACCCACCATTCTTTTTCCCAAGGGCTCAGCAACTACAGACTACCCGGGGCTCTATTCCTACCACCAGGGGTGCCTGGTGAACACTGCTGGGAACGTTCCAATGTGGAGCCACCAGGCCTGGAATAACCCAGCTTGGAGCAACCAGACCTGGAACAGCCAGTCTTGGAGCAACCATTCCTGGAACAGTCAGACCTGGTGCTCCCAAGCCTGGAATAACCAGGCTTGGAACAATCAGGCCTGGAACAGTCCGTTCCACAGCTGTGGAGAGGACTTCCTGCAGCCCCAGATCCAGTTCCAGCAAAATTCTCCTGTCAGTGACCTGGAGGCCACCTTGGAAACCGCTGGGGAAAGCCATAACGCAACACAGCAAACTGCTAAGTATTTTAGTACCCAGCAAATCATGGATTTATTCCCAAATTACCCCATGAACATACAGCCTGAAGATATGTGAAGATGGCTACATTGAATCTCGATTTGGGCAGTGGCTATATTACTTCTAGGATTTTTCTTGATATTCTGCTTCTAATTATGCCCATTGTGTCAATCTGGAGAGTCAGGAGAGTATGACGGATTCTAGAGGGCTCGGTAGCCTTGGCTGCTGTGGCCAACATGGTAACAGGTGTCTCTGGCTGCAGATAACTAGATAGAATACTAGTTTGGATGTCTTTAGGGTCTAGAATCTAATCTCTAGGAAGTAACAGTACAAAGACGGGTGGTGAAGGATTATCCTATTTTCTGGGATTGGGAGACTTTACTTCTGAAAAACCTCACTTGTTAAGGTGAAGGGTTAAGCTATTAAGTGCTTCATTAATTACCTCTACCCCTTTTGCTCTTTTACTGCAACCCCTAATTTGTTCTTACTCTAGTGCTTGTAGAAAGAGGCTTTATATTTTTGCTGCATCATGATAATAATAATAGAACCAGTTTGGCCAGTTGGTTTATAAGTTTAAGTACAAATAAATAAAATATACATTTTACCTTTAGTTGTCTCTATCTTGATTTCACCCAGTGGCTCAAGGAGTAAAAATTTGACTAAACATGGGTCTTAATTACATTTTTTGAGGTGGGGGGGAAATTAACTGAAATCTTTTAGCTGTTAGGGAGATTGCTATCTTAGAAATGAATAAAGGAAAGGTAACCAAGTATACAATGCTGGGTGACTGATTAACCAAACCTGAACAAAGCTATTTACTCCCTGTGTGTGTAATGTTACTGAAACGATAAAATTTATGGTTATTTGCAGTTAAAGAAGAGTGCCACATCTGGAAAATATGGAACGGAGAAGTGATAAGCAGAGATCTTAGGTTTGTAAAGAGGATAAATGAAGGACAGCCAAGGGGAGAGGCAAATGATGGAAGGTGTAGAAGGGAGCTAAAGGAGGAGGGAAAAAGTGACTTATCTCACCCTGCAACTCACACATAGGAAAGGTTCTGTGACTGCTCTTCTGTACAAACACCCTGCCAGAAAGAACTATGTTGAAACAAGCTTATTTTTAAACATTAAAAAAAATGCGAGCTTTTATTTTTTACGCACTGTTAAATTTGTAGGCCAACTACAAAGCACAATTCTTTTCTTTTTTAACAATTGGCACCTGAGCTAACAACTTGCCAATTCTTTTTTTTTTTCTGCTTTTTCTCCCCAAGCCCCCCAGTACATAGTTGTATATTTTTAGTTGTGGGTCCTTCTAGTTGTGGCATTTGGGACACCGCCTCAACATGGCCTGATGAGTGGCGCCATGTCCACGCCCAGGATCCGAACCGGTGAAACCCTGGGTGAAACCCTGGGCCGCTGCAGCGGAGTGCGAGAACTTAACCTCTCGGCCACGGGGCCCGCCCCTACAAAGTACAATTTAATGCGTTATCTTAATGTATGAATCTATAACAGTTTAAAAAATTGGATCAGAGACCGATATATAAGTAAATTCTAAGCCTGGTTTGAATTTTTTTTTTTTTTTTCAGTTTAAACTATGCTCTTAGCTTAGAAGGAGCTAAGCAGGAATCTTATGAAGTATGCTAATCCTTTTTTTTACTGTCCTTACCCCATCCTAGCTTGCCCTAAGTTAATCTGATGGGGAGCCCTCTCATTTCACCACTCTGCCTTCCTGCTCCATGGGAACCTCCAGCCTCCAGCAGCAGCAGAGATGAAGGGAACAACCAAAGCAGTTTTCCTAGTCATTTCCCTCGGTTCCCCCAGTTTTCCAACGTTGCTCTGTAATAGTGTCCAACCCAGTTATCTAGACATTTGACAAAAGAGCAAGTCAGGGATAATTAATTTCTGCCAAGACCTAAGGACAACATGATATTTTCAACTGGCACATGAATTTTGAGTTTTGTGCCAAGCACCATATTATGAACTGAGTAGATAATGGAAACAGTGTTGATTGAGCAGTTAAACTGGCACATGAAATCTCATTCTCTAAGTCACCACTTTTTAGTCTTATAATTCAAACAGATTAAAGTGTGACTAAAAAAACAGAATCTCACTGGTCCTGCCACCTGGCTTTTTTCACTTATATTTGAAATGTATAAGTGAAGGAAAAATTCTTAGAAGAGATTGAAGAACTTTTTTTGTTAAAGATCTGTCAACTTGAACAGTTTTACAAAATCCTTGGCTCTAACTAAATGCACATAATGAATTGACAGCAAATTTGAGGAAATACTAAATGGTGAACCAGAGCCTAGAAATTTGGGAAAATAGCTATTTTAAAGTGACAACCCAGGAAACTCCCAAATTTAGTTCTCCAGTACTGAACCATGCTGTGGAACAATTTTTCACACCCTGGTCTTTGCTTTGGATTAAGTTCAGCTGTAAGACTGGGAATAGGCAAGGAAGGGCTGATAAGGAAGGTTTAGAGGCAGAAAAGACAGGAGCATCTATTACATTTAAAGCATCATGCTAGATGATGGAGAAGAAAAAGGAAAGCAAGTAAGAGAAGGAAAGGAAAGAAAGATTGAAAAAGAAGAAAAGAGAAAGACTTGATTTCTGGTGTTCATCATTTTATTTGCTTTTGGAAATTAGTCATTTATGGAAATGCCATTCATCTATTGTTTCTTATACCCAAAAGGTGAATAGTAAAGGTGAAAAACCTAAGGCAGAGAAAAGTAAAATCCACAATCATCAAGGAACCAAGGAAAGTCTTGATTTTTCAAAAGATTGGAACTTTTGATAGCAAAACTTAGAAGAAACGAATTTAAGCAGCAGTGAAATAATGAAGCAAATCAAGTAATCACATCTATTCAGCACATATAATATGGGTGGTTTTATATTTGAATTGTAATGGATAGTGTAACAATTATACATTCTCTTCTGAAAGCTTTTTTTCCACTCAGCATTACATCTTTAACCTCTTTGCATATCAGAATTCAGAGATAATTTAGAGATTTTATATATCTATTAAAAATTGAAAACAGTTACATTCAAAAATAAGATTTCCTATTTTCCTTAAATGTATTAGCCAAGGTTGAGATAGTTTTTTTCTCAAATATTCTGTCAAAATAATTCTGACATGAAGAAAAGAGTGAAATTCAGGTAGTTAAACGAGGAGACATTAAGTTTTTTGGTTCTTCCTAACATCTCAGTGTGACTTTGTCATTCCCTTTTAAAAAAGCTATTCATAAAATAACATCATTATGTAAAGTTAACTTTGTTGACATCACTGTTAACTTGGATGTCGTCTTTCCAGACATTTTTATGCGTACACATGACACAAATAGAATTAGAATACATTTTTTTCTATCCAAATATGTAATTATATCACACATTTCGTTCTGCAAATTGCTTTTTCTACTTAATGTATCTTTCCACATCAGTAAATTTAGATCAGACTCATTTTAATTGCTGTATAATACGCGTTACTGTACTGCAACTTATTTCTGTTTTCATTATTTGCCACTGCAAATTATGTTGCTATTAACTTTTGCATTATTTAAACATGTTAAGACATTTTTCAAAATATGAAAAAAATGTTTTCATAAACAGAATAGGATTGAACTTTAAATTCACACTTGAAATTGCACACTACTTTTGGATTGGCCATTCCTTTGGTTCTTGCTGATTTCACACCTACCACTGGCTAATTTACTAAAGCACTAATTAGAAAATACTGTTAAAAAAATTAAGAAAATCTATATGTTCTTTAAAACTTAAAAAACTGTTAATACCTAAAAAGATTAAAGCATTAAAGCAAATTTCAGAGCCAAATTTACTATCTGTGTAAGCCACCATAGAAGCTGGAAAAAGTTGTCAAAAAGAATTAAGACAGGTGCAAACCCCATTTAAAAGTTTTGAGCTTATACCCTGGTCACAGGATCACCAAGAATATTTAGTATAACAAAGGGAGATGAGGCAAAAAGGGAATTAAATATAAATTCACCTGCCAGCCTCTCCATCTTCATATCCCTTCCCTTGGAATATCGTGCTCTCTCCATTCTCCCCAAAGGAGGTGGTGATTACTTCCGATATCATATTTTGGTTACTTTATTATGAATTAGCTTTTAAAATTCACTTTGTCTTGATTTTCAGCTTGCGTCTCCGTTTCAGTTTGTACTTGAAGGGAAGAAGACTGGATTGAATGCGTTTGGGTCTTTGAATTTCACAGTCTGGATTCAAAGCTCAGAATGGGAGGAATATAGGCTTTGCTTAGTGAATTTCAAGCACTCAATTCTCGGGAGTAAAGGCTGCGACTGTGAGCCCAAAGGTAAAGGCAGACAACCGCCAGACAGGCATGAAAGTGGGGGAGGACCTTTAGTAAATATTGCATGCCTCCTGGGGCCAAGCGAGCCTGCCTCAAGCAGGAGATACAGGGAATTTGTTAAATAAAGAAGCCATTTGGGGCAGACAAAAGCTTCTGGCACAGGAAGTTAGTTCGACTGAGGATACCGAAATGTAGGCATTTGAATAGGTTCCTCGGGGTGTGAGGGTGAAGTGGAACCTGATTGAAAAGAAGCAGCCGCTGGTGGCGAGGCTCTCCTTAAGCGATTCCTGGTTTCTAGGTAGTTGATGTAAACTCCGGGTCCAGGACAAAGTGTCCTTGAGAATTTTAAAAGGTTGAGCACCTGGGAGATTAATGCAATGGTAGCACTACCTCCAAGTATACTACCAAGCAAGCCATCAAATGGAAAAGCTCACAGATCAAATTAAGATGCTAGAATCATTAATTTAACTCACATGGCACAAAGCATGGGGCATGAGATGGGGCACACTGATGCACTTAGGATGTGTACAGTGCAAGTGGGGTAGGAAGGGTAGCAATATTCATACGACCTCTCTGATGCATGATATGGTTACAAAAAATGAGGACAAGGACTGAGGATGAGAATTTGAGATTGAATTGGGGCCAGGATTCTGCAGAAGGAATGTACCAGGACACAATCGCACCGGCTTGCTCTATGAGAGGCCCCGAGGGCAAGACTGGCCACAGAAGTAGCTCTCCTTAGCTTGATGAGCACCTATAGAACTTATTTTCACTGCTTGGGCAGAATACATGTGGGCTAGAATGGATGTCACCAATGGCTGGCCAATTCCAGAGTCAGGGATGTTGAGCGCCTTTGCCATATAAGGATATTTAGTGTGAGACTAAGTGTGAGGTGCTTCTAGCTGCTTCCATCGCTTTGTGTCTTGTGTTCTGCGCACATGTACTCTGCTTATCTAAATCTACCACGTAGTACCGGTCACTAACTTATTTACAGTTAATACGCCTTATGTGTTACATAATTTTCGTTTTCTCTTCCATAGTCAAAGTGAACATTCTCAGACAGTTCAGTAAACACACATTACACCAGATTAACTGCACAGTTCTCGTCCTTTCTGCAACTCTCAATCTTCCCTGCTTCTTAGCCTCCCCCAGATCCCAGATCTCATTTAAATCTCATATCCTCCCTCAGTCACTTAATTCTACAATCATACTTAACATTCCCAAACTGCGTAAGGCTTTGCAGATTCCTTCAGCACTTTCCAATGAACCATTAAAAACTGTCCATCCCTGGGGCCGGCCCTGTTGCCAAGTGGTTAGGTTCCGGCACTCTCCTTCGGTGGCCCAGGGTTTCGCCATTTGGAATCCAGGACGTGGACATGGCACCAGTCATCACGCCATGCTGAGGCAGAGTCCCACATGCCACAACTAGAAGGACCCACAACTAAAAATACACAATTGTGTACCCGGGGGGGGGGGGGGGGGGGGCTTTGGGAGATAAAGGAAAAATAAAGTCTTTAAAACAAAACTGTCCAGGGGCTGCCCGGTGGCGCAGCGGTTAAGTGCGCACGTTCCGCTTCTCAGAGGCCCGGCGTTCTCCGGTTCGGATCCTGGGGCGGACATGGCACCGCTTGGCAAAAGTCATGCTGTGGTGGGTGTCCCATAGGAAAAGTAGAGGAAGGTGGGCAGGGATGTTAGCTCAGGGCCAGTCTTCCTCAGGAAAAAGGATTGGCAGCGGATGTTAGCTCAGGGCTAATCTTACTCAAAAAAAAAAAAAACCCCAAAATTGTCCATACCCACTGGTGCCCTGATAAATTCTTATCTCATTAGGTCAATAAAAATGGTTCCTTTTATCTATTGAAACTCTACGGAAGAAAAGCCCTTGTTTAATTATCTGCTACGTCAGTCTCTGTCAGGATAAGAAAAATATGATTATTATTCTTAAGTCCACCAATGGCTCGTTACTGTCTTTCCTTATGCCACTTGCATCTTCCAAAAGCATAGTGAAAAATAAAGTGAGTTTCAACTTGGAGAAAATATCTATAAGAGTTCTTTACATTTATACAGCACTCTTTTACATGGGAAAATATGTATAAATTTTATTTCACATGATCCTTAAATTACACTCTGAGGTTAACTACCATTTATATGTGAAGAGACTCAAGCTCTGAAAGTTTAGGTAACAAATCCCATGTTGTTTCACTGCCTCCCCTTCACAGTCTGAGTCGACTATAATGCCTGTCTTCGTTGAGAAATCTATTTTCTGTCCTTAAGCCATTGTAATAAGTCAAGCTAAAACTTAAAAATCACCTCAAAATTAATGCTTCAGTCGTTCATTCAATTAATATTTGTTAATACTAGGTATCAGATATTTTGCTAGGTGTTGAGGTGAGCAAAATAGACACAGTGCCTGTTTTCTTGGAGGTAACGAATGGTTAAATCCTTTGACCTTAGATATTATCTTACTTGACTCTTTCTAAATGGACATTTATAGCAACTACGTGCCCGGTATTGTGATAACTACTTTAAATGCGTTCTCTCGTTTAATTTTTGTAAAATGAGATATTGTCCTATTAGAGATGATGAGGGTTAGAGCATGAGTAACAACTTCCCAATGGACACACATCCTGAACTGACTCTAGAACTCATAATCTTAGCTATACTTCTATACTAATTTCTCTCCATTTCAGAATGTTGACACAACCTCCAATTTTAGTATATTTTTATTTCTAATTGTATTATACCATTTTTAAAAACAATCCTCTATTCCCTAGGCATGTGAATGCCTCTCCCAGCTTTACAAACTTTTATGGGCTTCTCTTCCTCTGCTAACTATGAACAGTGGTGGTGCCCAGGATTCGGTTCTAGTCTCAGCTTTCATGATTTCCCCTTGTTTTCCACTAGCCCCTCTATACCTCTAGGCTAATTGTTCTCCACTCTGTATCTGCAGTTTAAGAGTCTGCAGTGCCCCGACCCCAGACATATCTGCCTACTTGGTATCTCCATTCATGCTAACCTGACTCAGTTTCCTCGTCTGTAAATAAATATGAGTAATAATTTTCTTACTCTGTTGTGGTGCGGATTGGTGCTAATGTATGTAAAAGACCTCCCGGATAGGCACTCAGTAAATGGTAACCACAATTCTCACTGTGGGAATTCCACTAGCATCTCAAACTTAACATGTCCAAAATCAAACCCATTATCTTCTTTCCCCACTCCTCTTTCAGCATTTTCATGCTATTCATGGCACTATAATCCACCCTCTTATCATGGCTGGAAGCCTGATGGTTATCCTAGGACACCTCATTTCCTCCACCTCCCATATCCAAATAGTTACTAGTCAAGTCTCTCTTTAATATATTCCAAACCAATCAACAGGCTTCCATGTTAGCTACTGATATTGAGCAAGTAGTGTGTAATGAGCTTCTTCGTACTCCCCAGAATATTCCTGTGAGGGAGATAGTATTATAACCATTCTTATATGAGGAAAAAGAAGGCAAGAGCTTAAGTGACATGGCAAAGGTGGTACTGGTTCAAACCAGTAAAATCTAGATTCAAACTCTTAACTGCCTGACTCCAAAGCCCCAGATGTTCTTGCTGCACTGTTTTCCAGTGGATCCTGATCTAGACCCATATTGGTAGGCCTAATTATTAAAATTTATTTCTAGCGTTGCCCCGTTGCAATACCTTCCCCCTTGCAATTCCTTCTCCCCATAGGAGAGTAATCTAAAATGCTAATCTAAGTGTGTTACTCCTCAAAACCATTTTTTTTTTTTTTGAGGAAGTTTGGCCCTGAGCTAACATCTGCTGCCAATCCTCCTCTTTTTGCTGAGGAAGATTGGCCCTGAGCTAACATCCGTGCCCATCTTCCTCCACTTTATACGTGGGACGCCTACCACAGCATGGCCTGCCAAGCGGTGCCATGTCCGCATCGGGGATCCGAACCGGGGAACCCTGGGCTGCTGAAGCAGAACATGCGAACTTAAAAGCTGGGCCACCGGGCCGGCCCCTCCTCAAAACCTTTTAATGCCTCACATTTGCCTATCCTATAGTGTTTCTTTAGTATACTATCTTAATCCAAATGGTCTTTGGAGATTATAAAAAATGCACATTCTGGGAAATCATCACAAATGCACAGAATCAGAATCTCTGGCCCAAGAATATGCATTTTAACAAGGACCTTAGATAATGCTTAAGCATGGTAAAGTCAGAGAGTCAAGAGGCCTACTGAATAAAATTTGAATTCATTTTTATGACAAAACAGTCCTACTGGAGGAGCTTCCAGGCTGGTGAACACGTGGAGGTGCTGGCAGAGTGGTGTTCCTGGAAAGAGCATGGAAGCTCCGCACCCCTTCCCGCACACCTTGCCCCGTGCATCTCCTCTATCTGGCTGTTCCTGACTTACATTGTTTGGTAATAAGCCAGTAATCAAGGTCACAGTAAGTACAAGGCTACATTTCCCTTAGGAAGCTAACAGATACTAAACCAGGCATCTTCATTTTGAAACAAACTGGACCAATTTGAATGAACTTCTTCAAGAATCAAGAACTAAGTTCTGTTATTGTTCTAGAGCAAATAGCATTAAAAAAAAAATCTTTAAAAAAATGCTTTTAAGGAAGTTATAATCAGGGGCTGGCTCAGTGGTGTAGTGGTTAAGTTCGTGTGCTCCGCTTCGGTGGCCCAGGGTTTGCAGTTTCGGATCCCAGGCGTGGACCTAGCACTGCTCATCAAGCCATGCTGAGACAGCATCCCACATAACATAGAGGAAGATTGGCACAGATGTTAGCTCAGCGACAATCCTCCTCGAGCAAAAAGAGGAGGATTGGCAATGGATGTTAGCTCAGGGCCAATCTTCCTCACAAAGAAAGAAAGTCATAATTATTTTAGCCAAAAGGAAGGGAATATGAAATAAATCTGCTCAGTTTAGGTATTTACAAAGATCCTACTGGAGTCATGGAACTAATTTTTTTAAGATTTTATTTTTTTTCCTTTTTCTCCCCAAAGCCCCCGGGTACATAGTTGTATATTCTTTGTTGTGGGTCCTTCTACTTGTGGCATATGGGATGCTGCCTCAGCGTGGTTTGATGAGCAGTGCCATGTCCGCACCCGGGATTCAAACCAGCGAACCCCAGGCTGCCTAGAAGTGGAACTTGCGCACTTAACCACTGCGCCACCGGGCCGGCCCCTGTGACTTATTTTTTTGACCCATGGATTACCTACTTACAAGTCTGTTTTTAATTTTCAAGTATTTTGTGTTTTTCCACTCATAATGCTATTGATTTCTAATTCAATTCTGTTGTAGCCAGAGAACATATTCTGTAAGATCTCAGTGTTTTGAAATTTATTGAGACTTGTTTTACGGCATATTGTTTATCTTGTTTATAAGCATTTTCTTTATCTCGTTGAACGTTCCATGCGTACTTTAAATAATGTGTATTCTTCAGTCATTGGGTGTAACGTTCTATAAATGCGATTTAGATAAAGGTGGTTGGTAAAGTTGTTCGGGTCTTCTATATACTTGCTGAACTTTGAGCAGTTGCTCCATTCATTTCTGAGAGGTGGTGGTAAAACTCCAACTATTTTTCATTTGTTTCTCTCTCTCTTTAGTTCTGTCCATTTTTACTTCATGTATTCTTAAATAGTTTTGATCCAAGCATATTTGATCCAAGACCTAGGCATTAGGTCTTCCTAATGAAATGATTCATTTTGTGATTTCTTAAAAATTATTTTATCATCCTGTTATTCTCTTTTAATACTCCTTTTCTTGAAGTATATTCTCTCTGATATCCTCCTATTCTAGTGTAAACCCATGACAATTACATTTTCAACATCACTCCACCAAAACTCTTCCTGTAAAGATTGCAAATGATCTCTGCATTGCTAAATCCAATGGTAATTCTCAGTCCTTATCTTACTAGACCATACAGAGGAAATCAGCATTTCCACAATAACTCTAAGTCATGTACTAAGATAAAAATTCAACTAACAGAAAAGATGCTTCACGTTTAGCCCCCTTGGACAAACATCTATAATACCTTCATAGATATTCAATATTATACCCTTGGGGCTGGCCCAGTGGCGTGCAGCAGTTAAGTGCACAAGTTCCACTGTGGCAGCCCGGGGTTTGCCGGTTCGGATCCCGGGTGCAGACATGGCACCACTTGGCAAGAAATGCTGTGATAGGTATCCCACATATAAAGTAGAGGAAGATGGGCACGGATGTTAGCTCAGGGCCAGTCTTCCTCAGCAAAAAGAGAAGGATTGGCAGCAGATGTTAGCTCAGGGCTAATCTTCCTCACAACAAACAAACAAACAAACAAACAAAAACAAAACAAAATCAATATTATACTCTTCTTTGTTCCTTTTTTTATAAAGATTTTATTTTTTTCCTTTTTCTCCCCAAAGCCCCCCAGTACATAGTTGTATATTCTTAGTTGTGGGTCCTTCCAGTTGTGGCATGTGGAACGCCGCCTCAGCATGGCTTGATGAGCGGTGCCACGTTTGTGCCCAGGATCCAAACTGGCAAAACCCCGGGGCCACCGAAGCTGAGCGAAGCCGAGCACGGGAACTTAACCACTCCACCACGGCCCGGGCTGGCCCCTTCTTTGTTTTTCTAAACAGTGTTATTCCTTTTGTTTTCAAACGTAAATGTGACTTCTTTTCCAATATATGTTTTCAGTACCCTCTTTCACATGTATATTATCAGTATAGCTTTCCAAAGACCTTTTTGGAGTTTGCTAATTTATAATAAGGTCCACCTTTTCCTCACCTGCTAAGCACCAAATGTCTACTCTTCCATGCTGGTATCACGAAGTTCTTCCTTCTCTACTTACCAGTAGGCAAATCTTGGAGTGGATCTTTGGTATATTTATGTATATAATGGAGAGCCTATAATTTTAATTTAAAAGCCTGGGGTGCTGATACCTAGGTCCTCTCTGATAAGCATTTTGCTTACCTCCTGTAATGTAGTTCTCATAAATAACAATGTTTTATTTCTAATTTGTTTCTGTGGTCTTTTCTCACAGAAAATCGATATATTCTTGGAAGGATCCGGAGCAACACAGACCCTAAGACCAGTGGAGGTAGAGTTCCAGGGTTTGGATCAAGTGTGCATATGGTGAAATTCCTTGGTGTCTTGCTTCCTTCAGGTGCCAAGCAAGCTCCATACTTGAGCTGTTTTCAGAAAGATATTGTTGTTTTCGGGTAGATATCATATACTGACCCTGTCTATCTGTTTGCCTGTCTGTTATGTCTAGCTTCCTTGTTACTGCTTCTTACCTGGACCCTAGAAAAATTTTGTCTACTCTTTTTCAACTTGGGAGAAACCCACTTCGCATTAGTAGTGCTTACTCCAACAGTCAGGATGGGAGCCCACTCCCACTTAGTTCATTTTAAACTATTGTGTTTTCCTTTATGCATAATTTGGAATTGGTACACCAGAAAAAAAAAATTGGTGGAATTTTTTTCTTGACTTATCTTTCATATTTTATCTGTCATAAAACTTTCTCAGTTTATGGGGCAAATTTTCCAACATGTCTGTAAAGCTTTAGTCAAATTTCAACCACTTATCTTGTACCACCCTCATAGCTCTAACCAGGTAGAATGCAAACTGTGGCACTAAGCAAGGATTAAGTAATTTAGCAACAAAATATGCTGTGAGAGTCATTAGACCCTTCTAATTATCACGAGTATGCTGTGAAGTGCAGGTTAATGAATTGTGGGGCACAGCCCATAGGAAACCCTTGCGGAACCCAAGAAGATTACAGCAGTACACCTTTGACACCTAGAGGAGACATTAGTCTCATTTTCAAGAACTCACTCCTTTTCAGAATGAGCACAGGCTGCAACAGCCTGTTTTCTTATCTGTCTCATCTAATGGAATACGGCCACAGATAACTGGTAAACTCCTGTGGTTTTCCATTAAGCTCAGTGCTTGACAGAAAAGCATGCACAAAACATTTGTGGTAAGGAAAAGAATGAAAATAAACAGAAGTGAAAGAAAAGAAATGAAGAGAAAAAGAAAAAGAAAAAGGCAAGAAAGTAGTCTAATAAAGTGCATGACTCAGCAGGGAAGAGCCTCCTAATCAGAAGAGGAAGTGTCTTACCTACAGAGATAAGAGGTGAATTGACGGGTCCAGGGAGTCAGGCTCCTCCTGGAAGTGCAGGCAAAATTTTGGATTTGTGCATGTGTGTTTTTCTCGGTAGAGTCCAAAACTTTTATCATATTCTCAAAAAGTTTAATTACTAATGCAGAACATAATAAACTGTTTTCAGAACCAGAGGTTACCAACATGTGACCCATCCCCTCTCCATCCCACCTCCATGATTGTGGTGATGACATCACAGGTGTACACATATGTAAAAAAATTATTGAATTGTATACTTGTTGTGCAATTTGTTATATGTCAATTACACTTCAGTAAAGCTGGTTTTTAAAAACTCCATAATAAGAAAACTAACAAGCCAATTAAAAATGGGCAAAATATTTGGGCAGACACTTAACCAAAGAAGACATACAGATGGAAAAAAAAACACATGAAAAGATGACCAAACATCATGGATCATCAGAAAACTGCAAATTAAAACTACAGTGAGGGGCTGGCCTGGTGGCACAACAGTTAAGTGCACACGTTCCACTTGGGCGGCCTGGGGTTTGCTGGTTCGGATCCCGGGTGCGGACATGGCACCACTTGGCACGCCGTGCCGTGGTAGGCATCCCACATATAAAGTAGAGGGAGATGGGCATGGATGTTAGCTCAGGGCCAGTCTTCCTCAGCAAAAAGAGGAGGATTGGCAGCAGTTAGCTCAGGGCTAATCTTCCTCAAAAAGAAAAAAAGAAAGAAAAATTGTATAGGGAAAAGAGGCTGGAGACTGGAATCCAGTCTGACTGACTGCCCCAAAAGGGCAATTTAAAATAAGTAAAAGATGCAGGGCACCTAACAACTGGAACAAATTAACTTTTAAAATGTGGTCTTCTTCCAGTCAACTGATTCATTGAAACATGAGGCTTGGGAAGAGAAAGGATGAGAGAAGAGTTGATGAGCCTTTGATTCCTGGGTGGCCACAAAGGCACCCGTGGTATGGAACTGCTGCCGTGCTGTGATCAGCTACTGGAAGTAAAAAGTTACCATTGAAATTCAGAAGTGATGGATCCAACTCCTGGGGCTCATGGGATGTATAAGGAAACAGAAAGTAATAAGAAACAAGCAAAATATGCAATCCCTTGGTTATTGTTATCTGTAATAGCTAAAATCAAAGTACAAGAGAGTGTTAGGGTAGATCCTGATGCTAGGCCAAGCTTGGATTCTGGCCAGCCTGAGCTACAGCTGCCAGCCTCAGACTCGCTTCCAAACGGAAAAATTATGCTGAAATAACAAATAGCAAAGAAGGAATAATTTGTAAGAGAATGGACGAAACAAAAGGGAAAGAGAAAGGGAAGAGACAAGGGATTTGTCCTACCAGGGTGAAAATTCTTAAAACAATTAAGAAACAAGACGAATAAAGCAGACATTGATGGGGTCAAAACAAAGGTCTTAATGCAGCACTATCAGAAGTTGGCTGGACTGATGAGAGCCCTACTGGTCCCTCAACACTGAAGGGCTCTAAACAAAGCTGCTTTATTCACCCTAGTTTGAAGGAATTCAAGAAACTTGACCTCCAGTTACCTAGGGTAATATTCCTGCAACTTAATCAAAATAAGAAATGATGAGAGGTCCTAGGTCCTTTGTCCTGATCCCCAGCGGGGGACCCAAAGCCATATGTACATGAGTCAGTAAAACAGTCAGGGGATACACAAGTGTCATTTCTGGGACTCCTTGACATGGAAGCCCCATGCACTGTGGTTCCAAAACCTGGTGGTGAAGACCTAATGTGGGCTACAGTTAGGTTGGAAGTATATAAGAACACAAGGGGTTGATGGGACTAAGGTGAAAATTTCCATGGAAATTGGTATGTTTGAACAGGCTTTATGTGAAGTGGTTGTGTCTCCTTTACCCAAACGTATTATATAGATGGATATTGTGCCTGACTGGGGAATGCCTCCCTCCCTAGTTTTGTACAAAGCATGTAAATCCACCCCTCTGCCTATACTGATTGGACACACCAGGGTTGACCAAGACAATATTTTTTTCTTTTTCTTTTTCTTTATTTTTGAGGAAGATTAGCCCTGAGCTAACTACTGCCAGTCCTCCTCTTTTTTTGCTGAGGAAGCCTGGCCCTAAGCTAACATCTGTGCCTATCTTCCTCTACTTTATACCTGGGACACCTACCACAGCATGGCTTGCCAAGTGGTGCCATGTCCACACCTGGGATCTGGGCCAGCGAAACCCGGGCCGCCTAGAAGTGGAACGTGGGAACTTAACTGCTGCGCCACCGGGCCGACCCCGACCAAGACAATATTTGAAGGAGTTGTTACCTAAAACATTGCTGATAGACTCTGCAATAATGAAACTTATTCCAGTGTTCTATTAAACCTATCTTTCAACAGAAAAGATGTCATTTACAATAAGCATCAATAAAATAAAATGATATAAAATATCTCCTAAGTATTTTATTTGAGAACCTCTACGAATAAAACTGTAAAACTTTTCTAAGGAATATACAGATAGGAAGACAATATTGTAAAGATACTAGTTCTTCTCAAATGAATTTATATTCAATGCTATCCCAATTAAAATACCAAAGGGATGGATTTCTTTTTGGAAGCTGAAAAAAATTAATCCTGGGAAATTCTAGGGGCCAGCCCTGTGGCGGAGTGGTTAAGTGTGCATGCTCCGCTTCGGCGGCCCAGGGTTTTGCTGGTTCAGATCCCAGGCGCCGACATGACACTGCTCATCAAGCCATGCTGAGGTGGCGTCCCATGTAGCAGAACCAGAGGCACTCACAACTAGAATATACAACGATGTACTGGGGGGTTTTGGGGAGAATAAGAAGGCAAAAAAAAATTCTGAAAAAGGAAAATGAAGAGGGTGTAGCCCAGCAGATATCTTATTTTATTTATTTATTTATTTTTTCCCTTTTTCTCCCCAAAGCCCCCCAGTACATACTTGTTTATTCTTCGTTGTGGGTCCTTCTAGTTGTGGCATGTGGGACGCCGCCTCAGCGTGGTTTGATGAGTGGTGCCATGTCCGCGCCCAGGATTCAAACCCATGAAACACTGGGCCGCCTGCAGTGGAGCATGCGAACTTAACCACTCGGCCGTGGGGCCAGCCCCTCCAGCAGATATTTTAAAAATAAGTAAGCAATTTGGTGCTGCAGAAGAAACAGATCAACGGGAGAAGATGGTCCAAAATAGCCCCAAGTACGTATGAAAATTTAATATATGGTAAAGTTGGTATTTCAAATCAGAGAAGAAAAGGAGTGTTCAGTGAATGATATTGGTTAGTTATTGAGGAAAAAAACACAAAGGTGGATCCCTATTTTACACCATACTCACAAACTCCAAAGAAATCAAAGATTTAAACATAAATGAAAACTGTCAAATTACTAGAAGAAACATTGGTAAATATTTTTAATATTTGATACTTATAACACTGGGATGAAAAAGTCCTTTTTAAGAAGGAATTGGTACACAAAGGCTGTAAAGGAACAAATTGTGAGATTTGATTAATAACTATTTTTTAAAAATCCTGTGGGGCAAAACCAAAATAGAAATCTACCTTTGCAATATATATCACAAACAAAAAGTTAATTTCTTTCATATACAAAGAAGAGGGAGAGTCCATGGTAAAGAGTCTGCTTAAACTATCACTAACTGAAACTGATGTGTTGGACTCTCCAGCTATTATGGTGGATTTGCTAGTTGTATCAATTTTGCTTTATATATTTTGAGACCATTTTATTGGGTTTATACATATTTACAATTGCTAAATCTTCATGGTGAATTGGACCTTTGTCTTAATGAAGTGATATTCCTCTATTCCTCATTTTGATTTTGGTCTTAAGGTCTATTTTGGATAGTAATATAGTTAAAATAACTCTCTTCTAATTAAAGTTTGCCTGACATATCTTTAAAATTTTTTTTTTTGAATTTCCAGATCTTTAGACTATAGGCGCATCTCTTGTTAAAAGCATATAGCTGTTTACCACTTCTTCCAGCTCCATGGGTACCAAGCCACAATCGTCTTTTATCTGGATAATTGCAGGAGCTTCTGACTGGTCTCTCTGCATCTCTCGTTGCCTAAATTCAGTGCAAAATTTCCTTTGGGTACGTGACTAAGGATGGAATTACTGGGTCATTGGGTAGTTGAATTTCATCAGTTATCTTTTGCTCATAACAGCCCCCAAATTCGGTAGCTTAAAGTAACAATTATTTATTATCATTCACACATCTGTGAATGGACTAGGGGGTCAGCAGATCCAGGCTGGGCTAGGCTCTGCTCCAAGCTAGAGATTTAGCTGAGTTAGGCTTCTCACTGAGGTTTGGACTAAGATCTAACACCACTTAGCAGAGAGCATGGAGTTGGGGGTGGGGTGGGGTGGGTGAAGAATTGGGGTCAGACTTGTTCAACTTTCCTAGATAAGCAAACTACTTTTTAAAGTGATGGTACAGTTTTACACTCTTACTAGCACTAAAGACAGTTTTCAGAGGCCAGCTGCGTGGCCGAGTGGTTAAGTTCACTCACTCTGCTGTGGCAGCCCAGGGTTTCGCCCATTGGAATCCTTGGCGCGGACATGGCCCTGCTCATCAGGCCATGCTGAGGCGGCGTCCCACATGCCACAACTAGAAGGACCCACAACTAAAAATATGCAACTATGTACCCACGGGCTTTAGGGAGAAAAAGGAAAAATAAAATCTTTAAAAAAATTTAGTTTGTAAAGTTTCCTATTCAGAACATTTAGGTTTTTACATCACTTTTTAATTCCTTACTTTCATTCTTGTCGTAAGCTTTTTATTAAACAGCTTTATTTTTACATAATTTATGTCTTATAAAGTTCAACTGTTTAAAGCATATAATTTAACGATTTTTAGCATTTTTACAGAGTTGTGGAACCACCACCATAATCTCATTTTAGAGTGATTCCATCACCCTGTCCCTATTAGAAGTCATTCCCTATCCCTCTGTGTCCTCACCCTCCTTCTTTTTCCTTCCCGTAGTTCTAGGATACCACTAATCTACTTTCTCTCTATAGATTTGCCTATTCTGAAAATTTCGTATAATATGTGGTCTTATAATACGTCATCATATATATATATGTGAGTCATATAATATGTGGTCTGTTGTGACTGGCTTCATACACTTACAATGTTTTCAAGGTTCATTCATATTATACCATGTATAGTATTTCATTCCTTTTTTATGGTCAGATAATATTGCATTGTATAGATGTACCACATTTTGTTTTTCCACTCATCTATTGATGGATATATGGGTTATTTCCAACTTGGGGTTACTGTGAATAATGCTGCTATGAACATTCATGAACAAGTTTTTGTGTGAATCTCTGTCTTCATTTTTCTTGAGTAATATACCTATTGCTGGGTCATATAGTAACCACTGTTTTTATAAACCCTATTTTATTTATTTTGTCTTGTTTCTTCTCCAAAAGACATCCTTTTCAAAATATTTCTCCTCTGATACATACAAATGGTTCACAGATAGGAAAATACAAATAGCATTTAACCATGAGAAAAAATGCACAATCTCATAATAAAAACGCAAACTTGAAGCACAGGATCCTTTTCTCACTTCAGACTGATAAAGATTAAATGTTTGATAATAAATCATTTTGGTAAAAATGCGTAGAAACTGGCACCCTTACACATGGTTGGCTACTTAACTTTACTCCAGTCCTTGAATATCTAATGAAGAGACAAGGGGTGCCAGTTTCAGTTTTGCCAATTCATTCACTGGGTTTCCTTATTTTCAAAAAAATGAGATTTGCATCTAATTTCTGAAATCTAGCCCAACTCAAATGATTCAGCCCTATCAATCAAGTCACAAACACTAAAACAACCCATGAAGGGTGGCTGAATTCACTTCAGAATAAGACAGGCGAGAAATACCTGCATTTGAAAATTTGCTGGGTTCCCAGCATTTTCTGGGGCTATAGCTAGAACTAGTTTTAACGGTCTTGAACAAAACGGAGTAAGAACGACGGCTTTCCGCGGCGCCCGCGCCTGCGCAGGAAGGCGGCTCGCGGAAGGCGCCGCGCGGCCGAAGCCCCGCCTCCTGCAGGATCTGCAGCTCGCCCGCGCGGGTCGGGCCAACAACACGGCCCGGGCTGCGCAGCTGGGCGCTCTCGGCCGCAGGGCCACGCCTGGGGCCGTCGGGGCTGCGCGCCCCGGAACGCCTAGCGCGCTCTGTGCTCGCGGGCGGCTGCCGTCGAGGCTGGAGCGGTGGCATCGGAGAGAGCAGGGCTGCGAGCACAGAAGGAGGGTGGACTCCTGGCGGCACCCCCGCTTTCAGCGGTGCCGCCGCATCCTTGGCTCGGATCAAGGACACAGATTTGTTACTGGATGATTTGTTGGTGCCGCTCTGGGACTCGACATCCAAGAGGTTCTCCGTGGTGATGACCCAGAACGTAGAGCCTGATCTAGTCGGCTCAGGCCTCACCCGCAGCCTGGTCCCCAACATCATCTCGCAGCTCTGCGGTTCCAGGCGCAGAGGCACTCCCTGTGCTTTTCCCTTGACTCACTCACTTGATCAGCTCTGGACAGGGGCCGCCAGCGCAGCCTCGGCTGGAGCCACCCAGTTGGAACTTTGGCCAAATTTCTGCAACACATATTTTTGATTAAAAAAAAAAAGTGACATGTTTCTAATTGAATTTTATCTAAAGCCCAGGTGGCTTTGGGAGGTGTAGAAGAAGGAAATTATTTCAATCAAGGACCACTTCATACAGACAGCCGTCTAACGTTTATTGTGCTTGTTATCAATTTATTGAAGTTCCAGATTCATCCTTCAATATCTGCTTTGTGGTAATGGATGGAATTCCTTTAAATCAATTCTTCTTTAGAGTGTTAAGTACAATGAAGTTTTCTTAATAGAGGGTGCTGGAAGGATATTGTAGGAGGAAGGGGGCTTCTCCTGCTGGTTCCAGGGGCCACACCATAGGTCAGCAGTGTCCATGAGAGAACACTTGGTGTGCCCTGCCTCAGCCATGAACCCAGAGTGCGAGTTCCCTCAGCCACCTCATGGCCCCAGCCCAGGCCTGGCGATCAATTTCCACAAGGCTCCAGGCCTTCCACTCATAGTAGTTTCCTCTGAATATGCACATACTTGGCCACCAGCTGTGTCTCACCTGGAGAATTGTGTCCCACTTGTCTGGGGAATGCACACCAGCTCTGGCCCATGCAATCCAGCAAATTTGTCTGCTATCCAGCAGACTCCAACTATGCCTTTTCCATTAACATCTTAACCTCAGCTTTGGTATCTAGGATACCATACTGAGTTCTCTTACATACTTTATTTTTTACTTAGTCTTATTACAGTTTAATATTCTTTACATTAAACTTTCCTGTTTATTTATTTTGAGGAAGATTAGCCTTGAGCTAACATCTGCTGCCAATCCTCCTCTTTTTGCCGAGGAAGACTGGCCCTGAGCTAACATTTGTGCCCATCTTCCTCTACTTTATATGTGGGACACCTGCCACAGCCTGGCTTGCCAAGGGATGCCATGTCTGCACCTGGGATCCGAACAGGTGAAACTTGAGCTGCCAAAGTCAAATGTGGGAACTTTGCTGTGCCACAGGGCTGGCCCCTAAACTTTGTGGTTTGCCTTGATAGGAGCCAGACTGATAGACTTAATAAACATCAGTTACATGTCAGGCAGTGTTCTAGGCATGAACAAGGCAGACAAGGTACTTGCTATTATGGCGCTTATATTTCACAGAGGTTTTTAACTAAGACCTAACTCGCAAGATAGGCTCAGCCATGCCAACTTTTGAGACAGAATATTGTAAGCACAAGGGGACAAGTGTAAAGAAACTAAGTGATAATGAACTTGATGTAATGAGAACTAGGAAGACCAGTGGGGCTACACTTCAGTGAGCAGAGAGAATAACAAGAGAGGAAGATGAAAAAACAAACCTTTTAGGTAAAGTTAACCGTAACTTATTGTCAGGGTGGTTTTGAGAATGAATGAAAGCAGTATACTAAAAGTCACACTAGGGTAACAGGAGCAAGCTGGGACTTATGGTCACCCAATTTATAGGCCACAGTAAAGGAGTCTGGATACTATTTTAAGCGTGACAAGATGTAACTGGAAGGCTTTAAGAAGGGGAGTGACATGATCTGACTTTAAAAGATCACTCTGATTATGTGGAGAATGAACTATGAGGAAGCAAAGGTGGAAAAAGGGAGCTAACACAACCACAATTATGGAAAATGTGGTGTACTCAGAGGCTCTTTTGCGACAGTCAGGGGTCTTTCATTCTTTCATTTCCTCTAACATACAAAGTACCACTGTAAGGATTATGTTGAGAGTAAGGAAGCTCATGCCTGGGCTGAACAGAAATAGACAGTAGCAATTCAAATATCTTTAGTAAGTAAATAGAAACATAGGGAAGGGAGTGTCAGAACTACAGAAAGGCAGGCATGCAGGTGTTAATGAGTGCCATAGTGGGTGGGAGGTGTTTTCTTACATAAATGGGAGCTGACCGAAAAGGTAGCAGAGACCTTGCCCTGGAGGGCTGTGTGAGTCTTTTCTGTAGTCCATTGAAAACTATAGAAGGATTTTAAGTAGGATAGTGATAAATATGTCATATGGATGCCTTGACATCAGTGTAGACTGAATTTTAGACATCAAAGACTGGAGGAGAAAGGAAGTAGGAAAGACTCTAAGAAGGAAGAAAAGAATTCTCACGGGGGGAGGGCAGGGGGAAGAAAGCAACGTAATATATTAAATATGCAAAGCAATGTTACTAAGGCTTTTTCGTTTCATCTGCAGAATAACAAGTACTATTTTCATATGTATGAGACTTTCTTAGAAGAAACTTACTCAAGGTTACAACAGGTACTGAGTGGCCAAACCAGGATTTAAAGCTGATATTGTTGTTATAGGAAGGACAAAAATAAAACAAAACAAAAAAAACCAAGCCTGTGATGTCATATGTACTTTCAGAATTTTTATTTCAAAACAAAGAACTACAGTAACATTAATAATAGAAAATCCATTTGGAAATATTCACAATCTGGTCACTGAGAAACGGGAAAACTTCCACACTCCGTCACTGCCAACCCACTGCTTTTGAGGAGCCAGAAGGAGAGGCACAGTTAGAGGAAAGTCACCTGTTCCAGCAAAGCCCCAGTCCATAGCTCTATGAGTTTTTATCCAAAGGCTCAAGGACCAGAGGGAATGGTGAGAACTGAGAACTAAAATACTGCCGTAGGCAAGGGTTTGGCTAAAGGGCCTGAAATGTGTAAGCACCAAGGAGGGAAAGGGAGACCAAGCAACATACAAGAAAGGGAAGATCGGGGTCCAATCTCCATTTATAAAAATACTGGGAAAGTAGATGACCGTGGAGGTGTCCGTGACCTGTAGCAAGTGTAAATCCCTCCACCTCATCCAACTCTCTGAAACACTCTAGTTAGAAAAGTCTTTAGCTTGTTTCTTAGCCCCTGAAAAGAATGCCTCCCTTTCCCCCAAGACCCTCCTCCAGGGTCCCCAGGAGGCCACATGTCCTGAGCTCACACTCTCCTTCCTACTCCCATCGTCTGGGTCTGGAGTGAGGCCGAGCCCTCCACTCTCAATCTCAAGATTTAGGGAGTTCTCCCCCTACTCTCCAACAAGGAAAGGTAGCCAGATGAGACTGAACTCTAAAGTCTGGAAGAAAACCATAGATGCAAATTCGACCCAGCAGAGGCAGTGTTATTTACATACATAGGGATGAGTTTTAACACATTCTACCCAAAGCGGGGCTGTGGGAACATAGAGGAAACAAGTTACCAGTAAACTACTTCCACCCAGAGCAAAGTGACAGTGCACATACATTCATACTCTCAAGTATGGGCTACACCGCACATTTACTCAATACCATCTCAAATGTGGCCTGCGGGAAAGACTCAAGTTCTCTAAGACCACTTGACATAATACTATGGTAACATGGTAACAGGCTAACTTGACATGGTAACAGACATAAACAAGCATGCAATGACCCTAAAGCAATAATATACTTCAACTAAACAATCATTAAGAAAAAATCCTCCCCCAGAGCTGAGGTTACAAATTTCAAGTTAGCTATGAACATTCTCCTCCGAATTCCTTTTAAAGCTGTGGCTTATAACAAAATAAAAATCAACATCTAAAATCTCCTAAAGAACAAAATGGAGAAACAACAAACCTCTACCAAGAATCAATATTTTAGGTTGGTCATTTGGAGGGCTTTCCCATCAAATGCGTGGTAGAAGTACTTGAAAAAAAAAGTGAGTCCACTACAAGGGGAAGAAGTTGTTTGATGCAGTGAGGGGAGAGAAGATTTCTAGAAATAACCTTGACTTCTCTAGACACTATCCAAAATTAGAACCCATCAACCACCATTAACCACAATGCCCATCTTAGCAATAATCCTGGATTTCAAGTAATACTACATATAATCTTAAACAAAGAAAAAATTTCCAAAGGAAACCAGTAGCTTCTTTACACAGGCACATGACTTTTCTGAGAAATTAAACTTGAACTTTCCATCTGAAGGACAGAAATTGTTAAGAGGCAATGTGCAAACCTCACACACATCATATACCCTCCAATAACGCATTACATTTCTCCCTAAATTCTTCCATTCTTATTGCACCTTAGCCTCTCCAGTATCAAATCTTCCATCCTATAACCTATCTTTAAGCACCTCCCTCCAACCTCAATTTCCTTATGTTTTCATTATTTGGTAAAATTACTTTACACTTAAAAAAATAAATATTTATGCAATAAAACCAGAAGGTAAAATAAATAAAACTCAAGTTAATTTGCTCTGCAGAGCTGTATGGAAGTGAGGAAGGTGCTCTTATTGAATCCCTCTCTGTCCTCCACACTCATGTATATTTGTTTCCTGGTAAGTCTGAGGCTGGGGGGAATTGTACCCTCACTCTCATTCCCCTATGTGCCCTCGTGAGGCAATATTAGAACCTAAGGGGGAGGAGCTGGCAAAGCTGTCATATGCCAAGTGGCCAATCCCTCCTGAAATGAAGGTAGGTTCACTTGGTCTCTCCTAAACAGAAGAGAATGTCCAAGAAATGAAATGTTTAAAAAGCCATTGAAGATACAACTAACCTCAGCATTGGGTTCCTCTGAGTGCTCATGGAGTGTGTGGGATGAGAAAGGAATCAAGTAGCAGCATTCAGAAACAGTCCTGGGTTACAACCTGATGAGGTCTCTCCCTCATTCAGAGAGAGGCTGCTTTTCCATGTTGGGAGGGGGGCGGGAAGCAGGCATGGCTTAGACATTGGTGGTGGTCTCCTTGACAGGCTGGATGCTGTTCATCTCCATCATGGGGCCTTTCTCAGCTCTATTAGGATCCTGTGCCTGCACTTCAAAAGCTCGCGTAATTTCCTCAAAAGTCCTGCCACGGGTCTCAGGGACTTTGAAGTAGGTGAAGACCAAGAAGATAACAAGGAAGGCGGAGAAGACAAGAAAAACGTAGGCTCCTAAATAGGTCTAGTGAAAGGAAACAAAAAACAAGTGTTGATATAAAAATCTGGTCATTGACAAACTCCAGTTTCCTTCACATCCATATTTCCAATAGGCTTCACGCCTATATTTAACCTGATTGATGAACATCCCATGCTTAGTGAGCCTGTAAGATCATGAAGCTATTAACACTAATTCAAATTATAGATTTTAAGTACAGATCTTCCTCGACTTACGATGGGGTTATGTCCTGATAAACCCATCATCGTAAGTTAAAAATATCATTAGGTTGAAAATACATTTAATATGCCTAAGCTACTGAGCATCATATCTTAGCCTAGCCTACCTTAAACGTGCTCAGAACACTTACATTAGCTTATAATTGGGCAAAATCATCTAATACAAAGCCTATTTTATAGTAAACTGTAGAATATCTCATGTAATTTATTGACTACTGTACTGAAAGTGGAAAACAGAATGGTTGTCCAGGTATGGAATGGTCCTAAGTGTATCGGGTGTTTACCGTCACCATCGTGTGGCTGATTGAAAGCTGGGACTCAAAGCTGTTGCCCAGCATCATGAGCGTATCTTACCACATATTGCTAGCCCAGGAAAAGATCAAAATCCAAAATTCCAAGTATGGTTTCCACTGAACGTGTATCACTTTCTCACCATCGTAAAGTCGAAAAATTGTAAGTTGAACCATTCTAAGTCAGGGACTGTTTGTATTGGTTTGGAATCCTTTGAGGCTTATCACTATCATTCTGTTTCTAGGCAGAACTCTGCCTGTATCATCTCAGACTAGCAGTCCTTTTTAAAAGTTTCCAGTTTTGCCCTCATGCTTCAATCTTTTCTGCTATAATCCCTTCTTTTTCTATGTATCATTGAATATTAGGGAAAAATCTGGTTTAAAGCCCTTGATATCTAATCCTTCATGATGTCAGTAACCATTATTAAGGTATATCTTAAACATGTTGGCTTAAGTGGGCTGGTTTCAAGATGGACTAGGTGAGTTTTATTTTACTTACTGCAGCTGAGGGGAAGAGCAGTCCAACTAAAAAGTTGGAGGTCCAGTTGGAACAACCAGCCACTGCCACTGCAGCTGGGCGAGGTCCCTGGCTGAAGAGTTCGGCCACAATAAACCAGGGAATGGGGCCTGGGCCAACTTCAAAGAAGGCCACGAAGATCAAGATAGCCCCAATACAGACAAAACTCATCCACTGATAGTCACCCTATATGAGGAAGGAAGAGATAAAAGTTAACATTAAAGACAGCATGATGGGGAGGGGGGAGAGCAAAAGGGGGGATTAGGCACAGATGTCTGGTGATGGACTATAATCAGTTTTTGGGTGGTGAACATGATGTAATGTACACAAAATTCGAAATATATTACGATGTACATCTGAAAGCTATATAATGTTATAATGCAATGTTACTGCAATAAAAACAAAAAAGGAGAAAAAAGAGAGAGAGAATAAAGACCACCTGAGCTTTGGGAAGTTCATTGAAAAAAAAAAACATAAAGACAGCCTGACTTAGGTAGGATCCAGCTTGCCAGAGATGAGTACTGATTGATAATGAAAAGCTCCTTCTGTCCTATGGAATAATGGAGTTACTGGACTGAGCCAAAAGCCTTGGGTTTTTGAATCCTAGCTATGTGATTACACAAATGTCATTTTGCACTGAGACCATTTCATCATCTGTAAAACGGGAATAATAATTACCTCAAGATTACTTTAACAATTAGATAACTTTTTTTAAAAATAAAGATTGGCCGTGAGCTAACATCTGTTGCCGATCTTTTTTCCTTCTTCTTCTCCTTCCCAAAGCCCCCCAGTACATAGTTGTACATTTTAGTTGTAGGTTCTTCCAGTTCTGCTATGTGGGATGCTGCCTCAGCATGGCTTGATGAGCAGTGTTAGGTCCATGCCCAGGATCCGCACTGGTGAAACCCTGGGCTGCTGAAGCAGAGTGTGCGAACTTAACCACTTGGCCACGGAACCGGCCCCTAGATAACGTGTTTTACAAGCCATATGTTATATAGATTTAAGGATTCCAGCAGTTGTTTAATTACCTATCTCTAATGATCCACTTTTTTTTTAAAACTCTGGTAATGTTGCTTCTCTCAAATTTGACTTGATCCACCCCCAATCTTCAGTACCCATCCATCACAGAGAATCAACTGTAAGCTCTCTCCTTCCCCCGTCCCCTTCCTTTCCTTCACTCAAAGAGCACTCACCTTTAATAAGAGAGAAACAGTCATGAGGATAGAACAAAAAGCCATCCCTCCAAGGCCTATCATATGTAGCGTCCTTCTCCCTGCCCTATCCACCAGGAACAGCTAAAAGAAGAAGAAAATAACATGAGACTTCTGCTTTCCCCCTTCATGAAAACACTGTATGAGCTACCTGCATCTGCCTTCTCAATAGCAGGATACTTGTTGCAGTCACACTCCCCCTTTTCCAGTTCCAAGTTTAAAGCATCCTATATAATAATCTCTTCTGTATCTCTTTCTTTCCCATCCATTCCACATTTGCTTGAAGAGAGTGAAGACTACTTACACTCATCATTCAATAACTCTTTTTCCCCAAAGAGGAAAAAAGGTTTAACTAAATGATGGTAAGGAGGTGGAAGGACATGCAACCTATCTTTGAACACGTGTAGCAAGAATTCTCCTTCCCCCCTGCTGAAAATTATCAAATCATTCAACTTACAGAAACTACGGTGAAGATAGTATTAACCACACCCGCACCAATAGTGGCATAAATTGGCTCCTGAACACCTGCATCTCTGAAGATTCCTGTTGAGTAATAGAACACCTAATAGGAAACAAAAGAAGACGCACACTTGAAACAGCAACTATGCACAGCAGTTAAACAGAACTGTCAAAGTCCCAAAAGTTTCTAGGGTTTTTTGGTTCAATCACAGTATCTTTTCTGCAAATGAAATACCTTTTGTATCTTATCTCTATTCTCAATTCTAGTGGCTCATTTCCATTTTCTCTTCTAACTACGGTTATTCCTACCACTCCATTTAGTCTCTTCCTTACATTGACTTTATTACCTTATATAAAGGTTTAAGTCTTATTAAGTTTTTCATTTAAGCTTTTTCAATGGACTTTTCCCCTAACCCTCAAAACAGTGATAAGTACACTGATGTCCCAATTTGACAGTGAAGAAATTGAGGAGTAACCCCAGCTCACTCATACAGTTAGAAGCAGAACTTGGGCAAGTATTCTTAGCCCTAGGTGCTTTCCAAGTGTTTTAGGAAATAATACTAGCCACTACTTTAATTTAATATAGTAAATAAACTACTATTTAATATATACTATTTTTATTATTTACTCAATACAGTGCTAAAACATAGGGTTGCAACAACTATCATTGTCAAAGAGATGTCAAAATATTGGACTCAGACTTCAAGGTAACATGAACACAGTATCTAGATCATCCAGATTCAGTCAGTCCCTCAGGTATGGCTCAGGAATTTATTATTTCACCCAGAGTATTTGCCTCTATACTGGTACTCGCCAGACTTCTTTTTTGTTTCCTTTTTCTCCCCAAAGCCCCCCGGTACATAGTTGTATATTCTTCGTTGTGAGTCCTTCTAGTTGTGGCATGTGGGACGCTGCCTCAGCGTGGTTTGATGAGCAGTGCCATGTCCGCGCCCAGGATTCGAACCGACGAAGCACTGGGCCGCCTGCAGCGGAGTGCGCGAACTTAACCACTCGGCCACAGGGCCAGCCCCTCTGGTCAAGTGTTTTAAATGAAGTATTGTATGGCACCTTTGACACAAAAGTAGATACTCACAGCATTGATTCCAGAGAGCTGCTGAGAGAGCTGGAGCATGATGGAAATGATGATGGGCTGCCGGTAGCTGGGTGCTCTAAAGAGCTCTAGCACAGTGACTTGCTTTTCCTGGGCCATCCTAATACTCTCATCTTTCATCTCCTGGATGTCCTGAGCCACATCCTGGGTGCCCCACAATCGCTGAAGGACTAGCAAAAAGAACAAAGAGGAAAGGATAAATATAAAGTGCTGTCCTAAATTCATTTTTTGCAAAAGACAGCTGGGAAGAAGGCACACAAGAGGAGCCCTGGATGTGGCTGATCAATCAGCATCCATGCCTTAACTTACCTTCTCATCTCATTCTTTAAGGGTTGAAAAAGTTTCTTACTTAAGAGTAATAAGAAAACTCTCCACTTGGGTTCTGAGGGGCAGGGAAAGGAAATTACAAAAAATAGATCCAATACCCCCACCCTAAAACGAAGCACAACCCTAAAATTCCTATAGTGAAGGTGTGAAAAATACTCACTCTTCTTAGTACTCTCCTCTTCCTTTCTGTTAATGAGCAAGAATCTAGGACTTTCAGGGCAAAATGGAAGGGCTGCACTTTGTAGGATAGCTGGAATGATGGTGAAGGCCAATAGCAGGGGCCAAAGATCATCAGTTCCCAAGATGACTTTCAGACCAAAGATCTAGAAACCAGCCAAAGATAACACTATAGTATTATGCCACTATCTTATGTCACTATCTTATCCCATATAGTATTATTATAGTAGTATAAAGTAAATCCTGTACTTTATAGGTCTCAAGTTGATTTAAAAAAAAGTTCAGAAAATCATCCACTTTTTTTACCACAAGAAAAGATAAATTATGTTTCTTTTCCTTTCTCTACCCTGCCTGCTTCTTTAGCTGTCTGTGAGCTATCTGAAACTTATAATTGAATATGTGCCAGACATTCTTTTGAGTACTTTATCCATGTTAACTCATTTAATGAGCCATGAAACTAACATTCCTTAAGTATAACTTCTAGAGTACCTGGGCCACCAGAATCCCGACGACGATGCCCAGCTGGTTGAGAGTGCCAAAGGCCCCCCGTAGGGCAGTAGGAGATATCTCTCCAATGTACATGGGCACGAAACCTGTACAGAGTCCGCAGAAGAGGCCAATAATCAATCGGCCCAGAATCAGCATTTCAAATGACTCCGCTAATTTGCAGAACCCCATAAGGCAGCCACCAGTGACAGCCAACAGGTTGGCAATAAGCATTGAATTGCGCCTGAAAGGTTAAGCAAAGACAAGTGAAGTTAGCAAAATAGGCCCCAATCTCTCCCCTTCTTTCCTATCATTCTACTCTTTTCCAAACTCACATATTCTCTCTTTTTTTTAAAAGATTTTATTTTTCCTTTTTCTCCCAAAGCCCCATGGTACATAGTTGTATATTTTTAGTTGTGGCACTTGGGATGCCGCCTCAGCATGGCTTGATGAGCAGTGCCGTGTCCACGCCCAGGATTCAACCGGTGAAACCCTGGGCCACCGAAGCAGAGTGCGCGAACTTAACTACTTGGCCATGGGGCTGGCCCCTCACATATCCTCTTTTGGTCTAACTTGTCCACTTTCTATTATCAGATCATTTCTAGTTGGGCTAACTATGATCAATGGTTCTTACACCTCTATATGCATAAAACTCACCTAGAGAACTTGTTTAAGATTCCCCTGTCTTAGCTGTGGCCTAAGATTTTAGCAAGCACTTTTAGGACAATAATTCTCAAAGTGGTCCGCAAACTAACAGCAACAGTTAGAAATTTGCTACATTGTCCCCCTCCACCCCAGAATTACTAAATCATTAGGTCTGACTCTGGAGCAAGGCCCACCAATCTGTTTTTCTAAAAGGCCTCCAGGTGATCTGATGCAATGCAGGGTAGCAGAGCTCCAGGCAAGAGTGGTCATATTCAGTGCCAGCTGGACTAGGTTTCCCTTGATCAGAATTTGAGGCGCTCTCACTCGAACGCATCATCACTTCCCCGCCCTAATTCTCAGTACCTTTTCTCAGCATAACCAGTAAAACCCTCTTCCTTGCCCAGTTTCTGGTCAATACCTGCCAAAGCGGTTGACAAAGAGTCCAACGGAGAAGGAGCCAATCATACCACCAACGGAGAAGATGGCCACAGACAAGGACCAGAGGGACGTGAGTAACACCTCAGTGGGACGGTATGTTAACTTGTCTTCCAAACTGTAATTGAGAAAGTCCCTTATGATCTGCAAATTAAAATGGTTGATGGGAGGGCAGACTGTTAGAGCTGGATGAGAAAAGAGACAAATATTGCAGATCTTCCTTCCCCTAACAGAACAGCATTATGATTACCTTAAAAGTAAAGAATCAAGGGAATGAATAGATGGGATGGAAGAGATAGATAACATACTGGAGCCAATGTTACTAGCTCTGAAAAGAACAATTTTTTATTTGTCCTGAAAATCCCAGTAGGTAGTAGCACTGATGTTCAGTGACTACCCCAGCCCACTCCTAAGAACAACCCCCTCTTCTTTGTAACTGACTCCTAAGGAATAATAAAGGAAGTCTATCACCATAGGGTGAGAGGAAGAATGAGTATAGTCCACAGCATAGGGGGCAAATGAGCTTTTTGATTTGATTAGTGATTCAACCAGACTTTCCCATCAATATTATTCTCCCTCTTCAGTCTTAAGACAAGTTAGATACCAAGTTTGTCTTAAAGTCTTAATTCTTGAAACCCTTCTTAAAGGAATAATTTCCCTATTCCAAATTCTAACTCTACTTGCTGGGCACTCACCATCTCAGGAGCATTGATGACTCCAGTGTTGTAGCCAAACTGGAAAGAGCCTATTGTAGCAATGCTGATGGCAAAGATCAGAGAGGCGGTGACCTGAGGAGGGGGAGGAGGAAGGGGAGAAACAGTCCTTAAAGCTCTTGATTGACGAATGACTCATTAATTAAGGAGAGGTATTAGGAGAACTTGGCATATGAGTAGTAAGAAAAGAACAAAAACTTAATGAGATTTAGGTAACGAATGGGGAAGACAAAAGAGGAGGTTATACTGAAGAACTTATCTGGAGATAAACGGACAGGCATGTAGAATAAAGTTGGGAAAACTGACAAGAAAATTTAGGAAGAAAGAACTTGTTAGTCCGTTTGGAAGCATTCAAAAAAGTGCCCCAGTTAAAAGCAAGCATAGAATTGCACCCAAGAATAGAAAGAACTGGGAGATCAGAGGAAAAGAGAGCTTTAGGATTCCTAACAAGAGATTATTTTGTAAACAGCTAGGTCCACCGTAGTCTCATCTGTACCGCAGATTCCATGGAAGCCCGGAGTGGTGACGGCCACGTGCGTCTTTACCACTGGGCTGCTCTTTGACTATCTCTGGGTCATGGAATGTACAGTATCTACCCACTGCATCCTGGCCCCATTTGAAATTCTTCCCGTTTATTTAATACTGTACTGCTATCCTGCACCCAGCAGGGGGAGAGCACAAGCTCACTCCCAACCCAACACAGAGGAGACATTTCTTAGCGGAGGGTGGGGGGCAGAATCAACCCAGTCATCTCACCTTGCCGGGAATAATTCAAGTGGGTGTTATCTTAGATTTCCACCTCAAGGTAGCTCAATTTTTATGCCTGGGGCCATCCTCTATGGCCCCAAACCTTCCTTATCTTAAACTCCTTCTCTCTCAGGCAGGCTGGGACTTTCTGTTCCCCAAGTTGACCTTGCCTGCCAGGCAAACAGGCGTAAGTACCCCTGAGATCCTCTGCTAGTGCATAGTTCTTTCTGTTTAATCCTTTTCTTTTCAGTAAAAATTTCTTCTTTTCCCCCTCATCATCTATCATCCTTGAGGGCCTTTTCCTCTTCTTTCCCATTTTTCATCCCTTCTCTTATCTTTCTTTATTTTCAATTAAGTTTACCTTAGTGAAAATACCTTTTTCCCTACAAATATTGCATACATGACACACAATAATACATTAACATCTCCTGCACTCACAATCATAACCACAATGGGAAAGACAACTGGAATTCTCTCTCCTTAGTATCCAGGGAATCCCAGAGGTTATGGAACAGATAGCTGGACACTGACCCACACCTCCAAACAAATCCCAGGTCCTTTCAAAGTCTAATGCTTCCAGGGAAATCCTCATGCTGTCTCTGAGACCCCCACTTGTAATCACCACAACCAAGCTGCCCCTGGTCCCCTGAACGCTTGATCCTCTCATCCTCAAATCTTCAGTAGCATGTAATTACGTAAAAAAAAAAATCTGAGAAGTAAACACAACTTCTCCAGGTGACTTTCTGTACAGCAGGAAGATGAACGGTGCTGGGATAAATCCTTTACAGGATATGACATTCAAAGAGAACTGGTGAAACTGTAGCATTGCAGGTTGGACAAGAATGAAAAGGCCTTCAGATGGCTAGGCTACTTAGAATAGAACACAGCAATCACCACTAAGGTTTGCCTTTCTGAATATACCCCAAACAAGCAAAAATAACTGGTAATTGTGTCATTCTTACCTTCTGTGTCCCCATGGCCCTAATTTAATTCTTTTCGAATCTTCACGAAAGATCTAGGAGTAGTATTCCAGAAACACCTCTTCCAGCCAACAAAACCTTAAAAATGTCCCCAGCAGCAAGTTTTCCTTCAGGTCATCAGTTGTCCTCCTATGCCTCACCCACACTGTTTAGAGATCACGCCAGGCACCCATTTATAATCTCTGCAAGGGGTGGAGTCTGGAAGGGGACAAGCCACCCCCCAACCCCCGCCCTGGCCCCACCCCGGCCCCACCCCACACCGGCTCCCAAGTAATCTTGTGACCTCTCAGAAGTTTCTGACCTCAAATTCTGGCTCCACCCTAGGCAACGACATACTCCTTCCTCTTGTTTAAAACCACATCCTTTACTGTCCCCATTCGGTTTTTTTACGCCGTCGTCCTTCCCTCTTTTAATAGCAGCTATAGCCTCTTAGTTTCACAGACAAAATGCTACCAGAAAAGCCTGGAGGGAGGGCAAATAAATTTTATCTTTTGCTCTCACATCTGCTCTGAATTGAATCAATCTATAAAGAGATGAGAATAAATATTATCTAAGTAAGGCAAGGTCGAGTGGGTGCTATTATCTGAGAATTAAGGTTTTTTGAAGGAGTGTAAGCAGAAAGAATTCATAATCCTATACATTTAATCAGCTGCTTTTTGACTGCAGGCTGGGTCTACAATCTTGAAGGAGAGGGAAGGAAGGACAGTCTGAGAGAAGAAAAGAGAGGGAAAAATTGGACCAGTTTTTGGCTCTACTTGTCCTCAGATTAGCATAATCTCTCCTGGGAGTAAGGAAACCTGAATATCCAGGAGCCAGACCAACTCTCCTGGGCTGCAGGAAGAAGACAATTAACTGCCTGTGGGATACAATCCAAAATCCTTAATATGGCATTCATCATACCACCCATTCTGCGTTCTACCCATTCTGCAATGTTTTGCCCCTAGTCTCAGGTTTATAGCATCTAGAGATGGAACAATTTGTCAAATTCAGTTAAACAGGTATTTGCTGAGCACATACTATGTATCAGGTACTCTTTAAGAAGTTGGGAATTTATCAGTATAAAGGACAAAAAAATCCTAATCCTTAAGGAATTTGTAGTATTTCCCTTCTTCCACTTAAAAAAATAAAAAAGGGCAAAGCCAACTGGTTCTTACACAGATGAGACAATTATCAATATCTCAGTAACTATAGACTGAATTTCTTGAAAGAAAGTATGAGGTAAATATATGATTACTAAGCTATAAAACTGAGCAAGTAAGAAAAACAGATAAGAAAAATGTGAACAGTGGAAGATGAAGGATAATGAAAGGAGAGAGGTGGCTGCAGTATGAGGGTAAACAAAGCAAAACAATTTAGTTGTGGTTAAAGAGTTGGGTAAGTGAGAGATAAGATCAAGGCTTTGCTGGAGGGGAAATATCAAAGGTCAAATTCCTAATGCCCATTAATTTGTAGCCTAGCAACCCCTTCAGTATGGGGTAAGAGGGTGTTTGGGTAAAAGAAGCCTGGTAAAGGGATACAATTTTTCTAAATTGTAGCCAGAGGAGATGCATCTTCTTTTGGGGTTTTGGTTGTAGGTCTACAATTCAAATTGCTACCACAGGACCTGAAACAAACCAGATGATGATGTTTCCTTCCCTTAAATGAGAATATCTGTTGTTTTTTTTGAGGAAGATTAGCCCTGAGCTAACATCTGCTGCCGATCCGCCTCTTTTTGCTGAGGAAGATTGGCCCTGAGCTAACATCCGTGCCCATCTTCCTCCACTTTATATGTGGGACACCTACCACAGCATGGCTTGCCAAGTGGTGCCATGTCCGCACCCGGAATCTGAACTGGTGAACCCCAGGCCGCTGAAGCGGAACTTGTGCACTTAACCGCTGCGCCCCCAGGCTGGCCCTGAGAGAATATCTTCTAAATCTGATTGTTAGCTAAGAGAACTGAGGACGGGTGAAAGGTGACATCCAAGAAAACCTTCTCAGAGTTCACACTTCCCCTCCCCCATCTCATCCTGGTTTTCCAGGAAATACTGGGCGTAGAGGCCCCTTTAGTTAGCACAGCAACTGAATTTAGCAGCCGAAGGACAAAGAATATCCTATAGGGCAACACTGTCCAATAGAAATATAATTCAAGCCACTTGAGAAATATTAAATTTTCCAGTAGCCACATTAAAAATTTAAAAAGAAACAAGAGAAATTAACTTTATTTTATTTGACTGGCTATATAAAAAAATTATCATTTCAGCATGTAATCAACATAAAAATTATTAATTTACTTTTTGTCCAAGTCTTCAAAATCCAGTATATATTTTACATTTATAACACATCTCTATTTTAGACTCTAAGTTTTCTACAGTTAGAGTAACATGTCATTCTATCAAAACAACATGGGGCTGGCCTGGTGGCACAGCGGTTAAGTCCACATGTTTCGCTTCTCGGCGGCCCAGGGTTCCCCGGTTCAGATCCGGGATGTGGACATGGCACTGCTTGGCAAAAGCCATGCTGTAGTGGGTGTCCCACATATAAAGTAGAGGAAGATGGGCACGGATGTTAGTCAGGGCCAGGCTTCCTCAGCAAAAAGAGGAGGTTTGGCAGCAGATGTTAGCTCAGGGCTAATTTCCTCAAAACAAAACAAAACCAAAAAAAACTAAAGTTGTGTTTACTGGGAAAATATTTTAAATTTCTTCAATTTTAAATTAATTAAAATTAACAATTAAATTCCTCAGCCTCCCTAGCTACAGGTAAGTGCTCAACAGCTACCCGAGGCTCATAGCTGGACCTTGCAGCTTATATTAAGAAGATCATGCTGTCCCCTCTTTTCCTCTACTTTTTTCTCCAATGTTTTTTATGTTTGACTTTATTATTTGTCTCACAATGTCTTCTTGGCTTTAAATCACTTTGTCTTTTCTTTCTCCGCCTCCCTAGCCTTAGAATAATTATTTTTTAATGTTTTGCAAGAGTAAATGACAGGAGTGAAAGTAAAAAGTAGGTCTGTTTTATCTCTTCATTTACTCAGAGCAGGCTCCAATATAATTCCAGAACACAGCGTTTGCTCCAGTAATTATTTGCCCAATATTTATTAGAAGAATAAAGGAAATAATTACGAAGGCACAGGAATATACTTGTCCCAAAATAACTTGTGTAAAACAGCTATGGAGAAAGACAATACTGAGGGTTAAGTTTTAGATGTTTGAAATCTGTAGAATACTTTCTTCTTGGTAAAAAAAAAAAAAAAAGAAGGAGGGTGAAGGGGAGAGAGATCTGAAACCTGTTTTCTCTGGCTAAACTCAGTCTGAGAAAATTACTTTTAAAAACTAAGAACTACCAAATGATCTAGCTATTCCATTTCTGGGTATTTATCCAAAGAACACAAAAACGCTAATTTGAAAAGACATATGTACCCTTATATTCACTGCAGCATTATTTAAAATGCTAAGACTTGGAAACAACCTAAGTGCCTGTGGGGGATCAGAATCGGCCACCCCAAAATATGTCTCTTTGGCATGAGGATCATTTTGGGCTGGTTACTTTTAAAAACTGCACAGGGCCAGCCCTGTGGCCGAGTGGTTAAGTTTGTGTGCTCTGCTTCGGTGGCCCAGGGTTTTGCTGGTTCAGATCCTGGGTGCAGACATGGCACCGCTCATCAAGCCATGCTGAGGTGGCGTCCCACATAGCACAGCCAGAGGGACTCACAACTAGAATATACAACTATGTACTGGGACGGGGGGAGGGGGAGCTTTGGGGAGGAAAAGAAGAAAAGAAGAAGAAGGAGAAGAAGAAGAAGAAGAAGAAGAAAAAGAAGAAGAAGAAAAGATTGCCAACAGATGTTAGCTCAGGTGCCAATCTTTAAACAAAACCTGCAGACATGGGAGAAGCTCTGAAAAGTAGAATTTTACCCTTTGCATGAGACATTTACATTTGTAAGGGAAATCTCCATCTGTAAATCTATATCCCTCTCTGTACCAGGAAGAAGGGGGCATGACCATATCTCTAGAAACTCTTATCAGTGCAGAAGGCAAGGACGTAAACCTGCATAATAACCTTACTCTTGTTTACTGTGCTTTTCTGGTACTCTCTCATAACTGACTCTCCCTACCCCCAACATCTTCCTTTGAAGATGGTATTTAAGAAGAGAGCCTCCACCATTTTGGCAAGTTGCTCAGTTTTCCTGAGTGCCTCCCATGTATATATGTTATAAAGCTTTGTTTGATTTTCTCCTGTTATTCTGTCTCATGTCATTTTAATTTGTAGCCCAGCCAGAAGGATCCAGAGTGGGTAAAGGAAATGTTCTTCCTCACCTACAGTTTGGTGACTTGGACAGGATAAAACTTCACTGGCTGGACACTGCTTGCTCCGGGACTACTGCAGCCAAGAGATTTTGGACCCCTGACAAGAGCCAGCAGGAGGTAAGAGTTCTTACCACATCAGTCTCCCGGATCTCTGCCTGCAGGGTCCAATGGAAGCAAGAGTGGTTGAGTTTTTTGCTTTTCTAAATTTAGATTAGCAGGAGAAAATATTGGTGAAGCTAGCTTCTTGGACTTAGCAATTCTAGGATTTGGTTGAGTACTCAAGGGTTGTAGATCCTTTTCCTCCCAGAGATAGTATTTTGCCTTGTCTCTGTCTTTTTTTTGTTGTTTGTCATAAGAAACAGGCATCTGGTGGTTGACAGATAGAAAGTTTGATGTTTGTTGTATTAATTACAGAGCACAGATAGAAACAACATGCATCTTTTTTCTTTTTTATAGTAAGTTGCAGTAGAACTTCAAATCTGCCAGCCATAGGTCCTTTCATTTTATTGTAGCCATCTTTGTCATTCATAGGTATTAAAACATTGCCTATAATTTTAACAGTTGATGTCTTAATGTTGACCAAAATTCTCTCTCTCTTTTTTTTTTTTGAGGAAGGGCTTTGAGGAAGCCCTGAGCTAACATCTGCTGCCAATCCTCCTCTTTTTGTTGAGGAAGCCTGGCCCTGAGCTAACATCTGTGCCCATCTTCCTCTAATTTATATGTGGGAGGCCTGCCACAGCATGGCTTGCTGAGCGGTGCCATATCTGCACCCAGGGTCTGAACTGGTGAACCACAGGCCACTGAAGTGGAACATGCAAACTTAACCGCTGCGCCACTGGGCTGGCCCACTCTAAATTTTATTTAAAGAAATTTTTTATTTTACCTAATATTACTAGTCTTTAATACCAGGATATGTTGTGAGCTCTGATTCATAAAGCAGGGTAGCACTGCTGTGCTTGAACCAGCTCATGAGAGCCAACTGTGTACATGTCTTCCCAACTCTGTGTTTAGTGATATCATGTTGGTAACTTGAAATCTATCATGGTGGGGGATTTACACAATGGAAATTAGCAAATGCTACAAATCAGAGTCTCTATTTTTTTCAAAGTACTGATTTACTCGTGACTAATACTACTCTCCATTAAAAGTAAGACTTCTTAGAGAAATAGCTGATTCTACACCTGAGGCTAAGAAATAGAAGATGAGCCTGGAACATCTTACTGTGTCAGAAAGCAAGGAAGCTTTGAAAGAGTAATGTGGTCATGTCAAAAGGACAGAGAACCAATTTAAAAGGGACTCTCACTGGCCAAAGTTAAGATAATTTAGACATCAAAAAAAGAATATTTCTGAAGTTAATATATTGTAAATCTAAGAAATCCATAATGATACCAAAAGGAAAAAAGGTAACATCAAGTATTCTAAAAAGAAATTGAATAGAATAAAATGTATTTCTGCTAAATCTTATTATTCAATTTTATTTACTCATTTATTTATTCATGAACAATATAGAAACAAGTAAATGTAAAATGTACCAGTTAGAAGGCATTTTTTGACTCAAGAGGAATGTTGGTAGAATGATTCTATGAATATGTCCTCAAGTCAAAGGCAGATTTAATATCCTAAATTTGAGTGGGTATAATTTTAAGTATTCTTAGAAATTGTACATTCCTGAGAATATAAAACAATGAAAATTCTATCAGGGCCAAGAGTCTTTAAAGTTATATTTCTTTGAATTTCAACAAGTTCAAGGCCTTGAAGTTATGGCTACTGTAAAACAAAAACGATCTGTGGCTGTCAGAATTGAAGTTTTAAGGTTACCAACTTTTACAAATTTTTCAGATCATTTCCATCTATACTATACAATTTATTCAATATGCATTTATTAAACACTATGTTAAACTGAGCCATTTAAGGAAAACAATGACCATACCAGTTACTATGCATTATCTACTAATGACTATGACGAGACACAAAGAATCCATTTTATTAATGAGAAAATAACTTGCTAGTTTTACACACACAGCTGGCAAATATAAAACTCTCGAACAACAGGCTTTGATGAGCTTCCAGGTTGAACATATCCACATTTGGGGAGGGTGATGTAACCCAGTTCCAGGGGGACAGAAGCTTCTGCTCTAAGGATCCTTCTGGACCTCGCCCTATGTACCTCTTCATCTGTATCCTTTATAATAAACTGTTAAACGTAAGTAAATGTTTCTCTGAGTTCTCTGAGCCTCTCTAGCATATTAATTGAACCCAATGAGGGGTTCATGGGAACCTCTGATTTATAGCCAGTCAGTCAGAAGCACAGGTAACAACCTGGACGTGAGATTGGTGGCTGAAGTGAGGGCAGTCTTGTGAGACTGAGCCCATAACCTGTGGGATCTGGTGCTATCTCCAAGTAGATAGTGTCAGAATTGAGTTAAACTGATAGGGCACCCAGGTAGTGTCAGCTGAGAACTGGAGAAGTGCTTGGTGGCGTGGAAAAATACACACTGGAGACTGCCATAACAATACACCACAGAATGGATGGCTTAAACAACAGAAATTTATTTTCTCACAATTCTGGAGGCTGGAGGTCCAAGATTAAGGTGTTGGCAGGTTTGGTTTCTCCTGAGGCTTCTCTCTTTGACTTGCGGATGGCTGGCTTCTTGCTATGGCCTCACATGGCCTTTTTCTCTTGGTGCATGCATCCTTGGTGTCTCCTTGTTTAAATTTCTTCTTCTTAAGAGGACATCAATCAGATCAGATTAGGGCCCACCCTAACGGCCTCATTTTACCTCAATCACTCCTTTAAAAGCTCTATCTCCTAATATAATCATATTCTGAGGTACCAGAGGTTAAGACTTCAATGTGAATTTGGGGGGCCAGGGCACAATTCAGTCCATAATGCCATGTTATTGCAGACTCACTCTTTTGTACTTTTCCATGTGGAATGTCCTTTTGAACTGGCTAACTCCTGGTCATACGTCAATAACCAGCACCTCTTCCCCTTTGTGAAACATTCCCAGACAAACCTAAGAAGATATGATTACCTTGTGCCACAATCTATCTCAAACATACTTATCTTATAGTATTTATTAAATCCCATAGTGATTATTTGTTTACATATTTGCTTACCTTTCTAAATTGTGAGCAGAGACTTTATTTTACCTATCTTTATGTCCACAGTGTCTAACAAATAGGTGAACAAAAATGTTTGTTAAATTAGCTGAATAAAACATGTCCAAAGTATATCCTTAGGACTGTTGAGTATCTAAACAATCTATAACCTAATTAGTAAATAATATAACATGATTATAGAAATGATTCATTAATAAAGGTAGTGGTTCACAGAAGTCTTAAAAAATGTTCTTTTGACAAGAAAATCCTTTTAGGGATGTATGTGGATGGGGCTTGATAACTCAATTAAGGTGATCCAGTTTCTTTTATTTCCTGAGAATCATTCCTTTATGCATGTATGTATGTATGTATTTATTTATTTTAAAGATTGGGACCTGCGCTAACATCTGTTGCCAATCTTTTTTTTTTTTCCTTTTCTTTCTCTCCACAGCCCCCCAGTATATAGCTGTATATTCTAGTTGTAGGTCCTTCTAGTTGTGCTATGTGGGATGCTGACTCAGCATGGCTTGATGAGTGGTGCTAGGTCCATGCCCAGGACCTGAACCAGCGAAACCCTGGGCCACTGAAGCAGAGTGAGTGAACTTAACCACTCGGCCACAGGGCTGGCCCCCCCTTAATGTATTTAAAGATCACAAGTATACTAGCATCCTTGAAGCTTTATTTTTCATTGGTAGAGTATAAAGTCAATTTATTTTTTAATTTTTTTGCTGAGGAAGATTCACCCTGAGCTAACATCTGCTGCCAATCTTCTTCTTTTTGTATGTGAGCCTCCGCCACTGCATGGCCACTGACAGATGAGTAGTGTAGGTCTGCGCCTGGGAACTGAACCTGGGCTGCCAAAGTGGAGCGCGCTGAACTTAATCACTAGGCAACTGGGGCTGGCCCTAAAGTCAATTTAAATAATGTAAAATCAGTCTTTTGTCTGTTTTGTTGTGCGGCACCACTACCCATCTCTGAAGCTCTGTCCAATCAGTCAGTAAAGCTCTCTGATGTTCAAAAAAAAACCCCAAAAACTTTAGTAGTAGTCTAGGCTAGTTCACTTAATTGGTAAGCATATACTGTTGAAGACACATATCCTAACTATAGCATTAAAAAGCTACAGGCTATACTCCTAATTTAAATAGGTATCTTGAAATGTGAGCTTTTGGTCAATATCTTATCTCTTAGAACATCTCATTTTATATGTTTTAGGTCTGTTATTAATTTTAAAGTGGGTAATTTCTAAGTGTATTTAACATAGACAAATTTATTACCATACCATATTATTTTGTATATTACTAAAAAATGTTTTGCTATTATTGGTTTATAAATTTACTCCTCCAAATGCACTGTGAGCTTCCTGACAGCAGTGACTACACTTTATTTGCCTCAATATTCTGAATATCTGATACATTATAAGTAATGAATAAATGTTTGTTGAGTGAAAAGTTGACATAAGTGGAGCCATTTTAAAATAGAGTAGAGCAGGTAATTCAGAGGAACTGCCTGCATGTCTTACTCCTTGAACCTTTGGACTGTTCATACTGGGTCAGACCTTTGTACTGTGCCAGATCAACACTGTCTTCCAAACAACTGTTTGTAAAACTAACAGGAAAGCAGACATCCTGACCACAAAGACTGATGATTATGGACTCTCTTTCTGAAGACAGAATCAGTAACCAGTCACGTATAGCTAAAGAACCACCTAGCTTATTAACACCTATAGAAGGTTGTTTTTCCTCTTCCTCTTCTTTTCATGTAATTACTCCTTTCCTTTCCCATAAAAACCCTCCTCTTTCACCCTGTAATTGGGACACTATTTGAGTTTCTACCTGAATCTGTGCTCCCTGAACTGCAATTCTTTGATCTCAAATAAATGCTTTGCCTCTTAAAATATGTTTTTGAAGGTTAACATATGGTGTCAGAAGTGGGATCTGAAGCAATCTCATCTTTGTGGACCACTGTCCCCTAGAAACGGGTACAGTACCTACAAGAGGCCCTTGTGCTTACCGCTTCCATGGACCACTGGCTTCTCTAATCGTGAGTTCTCTTAGGTTCTGATCTCCTTTCCTTTTGGTTGAGGTCACTGCCTTTCTTTGGGATTCTGTGGGCAATAGCCCAAACTGGGGTTGATCAACCAGGAGACAATTGTCTCAAAGCCGGCTCACAGCTATGGCTATCTGAAGGGTTTATTCTCTATCTGGGGAGTACTCAGTGAGTCTTTTGTGTTGTTTGTCCAAACAGCTATAGTCAGTGGGTCAGAAGCACAGGTAATAATCTGAGACTTGCAACTGGCATCTCTTTGTCTTTTTTTTTTTCTTTGAGGAAGATTAGCCCTGAGCTAACTGCTGCCAATCCTCCACTTTTTGCTGAGGAAGACCAGCCCTGAGCTAACATCCATGCCCCTCTTCCTCTACTTTATATGTGGGATGCCTACCACAGCATGGCATACCAAGCGGTGCCATGTCTGCACCCGGGATCCAAACTGGCAAACCCCGGGCTGCCTAAGTGGAATGTGCACACTTAACCGCTGCACCACCAGGCCAGCCCTCTCTTTGTCTTTTTGTCTGGGCCTTGCTTTTACATGAGAATTTCATCTTCTAAAACTTTCCAAGATATTTGTCCCATGGGAACTCCAGTTGGGTTTATGTTTAAGAACTACAATCCTTCCTCTTGTAAATTTTTGTCCTGGTGGACCGATAATACTAAAGATGATTTAAAAGTATAGTGGCCACTTTGGGGCTCTTTTGAGCTTCCAAAACTTGTCTTTTTGCACATTAGTTTTGAGAGCAGCAGATTTAAGACCAGAAATAAGATATTTAATTTCTAAAGAGTCAAGCACACCACCTTCTGGCACACCTGCTTACAAACTATGGTCCTGGAAGCAATAAATACTTACAAAGAACAGTGCAATCTTATTAAGCTTGTTTTGTGTCCTGAGAGCTTAGCTGCATAGCCGTCAGGTTTGGGGCCCAAAATATGGTCAGACAGAAACGTGGGTTGCACCCCATTTGTGGCCAGATATGGCTGGGCGAAACTGCATGTTGAACTCTATTTGTGGCTAGGGTCCTACCAAATTGCTGCCAGCCCTCAGGAGAATTACATTAGCCATTATAAGGAATGTTCTAATTAGATAAGCTAATTAAAGAAATCCATTTAAAACCAAAGCCTTCAAAATTCCAAAATAGCCCTATTGAAAGTTTTGTTGCAAAAAGCTAATGAAAAATTAAAGATATAAGGCGTACCTAAAAGAAAAGACTATATGACCATAAACAAAAGTCCATTAAATTAATGCCTTTACAGACACCCTATATCTAACTTCTAAGGAGAGTCCTCCCTTATTGGCTCCTCCCAGAGTTAACAAGACTCTGAGAGATCCTCTGGTAAACGGCTATGTTATTGCATTAAACAACAAAGGGAAAACTAACATTAAAAAATTAATGGAGTAGTAACGGAGTTGTTTAATACTGCCAGAAATATTCACTGTTTATCCTAGCTGAAACCTAACAAGATATTTGAAAGGATTTAGTAACTTATGATGAGAAAGTTGGCCAAATTGGAAGCTCATATTCAGAGCCTGATATAATTTTTTTTTCTAGGGTTTACCTGGACTAAGCTAAAATAAAACTATGTACTCAGAGGGAAAGAAACGAATTAAGGTAATCGGATGGGTATCTCAGTCCTTTCAAAAGCAACTGACCTTCCCTGTTTATCTCAAAAAGGCTTGTAACCTATCCAAGAACTCTAATCTAGACCACCCATGACTCCTAAGACTGAAGGAAAAAAAGGGGAAGAAGCCTTTGGAGATACAGACTGCTATGGAAGCACCGTTGCCCAAAAATCCAGGGAAAATTTTCAAACAGAGGCTATAAGATCTCTATTTGCGGGGCCAGCCTGGTGGCTGAATGGTTAAATTCACGCACTCTGCTTCAGTGGCCCAGGGTTTCGCTGGTTTGGATCCTGGGCGCGGACATGGCACCGCTCATCAAGCCATGCTGAGGCGGCATCCCACACGCCACAACTAGAAGGACCCACAACTAAAATATACAACTATGTACTGGGGGGCTTTGGGGAGAAAAAGGAAAAATAAAATCTTTAAAGAAATGAGCTATCAAGCCATGAGAAGACATAGAGGACCCTTAAATGCATATTATTAAGTGAAAGAAGCCAATCTGAAAAGACTACATACCGTATGGTTCCAACTATACAACATTCTGCAAAAGGCAAAACTATGGATTCAGTAAAAAAGATCACTGGTTGCCAGGTTCTGGAGGGGCAGGGATGAGTAGGTGGAACAAAGGATTTTTAGGGCAATTAAACTATTCTATATAATGCTGTAATAACATGTCAATATACATTTGCCCAAATCCCTAGAATGTACAGGGCCAAGAGCGGACCCCAAGGTAAAGTATGGACTTTGGATGATTATGATGTGTTAATGTAGGGCATGCATAAGTGACTGACTTAATATCTGCTAGGGCTTTAGAGTTTATCAGGTTTATTTTTCACTTGCATTATCTCTTCTAATTTTCCAATAATTCCATGAGCTGAGTGTTAAGGTCTTTGTTTTAAAAACTGAAATTGAGACTCAGAGAAGTTAAATGACCTGTTCAAATGTCTAAACTCTAGTTCGTATTCTAATTCACGTTCATGGACTCAGATTCTGCTCTTTTGACTTCCAATCTTCTGCTTAGTCGATTACACTTAACTATAATTATTCTCTCTCTTACCTATTCTTCCTAGTATTGATAATAAGAGGAAATAGGGAACATGCTAATGGCAGTCTCTGCTGGGTGTTGACAAGGGTATATAGAGTGAGGAGGATATTAGTGCCCCACCAAGGCAGCTGTGGTCAGTAAGGGGCGGTGTCAGAGAAGGAGCTTCTGCTTTAGTGGTGGGTGATCATTTCAGGGAAGCACTGAGATGCTCTGCGAAGAGAGCGTGTCACTTCTTTCTCTAATCTTGGAAGAAGACAAGTTAAGAAAACACTGGAGAGAGTCTATAAATATAAACCCAAAGATTTTTCTCTGTGCTGCTTATCTTTCAAAATTAGTTCGGCATATGAGGACTGAGGAGAGTTTGGGGCTGAATTATGGGCAGCTGTTGTATAAGGTAGTGTTTTTTTTTTTTAGTTTGAATTGTGACATAAACAGTCACTTCTCCCTCTTAGTAACCTGGTTCTTCCTTTTTCTTCAGATCTTCCTTTGTCAACTTCAATGATCTACTCATCTTTCCAGATATTGTTTAGAGCATATTCTAACATACTGTTATTGATTATTAAGTACAATATACATGATGCTATGGCATAGTAGAATCCATTTAATCTCTGCCAAGTATTAAAAAGTACTTGATCCAAAAAAAAATAATTACTTGGAATTGGCAAACAGATTTAAAAGCATGAAATGAGGTTTCTAAGGAGATAAGTACTAAATAAGGGATTATTCAAAGAAGTTTTGGAGTATGGTATTAAACAGCAAAGTTTACTGTTTTTTCCATATAACATTCTTACCAATTGATTAATTGTTCGATAGAAATTAATAACTGAATTTCATTAAAAAAGTGACAAAGAGCAAGCCTGGTTGACCACTTAGGCAGGGCTTAAAAATCAAGTTGTTCTAGTGAAAGTGACAAGAGGCAGATTATAAATTTTTAATTGGCATTCTGGTTTACCAATAAGAATGAAGAGTTTATGTCCCATCAGTACATTCTCTCCCATGCAGATCTGTCTGCCTCCAAAAGGAAACTTTTTAATGTCCCCTAAATACTTATCAAATATTTACTCTAAATAATGTATTGTGCGAAGTATTGAGAGAGTGATGGAAATGATGCTGGAGGAAGAGACACAGAAGTGAAATATACACAGCCTCTGCTTTCAAGATTGGATAAGATTGCTTGTATACAGAAATGGTCATCTTTTTGTTTTTAAGATTTTATTTTATTATTTTATTTTTCTTCTTCTCCCCAAAGCCCGCCAGTACATAGTTGTATATTCTGGTTGTAGGTCCTCCTGGTTCTGCTATGTGCGACGCTGCCTCAGCATGGCTTGATGAGCAGTACTAGGTCTGCACCCAGGATCCAAACCAGCGAAGCCCTGGGCCACTGAAGTGGAGCTTAACCACTTGGCTGTGGGGCCAGCCCCAGATTTAATTTTTTTAGTTCTCAACATCAGTAATCATCAGGGAAATGCAAATCAAAAAGATTTCACCTCATACCTCTCAGAAAGGCTATTTATCAAAAAGACAAAAAATAACTGTGGCCAGCCCTGCGGCCTAGTGGTTAAGTTCAGCACACTCCACTTCAGTGGCCCAGGTTCAGTTCCCAGGTGTGGACCTACACCACTCGTCAGTGGCCATGCTGTGGTGGCACCCACATACAAAATAGAGAAAGACTGGCAACAGATGTTAGCCAGGGTGAATCTTCCTCAGCCAATAAAAAAAAAAAAAGACAAAAAATAAGAGGTGTTGGCGAGGATGTGGAGAAAAGGGAATCCTGGTGCACTGTTGATGGGAATGCAAATTGGTGCAACCACCACAGAAAACAGTATGGAGGTTCCTCAAAAAATTAAAAATAGAACTATCATACTATCCAGCAATTTCACTTCTGAGTATTTATCCAAAGAAAAGAAAAACGCTAATTCAAAAGGACATATGCACCCTTATGTTCATTGAAGTATTTTTTACAAAAGCCAAGATATGGAAGCAACCTAAGTGTCCAATGATAGATGAATGGATAAAGAAGACATGAGATTTATAGATATATATTGTGTGTGTGTATATATATATATATATATATATATATATACACACATTGTGCATAATGCTTGGCCATAAAAAGAATGAAATCTTGCCGTTTGTGAGAATATGGATGGACTTAGAGAGTATTATGCTAAGTGAAGTAAGTCAGACAGAGAAAGACAAATACCATATGATTTCACATATATGTGGAATCTAAAACACGAAACAAAACAGGAGCAGATTCATAGATACAGAGAACAAACTGGTGGTTACCAATGAGGGGAGATGGGCGAAATAGTTGAAAGGAATTAAGAAGTACAGACTTCTAGTTATAAAATAAATGTCATGGGATGTAATGTGTAGAGAATATGTTAATAACATTGTAGTAACTTTGTATAACAGAAAGTAACTAGACTTATTGTGGTGAGCATTTCATAATTTATATAAATAGTGAATCACTATACTGTACACCTGAAATTACTATAATATTATATGTCAATTATACTTGAATTAAAAAAGATTTTATTTTTTTGGAGCAGTTTTAGGCTTACAGCAAAATTAAGAGGAAGGCACAGAGACTTCCCATATACCTGCTACCCCCACACATGCACAGCCTCCCCCATTATAAACATTTCCCACCAGAGTGGTACACTTGCTACAACTGATGAACCTACATGTCTATCCTATGCCTGTCCCACCAATGTATTCTGGAAGCACATAACTTGTCTGGTTTCACAGGTTTACAGCTGGACAGGAATTTTGTCTCAGGATGAATCATACCTCGAGTATCACCCTCATCTGATTTAGGTGATGTTCAGATGAGACTTTGGACTTGGAATTGAGGTTGGAATGGGATAAGACTTTGGGGCTGTTGGAGTGGAGGTGAATGTATTTTGCATGTGAGAAAGATATGAATTTTGGGGGGCCAGAGGGTGGGGTCACGGACTGAATTGTGTCCTCCTGAAATTCATATGTTGAAGCCCTAACCTCCAGGACCTTAGAATGTAACTGTATTTGGAGACAGAGACTTTAAAGAGTTTATTAAGTTTAAATGGGGTCATAAGAATGGAGCCCTAATCCAATATGACTGATGCTCTTTTTTTAAAAAAAATTTTATTTTTCCTTTTTCTCCCAAAGCCCCCTGGTACACAGTTGTATATTTTTTTAGTTGTGGGTCCCTCTAGCTGTGGCATGTGGAGCGCCACCCCAACATGGCCTGAGAAGCGGTGCCATGTCCGCCCCCAGGATTAGAACTGGCGAAACCCTGGGCCGCTGAAGCAGAGCGCGCAAACTCAACCACTCGGCCATGGGGGCAGCCCCATGACTGGTGTTCTTATAAGAAGAGAAAGAGACGCCAGGGGTGTGTGCGCAGAGAAAAGGCCATGTGAGGACACAGCACAGCCATCTGCAAGGAGAGAAGTGTCCAGAGAAACCAACCCTGCTGGCATCCTGATCTTGGACTTCTAGCCTCCAGAACTGGGAGGAAGTAAATTTCTATTACTTAAGGCACCCAGTCTGTGGTATTTTGTTATGGCAGCCCTATCAGACTCATACAACAGACAATAAACAAATAAATAAATACATAACGTTAAGTAATGGTAAGGGAGGACTTTGAAGAGTAAAATAGCAAAGTAAGGTCATAAAGAATCGGAGGGGGGTTCATTATTTAAGATAGGGCGGTTAGGCTTGATCTCACTAGAGATGACATTTGAACAGCAATCTGAATGACATGAGGGAGCAAGCCTTGGGAGCACTTGTGAGAACAGTATTTCAAACATAAGGTATTTCAAATACAAAGACATCAAGAGGAGGATGAGTGCTTAGCATGGTGCTAAAAGGCTGATTTGCAGGAGTGGAGTGAACCAGGGACAGAGAGGTAGGAGAAATGATGTTGGAGAGAAAAGAAGGAGTCTGATCGTGGAAAGCATTGTAAGCAGTGGTGAGGATCCTGGATTATATTTCAAATGCGACAGAAAGCCAGGAAGCTACAAAGCCACTTTAGGTTTTTGGGTGAAAGAGTGATATTGGTTGATTTATATTTTTTAAAAAGTATTTGCTATTGAATGGAGAAGATGTTGGAGGGGAGCAAGAGTGAAAACACTGACCAATTAGGAGGCTACTGGTCCAGGTGAGAATTGATGAGGGCTTGGACAAGCTATCATGGTGGAAGCAATGAATTGTTGTTGGATTTGAAATATATTGTCAAGATAGAACCAAAAGAATTAACTGATAGTCTAGATGTTGGGCATGAAAGAAAAAAAGGAGTCAAGAATGATCCTAAGCCAGAGCAGCTGGAGAACTGGAGTTGTCATTTACTTCAATCAGGAAAGCAGAGAGAGGAGCAGTTTGAGGGGTCAAATTAAGAGTTTTGTTTTAGATATGTGAAGTCTGAGACATTTTTAGGATAAGCACTAATAACAGAACACTTTCCTTCTCTTTCATCCCTAGATTCTGGGAATATAAAGATACAAAAGATATGGTTCCTGCCTTTAAGTTCTCACGGAAGGGGATGGAAAGAGACATATAAGCCAGCGGTTTTTCTTGTTTTGTTTTTTTATTAATAGACTTTACTTTGGGGGAGCAGTTTTAAGTTCACAGAAAAATTACGTTGAAAGTACAAAGATTTCCCATATACCCCTTCAACTTCTCTATTATTAACATCTTGCATTAGTGTAGTACATTTGTTACAATCGATGAACCTACACTGATACATCATAGTCACCCAGAGTCCATACTTTAGATTAGGGTCCACTCTTGGTCTTGCACATTTTATGGGTTCAGGCAAATGTATAATGGCATGTGTCCATCATTACAGTATCATATAGAGTAGTTTCACTGCCCTAAAAAATCTCTGTGTTCTGCCTATCCATCCCTCCTCTCCCTAGCCCCCAACCCCTGACAATTAGTGTTTTTATTGTTTCCATAGTTTTGCCTTTTACAGAGTGTCATATAGATGAAATTGTACAGTATGTAGCCTTTTCAGATTGGCTTCTTTCACTTAGTAATAAGCACTTACAGGTCCTCCACGTCTTTTCATTTTTTTTTTTAGTGCTGAATAATAGTCCATTTTCTGGATATATCATAGTTTATCTATTCACTTATTGAAGGACATCTTGGTTGCTTTCAAGTTTTGGCAATTGTGAATAAAGCTGCTATAAACATTTATGTGCAGGTTTTTGTGTGGATGTAGGTTTTCAACTCATTTGGGTAATTACCAAAAAGTGTGATTGCTGGATCATAAACAAGTATTTTAAAGATTTTATTTTTCCTTTTTCTCCCCAAAGCCCCCCAGTACATAGTTGTATATTTTTTAGTTGTGGGTCCTTCTTGTTGTGGCATGTGGGACACCGCCTCAGCATGGCTTGATGAGCGGTGCCATGTCCGCACCTAGGATCCAAACCAGCGACACCCCAGGCCGCCGGAGTGGAGCACACAAACTCAACCACTCAGCCATGGGGCGGGCCCCTAAACAAGTATTTTAAGTATCAACTTCTATACAAGGCTCTATAGGCAAGACAGACTATTGCTTGCCGGAAGCTAAGTGCTTTCTTTGAGTTTCTTAAGTTTACTCCAGCAATGCTCTAAAACTATAAATGTCCTTCCTTCTCTGTGTGGTTATTAGTCTGACACTGTCACCACGATACACTTTCCTAGCTCATTCACAGGAAGACAGCTACCAAATACTGATAACTAAAGTGCTCACGCTGACTCACATCCACCCTTTCAAAAAACCATGTGCGAGTGCCAATCTGTGGAAGAAGTAAGGAGCGAAACCACTTTTCAATACAGTGTTTTACAATTAAAGGTCTACGTTCTTTTAGCAAGGCTCTTCCCTAACTTTGGTGACCTTCCAGGCCAGCAGAGCCTAACTCCTGAGAAAAAGTTCATCAAGTTCTCTGGAAGAAAAGGCTATTGAAGCTCTAGGGTAGTGTTTGTTAATATGGGGTTCTAATACGGACTAGGCAGATACACAAACCCCCTGAAAGTGAATGCAAATGTTGTGTTTCAATGTACTTTTCTAACGGGGAGGGGGACCATAAGCTCTTATCACATTCTCAAAAAGGAGTACACAAAACAGCCAAAGGGAGCTGCCAAACGTGTGATGTGGTAGGAAGGGGGAGGAGAAGAATCTGACCCCGCCTGGGTCATCACAGGAACTCTAGGGTGAAAACTGCAGGCATCATCTGTTTTCACATTGGTTCTCCTCCCACTCTTAGAGATGGTCTGGGCTCCAGGTAGAAACACAAAGAACAAGCTTTTTCAAGCCAGAGGGGAAGTTAAGAGAAAGCAGTCTTTTCTGAGTGCAGGAATAGTGCCACTTATTATTAGGGTACTTCAGCAAGAAGTACAACCAATCCTTAGAACAGGGCATAGTTTGAAGAGACTAAAAGTCTTCACCTTTACTCATCTGAGCAGTCACTGTAATATTTTAGCATTTGCCTTTAGCAACTCAAAGAGGAAGAGATGTGAAGCAGTGGAGGCAAAGCCCTCCTGAGCTAAACTGAGAATAACGTGTTCTCCTTAGCAAAACTGTCCACACTGTATGCATTCAACAAACTTTATCAAGTGCCTATTATGTGCCACACAGTGTTCTAACCACCGTACTTATAATAATTCTATGTCTCCTTTATTTAGAAGTGCCATGTGATCTTTCTTTGTAGTGAAAAATCAGCTTCCCTAATTTGCAAACTTTTTCAGAAATAATCAAATCCATTGTTCTTCTTGTTTTCAGTCTCAAATTGAATCTGGCAGTTACAGAAATATCTGGCTAAGGCGGGCCCAGAAACCAAAGAATCTCTTCTAGTCTAAGTCTATGCTGTAGGTTAGTCCCGCCTGCCTGCGTTTTTAAGAGGCTACGTAAGCTAGTGCAGACGTGCTTTGTAGAACGTCAGCAAAATCTCTGAAGTGACCAGTTCCATCACTCAAAGCTGACCAAAGGCTTCTGTCCCTTCTTTATATTTCTGCTTCTCCCCTCCTCCTACAGAATTTATTTTTGTGCTGATGCTACCCAGGGATGCAGGCAATATCCTTAACTCCCTCATCATCCTGTTTTTCTTCATCCTCTTTGGTTCTTGTTCCCTGTTTGATATGAATCTGCACAATCATATGGGCGCGTAAAACCCTGAGTGCTTCTTGCATGGCTGGATGCAAATTTATTGAATGAATATGTACCTATTTCAAAAATGTGTGCAAGAAGTGTTGACTTTGATGGCCTGACCCTCTAATTCTATAAGTAAGTGTTCAAATATGGGGAAGTTACTTTGATTACAGTCAAAATCTAAATTCTCTAAATATTAGGTTCCAGGTGGACTTTTCTATCCAATTTAATTCCAATTACATGTAAATTGCTGTTTTAAGCTAATTGGAAATAAACAAGTTTACACATGTTTCTACAAAATTAAGAGGAAAGAGATAATCCATTAAATCTCATACCCGTGACAAACAACCCTTTAAAGGCTGTGGGCCTTAGCTTGTTATTCTCTGGCCTGCTCCCTCTCAATACTATTAATAAGCAGCAGCAGATCAACATACTGACAGCAAGAGTGAAGAAGAAATACAAATGGCCTGAAAAATGGTCTAGGTTAATTCATTTATTCATTCATACAGATCTACTGTGTTGCCAGGCCCAGTTTTGGATACTGGGGATACCGTAGTGCAGGTGGTAGGAGAACTCCACTTCTTGTTTGCCTGGAGCTTAAATTCAAGTGGGTTGGGATTACATACACATTTTTAGTTTTTATTTCTATTAAAAAAATTATTTTAAAGCAAGTATAGCTAGAAGCATGGATTCTGGAGCCAGACATCCTGGGTTTGAATCCTAGCTCTGGTGCTTACACTGCTTGATCTTGGGAAAGTCACTTAGCCTCATTTGGTTCTATTTCCTCATCTATAAAATGAAGGAAATAATAGAGTCTAGTTCATAAGACTTGTTATGAGGATTAAATTAAATCAGTTAATATATGTAAAGTACTAAGCATAATGCCTGATATGTATTAAGTGTCATATATGTGTCGAATTAAAAAAATGGAACAAACATATCTATTTAATTTCATAGTTGAATATATATGTTCAGAGATAAAGAAGTTATTGCAGGTCATGGATTAATATCTAGATCTCCATTCTTTTTAAGAACATAAAGACTTTCTAAATATTCTCCAACACATATGAGAAACTCAAACAAATCATCACAGAAATATTCTCTGCAGTAGCAGTAATAATAGCTTCATGATAAATTGAAACTGTTTTTATTAAGTGCCAGGTTCTCATCACATTACCTCTCTTACAATTCACAACAATAGTTTAAATTTAGTATTATCATTCTGATTTACCATGAGAAGTCTATAAGTAATTTGCTCAAGGACCCACAGTTTGGGGCAGAACCAGCTGTCTGATTGTACTATACTATATTTCTGCAGATTAGGAGAAGGATATAGCCAATGTAAGTTCAGAAAAAAGTATCTGGGGGCCAGCCCCACAGCAGAGTGGTTAAGTTCACGTGCTGCGCTTTGGTGGCCCAGGGTTTTGTCAGTTTGGATCCTGGGTGCCGACCTAGTACCGCTCATCAACCCATGCTGAGGCAGTGTCCCACATAGCAGAACCAGAAGGACCTACAACGAATATACAACTATGTACTGGGGGGCTTTGGGGAGAAGAAGGAAAAACAAAAAAGACTGGCAACAGATGTTAGCTCAGGTGCCAATCTTAAAAAAAATAAAATAAAATAAAAAATATCTGGGATAGCCAGTGTTTCCCCATCCCAACCCCCCACCCCTTTCCTCCTAGAAACGGGGCCTATTTTGGCTTTCTTCTTAAGCAGCTGGTCATAAACAGGAAGAATGGCTGGGGTGCAATAAATCTGGAGGCTGACGATAAGTGGCTGTTCAAGAGTTGTAGGAAAAGGGAGCCATCCTCCCTCATTGGTTCAGTAAAGATCCTTATGCTCAGGCCATAGAGAGAAGATACTCCTAGTTGAGGAGAGATGAGGATGGCAGGGAAGGAGGCTACATGAGGAAAGGAAAGCTCTTGCTATTTATCAATCTTGTCTTTGCCAGCAAGAAACACCAAAGGGAAAAAAGGAGGAGTCTCCATCAGGAGTAATGGATTTGGAGGGGTCAGCCCCGTGGCTGAGTGGTTAAGTTCTCTCGCTCCGCTTCAGCAGCCCAGGGTTTCGCCAGTTCGGATCCTGGGCGCAGACATGGCACTGCTCATCAGGCCACGCTGAGGCAGCGTCCCACATCGAACAACCAGAGGCACTCACAACTAGAACCTACACCTATGTACTGGGGCGCTTTGGGGAGAAGAATTAAAAAAAAAAAAATTGGCAACAGTTGTTAGCTCAGGTGGCAGTCTTTAAAAAAAAAAAAGGATTTGGAGAGCCCAACACCTGCTTTTGTACCACTCATAAACTAAGAATAGTTTTTATATTTTTAAATGGTCGGAAAAAAATCAAAATAAGAATAATATTACATGACTTATGAAAATCATATGAAATTCAAATTTCAGTACTCATAAGTAAAATTTTATTGGCACCAGCCATGCTCATTCATTTATATTGTCAGTGGCTGCTTTTGCATTACAATGGCGGAGGTGAGTAGTTAGGATGCAGACAACACAGCCCAAAAAGCCTAAAATATTTAGCTATCTGACCCTTAACAGTAGAATTAGCTAAATGTAGAAAAATGAATGAGTTAGACAGTAGATGAATCGAATTATGGTCCTAAAGTTGTGAGAACCCACAGTATAGGGTTATACTAGGACTAAATCAGGGGAAGAAACAGAATGGGGCAGTGTAGCAGGAGTAGAGGGTGAAGAGAGAAAAGAATGGAATACAATTGGGCGGGATATGGACAATCTGAGTAGTAAAGATCTCTGAGGATTTCTTGTTAGGGAAGCAAAAAAGTGGGCCTACCAAGATGGAAATGCAAAATGGCTGAGACTAGGAAATAGAAATTTATCCTCTAAATTTCTCTCACTCCACCTAATATGGTATGAGAGAAAAACTTACCAATGTTGAGAGCGCCCTCTCAAACTGGTTCCCTAGATTCACGGAGGGCTGCCAGGTTCACCTGATTCTTTTTACCTATCTAGAAACATGGTATAACACCTAAATCCCTAGTGGCCACCTTCAACATGGTGTTGCCCTCCACATTATTAGGAGAGGAAAACTCAGGAATAGATTAGAAAAGTGGCTAACGAAAGATGGGCTGTCGGCTAATTTTCAAGTCCAGTCTCCCTATCTTCCTTAGCTCCATGGTCATTTTCTGTGACCCCAAAAAGATGGCAGACACACTGCACTTTACATAATTGCCAAAGGGTATAGGAAAGAGCCCAGTAAGGACGGCTGAAGTGTACAGTACTGCACTGATAGTCAGACTGTTACCAGGGATTTCCCCATCTTCTAATATTCCTTTTTCCAGATGGAGAAGTGGAGGTCGAAAAAGATGGGGAAAAAGAAAAGATATGGAAGAAAAAATTGCGTGCACGTAAGTCTTCGGAGTCGGGGGCAGGGACAGGATGCAAGCGCGCCTTGGGCACAGTGCCACCATGCACGTCCTCTGCAGTGACAGGAAGCCGTTGCTCACGCCTCCTCTCTGCTGGGGTGAGATGCTGAAAGACTGGGGCCAAAACGTTACCACCACCATTCCCCATATACCTAATGAAGTGATGGGTGAAGAAATGGGATGTGGAGGATAGCAAATGAATAAGGACCTTGGTGGAGTTAGGTCCCTGAATAAAACGTTATAAATAGGAAGCATTATTAAACATAAGCAATTAATTTGTTTTTTACACTTACTGATTTCTATCACTGCTAGATGCTGAGTCATATTTTTAAATACACTTATGGGAGACAGTTATAAAAAAACAAAGTCAAACTATAGTTGGTTAAAGCCCTTCATAATTTTATAATAGAAATGCTTTGTTCCAATTCATTTCTTCGCAAATTCAGATTTTAGTCTGGCAAATAGGTGTGTATAAAGTAGAACATGCTTCAATTTTCTACTGACTGACTGACTTTCTACAATATATCGGATGCTACACTGACACTACCACTACCAAGTGCACAACTACAACATAATACACAAATAGAATGTCATGATACTTAAGTCACCTCGTTTTTAAAACGTGGCGCTTGTTTTTCTCCATGGCACAAAAAGGGAAAGAAAAATAAACACCAACAGAGGAATTAATTTACATCTCAACAGTAACGAAGATGAGGCAGGAAAAGGAGAGTCTTGACTTAGACTTTTTTTCCCCTTTCCTGGTTTCCTCTCGTTTTTCCTCAGGCACCCCTTCTGCCACAGCAAGCAGCGCGCAAAACGACCCCGCAACTGCCTCAGTTTGCTTTTTCTCCGTTTCCCTATACAAGTTTATTCTCTTCTTTGACGCCTCCATTAATTCTTACTGCTCTTCCCCTCCCAATCTTGCCTTATCTTTCTCAGCGTCTCAATTAGTTCAAAATAATCTCTTTTCTCTGTCTTTTCTCCATACAGCTGTCCACCCCTTCCCCTAACTGCGCTTTCTCCCTCTTTTTCACACACATTCCTCTCTCCAGTTTCCTTGTCCCCTCTCTTGCTCTCTACTCCGTCTTTTTCTTCTAAGCCCTCCCTACCGCTTTCCACTTCCATTCTTTTCACTTGTAGCTCTCCCTCCTCGACCAAAATTGGCCCGAGGTAGAGACCGAGGCAGATACGGAAGAAACCATGTGTGCACGTCAGTCTGCAGGGTCGGAAAGAAGCTGAGAGAATCCAGCCAGTGTGCTCAGCCCCCCAGCCGGGATTCCCGGGCCGGGGCGGCGACAGGATGCGAGCGCCCGTGGGCGCCGTGCCACGCCGCACGTCCTCACGTCCTCTACAGTGACGGGAAGAAGTTGCTCACGCCTCCCCCCTCCCCTGGGGCGAGAAGCTGACAGGGGCCCATAGGACCGCCCACCCAACAGGCCAGAGAAAGTTGCAATTTCCAGGAATCGGAGGCATCTCTAGGGAGATGCAAAACGTTATACAAAGGTTTTGCCTCAAGGGCAGATGCTTTTGTTCTGGGCAACTTAGCCCCAGCTTATCCCTTTTAGCAGCACTCAGCAGTGTCATTCTGCATCCTCTACTCCTCCATCATACCCCAACAACCACGCCTGTTTAGTCTCAGGTCTGGTCTGGTGTTCCTTTCTGTCCTCTCCTCCCCCCTTTTCTTCTCTCGTCTTCTTTTTTCTATGTACATTCCACATTTCACACTTCCACACAGCACATCCTGTCGCCGCCCGGACCTAGGAATCCCGGCTGGGGGACTAAGCTAATCCCCCCTTTTTAGACCCTCAGACAATTTAGTCAGTTGACTAATCCTTCCGGAGAAATGAATGTTTTCTTTTTTCCTAAGGAAGGCTGAGGGTGAATAAAACACACTAGAGCAGAATAGTTGCTGAGTAGAAAGCAGGGTGGGAAAGTATTAAAACAGGGCGAGTTCCCTGGAGGCCTGGAAGGGGCATGCCCTAATGACAGTGGGAATGCTACAGGCACTGTTTCAAAAACAAGTTGATAAAAGTCTGAGAATGCAGCTGTAAAGGCTACTTGAAGGCTCCTTGGGCACGAGGACAGGATGTGAGCCCCTGGAATAGATTCATAAAGGAAAATGTCAGGAGGGACCATTGAGTTTAATGCGACACATTAGAAAAGATGGGAAAGTAGGTTACTGAGGAGAGATGAAGAAAATTTGAAGACCCCCCCCCCAAAGGGTATGTTGTATGGGAGGAGGGTGAAAAATCAATCTAAGAAAAGTAGACATAAGGACACAAAGATGAAAGATAAGAAGAAAAGGAAGGAAAAAACAAAAAAAAATAGATTTGTTGCAATGTGGATGTAAACCTGGTCCTCTTCCTGAACCAGTGACACAGGGTTTCCACTTCCCTTTATGATCATATGTTGCTCAAGTCTAGAAACCGAGACATCTGACCACCAACTCTGAATAAGGGAATAACCTCTAGTTCCATATATTAGATGTTCAAATTACAAAACTGAGCCTCTTTAATAATGCTAGGACTGTTAGCATTGAAACATTTCAAGAAAAAGAATTTGTCTTCTAGTAGTGTTAGAATTGAGGGGTGAATTCTTTTTTCCTGTTATGTCTTTTTCTTTCTTTTTTCTTTTTTACTGAAGTATAATATATATACATTAAAGCAGGTAAAAATGCACTAATCTTAAGTATTTACATCTATAGTCACCTCATAACCACTACCCAGATCAAGATCTAGATTCTAGAACACTTCTAGCTCCCCAGAAGTTTTCCTTGTGCCTGTTCCAGTCTATAGCCTCCCTCTCCAGAGGTAACCACTATACTAATTTCTATCATCATCAGTTTATTTTATTGTTTTTGATCCACGTATAAATGGAATCACATAGTATGTACCCTTCCGTGCTAGGATTTCCTTTTGCACTCAGCGTAGGGTCTCTGAGCATTACATGGTGTGCATCACTAGTTCATCCCTTGTTATTGCTGAGTAGTATTCCACTTATGGACATGTCACTATGTATTTATCCATTCTCCTGTTGACGTACACGTTATTGTTTCCAGTTTTGAGCTATTATAAACATTATTGTCATTTGCCATATGTATGCACTCTTTTCTCTTGGGTATATACTTAGGAATAGGATTGCTGACTAGCTATTTTTTCTCTTTTTTTAACTTTTTATTGAGATTCTGATAGTTTACAACCTTGTGAAATCTCAGTTGTACATTATTGTTTGTCAGTCGTGTTGTAGGTGTACCACTTCACCCTTTGTGCCCACCACCCACCCCCTCTTTCCCCTGGTAACCACTAATCTGTTCTCTTTCTGACTTGCTATTTTTGGCAATAAATAATAAATTCTAAATTAAAAAATGAGCTACATCTTTGTCTTAATATATGTATAGTATTTTAATAAAATTTTTTTTTTTTTTGAGGAAGATTAGCCCTGAGCTAACTACTGCCAGTCCTCCTCTTTTTGCTGAGGAAGACTGGCCCTGAGCTAACATCCGTGCCCATCCTCCTCTACTTTATATGTGGGATGGCTGCCACAGCATGGCGTGCCAAGCGGTGCCATGTCTGCACCCAGGATGTGAACCGGCAAACCCCGGGCCACCGAGAAGCGGAATGTGGTAACTTAACTGCTGTGCCACCAGGCCAGCCCCATAAAAATCTTTTATATATATATTGTTTCAATAGATCTTCAAAATGTTTTTGTGAAGTAAGTAGAGTAGGTAATACTAGCTCCATTTTACAGGTGTAGAAACTGAAACAGAGAATTGAAATGCCCAATTTAAAGCCATAAAATTAATAAACTGTGAATTAGGACTAGAAACCACATTTTCTTATTCCTAGTCAAGTTCATTTTTCCTTTTATATTCCTCTTATTTCACTGGCCTCATCTGAATGGAGAGATCACCTAAAGTCCAGTTTTAGCACTGAAAGGCCCTGGGCACACTGGCATGGTTGGTCACTCTCTGGAAAAAAGAAAGGAGTCAGATATCACGCCTTGCAAATGGGCAGAGAAAAACAAAACCTGTCTGATTTAGCTCATTTATGCTCCTCCATTCCCAAAGAAAAATATATTTTTAATCAAAGAACAATGCAATATCCATATATTTATGTACTATGTATGTCAACCATATCCCTTGGCTTTGGAAATCATCTAGACTAGTGCTACTCAAATTGTGGTCCACGGACCAGAAGTATCAGCATCTCCAGAGAGTCTGTTAAAAATGTAAATTCATACCCCCTCCACCCCTGCTCCTCAACCCCAGACTGACAGAATCAGACTCTCTAAAGGAGGAGCTCAGGAATTTGTGTTTAAAAGCTCTCCAGGTTGGGTCAAGGAAAGCAGTGGGAAAAGGTGGCTAAAGTTTGAGAAGCACAGATCTAGCCAATTTCCTTTACAGAGAAATGGATAGCTATCTGGTTTTAAAGATCTCTGGGCAGAATGATTCCATTACTATAAGTAAACTTTGCTTATGTAAAACAAATCCCATTGTTGGTAAAATCATTCTTCCTTATTAAATCTCTTATCTAGCATTCCGGTCTTGAATGAGAGTACACTACATCATTTCATAGTTGGTTTTTTTCGTTCTTTTCTAGGGGCATTCCAAGTGTTCTTCATTATCACTTAAAATATGGTGTCCAGAATGAACCTAGTGAAAATCTATAGTACATCAAGAGACAGACCTTATGGTTCCAATGTGAATACTCATTAATCTTTAAGAAAATCACTTTTCAAGTACGATACATTAGAATCCATACATGTATAAGAATCATGAAACCTAGAAACAGAGAAAGAAAGAATAGTTAATCTGGATCATAAGAGAGGGAAAAAGAGAAGACAGACTGGCATAAAAGAGAAGGGATTTGCTGAATGAGTTTTGCTAGAAGGGGCCAGATTTGGTCCCCCAATTTGTGTTCCCTTAGGGTTTGTGTAACTTGGCTGGCATCCATTTACATAGTTTGTCTGTACTCTGTTCCAGGACTCAATCCAAAAGCTCGCCCTCCAACTTCAACCCAGCTTCTCAATGTCCATCTATTCTAGGCTCTCTCTTCCTTCTCTTTCCCCTCATTCTTTGCCAGAAAGGGGTTGCCATGGGGATGGAATCATAGTAAACCAGCTGGTAAAGAAAAGCAGTGACAGAAGTAGAATGGGAAAGGGTGCAGAGAGAAAAATAAAGGACTAAGGCAAAAGGAAAAGACATAGATGAGACTTGAGACAGTCAAAAGAGGAACTACACAAGTGATAAAATACTATAAACAACTTACTTACAGAAATGGATGGAGTCATATTGCCCAGTTAGAGGAACAGAGTAGAGCTACTAAGGCAACAGACATAAGCAACCCAGAGGTCTGAAATATATGTAGAGACACAGGTGGGGAGAGTCACAGTGAGGTGGTGAACCAGATAATACAAGATTCTGGAGAAAGCAGCTGCAGACAGAACTTTGCTAAGAACAGAGACATTTCCAAGGAAGTGTTTATTTATCCTCATATGCCTCCCTGAGTCATTCCTATTTCCAAGGAAGGGATCAGTGGGAGGTTATAAGAGGATACTCTTAATTCTGCCTTGTTTTCAGTTCGTTTTCTTGCCTGTGGTCTTCTGACGTGCCAGGAAAGGAACCTCCCAAAGACAACCAAAGGCTAGGATCTTCCCCTTAGATATAACACTTTTAATGACTTGACTAGTCCTCCTTCCATCTCTTCAATATACGTATCTCAAAACTTCCACAATTCCTTCTCTTTCTTGCTCCTTTTTCCTTTGTTTCCATTTTCCTCAGGTTCTAAGCCACTGTCTTAATGCTATCTTTGTCTATTCCATTCTCTTTCCCAATACCTCCCTTTACCTAAGTCATACTTGTCCCCACATCCTAGCCATAAACCTTGCTTTTTATAATTCCATTCTCAAATTTTGACCATTAGCTGCATACTTACTTGGACCTCTCAGTCTTTGGATAAGATAACATCTAATAAAAACAATGAGAAACAACAGTTTTCTAAATTCAGGAAGATTATGATGAGTCTTTTTTTTTTTAAAGATTTTATTTTTTTTTCCTTTTTCTCCCCAAAGCCCCCAGGTACATAGTTGTATATTCTTCGTTGTGGGTCCTTCTAGTTGTGGCACGTGGGACGCTGCCTCAGCGTGGTTTGATGAGCAGTGCCATGTCCGCGCCCAGGATTCGAACCAACGAAACACTGGGCCGCCTGCAGCGGAGCGTGCGAACTTAACCACACGGCCACGGGGCCAGCCCCATCATGAGTCTTTTTTTTAAGGCAATGTTGAGAACAACTAAAATATATCAAGGGTGCCTACAAAATGCACAGCATTCTGGTGAACAATGCAGAGGACCCAAAGTCCCTACCCTCAAGTTGATTATAATCTGGTTGTGGAGAGGACAAGAAAAGAAAGTGCTGAAGGAAGCCAAAGAATCAAGAGATTTTATTCGTGTGGGAACAATCCAGAAAGGTTTCATGAAGTTAGAATTTGGAATGGATCTTGAGATGGGGAGGATAAAAGATAAAAGATAGGCAGAGATTAGAGACAGGCATTTCAGGAAGGTGGAATGGCCTGGGCAAAGATATGGTGGTAGGAAGTTTGTGCAGAAGGTTGGGGAATAGATCTTTGTCCAATTTAGCTGCAGAGTAGGGTACTTATAGGAGTCTAGTAAGAGATAATGCTAGAAAAGCAAGTTTGGGCTATGATACAGCAGTTTTTGAATACCAGAAATACTATTTGGAGTATAAGCCCTTAGGTGAGGAATGAAGTAAAATCTTACGGCATTTTTTTCTTTTTTATAGCACCAGCATACTACCTGTACTCCAGAGATACCAAAAGTGTCACTTTTATCTTATATGCTTTGCCCCAACTGAAATATGTTCTCCTTGTTCTGTGCTTTTTCTAATCTCCCCTTTCTATAAGTTCCCTCAACCCCAACCATGAACCCCAAACTCTGTTGCTTCATTTCACTCTCCTATCCATTCTTTCAGTCAGAAGTCTTTCTGGATAGAAACCAACTTGTACAATGGTGGAAAGCAGACAATCTTTTCTGCAGACAATCTTCTCACTTCTATTTTTAGAACAAAGACGAGGTTGAAGGTTAGAAAACCCAGGTATCAGCTCAGACTATGGTACTGACTTGCTGTGCCACACACTATGCTAATCATTAGCTAAATCATTAAACTTGTGTCTCAGCTCTCTAATTCTAAAGGGTGGTCTTCGGACTGAAGGAGAAGGACCCTAGCTGTTTTATTCTCTGCAATCTCACGGGTCCCACAAATACTCTGCCTATACAAATATGTAGTGAGTTATGTATGTAAAGTAATCATTACCCCATGGAAGAAAGGTGATAAATTATATAAATATTTTGATTACTAAGTAGGTATTCACTTATCATTCCTCTTTTAAATACATACTTGAACTTTCCAAATTTTTAGAAGCTTTCCCTGGTTCAAGTCCCTTTTACATATAGACACATTCAATAAATATATGAATGAATGAATGAAACTCTAGCTCTGAATATAAAGGTATTGGGGAAGGATTATTTTCACCACCAGATTCTGAGTGGGAACATAGTAGAAATTTGAAAAATTAGAAGCATCTGAAAGATGCCACCTACTTGTTTCTGGGTATGACCGAGGAAAGAATTTGTTTCCCCCGGTTCACTTTTTTTTTTTTTAAAGATTTTATTTTTCCTTTTTCTCCCTAAAGTCCCCTGGTACTTAATTGTATATTTTTAGTTATGGGTCCTTCTAGTTGTGGCATGTGGGACACTGCCTCAGTGTGGCTTGATGAGCAGTGCCATGTCCGCACCCAGGATCCCAACAGGCGAAACCCTGGGCCGCCTAAGAGGAGCGCGTGAACTTAACCACTCGGCCACGGGGCTGGCCCCTGAGCCCCAACCCTGGTTCACATTTTAATCTCCATCAGAACTTGCTTCTTCCAGGTACCCTGAGAATGAAGCTATTTACTCCTGTCTCATTATTTCCTCTTTGATCTTGACAGCTGCAGTCACTACCAAGAAATAAAACAGCCACAGGAAAAGACTCACATGTTCCCACCATTAAGGACGTGTAGTGACCAGCATTCTTCTCTGTCCCCTACACCTCTACCTCTAAGTACAACCAGTGACAGGAAAGTAACTTCCACCTCCACCTCTCTCATTAATAAACTAGTGACTATAACTAGCATAGCCACATCCTAAAATAGCTGCATGCCTCACTGGGGCTCCTGAAAGATAAGGAGAACAGAGCTTCTAGTTTAAGTTGTATTGTATTTATCCAGAGTTAAGAGATGACAGAAGAAAAGCAGGATTATTTCTCTTCTGAAGAAACATAACTTTTCAGAAAGAATGAACAAAATATGGGGAAGAGAAACTAAAGGCCAGAAAATGCAATGAAACAGTAAGAGTGTACATTTGCTTTAAATAAAAGCTTATGAAAACAATGTCCAGATTTGATCACTGAACATTGTTAATATTCTAAAAATTATGGAGTTTGGGAGAGGTGACAGAAGATTGGAGCTATGATAACTTTTCTTATTGAAAAAAGTAGTGCTTCATTATTTTCCCATTAAATTCTAGAAGGATTAATAACAGATGGGTGGGTGTGTCATACAATAAAAAGAGCAGTGATAAGTTGAAGCAGAAGTAATGCATTAACTTTAAATTGTGTCAATTTTTTCACATGTGGTTTTACTACCCTTTTTTCAATAAGGTTAGTAAACAAAATCAGAAAAATATTATAGTCCAGGGTTTTAAAATCTAGGTACTATTGACATTTTGGGCCAGATAATTCTCTGTTATTGGGCTTGTCTTGTGCATTGTAGAATGCTTAGCAGCGTCTCTGGCCTCTACCCACAGATTCCAGTAGCATTCTCTTTGCCACAAGTCATGGCAACCATATATAGCTGCAGAAACTGACAAGTGTCCCAGGGGAGCAGAATCACTGCCGTTTGAGAACCACCACCTTAGACTGAGAACATCTGCAACGAGATCCCTGCATAAATGACTGAAATACCTCACCCACCTGGAACTCAACTATTTGGAAAAGTCACTTATTTGGAACATAGGTTTGAAAAACAAAGTAAGGAAAAAAGATTTTCTCACGAGAGTTCAAAGTTTTACTCATAGGAAGGCTCCTCTGGCTCCTCTCAGAAAGCACATACTCTCTTTTTAAATCATTATAAAATATTCCAAACATACAAAACAAAATGTTAATATCTGATACGGAGCATAAGTTGGTTATTTGATTTCCAAACCAAGAACAGATTAGAAGAAAATTAGAAGAAACGTTGTATGCTACAGGCAGGGACTCTAACACACTAATGACAGCAAGGAAGAAAACAGACAAATTATAAAAAGTAAACATATTTCTGAAGTTATAACAAAGCAGAGAGATAACAGTTCTACATTCTGGGCATGTTATTCAGATCACCTTAGTCCCTGGCATCCTACTTTAAGAAAATTTGACCAGGATGATGAAGTTTCTGGAAACAAGGTCATGTAGAACAGCTGGGGGAACCAGGGTTATTTCCAGAGTCATATAGCTATAGCCTGTGTGATATCTCCACTTGGGTGGTCAAAAGGCATCTCAAACTTGGCAAAGTCAAAACAGAAGTACCGATTTCTCTTCCAAGCCCCCAAATCTTTTCCTTCCTCAGTCTTCTCCATCTCAGTAAACATTATCATTACTCACCCTTTTGCAAAAGCCAAAATGCCAGGAGCTATTCAGCATTTCTCTCTTTCCCACATCTTCCACATCTAATCCAACAAGTACCATCGGCTTTACCTCCAAAATATACCCAGATTCTTTCCACTCTCACATTTCCACTGCACCACCCTTGTTAAACCATCATAATTTGTCACATGATCTCTTACAATAGTCTTTTAATCAGTCTTACTGATTTCATTCTTATTCTTCTACAATTCATTCTTCATAGAGCTATCAAAACTGTACCTGGCCCCATCTCTCTTTCCTGCCTTGCTGCCTACCACTATTCCCTTACTTCACTGAGCTCCAGCCATATAGGGTTTTTTTTTCTGTTCCTCTATTATATCCAGTTCATTTCTGCCACAGGGCTTGCCTGGAGATGTCTTCACAAGATCTTCACAAGCCTGATTCTTTCTTGTCATTCAGATGTGAGCTCAAAACTACTTCCTCAGAGAGGCCTCCTTGACCAGGCTATCTATGTTGCCCTTCTACTCACCCACCATTTATCACATTTCCCTGTTTTAATTTTTTCCATAGACCTTATCACCAACTGAAATTATTTTTTTGGTTATTGTCTGTCCCCATTACAATAGGGACCTGTTCAACATATTTGTCCAATATACTTAATGCCTAGAAGGAGCCTGATACATACTACATGCTCAATTAATATTTGTTGAATAAATGAGTAACCAAATAATGATACAGATGACCTGGATAATTATTCCTACATTTGGTAGGCAATTGGACTAGATGATTACAGATTGGTGAGTATTATCAATAACTCAATGAGATTGGTGACTCTGAATTTATAATGGTACCAATCCTCTGCCTAGTTGTGTCTGTTTTTTTCAGCACCCCGGGTGTAATATCAAAGAAGGCTAAATCAATCCTGCAGATTTTTCAGGTGGGTGAAAGAGGACTACTGGGCAAGAGCCTCATTTAACCAAGCAGTTATCTTTGGAGGGTTAAGTACATGAAATGACATCTCTTTACAGAAGCTCGACTCAAGATTTTAGGGTATGGAGAAAATACTGCATTTAGAGAGACAAACCTTTTCCCAGCCTCTTCAAGCTCCAATCCCATTCCTGTTTCCTCCCTTTACCCAGATGACCAGATTCCATGCTTTTTCAGAAAATGGATTTTGTTCATTTTTATTCCTTACCCTCACCTCGCCCTTAATCCATTTGTTCTAAAACCCTGCCTATTTTAGAAGTTTTCTGTCCTCCTCTCCATATCTGAATATCCCATCTATGCTCCAGGACACCATTCCATCCATAATTCCCATTTCTGCCCTATATTTCTTACTTTCTACTTCCCCTTTCCCTGCTACCAATGGGAGTCTAAAGTATCCCCATCCTGAACTACTCTCATTCTTCCTATACCACTACTCCTCATAAGGTACTCTGTCCTTTACTGTCAAATTCCTCCAAAGAATGATCTATACTCCTTCTTTCTATTTCTTTCCCTCTCATTCAGCATCAGCATATTTCAGAATATCTAGTGGTCTGCACAGAAGTTCAGACCTCTATATGAAATTACATACCTACTACTAACAATATCTTTGGTATGACTGGAACTCTTATTTACTTTATTGAAATAATGATTATCCTCCTATGGCCACACCCTGGTGTGAAGGCATGGTTTCCCTGAAAAAAGTGGACATTCCCATTCTAGAGAAAAGAGGCGGGTCTACAAAAAAGGAAACCAGAACTCTTACACACATGTATAAGGAAACTGGACCTTGCTTCCTTAGACTTTGAGTTTAGATGTGGTGAGGACCCTCCCAAGAGGCACAAGGAAAAGTTGGCCTCTGACAAATGGAACTAGGCCAGGAGCTTCTCAGGAAGACAGCTCTGTAGTGAATCACCTCATTAAAAGAGAAATATCTATTATTCATAACTCTTGTAATATATTTTTTTCTTCTATCTCCTAGTCTTTGGAAAGTCTTGCTTCAACATTCCAGGCTTATCTCAGTTGTATTAAGTAAGTATTGAGTACTGAGTTAGAATTAAAGAAGAAGAGAAGCATTCTGCCTTCCTTGTGCCCCTTCCCTTAGGCTACCAAGATGGTAGTTATATAGTATTTAGCAATAATTTCCAAAGTTAAGATGTTTTTTGCTTGAAGGTTCAAACACTCTTCCCCACATTCCATTGCAACCTATTTACTGAAGCTGCAGTTGCAAAAGGCATGAATGACCTAATTGCAAAACCAGTGACCTCCTAGGCTATTATCAAAGCATAACCTCTCTTCATCATTTAAATTGTTAGTGAGCCCCCCTAATTTCTCTTGGCTTTCACACCATTCTCCAGGTAGTCTTCAACTTCTTTCACTCCTAATTCTACTTCTTTTTCATTGGTTCTCCTCATTCAATGACTCTTAAAAGTTAAGTTCATCTTTGACCAGATTCTCAGTGGTCTCAACTCCCACAGAAGAAGGGGACTTCCAAATCTACGGTTTTCACTACAAACATTCTTTTGAATTCCAGACCAAATTTACAATTGCCTGCTATGAATCTCAACATGGATATCCTGCAAGTACCTCAAGCTCAACATGCCCAGAACTGATCTTCCAAATCTGCTTTTGCTCTTCCTCCTCTAATTGATTTGTCCATTTTGGTTAATGGCATTACTAATTATCTAGTTCCTAAACTAAAATTTCTTATTCTTCTATCTCCTTCACCTTCTAGCTGTCAAGTCCTTTCAAGTGTGCTTTCAAAAAACGTCCCACAATATCGGACTAGTTATTGACAAGATCAATCTTGTTTTGAAAAATAGTGCTGTGACAAGTGGATATCCACAGCACACAAATGAAGTTGAACCCCTTCCTCACATCATACATAAAAATTAACTCAAAATGGTTCACAGATCTAAGTGCAAACATTGCTGACTTGGGTTAGACAAAGCCTTTTGTGATATGATGTCAAAAGTACAAGTAACAAAAGAAAAATTAGATAAACTGGACTTCATCAATATAAAAACTTTTGTACTTCAAATAATACCATTAAGAAAGTGAAAAGACAACCTATACAATGTGAGAAAATATTTATAACTCATATATCTGATAAAGAACATATCCAGAATATATAAAAATTTACAAGTCAACAAAAACACAATCCAATTAAAAAATGGGCAAAGGACTTGAATAGATATGCCTCTAAAGAAGATATACAAATGGCCAATAAGCAAAAAAGATGCTTAATATCTTCAGTCATTAAGGAAACACAAATCAAACCCATACTGAGATACCAATTTGTACCCACTGGAACGGCTATAATAAAAAAGATACATAATAACAGTTGTTATTGGCAAAAGTATGGAGAAATTAGAACCCTCATACATTGTTGGTGGGTATGTAAAATGGTGCAGTGTTTTGAAAAATAGTTTGGCAGTTCCTCATAAGTTAAACATAGAGTTACCACATGACCCAGCAATTGCACTCCGATGTGGTATACCCAAGGGAATTGAAAACTTATGTCCGCACAAAAACTTGGGCAAGAATGTTCATAGCACCATTATTCATAATAGCCAAAAATGGGAAAAATTCAAATGTCAATCAACTAATGAATGGATAAACAAATGCAGCATAATCATCATACAATGAAATATTATTTGTCCATAGAAAGGAATGAAGTACCAATACATGCTACAACATGGATGAACCTTGAAACATCATGCTAAGAGGCCAGTCACAAAAGGTCACATATTTTATGATTTGGTTTATGAAATATCCACAATAGGCAAATCTATAGAGAGAGAAAGTAGTTTAGTGTTTGCCAAGGGCTGGGACTGGTTAAGGAGGAATGCAGAATTACTGCTAATGGTTATGGGGCTTCTTTTTGGACTGATAGAACGTTCTAAAATTGACTAATAGTTGCGCATCTCTGTGAATATACCAAAAATCCTTGAATTGTAACACTTTAAGTAGGTGAGTTGTATTGTATGTGAACTATATTTCAATAAAGCTGTTATATTTTTTAAAATGTCCCTCAAATCTATCTTCTATTCCCCATGCTAACAGCCACTGCTTCAATTTAAAGTGAATAACAGTTGGTCTCCTTTTCTTCAATGTCCCCAGCCCCACTCCCCGCCAGATACCTCCACATCACTACAGTTGCCTTTTTAATACAAATATGATCTAAGCAAAACATGGAACATGTGAATTATAAAATATTTACAAATATTATCACATAAAGTTAAAACTTTCTATTGTGATAAAACATCATAAAAAATTTTTAAAGAAAAACTGGCAAAAATTTGTGCAATTCATATGATAAAGGCTTAATTTTCATAATATACAGAGAGCTCTTTCAGAGGAATAAGAGAAATGAACAATAAGAGACAAAAACAGGCCAAGCACAGAAACAAGCATTCACATAGGAAGACTCAGTAATGGCCAAAATGAAAAGACATCCAAACTTACTAAGAATAAAAGAAATGAAAATAAAAGCTTTTTTTTTTCTCCTACAGAGACTGGTAAAATTATGAAGACTGACAATACACAGGCCTGGCTAAAGTTTTAGAAGATAGACACTTGGAATGAATGTAAAATTGCAAACTTTTGTGAAGGCAGCTTGACAAAATGTAAGCATTCATACTCTTTGACCCATAATTTCTACCATGCATGGATCCTACAAAATACTGCCACAGTGTGTTCAGATAAAAGTACAAGATGATCAATGTGGCATTATGTCATAGGAAAAATTTGGAAGCAACATAAACATCTAGCGGAATTTGTTTTAAAAAATGTTATCCACGGGGTCGGCCCCGTGGCCGAGTGGTTAAGTTCGCGCGCTCCGCTGCAGGCGGCCCAGGGTTTCACTGCTTCGGATCCTGGGCGCAGACATGGCGCCGCTCATCAAGCCATGCTGAGGCGGCATCCCGCATGCCACAACTAGAGGGACCCACAACTAAGAATATACAACTATGTACCGGGGGCTTTGGGGAGAAAAAGCAAAAAAAAAGTAAAAAAAATGTTATTTACAATCTCGCCTTGCACTATTAATCCCCCTTATTTACTAGCTGCAGCAACCACACTGATATTTTTTTCAGTTCCTCAGAAATCACCAAGCTCTCTTGCATTGTAGGGCCCTATATATGTTCCCTCTGCCAAGAGGGTTCTTTCCTCCCTTGCGTAGCATATTCTTTTAGGTCTCAGCTTCAATGTCACTACTGGGAAAGGTCTTCCCTAACCACCTTTCTTTTTCTTTTTTTTCAAAGATTGGCACCTGAGCTATCATCTGTTGCTAACCTTCCTTTTTTTTTTTTTTTTCCTTCTTCTTCTTCTCCCCAAAGCCCCCCAGTACATAGTTGTATATTCTGGTTGTTAGGTCCTTCTAGTTGTGCAATTTGGGATGCTGCCTCAGCATGGCCTGATGAGCGGTGCCACGTCCCTGCCCAGGATCCAAACCAGTGAAACCCTGGGCCGCCGAAGCAGAACGTGCGACCTTAACCACTCTGCCAAGGGGCCAGCCCCACTAGCCACCTTTCTTAAACAGGGTCCTCCTCTGTTAATTTCTATTTTAAGTGCTTGTTGTTTCCTTCAACGCCCAACCTGGTGCCTGCTGTAAAGTGAGCTCTCAATAACTGTAGAATGAATAACCACTGTATGGTATAACCATACAATGAAATATTATGTAGTTATTAAAAAGAGTCAAATATAACTATAAATATTGACTTGAAAACATGTCTAGGCATATATTTCTTCACTGTATATTTTAAAAATAATATATGTTCATTGTAAAAAAATTAAAAAATACCCAAATGAAAAAAAGTAAAAAGTTAAAGACAGTCACTGCATTCCTATCCAATTTCAAGATTAATCATGGTTACAACCTTTGGGGGTGTGTATACAAATATACAAACACGTCTCATATATGTAAACATATACAGATGAGTACATACACATGCTCTCTGCTTGTATACATGTATAATTATTAAAAATGGCATTATATAAATATATATCATTTCAGTATTTTGATATTTTTCCAATCAAAATTAAATCATTATTTAATATCAGTGCATTTAGATATGTTGCACAGTGGTCCATAATATGATAGTGGACAATAATTTATTGTCCATTTAGTTTGCTTTCTTATTACAAATAGTGCTGCAATGAACATCTTTGTGCATTTAACCTTGTGAACTTCCAAGAGCATTTTGTAGGAAAAAATTTGTAGATATGGAACTGCTAGTTCAAAGGTACATATATTTTAAATTTTGAAAAGAACTGCTAGATTTCCTTCTCCTAAAGTACTAATTTTTATTCCTACCACTTGTGTAAAGAATGCCTTTTTCGTTATATCCCCACCCGAAGTGAATATTGATCATTCTTTTTAATTTGTCCAATCTTATAGGTAAAATAGGATACCACTTCTATGCTGATTATTAGTGAAGTATATTTCCAAATGTTCATATTTTTGTTGTAGTTGATAATGTTTGTGTGATTTGCCTCGCCATAGAAGATACCATTACTTCAAAAAAGGCAATGGCTAAAAGTATGGTTAGAATGATCTCTCTCTTCTTTTTTTTTGAGGAGGATTAGCCCTGAGCTAACATCCGCTGCCAATCCTCCTCTTTTTGCTGAGGAAGACTGGCCCTCAGCTAACATCCGTGTCCATCTTCCTCTACTTTATATGTGGGACGCCTAGCACAGCATGGCTTGCCAAGCGCTGCCATGTCCGCACCCGGGATCCGAACGGGCAAACCCCTGGCCGCCGAAGCAGAACACGCGAACTTAACCGCTGCACCACCGGGCCAGCCCCTGACCTCATTCTTATAAATAAATGAGTTATATATACACACATACACACATGCATATAGGCACAGAAAAAATATGCAGCATTATACCAACTAGTTAACTGAGTTGGATTATAGAGACCTTTCACTTTATCTGATATATATATTTTTCGGGAACAAACTTTTAAAAAAACATGCTTTGTTTTGTAGTAAAAAATAATGGTGAAAAATATTTTGAAACACAGATCTGACTATATCACTGCTGTGCTCAAAACTCTTCAATGATTTGCTTCCTAAAGAATAAAATTCATATTGATTAATGAAGCATGCAAGGCCTTACACAATTTACCTTAATTTCCATCCCCCTCGTTTATTCCTATTTAATCTGGTCACACAGACTATCTCTACACTCTTTTTATTGTGATTTCCTCTACTGGAAATATAGTTATTTACTTTTTCTGGCTGTTGCCATCCCTTCAAGGCCCAGCTCAAATGTCCCCCAGCGTGTACTCTTTCCAGTACTCACAATTAATTATGTTCTCCTGAGTGCTTACACAGTACCTTATTTTTTTACAATTTTACTATAGGACTAACCATAATCTTGTTATGTATTATATATTATAGTTGAATGTACATATTAATTCCTTTAGTTTCCTTTATTTTTTTCCAGCACTCACTACAGAGCCTAGAATTATAAAGGCTGCAGTTATGTGGGCAAGAATGATAACGGCAATGTCACTACAGAGTATTAGTCTTAGGAGGGAAGCATAGGAGACTCATGAAGCATAGGAGATCCACGGGACTCTTACATTCCAATGGGGACATTGCATAGCATTGTGCAGGTTGTGTCTGCATACCCCAGATTACCATTCACACCAGAATTTACATGATTGGAGCTCCCCAGCAACCCAGCAGTGCACAACTTCCTGTCTTGCATGAGGGGACTTGGGGAAGAGATACAAAATTCATGCAGGAGGAAGGGGTGTGGTAGCATGCAGAAGGCTTCCTCTTTGAGAAGGTAAGTTGAGAAAGACCTGAAGGTTTGGTAGTAGTTGCCCTGACAAAGTAGGAGGGAGGGAGATAGGAGAACATAGTGTTCTAGGTTGATGGTATGGTATGAAAGAGGGCTTGAACGATAGAGTATGGTGTGTTTGTGATCCTCTGAGAATTTCAGCATGGCTGAAGTGTACAGGAGAGGGTCAAGAGGTGAGAAGAGGCTGGGAAGTAAGCAGGGATCATACCACAAATGGCCTAATATGCCAGATTAAGGAATTTGGACTTCATTCTGAGTACCATAGAGAACTAGTAGCTTAAGCATATTAATAACATGAGTAGATTTGAATCAGAAAGATTACTGACTGTATAAAACTAGTTAGGAGGCTTTTATACTAATAGATGATGATGACTTGAACTGAGGTACTGGCAGTGGGCTCGGAATAGCAGGTTTCAAAAGGACTTAAAAAGTACATCTAACGCAAACCTCTGCTTTCATGTAAATTTCCTTGAAAGGTAGATCTTATGATTTCTTGCTTGATTTTGTTTTTCCTAAACTACAGATGAGAAAAATAAGACAGAAATATTTGTAACAAAGCAGGAAAAATAAAACAGATCTTGACCTTGGGGTACTCATTCAATTCACATTTATTGATCACTTACTATATATTGGGCCCTCTTGGCATTCTCTGTATACTCATAGAGAGTTGTCATATTACTATGGCTTAAAGCCACTGCTAAGCTTCTAGACATGTGCTATCTGACCATGGAGAAGTGCCTTTCTGAGGGCTGGTGGCCCTCCTTGAACAAGAAAGTCTTTTAGAAAATGTTTCAGCTAATCCTAGTTTGTTTCTCCAGAACGGAGGCAAGATTACATATTCATGAGAAGATCAGGTGCTAACTACCTTGGCATTTGCTCCTCTTCAGCATTCTTGACTTTGCATGCTATTGGTTTTAGAAGAATAACCTTACAGTTTATCCACTTAAGAAACCTGTGTGGGTTGACCTTTCCCTCTCTTTCTCCCCTGTCAGGCCTGTCACAATTTTCATCAAGGGGATTTTTCCATGTCTGGGGCACATTTATTTTCATCTCTAATTGATCTATATCATTTTCTCTCTCCTGCTCGGCTTTTATCACCGCCACTTTGGAGCCATAGATAACACTATAACCTAAGAACAAAAGATATTTGGAATGTTAGGTACTCAGACAAGGAGAGCTGTCTGGGAGGGAGCATATGCAAGAAAGGGGGAAAGGTGAGGAAGGTTGATGCCCTCTAGCAGTAGGTAAGGAATCTCCATCTACAAAGTCCTCTTATTGCCTGGAGACACCAGTTCTCAACTAAGATTGAGTTAGGTTCTGGAAACTCTAACAATTAGATAATCTTTAAGGTCCCTTCCTGTTTTAAAATTTTATAATTCTCCTCGTGTGATTTCACCAACATATTTATTCACAAGGCTGATTTGTAAAGAGGACTAAATAATTCTTTTTTTTTTTTTTTTGAGGAAGATTAGCCCTGAGCTAACTACTGCCAATCCTCCTCTTTTTGCTGAGGAAGACTGGCCCTGAGCTAACATCCATGCCCATCTTCCTCTACTTTATATGTGGGACGCCTACCACAGCATGGCTTTTGCCAAGCAGTGCCATGTCTGCACCCAGGATCTGAACTGGCAAACCCCGGGCTGCCGAGAAGCAGAATGTGCGCACTTAACTGCTGTGCCACCAGGCTGCCCCCTAAATAATTCTTAATTAAAATTAGGACTGAGGATTTGAGACTCACAGATAAATCTGGGAATAGTACAAGTTAAATTTCTGGGATTTCCTACAGTTCCTTCAGTAGATTCCTGTAAAAGTTACCCAAAACATTAACAACCTTTTGCCTCTTTTGGGTCCTCTTACAATCCAAACAGTAGCAGTAAAACAAGAGTATTAGCTGGGCAATCTGTTTAAGATGTGCAATGTATTTTGAAGAAAAGTTAATTTATTCTTAATATGAAGGATAAAAGAAACAGGCAGAGTTGCCAGATTTAGGAGAAACAAACAAACAAACAGAATGTTATTAAATTTGAATTTCAGATAAACAATGAACACTTTTTTTAGTAAATATATCTAATGCAATGTTTGGGACACACCTATACCAAAAAACTATTTTATCTGGCAACCCTAAACAAGGTCTAAAAAGAGACAGCTAGGGGCTGACCCTGTGGCATAGTGGTTGAGTTCACCATGTTCTGCTTTAGAGGCCCAGGTTCACGGGTTTGGAGCCCAGGCGTGGACCTACACTACTCATGAGCCATGCTGTGGTGACTACCCACATAAAAAATAGAGAAAGAGTGGCACAGACGTTAGCTGAGGGCTAATATTCCTCAGGGGGAAAAAAAGAGGTAGCTGACGTTCTTTTCCATCTCATAGGTTATTAGGAGGATTAAATCAGATTAAGTGGAAAAAGTACCTAATACAATATCAATAAATAAAAGTTCTTTTTGCCTTCTCCTTAAGCTAAGGGATATGATATGGATAATTTTCTATTATTCACGTGTAGATTGTCCATATAAAAGTTAAATCCCAGTCACCCAGCTACTTGTGGTTCATTTTCTCTGCTGTCCATCTGTCTTAGCTACAGAAATGAAAAAATACTTAGCACTGGCTGAAACATAATTAGAAAAGAAAATCTGCTAGTGGATATTGAAAAAGTCATAAATTATTGTGGTTTAGTCATACAGTAGCTTCCATTAACACAAAGAACTGGCTTTATATTGGGCAACTGCAGATGTCAGAAAGAATTTTTGGTATAAAGTGAACGGCCTATTACAAATTGTATGACCTTGGCTGAGTTGTGCTTTAAAGTTTAGGTCTGTAGAATGGTGATAGGCATCGATTTATTGGGAAGATTAAATAACATATGTTAAAGTTCTTTGCACATTATAAAGTACTAACTTGATACTGCACTGAGTCCCACACAGTACAGAAAGTGAGGATTCCTTGAACCAGAGGTCATGCAATAGCTCATCCCACGGGCAGACTTTCCTCAAAGGCATGTCTCTTTACATATGTGTAGCTTGGGAAATCAATGAATGTCATTTGCCCAGTAAAATGACTTCACCACTTCCCAGGGTAATCCCTTAATTTTCACTCTGGACGTTAGGCAACCTATCTTTACATCCTCTTGAGAAAGTTACATCAATTTCAGTTCCTATCTGATTTCTGAAGACTGGCACCCTTTGCTCCCCACAGGTCTTTTATCGGTAATATTGTGACCATAAGAAGAAACCTAAATAGGTCATGTAAAACACCCACAGCTTCATATTCTCCTTAATCAGGTGATGATGCATTCTTTACTCTAAACATTTACCATGGTTCCTTCCAATCCACAAATACTCCTTCTTAATGCACCAACCTAATAACATGAAGTAGATTCAAAAAAATTTCTTTGTATTTACATTAGCCCTACCATTTTGCACACAATTTTACATTTTTTAGTGTAAAATCTAACGTGAAATTTTGACTACTTTGGTCACTTTTTTTATCCAGTACCCTTCAAACTGAAGTATCTTTTTTTTTTTTTTTTAAAGATTCATTATCAACATTCCCCACCAGAGTAGTACATTTATTACGGTTGATGAACCTACATTGGCACATCATTATCGCTCAAAGTCCATAATTTACATTAGGATTTACTCTTGGTGTTGTTCTACGTGTTTAGACAAATGCATGATGACTCGTTATCTACCATCATAGTATCATACGTATATACATACACAGTATCACGCGGTAGTTTCCCTGCCCTAAAAATCCTCTATACTCGACTTAGTCAACCCTCCCCCAACCCGTTTTTAATAAGTAATTTTCCAGATCTTCAACTTTCATGTGTTTTCTTTCCTAAAATTGTTTTTCTTAAGAATGTGTGTGGTTTGCTCCTTTTTCTTTCCCACCTTCCTTTTCACTACTTTCTCCCACTTTGCAAAAGAAAAGCTTATTTGTAACCAATCTTAATTTTTTATTATGGTGCAATATACACAATTTGAGAGTGCACAGCTCCTGAGGGAGAGTGCTGTGACAGACAACATGGCATTAATGGGAAATATTAAAGTGGGCAGCGCCTTATTTTATCCACTACTAGGATGAGCAACATCACCATCTCCTGGAAGCTTGGCAGACATGCAAACTTTCAGCTCCATCTTAGACCTGCTGAGTCAGAATCTCTCCAGGGCGGGACCAAGAAATCGGTATTACGAAGCCTTCCAAGTGACTCTTAAGTGTGCTAAGCTTTTAGAAGCATCAACTGGTAAAGAAACCCTAAGCAAAGTTCCATAGCATCTGTATGTCTTAGAATTAAATAAGATGGTTGGCACAGGGAGACATATCTTAAAATTTGTTTTTTTTTTTTAAAGATTTTATTTTTTTCCTTTTTCTCCCCAAAGCCCCCTGGTACATAGTTGTATATTCTTCGTTGTGGGTCCAGTTGTATATTCTTCGTTGTGGGTCCTTCTAGTTGTGGCATGTGGGACGCCACCTCAGCGTGGCTTGATGAGCAGTGCCATGTCCGCGCCCAGGATTCGAACCAACGAAACACTGGGCCGCCTGCAGCGGAGCGTGCGAACTTAACCACTCGGCCACGGGGCCAGCCCCTTAACATTTTTATTTAAAATAAAAAAGGAAGTCAGATTTTTTCTGACAGAAAGGAAGTCTGATTTGGTTTACCAATGAAGAAATGGCATTGACATTTAATTTACATTTGCACAAATTGAATGAGCTGTCTGTATTCAAAGGCTAAAAAAAAAAGACTACAAGGCCTCTGTGTATGGTTGTGCAGTTTAGGGGGCAAGAGGGGGCTGAAACCTAGTAGTGCACTTTTTTGGGGTAAGTAGAGGCTGAAACACAGCCCTCAATCCACTGGCCAGACTCTGCTCCTCAGCCAGAAGGAGAGACACCTTTTTCTTTGCACAAGGCTACCATCCCTAGAAAACTTGTCCACTCTGCTTTTCCCCAGAGGGATGCCTTTTTCTAATTGGCACAAAGGCACCCGAAAGGCTAGCAGTGGCCCTGAAAACATGTATGTGATACATTAGACAGGAGAAATTAGTCCCTGGAAGCTATTTAAATATAAGAAAATTGATTTTAGATGTCAACTTGAAAATGTGTGAGGGGGTTACATAGTTTTCCAAAATTATTTTGTGAGTAAACAAACAAGAAAAAAAAAAAGATCACTGCTTCTATCTTTCCTTCAGTATTGCTCTGGTGCCCATTCCCCACCCTACACCCACAAGTCTGCAAGTCTCTTCCTTTCCTTGTGGTTCCTTCTTTCGGCCTTCGCTTTTTATACCCCATCATACCCTACCCTGAGACTGCTTCCTTTCCTTTTATCTATTTCTTGAACTTTTGCCTAAAGGTTCTCAAGTTTATTTTCTTCTCTTGAGGGCTTTGCAACTTCATTGCTAGGACCATGACAACACTTTTAGGCCTAACAAAATACACCAATACACATCACTTGCCTCACCCCAGCAACAGCTGTGGCTAGATTCTCATTTCCCCACAATCACACAGTACTAGGAAGGGTGCCTCACAGACATACACTGCCACCACCTAGTGGCCGACTGTTAAAGAGATCTGGCAACACCAGGATGCTCTTGGCAACCTAGCAAAAAGCCAGAAGGCAGATTTGCAAAAGCACCAGTTGTGGGCGGAACCAACAGTGTTAGCTCCTTCTTCCTTAGTAATAGTATTTTCTCTGGCTAGAAATATCTTTCTAAATCTGTTTCTCTCAAAATTCTTTTCATCTTTCAAAGTACAGCGTAAATGTCACTTCCCCCTCCATGATCCCCTTTCTGACCTTACAAGTCAGAGTACCTCAAGTCGGAATACTCTAAAAGTACCACCAAGTAGGTTCAGCATTTCATTCGTACCTTTTATGAGCTCCTCACTGCCTATTCCAAACTCTTTCTCATCCTCTAGTCCCTCAAAAACTCAGCTCCTTCGAAGTACATGCCATCAGCATACTGCAATCATCTGCTGATCTCCTGGGTCACTTCCCCTCATTCTCTGGAAATTTTAAAACCTGACTCACTCTCTCGGTTACACCACTCATACTGTCATCATTCCTGGTGACTTTGTCACCAGTGGAAACAACTCATCCCATACACTGGCCTCTCTGCTCCTTGTCCACTCATTTCCAATCATCTTGTCTTCCAGCCCACCTCAGTCATTTATTCCCATGATGATACCCCAGCTTTGCCCATTAATAATAAATGCACTCCGTCCAAAACCTGTTTTCTTGCATCTCACACTGACCATCACCTCCTCTTCAACAATTTCTTGACACAAGCAGGATTTCTAAGCTGTTAACCCTATCAATTTTCGCTGCCCATCACCCTTCTATTTTTACTTTCCACATCACCCAGCTTCAATTCCTTGACTCATCACTCTAAACGCTCCTTTGCATAAACTTGGAACTCCCTGGCACTTCTTTTCCTTCTTTTGTATTCCTTGGTAAAATCCCAATTCTTGGTTAAATCCAACTCTACTTACTCTGCTTGCTTGCACTCAATAACTAAAGAAACATAGCTGGAGAAAAATCCCCAACTGTGCTAACTGGTTTCACAAGACATTTAGGGTGCTAATCTCAAGTGGGCACTCAGCACTGTTCTGTAAAGCTTTATTTTCCCAAATCAATTCACTCCCTACTCTCCAAGAAAACAATTTCACATCTTTTCCACTCTCCTCAAATTTCCAAGATCTCCTCTTCTTTTTTCACTCTCAGCTGATAATTTCATTGAAAAACTAAAGAAGAGAAATTCCTTATCTTCCTACTTCACTTGCTGTATCAGTATCCACAGACTGAGCTTCCTCCCTGTTGCAGTGGATGAAGTCTCCTGCCCCCCTTCTCCTAAGGTCAGCCCTTCCACCAGAGAACTGGATTCCTTTCCCTCTCACCTTACTAAAAAATTTTATCCTAAAAGTATTTCCCGTATATCATCAACTTTTCCCTTTCTCCTAGATCCATATCATAATACCTCCTAACAAGACTAAGACTTTCCCTTAGATAAAGACAAAATTCAGAAAAGTGAATACTATGGCATGGTGAGAAGCTAGACGAGAATCTTACAACACCTGTAAGATTCTATTTTTTGAGCAGATTGGTGGTTATCAAGGTCTTCATTTAAAAAATTCTTGCCTTTTTCATGAAGATGGTACTGAAAGCGAAGAGGGAAGCCCCTGCTCCTCCCAAAGCTGAAGCCAAAGCAAAGGCTCTGAAGGCCAAGAAAGCAGGACTGAAAGGTGTCTACACACCGCAGTTCTGAAGGCAGCTCAAATATCCTTGGAAGAACACCAGCAGGAAAAAAAGCTTGACCACTACGCCATCATCAAGTTCCCCCTGACCACTGAGTCAGCTATGAAGAAAATAGAAGACAACAACACACTTGAGTTCACTGTGGATGTCCGGGCCTACAAGCACTAGATCACACAGGCTGTGAAGAAGCTCTATGACACTGACGTGGCCAGGTCAACACCCTTATCAGGCCTAATGGAGAGAAGAGGGCATACGTTCAACTGGCTCCTGACTGTGATGCTTTGGATGTTGCCAACAAAACTGGGATCATCTAAACTGAGTCCACTTGGCTAATTCTAAATATAAATTTTTTCACCATAAAAAAATTCTTATATTGGGCCGGCCCCGTGGCTGAATGGTTAAGTTTGCACACTCCGCTTCGGCGGCTCAGGGTTTCGCTGGTTTGGATCCTGCGCACGGACATTGCACCACTCATTAGGCCATGCTGAGGCAGTGTCCTGCATGCCACAACTAGAGGGACCCACAACTAAGAAATATACAACTAGGTACTCGGGGGATTCAGGGGTAGGGGTGAAGAAGACTGGCAACAGTTGTTAGCTCAGGTGCCAATCTTTAAGAAAAAAAAAAAATTCTTATAATACATATATTGCTTCACAGAAATGAAAGAAATAATTCTTCTCTTGCTCTTAAGTCCTTCTCAAGATTAGCACCCTAGATCTCTGCTCCTTTAAAGTAAAATTCCTCCAGCTCCTTAAAGCATTCTCTATTAAACCTACTCCAATTAGGCTTTTGTCCCTCCTGCTGTATTTGAACTACTTCTGTCAAGGTTATCAACAAACTCCATCTCACCAAATCCAATGACCAATTCTCTATCCTTACTCAACCACTCAAAAACATCTGACAAAACTGATCACTCCTTCCTTGTTCAAATATATTTCTTCCCTTGGCTTTTGATATGCCAACCTGTCCTGGTTTCTAGTTTATCTTCTTGCCTTTGCTCAGCATTTCTAAATGCTGGGGTGTCCCCAAAGTTCAATCCTTAAAATTCTTTTCCATATACACTCACTCCCTGGGTTGTCTCCTCTAGGTCCATGGCTTTAAATACCACCTATATTAAATCTGTCTACAGCTTGGACCTGGTCTCTAAGCCACACACTTGGATGTCTCCACATGGAGAAGTACCCAGGAGCGCACCAGGCTCCTGTTCTACTCCTCTGCTAACTTGTTCTTCCTCTAATTTTCCTACCTCAATTGCTTAAGCTAAAAACAGAGGAACTAGTATTGATTTCTGTATTACCTTAACATCTCATGTCCAATTCATTAGCATGTCCTGCCTGCTGAATCTGACTGCTTTTACTACCCTTTACTACCACCTTCGCCCAAGTCATTACTCTCTCTGCCAATATGATATCCGATAACTCATCTCTCTGCTTCTAAATTTGCCCCCACACCGTTCATTCTCCAACAGACAGGAACAGTTCTCTCTTAAAAACATAAATCTGGGGCCAGCCTGGGGGCAGAGTGGTTAAGTTCGTGTGCTCTGCTTCAGCAGCCTGAAGTTTGCAGGTTCGGATCCTGGGCACAGACTTACACACCACTCATCAAGCCATGCTGTGGTGGCATCTCACATACAAAAGAGAGGAAGACTGGCACAGATGTTAGCTCAGAGACAATCTTCCTCAAGCAAAATGAGGAAGATTGGCAACAGATGTTAGCTCAGGGCCAATCTTCCTTCCCCAAACCCCTCCCCGTAAATCTGCTTATTTCTCCCCTAGTCAAAACCCTTCCAGTGACCTACCTTCATATCTAGAAAAAAAAAAATTAAACATTTCACCATGGACTACTAGGCCTTACATGATCTGGCTCTGGGCTGCCTCCCCAACCTCATTTCCTACAACTCTTCTCCTTGATGCACCACATTCCTTCCTTGCCGTTCTTTGAATGGCCTGTGGGACAAATGCAGCCTGCCACCTGTTTTTTATTGTTGTTGTTTTTATTAACTTTTTATTTTGAGATAATTATAGATTCACATATAGTTCTAAGAAATAATACTGAGATCCTACATACTCTTCACCCAGTTTCCCCTAGTAGCAACATCTTGCATAACATACATCATCTCAACCAGGAAATTGATACTGATCAATCCACTCATCTTATTCAGACGTTACCAGCTTTACATGCACTTATTCGTGTGTATGTGTTTAGTTCTACACAATTTTATTTCATGTGTAGATTCATATGACCATCATCACACCAAGATACAGAAGAGTTCTATCAGAAGGATATCTCCAAAAAAAAGGAGAATCCCCCAGCTTCCCTTTTACAGCGATTTCTCTCCCTCAATTCCAACCAGTGGCAACCATTAATCTGTCCTCCATCTCTACAAAGTTGTCATGTTACAAGTGTCATATAAATGGGACCTATCTTAGTTTGGGCTGCTACAACAGAATACCATAGACTGGGTTACTTAACAACAAACATTTATTTCTCACAGTCCTGAAGTCTGGAAGTCCAACATCAGGGTGCCACCATGGTTGGGTTCTGGTGAAGGTCCTCTTCCTGGTTTACAGAGCCATCTTCTCATTATATCCTCACATGGTGGAGAAAGAGCAAGCTAGCTCTCTGGCTTCTTCTTATAAAGGCACTAATCCCATTCATGAAGGCTCCACCCTCATGTATGTATCAATAGTTTGTTCCTTTTTATTACTGAGTAGTATTCTGTGGTATATTGAATGTACCATAGTTTAACTATCATCTATTAAAGGACAACTGGGTTGCTTCTAGTTTCAGGGTATGATGAATAAAGCTGCTATGAACCCTCAAGTACAGGTTTTTGTATGATTATGTATTTATTTCTCTGGGATAAATGCCCAAGCGTGCAACTGCTGGGTCATACGGTAAGTGCATGTTTAGTTTAGAAAGAAACTCATATTTATTTTTTAAGATTTTATTTTTCCTTTTTCTCCCCGAAGCCCCCCGGTACATAGTTGTGTACTTTTAGTTGTGGGTCCTTCTAGTTGTGGCATGTGGAATGCCTGCCTCAGCATGGCCTGTTGAGTGGTGCCATGTCCACGCCCAGGACTCGAACCTGCAAAACCCTGGGCGCAAAGTGGAGCGTGCGAACTTAACCACTCAGCCACAGGGCCAGCCCCAGAAACTCATATTCTTTATTGGAGTGGCTGTACCATTTTACATTTTCACCGTTAACATATGAATAATCCAGTTTCTCTGCATCCTCACCAGCAAATGGCGTTAGCATTATCTTTCATTTTAGCCATTCCAAAGTTATATCTTATTGCGGTTTTAATTTGCATTTCCCTAGTAGCTAATGATGTTGAGCATTGTTTCATGTGCTTATTTGTCCTCTATATATCTTCCTCAGTGAAATGTCTGTTCATGTCTTTCCCCATTTTTTTAACTGTTGTGTTTTTTATTAATAACAGCTTTATTGAGATATAAATCACATACTATACAATTCACCCATTTAAAGTGGACAATTCGAGTTTTTTTAATATATTCACAGAATTGTGCAGCCAGTATCACAATCAATTTTGGAACAATATTATCACCTGAAAAAGAAACTCTGTACCCATAAACAGTCACTCTCTTATTTCCTCCAAACTCCCAGCCCTAGGCAACCAGTAATCTACTTTTTATCTTTATGGATTTGTCTATTCCAGACATTTCATATAAATGGAATCATATAATATGTGGTCTTTTGTATCTGGCTTGTTTTTCTCAGTGTATTGTTTTCAAGGTTCATCCATGTTGTAGCATGTATCAGTACTCTACTTCTTTTTATTGTTAAATAACATTCCATTGTATGGATATATCACATTTTATTTATCCAATCTTCAGTTGACGGACATTTGGGTTGTTTCCAGTATTAGGAATAATGCTGCTATGAGCACTCAAGTACAAGTTTTTACGCGGACATATGTGTTCATTTCTCCTGGGTATATACCTAGGAGTGGAATTGCTGGGTCATATGGTAATTCCATGTTTAACCTTTTGAAGAACTGTCAGACTATTCTTCCAAAGCAGCTGTATCATTTTACCTTTCTACTACCAGTGTATGAGAGTTCCAATTTCTCCATATCCTTGCCAACACTTTTCAATGTTTGTATTTTCAGTTATAGACAATCTAGTGAGTGTGAAGTAACATCTCACTGTGGTTGTGATTTGCATTTCGCTAGTAGCTAATGATACCCAGCACTGGTGGTCTAGCGGTTAAGATTCGCCACTCTCACCGCCGTAGCCTGGGTTCAATTCCTAGTCAGAGAAATGCACCACCTGTCTGTTAGTTGTCATACTATGGCAGCTGCATGTTGCTATGATGCTGAAAGCTATGTCACCAGTATTTCAAATACCAGGAGGGTCACACATGGTGGGCAGGTTTCAACAGAGCTTCCACACTAAGACAGACTAGGAAGAAGGACCTGGTCACGCACTTATGAAAAAATTGGCCATGAAAGCCCCATGAACAGCAGCACAGCATTGTCTGATATAGTGCTGGAAGATGAGAGGATGGTGCAAAGATCAGGCAGGGTTCAGCTCTGCTGTACACAGCATTGCTAACAGTTGGAATCGACTCAATGGCACTAACAAGAACAACGGCTAATGACACTGAGCATCTTTTCATGTGCTTACTGATCATTTGTATGTCTTCTTCTGAGAAATGTCTACATGGATCCTTTGCCCATTTTTTAATTGGGTTGTCTTTTATTATTGAATCAGAATAGTCTTTATATATTCTAGATACAAGTTTCTTACCATGTACATGATTTGCCAAAATTATCTCCCATTCTGTGGGTTGTCTTTTCACTTTTTTGATGGTGTCCTTTGAAGCATAAAAGCTTTTAATCTTGATTATATCCAATGTATCTATTCTTTCATTTGTTGCTCATGCTTTTGGTGTCATATCTAAGAAATCACTGTCTAATTCAAGATCACAAAGGCCTACATCTTTGTTTCCTTCTAAGAGCTTTATGGTTTTACCTCTTACTTTTAGGTCTTTGGTCCATTTTCAGTTAATTTTTGTGTATGGGGTGAGGAAACGGTCTAACTTCACTCTTTTGCATATGGCTATGCAGTTGTTCCTACACCATTTATTGAAAAGACTATTCTTTCTCCAGAGAATGGCCTTGGCATCTTTATTGAAAATCGCTGAACATAGACACATGAGGTTTATTTCAGGATTCTCAATTCTATTCCACTGATCTATATGTCTATCCTTATGCTAATACCACACTGTTCTGATTACAGTTTACTGTTGAGTTTGAGAGGGCTTTTTATTTTCTAGATGCAAATTCTTTGTCATTATGTGGTTTGCAAATATTTTCTCCATAGTCTGTCTTTTCACCTAGAATCTTTCATAGAGTAAAAGCTTTTTAGTTTTGTAAGGCCGAATTTATCTATTTTTCTTTTTACGGCTGGTGCTTTTGATGTCGGGCCTCTGCTCATTTTGTAAATAAAGTTTCACTGTAACACAACCAAGCCCATTTGTTTACATAATGTCTGCATCTGCATTAACTTGTAACAGCAGAGTTGAATAGTTCTAACAGAGACCATATGGTCCACAAAGCCTAAAATATGTACTATTTGGCTCTTTATAACAGAGTTTGCTGACCTGTTGCTCTAATCCAGGGCCTTTATATATGCTCTTCCCACTGTCTGAAACACTCTTTTCCCAGATCATTGTCATTCTGGTTTCTGCTCAAATGTACCTTAGAGAGGCCTTCCCTGACCACATTATTTAGAATACGCAACCCTCCCCCCAATTTCACCCTCTATGCCCTTACCTTGCTTTATTTTTCTTCATAGAATTTATCATTTTCTTCACTAGAATGTAAGCTCCATGAGGGCTGTCCCTGGCACCAATAGTGCCTGTCATATAATAGCACTCAAGAAATATTTGAATGAATAAATGAGTCATACAGAATTACCACATCTTTCTAGGAAAAAAATCCTACTTATTATCCCATAAATTATTTTGTTAGAGGAATAATACTTGAATAAAAGAACAATATGTCTGATTCCCATCATGATTTGTGTAAGTGATGTTTATGTGTCACTTTACCTCCATGGTATTCCCTAAAATAGCAAGCTGAGGAGCTACAGAGAACCAGAGAGTAAAGAAGTTTAAAAGTCTTTAGATTTGTTTCTAACTCTGTATTCCTTCCTGATGTCCTCTTGAACCTGAGCTGAAATCCAATGGGTGGATAACAATGCAGGTTATCTTTTTCACACTATAACTGATTTCTCCTGATTTCTCTTAAATTCTGAACCTCTTGATCTGTCTACTAGGGGAACAATGTAGAAGAGAAGAGGAAACAGAGTTTTGGTATCAGTCATAGGCCAGCTCTAGTAGTCACTGTGTGACCTTGAAAATTTATCTCAAGATCTTAAACCTTGATGTCAGATAATAATAGCTGCCTCACAAATCAATGTATGTAAATAATAATAAATTCCCAAGTATTTAACATCTTCTATATGCCAAATACTTTGCTAAGTGCTTAGAATATATTACCTAACTTAATTGTCACAATAATTGGCAAAGATGGACATCCAAAGGGCTAATTATAGTGTCTGGCTAATAGGTATGAAATAGGACAAACTTTCACAGCCACATATATCTGGCTATGTCAAAATGGCCTTGTCAAAAGTAAAATCACTGTTTGTAACGCCAGTAACAACAGCAACAACCATCTTGAATCTTCACTGATCCTTAAGTCCCATCAAAATTCAGGGGACTTTGTTCTTTAATTTCTGTGTTATTGGAATGTTTCACAGACATGTACTTCCTTTTAAATAAAACAACAATGATATACGATATCTTAATAATGATAAGGTTGGCATAATTGGCAAGCCCACAAATAATACAGGTAGACTATCCTATGATTTTTGAAATGGAAAACAAAGTTACTCCTACTCTTAAGTAGTAAAATCTAGTTATTAAATTAAATGAATATGCAACAAGGAGAGCCTCGTGGGGAACTGGGTTGGGCAGGGGGCACAGAATCTTTGCTCTTGATTGGTGGAAGAATAAAGACATTTAAAAAAACGATCACTCTTTGACTAATTTCTATCTCATATCTTGCTCTTACAGTACTTCCTCTAATGTCTTTCCAAAGCAGTCTTAACAATTATCTAAACATATCATTTTTAAAAATGTGTTGACTTTTTAGATTTTCCAAAAGATCCATCTTCTGGAAAACATGCTAAAGAAGAGCAATTGCTCCCCCTGCTCTGCTTCCCTTAGCATGACCATCAACAAGTTCAGGGAAAATCGGGCAGTCTGAGATGCCAGCCATTCAGACACTAGTGAATTCCCAGAGAATAAGCTTACTTAAAGTCTTTCTAGATTGATCACTCATGGTAAACCCTTGACTTCAGGAAATTTAGCCACCAGATGATGGATGCCTACCCTACCCCCATGCCATTCCAGAGGCTCATACATTACTTAACACCTTTTTGTGGATCTTCATCGCCATGCTTTGCAAGTAATATGACTCAGTTACACTCTAGAGTCTGCTCTATAAGAATAGCTCTTATTATTGTGCACATTCATATAATACTCTTCACATCTATACAGCCATGGCTTTTCTCAGGGAGATTCCCTCAAGACCAGTTGTGTATAATTTTACCGAGGCCTGTTTGCAATTACAATGCTGAACACAGATATCATTCTTATTGTTCTTGATAATATTAAAGCACTAAATGCCACAAATGGCAAATACTAATTAATTGTAAATAGAAAGAATGTGGGGATGTACCAACTCCATTGGCTGCAACAGTCTCTCCCACCATCACTTATGTCACACATTATGAAAACAAGAAAAATTTAGGAAGACGACAGGCATGTGATTATTAACATAAACATCACAAAACAATTTGATACCAATCTAATATAAATTCTTAATACTCACATTGTGTTTGTTGCTCTCCATCTCTCTGCTATACTAAGAATTGACTCTCCCTCCAATTCGTCTTCAAGGCACTGCTTCCTGTAAATTGTAATTGGCTAGTTATTTATGTGCTCTATCTACTTAAGCTCCTTGAGACAAGAAGCTGTGGCTTAGCCCCCTGGCCAAAGGCCACACCAACAAATACTTGTGGAAGGAGGTGAAACCTCATATAATTCTAATGATGCCTTAGACTAACTCAATTCTGGGGTCCTCAACAGAGCTCCTTCCATTTGTTCAGTAGTCAGTGGAAGAATTTTATCAAGTTAAGGGTTCTGGGGAGAGAAATGAGGGCTGAATATGGTGAAAACAGAACCTCTATATTTTTGAGTCATTGCTCTGTCACTACCGAGCAGTTTGCCCATCAGCAAAATGAGCAGGGACTGGATTAGGTGATCTTGCTGTTATAAAATTCTGCGATTTCACCTGAAATTTACACAATGTTATAAACCAATATGACTTCAATAAAATAATTTAAAAAATAAAACAAAATTTTGTGATTTAATGTGGCTTATTTTGCCATATAAAATTTAAACTATTTAAAGCAAGCCACCTCCTCATAGAATCACCTTTGCCTAAACCGCTAAGTGGGCTACAGGGGAATCAGAAATCATGATTCTGCACAACCAGTTAGCAAGTCTGAGTCTGTTTCTTCCTCTACCAGCTCTCCTGACTTGGATGCATAGTTTGGGGGATCAGCCGAGATGCTGTATGTTGAAGCACCAGTATTATTTCCTGAGTTTATGAGGAGGCGGAGGAGAATTAGGACAAACCACTGCTTTGACTATTCCAGGTCTCCTTATTACCTTTTCCTTTTCATTTCTCTCTTCAACCTTCCCACCCCCAGCCTCATCGCTCTCCTTTCCTCTGTCTGCTAATTCTTGTCTTCTAGGTCATTGCCATTTGGGAGAAAACAAAATCAAAACAACCCCACCATTCTTTTAACTCAAACAAACATACTTTTCTTAAAAGGTGAGGTGCTACTTAGTTATTTGCAAAATTAACTCAGATGAACTCTACTTGAAAATCAATGGAAATTCTAAATTTAGTCAACGTATTAAACTGGGATAAAATTAAAAGAGTATTTGCCAAGGGCACTTGCGCTTACCCTTTCTCACATTTCAGGAATAAAGTACCCGAATGAATTCAGCGCTGAATGAATGAATGATCCATAATTTTCTAAGAAAATTCCAATTTTCACCTTGCAAGAACCTGCAAAGCTAATCTCGTCTGCACAGCACTTAAACCCCTGGTGGACATCTTTCAAAGGCAACACGGTTCCCTCTTCCTCAGTCCTGTTCCCTCTGCCTGCAGTATTCTTCGACCACTCCCTCAGGTCTCTGGTCCAAAGACACTTCCTCAGAAAGGGCTGCTCAGGTCCTCCCCTCTCCCTCCCCTCAATTTAATACACCAGTCCCCCCCCCCCCCATTCCCTAGTGTATATTTTCTTCAGAAGATGGATCACCGTCTGGCATTTTATTACGTGTCTATGCGTTTTCGTGTCTGTCCCTTCCCGAGAATACAGGCTCCAGGAGGGCAGGGCCTCTGTGCATCTCGATCACCGCGGGATCTCCAGCACTGGAGCAGGGGGCGCTCGGGCCCCCGCGGTGCTCAGGAAACGCAGCTATCGTCGCCCGCGCTCCGCGGCCCTCGGCTAGTCTCTCCAGAGCCACGGGACCCCTGCCCCTCGGCCCAGCCCAGCTGTGGGGCCCACCCGCTTCGCCCGGCGCCCGGCTCTGGGGCCGTCCTCCCACCTGCCGGCCACAGGGACAGCCGCGCTCCCGCCGCCCGCGCCGGCAGCTGCGGTTGGGCCCTGCGGCTCCGCTCAACAGCCCACCTCAGGGGCCACCCACGCCGCTCGGCTGCTCCGCGCCCGGCAGTGACAGAGCCGGCGCCAGCGCGCTTCCGCCGGCCCGCAGCGCAGCCGTTAGGACCCCCGCGCCGCTACGAAATGCCGAGGGTTCTTTTTTGAGAGATCCGTTGACGCGGTAGGAAAACGTGACTCGGTTTATCCCGCTCCTTCCGTCAGCGAGACGCAAGCCCCCACCCGGCGTGCGAGCAGCGGTCCCGCTCGCGACTCCCGGCCGCCGAGCCCCCGACTTCTCACCTTCACAGCTAACCGACCCGCGCCGGCCGCGCCGCGCGTCCCCCCGGCGCCCCTCAGGCGGCTCCCGGCGGGCGGGCGGGCGGGGAACCCTTCACGGGGAAACAGTTCCGGGCCCCACCATCCTCAACGTCGCCGTTAAGAGGGTGTTAACATTTCTGCTTTAAGAGATACCCGTCCCCTCACCGCCTTCTAGCCCGGGAGATGGTGCGCCAGATACCCTGCCGGGCGGGCCGGAGTCGGGGCCAAGATGGCCCAGGGCAGTTTCTGGGAGTTCTTTTGGACCCAGTAGTTCTTTTCTTTTCTTTACTTCCACCTCTTGGAAAACACCCTCTAGAGTTTTGCTTTTAGGAGTAATAAAAGTCGTCTCCCCCTGCCTCGTCGGTGCTGTCCAGGCGAGGGGGACCCCAAGAGACAGAATGCCAAGGTGTTTTGGCGAGTCTGTTCTCTCCTGAACCTAGGTTGGAATTATTTGGAGCTTCACCATGACAGCATGGGCTTTAGTAAAGGGTTAAAGATTTTAAAAAAAGGGCTACCCTTCACTTCCCCAAAGAGAATATCCCAGTGAACAATAAACACAGGAAAAGGTGTGCAACTGGTCATCTGGGAACTCGAAATTTAAACCACATGAGATTCCACTGTACACCCGACAGAACAGCTAAAGTGAAGGAGGAGGAAAAGGAAAGAAAGAGAGAATGCCAAACCTGAGGGGAAGTGGAACATGCAGAACTCTCATACACTGTTAATGGGGGTATAAATTGACAAAATGGTGCAACCACTCTGGAAAGCTATTTAGCTATTTATTAAAACAGAATATACGCTATGACCCAACAATTCCACTCCTAGGTTTATACTCAACAGAAATGCATACACCTGTTCATCAAAAAACAGACACTAGAGTGTTCATCTCAGCAGTATATGTAATAGCTTCACACTGGAAATAACCTAAATGTCTATTAAGAGAAGAATGGATAAATATATTTGGTATATTCACATAAGGGAATATTATACAGCAATGAGAGCAAATGTACGACAGTGACATGCAACTATATGGATGAATCGCACAAAGTTTGGTGAAAGAAATCAGGTGCAAAAGAGCACAGTGAATGATTCCATTTATGTAAAAGTCAAAACCAGGCAAAACTAACATATGGTGTCATAAATCTAGATTGTGGTTACCCTTTGAGGGTTCATGACTCAGAAGGGATGCTGTGTTCTATGACTTGGTCTGGGTGCTGTTAATTTTGGAAAAACAATCATCCACCTGAATATTTTTCCATACGTGTTTTACTTTAAAAACTTTTTAATTAAGAAAAAAAATCCTGAGCTATTATTTTGTCCAAGTTCTCCTCTATTCACGTCAACATACATTCATTTTATAGTCACTATATGTAAGGCACTAGTAGGCACTGTGGAGTCCTGGAAAGGTGCTCTGCCTTCCAGGAGTTCATAGTCTAGAAGGTGGTACAAACACAGAAGTCATTGCTTGGGAATAGTCTTTGATAGTAAGCTAATTGTTAGGGAAGTCCAAAATAATTACTTTGGAAGAAAGTTGGGGAAAAGAATATGCATCCAGGCAGAGTTTCTAAGTTAGAAAGGATCTTAAGATCCTCATAATTTCTTGTGGGCAGAGGCTAGGGTGATCAGCTGTCTCAGTTCTCCCAGGACTGAGGGGTTTTCCGAGATGAGGGACTTTTAGTGCTAAATCCAAGATAGTCCTGGGCCACCTGGGATGGGCCGTCACTCTAGCAGAGGCTGAGCCTGATTCATCTTTGAACTTGCTGAAGTATCTGACACAAATTCTGGCACATAGAGGATGCTCAATAAGCTCTCTAAATATTTGTTGAAATGAAACAGGGGGAAAGGGTAACAGAAATAAAGGCACCTATTCAGGTCATGTCAGTTGTTTTTTGGGGGGAAATTGTGGGAAATATGGGTTAGGACCAGGTTGAGGAGGGCCTTGAATACCAGGCTGAATAGTTTGGATTATATTTTATTGACAATTGGTAGCCATGTAATGCTTTTGAACAAAAGGAGTGACATGAAAAAAAAAAAATCTGTGCTTTTCTTTATTAAATTTGGGTCGCTGAAAGGGACTAGTTGACATAAGTAGAGTCTACAAGCTGATGTCCAGGTGGAAGGTTATTAGGAGTTCAGAAAAAAGTTAAATAATAGACTTTTAGAACTGTAAGGGAAACAAGAGGTCCACTAATCTAATGCCTTTCTTATTTTCTAATTAACAATTTTTTCTTATTATATATTCCTTTTAGAAACTTTCTTTCATATCTTTTCTTCTCCTTTCTTTTTTAAAGATTTTTTTTCCTTTTTCTCCCAAAGCCCCCCGGTACACAGTTGTGTATTTTTCAGTTGTGGGTCCTTCTAGTTGTGGCATGTGGGACGCCGCCTCAGCATGGCTCGATGAGCGGTGTCATGTCCGTGCCCAGGATTTGAATTGGAGAAACCCTGGGCTGCCAAAGCAGAGTGCGCGAACCCAACCACTTGGCCACAGGCCGGCCCCTTCTTCTCCTTTCTTAAATGTTAATATTTATTTGTAATATAATTGTAGTTAGCAATAAATGAAAGCCCAGTGGTAAGGTGCCTTGTTCAAAGTTATTCAGCAAGTCTTAAGCAGGGCTGGGCAAGAAAGTAGTTTCTTCCTTATACTACTTCAGTGGTTTCACAGCCCTGCCACACCGGAACAAAGTGTTCACTGAGAAAGGCAAGGACAAGGTAGTATTTTTCTTGAAGTTAAACGTATCCAGTTGTGAGGGCTGGCCCCGTGGCCAAGTGGTTAAGTTCTCGCACTCTGCTTGGGGAGCCCAGGGTTCTCCAGTTCAGATCCTGGGCACGGACCTAGTACCACTCATCAGGCCATGGTGTGGCAGTGTCAAACACAGAGAAACTAGAATAACCTACAACTAAGATATACAGCTATGTACTGGGGCTTTGGGGAGGAAAAAAAAAAAGCAGCAGCTTGGCAACAGATGTTAGCTTAGGGCCAGTCTACTACAAAAAAAAAAAATGTATCCAGTTCTTCAATTCTGAGAGTATAACCTTCCCACCTTTTTGGTGTTAAAAATGTTCATTTTATGAAATGATGGTTATGGTAGACGATAGTTCGTAATGTCTTTATGTGACAACGTAAAAAGTTCTCTGCTCCCCCTTGTGTCTCTATTTGTTTATAAAACGAAAAAAAGTCTAAAATAGATTTTTGCTTCATTCTTGTGCTGCTTTTAGCTCTGAATCCTTTCATTCTACTTATTACCAAGGACATTTTTTAAATGTAGATACATATACACTTGTGATGGATATGGCTGACCCACATTCTGTCTTGTTTTTATATTTTCTCCTGTACTGCATGAGGCTGGAAACCAAAAACTATTTCCCATATTTTCTTGCATCTAAGATTCTAGTTGTGAATTTTGATCTATCCATAATTTGCACACCCAAGAGCCTTGAAAAGTAGAAGTGAGGCAGAGGCCGTTTGCTGGCTGCTGTGGCTGTTGCTGCCAGCGTGGTCATGAGATGGGTTTTTCTTCAGCAGTGTTCCAGCATCCATTCACTAGCTTCATGACCACTGAAGGTTGCTGAAGCAGTGTTAGCAACAGTAGCTTCCTGATTCCTGGATCACAGCTAGGCCCCTGTGTTCTTGAACTCAACAGTTTCACCAATATACTCTTTTTTTTTTTTTTAAAGATTTTTATTTTTCCTTTTTCTCCCCAAAGTCCCCTGGTACACAGTTGTATATTTTTTTTAGTTGTGGGTCCTTCTAGTTGTGGCATGTGGGATGCTGCCTCAGCATGGCCTGATGAGCAGTGCCATGTCCACGCCCAGGATCAGAACCTGTGAAACCCTGGGCTGCTGAAGTGGAGCGTACAAACTTAACCACTCAGCCACGGGGCCGGCCCCAGCAATACACTCTTGATTCCTCATCTTTCTGAAGCTTCCCTGGTGGATGACTTTAGTAATCTCATTCTTGGAGCCATTTCTGGAATACAGCATAGACCCTGCTCCTTATGTCCTGCCAATGATTTCGTAAGCACTATGTCCCTGTAATGAGGCCTTTTCTGCTTAAAATAAAGTGGATTCTGTTTACTGCAACCAACCCTGACAGATAGAATATCTGACTGAACAACAGTAAGTGCATTGTCCCCTGGATGTCTCTACCAGCCCCTCCTATACCCCGGCTTTCCCTTTTTCTCTTTCCCTAACTGCCAAATGCAGTATAACCTGGAGCTTTCATCCTTGTTTTTTTGAGGCCATGTAGCTGTTTCTTGGGTCTCAGGAGAGGAAAGAAACTCATGATCACCGTTTCACAAGGGGGCACGTTAGAGAGAGGGGTCAGCTAGGCTAGGAAGTTGAGGATTTTTCTAAGGCCCAAGATTTTATCTGACTCAGTGCCTCCTGTTCTCACCAATCAAGATGCCACTGGTTTATCTTTACATGCTGCAGGGCTTGGATCTGCAGTTAAGAACAATGACGGGTTTTTTTCTTCCTTAGACTTGCTGGTGGGCTCTAGGTCCCCTCAGAGACAATTTCTGCTTTGGTTTATTGGCCATCATCAAAGGGAAAGTGACAATGCTATAAGTATATGAATTATTAACCTAAAAACAATTTTGTATGTTATAATTCATATAACATTAGGAACAAAATGTATTTTTCTCTCATGGACACAATTCTTAAAAATTTTCTTAGTATTTCCCTCCCCTCCCACTGCCCTTTGGCTTTTAAAGGCCTCAGGGTGTTAAGGAGAAAATGGTAACATTTTCACAAGTAGGTAGCTTCCCAGGTGGGTTTGGGAAGCAGAGCTATCTCTCAATTATGGCTGGATTAACCCAGGTGCTAAGTGAGTGTGAAACAGTTCTCCAGGATCATAAAATTGGCAAACATACCTTTAAAAACATATTCTAAAGCCCTGGCATCTTTAGAATTTGTCCAGCATACTTCATAAAAGTCTTCTCATTCTGGTTTAGTTCAGTTTGATTCAGATCACCTACGACGTATCTGACACTGCCAGGCGCGGGAGAAACAAGGATGAATAAAATACACTCCCTACCCAAGAAGGTTTGTGTGTGTGATTAACGCCCTCCTTTCAGACACATGTTCAGAGTTCTCTTCGCCTCCACCCACCCTCTCTATTTCACGAATGGTTTCTTTAGGAACCCCCCTGCTTGGATACCGTGATCCACGTTCAGTCCTTATCTTTCCATACGAGAACCTCAGTTTCCCTAGCCTCCCCTAAAGGCAGGGTTAAACCCCATGCTTTTCCTTTCCCCTGTCTCATTTCTTCTTTTAGGTAACCTAAGTAGGTGGGAAATCTGGGACCAAAGGCTCATAAGAATACAATTATCATGTATATTCCAGAAAGCCAGGGCGCACGCTGACCTCGTTGAGTAAACGGGAAACCATCCATCCCATGCAGGAAATGACTTGTTTGAGGGCAAGAAAAGTGCCGCGGATTTTCCTTTTTCCTTCAGTTCCCTTCTAAACTCATTTCCGGGTTGCAGTCAAGGCGGTCCTTCACTACAATAACTGAGTCTGGATGGCTCTTCCCAGTCCCGCCCTAGACAACGTCCCTGCAAGAAAGGCCAATAGGCCCTTCCCTTTAGTGAATATTTGTATACCTTGTTTTACGTCATTGCAAATCTCAACCAATCAGTAGTTGGGGTAGGAGGTACGAAAATAATCTTCACTTCCTCCCCAAATAGCCACCCCTCGCTTGCGTCATCCTGATAGATTACTTATGGAGCCAATCAACAAGCAGCCTTGGGCCCAGCCTACCTTAAACCCAGTCAATTAAAATGAAGACGAGGAATTGGGGCGGAGAATGGAAAACTTGCCCCCTCTTTTGGAAATGGTTTGAAGAGGAGTGCCCGGACCTCAGGAACTTACAAATTTCGACTAATGATCACCGCATGCTACATATCTCAAAAGCCTCAGTTCCATCCCCTTTCGACCACACCCCAAGATGAGCCACACCCCTCAAATCCCCCCCTTCCCCCCCCATTTCAGTAGAACATATCCCCACCGTGAATCCTCCGGAAAAGAACCAAACCCTAATGGCCTGTGCTTTACATGCTCCTCCCCGTGCCGGTAGAGTAGGGGGAAGGAGAGACCCTGCAGCCTCTGGCGCCAATCTTTCCATTCAGTTCGTCTCTCCTCCCTTCCCCACGTTCCCGGGTCGGGGCTGACACGGGAGTGGGAGGAGCTGAGTGCTTGCTCAGCTAGGGGAGAGGCTAAAGCTTCTTAAGGTGGCACAGAAATGTTGGGTGTCTGGGCCTCAAAACAACTGGATGATGACGTCCTCCTGCCTCCCAACCTCGCTTCCCACAGTTTCTCATCTGTCCCCCAGCCTTAGTTCTAGTCTTATTTTTTAGGGAGAATAAACAGGATAGGTAGAGGATATAAAATTAAAATAATAAAACAAAATAATGTTATGTAAAGGAAATACAAACCTTGGAGAGAACTTTTCCTTTATGAATCTCTTCTACTTTTATCCCGAGATTGCCTTTTAAAGTAGCAGCTAGAATTTTTCTGATGTGCAAATGTGAGCTCAAATTTTGTCTGATAAGTATTTCTAAGTGACTCGTTTGTACGTTTGTTATTCTCTCCCCTCTAGATCTGACGGCAGTCACTAGTCGGTTACCTCCCACTCCTTTTTCCGCGGGTCCCCTGAAGCTGGAAGAGTGGAGGTGGTATATTTCGCAGCCTGGCAGTCTTGGCTCTCGTTCAGTCTTCTCATTTGTGAAATGAGGATAATAATACCTACCTTAGGTTTCGTGTGAGTACCAAAAGACACTGTGTAAATGAAAACACGTTGTAATCTGAAAGGTATAAACAAACGTTAGATAATATTATAAATACAAAGCATGTAGTAACAGTAATTATTTACCCAGTCCTCACTGTGTTCTAGCACTTTTTAAATAGTATTTTAAAAAAACTATTTTTTAAAATTTCAAACACATACAAAAGTAGAGAGAATAGTATCTAAAAGAAAAAAACAATCCATGTTATAATAGTAACACTTGGTCAGTCTTTTATCATCTATATCTCTCTCCTCCATCACTTGATTATTTTGAAGCAAATCTCAGGCATTTCATGATTAAATACTTCAGTATCCATCTTTAAAAGATAAAATTCTTAAAAAATAATAATTCTATGAATACATCTAAAATATAACAATAATTCCTTGCTATCACCAAAGTCAGGATTGAAATTTCACCATTTGCTTCATGATATTTTTTCCAGCTGTTTTCTTCAAATCAGGATCCCCCGAAAGGTTCACATATTGCATTTGATGGATATGTCTCTTGATCCATATATTGCATTTGGTTAATACGTCATTTAAGCCTCTTTCAATCTCTGGGGTCCCTTCCCTCCTGCGCTGACTTCAATGCATTAGTGTACCTGCATGAAGCCACACAGTCCCCACACAACACCGTGAAGGAGGTACTATTATCATCCCCATTGTACTGATGAGGAAACTAAGTAATAGAGCAGTTAAATGACTTAAATTCTTTGTTATTGAGTACCAAAGCTGAGATTTGAATACATGAATCTTATCTACTATACTACCTTTCATATAACACAGGTCTTTAATAAATGCTTCCAAAATGTGTATTAGTCACCAATATTATGAAGAAGCATTTTGCTCAAGGTAGACTAACACTTGTGAAGAAAAACATAATATGTTCTAGTACAGAGAAGGGTGGATCCTTACACTTTGATTCCGAGTATGTCTAAGTGACTATATGTTTATTCTGCTCCATATCATCCTCCTTAATAGAAAGTGAGGGAGAATGACAGCAAGAGCTTTCCCCTGTCTTAGGGCAAAAACCAAACAAAACCAGGTTTACCAGGTTTTTTTTTTTTAATATTAAAAATTACATAAGCCAAAACCATACAATCACTAATTATAGATATAGTAGAAAATGAGATAAATTAAAATAATCTTTATGTTCACATCTTTGGTGTATACCCATCTATGTCCGTGAGTGTGTCTGTGTATGTATATACACAGATACATATATACATACACATACGTATCTATTTTACTATATGATTATATTACACAAACTTTTTAAACATGATTTATCACTGCAGTATATTCAGATATATGAAAAAAATTGATTCTTTAAAATAATACACGCCTATTTAAAAATATCTAAATGGTAAAGAAGATATAAAAGAAAACCAACTCCTCACTAATTCTGCCTTCCGGAGTTAAATACAATTACTCTTTTTTTTTTTAAAGATTGGCACCTGAGCTAACATCTGTTGCCAATCTTCTTTTTTTTTTCTTTTTCTCCGCAAAGCCCCCCAGTACCTGGCTGTATATTCTAGTTGTAGGTCCTTCTGATTATGCTATATGGGATGCCACCTCAGCATGGCCTGATGAGCGGTGCTAGGTCCATGCCCAGGATCCAAACCAGTGAGACCCTGGGCCGCTGAAGTGGAGCAGGCGAACTTAACCACTCAGCGTGGACAGGCACCACAATTACTCTTTTAAAAGCTAAATAGTATTTTACTATATAGATGTACCATAGTTTATTTAACACCTACTCTATTACGGATATTTAAGCTTTTCTAATTTTCTACCATTACAAATAATGCTGCAACCAATATCTTGTATATATCAAATAATTTCTTGAGCTTTTAATTTTTCTAGATTTCTAGGAAAAGAGAGTCTAATCCTTCCCTAGCTTTTCCATTTTTAGTACTTCTACCTCTCGACCCTTTCCCCTCAAATTCCATATACATGTCAAAAAGGGTTGGAAAAAGAAACATTACAAAACATCTAACGCAAGGCAAGAGACATCTGATGAGAAATTATCTGTGTATGAGAGACTGAGTTAATGTTTCAAAGAGGGGAAAAAATATACAGCTTTAAACCTGGACATTGGAAGGGTGGGGAGGAAGAAAAGGCTCAGGTGGGCTTCGCTTCTTTTAAGGTTAAGACGACTTTTAACTCTGACAGCTTGGGACAACAGAATAGAAGTTAAGAGCCAGGTCTTTGGAATCATGTGGATCTATTAGTTTAAGTCCTGACTTTGCTATTTATTAATCATGTGAACTCAGACATACTCAGTATCTCTAACTCATAGTTTTCTCATCTGTAAAACAGGTATAACAATAGTGCCTTATGGGATTGCTAGAAGAATTAAATGTGATAGCACATGCAGAGTGCTTAGCTCAATAAATGCCTGGCACACTGTAAATACAATGTAATTATATGTATAGTATAATTTAAATAAAATACAGTATCACATATTTAGCCAGAAGACAAAAAGACTTTATTATCTAAATGTGAAATGCAGTCATCAAGCTGTAATCTTTGAGTATGCAGTCTTTTTTTGAGCAATTCAAATATTTATGGATAATATTTTTGCTTTCATATTATTTTATGTAATAGTAGAGTAGATTGAGAAAAGTTCAATAGGTCACAGGATATATATATAAGAATTTGCAGAGGAATAATACAACTCCAGGAGGAAGAGTGGAGGTGTTCTCTCCTGTAGCATTTTGTCTCTGGGTGGGGATTATTCTGGAAGGGGCAGAGAATGAGAACATTCTATACTCTGTGACCAGGATAAGATATGTTATAGGATTGTCGGGGGAACTGAACAGTAGTCATACTTTGTATCCTTTGTATACTATATAGTTTAAAAAGCATTTTCACATAAATTATCTCATTTAATCTTTGCAACAGCCTTATAGGGTAGGCAAGGCGAGTGTCAAGGTCCCCTCTTCGCTGACCAAGATTCCACTGAACTAGGGCCTTGCACAAGTTTTTATACATCTAGATTTTCTGATATTTAGTCCAGAGGTTTCTCCATTACACGTTCATTTATCCCTGGATACATTCACTCATTCAATAAGCATTTGTTGAACTCCAGGATATCAGGGTAACATTAACTTCGCCCCAACCCCGTAAGTCTTTGTAAACTATCTCAGGGGAGAGAAGCCCATGGAAGGCATTCCTAAGCAAACCGGAGATGTTCATCTGTACATAGAATACGACAGAATAAAAAAAAGGGCGGTGTACCAGAATTAGAGTGTTCAGCTGGAACCGACAGTGTTTGGTGCGAACGAGGGACTCTCCCGACAGACAGCAGGGGGCTGGCATCTCGGTGGATGGCACGCCGCAAGGAGCGCAGCGGCCCGGGGGCGGCGGCGCGCGTCCCCGTCTCCCCGGAGCGGCCGCTCCTCCTTAACCCGCGCCGGGAGGCGGCGGCGGCGGCGGCCCGGCGGGCGGGGGAGGGGGAGGGGCGCGGAGCGCGGCGCGGAGGCCGGGGAGGAGCCGGGGCCTGCAGCGGAGCCGAGCCGAGCCCGAGCCCGAGCCGAGCCCTGACACTGGCCGTCCGCCTTCTGGCTCCCCGGGAGCCCGGACTGGCCGGAGCCCGAGAGGTGGCAGCGCGGGGAGCCCCACGCGCCGAAGGGAGCGGCCCGGACGGGACGGGACTCGAGGAGGCGCTGCCGCCACAGTAGCCAGTGACGGGCGTCGGGAGCCGCGGCCTCCCGGACCCTGCTGCCCAGGCCAGCCCGGGAGAGCGGGGAGTACGAACCCCCACCCTCGGGGGCACCCCAGGAGCGGAGGCGGGAGCGGGGACGGGCGCAACCTCTCTCCCTGGTGGAGAGAAGACCCTTACCACCCAGGGGAGGGAAAGAAGAGACCCCTCGAGGGGACGAGTCTCTCCATCCCAGAGGCGAGGAAAATCCCCATACTGGCCCGGGAATAGCCCTCCAGAAGTAGAAAGGGGTGATCCTGACGAGAGGAAGCCGACAGAGAGAGACCGCCCCGCCGTGCCTCCGCCCTGCAACACACACTCGCAGCTCTTCAGGACTTTTGAGGCAAAGAGAGGAGGGACATGCGTATGGAGTAGGCACCCTGCATCCTATCCAGTACTCACAGGGAGGGGAGTCCTCACGTTCAGAAGCAGAGGGCACTCCAGGGAAAGAAGAGGAATCGGCTCGCAGCCTTTCTGGAGAGGGGAGGAACTTCCCCCTCAACTTCCTTGTACCTAGACAGTGGAACAGGGCAGAGCCCCTCCGCTCGGACCTCCAGCAGACAGAAAGAGCCCTCCACTCCCGAAAGATCCAGTTGGGGGGGGAGGGGGACTCCCCCGAGGGGGAGGAGACAACTCCTGGTTGGGAGAGGCTCCTCCCCTCCTCCCCAGGGTAACAGGCAGGGTGTGGGGGGTGTGCCACCTACCCCAGGTAGGACCTCCTTCTCCTCCTCCCCCTCCTCCCTCCGCTCCTTATCCTCGGGGGACTCAGTTCCCCTCCCCAGCTTGGGAGGCTCAGCCAAGTACAGGAAGAGCCACTGAGGATGAGACTCTTCAGCTGCCTTTGAAGAGGGGCGTCCCTCCAACCCCAAACTCCAGTACCAGGTGGTTCCCTCCCTTTGCTGGAGGAACCTTGGAGACAGGTTAGTGCCTTCTTTCATCTCTCTGTCATCTTTAGGCGCTAGTGGGTGTAGGGGGCTGGGATGGGGGCTCTCGGGCTTCATTCCTGGAGAAGGTAGAGTAATAACTCAGAGAATCCTCTGGGAAATGTGTTCTGAGGAAGCTCCTGGATTTGAACCCACATCTAGCTGCAGAGGCTCTGAGAAATGGATTTCTTCGTGTTTCGGGACTAAAGGGATGGGATTCATTTGAGGTCCCTAGGAAAGTGTGTGTTTTCATGCTGACGGCAAAGGGATATCAGAAAACGCCTGCATTTTCAGAACTCCATCCATACTGTGTAGTAGTGGTGGACACATCCCAACCACACTCCCATACCACCCTCTATCCTTGGGCCTCTTCACCCTGAGAGAAGGCCCTCACTGAAGTGATGGTGGCCTTTCGTGGCCTGGCCTTGTCTGGGGCTTCCATTGGTATTATGTTTTCTTACCTGTAACCCCAGCTCAGCTTAATGTCCAGCAGAGATCTCTACCCTCTGTGGTTATTGCCCCCTTGACAGAAAAGCAGTACGTCCCCACTCACGGTGCTGCAGACACCAAGAGGCCTCTTCTCGTGACGTTCCCCTTCCTGGCTTGAAGTATGCCTCTGCCAATAAAATCCAAAGGGAAAATGGGAATCCCACATGTCCTGAGGCAAGAAGAAAGGGTGTAAGGGAATGCCACCTCCTGGGTTGAAGTTCTTCCCTGATGCTGGCCCTGTACCACTGCCCCAGTGCCCTACATGACTCCTGTCCTTCGCTGACAGTTCCTCAGGAAAAAGCAGATCTTAGATAGGAAGAGAGGAGTGTTGCTGCTCAGCTCCTTCTAGTCTTCCGTCTAAATAACTTGACCACCAGGGAGACTTGACCTCGGAGCGGTTTCCTTTTAGAAAAGCACCTAATAGTCTCATCCTCTGCCTCCCTGTTTCTTGTTCTGTTCTGGGTCTCTGGAACCTCGTATTTAAGTTTTCTTTCATAACGTAGGAGCAGGAATCATCAAAGTCCAGAATCTTCAGAAAAAGCAGGAAAAACGTGCCAGGAAATCCTTCTAGCTGAGCCCGGGCTGTGTGTTTAGGAGCTCTCTGCCTTTCAACCTGGGCTCAGTAGCTGGGTACCTGCCTTCCTACCTTGCCAGAAGGAAATACCTTATCTTCTGTAAGGGGTATTATACCCCACAGCAAGACCACGTGGGAGGCTTCATCTTACTTGAAATTTTATGTTTCCTCCTTCTCTGTCTGGCTCATGGATGGGCTACCTAAGTCACTAAGTACATCCACTTGGTCCTGGAGGCTACCTGTTAGTAGTAGTAGATGAGACAGGGCTGTGATCCAGGTTTGTGTGGCTGTGCTTTGCAACGATGTGCGTGTTTCTTAATTCAGGTGAATGGCTCTGTCTCTGTTTTGAGTAGGTATGTGTGTGGAGACAGGTACATGTGTACTTCCAGACTAAGCTTTCAGTGGCCTAGAATTCTGTATTTCTGGTAGGCCTCTGACAACAGGTGCCCCCACGCAAGGACCTGGAAAGGGTGCTGGTAAGGATGCCCAACTGAGAGGAAAGGCTTGGCCTCCCCTGGCCAGGGGGAGCCCTCGTGAGTGGCTGCATGAAAGTCATCCCACACAGCAGGGCAGCCCAGTCTCAGGCTGGGAGCATTGCTTCTAGGACTAATAAGAGAGCCTCATTTCTTATATCTCTGGTCTCAAAGGAATCAGGATCCTTGGCTCCTAACTCTAGAACTTCCTCCCCTACTTTTTGGAAAGAGACAGCTCTGGTGTAACAGCAGCCTATTTCTTACAAAGTACTTTACCAGATGCTGGAATGCAACTTGTTGAATGGCTCGGAGGGAACTGTGTCACCACACCTCCAGGTGTACCACCGCCACACGGTCTAACTGGCTCTGCTTGGACTGAGTTTCCCTAATTCTCCCTGCCTCTGTGAAATCAGTTAGAAGCAGATGGCTTTTGGGTTGGATTAACTGTGATTTAGAGAGCGCTATTTTCCAGATCATGTCTTATGACTAGCCGTAGTCCCCCCTGAGAAAGAAGAGATGCTATTCTCCCATTCCTTCCTCCTTGGAGTTTACTCTGTCCTGACATTGGTCAGTACTGGGGTGACACTGTCCCCAAAGAAGACGTTTGAGATTCTGACATCCTGAAAACTATTGCAAGCTCACTGCAGACTTTGCAGTGTAAACCATTGCAGGCTTGCTGCTTCCGCCTTACCTCTATGGTCTGTCAGTTTTCTAATTTTTAATTTCTAATACTTTCTTTTTCCTATTAAAAATAATATCTACACTTACATAACACTAAGTGCTTTAAAGATAGTAACTCAAGATAAATCCTTACAAAACCCCTATGTAGGTACAGTTATCACCTCCATTTTATAGATGAAGAAACTACAACACAGAGAGGTTAAGTAACTTTCCTGAAGTTGCACAGCCGGTAGGTAAGGGATCCAGAATTGAAACCCAGGAGCCTGACTGGTAATTAGTAATGTGGTTAAGTTAGTCACTGCTCTCTTAGTTTTGGCATTATATACAGAGCAGTAAGTTATCACTCATTAATACTTGACTTTAGCACCGCACAGAGAACAATTACTGGCCTTTCAGATAAAATGGGAAGAAAACTGTGCCTGTTGTTTTGGATCTTACACTTCTCATCCAGGATCAGTCTTCCACTCCAACAGAATGTCTTTCTGTTTTTCTCTGCCTTTCTCCCAGTACTGTAGTCTTCATTAGACGTCCTGTGGATGTGATGGAGCCTGCCCTTTGGCTGCCTTTCCCAGTTTCTTTGGGTATTTCCTTTCAGTCTTCCAGCATGCAAAGAAGAATGTGGCCTGACTCAGATTCTGCCCAAGCCCAGTGGCACGAGGCCCACCTGGAGAGAGAGGTCTGGGTAACTAGGTTGGTTTGACTGAGAAATGGAAGTACCTCTTGTTTGCCTTTCTAATAATAGCCCTGAGCATTAGCCTCGTGCCATTATTTTGGGGAGTGTGGAATGTGCGGCAGCCACAAACTCATTAAGCTTCATTCACTTCCCTCCAGGGAGGAAGCTTCAGCAGTGTTTATGACTTCATCCCTTTGTTTGAAGGGGGAAACTGAGGCATCAAGACTTCAGGGAGCAAGGGGTAGTTAGGGACATTTAGTGAGTCAGTGTCAAGGTTGGGAGTAGAACCAAGGAACCTCAGTCTTTGGGGTTCCACACACTGGGCTGCCCTTCAAGAATGGGGAAGTGGCGGGGGTGAGGAAGTGGGATGGGTTAAGGGAGAATGGTGCTGAAAAATCAGAAGGCTTTTTCTCTGCGAGCTTCTTGTAGCTGGGAAGACTGGAATATATTTTGAGTGCTGTGGCAGTATGCGGAGGGCTGACTGGGAGGGTGCTGGAGAAAGGTTAAATTTAACCTCAGTGTCCTAACCTGGTGCTGGGGTAAGGATAGAGGAGGGCATAGAACCACTAGCAAAAGGCTGAGAGTGCTTCCCTTTCTGGAATTCACAGTGATTGGCACATGCCAAATGGGTTCTGCTAACCGCTTTAAATCTACTCTCGTGCCCCTGTCCAGTGTTGAGAGCGTTTCAGATGAAATATCCACTGAAGGCTTCTGTGTTCTTAAGATGAGATTTCCCAGGGATCATTAGCAGGAGATAATAGGGAATAGGGTAAAATTTCTTTACAGACCTCCCCTTTTAGGAAGGACCTAGGAGAACCCTGGTCATTGAGAACCTGCTCCATGTTGTGTCACTGTCCAGTTGGGATAACCCAGCTACAGGACCAGATTACTGCCCAAAGTGCTCTGCTTTGCCCCAGAGGCTGTGGCATGTGGATTTAGTAAAGTGCTAGGAGGTCTGAGGCTTTCTGGGATGATTAAACGTCCCTGTTAGTTTCCAAGTTTCCCTGATTTTAGAGCAAAATGGTGGTCATGGGATGAAAAGGAGGGTGGTAGGGAGAGGAGCTAAGGATAAAGGGGGAAACCCCTTCATGATTCTACTGATGCTATTTATAAACAGTTTTTTTTTCCTTTCTCTTGTCAAACAATTCTTGGGTTGCAATTGGGTCTCCTGCTGCCCAGGCCCCTGAGGCACTAAGGTGTTTCCTTCAGCCCTGTGGAGTGGGCGTGTTGCTGGTGAGGACCACAAGGCAGGGTAGTTGCAGGTACACGCAAAGATTGTGTGGGTGGGGACCTTGGGAGAGGGAGGTGAGTGAGAATGCTGACCCTTAGGAGTAAGTGTCAAGGAGTGGAGAGTCGCTAACTGGTAGAGTGAGCTGGTAGCCTGCAAGAGGTGTTGGAGTCAGGAGAGAGGGCTAGGCAGTCATATCAGGGACTGAGCTTTTAATTGCAAAGTGTGTGGACTTGTATGTAGTTGTATGTATATGCTTGTGCATATTATCTGGGTGTGGATTTAGCGATTACATACATAATGCATTTCTGCCCAGGATTCTGAACCCTGGGCATGCTAGCCCTGGCTGCTCAAGAGAAATGCCCTGGTGGGTCAGTCAGCAGGGATATGAGGAAGAAATACTAGCTGGAATCTGGTGGCAGTACAGGCACAAACCTGTTAGGCTGCGAGTACTTAGGAGGTTGCTGGCATCAGCTGTGGTGGAGTGCCAAATGGCCACCAAGTGGTTCCTGTCAGCCTTTCTAGACCCTGCAATACAGATATCACCCATCATTTTTCACCTTCCCCCACCAAGACGTCACTCTAGCTACTCCTCTCTGCCAGCAAGAGCGCCCAGGCTGTGTGGGTGGCAGCAGGGCATGCAGACAGCAGGCGTGGGCGGTTTGGCAGCGCCAGGAGTTTGCATGGAGGTGCAGCGAGTGTGCGTGCCTGGCTGGGAAGGAAGGAGAGAGGAGGAGGGCGGGAGAAAGGGAGCCAGCTCTTAGCCCCAGAGTGGCTATTTTTAGCCAGGCTATCTGATTGTTACCGGTGTGCACACAGCTGGGTGTCTCCCTGGCTCAGCGAAGCCCAGCGGGCTGAGAGGTGGGAGGTCCTTGCTGATGACTTCTTCCTGGTGTTGGTGTCTGTGGGCGGGAGCTTGCAGGGGGTAGCTTTAAAGGTGTGAGGGCAGCTGTCCTTAGGATCTGTTACCTGTGTCTGTGACTTGTGCTCTGTTGGTAATGTATGCTGTGTATCTAATTATGATCTCTGGGTATGTGGGCCACTGTTGATGTGTCTGTCTTGCTTCTGTCCTTTGTTGATTGTCGTATTGTAATTTATGCTTGGGATATATCCAGTATGCCTCACGTGCACATGTATGTGAGATAAAAAGACAAATGCTCAAACATATCTAATAGGAAACATCTTGAAAAGTGTTGGTGTGTGCTTCACTTGTGTATATTTATGTTTTCTCAGACTATTTTTCTTTATATGTTCACTCGTGCTATCTATCCGTGGATGTCGTATGTAAATATAATAGGCATCACATAATTGGAGAATAGACTTTGGCCACTTTACCCTGCTAACTAAATATTTTTTTGAAAAATTACTTCTACGTAGCTTAAAAATATTACGTTGTAGGGCTTTTAAGTAAGGAGAATTGAGAGAATAGCTCAATTTGGTGGGTGGTTTCATCTTTCTTAGTCCTGCATGAAAGGAGAGGCTTCTGGGCCATGTTCTGCGTTAAGATGTAGGATAAGTACCAGTCTGTCATCTGGTAGATGGTTGGTGATATGTTCGTTTGTGGCTCTGGGAACAGCTGGTTGAGGACTGTCCCCTGAGAGGAGTCTCCTATGGGAACATAGTGGGAATAAACGCTACTTCCCTTAAAGCTCTAGGATTTGAGTATTACTTTCCACCAGTAACCAGAGGTAACACTCACCTATTCAATTTTCCTCTCCCCTTTGTCCTTTTCTCTGCAGAACCCAGAAGTACCATGGCTTCTGACCTAGAGAGTAGCCTCACCTCCATAGACTGGCTCCCCCAGCTGACCCTCCGAGCTACCATTGAGAAGCTTGGGAGTGCCTCCCAGGCTGGGCCTCCAGGGGGCAGCCGCAAGTGTCCACCAGGCTCACCCACCGATCCTAATGCCACCCTGAGCAAAGATGAGGCAGCAGTCCACCAGGATGGCAAACCACGATACAGCTATGCCACCCTCATCACCTACGCCATCAACTCCTCTCCAGCCAAGAAGATGACCCTCAGTGAGATCTACCGCTGGATCTGTGATAATTTCCCCTATTACAAGAATGCTGGCATTGGTTGGAAGGTGGGACGGCTTCTATAACCTGGGGTTATTTTTAGCCTTCGACAATATTTTTCTCTACTTTTGCTTCTTCTGTAACCTGATTCACTTCACTCTGACCTGTCAGAGATGTATGAACTTAAAATCTCATATCTCCCATCCCTTACTTTTTTCAGAGTTGAACGACTTTCATAAGGTTTATCAGGGGAACTCCTGTGAAATCAAACCACTAAGTATACTTATGAGCATGGCAGGATGTTGTTACTTATCTCACCCTCTTATCTCTTGACTCTTCAAAAAGGAGATTCATTCATTTCACAAATATTTATTGCCACTCTACTGTGTTCAAGTCACTGTGTAAGGCATAGCATTGCGCCTTCCTACCTAGAGGAAGGACTCTCACCACATTTCCAGAGCCTCACTGTGCACGGTCATCATCTTTTAAAAAATTGTATATCAGGAAAGAAATAATATAATTAGGTCCTTCACCAGCAGCTCATCCACCAAGCAAATAATGAGAGGATAAGTTGTTTGGCTGGAGATAAAGGAAGAAGGGGACTCCTCTTCCAAGCAAAGAAGGAAGGCTGATGTTCTTAGTCTTTTGGAGCAGCCGTTCATCGTGATTCTTACATTCTATAAATCACTGGTTGACATAGAATCCAGATGATGAGCTGGAGACTGTTGAAAGCATTCAGTTTTTCCTTTATAAATTTGTCCCTCCTAGCTACCACAAGCGCAGACCCCACCCAACACATATGCACAACAGTATTTCTTTCCTGCAAATGTGACCATTCCATGGGCTGTTGAAAAAACAAAGGTGAACTGTGCCTTTGTTTCACTCGTGATTTATATAAACAGTTTTAAAACGTTGTTTTTTGACTACAGAGAGAATGAATTAAGGAACTGGGCCGATGTGATTTTGAGGCATTTATATGCCTGTTGTCAGATGGGTGGAAAGATTGAAAGACTATGTAAGCAGCTTTCCAGAAGCACCTGGTAGTTGAGTTTATAGCCATTACCTCTCATCGGTTTAGTTTCTGCATTTTTCTTATTTCGTTGCTCTTGCTCCCTATTGGTAATTTCCTCCCTGAGTAGAGTTAAGAGGTGCTAAGTTTACCCTGATAATTGAACTTTATTGTGTGTTATGTCCTTTTGTGTCTCTCTGTGTCCTCTTGGTAAATTTTCTGCTATGCACAATGCTCAAATCTAATTTGGTTCTCTGCTTCCCCAGAATTCAATTCGGCACAACCTTTCTCTCAACAAGTGTTTCCGGAAGGTGCCCAGACCTCGGGATGACCCTGGGAAGGTGAGATACTGCCATAAGCGTTGAAGGGAGGAGCAGGAAGGAGAGAGAAGTAGTTGACAGCCCAGAGTCCTGCGGCTCTTTTAATTATCCAGAAGAGGAAATCATGTTAATTAGAGAAGAAGCTTTATTTTATCTCAAAGGAAGAGCTTGGTTATCAAGCTTGTGGGCCCCACTAAGGGGTGACTGAGGAGTGAATGAGTGAAAGAGTGACTAATGAGTGACTAAGAAGATTGTGAAATCTTTTTTTTTTTTTTTGAGGAAGATTAGCCCTTAGCTAACATCTGCTGCCAATCGTCCTCTTTTTGCTGAGGAAGATTGGCCCTGAGTTAACATCCATGCCTATCTTCCTCTACTTTCTATGTGGGATGCCTACCACAGCATGGCTTGTCAAGCGGTGCCACGTCCGCACCCGGGATTCAAACCGTCGAACCCTGGGCTGCCGAAGTAGAACGTGTGCCCTTAATGGCTGCACCACCGGGCCAGCCCCGAAATCTTAATTTTTTAATAGAAATATCTGTGGTAAAGTTGACTTTGATACCTCCTTCTTTGCGTGTAGCACTCTTTCTAGATGTAAAAGGTGGACTTGATAACCTTTGTTATATTCTATATAAAAATTCTGTTAGAAAAATAATTATAAAATATTATAAAAATTATATAAAAATTTTCTGTATAAAAATCTCATGACTTTTATCTTGAAAGGGGAGAAGGGAGAAATCATTGTCTTCACTTGACAGATGTGGGCGCTAAAGTCCAGGAGAGTCTTGCTTCACGTCGCCTGGAAGGGGAGCGTTGTGTATGGGCCTTTCTAGCTCTGTGAACTAAATATCATTGTTGCACCCCTCCAGACCAATCGGGGCCTGTGTTTGCACCCCAGGGGGTGCCTCTGACATACTCTGAGCTTTTAGGACAAATTTACTCCTCAAAAGTAGCCAGTACCCTCAGGATTCTGGGTGAATCCCCAGGTTTTTTTTCCTTAATATAGCTGTTATTTTATGTGAAAATCCTCCCAAATATCTACTTTTCCAAAGGTGGGACTTTTCATATATAATGATTTTGTTCTCTGTGGGGATGGATTCTCCTACTAGGGCTCTTACTGGACAATCGACACTTGCCCTGACATCTCCCGAAAGAGAAGACACCCTCCAGATGATGATGTAAGTCCCCTCCTCATGGCGAGGTGCCATTTCTGAGCCAGCTGCTCCTTCCACATTCTTCCCTGTATTTTCACTCCTTTCTTATATTTGGGGCAAAGGGTGAATACCAACAAAGGTGAAACCATGGGTCTTGGGAGGATGTTTAGCTTCTTCTTATAGGTTTCTATTCTTTCACAATCCTCAGCTATCCCAAGACTCACCAGAACAAGAAGCAAACAAGAGCCCACGGGGAGGCGTTCCAGGGAGTGGAGAAGCCTCGCTGCCTCCCGAGGGGAATCCTCAGATGTCACTTCAGAGCCCCACATCCATCACCAGCTACAGCCAGGTAGGAAGTAGAGGGGGCAGGGCCGTAGGGGTGGAGGGACGGATGGGTGATTGAATAGATTCATATATCTGTCCGTTCAAAATTATGAATTGAGTATCTGTGATATAGTAGGCAGATAAATTGGGAAAGAAGGGGAAAGTAAAAGAGGGAAGCTGAGAGAGAGAGACATAACAGAACTTTGAGAAAGATCAGAAAAATAAAATAGAGAGAAGAGAAGAAGGGGAACCAAAAAGGTTATGAGGAGGGAAAGATGGGCATGGATGTAGCATAGGAAAAAGGCAAGACGCTACATCAACATAGGAACAAATGAGGGGCTGGCCCAGTGGTGCAGCAGTTAAGTTTTCACGTTCCACTTCGGTGGCCCAGGGTTCGTTGGTTCAGATCCTGGGTGCAGACCTGGCACTGCTTGGCAAGCCATGCTGTGGCAGGCATCCCACATATAAAATAAAGGAAGATAGGCACAGATGTTAGCTCAGGGCCAATCTTCCTCAACAAAAAAGAGGAGGATTGTTGGCAGATGTTAGCTCAGGGCTAATTGTCCTCAAAAAAATTAAAAAAAAATTAAAAAACAAAAAGAGGGAGGAAGGAATGAGAAAAGGAGAAAATGGTGCTCCTTCATTGAAAGGTTGGGACAGGATGAAGAGGACAGGCAGGAGAGCTGGGTGACCACTGAAGGATTGTATTTGTCCCTCTTTAGGACATGGATCAAGTCTTTCTTACCTCTTTTTTTCAGGGCACAGGGTCTGTGGATGGTGGAGCAGTGGCAGCAGGGGCTCCAGGCCGAGAAAGTGCTGAGGGGCCCCCTCCCCTGTATAACACCAACCATGACTTCAAATTCTCCTACTCAGAGATCAATTTTCAGGATCTAAGCTGGTCCTTCCGCAACCTCTACAAATCCATGCTGGAGAAATCCTCTTCCTCCTCTCAGCATGGTAAGTCTGGAGTTAGAATGGGAGCATTGATTTCCTTATATCTTTGAACAGCTGGTGATATTTCTCTTCTCTCCCTTCTTTCTTACTTTTAACACGAGAGGTCAGTCACTGCTCAGGGGAAGCATGTCATGAACCAAAACTGTTTGGAGTCCAGCTCTCCTGGCTTAGTTCTGAAGGACAGCTGTTTCAGAAGCAGGCTGGGTTAGAAGCTTCAGAATGTGGGTTGGAGGAATCCCCCTTCTAGAACTAAGGGCAATCGTGTTATGGCTTCAGGCAAGTCATTTAGAGGATCGCCACTAGGGGACAGCAGTACATAGTTTCTTTTCCCAGAGAATCCCTGCATTTCGTTGTGAGAACAATTTAATTTTATGTTTTAGCATATTTATATTTATCTTAATTTCTATTAGGAAAAATTTCAAACAGATGCAAAAATAGAGAAAATAGAATAATAAATCCTCATGTTTTCATCACCCAACTTTAACAGTTACTAATGTTTTGTTAAGCGTATTTCATTTGCCATCAAGCTTTTTTTTTTAATTGGAGCAATTTAGTGCAATTCCTAGACATGTCATTCTACCTGTAAATACTCTTTCAGTATGCATCTTTAATGACAAAGACTTTTATTTTAGTTATCCATTGCCATTATCACTCCTAACATAATTAATAAAGCTTCCTTACTATCAGTTTATACCTTGTCCGTGCTCAAATTTCCCGAATTATCATGTGAGAATGATTTTAAGTCCTTATTGGCTAGCTCCCTGAGAGGTCCTCAACTTCAGCCCTCTGCAATTCCTGTTTTTTAATTTTTTTGCTTGAAGAACTTAGAAGTAGGGGTGAAGTCAAGACTTCAGGTGAGTCATCAGACCTTGTTCTGTGCAGTGCCCTTGTATGTATAGGCAGCAGAAGATTAATGGAATGATAAAAAGTGGTTAGAGGTCACTTTGTGGAAAATTTATATTAATTGTCATGAATTTCTTCTTTTAAATCCTGAAGGATTCATAGCTAGAGTGGTGTTCTAAGATTGTAGCATTTACTTGAGAAATGAGTCCAACTCAGATGATTGGTTGATTGTAAGTGGGAAACATGGAGGGGCTGTCAGAAACAAAGTGAAAAATTAGGGTGAGCGAGGACAGCAAAGTGTTCACTCAAGTTTAATTGTGGCTGAAAACCAGTAGGCTCAACCTCTAATTCTTCCCTGCGGAATCTGTTTGAGAAAGTCATCCATCTTACTCTCTTCCTCACCCAAGCCTCATTTGTTGGCAGTGAATATAAGAAGCCTGTACGGTAGGAGAGTGTAGACACAATAAGAAGAGGAGAGAGGGCTAGCCCGGTGGCGCAGGGGTTAGTTTCGCACGTTCTGCTTTGGCAGCCCCGGGTTTGCCGGTTCAGATCCCGGGTTCGGACATGGCACTGCTTGGCAAGCCATGCTGTGGTAGGCGTCCCACATATAAAGTAGAGGAAGATGGGTGTGGATGTTAGCTCAGGGCCAGCTTTCCTCAGCAAAAAGAGGAGGATTGGCAGCAGACGTTAGCTCAGGGCTAATCTTCCTCAAAAAAAAAAAAAAAAAAAAGAGGAGAGAATAGCTGTCCAATGGCTTTGTTTTATTTATAATTGACTTTTAAACTTTACCTGTTGTCTGATTACTTTTGAAACTGTGATTCCAGGCCTACACCAAAATCCTTGAAAAAATAGCGTAAAAAAATCTCTTTTTGCTGGAATTTCAGTGGTTGTCACACTATCAAGGCCCTCCCTCTGTCTGTTATACCTGCCAAGGGGAGGGGCGGGGGAGCCAAGGGGATCCTTGCTGTCCCGGGACACACTTACCCTTTGAAGTCTGCGGTTCTGTCTGAGACCTCCCATGTCAACCCAGTAGAAATCATGTTAAGTGAGAAATGCATTGGCCAAGTCACTTGCCTGCTTCCTCCCACCCTGCAGGCTTTTCGTCTCTCCTGGGGGACATGCCTCCCTCTAACAACTACTACATGTACCAGCAACAGCAGCCGCCGCCTCAACAGCAGCAGCCGCAGCCACCGCCACAGCCACCACCCCAACAATCACAGCCACAGCAGCAGCAGGCATCAGCCCAGGGCCCCTCAACTGTAGGGAGTGCTCCTCCGCTGCACACCCCAAGCCCAGATGGTTGTACCCCACCAGGGGGAAAGCAAGCTGGGGCTGAAGGCTATGGGCCTCCCCCTGTGATGGCTATGCATCCACCCCCACTGCAGCATGGAGGCTACCACCCACATCAGCACCATCCCCACTCCCACCCTGCCCAGCAGCCGCCACCACCACAGCAGCAGGCACAAGGCCAAGCTCCTATCAACAGTACTGGCTTTGGTGAGTAAGGAGGGTGCAGGGAGATCCTAGAGGAGGGTGGAATGACCCCCTTGTTCTGACTCTGGCTTGGAGGTGCAATTGATTAGGAAGTTAATAGTGGGTCTTTTAGCCTTGCTCCCCCGTGGGGGCTCATCTGAGCAAACAGAAGTTGCTTCTTAGAGCTCTATAATATAGAATTCTTGGACAAATTGGGATATTTTTACATATTCTGCTTACGAGCTGGGCTGTCTATACCTAAAACATAGGTCGCTTTGCTAGTCCTAAATCTCCAGGGAGGGGGATTCCAGAATTATCTTGATAATGCAATTGACAACCTGTGTAGATGCAAGAATCTTGCATGTAGTCAGTCTGCTGTCAGTTGGCTGCCATCTTATTGGCTTTACTCTATCTTATTACCCACTTGCTCTTCCTCTTTACAGCCTTTCCTCCTGACTGGTGCTCCAATATCGACTCCTTAAAGGAAAGCTTCAAGATGGTGAATCGGCTCAATTGGTCCAGCATTGAGCAGTCACAGTTCTCAGGTTAGTGATCAAAGGATGATGATTGGAGGGAAGTGGGATACCTTGTAAGTGGGGAAACCCAATAGAAACCAAAACCAGAAGGGGGTGGTTAAGTGAAGTTTGAGGATTGAGGATTTCATTATTTCCCCTCCATGTTTCACAAGGTGGATAATATTGATATTATTTTCAAATTAATTTTAATTAATTTTGCCTTAACTCAAGGTGTGACAATGGTTGTCAGAATTATCTTAGCTAATCTGTCTCTGGGAGAGGGAAGGCTCTCAGGAATTCAGAAACCCTAGACCACTATTTTGTAGTTTTGTCACCATTTACTGGCAGTGTGACCATGGCTGATTCATTCAGTCACTTTGAAATTTTGCTTTATTCATCAGTAAGATGGAAATTATAATAAGAATTTAGTAAGGGACAAATAGAATGAGAGTTTTAAAATCTAGAGCTCTAACAGATGGCAATTGTTGTTAGTAACGTGCCTCATCAGTGGTGTTGATTTATGATGTGGTTGGAACAGTGAGATGGGTGGGTCTGGTGGGGGCTGTGGGACCACTGCAAGGTTGGCATTTCTTGCTTCTCTATTTGTAGAATTGATGGAGAGTCTGCGACAGGCAGAGCAGAAGAACTGGAGCCTCGACCAGCATCACATTGCCAATCTGTGTGACTCCCTCAACCACTTCCTTACTCAGACTGGTCACATGCTCCCTCAAGGGGGCTCTCACCGGCCACTAGCCTCTGCCCGCATTGCTGACTCCTGTGCTCTCACCAGTGGCAAACAAGAGCCAGCTATGAACCAAGGTACCAAATAAAGCAAGTTGCCAAGGGGGTGGAGACTGTGCTGAAAAGGGAGAGGGAGGAGAAAGGCAGAAGAGAATTGAGAAAAATCATCGTGGGCACTGATCCAGACTGAGCAGTGGGACTAGTTTGTCTGCCACTTTGACTGAACATCTGTTGTATCAGTAAAGTCCTATACTGAAAAATGCCAGAGAAATAGACCATATGATTCCTTTTTAGACCTTGATTTGGGAGATCAGAATTACTTTAGAAAAGGGGGGAGATGGGCTGGCCTGGTGGCACAGAGGTTAAGTTCGCATGTTCCGCTTTGGTGGCCAGGGGTTTGCCAGGTCAGATCCTGGGTGCAGACCTGCGCACCACTTGTCAAGCCATGCTGTGGCAGGCATCCCACATATAAAGTAGAGGAAGATGGGCATAGATGATAGGTCAGGGCCAGTCTTCCTCCGGTGGAGGGTGTGGTGGGGAAGAGGAAGATTGGCAGCAGATGTTAGCTCAGGGCTAATCTTCCTAAAAAAAACAAAAAGTACAAAAAGGGAGAGAAAGTTCCCACTCCAAATTTGTGTCTCAATAACCCCTACGTGGATCATATTAGGAAAGGCATGATTCTCTAAGTTATATGCTCTTCAAACTGGTGAAATGAGAGAGATTGGATGATCATGTTTCTGTATTTGTTATCGTTTTAATATCTTCGATATTTCACAATGCTAGTATCCAGTCCCTTTTTACCGTAAGTGGTGAGGACCGATAGCTTCTGTAGAAAGCCTTCATGCCTGCAGGAGCTACAGAACAGAGCAGGGAAGGGAGAAGAGACAAGGAGAGGAAGAGTACTTTTCTTCCCTCTCTGTTGGACCCTGCTTCTTTGAGTATAATGATTCCACTCAAGAAACTGTCATCTTGCTTTGGCAGTGAACTCTTATGGGCACCCACAAGCTCCTCACCTCTACCCTGGCCCGTCACCAATGTACCCAATCCCCACCCAGGACTCAGCAGGATACAATCGCCCAGGTAAGAGCTAGACAGTTGGTTTTACCAGGAGTTGAGCACTCTCTACCCTGAAGAGTTTTTTCTCTTCCCTCTGGCTCTGAGCCTACGTTCTCTGCCCTTTTGCCTGCACCAGCCAAGAGGGGAAGAGCCTTCATGATTCCCAAGGCTGGGGGGAGGGCCACCTGCTGGGGGGGTTATGTCATGGGAGACCAAAGAAAACTGATTTACTTTAAAATTAGCTCATGTCTTCAATAATGAAAAGAAGTAAAAACATGAATATAAAGAAAATATAGATATGTGGAACACTTTAGAATCTAGATGGGAGATATACTCAGGCAAATGAAATGAATGTGTTCAACAAACATACCTGCTTTGTGCCCATGTCTGCTTTCCTGTCACCTGACTTCTAGTATCAGGGGTCTGGGACTGAACTAGCTCTGATGGTGGAGGTGGGGATAGAGACCCTAAATTGCTGTAAATAGTATAAATTTAATAGATCCTTCACCTTTAAATACATTTTAGAAGAGTCACTATGATCATCCCGCCTAACCACAAGGGTTTTCAGTTTTTTGGTTGACGTCTGACTCTTTGTCCATGTGTTCCTTATCCATGTAACACATATGCAAATTTCTGTACTGCTATTTCATAGAATAGTATATTCTGTATGTTTTTTGTCATTATTACATAGTCTTCACAAGCATAATTTTTAATGACTGTGTACTACTATATTGCCATGTGACCTAGTTTACTGTAGTTTATTTCTTGAGACGTCACTTAAATGGTGGCTGGCAACAAAAATAACTCTGGGCTGATAATGACAGTAGTTTCACCAGACCTTCTCATGGTATTATTTGGGGCTAAGCACTGCCCATCCAGTTGGATAGAATGGCTTCCCATCCACTCTCCTTTTAATCTGTTTCTCTCTTCCTGACAGCACACCATATGGTCCCTCGGCCACCGGTTCCACCTCCTGGTGCCAATGAGGAGATCCCTGATGACTTCGACTGGGACTTGATCACTTAGTGTATCACAGAGTGTGGCCATCAGCCCAGGGCTGAGTGGTGAAGTCTGGCAGTGGGGAGAGAAGAGCCCCAGCCCATCCCTTTCCCCTTGCCTGTATATAGATATATATCCTCTTTTTTCTTTCTCTGTCAGAGAAGCCACCGCAAGATGCTGCCGAAGATAACCCCCTCTTTCCTGACTGATTCTTCCTCTTTCTTGTTTTTTCCTAATTCCTTTATTATTATTCTTATTATATTATTATTATTATTATTATTGGTTATATGCTGTCCCCAGTCTCTTGTCCCTACACCATGGACCATGTCCATCTCTTGCTAATTTAAAATCATCTGGCTGGAAGGTGAGGCCATGATAGCTGCAGAGAAAGGTTTCAAACTCTGACTTACCTTTCTCTTTGAGAAATTCAATGCTAATCCTACCTTTTGGCCCTGAATTTTTTTCTATTCCTGTCAGTTCAGTTCAGGAATAGAGAGGCCACATTATCAAGTAGAAGGGATCTAAAACACTGCTTGGCAGCCATGAATTTGCAGGTTTTACTCAATGGTGCTAATTTTGTCCTTTGAGCTCTTCCTTGTCCTTTTATATCTTCGATCCTTACTTCTACCAATCCTCATTCCCCATCAAGGGTAAGAGTGATGGTGGTGGTGCAGGAGGGTGACAATAAAATCCTAGGCCTGGGTTGGGTTGAGTAGAATACTATAGAGGGGTGATGGAATATAAAAGAGTCAGAAATTGGATATATACTACTACATCAAATAAACTTCCATCGGCTTTTCCTAGCCCATTCTCTATAGGAGATAGGGTTACTCTTAGCCAGAACTCTGCTTCAATGGTAGGGATGAGGACAACTATTCAGCATAGGTTCAGCTTTTTGGAGATGGTACCAATTTAACCATTTTGGCTTTTTAAACATAATTTTCTCTGGAAATTAACTGTGGCTCTTACTTGCATTTACAAATCCTTGAATCCCCTTTTCTCATTCAGCAAATATTATTTTGTCCTCCTTTAATTGTTTGATCAACTCTTCTACCCATCTTATTTTCTTCCCCCATTTTCTGGGATTCTCAAGAAAGAAAAGTAACCCATTATCACTTTTTGTTTCATCATGTCCTAGGACTCTTTTCTACTAATCATACCAGAACCAAATCTCTAATACTGGCGGTAGGAGGATGGGGAAAGGAAAAGGGAGCTGGCATAGACATGGCTAGGGAATATTTCACTTATTTAACTCTGTGGGCAAATGCTTCTCTTGGAATCCAGATCATTGGGGCTGAGGCTTTTGCAATTAGGCTTTTGAGGGTGAAGGAAATTGGTGGAGGGGAGTAAATAATCTAGAGATAAGAGTTCAGTGAGGGCCAAGGAAGACCCTCAGAAAAAGGTCTGGGGATAATTTATCTCCTTTAACAAGGACTGGCCATGATTTATTGCTGCAAAGTACATAGTGTATATTTAGTGTTAATTGTTGAACTTTAGTTATGAGAGGGAAGAACAAGTTTACTTTTGTTTTTATTTCACTGAATGTTCACTTTCTGAAAGCTACAGGACAAAATGTACGGAATGGACAAGCCACTCCCTCTGTGATTTCTGCTTTTTGTTCGTACTCTTTTATTTATCCATGATTTCCAAGAGATCTAGCTTTCTGCTCTCCTGCTTTTTCCCCTCATCCACCCCTTCCTTTCTTTGTAAGGGGGTTATATATGAGAGTTTGTTGAAGAAGTCCAGTGAGGCTGACGTTAAGAAAGGGCGGTTAACTAAAGAGCACTTTATTTCTTTGAAGTTTTTTGTAAGAAATGGGGGTATGAGTGGCTTGAATCCCCCATTGTGTTGGAGGGCAGTTAGTGGGGTTGAAGTATGACATAATATTTCCCATTGGGGAAAGGATAATTTCTCTTAGAGGGTGGTAAAATGCCTTTGCCCTGTGTCCTCTTCCTTATTCCTTCCAATCAGGGTGCCTCCTACACACAACTTCCCATTTGTTCTCCTCGAGATTTCCCCTCTACAAATCATCACTTCTCTTTTCTAAACTCCTTTTCTACTCAGATCCATACAGGATTTGCAAAGGTAGACTAAATCATACATGTAAATGTTCCTTTTTGTAATTCCACGTCTTCTGAAAACTAGTCTCGTTAAGAACCCTGGTGGGAGTCAGAGTAACTGAAGTTTGGGGTTAGAGCTGGAGATTGGCTATCAGACCTTCTGGGATTTTAGCTCCCCTCCACTAAACTCAGCCTTGGTAAACGGCACAGCACAAACCTGACCTTCTTTGGGCCTCAGTTTCCCCTCCCTTCCATGAAATGGAAAGAAAACTACTTTTTCTTGTTGGTCCAGCATTGTTGGACTTGAAGTATAGTCATTGTTGTTGTATTGGGTGATGTGTGCAAAACTTCAGGAGCTCACTGCCTACAAGAGGAAATAGGGAGAAAGTGGAGGAGAGGGACAGAAGGAGCAATTATTTGGTATAGATCCACCCATCCCTGCCTTCCTCTCTTCAACCCCCATGTTTCTGGTTTGGTGAGTCCTTCATACCACCCATGATGCTTTGCATTGGTGCAGGCTGGGAAGGGGGTGTATGGTCTCACAAGTTGTTGTTTTTTGCATGCTTTCTTAATAAAAAAAAAAAAGATGAATGTTTATGGTTTTGTCTTACTGGTACTGGTCTCAAATTTCTTCTGGCCAGGGTAGCAAGGGAGAAATGCAAGAGCATTTGTTTTCAATTGGCCTGTAGCCTCTCCCTGACCCTCTACCACGTGGTGTGATTAGTTGACCCTGAAATTTTTTGTATGATTGATGGGAAAGAATAATTAAAAGCATGCCTTTAACAATCGTTTTTTCAAAACCTATTAAATATAGTGAAATATTTTTGGGAGAGGCAGTTACCCCTTGCAGCTTGGTGTGTGGACTAGGCCATTTTGCTTGTATTCTGGGATATTTTAAAGATTAAAAATATTAAAATTTGGGGAGAAGTTGGGTCCCCATCTGGGACTTCCTGTGAGTACTTACAGGTACTCACCAGGGTTTTTCATCAGAAATTAGAGAATTCCAATTGTAGGAATTTCTTCAGAATACATTTCCAAGGTAAATGGAATTCTCAAAAGGAGTCCAAAAAAGCCAACTATTGGAGCTGGCCCCATGGCCGAGTGGTTAAGTTCGCGCAATCCGCTTCAGCGGCGCCAGGTTTCACCAGTTTGGATCCTGGGCGCGGACATGGCACCACTCATCAAGCCATGCTGAGGTGGCGTCCCACATGCCACAACTAGAAAGACCCACAACTAAAAACACACAACTATGTACTGGGGAGCTTTGGGGGAGGAAAAGGAAAAAATAAAATCTTAAAAAAAAAAAAGCCAACTATTGAATGTTTGTAACTATGCCAAGATCATTCACCCTAATATCCTATACACTGATCTCAGGAGTTTGGAACTTATACCCTGGGTCTTGTGAGATGTGTTGGGATTTTCAGAAGCCTAGCTAATTGCCACTTTAACAAGCCTATGAGATTTGTTTGTTCCATAATTAGAGATTATGATATAGTCTGAATGTCAAACAGTTAAAAGGATCCATGAATCTCTGAGCCTTGCGAGGAACCATGAGAAAGAAAGCATTTATTCACATCAAATATATAAACAGATTAAATTGGAAGGTAGCATTGCAAATCTTATGTCGTGTCAGACATTATTACCTCACAACTGAAACGATTCCTAGTGATTTGAAATTTTTCTGCATAGTACTTTATAAGAAATTTGTAGTCCTACACCCTCACCTCAACCAGTGAACATATAGTAGTGCCTTACGAGTCTAAAACATCTTATTTTCTATTTGTTAGGTTAAATCATCATATTCAGCTTAGATGAGGCTATGTTGTAGTACAAACAAACCTAAAATTTTACAGGTTTAACATAAAAGTTTATATACAGAGAAAAATGAGAAGGTGATAGGGAGTTGAATGTTTTTAGAAAGTGAAAGAAGGATAGAAGGAAAGCTGTATATATGGTTGGAAAGATTAGACAAAGTAGAAGAAAATGTGTGGTCATGAACAAATTAAAGTATGATGGTTAATGAATATTGGGATGCTAGATAAACAAAAAATACTAATGTGTTTGGACAAAATTATCTTTCAAAACAAGAAGTCATTTTATCATGTCTACAAAAACTAACAGCATAAGGATATGATTTCAAAATACCATAAGTATCAGAAAATAGAGAACTCCCCAAACCGCAGCTTACATACCACTTCGTGAGTAAGTTTTTGGATGTCTTAGTAGTCTGTCTTTACACAATAGATGCTTATGTAGTTGCAATAATGGAAACTTGAAATTCCTATGTCCTCTCTCCAGGCGTATTCCAAATAGCAGACATCCGGCATTGTACTCTGCTTCAGACTCAGTCTTAGAAGTCCTTGTTTCAAAGACTTTTTCTGTTTCCACTTTCTTTTTGTTTAAAGTCACCACCAACCACCACCACAGTCACTACCACCACCACAACAAAGCCATAGAATAAATGATCATCTTCCACTTAGGTATGACCGGAAAAAATGGTTTTAAATGGAATCTGGAAGGGGATATAGATAATGCTAAAGAAAAACTTTAATGATGGTAACATCATTTTAAAACAGACTAGATTCTCATTTATCTCACGTGGCTTAGTTTGGGATAGAAGGAGACTAATTTTTACAATGATTCTCAAATTTAGGATTCATCAGAAATGAGAGCTTCTTAAAATATTTGCTGGGTCCCACGGCTGGAGGTTCTGATTCAGCAGATCTGGGGGGGCTCCAGAATTTTCATTTCTAACAAGTTTCCAGTTGATGCTGATGTCACTAGTCTGGGACCACACTTTGAGAACTTCTGGACTGATTGACTCTTTGATGGTTTCTGAAATCCCCTGCTCACCATATTCCTTGTCCCTTTAGAAACATGTTGCACTGGGTGAATACCTAAGAGCCTCTCCTTCCATCAACTGCTCCACATTTTCACACTACTGTACTGATGCTGTTTTTTTCCGAAAAGACTTTGCTTGGGGTACAGCTGGTAGAGTGTGTGAGCTCCTCACTGAAAGCTGCCTCTAGAATGCCCTGCATGGACTGCCTTGCTTTTTTCCTAAAATCTTTCCCCAGGAGGGCATAGAGGAAGGGATTGAAGCAACTATTGGCAGATGCTAGAGCAATGGACACATGGTCCCAGGCCAGCAGAGCTTCCCCAAAGGGAGTTTCTGAGTCAATAAACAATAATAGGACTCCAACAATGTGGTATGGAGCCCAGCAGACAAAGAAGACCACCACCACCACCATGGCCACTTGCAAGGTTTTGCTCCGAGACTTGGTAAGGCGGCCCCGTCGCATTCGTAAGATAATAAGGCTGTAACAGGCCACCATGATAAGAAAGGGCCCCAGGAAACCCACCACTAGCCTGGTGATGGTTATTGCCACAAGGGGTGTTGACATTTGATTGCTGTATGCAAATTGGCCTAAATTATCATCCAGGAAATCTTGCGATGGCTCATAAGTGTAGAATGAATTGCTAGAAGCATTAGAGAAAAGCTCTAAATCAGTAGAGAGAGAAGCATCAGAGTTATCCAGTGGGTTAATTCTGTGATCTTCAATGGGAAACCCACCGGGGCCTGTAGGTGAAATCTCATCAGCAGGTTTAAATAAATTATAATATAGATGTTGATTGGATAATCTAGCAGAATCCGTAGACAGTGAATCTCCAGATGGTCTTTGAAATGTTTGAGAGTGGAGAACAGTGGTGGCTGTCCAAGGATGATCACCTGCTTGTAAAGAGAAAGAATCTAACCTATTATTCATTTCTCCAGGTAGTTGAACGAAGGCGTTGTCAAGAGATCCGTTTTCCAGTAGATCAAAGGTGAAGTCTGAGTAATCTAATGAACTGTAGGGACCAAAATTGTAGCCGCACATATTATGATTGTCTACACTGAACATTTCCCGGTATATGAACACAGGTATACACATTACAAAAGCCACCACCCAGATACATCCACAGATAGTGAAGGCTGTCCCCACATTGCGGTGATTCTGGCACCAGATTGGCTTGAGGACCAAAAGACAGCGGTCCAGGCTAATGGCAGTCAGCAGGAAGACGCTGGCAAACATGTTGAGGACAATGATGGAGGGGATGAGCTTGCATAGGAGCCAGCCATACGGCCAGTGTCCTTGGAGAGCCAAGTGAGCCAGGGAGAAGGGCAAGGAGAGGCAGCAAAGAAAGTCTGCCACCGTGAGATGGATAAACCAAACTGTGTTCACTGTTCGCTTCATCTTCAGGCCAGCCACCCACAGCACTAGCCCGTTGCCTGGCAATCCCAATAAGAGAGTGAGGCTGAGAATGACCATGGAGAGAATTACTTGAAGTTTATTCTGGGGCTGTGAGTGTAGGTCAGTTGAATTGCTCTCAGCAGAGAAAGACTCCATTGCTAAATTTCTGAAAAAGATGAACAAAAATGTTTAAACTAAGAGTATCTTTTAAAAAATGAATATTCTTAGAATTCTAACCTTCCAACATAATGACATAGAACCACAAAGGCCCTCAGACTATTTTAATTTATAACCCTTGACTTCCCATTGGATTACACAAAAACGTTCTCTGATAGACAATTTAAAATCTACTGCGTCAATTTAAATGTGTATCAAAATAATAACTCCATTTGGAAGTCCATATCGATGTAAATTTCTCCTCTTTCTTGTACTTTCAATCTCTCATTCTCCACTGATTCCTTTCCTAAGGTCCTCTATTTAAAACAAACAAGTTAAATGAGCAAACAAATAATAACTTTCAGATCAGATGTTCTCAACTTGAGATCCAAGAAAGGGCTTACGAAGCTCCATCACCACCTCAAATAATATGGAAAATTTTAGCTTTGCATATTTTTATTTCTCTGAGGGCAGAAGGTCCATCCATTCCTTCCACTGGATTTTCAAAGGACTCGCCATCACAGAAAAAGGTTCTCTAGACCAAGTTATGTTTTAGGTATAACCTCATGTTTTCCTTTTGCTATCAAATTTCTCAAGAGTTGTTTACCCTCTTTGTACTGATTTCCTCGCCACTTATCATTTCTTTCTTATTTATTTGTTTTTTATGAATATAACTTGGGAAAAATAGCTTTATTATTGCAGAAGCAGAAAACGTGCATGAAGAAAATTGGAAAATGTAGACAAGCAAAAATAAAATAAAAATGTTATATACCACCAGTGAGTGATTACTCTTTTAGCACCTTAATTTACATTCTTCTGAATCTTCTTTTCATATAAATATATGTATGTATGTGTGCATATGTTTTGTTAAGCAAAATTTAACAAAATTAGATCATACTATGTATATTGGTTTAAAAAATATATTTTTTTTGAGGAAGATTAGCCCTGAGCTAACATCTGCTGGCAATCCTCCTCTTTTTGCTGAGGGAGAGTGGCCCTGAGCTAACATCCGTGCCCATCTTGCTCTACTTCATATGTGGGATGCCTACCACAACATGGCTTGCCAAGCAGTGCCATGTCTGCACCTGGGATCTGAACTGGCAAACCCTGGGCCGCCAAAGTGGAACGTGCGCACTTAACTGCTGTGCCACCGGGCCTGCCCCTTAAAAATTTTTAATTGTGGTAAAATACATGTAATATAAAATGTACCATCTTAACCATTTTTAAGTGTACAGTTCAGTAGCGTTAAGTATATTCACGTTATTGTGCACTCAATCTCCAGAATTTTTCGTCTTGTAAAACTGAAATGCTGTATCTATTGGAGAAAAACAGCCCACTTCCCTTTCCCTCCAGCCTCTGTCAGCCACCATTCTACTTTCTGTTCCTATGCGTTTGACTACTCTGGATACCTCACAGAATTGGAATCATACAGCATTTGTCTTTTTGTGTCTGGCTTATGTCACTTAGTATAATGTCCTCAAGGTTTATCCATGTTGTAGCATGTGTCAGAATTTCTTTCCTTTTTACCGCTGAATAATATTTCATTGTATGGATATACCATGTTTTGTTTATCTATTCACCTGTTGATGGACATTTGAGTTACTTCCACCTTTCAGCTATTGTGAATAATGCTGCTATGAACATGGGTGTAAAAGAATATTGTTCTATAAACTGCTTTTCTTTTTTTAATTTGCAGTCTCCGCATTATACAGTATGATTGTACCTTAAGGAATACTCAGTCTTTATCCAATTTTTTTCCAACAAAGAATGTTCCAAAACATCCTTTATAGTTGATTTGTCCACAATTATATCCAATCTAGTATCACACTTTGCATCAGATGTTATGTTTCTTAAGTCTCTTAATTTAGCATAATTTCTCTTTTTCAAGGATTCTGGCTTGTTTTGGGGTCTGTTGTTCTCACCACTCACTTCTTTTTTTTTTTTTTTAAGTTTTATTTTTCCCTTTTCCCCCCAAAAGCCCCCCAGTACATAGTTGTATATTCTTCGTTGTGGGTCCTTCTAGTTGTGGCATGTGGGACGCTGCCTCAGCGTGGTCTGATGAGCAGTGCCATGTCCGCGCCCAGGATTTGAACCAACGAAACACTGGGCCGCCTGCAGCGGAGTGTGTGAACTTAACCACTCGGCCACGGGGCCAGCCCCCTCACCACTCACTTCTTAATCCTTTGTAATTTGTCTTCTGCTCCATCGCTCCTTATAAGGAAGGTGTCCTTATAAGCTAAAATCACCTCTAAAGAACACATCCAAGTGTCTTTTTCTGTCTTCATCCTCTACAGTAAAATATGTGTCATTTGATACATTGACTCCTTAACCCTGTCTTCTCTTGGCCTCTGTGACATTACCCTCCCTTAGTTCTGAAGGGCCCCGTAAACATACCCTACTTTGTAGCTTTCCTAAACAACCCACTATTCCAAGTTAATGCCGCTTTCTATTTCTTGGCTAATGCTGTTTACTTCTATCTGGAATTAAGTCTTTCACCTTAATATCCTCTTTCCTCCATCTTTAATCACTACTTGTTGAAATCCTAGCTATTCTTCAAGATCAAGCTCAAATATTACATCTTCCTTGAAACCTTCTCTTATAATATCAATCAGAAATTAGTTCTTCAGCCTCTGAATTTTTCTGATATGTGTGGGTTGAACCTCTTTTCATATCTCTATGCAATAATGCATTTTGTCTTGTATTTATAATTATTATCGTGGCTGTCTTAGCCATCATTGTGGCCTTAAATTTCATGGTGGTAAAAAGGAGTTTTGTTCCTAAATGCTTGTTCCACAGAATTTGGCACAATGCCTTATATGACATAAAGATAAAGATTACTTGAATGGGTGGATGCTCATTTTGGGGGTTTACCTTTTTTTCCCCTTTTTCAACTAAATTTAAAATTCTTATTCTTATGCCTTGAATCCAGTAAGGGTGCTACCTCTTCTCACTTCCTTTTTGTTTTCCAGTTCCCAATTCTTACAGGCTATAATAGCATTTCATAGAGTCCCAAAATAATTTTGTGACTTGGAAGTAGTTCTGCTGAGTTAACCAAATGTTGTCATAGACTCTTATATAATCAGCAGAACTTAAAATAACTGAGTCAACAAAATAGTAAAAAAGAAGAAGTTATTCTCATTCCCCTTTCTATAGCCTTACTTACTCAAACATTCAGATCCTATCAGATTCCCTGCCTTCCCTGTTGTGCATGGCAGCTGCACCCAACCACTGTTGTGCTCCAACACACACATTCACGTACAGATCCCTAAATTATTGAGAGAAGAATAGAGTCCTAGAATGCTAGGACTAAAAGGCAACTTAGCAATCATCTCTCCTTGTCTCTACTTTTATTTTGCAATTTTGACCCTGAAACTCAGCAAATTAGGTGACTTTCACATATTCACAACTAGGAGGGTTCTCAGATCCTAGGTCCAGTGACTGTCAGACCAATACTCTTTTTACTACAAAGAATCAGATAACTGAAAAGCCTTTGGTATTGCTAATAAAAGAAGAGGTACTGAGAGTTGCACAAATTGAATTAATAAAGACTGAAAAGAGCAAAATTCCAATATAAAGAAACTGAGTCATATGGTGTGATCTATATTTTAAATGTCACATATTATCCATCTTGAAATGAGAATGTATATGAATCAGAGTCTTAGAAGTCTTTTGGAACAAGATTACTTTTTACATTTCTCCAAGTATTTTGGCTGAAAGATACCTCTACATTTAAGATTAGTAGAGGAATTTTTTTCAGTTCTCCATACTGAATTAACCGATAGTAATTAAAAAGGTAAGTAAAATTCTGAAACTAAAATTCAACTATGATAGGGGAAAAAAATGTAGATTCCAGAATCAAATACTAATGAGGATGACAGACTCATCCTATCAGCAATAAGGAATGAGCAAAAGAATAAAAGAAAAAAAAGAGGGAAATGGAATGAGAAAAAAAAATCTATGTAAGGAAAAAACTCACGATCAATGATTTGAAAAAATGAAACTAACGAGGAAAGCTGGAATCAAAGGTCAGAAAGAGAAACATAGTCAATTTAAGACAGGGAAAAATGACATAAAAATTCACTATTAATTCAAGAATTAAAATATTAAGAGCAAAGTAAATAGAATGTGGAATATTTAGAAATAGAAAAAGGTGGATATAGGGTTAAAAAAAAGACAGAAAAGTTGGCGAAAGAATAGGAGGAAATAGAAGACAATGACCCTCAAACCATTTTCCATAATAAGCAAAACAAGCAAGGCACAAGTCATCACGTGAATTTAGGCTTTCTTACCAAAAACCCGAGACAGTAAGTGAAGGCCTCCTGTCTGGTCCCCACACTTAACTGCAGTCAAGTTGTGAAGTATGTTTAGGAAATGCTCTGAGCTCTTCTTTCTTCCCTTCTTGGGTTCTGATGGTAAACTCCACGCTTTTGGCTACTATCTGACTTCACAGGAAGAGTTTCAAAGTGAGTCATTTCTAAATGTCTTAGATAAAGAAAAGTCAAAAAACAGAAGTGGGAGGGCATCATTCTCAGATGTTTTCCGCAGGACACAGGATATGGTTAGAGAGAGAGCACTTCTCTATATAAGCCTCTCACTTATAGATTTTTGCTTTTGTTTTGTTTTGTTTTAGAAATGCAAAAAAAAAAAAAAGACCCTATGGTATGTGAGGGTGAGGATGGAGAGCAGCTGGGAGGAAGGACCCACAGAACCCCAGGTAAGGAATCTCAAGTAACATCTCTTAAATTCTGAATATGTGTGAAGAAGTCTGCCATGGCAAAATCAGCTGAAGTAAACTGTATTCTAATCTCTAGAGATTCACAATCCAGTGGGAATATGCACCTATACACAAAAAACTGTAATATGACGCAGCCTGTGATAGATGTAATAATAGATGTCATAGGTAGGGGTATATTTAGCCTGGGGCCATCTAGGAAAATCTTAATGTAGAAATAAGATCTGAGCAAGCCCTTAAAGAACTGCAGGACTTCCATAGGCAGACAAAGCTGGAAAGTTGTTTAGAGTGTGAGAGCAGCATATCAGAGGCCGGTGGGTGGGAGAGTGCGTCAGGCACTGGGGGACAGGCAGAAGTCTCGTCACTTAGACGATTTCATCAGGAAGGAGAGCAGAGGACGGAAGAGTGACCTTGAGTGATGATTTCTGCTTAAAGTGTAGGTTGTAAAGAATTCTCACGCACATTATTCATTTACATGTATGCATAGGAAATAAAGTTTATTTGGGTCAAATGTATTTGATCACTATCACCTATGGTAAAGGCTTCAGTCCATATTAATCAGCTTATTGTCCAAACAATGATAGTTGCTTCTCCTCGTGTTTGCAGTCAAATAACCGTGTAATATTTTTGAGGCAGAAAGACCCAAGAAAAATGCCAAGAGTTGAGTTTTATTGTTTTATTTCTTTCTTTCCCTTGTTATTTTCTAATTACTAGAGTAGTACATACTTCTAAACAAAGATAAATTAAAATAATATGTAAGTATAAAGGGTAAAAGAATGAAGGTTTTCATTTCCAATTCCATTGCCCAGATGTAACTATTTTTAGTAGATTAGTATTCATTCTTAGTGAATTTTTTCTAAATACAACACACATTTTTTTTTTTAAGATTTTATTTTTCCTTTTTCTTCCCAAAGCCCCCAGGTACATAGTTGTATATTTTTAGTTGTGGGTCCTTCTAGTTGTGGCATGTGGGACAGCGCCTCAGCATGGCTTGATGAGTGGTGCCATGTCCGTGCCCAGGGTCCGAACCAGCGAAACCCTGGGCTGCCGAAGCAGAGCACATGAACTTAACCACTCGGCCACGGGAATGACCCCCAACACACAGTTTTTAAAAAAGAGGTTCAAACAAATTCGAGATTATAATTTGCACGTGATTTTTTAACTTTTTTCACTTAATATATCAGAACATATTTTCATGTTAGTGCATGTAATTCTATTAATTACATTCATTTTTTTAATCCAATATTTGGAAACATTGAATAATGAAGCTATTCACAAAGCAGAGATACAAAGCATACAAAAGAGACAGTATTACCATAAATTATATATGTATAATATATAATATATAATATATATACACACATGTATAAAGTAATTCATTTCCATGGTAAAAGACTTAAATATAAAAGTAAAAACTAGAATTTCCTGAACTCCCAGCTACCCTAGTTTTGCTCCAAGCAGGTAATCCCTTTCATAAATACAAATGTAATTTCACCAAACATGTTTTATCCTGCTTTTTCTACTTATCTTTTCATTTCAGGATATAGATAAAGTGGCCCACATCATACTTTTCTAATTGCTCCATATTATTCCATTTAATCAATTATTCCCCTGTTGTTGAATATTCTGTTTTTATCCAGTTTTAAACAGTTGTGGTATTGTGATTTATAAGAAATACATATTTGATCATTCATATGACCAAAATATATTTTTCATATATATTTGGTCTTCATTCACAGTTCCTGGCTTACAGCTCCCAAAACCCTTGGAACTTCTGAAGCATTGAGAGTGATAAAGTGTCTTTTGTTTTGTGAGTAAGGTAACTTTTGGAAGCACCTGAGGATGTGAGCTGGTCACCAGGAAAACCAACCATGTGATTAGAGGGTTGGAACTTTCAGTCTCCGCCCCCCAACACCTCCAGGGAGGCGAGAGGGGCTGGAGTTTGAATCAATTGCCAGTGGCCGATCATTTAATCAACCTATGTAATGAAGCCTCCATAAAAACCAAAAAGGACAGGGTTTGGAGAGCTTCCTAGTTGGGGAACATGTGGAGATTTGGGAGAGTGGCATGCTTTCCCCATGTCTTGCCCTATGCATCTCTTCTATCTGACTGTTCCTGAGTTGTATCCTTTTATAATAAACCAGTAATCTAGCAAGTAAAATGTTTCTCTGAGCTCTGTGAGTCACTCTAGCAAATTAATCAAATCCAAGGAGGAAGTTATGAGAACCTCTGATTTATAGCCAGTTGGTCAGAAGTACGGGTAACAACCTGGGCTTATGACTGGTGTCTGAAGTAGGGGAGTGGGGGATATTCTCATAGGACTGAGCCCTCAACCTGTGGAATCTGATGCTATCTCTGGGTAGATAGTGTCAGAATTGAGTTGAATTTTCAGACACCCTGCTGGTGTCCATTGCCTGCCACCCGCCCTGCCCTGCCAAATTAGAAATTGGGTCCAGGAATCCTTTGCAGCAGTTATAAACAATGCTTCAGTGAGCACTCTTGTGTTTTATACATCTATAAATATTTCTGTAGAGTAAGTTCCTAGAAGTGTAATTGCTAAATGTAAGAGCATGTGCATTGAAATTTTTGAAAGATGGAATTTCCCACTAAGGAGACTCCACCAATTTACACTCCCAGCAACAGTGGTGAGAGCATCTTTTCCACTTGCAAAAGGTAAGGTCTTTATTATTAAGTTTAACATCATAAACACGTATTCTGCCCCTACTATAGACACCGTGCTTTGCCCTGGAGGAAATGCAGAATAATTGAGACATATATATAATTATAACACAGTCAGGGCTGCTAGGAGGGCACAACATACTCTGGGAACACGGAAGAGGGAAAGACTAATTTTCATTGAAGCAAACAGGAAGATGATGCATGGAAGAGGTGGCACTTGAGCTGGGCTTTGAGGGTAGGTAGGAATTTGACAGGCATTAATAGTGCTATAAAGTAATAATTTATCTGTCTCTCTACCCTGCTAGACCATAAATTTGTTTCTATATCCATTGCCTCCTATCGTGCCTGGTATAATACATGTTTGGGGCACCAATGAATGAATGAATGACTGGTCGAAAAGATTGTTAACTTTTGAGTACAATTCAAAGAGTTAATTTGAGTCTTTAAAGTTGTTTCTGGTGTGGATTCAGTTTTACTGATTCCTTTCTCTCTAAAGATTATAAAGCAATTAAAACCAGTTGGAGCATTTATAGCTGGATTCCTTGGATTTTCAGATCAGGAAGGAAATTACTGAAAACATCTTGGGAATCGTGCTCCAATTTCTAGGATGACTTTTGTCTCTTATAAAGTACTAGTTGTTTCGTGGTATAATGTGGAAAATTGAGGGAAATTTATGTAGTTCACTTGTGTTTTCTTCCTTTTTAGTATCTAATTAAAAATTTCTAAGCAGAGATCATATGCTTTGGACAGAATGAAAGTTTGAATATATATTACAAAGGCAGTCACATTAAAACCTTTTATGAGTCACTGATTAATTCTACAGTTTCAGTGATGGAGATCTGTATTCATTTGACCCAAATAAGAAATTTTAGAGTCATCGGATCTCTAGCCTGTTTTTTAGGAGAGAATTAAAAATAAATATATGACAAAGTTTCTGCCCTTAAAGATTTTGATGAAAAATGATTAGCTCAATCATTAGACTGTATGCAGTCAACTATATTCTAAACTAAATATACCAAGTGCCAAAAACTGGATGACACAGACAAATGCTATGGCTAGCCAGCAAAGGGCAAGACTGATGGTGGTTAGAATTAACTAGGAAAATTTAATGGAAGAAGATTTTTGAGATGAAAAAAGCACTAGATTGGAAATTTGAGTTCCAGTTTTTGTAATAACTACTTGACCTTAGGCTAGACACTTGACCTAGAAATTTATTTTTAGGTGTAAAGTTAAAGAGTTGTATTGAATGGTCTTTAAGATTTCTTTTACATCTCACAATCTATAATTCTTCTGTTTGGGCAGGGAGAGAGAAGATGAAAGAGACGTTCAGAAAGGGGGAAACATAAGCACATATTAAGGTGGAGGTGAGCCCAATGTGTGAGTAAATGGCACAAGTAAAGTGGTTTGGCTAGAGTAAAAAGAACATACTAAGGAGTAACGGAAGGTAAGTAGAGAGCCTGACTTTGAATCTCAGCTCTGCCACTTATTAATTGTGCGACTGTACAGAAGTTATTCAAACTCTGTGTCTTCATTTCCTCTTCTGTAAAATGGGGAGTATGTCAGATACTATCTATTGAGACTCAAGCCATTCCCCTCCTTCCTTATTATCCCTCTATTGGAAGCCTGGCTGCTACACTTCCTAGGCTTTCTCTCCACTGGGTTCTAAATAGTTTCTGCCAGAGGGGCATGTTCATGTGCTCTTGGAAAGTGAAGAGAAAAAGGAATCATTACATTTGATTCTGGAACTTAGTTTGTGCACAGAAATTGCAAATCTATTTTAAAAGTAAAAGAATAAAAACTATAAAATAGAATAAACATTAAAACTACTAAAATAAAAGAAAGAGAGATTGAAGGGGAATCACTCAGCTTCTGGCTCCTGCAGAAGCAGACAACTCTGGTGGGCTCCAGCAATGGAGGTGGCAGGTGTGACTGTGGCAGCTGCTGGCTACTGGGTGCTCTAGCAGGATTACTGCTTTCAGCAGCAGCCACAAGACTGAGTTCCTTGATTCCTGCTAAGCAGCAGCAAGAACCCCCAATCTCAAAGATAAGTACATACTTGCCTGTTCTAGGTAATACCCTTTGCTATTTTTCTCTTCCACTTGTAAGGAACAGCCCCTTGCAGTTATATCATCTTCTCCCCATTTATTTCTCTAGTCCTTCCAATACTTTTGCAACCAAGTCCTTGTATTAAATATCCTGTTTCAAGTACCTATAATGGTTTCTATTTTCCTGTCTGGGCAATGACTGATTTGGGGAATATTTGCTGTACCTACTTTATGGAATTGTTAAGAATAAATGAATTAATACATGGAAAACGCTTAATGCTGGCACACAAGCACTCAATAAATGTTAGCAGTTATTATGTCAAAAAACTAATGAGGCTTCCAGTTGTCCATTAGATCAAAACTATTCTCTCATCTTGGATGTGTAGCAAATAATTTACAGAATGTTCTTTTCCCAGTGTTAAGTCACATCCTTTCTGTCAAATCAAATTCCAACCCATGGCTCTAAAGGATGTAGATTAGACATACTCTCTCCGCCCTACAATATAACTCCCTAATTATGTACATAGTTATAATTTTTTTTTTTTTGAGGAAGATTAGCCCCTGAGCTAACATCTGCTGCCAATCCTCCTCTTTTTGCTAAGGAAGATTGGCCCTGAGCTAACATCTGTGCCAATCTTCCTCTGTTTTGTATGTGAGATGCCTGCCACAACATGGCTTGATGAGCAGTGCATAGGTCCAAGCCTGGGATCTGGCCCGGTGAACCCCAGGCCACCAAAACAGAGCACACGAACTTAACTGCTACGTCATGGGGCCAGCCCCTGCACACAGTTATAGTAAAACCAAGTAGGAGCACAAGTTGAAGAACAAAGTCACCCAGAAAGTAAAGTAATTCAGTGGAAAGGTAAATAAAACAAAACAAAGAACTCTTAATCTCATGATAATAACAAATACTTATCCAAGCACTTATGCTTGGATCTTGAATAAATTAGGAAAATTTGGCATGATGAATCATTCAAATCTGAGTGGTTTAAAGAAAATTCAACGAACTTTGTTTCTTCTGCTCATTTGTTGGTTATTGATTTTCTATAGTATGTATCTAAGTATGTATTACAGGATGTATCTAGGACAGCTGAAGAAGGGAGACTGATGGGGAAGTAAATTGAGTTTCATTAACACCCTTTGTGACTTTAGTTTCATGAAATGAAAGTGGACAAGGGGAAAAGGTTTCAGTTAGCATTCAACCAGTGTAATGAGAAGCCATAGGAATTTTTCGGGGCGGGGTGACAGGATTCAGGACTATTGGGGAGTGGATGGCTCTCATTAATGTGGGTCTAGATAAATTTTTTTTTATTTTTATTTTTTGATTGAGTTCATAATAGTTTACATCATTGTGAAATTTCAGTTGTACATTATTTCTTGACTGTCACCACATAGGTGCTCCCCTTCACCTCCTGTGTCCACCCCCCATCCCCCTTCCTCTGGTAACCACTGAACTGTTTTCTTTGTCCATGTGTTTGTTTATATTCCACATATGAGTGAAACCATTTGGTTTTTGTCTTTCTCAGTCTGGCTTATTTTGCTTAGCATAACCCCCTCGAGGTCCATCCATGGTGTTGCAAATGGGATGATTTTGTCTTTTTTGTGGCTGAGTAGTATTCCATTGTATATATATATACCACATCTTCTTTATCCAATCCTTGGTCGAAGGGCACTTGGATTGTTTCCATGTCTTGGCTATTGTGAATAGTGCTGCAATGAACATAGGGGTACATATGTTACTTTGGGTTGTAGATTTCAAGTTGTTTGGGTAGATACCCTGTAGTGGGATAGCTGGTCATATGGTAGTTCTATTTTTAGTTTTTTGAGGAACCTCCATACTGTTTTCCATAGTGGCTGCACCAGTTTGCATTCCCACCAGCAGTGGATGAGGGTTCCCTTTTCTCCACACCTTCTTCAACATTTGTTATTTTTTTGTCTTAGTGATTAGAGCCATTTTAACAGGTGTAAGGTGGTATCTTAGTGTAGTTTTGATTTGCATTTCCAAGATGATTAGTGATGTGGAACATCCTTTCATGCGTTTATTGGCCATCTATATCTTCTTTGGAAAAATGTCTGTTTATATCCACTGCCCATTTTTTGATTGGGCTGTTTGTTTTTTTATTGCCTTTATTGTTCAGTTGTGTGAATTCCTTATATATTATGGAGATTAACCCCTGTCGGATATATGATTTGCAAATATTTTATCCAGATTGGTGGGTTGTCTTTTTGTTTTCATCCTACTTTCTTTTACCTTGCAGAAGCTCTTTAGTCTAATGAACTGCCACTTGTTTATTTTTCCTTTTGTTTCCCTTGTCTGAGAAGACATGGTATTTGAAAAGATCCCTTTAAGTTTGATGTCAAAGAGTGTACTACCGATATTGTCTTCCAGGAGTTTTATGGTTTCAGGACTTATCTTCAAGTCTTCAATTTTGAGTTTATTTTTGTGTATGGTGTGAGATAATGGTCTATTTTCATTCTTTTGCATGTGGCTGTCCAGTTTTCCCAACACCATTTATTGAAGAGACTATCTTTTCTCCATTGTATGTTCTTGGCACCTTTGTTGAAGATGAGCTGTCCAGTCTAGATACATTTTTGAGGAAATTTTTATGGATTTTTTAGGTTAGCTATCCTATTTGTGCATTATTTAGAAAATGTCTTCTCCATTTCCTTTCTCCTTTGCTTTTTTCCCCCGTTTCATCTCCACTAGAATGTAGACAAAAGAAAGTGGTGATACATAATAAACACACTGGGTTGGAAAATCACCCACTTTTTTCCTCTTTGTAGGGAAAAACACAGTTCTTCATCTCTTGTGTGTCTCCTTTACTTTCACACAGCTGACACCACTTCTGGTCACCAAATCTGTGGGGTTTTTTCCCCATATCAAACAATTCCGTGACACCAGTTGGGTGCCTTACAATTTAACTTAATTCTGACATTATCTACCTGAAGGTAGCATCAGATCCCACAGATTAAGAGCTCAGTCCTACAAGACTGCCCCCCATTTCAGAGGCTTATCATGAGTGGTAGGTCCCCAGGTTACCCAAAACTTCTGTCCAACTTGGCTACAAATTTGAGGTTCCCATGATCTACTCCCCCTTGGATTTGATTATTTGCTAGATGGCTCACAGAACACAGGGAAACATGTTTACCAGTTTATTTAAGGATATGACAAAGGGTACAGATGAACAGCCAGATAAAGAGATACATAGGATGAGGTCTGGGTGGGTCCCAAGTGCAGGAGCTTCTGTCCCCATGGGGTTGGGGTGTGTTCACCCACCCCTATACACGGATGTGTTCACCAACCTGGAAGCTCTCTGGATCCCATACTTTTGGGAATCTTATGGAGGCTTCCCCATGTAAGCATGATCGATCATTAACTCCATTTTCAGCTTTTCTTCCTTCTCAAGAGAATGGGGGGTGGGGGCTGAAAATTCCAGACTTCTAATCGTGGCTTGGTCTTTCCAGTGATCAGCACTCATCAAGGAGCCCACCCGGAGTCACCCCATTAGAACAAAAGACACTCCTATCACCCAGGAAATTACAAGTGTTTCAGGAGCCCTGTGTCAGGCACTAGGGTCAAAGAGCAAATATTAGAACAAAAGATGCTGCTAGTGCTCTTGTCTCTTAGGAATTTAAAAAGGGTTTTAGGAGCTCTGTGTCAGGAACCGGCGGCAGAAACCAAGATAAATATTTCTTATTATAAACTACCGTTTAACACATACTCATTTCAGATGAAATGCTCCTTTTAAATTTCTCCAATCACACTACATTGGTCACATTTGTCAGCCATGTAGGGGAAAATGGTGTTAGAATGGTAATTCCATTTTAGTTATTATGTTCTCTATTGTATAGCTTCTGAAATACTAAAAATGAGTGTGTCAATGTTTATATTTAGCTAAACAAACATAATTCTTATTTCAAAAGTAAATTATTATTAATATTAGCAATATCTTACACATTGAGGGCTTATCTACCAGACACTGTACTAAGTACTTCATTGACTGTTTGTCATTTAATTCTCATAACATTCCATTGATGAGATAGACACTAATGTTAGTACCTCATTTAGTATGTCATTGTCAAAAAGGACACTGAGATGCAAAAAGGCTAATGAATTATCCAAGTTCACACCACTATTTAAATGGCAGAACTGGAACCTGACAGTTGGCCTGCAGAGCCTATCTTCTTAGCCAGTATGCTCCTCGTCAGGCACCGTTTTCGGTATTGGGGATACAGCAGTAAATCAACTGGACAAAGTTAGAATTTATTACCCCTCAGGTTTAGAGATGGTAAATTCACAAACTGGGCCAGTTTAGCCTGACATAGGGGCTGCAGCAGAACACTGGGGAGCAAGGAGTAGGAAAGGCTAGATTTTGTCAATGTCTGACTTCATTTACTATTTAATTAAAACACTGTGAACTTATCCTAAAGCTAGAACAATGTTTCTAACTTTTAAAAATGTTCAGTTTTTGAATTAAAAAAATAATACTTGCTCACTGTAAAAATCAAATGCAACATGTATAAAGTAAAAAAAGTGAAAATTCTTTCTCTACTTCTCCTCTTCCCAAGTCCGTTTCCCAGGAGGTGACTGCTATTAAATGTAGTGTGTATCCTTTTAAATAATCTTTGATATACATGTAAGCAAATGTTGTGTTGTGTGAACATTGCATATACTCATTTTAAACTATAGATATAATTCTGCAACTTATATCACTCAGTAATTTATAAGGCCATTTCTTCATTATTTAATTTCTAGCTTTTGCTTTTTGGACTCTCATTCTCCATGTTATTATTATGGAATATTTAAAACAGATGAATAAGAATGCAAAAATATAATTAACATCAGCTTTATCAAGTTGTAACTAATCAGCTTTATTAAGGTCTTAACATACTTCTGTGCTTTTATTTTATATATGTATGACTCCATAAGCAAAACATAGTTTTATTTTCATGTTTAAAAATTTTTTTTTTTTTTTTTAAAGATTTTATTTTTTCCTTTTTATCCCCAAAGCCCCCCGGTACATAGTTGTGTATTCTTCGTTGTGGGTTCTTCTAGTTGTGGCATGTGGGACGCTGCCTCAGCGTGGTCTGATGAGCAGTGCCATGTCCGCGCCCAGGATTCGAACTAACGAAACACTGGGCCGCCTGCAGCGGAGCGCGCAAACTTAACCACTCGGCCACGGGGCCAGCCCCTCATGTTTTAAAATTTTATGTGAACAGTTCTTGATTTACTTTTGCAAGTTATTGCTATTATTATAAGGGTAATATAAAGAAGGGTATAAAATGAAAAAGAGTTTCTCTTCTTTTCCCTTTTGTATTTCCCAGAAATAACAGCACCCGTTAGGTGTCTCTGCTATAGTTCCACAATTATTTTATGCCTATCAAACCTCAATATTTTATATTCATTTTTTATACAAATGACCTAATAGTATACTTTTTCTTATGTACCTTGCAGTTTTCACTTATCAATTTACCTTTTTATATCAACATATAGATCAATCTCAAATTCTAATGGACACGTAGTACTTGATTGGTAAAAGTATAGTAATTTATTTATTTATGGAATTGATCAGACTGATGGACATTTTGATTATTTCCATTTTTAATTACAAAAATACTGCCATAAATATCCCATATAACTTTGTGTACTTGTGAAGTTATCTTTATGGTTTATATCAAATGAAAAGCACAGATGTGTGTACAAAACTGCACAAGTGTACTATTTTTGAACCAATGTCTTGGGTGTTTCTTGTAGCAGATAGCGTGGTGTGGTGAGGGAGCGTTAGTTTGTAAATCATGAGACACTAAGTTCCAATTCTGGCTGCAGCACCAACTGTGTCTTTGGACAAATGATTTAGTAAGTCTGGGATTCAAGTCTCTCATATGTAAAATGTGGGATTTAACTATAAGATCGCTAAGGTCCATTCTAAGTAAGAAAGATCTGTAAATTATGATTTAAATCTCATTACAATTTTTATCACTGCTTTTGCAGCAACCTCAGCACTTAGGAAAATTATACTTTAGCGAGTACCATTTCATAACAGATAACAGTACCCTGAGCAAAGGCAAATCAGAATTTAAGAATCTGTGATAAATAACTTTTTGTGTGTGGCAAAGAAAGAGCTGAGAAATATGTTAACTGGTGGAGATGTCAAGAAAGCCATGTCTTTTACTTTTATGTTAAATTATATCTAAAAGTAATCAAGATTTAGATGGATGCGGCCTCCGTCATTTCCAACAAAAATGGCTTTTGGTTAAATCACATAATCTTGGAAAGTCACACATATGGGAAAATTTGCTTAATTTCTGGGACCATCTATTCTCCAGTCCAGAACTTTTGAATTGTGTTGCTACTTCCCCCTAGTGGTGGGCAGAGGTGAATTCCAGCTGAGACATTTTAAATGTTCTTGATTCAGAAAGAACAAATTATCCCCGAAAGATGGACAGAAATGATCATTCATTTAACAAAAAAATGTACAGAGTTCTTACTATATTCTGAAAACTATGATAGATGGTGGGAAAATACAAACATGTTTCTTGCCCTTGGAAAATAGACACACCTATAAGCAGTTGAATGCAATATGATAAGAACTAAAACTGAAGTATAAAAAATGTTTTGGGAGCATAAAGGAGGGAGTTACTAGCTCTATTTAGGGAAGTTGAGGACAGCTTCTCAGAGAAACTGATATTTAAATAATTTCTGAAGGCATTTTACCAAGGAATGAATGGGAAGAGCATTTCAGCCTGAGCAAATGTACTTAACATGAATGAGGACGGTGTGTTTGGAAAATTATGGCAATGTGATCAGCTAAGCTAGAGAGGACATTGGGAGTGAGAGTGAGGAAGAGGGTGTGAAAGCTGTCTCTAGGTGTGGCTGGAAGGAAAAGCTGGGACAAGATTATGAAGAATCATCTAGCTAAGGAGCTTAGACTTTATTGTACAGCAAGTGGAGTGTTAATGACCCCAAAAATAGAGTACAAGGTACATAATGATCTTAGCATATGATCTAATCATTAGAAATGCTCTTTGTCTTCCTTAATTACTTTTTGTTTTAAGCTGTGAAACCATGAGCAGTGTTAGATCTCTTTTTAGTTTTTCACTGTGGGTCAAGAGTTACTAGTGTGTATTGAAATCAATTTTGTGGGTGGAGAGCAACAACATAAAAAAGAACAGGATGGAATAAAACACAATAAAAACTACAAACTGCCATCATGTTTAGTAAGGGTAATATTTTGGGAAACCTTTATTTCAGTTACATATCTGCTAGTATATATATGGGTGCATTGGGTTCTAATATAAAATGTATTCTTACTTTGGGTCATAGTAAATAAAAACGCTTGGAAAAGACTATTAAATAATGTCTAAGTATGTCTCCTAATTCAAAGTTCCTATACTTATACTACCTTCCAATGATTGACTGATTTTTTGAAAGTAAATCTTATTAATTTAACTTATAGGCAGTTTGAAAAGATTCAATAGGTAGTCTTTGAATGGAATGTATGAAACGTTGAAGTTTGAGGTCTACCTATGTGTACTGACATAAAAAGGTGTCTTGATGTATTGTTAAGTAAAAAGCAAAATGCAGACACTATGTATAGTATGATTCCATTTGTGTAAATTCATATACTCACAACACACATACTTATAAATGCACAATGCATAGAAAATACCAGGAACGAATATACAAAAAATTGTTTACAATAGTTAATTCAATGGAGAATGAAAGGAGAATGGATCCTGAGGAGTAAGGAAGTGGACTTTAAAATTTTTAAAAAGTATTTTTTATTATAATTTACATACAATAAAAATGCATGCATTTTAAGTATATACTTTCTTGAGTCTTGACTAGTACATACACTTTGTGTAACCAATAAGGTAGTCAAGATATAGGACATTTCCATCACACCCCCACCCCAAATAGCCTTGTGTATTTTCCTGTTTAATCCCTGATCACCTTTGGTACCAGGCAACCAGTTATCTACTTTCTGTTACGATAGACCACTCTTTTTTAGGATTTTGTATAAGTGGAGTCATACAGTATGTACTCTTTTGGGTCTGGCTTCTTTCATTCAATATGTTTTTGAGATCTAGCCATGTCATTGTGGGTATTAGTAGTTCAAACCTTTTTATTGCCATCACTGAGTATTAGCAGTTTGGTCCTCTTTATTGCTCTTCTATTTATTTTATTACTATTGTATGTCAATATGACAGTATTCTTTTTTATTATTTTTTTTATTGAGTTATTGATAGGTTACAATCTTGTGAAATTTCAATTGTACATTAATGTTTGTCAGTCATGTTGTAGGTGCACCACTTCACCCTTTGTGCCGACCCCCAACCCCACCTTTCCCCTGGTATCCACTAAACTGTTCTTGGTCCATAGTTTTAAATTCCTCATATGAGTGGAGTCATACACAGATTATCTTTCTCTCGCTGACTTATTTCACTTAACATAATTCTCTCAAGGTCCATCCATGTTATTGCAAATGGAATGATTTTGTTCTGTTTTGCAGCTGAGTAGTATTCCATTGTATATATGTACCACATCTTCTTTATCCATTCATCTGTTGCTGGGCACTTAGGTTGCTTCCACGTCTTGGCTATTGTAAACAGTGCTGCAATAAACATTGGGGTGCACAGGACTTTTGGGATTGCTGACTTCAGGCTCTTTGGATAAATACCCAGTAGTGGAATGGCTGGATTGTATGGTAGTTCTATTTTCAGTTTTTTGAGGAATCTCCATACTGTTTTCCATAGTGGCTGCACCAGTTTGCATTCCCACCAGCAGTGTGTGAGGGTTCCTTTTTCTCCGCAACCTCTCCAACATTTGTTGCTAATAGTTTTAGATATTTTTGTCATTCTAACGGGTGTAAGGTGATACCTTAGTGTAGTTTTGATTTGCATTTCCCTGATGATCAGCGATGATGAGCATCTTTTCATGTGCCTATTGGCCATCAGTATATCTTCTTTGGAGAAATGTCTGTTCATGTCTCCAGCCCATTTTTTGATTGGGTTGTTTGATGTTTTGCGGTTGAGTTGCGAGAGTTCTTTATATATTAAGGATATTAAGCCTTTGTCAATATGACAGTATTCTATTACAAGGATATACCACAATTTGTTTACTCATTAACCTGCTGATAGACATTTGTGTTATTTTCAGTTTTTGACTACTGTAAACAAAGCTGTTATGAACATTTGTATATATGTCTTTTTGTGAACCTATATTTTAATTTCCCTTGGGTAAATATCTTGGAGTGGAATGCTGGGTCATATGATAAATGTATGTTTAACTTTTAAGAAAATACTAAACTTTGTTTTCTAAAATGGTTGCACCATTTTAACTCCCCACTAGCACTGTACGAAAGTTGCTCCATATCTTTATTCCATAGTCTTGCCAGCATTTTGCTGTTGTCAAGTTTTCTTTCTAAGCCATTCTATTAGTTGCGTAGCGTTATCTCATTGTGGTTTCAATTTAATTTAACATACATATATATATTTTGAATACAAGTCCTTTGTCAGATATATGTATTGTGAATATTTTCTCTTAGTCTGTGGCTTTCTTAGTGGTAATGGTATCTTTTGAAGTACAGAGATTTTCAATTTTTATGAATCTTAATTTATCAAATATTTTATGGTTTGTGGTTTTTGTGTTTTATCTAAAAGATCTTTGCCTACCCTAAGTTTGTACAGATTTCTTTTTCCCTAGAAGTTTTAGCTTTTATTTTTAAGATTTTATTTTTTATTTTTCCTTATTCTCCCCAAAGCCACCCAGTACATAGTTGTATATTTTAGTTGTGGGTCCTTCTAGTTGTGGCACGTGGGATGCCATGGGGCCAGCTCCCTGGCTTTTACACATAGCTCTATGATTCATTTGAATTAATGTTTGTCTACAGTGTGAGGTACGGGTTGACATTCATTTTTTACCAGTTGTTCCCGCACCACTTGTTGAAAACTTCATCTTTCTCCATAGAATTACTTTGGCATCTTTGCCAAAAATCATTTGACTAGGGGCCAGCTCCGGGGCCGAGTAGTTAAGTTCGAGTTCTCCCCTTCGGTGGCCCAGGGTTTTGCTGGTTCAGATCCTGGACGCGGACATGGCACCACTCACCAGGTCATGCTGAGGTGGCGTCCCACATGCCACAACTAGAAGGACCCACAACTAAAAATATACAACTATGTACCGGGGGGCTTTGGGGAGAAAAAGGAAAAAAATTAAAAAATGTTTAAAACAAACAAACAAACAAACAAAACCATTTGACTATATAGCTGTAGGCCTATTCCCGATCCTCTGTCCTGTTACAATGATCTATGTGATCTATATGTTTACCCTTATGCCAGTGCAACACTGTGATGATTCTTTTTTTTGTTTTAATTCTTGTCCCCAGAGCCCTCCAGTGCACAGTCGTATATTCTAGTTGTGAGTGCCTCTGGTTGTGCTATGTGGGACACTGCTTCAGCATGGCGGGATGAGCAGTGCCATGTCTGTGCCCAGGATCCGAACCGGTGAAACACGTAGCTGCCAAAGCAGAGTGCGTGAACTTAACCACTTGGCCACGTGGCCGGCCCCGCACTGATTCTTGTATCTGGATTCTCGAAATAAGATAGTGAAAATTCTCCGCCTTAGTTCTTAACTTTCTAAGTTGTTTTGGCTCTTCTAGGGGCTTTGTATTTCCATATGCATTTATATATCAGGCTGTTGATTTCTACAAAAAAGCCTGCTTAGATTTTCTTTTTTGTGAGGAAGATTGGCCCTGAGCTAACATCTGTGCCAATCTTCCTCCATTTCGAATGTGGGATGCCACCTCAGCATGGCTCAGTGAGCAATGTGTAAGTCCGTTCCTGGGATCCGAACCTGTGAACCCCAGGTTGCCGAAGTGGAGTGTGCAAACTTAACCATTATGCCACTGCGCCGGCCCCACCTGCTCAGATTTTGATTGGGATTGCACTGAATGTATGGATCAATTCAGCAGAACTGACTTTTTAGCAATATTAAATCTTTCAATACATAAACATGGTATATCTCTCTTTTTATTGGGGTCTACTTTAATTTCTCTCAGCAGTGTTAAATTTATTTCAAAGTATGCCATGGTTTTTGATGCTATTATAAATGTTTTAAATTGTTTTGTATTTCAATTTCTGGTTATTGCTAGCATGTGGAAATGAAATTGATTTTAGTGTACTGACTTTGTATCTTGCAACTTTGGTAAACTCAGATCTGTTGTTTTTTTATAGATCCCTCATGATTTTCTATGTAAGTAAAGAAGTCAAGGCAGTTTTTTTTCCTTCCTTTCCAATCTGTATATTTTTAATTTCTTTTTCTTGCCCTATTGTATTGGCTAGGACTTCTAGGATGATAACAGACGTGGTGAGAGTGTAACACTTCTCTTGTTGTTCACTTGTTCTTGATCTTAGCAGAAAAGCATACAATCTTTAACCATTAAACATGATGTTAGCTGTAGGTTTTACTTAGATGTCCTTTATTGAATTGTGGAATTCCCCTTGTATGCCTAGTTTTCTGAGAGTTTTTATCATGAGTGAGTACTGATTTTTTTTTGTATTCTTTTTTCTGCTTCTATTGGGATAATTATTGCTTTTTCTTTATACTGTTAATATGGTGTATTCTATTTATTGATTTTTGAATGTCAAACTAACCTTAAATTCCAGGGGTAAATCTCATTTGGTCATGGTGTATTACCCCTTTTAAACATTACTGGATTTGACTTACTGGTATTTATTAAGAATTTTTGCTCATGAGGAAATGTTTTTCTATTGTTTTCTTATAACATCTTTGTCTGGTTTTGGTATCAAGGTAATGATTGTCTCATAAACATTAGTTGTGATGTGTTTTTTCTCTTCTGTTTTTTAAGAGAGTTTGTATAGGATTTCTATTATTTCTTCCTAAAATGTCTGATCAACAATGAAGTCACCTGGGCCTAGAGCTTTCTTTGTGGTAAGGTTTTCAGTTACGAATTCAATTCTTTTAATAGATATAGGGTTATTCAAATTTTCTATCTCTTCTTGAATTATTTTTGCTAAATTGTGTACATCAATGACCATTAAAGTTATTGAATTTGTTGGCATAATGTTGTTAGTAAATGGAGATGTGCACTTTTGCTTTTCATTTTATACTCTTTGAATTTTTTGCATAGTATATGTAGGGTCCTGAAATTGGAGAATTTTGGGAAATGGCCAAATTAAGTTAAATGATTAGACAAATATAAATCTTGTATTATTCAACAATTGTTATTGCCTACTATGTGAAGGACATTGTGCTGAGTGCTGAAAAAGCAAAGTTCTCACCTTCATGGAGCTCACGGTTTAGTAGGAGATATCTGAACTACAGTAATACATTAGGTACAATGAAAAGGTATAACAGAAGCAAACGGAAGGATTAGAGAAAATTTATCAAAGTAAAAGTCACAGAGGAGATATTATTTGAGCTGATGTCAGTTTGCCAAATTGACAGGCTAGGGGAGAGTGTCTAAGGTACAAGGTTTAATGAATATAGAGGTATGAAGAATATGAAGATCATGGACAATTCAGGGAACCATAAGTAGTTGAGGATTACCAAAATTTTAAGGGAAAGTTTGCTGTTTTTTTTTTTTTTTAAATCTTCGATCTCTTTCTATGGATTTAATATACATATCTATCTATATATCAAAGCATCCTATAGTAATGGATCATTAATCATTTTCTATTGGTAGACATTCATGTTGTTTCCATTTTTTCACTAGTATAAACAATGCTGTGATAAACATTTTTGTACATACTTTTTTGTGCATGTAAGAATTTCTCTAAAATACCTATTAGCATATTTGCTAAATTGAAGGTTATGTACAATATTTTGATCAGTTCTACTAATTTCCGTTCCAAAATGCTAATTTACATTCCTGCCAACAGTGTATGAGAGTAGCTGATCCTTGCCAGGGATGGATATTATAATTCTTTTTGAATTTTAAGATACCACTTTGCTACATACAGTAGACAAATGAGAGACAGGTTTTCAACCAGTCAATATAAGGAAATTATGAAGACCATTGCTGTCGTAGTCAGACGAGTTCGTACATCGGTTTTGCCTTTGCTAACCGTGCTAACTAAATAGTTTTTAAGTGAGAGTTTAAATGTGACAAGTTTACATTTGAGTGTACAAGGAATATATTTACGGAGACAATTCAGTAGGATTTATCATAATAATAGAACTGGGAATAAATAGCAGCCATTAAATAGTTCATTATCTTTCCCGAATTTGTCAGGAATTGAGATGATCCCACTTAAGAGTTTAACAGGGTCAAATTTTCCAAAGTGATAACTAGAATAAACATGCAAAGTGCGACAGCCCACTTCAACAGATGCCGTTCTGAAAGGTCCCAGATAAAAGGGTGCTATTAGGCAATTAACTCAGGCTGGGTATTATTAAAATTTAGGCTCTGGAGGGTTAAAATTCACCATGTTTACTACTGGATCATCCATTTCCTGTAGGTACCCAATTTGGGAGCACCGACGGGCAGATGCTCCTTTTCCGTTTGGCAACTATGATGAAAAAGTGACTGCTAAAAGAAAAATATTCGCCAGATGGCTCTTGTCCTCCGAGAGAACAGCAGGCACCTGCCGGGAGCGAGACAGCACTGCTCTTCTTTATCTCCCGGGGATGAAGGTTTCCATAACGTGAAGCACGCGCGGGGAGGGCATTTTTGCCATTACCCAAGATGGCGAGGCGCGCAGCTTCATGTTTCCAGGTTTCAACATGGCTCCCCGAACCCGCGCCGGCCGAGGTTAATCTCAGGAACCAAGCCAACTCGCGCGGAAGTAGCGTCAGAGGAAGTTGAGCGTATCGCAACTCCCCGCTCCCCTGTCCGGCCCGCTTCCTACGCCCCGCCCCCGGTGGCGCGGAGAGCAGAGCCAAGATGGCGGCTGAGTTGGAGTACGAGTCTGTCCTGTGTGTGAAGCCCGACGTCAGCGTCTACCGGATTCCGCCCCGAGCCTCCAACCGCGGTTACAGGTACTAAGTCCGAGGCACTGCAGCGTACGCGTACTTGGTTGGGGATGACACTTTCTTCCTCAGGTAGCACGCCTCCCGTCCCTGCCACTGCCACCTCTGGGTTGTCACCTTGCTAGCCTCCCTACCTGGGTTGTTATAACCCTCCTCTCCTGCTCTTCCTCCACTATGAGCTGCCATCATCCTTGTTTCCGCTGCTTTAAAAAATTACCATCCAGCATCCTCCCCCCCGTCCTCCCCCGGACCCCTCTGGGTTGTCCATCTGCTCCCTATCATCCACATCCTGTCGTGCCCGCTCCATCGCCAGTCACCTTTCGTTTGCTGTTCCCTGCGTCCTTCAGCTTATCACTCTCACCCCCCACCCCCCCATTGCTAATACTCCATGCACGTTTGTGGGTAATCCTTGTGTTGTTGGTCATTCTGCATGAGCTAATTTATCTTTTGTGCTGTTGTCAGTCTTGCCACCAAATATCATCATCCACCCTTTGGTTTTCCTTTCAGCTCTTTTGCCAGTGGGCAAAGGTTATGATCATAAGTTTTCCAATGGTTGTCCAGTCTGATTCTTGTCAATATTTTCTTGGTGATCATCTAGTATTTTCTATCTTCCTTCCCTCCCTCTCCTCTCTTAACCTCTCCTATAGCTTTTCCTTCCAGAGTTAATGCAGCATTTTCTCTGTAGGGCTAACAAACCACCTTGTAATGTAATGACTGGGAGAGTCTGAAGATGCTGTAGGAAGTCTTGAAATCATGTAGTCGAAAGACTTAATGTGTAACTGACTGGGTTACATGTTAAATAATATGAGTATGAGCCCTGGCAACTTAAGAACTGTATGATTTGGGACAAATCTCTTAAGCTCTGCAAGCCTCAGTGTTCTCATCTGTAAAATAGGAAAAAAGAAGTTAATGATAATAAAACCTGCTCTATTTATGTACCCCGCAGAAGTTTTTGGAGGATTCAATGAAATCATATAATAAATGTGAAAGGATTTAGGAAGCAGTAAAGCAGTTTATAAATATATGATACTGTTCTTATTCCTCTCTCTGAGCCACATCACCATCCTGATTTTCCTCTTGGCATTTACTACCTTGGCTGAAAGGTTATCCTCTCCCTATGCCTGTTGTTTTGCCTCCTTACCAGAGGTTCATTCATCTTGAATCGATATCTTTGTGCTTGCTGACCTGTGCACTAGACCCTGTGGGTTGTGCCTTTTGTCAAAGAAGTAGTCCTAATTTCAAGCTTTCAATCAGACCCCAAATTGACTGTGAATGGGAATCTACACGCTTTTTGATGGTAGTCACAGGTACTAATATGTGTGGCTCATCTGAGACATCACTGTTTTTGGGAAGGCCTCCTTGACCCTTCCAGTCTGGCTTGGGTATGCTCTCTGTGTGCTTCCATAGCACCTATGCTTGTGTCTCTCACAGTGGTCTTTCTTCTGTGTCGTAGTTGATTGCTTGGTCTCCTGTTTCTCCAGTCTAGACTATGAACAGCTTGAGGTCTTCTTTAACTTTATGTTCCCAGAGTCTAGCACAGTGTCTGGCACATAGTGGGCACTCTGTAAATGTTAACTGAAAGAAGAAATAAGTAGATTACATTTAATCACATAAATTAGCATTGATTGAACTGTTGAATAAGGTAAAATAGCTCATGACTTTCAACTTTAGGTGTTAAGACTTCCTAAAGGATTTGATATACATTGAAGTGGGGTTCTCTTCTTTTTCTTTGACTTCAGGCTTTTTAAAAGACCTTCCTTCTCTTACCCATCTGCATTCTCTGCCTTCACTTCCTAGTTTATCCACAGCCTTTATCCTTATGTCAGTTAACTGCACTGAGCCATCAAAGCAATTTCTTAATTTTCCTCTTTTATTCTTTTTTCTCATTATCCTTCTATGTTTTCCATGCTTGTTATTGACATTTCTTATCCTCCAAGAGGCATTTTTATCATCAACCGCTCTTCTCTTAGTATGAGTGAAGAGAACAGAGCAAAGTTTGAATCGTGATCTCATTTATTTGCTGGCTTACCTTTGGTGGATTACCTTTGGCAAGTCACTTAACTCTTTTGGACTTCAGTTTCCTCATCTATAAAAATGGATATAATACTACTTAGTTTGCAAGATCCTCTCACTTAATTTTTCACGAGAATGGGCATAATGCCTGGCATATAATAGATACTTGATAAATATTACTTTTCTTTCTGTCTGCATAATCTTTCTTGTTGTTTAGCAGGACCCATTTTACCTTATGAGCACAATTTATTCTTTAGGCTGACATTAAAGGAGAAACTGGGATTTTTAGGAAGCAGGCGAAATCCTTTCTTTGAATGGCTAGTAAGATCAGAGGGAATAAATGACTTTGATTCACCTAGTGTAAGCTGTTGCTTCCCAGACTTTCACTGACCAGACTTATGGAAGGAAAATTTAGGTTGATGAGAAAATTAAAAATGATTGGAAAATGGTTTCCCAACTTATAAAACTGTTTTTTTATTCATCACTACATTCCTCCCCAGCTAAATTAATATTAAACTGTATAGTGTGTTTTTATGTGATAAAAAGAATGCTGGACTTTGAAGTTAGGCATTAATATTTATCATGTTATTGTCATTTCCTTCATTGAGAGAGAGAGAGAGAGATGACAGGCTTTCATGCCTATTGCATATGGCTGCTGTAAGGATTTATTGCTAAGGCAAATGAAAATATGAGGCCAGTTTAGAGTATTGTCAGAAGATCGCAAAACCAGGAGTTATTTAGGCTGGGTGTTAGGAGTGGGAGAGGAACTAAGGCTGAGGGCTGAGCAAAACTGCTGCCATGAATATCCATTCACTTACTGAGAATTTGTTAAATATTGGTCACTAGACACACACGATAAGACGACAAGGAACCTGTCCAAAGAAACACACATTGTAGGCTCATTCTTAATATTTTCAATAACCATTTACACAGTGTCTACCTCTTGATAGTATGGTAGAATAAGTAGTGAGTCATTTAAAAAAATTTAATGGGCAGAGGACCTCTAGAGTGCTCTAATCTGGATCAGATTCAGGTACTTGAGTCCCTCAGGGCAGGGCAGCAAGAGACAAGGGCATGACAAGGATTTATCTTAACAAATCCTCTTCAAAATCTGTGCTGATTTTAATTTTCACTCTCTTCCTTTCCACCTTTTGCTTACCCCCTTGTTAAATTCATTCTTGTTCAGATAAACCTGATTGTTTCCTTTCTAACCTGCGAATATTAGTCTTCAGATTCCTAAAGGATGAGCTATTAATGACTTTTACTTCGCATTCCCTTTTCCACACTCCTGGCAAAACAAGATCACAAATGTGATGTTTTGTAAAATTGGTCATATTTGAATAATGTCTTAGATGTCATTCAAATTCATTTATAACACAGATTATAAACATTCAGTGTTTTATAATGCTTCCATGCACTTTTGTATTTCTAGCCCACATTTCTTTCCTGAACTCTAGACTCCTATATTCAACTACGTACTCTTTATCTTCTCTTGAAAGTCTGCTAGACTTCGCAAACTCAGCATATCCAAAACTGAACTCCTGATCTTTCTTCCCAGACATTCTCTCCTTATAGCTTTCCTCATCTCAATTATTGGCGACTCCTTTGCTCAGACTAAAAGCGTTGTAGTCATCCTTGTCTTCTCTCTTTTTTGTCTACCTCACATCCAGTCCATTAGAAAATCCTGCTGCTTTAAATTTGAGTGTATCCAGAATCGAGACACTTCTGCTACTCTCTTCCTAGTTGTCATCATGACTCTCCTAGATTACTGCTGTAGTCTCCTAACTAATCCCTCTGCTTCAGCACTCATATCCCTACATCTCTTCTACACACAGCAGACAAAGTAATCCTTTTTTAAAATAAAAAGGAGACCATGTCACATCTCTGCTGAAAACCTGCAATGCCTTCTTTCTCACTCAAAGTAAAAGCCAAAGTTCTTAGCCTGGCCTACGAGGTCCTATGTGATCCAGCCTTCTGTTCTCTCTCCCACCTCCTCTCTTACTTTATCCTAATCACAGTGGCTTCCCTGCTTGAGGGCCAACATGCCAGGCATTTGCCTACCTTAGCCCCTTTGCGCTGCATGCTCCTTGATCTGGAACGCTTTTCCCCCAGATCTCTGCATAGGTAACTCTTGCTTCCTTGACATTTTTGCTCTTATTTCACCTTAATAAAGTGACTACTCTCTTGAATGCTGCAACCTGTTCACTGTCCCGCTACCTTCCCAGTCTCCCTTTTCTGTCTCTGCATTTTCTTTTTACTTTAGCACTTAATCACCTTCTGAGATAGGAATTATTTTACTTATTTATTATGTTTTTTTTTTTTGTCTACTGTTTAGAAGGTAAGCCTCATGAAGGCAGGAATCTTGATTGTTGGCTATTGTATACCAAGCACCTAGAATAGTGCCTGTGACTTCATACACACTCTATAAATATTGGTTGAATTCAATGAAAGATAGTAATATGTTTAGGGATTTGGGAAGGCTTCTATTACCCAGTATATTTCATTTAGTAGACTTTATTGTTATCTGATCAGTAAAACACTATTATATAAAATATTATCTACAGTATGGAAATAATATCATTATGACAGTTTTTTTTAATTGCTTTTATTTGTACTTATACATGTTTTTATTGATGTTTATTGGAATCCAAAATCCTCAGGTAGTAACATGGTCTTCTATTTGCTTTGGACTGTATATAATATGAGGCGTCTATATTGAAGGGAGCATGAGTTATCCTTGTTGGTTGTTTAATAGGTAGAAAGAATAAGCAATCCAGGACAGGGAAATAGAAATATGGCAAATGATTCTGTGTAGCTTCTTAGTATATTAAAGATGTGGACCCTAGGCCTGAGGCTTCCCATTTTCCTATCCTAGGGCATCTGACTGGAAGTTAGATCAGCCTGATTGGACTGGTCGTCTCCGAATCACTTCTAAAGGGAAGATTGCTTATATCAAACTCGAGGATAAAGTTTCAGGTAATCTTTGCTGGTGACCTTCTAACATATTCAGGATATTGGTTCAGTGTGCTTTTAAAAACACCTTCAAGTACTTAAAGTGACTGGAATGGAAATACTTGTTAATTGGAGTTTTAGGTTTTTGCTTCCTTTGCTCAAAGTCTTTTTTTTCCTGTCAGGGGAGCTCTTTGCTCAGGCACCAGTAGAACAATATCCTGGTATTGCTGTGGAGACAGTGACAGATTCCAGCCGCTACTTTGTAATCCGGATCCAGGATGGTACTGGTAAGACATCTGGAATTTTGAATGGGATGAGATTAGGAAAATAGGTAATGTACTTCAATGAAAGTGTGACCCAATTGCATGTATCTTACTTTAGTTTACTAAATTTTTCCTCCCCTTTCACCAAAGTTAATATAGTTGCTAAAGGAGAAGGATTAAATGTTATTTGTAATAGATACTGACACGAGTTCAAGACATGGTAATTAATGGGTAGACATAAATAAATCAAAATGCATATGTAACAAAAGAATGAACACATATTGCCTATTCATTCTTTATGGTGGTTTTATGGTGGGGCTGTCTTAAATCATCTATGTCTAGGGTAATCCTTCTCTATTTTTCCTCCATAGTCTATACCAGAGGTCGGCAAACTTTTTCTGTAAAGACACAGATAGTAAATATTTTAGGTTTGCGGGTCAGGTGGTTTCTATTGCATCTACTCAGTTCTGCTATTGTAGTGTGAATGCAGCCATAGATAATATGTAAACAAATTGGCGTGGCTGTGTTCTAGTAAAATTTTATTTACAAACACAAGCTATGGCAGTCTTTGGCCCATGTTTGGGCCAGCTGTATGTAGTTTGCGGACCCCTAGTCTTTGAGAAAATGGTTCACATTCACAGATTTTATCTAGTTAGGGTAACTGTTATATTTTCATTGGGTAGGATTTTTCCTAAGGGACACTTCTTATTCTGAGTATTCCTTCCTATCTTTTTCACAGGTCGTAGTGCTTTCATTGGCATTGGCTTCACAGATCGGGGTGATGCCTTTGATTTTAACGTCTCCTTGCAAGATCACTTCAAGTGAGTGAAGCTTGTTCTTGGTTACCAGGTTAAATGGTTTTGAGAATGCTACTTCTCAATTGAGTGGACACTCTCTCTTTTACCTCCTGCTTTCTTTATTTGGTAAACTAGTTCATTGTGAATAGAAGTCTTCCCATTCACTCTGTTTCCTTACGTTATCTTTCTATCTATTCTATCCTTTCCTTATAGCCCAGCATATGTTTTAGATCCCTTGTGCAGTGGTTTGAGATGATGCTCTTGTTTACGCCTCTGGGGAATTTGCCCTTACTTTTAGGTGGCTGAGAGAGGCATACAATCACAGCAGGATGGTATGTGAAGTGTGTGGGGAGTTATATGCCAATTTTATTACTTCACGTAGCTGACATGTTTTGTGCTTACTGCAACTTTTCTTCAGCCCACCTGATTCTGATGCAGCTTTGGTGGACAGCACCATGCACACTGTCAACTTCCTACCTCAAGGACAGACATACTTCTACTTTTTTGCCTCAAGACTGTAAAATTTTGGAAGACCACTCAGCACAGGGGTGCAGCCTTAAAGGACTGAAGAATTAACACGGCCTCGGGGCAGCCCTCAAGCATGGGGGATGGAAGTTGGTGGCTAAATGCCCTCCTTTGGAGGGACAACTTTAATATGCATTTTGTGTGGTTCCTCAGTGGTATTGAACCCCACTTGCCCTTTTTCTTTTTCTTTTTTTTTTTTTTTAAAGATTTTATTTTTTCCTTTTTTCTCCCCAAAGCCCTCCGGTACATAGTTGTGTATTCTTCGTTGTGGGTCCTTCTAGTTGTGGCATGTGGGACGCTGCCTCAGCGTGGTTTGATGAGCAGTGCCATGTCCGCGCCCAGGATTCGAACTAACGAAACACTGGGCCGCCTGCAGCGGAGCGCGCGAACTTAACCACTTGGCCACAGGGCCAGCCCCTCCACTTGCCCTTTTTCTTGACTTTTCTTCCTTTCTTTTCTCACTCTTCACGTTCCCCCACTCTGCTTTGTGGAGTTCTGTTTCACATAAATTAGCTGTACTCAAATATGTGTGTCAGACTGTGCTTTCAAGGAATCTCAAATTAAGATAAGTTACTCTTTTACTGAAGGTGGGTAAAGCAGGAATCTGAGATTTCCAAAGAATGTCAGGAAATGGATACTCGTCCCAAGTTGGATCTGGGCTTCAAGGAGGGACAGACTATCACCTTGAGTATTGGGGTGAGTATGGTTTTCTTCCCCGACCTGGTCCTCCACCCCCACTGTATTTCCATATGCCATGACTTCTCTTTTTCTCTCCCTCTCCCTCTCTTTTTTCTTTGTAGAACATTACAACCAAGAAGGGAGGTGCTTCTAAGCCCAAGACTGCAGGGGCTGGGGGCCTAAGCTTACTCCCACCTCCACCTGGAGGCAAAGTCACTATTCCCCCACCGTCCTCCTCAGTTGCCATCAGCAATCATGTCACTCCACCACCCATTCCAAAATCTAACCATGGAGGTAGTGATGCAGGTAAATCTCTCTAGTACTTTTAACTTTGAGAAATCATATTTTAGATTTTAACACTTATTTGCCAAGGAGACTGTTGATGTTTTTGCTATTAAATGGCACTTGGTACTGACAAGGTGATTCTGGTAGCCTCTAGCAAGGATCAGAGCTTTTCTAGTGAACCAAGAGTCTTGGTATCTGGTAGGTTCTTTGGCAGAAAATGGGTGGATATTAAGAAAGACTGTTTCCTTCATTGTATCTTGGTTAGATGCAAGTATTCCTGAGAGTTAGATGGACCAAGATTTCAGTCATGGCTCTGCTACATTATATGTGAATGTGCTTAGTAACGTTACTTAAGTTCTTTGAGTCTCAGTCTACTTATCTGCAAAATGGAGATGTAAAACTACCGCAGGGTTGTGAAGGTTAAATGATGCCATGCCCCAAAGGACAGTACTTGGAAAATAGTAGCCGTTCAGTAAATGTTATTTTGTAATCCTTTCGATTTCTTCACAAGGGCAATTGGGAGAAAATGAGACAACATCTCATTTGTCCATATATTTTTGTTCTTCCTTACTATGGTGGGAAAAAGAATAACTAATAGTTATTTCCATTTAAAGAATGAGAACATTAGAACTTGGAAAGAAATTTTCTTAAGATCAGAGAACTAAATATTACAATCTGGGAGTTTTAACTTAATGTATTGGATGATATAGATAATTCGTATAATTGATTGCTAAGAGTAAACTTTCTGGAATTTTTGAGGTAAAAGTGATTAAAGCCTACTTCTTTTGGTAAGTGTTGCCAGAAGACACTGGAGATAGTATTTAGATTTATTTTTTATTTTGAGATAATTGTAGATTCACAAGCAGTTGTAAAAAATAATGCAAAGAAATTCTGTGTTCCCTTTATCCAGTTTCCCTCAATGGTAACATTTTCAAAACTATAGTCAAATATCACAACCAGGAATTGGACATTGATACCATCTACCAGTCTTACCGGTTTACTTCTTCTCATTTCTGTGTATATGTGTATTTAGTTCAATGCACTTCTATCATGTGTAGCTTCCTAGATCTGCCACCATGGTCAGGATACAGTTCCATCACTACAGGGATCTTTCGTGCTACCGTTTTATAATCACAGCTCCCTCCCTCCTAGCCTCTTTCCCTTCTGCCCAATTGTCCATCCTTCTGGGTCCCTAACCCTTGGCAATCACTAATTTGTTCTCCATCTCTATTATTTTGTCACTTTAGGAATATTGTATAAATAGAAGCGTATAGTATAAACCTTTTGGGATTGGCTTTTTTAACTCAGCATAACTCCCTTGAGATTCATTTAAATTGTTGTTTATATCAATAGTTTGTTTCTATTTATTGTTGAGTAGTAGTCCATAGTATGGATCACAGTGTGTTTAACCATCATCCACGGAAAGACTTCGAGGTTGTTTCCAGTTTTTGGCTATTACAAATAAAGCTGCTGTGAACATTTGTGTATAGATTTTTGTTGTGAACATAAGTTTTCATTTCTAAGTTTTTTATTATGTTTCCCCTTTTCTTTTTTCTTTTCATACCTTATATTCAGATATCCTTTTAGATTTGGATTCTCCTGCTCTTGTCACGACACCAGCACCAGCTCCAGTTTCTGCAAGCAGTGACTTGTGGGGAGACTTTAGCACTGCATCTAGGTATGAGCATAGTGAAACCAGCATACTCTCAATCAGGGTACAGGCACACCTCATTTTATTGTGCATTGCAGATATTACGTTTTTTACAAGACCCCCACCATCAAAAAGATTATGACTTGCTGAAGGTTCAGATGATGGTTAGCATTTTTTAACAGTAAAGTATTTTTAAATTAAGATATTTACATTGTTTTTTTAGACATAATGCTATTGCATACTTAATAGACTACAGTATAGTGTAAACTTTTATATTTTATTTGGGAAATGAAAAAATTCCCGTGACTTGCTTTATTGTGATATTTGGTTTATTGCGGTGGTCTGGAACTGAAGCTGCAATATCTCCAAGGTCTGCCTGTATGGATGGTATGTACAGTCAAATGAGATCTTTGATCTGGGAAAACAGGGCATTTGCAGGTCACATAGAGTCTTTGGCAGGAATTCTAGGTAAGGAAGTATAGGAGTTCTGGTGATGGTGGGATAAGAAAGCTGTAGGATGGAGTTTGAGTGAGCTCTTTCAGGCTTTGCTAAGTAGAATTGCTGTGATGTGTAGTTTCAGAAATTCTGGGCAGTGATTTCTTGGAAACTATTAAAAATGGAGTAGCTACCCTAATATGCCGTTGACTTTCTCTCTATTCTCCTGTCTTGCAGCTCTGTTCCAAACCAGGCACCACAGCCATCCAACTGGGTCCAGTTCTGAATAGCATTGACAGGACATTAAGGACAGACTTGAAGAATAAAAATGACCTTGAGGGCACCAATCTGTGAGGGAACCACACATTCCTTCCCTTCCCTCCCCAGAACCACAATTACTGGACAGTCTTTTTCATGGCTTCTCCATTGCATTCAAGCTGGTTTATGTCACTCCCCTATGTTGTTATGTGCTGTGCAGCCAAGAAAGTATCTCTTATCTCCTGTTCACTGTCTAGGCAGAGGAATAGTGGGTCTTATCATACTTGTGGCTGACTGTGCAGGCCTCAAAAGGCCAGGGTCTCTTTGATAAGGAAATGACCTCTAAAATTTTTTTCCAGCTTTTAAATTCTTAGACTTATTTCAAAATCATCTCATGACCCTTGTGTTCCTCTTTGTGAAGCCCTATTTAGCAATTTCAGGGGGAGATAAAAACCTTGAAATTTCTTTTTCCATTAACCCAAGACTCTAAGAGTGGACAAGAGTGACTTCAGTGTTTACAAATTCAGAATTTTGATAGGGATAGGTATGAAGAACGACCTGTTTTCCTGGGTCTCTGCTACATCTCTTCCTTCAGGCTTATCCTATTCAGTGAACAGCCACTGCTGGGTGCACCTCCATCACCCTCTCATGTGTTTACGTGTCTCTTCCTATGATAAGAGGGTTGTATTGGTGGCGCCTCCACTATTCTTTTGTTTGTTGAATAGTGCAAGTCTTTGATCAGTGGATCTCTTGGATGAAGAAGGTTCAAGGGGCTGTGTTTTCCAAGTTATATTCTAGAGAAGCATTTATTTTCGTGCAGCTTCATCTAGATGCTGTGTTTGAAGCACGGCTTTACTTGGTATTTGCCCCATTATTTGACCTAAAGTTGAAGGGTTTAGGGTTTTTAACCTAATTTGTAGAGCAGAGAGGTTGTGAAAGCACTTAACTCTTGTTCAGTACCCACGTTGCCTTGCTGCCTGGGTATCTGGCCCGTTTCCGTAAACATATTTTTCAATCCATCTAGCTCTTCAGTAGAAAGCTGCTAGTACATGTGTTGTCATTTTTGAAGGAAGCTGGGGAGTCACAGCTTTAACTGTGATAGGTTTTGCCCAAGTGATGGCTTTGGTACCCATTTCCCAGGGTATGTCAAAAGCAAGTTGATCTCCCATCACATTTCTTTCCTTTTGCCCCACCATTCCTTTTACAATACTGTGAAGAGAGGTCCCTTTCTTAGATGAATGGGCACTATCTGTTTTGTTTGTTAAACGGGCAACTTTGAGGATGAAATGGGAGGATATCATTTCTTCCCTTAGCACCTATTTGGGAGTGTACAATCTGGCTAAAGGGAATCCTTACATTTAGTTTCAAAATACGTTTTCTCCCAGATTTTCTTCTCGACTCTTTAGCTTTGGGTCCATTATTTTTCATTGCCCTCTGTTGCAGGCAGCTCTATTCTTACAGAGCCTTGGCAGGACGTTTTAAAATTCCAATAGAAAACACTAAAAGGAAAGTCTATAGAATCACTAGTGACTGACTACTGGGAACCTGTTTTCTCAATCTTCCTCCATGTTGTGTTCTTTGTAGTCTCAAGATGATAATATATTATGTATTTGAATTGCTGAAAAATTGAAAATGAAGTTTAAGATATATGTATATAAAGCGTATGCTGTATTGGTGCAATAATGGTAATTAAAAATATGGAAAAAGGTAGTGTCTCTTTTAATTTGCCTATTTCATTACTTTTTTAATTTGATTGACCTAATACAAAATGGGCCAGTAGGTAATAAAAGGATATTTTGTATCTATTACTCTTTCTCAAGAAATAGAGCTTTTAAATTGAAGCTAGACCTCTGTGCTCATGGTTCTAAACCCACAGAGCTCACTCTATAGAGATCATTTATATTCATTACTTATTTGCTGATATAGTTAATTTCATTTGCTTCAAATTCTCTTCATAATCTAGGCTACCTCTCACACCCCAGAACTATAATCAGCATAAATGAGGGGAATCAGTATAAAAGAGAGAACTAAAGTCAGAGTCAGAGACTTTGGAAGCCAGAAAGATCTTGGAGTTCTTCAGTGATTCTTACAGGAGATAAATCAGAAAGATATGGGCGCTTGCTCTTTTTTTTTTTAAAGTAATGCATATGCTCTCTCCAGAGATTCTGCTGTGCCTCCCCTGTTGGCTCTCCGAGGGCGGGTCCTAGATGGCTTCCCCGGCCGTGGCCTTTCTTATCATTACTAGGGTTGTGAGACACTATCATTGATAGAAATATATCCCAAACCATAGATTTTGTTAGGGGAAAAATGTGGACAGTCATTTTGTAGCTCAGCCCCCCAGTTGTACATTGATCTGCCTTCACAATCGAATGGGAACCTTTATTATTCCTCACTGTCTCCATTCTGATAACCTTCTAGGTAGTTGGCTTTCCTCTAGCTTTCTCAGCTCCAATTCAGTTTATGTATTGCCACCACAGTAATCTTCCTAAAACCAAGCCCTCCTCATGCCCTTTCTTACCTTACTCATTGCCGTTAATGATTTTCCTTTGCTTACAGAATAAAGTCCACAGTACCATTTCATCCTCAACACTCAGTTTTCCCTTTTACTCGCAACATGCTCCAGCAAACCAGAGTACTAGTCGTTCTTCAATTGCTGTCAGCACCATGAGCATCGAATGCTTGCTAAAATTCCTTCTGCCTAGAATACCTTCCCTTCTGTTGACATCCTTCTCATCCTATAAAGCTAGCTCAAATACCACTTCGAGGAATGTTACCTATCCACTCAGTCTGAAAGATGATCTGTTGTTTGGGTTGCTGTTGAAACTCTTTTCCTTATTAGTTTGTAAGCTCTTTGAATTTGAAGACCATGTTTTCATTTTTATCTACTCACTACTTCCCATATACCTTTCTAGACAGTAGAGGCTCATTAAATACTTGTTCTGTTTGTTTATTGAGGGAAAATTTGTTCATAGTATAAGTTTCAGGTGTACATCATTATATTTCGATTTCTGTGCAGACAACATTGTAGACCCAAAGTCTAATTATCCATCATGGTACACATGTGCCCTCTTACTCCTTTTGCCATCACCCTGACTCCTCCCTCGTGGTAACCATCATTCTAATTTCTATATCTATGTGTTTGTTTGTTGTTTTTATATTCCACGTATAAGTGAAATCATAACAGTATTTGGCTTTCCCCGTCTGACTTATTTCGCTTAGCATAAAACCCTCAAGGTCCATCCATGTCGCAATTGGCAAGATTTCATCTTTTTTTGTGGCTGAGTAGTGTTGCGTTGTATGTATATACTACATCTCCTTTATCCATTCGTGTGTCGATGGGCACTTAGGTTGTTTCCAAGTCTTGGCTATTGTAAATAATGCTGCAGTGAACACAGGGGTGCAAATATCTTTTCAAATTAGTCTTTTTGTGTTCTTTGGATAAATACCTAGAAGTGGAATAGCTGGATCATATGGTAGTTCTATTTGAAATTTGTTGAGGAAACTCCATACTGTTTTCCATAGTGGCTGCACCAGTTTACATTCCCACCAGCATGTATGAGTGTTCCCTTTTCTACACGTCATCTCCAACACTTATTTCCTGTCTTTATAACAATAGCTGTTCTGATGGGCATGAGGTGATATCTCGTTTTAATTTTGAATTACATTTCCCTAATAATTAGTGGTGTTGAACATGTTTTCCTGTGCCTTTTGGCCATCTGTATATCTTCTTTGTAAAAATGCCTGTTCAGATCCTTTGCCCATTTTTTAATTGGGTGGGTTGTTTTTTGTTGTTGAGCTGTATTGTGAGTTTTTTAAAATATATTTTGGATATTAACCCCTTATCAGATATATGATTTACAAATATCTTCTCTCAATTGTTACGTTGTCTTTTCATTTTGTTGATGGTTTCCTTGGTTGTGCAGAAGATTTTTAGGTCAATGTAGTCCCATTTGTTTATTTTTTCTTTTGTTTCCCTTGCCTGGGGAGACATGATATTCAAGAAGATACTGCTAAGACCAATATCAAAGACCATACTGCCTATGTTTTCTTCTAGGAATTTTATGGTTTCAGGTCTTACATCCAAGTCTTTAGTCCATTTTGAGTTAATTTTTGTCTGTGGTGTAAGATAATGGTCTACTTTCATTCTTTTGTATTCTTTTGTGGCTGTCCAGTTTTCCCAACACCATTTATTGAAGAGACTTTCATTTCTCCATTGTATGTTCTTGGCTCCTTTGTCAAAAATTAGCTGTCTATAAATGTGTGTGTGTATTTCTGAGCTCTGAATTCTTTTCCATTGCTGTGTGTGTCTTTGTACCAGTACCATGCTGTTTTGATTACTATAGCTTTGTAGTGTATTTCGAAATCTGGGAGTGTGATAGCTCCAGCTTTGTTCCTTTTTTCCTCAGGATTGCTTTGACTATTAGGGGTCTTTTGATCCATATAATTTTTAGAATTCTTTGTTCTAGTTCCATAAAAAATGTAATTGGGACTTTGATAGGGATTGCATTGAATCTGTAGATTGCTTTAGAAAGTATAGATGTTTTAACTATGTTAATTCTTCCAATAGAAATGCAACTGATTTTTCTATGTTGATTTGTACCCTGCAACTTTACTGTATTCGTTATTTCTAATAGCTTTTTGGTGAATTCTTCAGGGTTTTCTATATATAAAATCATGTCATCCACAAATAGTGACAGCTTTACTTCTTCCTTTCCAATTTTTTTCCCATCTTTTGTTTCTTTTTCTTGCCTGATTGCTCTGGCTAGGACTTCCAATACCATGTTAACTAAAAGTGGTGAAAGTGGGCATCCTTGTCCTATTCCTGTTCTTAGAGGGTTAGCTTTCAGTTTTTCACCATAGAGATGATTTTCTCTGTAGGTTTGTCATATATGGCCTTTCTTATGTTGAGGAACTTTCCAACTATACTCATTTTATTCAAGGTTTTTATTATAAATGGATGCTGTATCTTGTCAAATGCTTTCTCTGCATCTGTTGAGATGATCATGTGATTTTTCTTCTTCATCTTGTTAATGTGGTATATCATGTTGATTGATTTGTGGATGTTGAAACATCCTTGCATCCCTGGTATAAACCCCACTTGATCATGGTTTGTGATCCTTTTAATGTATTGTTGTATTTGATTTGCTCGTATTTTTGTTGAAGATTTTTGCATCATCAGCAATATTGGCCTGTAGTTTTCTTTTTTTGTTGTCCTTGTCTAGTTTTGGTATCAAGGTAATGTTTGCCTTGTAAAATGAGTTAGGAAGTGTCCCTTCCTCTTCAGTTTTTTGGAGAGTTTGAGAAAGAAAGGTATTAAATTTTCTTTGAATGTCTGGTGGAATTCACTGAGAAAGCCATCTGGTCCTGGACTTTTGTTTTTTTGGAGTTTTTGATTACTGTTTTGAGCTTCTTACTAGTGATCAATCTTTTCAGATTCTCTGTTTCTTCTTGATTCAGTTTTGGAAGATTGTATCATTCTAAGAATTTATCCATTTCTTCTAGATTATTCAATTTGTTGGTGTGTAGCTTTTCATGGTATTCTTTTATAATCATTTGTATTTCTGTGGTATCTGTTGTAGTTTCTCCTTCTTCATTTTTGATTTATTTATTTAGGCCTTATCTGTTTTTTTCTTGGTGAATCTAGCTAAAGGTTTATCAATTTTATCTATCTTTTCAAAGAGCTAGTTCTTAGTTTCATTGATTCTTTTTATTGTCTTTCTAGTCTCCACTTCATTTATTTCCGTTCTGATTTTATTTTCTCCCTTCTACTAATTTTAGCATTCGTTTGTTCTTCTTTTTCTAGTTCTCCTAGGTGTATTGTTAGGTTGTTTGAAATTTTTCTTGTTTGTTGAGGTAGGTCTGTATTGCTTTAAACGTCCCTCTTAGTAGTACCATTTTTGCTGTATCCCATAAGTTTTGGTATGTTGTGTTTTCGTTTTCATTTGTCTCCAGGTGTTTTTTGATTTCTTCATCAATCCAATAGTTTAGTAGCATGTTATTTAGTCTCAACATATTTGTGACTTTTCCAGTTTTCTTATTGTAGTTGATTTCTAGTTTCATACCATTGTGGTTGGAAAAGATGCTTGATATGATTTCAATCTTCTTAAATTTCTTGAGGCCTGTTTTGTTTCCCAACATATGGTGTATCTTTGAGAATGTTTCATGTGCATTTGAGAAGAATGTGTATTCTGCTGCTTTTGGATGGGATGTTCTCTATATATCTACTAAGTCCATCTGGTCTAGTGTTTTACGTAAGGCCACTGTTTCTTTGTTGACTTTCTGTCTAGATGATCTGTAAGTAGAGTGTTAAAGTTCCCTATTGTTGGGGCTGGCCCCGTGGCCGAGTGGTTAAGTTTGCGCGCTCCGCTGCAGGCGGCCCAGTGTTTCGTTGGTTCGAATCCTGGGCGCGGACATGGCACTGCTCATCAGACCACGCTGAGGCAGCGTCCCACATGCCACAACTAGAAGAACCCACAACGAAGAATACACAACTATGTACCGGGGGACGTTGGGGAGAAAAAGGAAAAAATAAAAAATCTTAAAAAAAAAAAATAAAAAATAAAGTCCCCTATTGTTATTGTGTTACTGTCAATTTCTCCTTTTATGTTAGTTAATATTTGCTTTATGTATTTAGGTTCTCCTATGTTGGGCACATAGATATTTACATGTTTTATGCCCTCTTGTTGGATTGTCCCCTTTATCATTATGTAATGCTCTTCTTTGTCTCTTGTTACAATTTTTGTTTTAAAGTCTATTTGTCTGATTTAAGTATTGCTACCCCAGCTTTCTTTTCATTTTCATTTGTATGGATCTTTTTCCATCCCTTCACTTTAAGTTTCTGAGTGTCTTTAGGTCTGAAGTGTGTCTCTTGTATGCAGCATATATATGGGTTTTGATTTTTTTTAATCCATTCAGCCACTCTATGTTTTTCTGAATGTTTTTGTAGTTTTTCTCTGTTCCTTTTTCTCTGCTTTCTTCCCTTGTGATTTGATGACTATCTTTAGTGTTATGTTTGAGTTCCTATCTCTTTATTTTTGTGTATTCATTATAGGTTTTTAGACTGTGGTTATCGTGAGGTTCATATATAATAATCTATGTAAGTTGATGGTCTCTTAGGTTTGACCTCTTACTTTTACTTAGACTTTTACTCTCCTTCTCCCACATTTTATGTTTTTATATCATGTTACCTAAACATTTTTATGTATCCCTTAATCTCTTACCATAGATATAGATGATTTCAGTACTTTTGTCTTTTGATTTTTATACTAGCTTTATAGGTGGTTGATCCACCACCTTACCTGTATATTTGCCTTTACCAGTGATATTTTTTCTTTGATAGTTTTCTTGTTCCTGTCTGTGGCCTTTTCTTTTCTACTTAAGAAAGTCCCTTTAACATTTGTTGTAAGTCTGGTTTAGTGATAATGAATTCCTTTAGTTTTTGAGTATTCAGGAAGCTCTTTGTCTCTCATATCATCTAACAATAACCTGGCCGGGTAAAGTATTCTTGGTCATAGGTTTTTTCCCTTCAGCACTTTGAGTATATCATGCCATTCCCTTCTAGCCTGTAAGGTTTCTGCTGAAAAGTCAGCTAATAATAGCCTTATGGGATTTGCTTTGTTTGTAAGTTGTAGCTTTTCTCTTAGAACTTTTAGGGATCTCTATTTTTAACTTTTGACATTTTAATTATAATGTGTCTTAGTCTGGGCCTCTTTGGGTTTATCTTGTTTCGTGCTCTGTTTCCTGTACCTGGAAGTCTGTTTTCTTCTGCAGGTTAGGGAAGTTTTCAGCTATTATTTCTTCAGATAAGTTCTCTGCCCCTTTCTTTCTCTTCTTCTTCTGGGATAACTATAATACAGATGTTAGTATGCTTGATGTTGTCCTGGAGGTCCCTTAGACTGTTCTCATTCCTTTTAATTCTTTTTTCTTTTGTCTGTTTGGCTTGGATGATTTCCTCTACTCTTTCATCCAGATCATTGATCTGTTCTTCTGTGTCACCTACTCTGCTGATTCCCTCTAGTGAATTTTTCATTTTCATCATTGTATTCTTCAGTTCTGATTGGTTCTTTTTTATATTTTCCTGTTCTGTGTTGAAGTTCTCACTGAGTTCATCTATTCTTCTCCCAAGATCAGTGAGCAATCTTGTGACTTTTAGTTTGTACTCTTTATCAGGTCAATTGTTTCTGTTTCGCTTAGTTCTTTTCCTGAGGATTTGTCTTTTTCCCTTATGTGGAATATACTCCTTTTCCTCCTCGTTTTTCCTACTTCTCTTTGCTTATGTCTATCTATTAGGTAGATCAGCTATGTCTCCTTATCTTGGAAATGTGGCCTTATGTAAGAGATGCCTTATGGGCCAGCCTGGTGGTACAGTGGTTAAGTTCGCACGTTCCACTTCTCAGTGGTCTGGGGTTTGCCAGTTCAGATCCCGGGTATGGACATGGCACCGCTTGGCAAAAGCCATGCTGTGGTAGGCGTCCCACATATAAAGTGAGGAAGATGGGCAGGGATATTAGCTCTAGGTCAGTCTGCCTTAGCAAAAAGAGGAGGATTGGCAGTAGTTAGCTCAGGGCTAATCTTCCTCAAAAAAAAAGAGATGCCTTATGAAGCCAGCAACAGCCTCCCCTCTCATCATCCATGCTAAATGCTTCAAGAGTATCCCTTGTGTGTGGTGTGTGCAGGTGCTCTTCTGCTGTGGCGGGGTTACTATTGCTGTGGGTGCATGGGTAGGCTAGGCTGGCCCTTGGTGTAAAGCTTGGCTGCATGTGGCTGCTATGGTTTTTATTGAGCTGGGAAGCCCTGGCATGGCTAGCTGTGAGATTTAATAGCACACAACTACTGCTGTTTGGCTATTACATGAGTCAGGCCTCTTGTGTGGCTGGTTGCTAGGCTCAGGGCTCACAATTGCTGCAGGCCTCAGGTGTAGCTGCTTGTGGTGTGCGGCTGTTATCAGCTCTCTTTTGGGCATGGCAAGCCTCTGGCTAGACTTGGCTGTGCTCTCCTGTGGTACACAGCTGCCTCAGAAGCACAGATGGGTGGAGCTGGCTCCAGGCATTTCAGGTGTTGGAAGACAGGGCAGAACCCCTGTGTGGTTGTTTGTGATGGCCAGCAGCACAGCTTTGCTGCGGGTCCAGATGTCCTGCTGCCCACAGGCCCACATGTTCCACTGCTGCAGGCCCACACGTACCCTGTGGGCCCACAAGTTTGCGATGTTCTTGCTAGCGGGCAGAGCCCATCCCTGGGGCAGGCTGCCTGCTGTCTGACTGCGTTCCATTACCTTGGGTGTTCTAGTGGGTTGAGCAGAACCCTGTGCTAACAGGCTAGAGGGAGGAATATATATCTAGTGCCTGCCAGTGTCTGTGTCAGCACGACTGAACTAGGTCACTATAATTGCTGCCACCAGCGTCTTGGTCCCTGGGTTTGTGGGCCCAGCTGCCTCCTGCCTCTTCAAGATGTAGTTTGAGCCTAGTAAGTCTCTTTTACCAATAGACTATGCACTTTTTCTGATGTTTTTGTGTTGGTTTCTAGGTCAGGTGAGTCTGTGTGTGCACTCTTAAAGAGAGAGTTTTTCCTTTTCTGAAGCTTTATCATTTTCCTGGGCATATTCCCCATTGGTTTTCAAAGTCAGCAAAGCCAGGTGTAATGGGATCTTTTCTCTCTTGTGCTGGATCTAAGGGCTCGGGTGCCTAATGGCGAACTCAAACCCTGCTCCTTCAGGAGAACTTCTGTACCTTTGAGATCGCTCCTGGCCGTGAAGTGCTGTGGCTAGGGTGTGGTTTTTCCTCAGCAGGGCTGTATTTTGGCCTCTTTCTCCCTGTCTGCCTTGTTCCTTGTTGTGGAGGTTCTTTTTATCTATTTTCCAGATCTCTCTCAGAGGAAATTATTCCACAGATAGTTGTAATTTTATTGTGTCTGTTGGAAGAGGTGACTTCAGAATCCTACTCCACTGCTGTCTTCCAAACTCTTGAATCTACTCATTCTTATTTGTGTTGTTTCTAGGTACATGGCATAAGTATTCCTTATATGCTTTGTCATAGTCGCAGAGAATCTCATTTATGTGCTCCAGAGTCAGTCAATATTAGGGATCAAAAAAGCAGTAGTGAAGACAGTTTTACTTTGGTGCATAAATCTCATGACTTGGGCAAAGAAAAACTGGATACTGTGTAGCATAGTGGCTGCTAAATTTGGTATCTTAGCATCTCACTTTATTTATACATAACTGGCTAAGATTACATTGTAGTTTGGTTTTGTTTTATTTTCTAGCTTTATTTTTTTAACCGTTTCTGTTATTGCTTCGTAACTGTGCATGATAAAATACATTTGGTTTAGAGCTCCTCATCAATCATGTATTCTCTTGAGAAAGAAAGGAAAAAGGAAAAGAGTTATCTTTACTTGCAGGTCTCGTAAGCCTGGGGGATGTATAGGTTTATGATTATTTTTATAGCAATTTTATGGTCTGGCATTTACTTCAAATTTTGCAAGAATTGTCATTTTCAGTTCTCTTTCAAAAGATAGCAAGATATAGGGATGGTATATTTTAAAAAAGCTCTTGTATAGTTGAATTGTCTACATCTGAGCCAGGAACAAAATAATTTTCCATTGTGACCTCATGTTCTGCCCTGTCAGTCTAAGGATAGCATCATCCCCTCAGTTAGGCACGGTAATGCATTAAGACCCATCATGGAGTTTTTGGTTTGCTTTTTAATATTTTCTTTTCCCTTTTTCCGTGTGCTCTGCCACTGAACCTATAACAGGAAAGAAATGTTGAAATACTTTCTGTGAATGCTTCACCTGGCTGCATATCAGCATGGGGCCACTAGAGGGCGTACTCCTCTAGCAACTCTAGCCCAACTCGAGGAAATATTGCTCAGACTTCTGGTGATCGGAGAAGCATTTAAAAAGACATAAATGAAGACTGTCAAGGGGCATGTCATCTATGGAGTTTAAACGTGCACTCAATCCAAAGTTTATTGGGAATGTAGAAAAATAGCTCTTTGAGTAGGGAGAAAATGAAGTACAAAATAATGTTTTTTTTTCAGGCTTTAAAACCTACATAAATTTTTGAATGGCAAATATACTTATTAATTTTAATGACCGCCCCCCTGCCCCGTCCCCAGCCACACAAAATAGATGATTAATGAGTAGTAAAGAGTAGTGATTATGAGCATGGATTTGGGAGGAGACATTGCCTTAGTACGAAATTTTGCTCTGCTACTTATTGGCTTTTTGAACTTGGCCAAGTTACTTCGCCTTTGTTTGCCTCAGTTTCCTTACATGAAAAATGAGTATAATAGTTCCTACTTTATAGGGTTATTATAACATTAAAATTTTCAAGCCAACCCTGATGCCTAGTGGTTAAAGTTCAGTGTTCTCACCACTTCAGTGGCCCAGGTTCATTTTCCAGTTGCGGAACCACACCACCTGTCTGTCAGTTACCATGCCGTGGCAGTGGCTCACACAGGAGAACTAGAAGGACTTACGGCTAGGACATAGGACCAGACACTGGGGCTTCGGGGAGAGGAAAAAAACAGATTCTTCTTTCCCCTAAAAGCGTTCATTCTTCCAATTCCAATATGAAAATAATACAAAATCTTCCCATAGCCACGTCTTGGAATAGAATCTTTAAAAAAACTTTTTTCAAGTGCCTAGAACAGGGCCTGTCATATGGTAAGCTCTATGTTAGTGCTGCTACTACTACTGCTGCTGCTGCTTGACTGGCTGTTCCAATTCTGGCTGTCAGAATGTGCAATAAGACCGTAAGTTTAAGGGCAAAACTATGGGCGTTCCTTTCCTTTTAAAAAAAAATTTAATTTTTACTGAGATATAATTGACATTTTACATTCTATATGTTTAGATGTACAACATGTTGATTTGATATATATTGCAATATGATTACTACTCTAGTTTTGGCTAACACTTCTATCATATCACATAATAATCATTTCTTTTTTGTGGTGGAAACACTTAAGATCTAGTCTCTTGGCAGCTTTGAAGTTTATAATACAGTATTGTTGTCTGTAATGACTATGCTGTGCATTAGATCTCCAAAACTTATTTGCTGGTTGCAAATGTGTACCCTTAAACCAAATCTCTCCAATTCTTCCTCCTCCCAGCCCCTGGTAACCACCAGTCTATTCTCTGTTTCTATGAGTCTGGCATTTTTAGATTTGACATATAAATGATATCACATAGTATTTGTCTTTCTCTCATTTATCTCACTTAACACAATGCCCTCACAGTCCATGCATGTTGTTGCAAATGGCAGGATTTCCTTCTTTCTCATGGCTGAATAACATTTTGTTGTATATATATACCACAACTTCTTTATCTGTTTATTGTAAATGGACAGTTAGGTTGTTTCCATATTTTGGCTGTTGTGAATAATGCTACAATAAACATAGGAGTGCGTATATCTCTTTGACATCCTGTGTTCATTTCCTTTATATATAAACTCAGAAGTAGAATTGCTGGATCATATGGTGGTTCTGTTTTTAATGTTTTGAGGAGCCTCCATACTATTTTTCATAGTAGCTGTACAATTTGCTTTTCCCACCAACAGCATACAAGTGTTCCTTTTTCTCCATATCTTCACCAACACATATCTCTTGTCTTCTTGATGATAGGCATTCTAACGGGTGTGAGGTGAAAGCTCATTGTGGTTTTGATTGCGTTTCCCTGATGATTACTGATGTTGAGGATCTTTTCATGTGACTGGGCCCCAAGTATCACTTCTGCCAGTCTGGGCCCCAGTCCTAGGACTTAGAATGGAGTGAAGTAGAAATGGTTTCTTTGTGGTCTTGAGTCACGCTGAGTCAGTCAACTGCTTGTGACTCTAAATAAACATAGCCTACCTTTTGTAAATGAAAAAAAAAATGACCTGTTGGCCATGTCTTCTTTGGAAAAATGTCTATTTAGCTTATCTGCCCATGTTTTAATTGGATTGTTTGTTTTTTTGTTGTTGAGGTGTGTGTGATCTTTATATATTTTGGATATTAACTCCTTATCAGATGTATGGTTTGGAAATATTTTCTCCCATTCTGTAGGTTGTCTTCATTTTTTTGATTGTTTCTTTTGCTGTGCAGAAACTTTTTAGTTTGATGTAGTCCTAGCAATTGACTTTTGCTTTTGTTGCTTGGGCTTTTAATGTCATATCTAAAAAATTGTTACCAAGACCAATGTTAAGGAGCTTCCTCCCTGTTTTTCTTTGAGGAGTTTTACTGTATTAGGTTTTATGTTTAAGTTTTTAATCTATTTTGAATTAATTTTTGGGAGTGGTGTAAGATAGGGGTCCAATTTCATTTTTCTGTATGTAGTTATCCAGTTTTCCCAACACTGTTTGTTGAAGAGACTATCCTTTCTTTACTGTCTTGGCTTCCTTGTCAAATATTAGTTGACTATAAATGTGGGGGCTTATTTCTAGGCTCTCTGATCTGCTCTATTGGTTTATGTGTTTACTTTTATGCCAGTACTGTACTGTTTTAATTTCTGTATCTTTGTAGTATAGTTTTAAATGAAGAAATGTGATGCCTCTGGCTTTGTTCTTTTTTTCTTGTGATCACTTTGGCTATTGATTTGGAGAGGTCTTTTGTGGCTCCTTACAAATTTTAGGATTTTTTTTCTCTTTCTGTGAAAAATACCATTGGAATTTTGATACAGATTGCATTGAATCTATAGATGGCTTGGTATAGACATTTTGCCAATGTACAGACATTTTATACATTTAAATATATAGACATCTTAGCAATATTAATTTTTCTAATCCATGAACACAGGATATATTTCAAGTTTTTTGTGTCTTCAGTTTCTTTCATAAAGTTGTAATTTTTGGTGTACAAATTTTTGGTTGAGTTTATTCCTAAGTATTTTATTGTTTTTGATGCTATTGTGAGTGGGATTGTTTTCTTTATTTCTTTTCTAGTTGTTTTATTGTTACTGTATAGAAATCTAACTGGTTTTTGTGTGTTTATTTTGTAACTGCAACTTTACTGAATTGATTTATTAGTTCTAACAGTTTTTTTTGATGGAGTCTTCAGGATTTTCTCTATATCAGATCATATCATCTGCAAACAGAGACAATTTTACTTCTTCCTTTCTGATTTGGATAAATGTTATCTCTTTTTATTGCCTGGTTGCTCTAGCTAGGACTTCCAGTACTATGTTGAGTAAAAGTAGTGAGAGTGTGGGGCTGGCCCTGTGGCTGAGTGGTTAAGTTCGCGTGCTCCACTGCAGGCGGCCCAGTGTTTCGTTGGTTCGAATCCTGGGCGCGGACGTGGCACTGCTCATCAAACCACGCTGAGGCAGCGTCCCACATGCCACAACTAGAAGGACCCACAACGAAGAATATACAACTATGTACTGGGGAGCTTTGGGGAGAAAAAGGAAAAAAAATAAAATCTTAAAAAAAAAAAAAAGTAGTGAGAGTGGGCACCCTTTTCCTGTTCCTGATCTTGGAGGAAAAGCTTTCAGTTTTTCACAATTGAATATGATGTCAGCTGTGGACTTGTCATATATGGTCTTTATCGTGTGAGCTATGTTGTTTTATACCCAATTTGTTGAGAGTTTTTATTATGAAAGGATGTTGTATTTTGCCCAATGCTTTTTGTGCATCTATTGAGATGATCATGTGATTTTTGTCTTTCGTTTTATTAATGTGGTGTAACACAGTTAATGATTTGCATATGTTGAATCATCCTTGCATCCCAGGGATTAGTCCCACATGATCATGATATATGATCCTTTTAATGTGCTGTTGAATTTGGTTTGCTATTATTTTGAGATTTTTGTATCTATATACATCAGGGATGTTGGCCTGTAGTTTTCTTTTCTTATATTCTTATCTGGCTTTGACATCAAAGTAATGCTAGCTTTTTAAAATGGGTTTGGGAATGTTATCTCCTCTTGAATTTTTTAGAAGAGTTTGAGAAAGATTGGTGTTAATTTTTAAAAAATGTTTGGTGGAATTCTCCAGTGAAACCATCTGGTCCTGGGCTTTTCTTTGTTGGGAGGTTTTTGATTACTGATTCAATATCCTTACTTGTTATTGGTCTGTTCAGATTTTCTATTACTTCCTGATTCAGTCTTGGTAGGCTGTATGTTTCTAGGAATTTTTCCATTTTTGTAGATTATCCAATTTCTTGGCATATAATTTTTCATATTTGTCTCATATAATCCTTTGTATTTCTGTAGTACCAGTTGTAATATCCTCTCTTTAATTTCTGATTTTATTTATTGGAGTCTTCTTTTTATTTTCTTAGTCTCACCAAAGGTTTGTCAGTTTGGTCTGTCTTTTCAAAATACTAGCTCTTAGGTTTGTTGACCTTTTCCTTGTTTTTCTGGTTTCTGTTTGATTTATTTCCACTCTGCCCTTTGTTATTTCATTCCTTCTGCTAACTTTGGGCTTAGTTTATTTTTCTTTTTCCAGTTCCTTGAGGTGTAAACTGAGGTTGTTTATTTGAGATCTTTCTTTTTTCTTAATTTAGGTATTTATCACTATAATTTTTCTTTTAGAACTTCTTTTGCAACCTCACATAGAGTTTGGTATGTTGTGTTTCCATTTTTGTTTGTCTCAAGATATTTTTTTGATTTCTCTCTTGATTTCTTCTTTGATCTATTGGTTGTTCAGGAATCTGTTGAATTCCTTTCCATATATTTGTGAATTTTCCAGCTTTCCTCCTGTTATTGATTTCTAGTTTCATGCTGTTGTGGTTGGAGAAGATACTTGGGATGATTTCAAGCTTCTTCAACTTGCTAAGACTTGTTTTTGATCTAACATATGATCTTTTTTGGAGAATGTTCTATCTGTGCTTGAGAAGAATGCGTATTCTGCTTTTGTTGGATGGAATGTTCTGTATATGTCTTTTGGAGTCCACTGGTCTAAAGTATGGTTGAAATTTGACAAATCTTTGTTGATTTTTTTGTCTGGTTGATCTGTCCATTGTTGAAAGTGGGGTATTGAAGTCTGCTATTATTGTATTGTTGTCTTTTTCTCCCTTCAGAACTGTTAGTGTTTGCTTAATATTCTTAGGTGCTTTGATGTTGGGCACATATATTTTTATGATTGTTATATCTTCTTGATAATTATATAATGATCTTCATATATAATTATATCTTTGTTTCTTGTTACCATTTTTGACTTAAAGTCTGTTTTGTCTAATCTATGTATTCCTACCTCCTCTCTCTTTTGGTTTCCCTTTGTGTGGAATATCTTTTTCCATCCTTTTCCTTTTAGCCTATGTGTGTCCTTAAAGCTGAAGTGAGTCTCTTGTAGGCTGTATATAGTTGGATCTTATTTTTTTATCCATCCAGCTACTCCTCTTTTCATTGGAGAATTTAATCCATTTATATTTAGAGTAATTATTGATTGGTAAAGATTTACTAATGCCATCTTTTTAATTATTTTCTGTCTGATTTGTGGTTCCCTTGTTTCTTTCTTCCTCTCTTGTTGCCTTCCTTTGTTAATTAATGATTTTCTCTAGGGCTATTCTTTAATCCCCTTCTCTTTATCTTTTGTGACTCTGCTGCAGGTTTTTGATTTTTGGTTACCCTGAAGTTTACATTAAACATCTTCTTTTTTTTTTTTTTAAAGATTTTTATTTTTTCCTTTTTCTCCCCAAAGCCCCCTGGTACATAGTTGTATATTCTTCGTTGTGGGTTCTTCTAGTTGTGGCATGTGGGACGCTGCCTCAGCGTGGTTTGATGAGCAGTGCCGTGTCTGCGCCCAGGATTCGAACCAACGAAACACTGGGCCGCCTGCAGCGGAGCGCGCAAACTTAACCACTCGGCCACGGGGCCAGCCCCCATTAAACATCTTCTATATATTTACGTAACAGTCTGTTTTATGCTGATTACAATTTAATTTCAATTGCAAATCAAAACTCTACCCTTTTATTCTCCCTTTTTATGTTTTTGATGTCACTGTTTACCTCTTTTTATATTATGTATCCATTAACAAATTATTGTAGCTATAGCTACTTTTAAAATACTTCTGTGTTTAACTTTTGTACTAGAATACACACCATCATATTACAGTGTTAGAGTATCTGATTCTGACTGTATGCTTACCTTTATGAGTGTGTTTAATGTTTTCATGTTACTAATTAACATCCTTTCACTTCAGCTTAAAGAACTCCTTTCAGCATTTATTGTAAGGCAAGTCTGTTGTTGATGACTCCTTCAGCTTTTGTTTGTAAGGGAAAGTCTTTATCTTGCATTCATTTCTGAATAACAACTTTGGTGGGTAAAGTATTCTTGATGGGCTGTTTCTTTCTTTCAACAATTGGAATATATCATCCTGTTCTCTCCTGGCCTGCAAGGGCTCTGCTGGAAAATTTGCCTGTAGCCTTATGAGGGTCCTTTTGTATGAAAGAAATATTTTTTTCTCTTGCTACTTTTAAAATTCTCTGTTTCTCTTTGATTTTAGACAATTTTGCTATAATGTGTCTTGGAGAAGGCTGTTTTGGATTGAGATTTGGGGTGACCTCTTGCCTCAGTAACTTAGATATCTAAATCTCTCCCCAGGTTTGGGATATTTTTAGCCATTATTTCTTAAGATAGCTTTCTGTCCCTTTTTCCCTCTCTTCTCCTTGTGGGACTCTGATGATGTGTAGATTGCTTGTTTTAATAGTTCCCCATAAGTCCTGTAGGCTTTTTTTCTTTCCTTTTCATTCTTTTTTCTTTTTGCTTCTCTGATTGGATAATTTCAATTGATCTGTCTTCTAGAGCACTGATTCTTTCTTCTTCTTGGTTAAGTCTGATGTTGAAGCTCTCTATTGAATCCTTCAGTTCAGTCATTGTATTTTTAAGCTCCAAAATTTCTGTTTGGTTATTTTTATGTTATATCTCTGCTGAACTTCTCTTTTTCTTCTTGTATTGTTTTCCTGATATCATTAAATTATTTATCTGTGTTCTTTTATAGCTCTCTGAGCATCTTTAGAACAATTATTTTGAGTTCTTTGTTAGGTAATTCCTGGATCTCCATTTCTTTGGGCCCACATACTAGAAGTTTACTGTATTCTTTTACATGTTTCCCCGATTCTTTGTTACCCCTGTAGCCTAGCATAATTGTCTGAATATTTGAAGAAGCAGTCACCTCTTATGGACTTATAGACTGACTTTAGTAAGGGAAGACTTTTACTTGTGGGTGGGGGCATGCTGGACTCCAGATCTAGTAGTGCAGGGTGCCAAATGCTGGGGTGTGTAGTTGCACCAGATCTGGGAGATCATGATGTATCTTTCACTTAGGTCATTGGGTCTACATCATTGACAACTGTGTGGTCCTTGGTGAGCACTGCAGGGGATCTGCAGAGGCTGTAAGGGCTTTTGGGCTCAGCGGGGCCTCCAAGTCCAGCAGCTAAGGACCAGAGTTAGCAGGCATTTGTGGTAGCTATAGCCAAGCTGGTGGTGTGCACACACTTGACTGTGGGGAACAGCTGCAGGTACCTGTGGAGTGGCTGAGGCCAGTTGGAGACATACATGTAGTGGTGGGGCCAGCGCAGGCAGCAATGGCCATAGCCAATATGGGCTCACTGGCAGGTATGGGAGCCCAGGCTGTCGGAGTGCTCTCCTCTTGTTGTGTAGTGTCCCCCTTCTGGTGTGGGCACTGGAGTGGAGGCTGGCGATGGGTGTGAGGCTGGCAACGTACAAATACGCAACTGAAGAGGCTAGCCTCAAGTGTACATATGGTATTTGGGGTCAGTGGCTTGGGTCTGTGCTGGCAGCTTGTATTTGCACAGCTACTCAGGTGGCTGGCATCAGCAAATGTGGATACCTGTGGGGTGAAAGCTGATGAAATCTCCAGGGGGTCTGCTGTGGCTGTTAGTTTCTGCGGTGGTGATATTTGCTGGGTTTGTCTGCAGAGTGGGTCACTGAACTGTGATCTCTCCTGCTGTGTGGCTGCTTTTGATAGCCCCTGCTTTTCTTCCTTACTCCTAGCTGTCTTTGTGTCTCAGTTTTGTCAGTCTGGGTGGGGTGAAACTGAAGTGGGACCTTCTTGAAGTGCCTCAAAAGGCTGGGGAAGCTGATTGCTCACCCCACTCTCTTTCCCAGTAAGAGGAACTCTTTCTAGCTGTGAAGTTCCTTCTTTGTCTGAGCAGTGTTGGCTTGGTGGGTGGATGATGGAGGTGGAATGAAGCTGTCTTCCTTTTCTTCTTGTGTGGTTACTCTCAGGTTTTTTTTTTTTTTTGTCATTATGTTGCTAAAGTTTCTTAAGTGGAATCTAGAGTTCTCCTAAGAGCTGTTTTTGTTCATGGATAGCTGTCTAATTGCTTATCTTTTTGGGAGAACAGAGGCTGAGATCTCCTATATTGCCATTTTGCTGACAAAAAATAATTTATCCGATTCCTTTATATATGATGGGACAAGATATTCCAAATTCACCTTGTACTTTCCTACTGGTTTTTCTTTTTGAATGTAAAGCCCAGGGAGAAGTATTACTGATGGATGATCTTTTTCTAGTTTCCCTTTCACTTAATTTATAGTTTTGCAAGGATTCTGAATTAGGCAAGGGTCACAGTTCCAACTCCTTGCTTAGTGCTTGTTCAAGGCTTGTTTCATCCTCTTTGTGTGCATTTAATTCCAAACCTTTAGCCATCACTGAATCCTCCATTCAGATTAGATGACTCTCAGTTCATGATGGTTAACTCAGTTTACATTTTCATCTCTTGTCCCACGTTCATGTGTTCTGATTCTGTGAGGATCCAGTGGCAAACTAAGAGCATTTCTCAGGAATAGAATGGTTACTTTCTGAAAGTGCATGACCTGCTCTAAAATATCGTAGAGGCCTCTCTGGATCATCCTACTAGGGTTTACCTTACACTCCAACAGCATGGATTTGCCAAAGAGGGTTCAAACACCACTGGTTTATTAGGGCTAAGTGCAGACTATCTACTGTGCAGCCTACACTACCTGGACAGCCTTTACTTTGACTAATTAAATCCTGGAATGTTTTCAATTATCTAGGGACGAATGTATTTGAACACCCAAATGTGAAATACGTTGCCTTCAAGATCCAAAGAGGCTTATAAATCCTATCTTTTTAAATGATAACTTGTTATTTTGGAGGGGATATTTATTTTTTTTAATAAACACTTCTCTAAATGTGGTACAGAAGAGCTATCTCTTTCATTTGTGAAGAAACCCTCCACTCAGTGTATTCTGGAGGTCCTACTTTCATAAACATAATGTGTACGGAAACACTTCTCTAAATACAGAAGAGCACATCCATCAACACCCAGAAATAGCATTCTTCTTAAGGTATTCTGCAAGTACTACTTTCGTAAACGTCTTTAGTATATGTGCTTTCAAACAATCCTCCTGTATTACAGAGGTGCTATCACTTTCATTCTGGAGTGAATATGTAAATGCCCTAGATATCCTTCAGAGTCACCTGGAGGGCCTGTTTAAAGACAGATTCTGTGCCCCACCCCCAAAATTTCTGATTCAGTCTCTCTAGGGTGAGGCCCAAGAATTTGCATTTCTAACATCTTCCCAGGTGATGGTGGTCCTTCTGGTTTGTGGACCACACAAAGAACTATGGCTTAGATCACTCAGAAGTTCAGTGGCCTGAAGCTTACCAAGGCAGCTAAAAATCCAAAGAGGCTTATGAATCCTATCTTTTTAAATGATAACTTGTTATTTTGGAGGGGATATTTATTTATTTATTTTTTAAGAAACACTTCTCTAAATGCAGTACAGAAGTGCAAGTTACCAGATTGTGCTCTCCTCATAGTATCTGTGTGATATCACTATTGGAGTGAACCAGCATGATGTCCTGTGAAATGGTGAGATGTTTAAGTTCTCTGCAGTATAAATGGTAGGACAGAATGAAAGAGTTATGTAGATCTGAGGCAAGATGGTGAAAGTATACTATTGTTTCTGGTAGGAGAAAAAGCAAATTGATTCTGATTTTTCTTCCTTATTTACTAAGTGGAGGAAACGATATCCACTATATTAACAGTATATACTAAGGACCAAGGACTGCACTGATTTGCTCTAGACCTCACATCTGGAATAGCAGCTAAAATTAGAGTTAGCACCTGACTAAATTTTTGGTAATCCACTGCCATTGTCTATAACCCATATACATTGGCAAGATGGGCAAGTTAAAGCAAGAATATAATTGGAATCATCAACTCTTCATCTTTGAAATCTTTGCTAATAGTACTAATCTCTGTGATTTTCTTATGGATACTTTACTGTTTTGGGTTTACTATTTTGTTAGGAAGGGGGAGATTTAGGGGCTTCAATTTGGCCTTTTCACCATGATAGATCTAAAGGAGACAATGTGGAGATTCTGCCAGCTGCAGATTATCTATTCCACCTGTGCAGTAGGTGCTTGGGCAATAACCACAGGGTAGATTCAGCCTCTCATCTGCCTACTCCTTTTGTGGGCAAAGGAAACTCAACAGACTTTGATGTTTGGGATGTTTTGGGATATATGGGAGTCTTTCATATATCTCTTTATCAGTTCTTGAGATCACAAATTAATCACAGTCAAGCCTCTAGTTTTCACTTAAGAGACCTAGCAAAGGTTGAATTCAACTGAGTTTGTAGTTTTCTAACCTGTAGAATCAAACTTAGAGTTTGGTTTTTGGCTTCTTCAGCCTGCATCTGTAAGCAATAAAGGAATCTTTTAACATAGTCATAGAAACTCTGGTTTTCCAGTTTTACCTTAAGCCAAGAATTAAGGGCTTTGAGCTTGTTACTCTCTTTCTTTAGGTGGTCCAGTGCCATAAGAAGCAACTATTCTACTCTAGAGTCCTTACATTCTCTTTTCGCTTGCAGTCACTTGGTCTCCTAAAGTCTTGTCTACAAGGGGCACTTTTTTAAGGTGACAACATGTTTTAATTTTCATTTTAGTCTGTTCAGGCTGCTATTTAAAAAAATACCATAAGCTGGGTGGCTTATAACAACAAACGTTTATTTCTCACGGTTCTGGAGGCTGGGAAGTCTGAGATCACGGCACTGGCAGATTCTTTGTCTGGAGAGGGCCTGCTTGCTCATAGACAGCTGTCTTTTGTAATAGCCTCACAGGGTGGAAACAGTAAAGGAGTTTTCTCAGCCTTCTTTTATATGGGCACTAAGTCCATTCATGAGGGCTCTGACCTTATGACCTAATCATCTCTCAAAGGCCCTGCCTTCTAAAGCCATCACCTTGGAGGTTAGAATTTCAATATATGAATTTTGGGGGGACACAAACTTTCAGACCATAGCAATTTACTTGGTTATTTTGCCAGTGTATGACAAGGACTGCCAGGCCCATCCATTAACGCTAGTTGGGTTCACTCCTCTCTCATCTTCAACCAGATTAGATAATAAATCTCAAATTTCCTCGATTTCACCAAGAGCCTATTGCCTTCAAGTTTTTATGGTACCAATTTCTGAAAGCAAATGTCTGGATTTTCAGCTTCTGTAGTATGTGAAGAGCTCTGTTTCATAGAGTGGGAGTGTTCTCCAAACACGGGAAGAGTTAGATGCTGGACAGCCCAACTGAATGGTGATACTGACCACACTTGCCATACTGTGATATGTTTCTCTTAATATGCTATTGTATTTTATTTGGTATTATTTTATTAGGATTTTTAAAAAGCTATATTCTTATGTGGTATCTACCTAGAGTCATGATTTGTAGTTATCTAATTTGGTTATTGGAATTATCTTCAACTTAAAGAAGGACTTGAGAAAGTTTCAATCATTTTTGTGTTCTAAAGAGTTAATAAAAAAGAGAATTATCTGCTTTTTTGAGGGGTAATAGAATTTGCCCATGAAGTGGCATTTAAAAAGTTGTTCTTGGGAGGCGGGACCAAGATGGCAGAGTGAGTAGTCTTCTTTGTCTCTCCCCCTTCGAATCTACAACTAATTGGACATTCACCGGTTAACAAAGGATATCCAGATAGCATCTCAAGACGCCTGAGAGACCCGTGCTGCTATACATCGGAAGGCGGATGGACTTCCCCCTGGGAGGAGGTGGAGATAGGTGAAAACTCTCTGACCCCCACCCCTGGACGGCCTAGTACCTGCAAGAGGCTCTCTTCCAGCAGACTCCCCAATAGCATCGCCACGCACCAAGGGCGGGAGTGTGCACTCACTGGCGGAGCGACGGTGGAAACAGGTGAGTATAGCCCTACCTAAACCCCCTGCGATTACACCTAAGCCCAGGGGGAAACTCCAGGGTCCCGCACCTGCCGGCAGGGAAAGCCTCTGCTCGCCATTAGCAGAGAGGCGCCGCCCAGCATTCAGAACACTGGGAAGCTCCCAAAGAGTGGATTCCCCAGCAGGGCACCAGCCTGCCAGCTGCTGCTGGGCCCACAGTCTCCGGCTGTGCATGGGACGGTGCAAGAGGTGTCCAGAGTTCCCGTGGGCATGCTTGGGGGCTGGGTGGAGCTCCAGCACCTGGCTGCGTGGCCCAGGGGGAAACTCCAGAGTCCTGCACCTGCCAGCAGGGAAGGCCTCTGCTCGCCATTAGCAGAGAGGCCCTGCCCAGAATTCAGAATGCCGGGAAGCTCCCAAAGAGCAGAATTCCCTGCAAGGCAGCAGCCTGCCAGCCGCTGCCGGGCCCACGGACTCTGGCCATGTCCTAGAAGGAGCAAGGGGCTCCCAGAGATTCCATGAGAGTGGTTTGGGGCTGGGTGGAGCTCCAGTGGAATGGCTACGTGGCCCAGGGGGGAACTCCAGGTTCCCACAGCAGCCTCAGCGAAAGCCTCTGCACAGCACTAGTGGAAAGGTCCCAACCAGTAATCACAAGGCTGGAAGGCCCTGGGGCAAAAGTAGCACAGCTAGGTGAGCTAACCACAGACTGCAGAAGATACCCATAGCTCTGCTGGGACCTATAGTGGACAAGTGTGATCTTGTGGGCTCTGACAGTGACAGAACTGTGATTATAGGTGATCCTGCTCCCGGCTGCTGGGAAAGCCCATGACACTGCTGCAGACCCCAAGGAGGGAGTGCATGTAGGTGGTCTGCAACAGTAGGCACCAGCAGCCTGAGGCCCCCTTGCGATTGCCCCCACAACTGATGAGGGACCCCACAGGACCACTGTGACTATGAGGAGGGGCCCAGGTCCAGTCAGTAACAGCTGACAGGGTTCCTGGTTGGTGTGGTCTAAACAGCTGCTCCCCCCCCACACCAGTTGCAACAAGTAGAAGCAGTGGCTAAACTCTATCTCTATGCGGAGGCACAAATCCATGCCATCAAGCAGTATGAAAAAACACATTAAATCTCCAGAACAGAAGGAAAATGATAAGTACCCAGAAAACAATTCCAAAGACAATGAAATCTATAACCTAAATCATGATGATTTCAAAACAGCCATTATTAAAAAACTCAATGAGTTAAAAGAGAATTCAGATATACAACTCAATGAGTTCAGGAGCTATGTCACAAAAGAGCTTGATACTATAAAGAAGAACCAATTAGAAATACTGGAGATGAAGAACACAATGGAGGATATTAGGAAAAATCTGGACTCTGACCAGTAGGGTTGATAATATGGAGGACAGAATTAGCAATTTGGAGGATAGGAATATAGAAACGCTGCAGACAGAGGAGGAGAGAGAACTAAGACTAAAAAGAAATGAAGAAACTCTCCGAGAATTATCTGACTCAATTAGGAGATGCAACATAAGGTGTATAGGTATACCAGAAGGAGAAGAGAAGGAGAAGGGGGCAGAAGGCCTGTTCAAAGAGATAATGGCTGAGAACTTTCCAAACTTGGGAAGAGAGCTGGAACTTCATGTGACAGAAGCCAATAGATGTCCAAACTTTATCAATGTAAGAAGACCAACCCCAAGGCATATAGTAGTGAAGCTAGCAAAAGTCAATGACAAAGAGAAAATACTAAGGGCAGCCAGGCAGAAGAAAATAACCTACAAAGGAAGCCCCATAAGGCTATCAGCAGATTTCTCAGGAGATAACTTACAGACTAGAAGAGATTGGAATGAAATATTCAAAACTCTGAAGGACAAAAACCTGCAGCCAAGAATACTCTACCCAGCAAAAATATCCTTCAAATACAATGGGGAAATAAAAACTTTCCCAGATAAGCAAAAGTTAAGGGAGTTCATTGCCACAAGACCTCATCTTCAAGAAATGCTCCGGAAGAACCTCATACCTGAAAAATCAAAAAAAGGAAAGGGGTTACAAAATCCAGAACAAAGGAGATAAGCAGAAGGACAATAACAGAAAGTAGCAGCTCTCCATCAGAACATGTTAGCAAAAGTTAAATAAAACATTAAAGATAAATGGAACAGAAACACCAAGAATAAATATAACCTAGTCATTTTAACCACAAACTCACAACACAAAAAGGAAGAGGAAAAAAAAAATCTGACAATAACAGCCTAGAAGGGGAACAGAAAAGAGATGGAATGTTTTAATTCAAGGAAATAAGAGGCTATCAGAAAAAGGACTATCTCATCTACGAGATGTGTTATACAAACCACCTGGTAACCACTAAACAAATAACAAGAATAAAGACACAAATTACAAATAAGAAGAAAGCCAATACAGACATTTACCTACTTGAATTAGGAATCCAAAAATCATGGGACGAGAAACAAAGGAAATGCAAAAGAACTGGAAAACAAGTGATAAAATGGCAGCAGTAGGCCCCCATGTTTCAATAATCACTCTAAATGTAAGTGGATTGAACTCTCCAATCAAAAGACACAGAGAGGCAGGATGGATCAAAGAACAAGATCCAACAATATGCTGCCTCCAGGAAGCACACCTCAGCCCCAAAGACAAACACAGACTCAGAGTGAAGGGATGGAAGACAATACTCCAAGCTAATAATGAACAAAAGAAAGCAGGTGTTGCCATACTTATATCAGACAAAGTAGACTTCAAAGCAAAAGAGATAAAGAAAGACAAAGAGGGGCAGTATATAATGATAAAAGGGACACTCCACCAAGATGACATAACACTTATAAATATATACGCACCCAGCACAGGAGCACCAAAATTTGTAAAGAAACTATTAACAAAACTAAAAGGAGACATCAACAACAATACAATAATAGTAGGGGACCTCAACACCCCATTAACACCAATGGATAGATCATCCAGACAGAAACTCAACAAGGAAATTATAGAATTAAATGAAAAATTAGACCAGATGGACTTAATAGAGATATATAGAACACTTCATCCAAAAACAGCAGGTTACACACTCTTCTCAAGCACGCATGGAACATTCTCAAGGATAAACCGTATCTTGGGAAACAAATCAAGCATCAATAAATTCAAGAGGGTTGAAATAATATCAATCATCTTTTCAGATCATAATGCTAGAAATCAACTACAAGAATAAAGCTGGGAAAGGGGCAAAAATGTGAAGACTAAACAACATGCTACTGAACAAACAATGGATTATTGAAGAAATTAAAGAAGAAATCAACTATTATCTGGAGACAAATGAAAATGAAAACACACCATACCAACTTATTTGGGACACAGCAAAGGCAGCCCTAAGAGGGAAATTCATTGCAATACAGGCTCACCTCAATAAGCAAGAAAAATCTTACATAAACAACCTCAAATGACACCTAACGGAATTAGAAAAAGAAGAACAAACAAAGCCCAAAGTCAGTAGAAGGAGGGAAATAATAAAAATTAGAGCAGAAATAAACAATATTGAAACAAAAAAGACAGTAAAAAGGATGAATGAAAGAAAGAGTTGGTTCTTCGAAAAAATGAACAAAATTGACATTTAGGCAGACTCACTAAGAAAAAAGAGAGAAGTCTCAAATAAATAAAATTAGAAATGAGAGAGGAGAAATCATAACAGATACTGAAGAAACACAAAGGACCATAAGAGAATACTATGAAAACCTATATGCCAACAAGTTGAACAACCTAGAAGAAATGGATAAATTCCTAGACTGATACAACCTCCCCAAACTGAATCAGGAAGAAATAGAGAATCTGAATAGACCAATCACAAGTAAAGAAATAGAAACAGTAATCAAAAACCTCCCCAAAAATAAGAGTCCAGAACCAGACGGCTTCTCTGGAGAATTCTACCAAACATTCAAAGAAGATTTAATACCTATCCTTCTCAAACTATTCCAGAAAATTGAGGAAGTTGGAGCACTCCCTAACACATTCTATGAAGCCAACATCACCCTGATCCCAAACCTGACAAGGACAACACAAAGAAGGAAAACTACAGGTCAATATCACTGATGAACATAGATGCAAAAATCCTCAACAAAATTTTGGCAAACTGAATACAGCAATACATCAAAAAGATTATACACCATGATCAAGTGGGATTTATACCAGGGACACAGGGATGGTTCAACATCCATAAGTCAATCAACGTGATTCACTACATTAACTAAATGAGAAGCAAAAACCACATGATCATCTCAATAGATGCAGAGAAAGCATTCAACAAGATCCAACATCCATTTATGATAAAAACCCTCAATAAAATAGGTATAGAAGGAAAGTACCTCAACATAATAAAGACCATATATGACAAACCCACAGCCAACATCATACTCAACGGACAAAAACTGAAACCCATCCCTCTCAGAACAGGAACAAGACAAGTGTGCCCACTTTCACTGCTCTTATTCAACATAGTACTGGAGGTTTTGGCCAGAGCAATTCAGCAGGAAAAAGAAATAAAAGGAATCCAAATAGTCAACGAAGAAGTAAAACTCTCGTTGTTTGCAGATGACATGATCTTATATATAGAAAACCCCGAAGAATCCATAGGAAAACTGTTAGAAACAATCAACAACTACAGCAAAGTTGCAGGGTATAAAATCAACATACATAAATCATTAGCATTTCTATATGCTAACAATGAACAAACAGAAAAAGATCTCAAGAACTCAATCCCATTCACGATCGCAACAAAAAGAATAAAATACCTTGGGATAAATTTAACCAAGGAAGTGAAAGATCTATACAACGAAAACTACAAGACTTTCTGGAAAGAAACCGATGATGACATAAAGAGATGGAAGGACATTCCATTCACATGGATTGGAAAAATAAACATAGTTAAAATGTCCATACTGCCTAAAGCAATCTACAGATTCAATGCTGTCCCGATCAGAATACCAATGACATTCTTTACAGAAATTGAACAAAGAATCCTAAAATTCAGATTGGGCAACAAAAGACCCCAAATTGCTAAAGGAATCCTGAGAAAGAAGAACAAAGCTGGAGGCATCACAATCCCTGACTTCAAAGCATACTACAAAGCTACAGTAATCAAAACAGCATAGTACTGGTACAAAAACAGGTGCACAGATCAATGGAACAGAATTGAAAGCCCAGAAATAAAACCACACATCTATGGACAGCTAATCTTCGACAAAGGAGCTGAGGACCTACAATGGAGAAAAGAAAGTCTCTTCAACAAATGGTGCTGGGAAAACTGGAAAGCCACATGTAAAAGAATGAAAATTGACCATTTTTTCCCCATTCACCAAAATAAACTCAAAATGGATCAAAGACCTAAAGATTAGGACTGAAACAATAAGTCTTCTAGAAGAGAATATAGGCAGTACATTCTTTGACGTCAGTTTCAAAAGAATCTTTTTGGACACCGTAAACCCTCAGATGAGGGAAACAATAGAAAGAATAAACAAATGGGACTTCATCAGACTAAAGAGTTTCTTTTAGGCAAGGGAAAACAGGATTGAAACAAAAAAACAGCCCACTAATTGGGAAAAAGTATTTTCAAGTTATTTATCTGACAAAGGGTTAATCTCCATAATATATGAAGAACTCACACAGCTCAACAACAAAAAATCAAACAACCCAATCAAAAAATGGGCAGGGGCGTGAACAGACATTTCTCCAAAGAAGACATATGGATGGCCAATAGGCACATGAAAAGAGGCTTATCATCACTAATCATCAGGGAAATGCAAATCAAAACTACACTAAGATATCACCTTACACCCGTTAGATTGGCAAAAATATCCAAAACCAAGAGTGACAAATGTTGAAGAGGCTGTGGAGAAAAAGGAACCCTCATACACTGTTGGTGGGAATGCAAACTGGTACAGCCACTATGGAAAACAGTATGGAGATTTCTCAAAAAGTTAAAAATAGAAATATCTTATGACCCAGCCATCCCACTACTGGGTATCTATTCTAAGAACCTGAAATCAGCAATTCCAAAAGTCGCATGCACCCATATGTTCATCGCAGCATTATTCACAATAGCCAAGTCATGGACCCAACCTAAGTGCCCAGCAACTGATGATTGGATAAAGAAGATATGGTATATATGTATGCAATGGAATACTACTCAGCCATAAAAAAGGACAGAGTTGTCCCATTCACAACAACCTGGATAGACCTTGAGGGTATTATGTTGAGTGAAATAAGGCAGACAGAGAAAGACGAACTCTGTATGACTCCACTCATAGGTGGTAGTTAACATATAGACAAAGAGAACTGATCGGTGGTTAGCAGGGGAAAGGGGGGTTGGGGGGAGGGCACTAAGGGAGAAGTGGTGTACCTACAACATGACTAATAATAATGTACAACTGTAATTTCACAAGGTTGTTAACTGTCATAATCTTAATTAAAAATAAAGTTGTTCTTGGGGCCAGCCTGATGGCACAGCAGTTAAGTTCACACATTCTGCTTCAGCGGCCTGGGGTTCGCTGGTTCGGATCCCGGGTGTGGACATGGCACCACTTGGCAAGCCATGCTGTGGTAGGCGTCCCACATATAAAGTAGAGGAAGATGGGCACGGATGTGAGCTCAGGGCCAGTCTTCCTCAGCAAAAAGAGGAAGATTGGCAGTAGATGTTAGCTCAGGGTTAGTCTTCCTCAAAAAAATAAAAGTTGTTCTCAAAACCTTTGTCTTTAAATTTAGTGAGAAACAAGTATGTGATGGTTAGTTCAATCTACAAAACAGAAGTTACTGTCAAGTTAGCTGCCTTTTGCTAAGTGTATGCTTCACTGTTGATGGTTGAAGGTCAGCCTGGAATTATTCAGTAGGGGAAACTCTAAGGGGCTGATTTTGAGATAGCTTCTTCACAGAAGGAATGTCTTTCAACTATTGACAAGTTGCCACAACCTCTATTTAGTTGCATGGGATTTTTATAAAAGTAATATTTGGCAATAGGGGGACTGGAGACCCACATCTTTTTTCTGTTTCTCACCAGCCACGACATAAACTCCATCCTTTTTTTGATCAGGATCCTTAATATTTTTATAGGTTCCAAGGAATCACAAAATCTTTGTTTTGAAAAAGACTTAATGACAATTTTGCAGAAAACATCATTTTCTGTAACATCCTTGAGAGATAGTTATCCAATATCTGCTTGGGTAGCTCACTCCTCAAAAGTTAGCCTTTTTAGGGGCTGGCCCTGTGGCCGAGTGGTTAAGTTCGCGCACTCCGCAGCAGGCGGCCCAGTGTTTCGTTAGTTCGAATCGTGGGCACGGACATGGCACTGCTCATCAGACCACGCTGAGGCAGCGTCCCACATGCCACAACTGGAAGAACCCACAACGAAGAATACACAACTATGTACCGGGGGACTTTGGGGAGAAAAAGGAAAAAATAAAATCTTAAAAAAAAAAAAAAGTTAGCCTTTTGAAATACAGACAAATTTGGGTTTTGGAATTAGGCAGGCCTGGGTTAAAATTAAAAGTCTGTTTTTGTTGGATATGTGATCTTGGCCAATTAGCTAAATTCTCAGACTCTCAGTTTCTTTATTGGTCAAAAGAGGAATAGCAATCCATATTTTTCAGGATCATTTTGAATATTAAGTGAGATAATGAAAGCAGTATATTCATCACAGTGTGCAGGACATAGTGGGTTCAAATATGTTAATCATTATTGCAAGTCATTTCCCTGTTGATGACTCTAATAGCAAGCCTATTTGCTTTTTCCTTTTTTCTACTTCTTCTCCCCAAATCCCCCCAGTACATAGTTGTATATTTTTAGTTGTGGGTCTTTCTGGTTGCAGCATGTGGGATGCCACCTCAGCGTGGCCCAGCAAGCGGTGCCATATCCATGCCCAGGATTCAAACCTGCGAAACCCTGGGCCGCTGAAGCGGAGTGTGCGAACTTAACCACTTGGCCATGGGTCTGGCCCCAAGCCTATTTCTTTTAGTGGGAGGAAATCTAAATTGAGCCATTACAATACAGGAGAATTATTGATTCACAATACCAGGAAGGGCAAGGGTGAGGATGACCTTTAGAGTGACTGGTACTAAGAACTTTTTTGTAGCCTGATACCAGTCCATGGATGGCTGTTATATGGCTATCATATAAATTGTGTTTAGAAGCTCGAGGAGTCTTGATTATTATTCTTTGTTTGGGTTTGATGGAAGCATTGTAAACCAGCAATGGAAAAACATAGAACAGTTTTATTTCTCCAATAACTGGTACCAACTTATCCCTCTTTTTAGATCTAGGATCAGAAGCAGAAAAATATGGCAGTCCATGTTTTCTTAGTTCTTTTCAATAAACACTAGTCCTTTCCAATAAATGATTATCCAATCTAACAATTAAAATGTCATTCTGAGGGCCTATCAGTTGCTGGTCATATGTAGAACTGTTGATCCTGTGTCATTTGCTTGCCGTACTTGGTGGGTTTCTACATCTTAAGAGTGCTTGGTGTATGTACTGTGTGCTGTCTATGTGTGCTGTCCTTGCCCCTGCTCCAGGTTATGATGGCCTCTCAGACAGGACCTTCTAGTCTTCAATCAGTGATTGCATCTCACCCTTTTTTGGTATGTTTCTTTGTTCTTAACCGAGGTATCTCTCACAGCCTAGCCCACTGACAGCATCTCAGTGTCCTTAGTACTATGTATCAAGGAGTATTTTTAAGTCTCTTAGTTTGCTCTCCTGGAACAGGGGATGGTGTAGGTCTCAGGACCTATCACTATTGCCATCTCAGTACAGGACACTTCTGCAAGCATCAAGCTAGGAGAAATCCCAGTGAGAATGGGTACTTAACCTTGCATTCCAGATTTACTCAACCTCCTGAAAAAGATTATTACAGCAACTCTAATTTGTCCGCACTTTCTGGTAGTATTTGTCTTGTAACTTTATACTGATTCTTGACTTGACCATGTAAAATGCTTTGGCCGGTGAAAGACTACACAATGTGATGCAAGTAGAAATTTGAAACATGTGCACATTGGACTTGCCCTCTTGCTGCTTAGAACCTTGCTGGTTTAGCCTGCTGAGGAAGGAGAGACCACGTGGAGCAGACATAAGCTGTCCCAGTTTGGGCCATCTTAGCTAAATCCCTATCAATCTGGCATCTGACATATATGCATGAGCAGAGTGAGCTGAGACCTGACACCTGATTCAAACCAGAAGTATCCAGCTGAGCCCAGCCCAGTTTGCTGAACTCACAGGAATTTGAACTAAATAAATGGTGGCTGTGGTAAGTTACTAAGGCTTAAGATGGTTGATTATATAGCAAAAGATAGCTGATAATCTCATAAGTAATTCTGTTCTATATGTTGTAATAAACACAAGGAACTAAAAGGGATGTAGTAAAGGCAAAGTAAATAATATTTTAAAATAATTTTAAAGTTACTTATTAATGGAACAAAATGTCTGTCTAGTTGTAAATTTGGTTTCTTCCAATATTCGCTTTTAATAGCTGTCAGTTGTAAAACATACCTCACAATGTTAATATGGCCCAGAATGAGAAGTATACTATTCGCTGTGCTTAACAAGTTATGATTCTCATTTTTCAATTCTCTCCATGAATCTTTTTGTTGAAACTATCTAGTAAATACCTTATTTCATGATATTAATCCAGTTGTTCTTAAAAACTAATGAGAGGGTGTTACTCTCATTTTAAATTCATCAATAAATGAGTTCAAAAGCCACTGAAACCCCTCATTTTGAATATTTCAGAGAGGAGGGTGTATAAGCTACACCCATACATAATTTCTGGCAAAAGGAAAAAAATCACAACATGATGGAAATATTTCTTTTCCAAGCATCACTTTTCCAAATGCTCTTTCCATAACACAGGTTTCTTTTATAAAGTGGTTGTCTTCTCATTTATTCTGAGTCGCCTTCTCATTTATTATTAAAACATCTTTACCTTGAAAGCACAAGTTAATTATGTGTGTGTGTGTGTGTGTGCACTCATGTGCTTTAATATCTGCTAATTGACATACCACTGGAAGCTATTTCACAGCACTGAAAAAGTGAGCAAAAGTTAGAACACTTGTCCTTTTTTTTTGTTTTTCAAGCATAGTAACATTTAATAAGCTTCCAAGTTCTTTTAAGTAATTTCCTAAGTGAACAAAATGGTCGCTTCCCATCTTGTTAAAAAATACAGATATTCTAACAAACAGCTTGTTTTTATGAAATTAAACACATTGAAGTATTATAATGATTTATCACACCAACTGCCTGGAGTTAGGCCAAATTTCACAGGTTAAAGGCATACTCCTCCACAAGACTGGCCTCATTTCAGATACCAGCCACAAACTTGGGGGTTTCTAGGGCTACCCACACTTCTGATCAACTGCCTACAAATTTCAGGGCTCCCATGACTCCTTCAGATTTGAGAAATCCTTAGAATAACTCACTGAACTCAGAAAAGTGCCAGCCATACTTACAGTTACAGTTTTATTATAGCAAAAGGATACAAACCAGAGCCAGCTAAAGGGAGAGATGCATAGGGCGAAGTCTGGGAGGATCCCAAATGTGGAGCTTTCATTTTCCTTATGGATGCATCACCTTCCTGACACATTAGTATATGACAATACGCAGAGTATCCCCAACCAGGGGAGCTCCCCTGACCTTTGGTGTCCAGAGTTTTTATTGGGGTTCATTACATAGGCGTGCTTGATTAAGTCATTTGCCACAAAGTTGAACTCAATCTCCAGCATCCCTCCATTGTCTGTGCTGATATCTCATGGCTCAAAGCCTCAACCCTCTAATCCCATGGTTGGTTTTTCTAGCTTGGCCAGTCCCCATCTTGAATCATCTTGATAGTATAAACTGTCCAGGGGCCCACTATGAGTGACTTTATTAGCATAAATTATCAGGGCTCACCATAAATAACAAAGACACTCCTACTACTCAGGAAGTTCCAAGGACTTAGAGGCTACCTCTCAGAACTGGGTTCAAAGGGCCAGCCAAATTCTTGATTATACAGATATTTAAACTACAATATGATGTAGCTTGCAGAGTGAATGAACAGTGGAGGTATGCCATCAACTTCTCAGAGTTGTGGAACCTCCGCTCTTTCCCCATGATGGATCCCATAACACGCATGACATGCAACCAACACTAAATCCATATGATATTAGTAAGGCTTATTTTCCTTAACATTTTGAATACATATAAATAGAAGTTCTAATATCTTCTTTCTGTGCCCCAGAGGATCCTCTTTTATACCTCCTGGGCTACTTGTGCCCCATTTTGGAGATAACTTCCCTAGAGATCCCTTGGCTAAATAATTTAAAGAGTGCTGTGGTCTGAATGTTTGTGTCTCCTCAAAATTTATATGTTGAAATCCTAACCCCTAATGTGATTGTATTTGGAGGTGGGACCTTTGGGAGGTGATTAAGTCATAAGGGTGGAACTCTCATGAATAGGATTAGTGTCCTTATAAAAGAGACCCCAGAGAACTCCTTTGCCCCTTCTGCCATGTGAGGACACAGTGAGAAGATGGCCATCTATCAACTAGGAGGGAGAGACTCACCAGACACTGAATCTGCTGGTAACTTGATCTTGGAATTCCCAGCCTCCAGAACTGTGGGCACTAAATTGTTATTTAAACTGTCCAATCTATGGTATTTTCCTGTTTTTGACATGTCTCCCTGTAGGTGGAGTATACTTCCCTGCCCCATTCACGGCAAGTCCAGGTGATTTCCATTGGCCAATGGAAAGAGAGTGGATATAACCACTCTTAATAGAAGATCTGAATGTTACTCGTTGTTTCAGGTTACAGGGAACTGCTCTACGATCCTAGGTTCCAGAATGAGACAATACTTAGAGATGAGCCAAGCAGAGTTACAGTCAACCTTACAGACCCTAAGCCCGCATGTAATGTGAGTGAGAAATAAATGTTTGTTGTTGTAAGCCACTCAGATTTTGGGATTGTTTATGATACAGTGAAATCCAGTTGTAATGCAGCTTACTCCAGGGAAAAAGAGATGCCTTGAAGAATATAGTTTGCTTTCTCCTTACAAGCTTAGATTGTTAAGACTGTGATGATCGCTGATTATTTTTGGGATGAGGGTGTGTACATGCACACTTGTCCACATGCAAGTGCTTGTTAGGTCCAGGGGTTATTTTGCTGGAAAATTGGTAAGAATTAGCTCTTCCTCTTCTCTTACTTTTTTTCATACACCTTTCCCTTTTCATACTAAACAATTCAGTCCTAAATAAAGCATTAGATGGGATAGAGCAAGGTAGGTGTCTTGTTATAGACAAGACATATATATATAGAATGGGGTGGGAGAGCAGCAGTGGTCTGGTGCAGGTTGTGAGGGCTCAGGCAGGGGGAGAAGGGTGGCTATGCAGGGACTTGGCTTGGCAGTGGTGTTAGGGCCCAAGAAGAGTGAGGAGAACATCCCTGCAGTGTCGAGAAAGTGCTGTGGCATGGGGAACTAGAGCCTGTGCAAGTTGAGGAAAGTATCCACACATGGCATTGGCCTGGTTTAGGGTATCAGAAGCAGCCTGGTGTGGGGTGCCAATGCCTGAGAGGTGAAGAAGACTTCTATGTGGTGGAGTGGTCAGGTGCAGGGAGCTCAAGCAGGGTAGGGAGAGCGTCCTTGCTGGGAGGTGGAAGACCTGTCATGGGGTGTCAGGGCCCAAGCAGGCTGAGGAAAGCATCCAGGCAGAGGGTAGACCTGGTGTGGGTTTCAGAGGCTGAGCAGGATAAGGAGGCTGTCCATGTGGTGGGGCACCCCAGTGTGGGGGCTTAAAGGAAAGGCCGGGTGAGGAGGGTTCTACGCATGAAGGTAAGGAGGATGTTAGAGCCTAAGTGGGGAAAGGATAGATTCCAAGAGGGGATTAGGGAGCCAGCATCAGGAATCAGACTCTAGGCAGAGTAAGGAGGGCTTTCCTGTGGAGGCTGGCCTAGCATAAGGTGTCATGTCTCAGCAAGGTGAGGAGGGTGTCCATGGGGATTGGCTGGTCCTGTTCAAGAAAACCAAAGCAGAATGAAGAGGGTGTCAACAAAAATGGGGGCCTGGATTTGGCCTACCCAGGGAGAGATAGGCATCTTGGGCAAGGAGTGTGAGCAAAAATAGAAGATTGGTTAATTCCAAGGGATTGCTCAAATAAGTAAATAAGTTAAAGATAATGGAAGCAGGTTTCTTAGTGTCGTGGGACGGAGTTGGAAATGTGGAAAAGGAGAAAACTAGAATGAACTCTTTGCTGTTGGACTGGAATTACAGGTATTAGTGTGAACTCATGGTTTTCAATATGTTTACATATAGAAATAAATATAGAGGTAAATGTGCGTGTGTGTGTGTGATGCAGAAGAAGGAGGAGTTAGGTAGGGGAGATTAAAAGAAGGAGGATCCTTTGGGGAGAGCTGAATCTATGGTGTGAGCTGAGCATGCCTGTGGAAGGATGAAGTATATAATTTTTGGAGTGTTTTCCTCTTGATCTTTGGAAAAAGTCATATTTAGCACTCAGTTTATCTCCTTCCAAATTGTAATTCCATTAAATTATTCTAACTTGTTAAAAATAGTCATATATACCTGTATAACTTTTTGTTGTGGTGTTGTGGGGCTTAAATGGATAGAGAAGGGTGGAAAGAAAGGGTAGCCCACTCCTCTAACATTCAGTAGAGAGATCTGCTTTCAGGAGTTGCTGGAGGTGACTATAGCAAAATGAGTGGAGATTCACGATGGAGTTAGTTAAGAACAACAGGGAAAAGCAGAGAGCGCTGAGGAGCAGCTTCAGAAGGCATACGATGTAAACTTTGACTTTTCCGCTACATTGGTACACCGACTCTTGAAATTGGGGAGGCTGACATGTAAGTTTTCGTTGATGATCCTCTTAGAATGTGGTCCCCCAAAGTTGCCCAATCGGCCACAAATGATGAGGAGAATGCAGCATGAATGAGTATATGCCCAGGTTGGTTGGTCTATAAATAATTATATTTGCCCATAGATGCACACAAATTCTTGAATTTCATTCCTTTTTTTTTTTTTTTTTTTTTTGGTGAGGAAGATTGGCCTTGAGCTAACATCTATGGCCAATCTTCCTCTTTTTTTTTTTTTTTTTTATCTCCCCAAAGCCCCAGTACATAGTTGTATATTCTAGTTTTAGGTTACTCTAGTTCTTCTATGAGGGATGCAGCCACAGCATGGCTTGATGAGCAGTGGTAGGTCTGTGCCCAGGGTCCAAACCAGTGAACCCCAGGCTGCTGAAGTAGAGCATGCAAACTTAACCACTTGGCCACGGGGCTGGCCCCCTTGAATTTCATTCTGGCTAGTGAGTTCAGATATCACAGTTCTCAGGAAAGATTTCCCTAATTGCTTGGTTCCTCTTTTCCTTTCCTTCCTATTGCTTTCCTCTACGCTTTGAGTTCGTACTTTTATTACATTTGTTAGCATATGTTTAAATATTGTGATTCTCACTGTGCTGGTCCTGGGGGTTGGGCCTGTCTGAGGTTTTTAGTTTTCATGAGATTCCTCTCAGGGTTGTTTGCCTATCTGGGACCTCTGTTCTCATCTAATTGTGTGATAGGAAGTATGTCAAGTTACCACCATATTTGGGTTTTATTTTAAGATGTTTTCAGGAAGAGGTGAAATGAACTTTTTGAAGAGAGCAGAAGATCTCAATATGTCTTCAGAGGTCACTTATGCTGAAGTGAGGTTCAAAAATGAATCCAAGTCCTCAGGCAGCCAATCAGAGCCTCCTGAAGGTAAGAAACGTTTTCTTGTGGTCAGAGTTAATGATGAGATGAAGGATGAGGAGACAATACTATAAACGAAGCATAGGGAATGTTAGTTGCTGGTTCTCTGGCTGGCCACAGTCAGAAAATGGGATTTACAGAAGATTGAGTTTCCTGAAAATAAGCTTTAAGGGATTGTACAGTTATACTATAACAAAACTGAAGTGTGAGAAATCCACTAAAGTCCCGAGCTAAGGAGAGTGCCAGTTATGGTGACAAACTGTCCCTCCTGTGCCTTCTGATGCTGAATGAGGTTGTGGTCAAGAGATTGGCTACAGGTCCTTTAAACCATCAGCCCAGATGCAGGGGCTATTGATGAATTAGCGGACTTAAGAAGGGAAGAGTTTGGGTGGAAGTGATGTGGGTGTATCTGTTAGTCCTGGACTAACGTGGGACAAAAGATCTTTGCAGATGAAAGACTGGAAAGTCTTACCGAGAAACTCCTTTCCATTTCAAGGGAAATTGCTCTGCAGTCAGAAAATCCATTGCATACTGCATCTCTGAGATGGATTGAACGAAGTTGGGACTAGATAGAGGGTAATTTGATTAGCATGTATGATAGATATAGAGCAAGAGAGAGAGAGAGAAAGCACGTTGACTATAAGAAACTATGAGAGAGATAATGATTGTTCTTCTAAAACGCTTCTGGGGAGACGTGGAGAATGCTCAGGAAAACTGTTCTTTCCCCTTAAAAAACTTTATATAACTTCTTTATTATATATTGAAATGTTCATTACAGAAAAAATTAAAAACTAGAGGTACACACAAATTTAAATTATATGTGTTCTTACCATGTAGCGATAACTATAATTTACATTTTAGTGTATATGCTTCCAGATATAAATATACATAAATGTGTATATGTATTTTTCTAAATGTAAGATCATATTATATGTTATTGAGGGTTTTCTCCCACTTGTCAATTATTCACAACTTAAAGAAAATAATTCTTTTTTTTTAGTGAGGTATAATTGACATAGAACGTTATATTAGTTTCAGGTGTACAATGTAAATGATTTGATTTTTGTATATATTGCAAAATGATCACCACAGTGTCTGGTAAACATCTGTCACCAGACATACGTACACAAAATTTTTCTATTTTTCTACTTTTTTTTTTTTTTGAGGAAGATTGGCCCTGAACTAACATCTGTGCACATCTTCCTCTATTTTATATGTGGGACCCCTGCCACAGCATGGCTTGATAAGCGGTGCTAAGTCTGCGCTTGGGATCCGAACCAGTGAACCCTGGGCCATTGAAGTAGAGTGCACAATCTTAACCACGCTGCCACCAGGCTGGCCCCCACAAAGTTTTACTTTTGAAGAATTTTAAGATTTATTCTCTTAGCAACTTTCAAATAAAGTATGCAATGATATTTAATAGTTAATAATACTGTAAGTTGCTATAGTCACCATGCTACATTACATCACTGTGACTTCACTCATAACTGGAAGTTTCAACTTTGAGTCCTTTGCCCTCCCCCGCAACAAACCACCTCTGGCAACCTCAAATCTGCTCTCTTGTATCTATGAGTTCTGTTTTTAAAAGATGTTATTTAATTAATTTATTTATTTTATTGAGGTAACATTGGTGTATAACATTATATAAATTTTAGGTACACATCATTATATTTTGATTCCTGTGTAGACTACATTATGTTCACCACCCAGAGTCCTTTTGCCCTTCCTCCCATCTTCCCCTCCACTGACCACCAATCTAGTCCCTGTATCTATGTGTTTGTTTGCTATTGTTGGTTTTTTTTAATCTTCCACATGTAAGTGAAAACACATTATATATGGCTTTCTCTGTCTGACTTTTTCGCTTAGTGTAATACCCTCAAGATCCATCCGTGTTGTTGCAAATGGCAAGATTTCATCTTTTTTTATAGCTGAGTGGTATTCCATTGTTTCATCTTCTTTATCTATTCATCTTCTTTATCCATTCATCCATTGATGCGCACTTAGGTTGTTTCCAAGTCTTGGCTATTGTAAATAATGCTGCAATGAAGATAGGGTTGTAAATATCTTTTTGAATTAGTGTTTTTGTGTGTTTTTGGAAAAATACCCGGAAGTGGAATAGCTGGATCATGTGATAATTATATCCTTAGTTTTTGAAGACTCTTCATACTGTTTTCCATAGTGTCTGCACCAGTTTACATTCCCACCAGCAGTGCATAAGGGTTCCCTTTTCCCCACATTGTCGCCAACACTTGTTATTTCCTGTCTTTTTAGTAATAGCCATTCTGCTGGGTGTAAAGTTTTATGCAAGTTTGACTTGCATTTCCCTAATAATTAGTGATGGCGAATGTCTTTCCATGTGCCTATTGGATACTGTATTCTTCAGAAAAATGCCTTTTCAGATTCTTTGCCTATTTTTTAAGGGATTGTTTGTTTTTTTGTTGAGTCCTATGAGTTCTTCATATATTTTGGATATTAACCCCTTATCAAATGTATGATTTGCAAATATCTTCTCCCAATTGTTAGGTTATCTTTTCGTTTTGTTGATGGTTTCTTTTGCTGTGCAGAAGCTTTTCAGTTTGATGTAGTCCCATCTGTTTATTTTTCCTTTTGTTTCCCTTGCCTGGGGAGACATGATATTCAAGAAGATACTGCTAAGACCCATGTTGAAGAGCATATTGCCTGTGTTTTCTTCTGGGAGTTTTATGTCTTACATTCAAGTCTTTAATCCATTTTGAGTTAATTTTTGTGTGTAGTGTAAGATAATGGTCTACTTTCATTCTTTTGCATGTGGCTGTCCAGTTTTCCCAACACCATTTATTGAAGAAATGTTCCTCTTTTCACTGTATGTTCTTGGCTCCCTTGTCAAAAATTAGCTGTCCATAGATGTGTGGTTTTATTTCTGGGCTTTTGATTCTGTTCCATTGATCTGTGTGTCTGTTTTGGTGCCAGTACCATGCTGTTTGATTACTATAGCTTTGTAGTATATTTTGAAATCATGAAGTGTGATACCTCCAGTTTGGTCTTTTTTTCCTCAGGATTGCTTTGGCTATTTGGAATCTTTTGTTGTTGAATGTATATTTTAGGAATCCTTATTCTATTTCCATGAAAAATGTCCTTGGGACTTTGATAGGGATTGCAAGGAATCTATAGATGGCTTTAGGAAGTATGGACATTTTTACTACCAATTCTTCCAATCCATGAGCATGGAATATCTTTCCATTTTTTTTGTGTCATCTTTGATTTCTTTCACCAATGTTTTATAGTTTTCAGTGTACAGGTCTTTCACCTCTTTGATTAAATTTATTCCTAGGTGTTTTATTCTTTTTGTTGCAATTGTAAATGGAGCTGTATTCTTGGTTTCTCTTTCCGCTATTATGTTGTTAGTGTATAGAAATGCAACTAATTTTTGTATGTTGATTTGTACCCTGAAACTTTGCTGTATTCATTTATTATTTCTAATAGTTTTTTGGTGGATTCTTTAGGATTTTCTATATATAAAATCATGTCATCTGCAAATAGTGACAGTTTTACTTCTTCCTTTCCAATCCCTTTTGTTTCTTTTTCTTGACTGATTGCTCTGGCTAGGACTTCCAATACTATATTAAATGAATGGCAAAAGTGGGCATCTTTGTCTTGTTCCTTTCTTAGAGGGATAGCTTTCAGTTTTTCAACACTGAGTATGATTTTACCTGGGGGTTGTCTTATATGGCCTCTATTAGGTTGTGTTACTTTCCTTCTATACCTATTTTATTCAGACTTTTTATCATAAATGGATGCTATATCTTGTCGAATACTTTCTCTGCATCTATTGAGATGATCGTGTGATTTTCTTTTCATTTTGTTAATGTGGTGTATCACCTTGATTGATTTGCAGATGCTGAAACATCCTTGCTTCCCTGGTATAAACCCCACTTGATCATGGTATATGATCCTTGTATTTGATCTGTGTATTTGATTTGCTCATATTTTTGTTGAGAATTTTTGCATTAATGTTCCTCGGCAATATTGGCCTCTAATTTTTGTGTGTGTGTGTTGTCTGGTTTTGGTATCAGGGTAAGGTTGGCCCCATGGAGTGAGTTAGGAATTGTCCCCTGTTCTTCAATCTTTTGGAAGAGTTTGAGAAGGGGAGATATTAAATATTCTTTGCATGGCTGGTTGAATTCACTAGAGAAGCTGTCTGGCCCTGGACTTTTGTCTTTTGGGAGGTTTTTGATTACTGTTTTGATCTTCTTACTAGTGATTGGTCTATTCAGATTCTTTATTTCTTCTTGATTCAGTTTTGGGAGGTTGTATGATTCTAAGAATTTACCCATTTCTTCTAGATTATCCAATTTGTTGACACATAGTTTTTCATAGTATTCTCTTATAATTGTTTGTATTTCTGAGGTGTCCGTTGTAATTTCTCCTTTGTTTCTGGTTTTATTTATTTGAGTCTTCTCTCTTTTTCTTGGTGAGTCTAGCTAAGATTTGTCCATTTTGTTTCTCTCTTCAAAGAACCAGTTCTTAGTTTTATTGAACCTTTGTATTGTCTTTCTAGTCTCCACTTGATGTGTTTCCACTCTGATTTCTATTATATTCTCCCTTCTACTAATTTTGGGCTTCACTTGTTCTTCTTTTTTCTGGTGGCTTTATGTGGATTGTTAAATTGTTTATTTGAGATTTTTCTTTTTTCTTAAGGTAGGCCTGTATTGCTATAATATTCCCCTTTAGTACTGCTTTTGCTGTATCCCATAAGTTTTGGTATGTTGTGTTTTCATTTTCATGTGTCTCCAGATATTTTTTGATTTCTCCATTGATCCAATAATTTAGTAGCATGTTATTTAGTCTCAATATATTTGTGACTTTTCTGGTTTTCTTCTTGTGGTTGATTTCTGGTTTCATACCATTGTGGTCAGAAAGATGCCTAATATGATTTCAGTCTTCTTAAATTTCTTGAGGCCTGCTTTGTTTCCCAACATATGGTTTATCTTTGAGAAGATTTCACATGCATTTGAGAAGAATGTGTGCTCTGTTGCTTTTGGATGGAATGTTCTATGTATATCTATTAAGTCCATCTGGTTTAATGTTTCATTTAAGGCCACTGTTTCCTTGTTGATTTTCTGTCTAGATGATCTATCCACTGACATAAGTGTGGTGGTAAAGTTCTCTACTATTATTGTGTTATTCTCAATTTCTCCCTTTTGGCCTGTTAATAGTTGACTTATATACTTTGGTGCTCCTCTATTAGGTGTGTATATATTAATAAGTGTTATGTCTTCTTGGTGGAATGTTCCTTTTATCATTATATAATGTCTATCTTTTTCTCTTATTATCTTTTTTGGCTTGAAGTGTATTTTGCCTGATATAAGTAGAGCTACACCCACTTTCTTTTGGTTGCCATTTGCTTGGAGTATCATTTTCCATGCTTCACTCTGAACATATGTTGTCTCTGGAGCTGAGATGGGTCTCCTGGAGGCAGCATATTGTTGGATCTTGTTTTTTAAACTGTTCAGCCACTCTGTCTTTTGATTGATGAATTCAATCCATTTACATTTTGAGTGATTATTGCTATATGAGGACTTAATAATGCCAGTTTATCTTTTGATTTCTTGTTGTTTTATATTTCCATTTTTTCTTTTTCCTTGCATTTCTGTCTGCCATTTCATTTGGTGGTTTTCTGGGGTGTTTTTCTCAGTTTCCTCTTTATTTATGATTTGTGACTCTGTTCTGATTTTTTGTTTTGTGGTTATCATGAGGTTTGTATAAAAGATCTCATAGATGGATGAGATAGTCCTTTTTCTGCTGATAGCATCTTATCTCCATTAGCCTATGCAGATTCCATCCTTTTCTCTTTCTCGTCTATGTTTTTGTTGTCACTAATCATCCTTTTTTTGTATTGCGAATTTGTTATTAAATTGAAATGGTTATAGTTATTATTGATACTTTCTTTCCCTTTAGCCTTTGTGTTATAGTTAAGTGTTTACTAACCTATTCTGATATAGACTTGCAATTTTCTGATTCTGTCTGTCTATTTATCACTGTGTTTAAAGCTTGGTAAACCTTTTTTTTATTGTTTCAGGTAGGAAGGCTCCTTTTGACATTGCTTGTAAGGCAGGTCTAGTGGCGATGAATTCCCTCAGCTTTTGTTTGTCAGGGAAAGCTTTTATTTATCCTCGTATCTGAAGGATAAATTTGTTGGATAGAGTATTCTTGGCTGATAGTTTTTCTTTCAATATTCTGAATATATCATTCTACTCTCTCCCAGCCTGTAGAGTTTCTGCTGAGAAATCCACTAATAGCCTGATGAGGGTTCCTTTGTAAGTTATTTTCTTGTCTCTAGCTGCCCGTCGTATTCTTTCTTTGTCACTGACTTTTGACAATTTTAATATAATATGCCTTGGAGAAGATTTTTTTGCATTGAGATAGTTAGGAGTTATATTGGCTTCATATACTTGTATATTCAGTTCCTTCTCCAGATTTGGGAAGTTCTCAGCTGTTATTTCTTTGAGTGAGCTCTCTGCTTCCTTCTCCATCTCTTCTACTTCTGGGATACCTATTATCTTTATGTTGCATTTTCTTTTTTTCTTTTAAAGATTTTATTTTTCCTTTTTCTCCCCAAAGCCCCCTGGTCCATAGTTGCATATTTTTTCTTTTGGTTGTGGGTCCTTCTAGTTGTGGCATGTGGGATGCCACTCAGTGTGGCTTGATGAATGGTGCCATGTCTGTGCCCAGGACCTGAACCAGCAAAACCCTGGGCTGCCAAAGCAGAGTGCTTGAACTTAACCACTAGGCCACGGGGCTGGCCCCTATGTTGCTTTTTCTAATTGAGTTGGATATTTCTCATAGAATTTCTTTGTTTTTAAAAAATCTTAATTCTCTCTCCTCTTCCACCTGAATCATTTCTATATTTCTATCTTCAGGCTTACTAATTCTTTCTTCCATATGGTCTGCTGTATAGTCAATGATTTCTACTTTACTTTTTCTGTCATTAATTGTCTTCTTCATCTCAAGAATTTCTCTTTTTTTCCCCCGAGTTTCAGTTTCTTTGATGAACTCCTTTTCTTCATTAGTTTTATTCCTGAGCTCATTGAAATGTCTTTCTGAGTCTTCTTGTAACTTGTTGAGTTTCCTTGTGTCAGCTATTTTGAATTCTCTGTCAGTTAGATTGTAATCTTCTGTGATTTCAAATTTGGTTTCTGAAGAGTTGTTATTTTCTTTCTGTTCTGCTGTGTTACTGTAGTTCTTCATGGTACTTGATGAGTTGATCCTCTGCTGGTGTATTTGTGGTAGTAAACACCTTTTTTATTTGGGTAAGGCTTTGGTTACTTTGGTTCTGAGCTTCTTCTGATTGTATTTGAGAGCCTGCACTTTCCATCCTCCACTGCCTCTGCTAGAGGTGTCTTCAGTGCCTTCCATGTGCTGCTTGTGCCTCTGAGGTTGCTGGTGCCTTGCTGCTTATGATGTCACTACAATCTCAGGTGTCACCACTGGGGTCACCAAGCTGTGAGCACTTTTGCTGCTTCTGGGATCACCTGGGTCTTGTGGTCCCCCACAGGCTTTCTGCAGGATCTCCTCAGGCTCAGGTGCTGTTACTCCGTTAACCACCTGTGCTGCTGCTCCCAGATTATCTGGGGTTGCTGGAAGCACCACTGCCAGGGGTGCTAAGTTCACAGGTGTTGCTGTTGCTGCCAGGGTTTGGGGTCTTATATGCAGCCCTTGCTGCTGGTAGAGCCAGTGATGGGGATGCTGCCACTAGGGTTGGGTCACGGGTTCTACTGTGATTCATGAAGCCTCAGATAGCAAGTGCCGTCTGTCACTGCTGGGGGAGAGACAGGGGCTAAGCCATGACTGTTGTTGCTGGTCCTGCAGTTTCTGGTGGTTGGCATGCACTGGTGTGCTTTGAAACCTTAGGTCAGGGCACTCTACCCCTGCTGGGGAAATATGTGTTTTAGATGTAATCCCCATGTTAGAGAGACCAGTGCCACTGCCAGGGGAGAGGGAAGTGATGGGTCACTAGCTCTGCTTTGTGTCTTGAGGCCTCAGGACATGTGCACCACCTGCCACCACTGTGGTGGGCAGGTGCTAAGCTGTGAGTGAGTGTCATTGCTGCTCATGCAGCCTCTGGTCACTAGCATGTGTTGGTGTATTTTGAAACCTCAGATCAGAGCACCCCACCACCACTGGAGAAATGCATGTTTTAGTTGCTATCCCCACTGCTGGAAAGACCAGAGCCACTTCTAGGGGAGAGGGAGGGAGGGGGCTGGGTCACTGGCTCCGTTCTGTGTTGTGAAGCCTCAGGATGACTGTGCCATCTGCCACCACTGGTAGGGGGTAGGGGCTAAGCCATGAGTGGTATGTCTGCCCCTGCAGTCTCTGGTTGCTGGCACACTCACCAGTGTGAAGATCCATGTTTTGAATCACTGCTGTGGGCAGGCGGACGGGGCTGCTCCAGTGGTTCCACTTGCCTCCTGGAGGTCCAGCCCACCACCTTTAGATACATAGATGCATGGATCTCTCAGGCATTCTGGTGTGCTGTGCAGGGAGTCCTCTTTTGGTCAGTGGATATCCTACTGGGTTTTAATTTAGAGAGGAGTGACAAAGGGAACAATTCACTCTGCCATGATACTGATGTCACCTCTATATTTTCCAGTCCTTCACTGAAGTTCTCACTGTGTTCATATATTCTCCCAAGATCAGTGAGCATTGCTGTGACTTTTAGTTTGTCTGGTAGATTGTTTATTTCTGTTTTGCTTAGTTCATTTTCTGAGGATTTGTCCTGTTCCCTTATTTGGAACATATTCCTTTCCTCTTCCTTTTGCCTACTTCTCTGCTTATTTCTATGTATTAGGTAAATCAGCTACATCTCCTAATCTTGGAAATGTGGCCTTATGTAAGAGATGCCTTATGGGGCCCAGAATGTTCTCCCCTCTCATCACCAATGCCAAATGCTCCAGGAATCCCCTATGTGAGTTGCATGTGCCCTTCTGCTGTGGCAGGATTGCTATTGCTGCAGGTGCATGGGTAGGCTAGGCTGGCCCCTGGGCCAGCTAGTTGTAAGACTAAGCCACATGTGGCTGCTACAGTCACTTTATTGGGTGGGGCAAGCCCCAGCATGGCTGACTGCAAGGCCTAATATCACACAACTACTGCTGTTTTGCTGTTAAGTGAGTCAGGCTCCAATATGTCTGGTTGCTAGGCTCAGGGGCTCACAGTTGCTGCAGGCCTCTGGTGAGGCTCCCTGCAGCATGCAGCTGTCATCAGCTCTCTTTTGGGCAGGGCTGGCTTCTGGCCAGATCTAGCTATGCTGTCGTGTGGTACACAGCTGCCTCAGGAGTGCAGACGGGTAGAGCCAGCCCCAGGCATGGCAGTGCACAATAATTTCAGGCTTTGGAAGGCAGGGCAGATCCCCTGTTTGGCTGTTTGTGATGGCCAGCAGCGCAAGTCTGCTGTGGACCCACATGTCCCACCGATGTGGGCCCACAAGTTTGCTGTGGGGCCAGTCCCTGGAGTGGGATCCCTGCTGCCTGGCTATGCTCCATTACCTTGGGTGTTCTAGTGGTCAGGGAAGACCCTTGTGCTAACAGGCTAGAGGAAGGAATCCAATGTCACCTGCCAGCATCAGTGTCAACACAACTGAACTAGGCCACAATAATAGCTGCCACCAGTGTCTTGGTCCCTGGGGGGATGGGCCCAGCTGCCTCCTGGCTCTCTGGGATATACTCTGAGCTTAGTGAGTGAGTTTTGTCTTTTTGTTTGTTTGTTTGTTTTTACCAATAGACTATGCACTTTTCTATCTGGTGTTTTTGTGCTGGTTTCTAGGTTGGGTAAGTTTGTGTGTGGGCCCTTTAAGAGCAGGTTTTTCTTTCTCTGAAGTTCTGTAATTTTCCTGGGTATATTCCCTATTGGTTTTCAAAGCCAGCAAAACCAGGTATTATGAGATATTGTCTCTTTGTGCTGGATCTAAGGGCTGGGGTGCCTAATGTGGAGCTCAGATCCCCTACTCTTTCAGAAACTACTCCATACCTTTGACATCACTTCTGGCCGTGAAGTACTATGGCTAGGATGTGGTTTTTTCCCTCAGCAAGGCTGTATTTCTGCCTCGTCCACACCTGTCAGTGTTGTCCCTTTTGTGGAGGTTCTTTTTATCCATTTTCCAGATCTTTCTCAGAGGAAATTGTTCCACAGGTAGTTGTAGATTTGTTGAGTCCACGGGAGGAGATGAGCTCAGGATTCTTCTGTGTTGCCATCTTCCAAACTCTCCCTGTCGCCCTTTGGATTCCACATATAGGTGGGATCATACAGTATTTGTCTTTGTCTGACTTATTTCATTTAGCATAATCCCTTCAAGGTCCATCCATGTTGTCTCAAATGGCAAGATGGCATTTTTTTTTTGGCTGAATAATATTCTATTGTATATAAATACCACATTTTCTTTATGCATTCATCCTTTGATGGATACTTGAGAAAGTAATTCTTAACCATGAAATAGCAATTAAAAGGATGTGACCTTATTTTAAGGATGTGATGAGGGATGATTCTAAAGATTTATCTGCTATGGTATTATTTAAAGTTTTTGAAGTTGGAAACAATCTGGAAGGTTATTTAAATACATAATGAAATACTATGCAACCACAATAGAGAATGTTAAAGAAGAAAATATAGTGGTATGAAAAATGTTCATCATATAGTGTATGAGAAAATAGGAGATCAGAAACTGGTATATACAGTATGTCAATCATGTGGGAAAATGTGCATGCATGTATATACACTTTAAAAATTACTGGAAGGATATATACCAAAATATTAACAACAGTTATCGTCAATGGTAGAAATTTGTGCTTTTATGTATTTTTCAAAGTTTCTACAACAAACATTATTATTTCTTTCCTATTTTCATGTTATTTCAAATATTGCATTGTTAGTAATAGTGTGTCATCCAAGGAAAGGAGATGAGGAAGAGAAAGAGAAAGAGGAGGTAAAGGTCAGAATTTATTACTGATGAAACTAATTTGATTTCTCCTTCAGCTCCTAAAGAGAACACCAGCTTTTGCAAATGTAACTCTGGTTTTCTCAAGCTACCTCTTGTCTTATTGCTGACATTTTTGCTGCTATTTGGAATTTCATTTTCTGTCGCTTTTACCAGTAAGTATCCAACTGAATCTATAAGGAATGTCTGCCTTATATGAACAGATGGCATACATTAGATACTGATACTTAACAGTGGGTTTATCCAGAAATTTGGAAAAGAAGTCTTCTCTGGGGGGAGACATAATTAGTGGGAATCCATTGGAAATTCTGTTTTATTTGAATTTAGTTACTCTTCTATAAAAATAATGGAATCCACTCTCTTTAGAGAAATTGAGGAATATATGTGTGTGCATGTGTTTGTGTTGTAGAGTGAAATCTATAGGGCACCATTTCTACGCTAGACAGTTGTGCAAGTGAGAGAGAATCTATATTTCCTTACTAGTGTTTATAAGGCCATGCCTTTTTGAGTGCACAGACATGTATTTTGGGATGAGCAGGTAGACAAGAAGGAGATGGGAAGAAATATTCCAGGAAGAGTTTCCCTTTGAAATTTCACCTTAATTATTTCTATTGTGCCCAAGACTGTGTGGAATCTAAAAGCCCATTTGGCAAATATGTGGATTTCTGCATATCTTTGGCTTTAAGAATTTCTCAAATTTTTAAAAGGTATTAAAATGAATATATATTTGGGTAGATATTTTATTCTTCCATTTTGTCATTTAATAAGCAATAATGGCTGTCTACTATATGTCAGGCACTGTGCCAGACAGAGTCTAGACAGAGCCATAGCCCTTGGTCTCAAGAAGTTCAGGGAATGGTGGTAAGTGTTCAAATGAACCAATGGTTATAACATTTTATGGTAAGTGTTGTGTAGATAAGAAGCACAGGATGCTGAGATAGGCTTCCTGAAGGAGGTGACACTTACAGTTGTGTGTACCAAGAATGACGTAGAGATGTGAGAAAGCATGGAAAAATTTGTGGAAACATAAATATAAATAACTGGAACATATGGTGCTAAGTGAACTGTGAGAAATGAAGTTGTAGGTGGGAGACATAAGTAGGGCTCAGATTATGAAGAGTGTTTTGTAGCATTCTAAAGAGTATGGATTTTTTTTCCCTGAAGGCTGTTTTATTAGTATCTTCTGCTGCTTAATAAACCAATCTAAAACTTAGTGGATTAAAAGAACAACTATTTATTTAGCTAATAATTCTGTGGTTTGGCAATTTGGACTGAGCTCAACTGGGAGGTACCTTGCTCCTGGCTGAAATCATTCATGCATATGCAGTCAGGTTCCTGTCACTCAGTTTCTAAGGAAGAGGATGTCAGCTGGAATGACATGGGCAATTCGGTCATATTTCTTCCATAATTCATTAGGCTAGCCTGAGCTTATTCAGATGGAGACTTGTAGGCTTCCAAGAGTGACAGTGGAAATGAGCAAAGCCTCTTGAAGCCTTAGCTTTGAACTAACTAGAGTTGCTTCTGCACATTCTATTGGCCAAAGGAAGTCTTAAAGCCAGCCCACATTCAAGTGGTGGAGAAATAGACCCCACTTATTTGTTGGAAAAGCTGAGAAGTCATATTGCAAAGGAATGTGGACACATGGAGAGTTGAATATTGTGGCCACTTTTGCAATGTGTCGTAGTCATGGAGAGCCATGGAAGGATTTTAAGCAAGGAAGTGATATAATTAAATTTGACTAATAGAAATATGCTTTTGGCAGAGGTGTATAAAATGGATATTTGAGGACAAAATTGAAAGTAAAGAGAGTGGTTAGAAAGCCAATTCATTATCCAGTTGGGAAATAATGAGAACCTGATCTAAGGCTGTGGTAGTGAAGAAGGAGAAGAGGGGGTAGCTTTGAATGATAGTGAGGAGGTAGAATCAAGGAGGTAAAAAGGTTTGATGAACATTTAGATCTGAGGAATAAGGGATCAAGAGAAGTAAAGTGCAGCTCCAATATTCTGACTTGGTGAACTAAGAAATCATGAAGTTAATCAAAGAGGGATATAATATAGGATGAATAACAGGTTTGTGATGAAAGATGGAGATTTAAGTTTTGGGCATACTGAGTTTTATATGACTCTGGAAACCTCAAATGGATGTATCTAATTGGAAACATATTTGTCTGGATCTCAGGAAAGAGGTCTGAGTTTTGGTAGTCATTTACATATGTGTAGCAGTTGAAACCATGGGGACACGTAATATCACTCAGGAGAGGATTTAGTACGAGGAAGAAGGATAAAGATGGAACTTTGGGGATTGTTACATTTTAAAAGAGATGGATAGAGAAAGAGGAGCTTTTCAAGGAGTATAAGAAGCAACAACAAGAAACATGGGGGCAAAACCAGGAAAGAGTAGTGTCCCAAGAGTTAAAAGGGAAGAGAATTAGGGTCAAGTATTACAGGAGGTCAAAGAGGAAGAAAACTAAGAAGTGGTCTAGGATATTACTGATGACCCACTGCAAGCGTGATTTTAGTGGAGTGGTGGAAACAGAAGCCAGTATGTGGTGGGTTAAGGAGCAAATGAGGTCAGGAGGAAAGAAAGAGAAGATTCACTTTCTAGAGGGAGAGTAGGTTAGTTTTAAGTTGTGAGAGACTGGAGCGTGTTGGTGTACTAAGGAATAAGAGTCAGTTGGGATGGATAAAGGAAAGAAAGTGAAGAAAATAATGTCCTGCCCTCCTGATCAATGTTGGATTTTCTTTTTTTTGTGTGTGTGTGAGGAAGATTGGCCCCGAACTAAGATCCATCGTGAAACTTCCTCTTTTTGCTGAGGAAGATTAGACCTGAGCTAATATCGGTGCCCATCTCCCTCTATTTTGTATATATATGAGATGCCGCCACAGCATGGCATGATGAACAGTGCATGAGTCCATGCCCAGGATCTGAACCTGCAAATCTCGGGCTGCTGAAGTGGAGCGTGTGAACATCCTCAGATAGAAATGTTTCACCATTTTCTCTCCATTTCCCCTTCTCCAAGGCTTAGCCTTTGCATGCATCATACATCTAGTATTGAAGGAAAATATAGGTAAGTCCCTTTAGACCCACTGTAGGGGAACTGTCCTGTCCTCTTTCAACTACTGATCTTCAGCTATTTCTGAAGAAATCTATGGTTTCAAAATCAGTAGGATTAGGGTTACATTAAATGTGGGGTGATGGGAAATTTTTTCCACAGTCTGGATCCTTCTACTCAAGTAATTGAACATTTGTAGACTTTGTTTGTGTAAAGAATGCAAGAGAGTAATAATAAAGAACAAAGTCAAAACACTACCAGTAAAATGAATGGTCTTATTCTCTTTTTCAGTTTATTATCACAAATATTCTCACTGTCTTAAAGAAGAAAAGACTATAAAGGAAATCAGGTACACAACACTGGAATGTGTGAAAGAAAACTTGAAGATGGAAGGTAAAAATTAATGTGCCTATAATTCAGTTGTTGACTATACTGTGTAAGGATTCCAAATCAATATTTCCAACAAGATTCACAGGGAGATCATACTAAGAAGTTGAGTCTCAGGATCATTTTAAGCTTTAGGTGTACAAATATATAGAACTTAAAACTCTTATATGCATATCTTTAATTTGTGCAAGGAGAGTCTTAATTGTGAAAAAGGTTATGTTGCTTTTGGATTTCTTCAGCCTTCACTTCTCTCTGAACTTTTGTGCACACTTGCTCTGTTTCTCACATATCAGTTAAAACACACTTTCTCAAGAGAGATCTAATCCATTTGTGCTTTGAGAAAACATGTGTTGTATGTGTGTAAAACGTTTACGGGAGGATGCATAAAATACTCTTACTGAGTTCTGCCTACGGAGACTAAGCTTGAAGACGTCGGAAGAGAGCGAAAGTTTTAGTTTTGTTTGATGAAGAAGATGATGATGATATGAAGATGATGATTTTAATATAGAGGTGAATTGTTTAAATTAAAAAATAGACTATTTTTAAAGAATAGTTTTATTTTTGCAGCAAAATCGAGCAGATAATAGAGTTTCCATGTCATCCCGTACATACAATTTCCCCAATTATTAACATCTTACATTAGTATGGTACATTTCTTACAACTAATGAACCAATATTGATACACTATCATTAACTAGTTCACAGTTTATTCAGGTTTCCTTAGTTTTTACCTAGTGTTATTTTTGTGTTCTGGGATCCCATCCAGAATACTGCATTACATTTAGCTTTCATGTCTCTTTAGGCTCCTCTTGGCTGTGGTAGTTTCTCAGATGTTCCTTGTTTTTCAAGACTTTGACAGTTTTGAGGGCTATAGGACAGGCATATTGTAGGATGTCCCTCTGGTGGAATTTGTCTGATGTTTTTCTAATGATTAGACTGGGGTTACTGGCTTTTCAGAGGAAGATCATAGACATAAAGTAGCATTTTCATCACATCATATCAACATAATTTTTGACTGTTGATGTTGACTTTGATCACCTAGCTGAGGTAATTTGTTAGGTTTCTCCACGGTAAAGTTATTCCTTTTTCCTCCTTTCCGTACTGTACCTTTAGAGGGAAGTTGCTTTGCACAGCCCACAATTAGGGCTTGGAGAATTAAGCTCCCTTTCCTGTAGGATAGAGTATTGTATTAGTCTTCTTGGGCTGCCATAACAAAATATCACAAACTGGGTGGCTTAAACAACAGACAATTATTTTCTCCCAGTTCTGGAGGCTGGCAGTTTAATATCAAGGTGCCGGCAGGGTTGGTTTCTATTGAGGCATCTCGGCTTCTCTCTCTGGCTTACAGATGGCCACCCTCTTGCTGTGTCGTCATATGGCCTTTCTTCTGTGCACACGCAGAGAGGTAGAAAGAGAGAGAGAGACGGAGCTGATGTCTCTTCTTATAAGGACACCAGTTCTATTGGATGACCGCCCCGTGCTTATGACCTCATTTAATCTTAATTACTTCCTAAAAGGCACTATCTACAAATACAGATACATTAGGGGTTAGGGCTTCAACATATCAATTTTGGGAGAACACGTTTCAGTCCATAACATTCCACCCTCTGACCCCCCAAATTCATATTCTTCTTGCATGCAAAATACATTCACCCTGTCCCAATAGCCCCTAAATTTTTAACCCATTCCAATGTCCATTCCAATTGCAATTGGAATTCCAATTCTAATATCAAAGTCTCATCTGATTATCATCTAAATCAAGTATGGATGACACAAAGTATAATTCATCCTGAGGCAAAATTTCTTTCCATCTGTGAACCTATAAATCCAGACAAGTTATATGCTTCCAAAATTCAATGGTGGACACACATAGGATAGACATTTCCATTCCCAAAGGGAGAAATCAGAAAGAGGAAAGGGATGATATGTTTCAAACAAGTCCAAATCTAGCAAGGCAAATTTCATTAGACTTTAAGGTTTGAGAATAATCTTCTTTGGCTTGATGTTCTGCCCTCTGGGCCCGCTAGAGTGGCAGTGTCACCCCCATGGTTCTACATGGGAGCTCTGTCCCATGGCTCTGTGGGATAGCCTTGCCCCTGAGACACTGGGCAGCGGCCTCCTGGCCCACTGAAACCGAGAAGGTTGCCCCACACTCTGAAACCAAGGAGGAAACAGCCTTACCCCCTTCACCTGTGGTGAAAGTGGCAGCCCTGATGATCCTTGAATTGCCTTCAAGTTATTGTTCCCTTTTCATAAAAGATAATACATGTTTGAAGCCTATAGCTCTATTGCCCCATGCTGTAGAATAACAATACCATGCTGTAGAAAGTCCAATAACTTTCCTTCGTTCTGTCCCATTTTCTATCTCCTTTAGTCCCAGCTGACAGTATTTCTGCTGGTATGATCCTATTTCAATTCCTGGTTAAATCCATGGTAATCTCTTTATGGAGTGATTGTCCAGCCACATCCTTAGTGTTCTGTCCAGAATATATTTTCTCATTTTTTTACAATATGGCTAGGTTGAGAATTTTCCAGATCTCCAAGTTCTTGTTCTTTTTTGCTGAAAACTTCCTTCAATTTTATCTCTTTTCTCTTGCATTTTACTATAAGCAGGAAGGAGAAATCAGGCCACAACTTTAACACTTTTCTTAGAAATCTCCTCTGCTAAATATCCAAGGTTGTCACTTAAAGTTCTGCCTTCCATAAAACAAGAGGAAAACATAATTCAGCATTTTTTTGCTAGTTTATTACAAGAATTGCCTTTCCTCCAATTTCCAATAGCATGTTCCTCATTTCCACCTGAGACCTAAAGCATCTTTAACGTTCATATTTCCACCATCATTCTATTCATTACAATATATGTATTCTCTAAGATGATAGAACCTTTATCTACAGCTCTCTTTTCTTTCTGAGTTCTTACCAGAATCACATTTAAGATCCATATTTCTACCAACACACCTTTCCAGGCAATTTAGGCTTTTTCTAGCATGCACCTCAAAACTCTTCTAGCCTTCCCATCACCCATGTTCAAAAGCCGCTTTCACATTTCTAGGTATCTGTTACAGTAGCGCCCTACTTTGTACCAAAATCTGTGTTAGTCTGCTTGTGCTGCCATAATAAAATGTCACAGACTGGGTGGCATAAACAACAGAAATCTATTTTCTTACAGTTATGAAGGCTAGAAGTCCAACATACCGTAAGAGTTGGTTTCTAGTGAGGCCTCTCTTCCTGGCTTACAGACGGCTACCTTCTTACTGTGTCCTCACTTAGCTGCTTCTCTGTGTGCATGGGAGGAGAGAGAGAGATTTCTGGAATCCCTTCTTTTTCTTATAAGGAGAAATCCTATTGGATTAAGGCCCTACCCTTATGACCTCATTTAACCTTAATTACCTCCTTAAAGGCTCTACCTCCAAATATAGTCACATTGAGGGTATAGCTTCAATATATGAATTTTTGGAGAACACAATTCAGTTCATAACAAGTATCTATATAATTTATTTGGAATTCTTGTGCATGTGAGATTTGTCTCTTGTACCCTATTTATTGATTTATTCAATCATTTATTTATATTTGTATGTACTCATAGATATTTATTTTATATTTTGAGTTATAATCCAATACTGTATTTATTTTGTTGCTCAAGTTATTTTACCATTACCATTGGGAGCTCTTTCAGTTGGCTCTTGTGTCTTTGTGACATACCCTCATCAATGTGTTGTTTTGTCTTTGAGCACTTCCCTATTTTCGGGGAGTACAATATGCTCTGGGCTTGTATTGTATATTTCCTGTGCCAGTCTTAGAATCAGCTACTCCTCTGTGGAGCTCTGGCTCATGTTATTGAAGAATGGTATTAGGAACCAAGATCTGGACACTAGGTATGCTTATTACTACTGGGGTGTAATTTCTTTTAGGCCCTCTCAGCTGACAGAGCAAAGAAATATATGTGAGTACTAACCTGTGAATGTTCATATGTTAATAAATATTTCTACATGTAACCATCTGTAACTACAATAAGTAAAACATCAGTTTTTACTGATGTCTTCAAACTGTAATCCATTGGCACATCCATCATTCTAGCATACTTCTTTTGATATCATTAAATGACCACTCCAACAGAGAGAATCTGGTTCCCACAATCTGCTCAGTACATTTAGTTAATTATTCAATTCCAATGAACACATATAGCAATGTCAGAATTGTCAACTCCTACCACCATGGGCAACAACTTTATCAACTAGAATATAGTGCTTATGTGCAATTTCTTTTTAACTTTCTTTCTTTTGTAACCTCTTTTATAAGTTCTTTTATAACTTTTGTAATTTTATTTTGTACTCTTATTAGACTCCATTTCCAAAGTTACTTAGGTTATCACTTTACTCCCACCCTCTTCATTGTGGTTGCTGCCTACATTTGTAATACAGTTAGATTCTCTTGTCGCAGTCTTCATTCTTTCATGGGATACCCTGACCTCCTAAATGAATTTTTAACATTTGCATACAATAGATATGTAATATTCTATGGATTTTCTATGTTCTAGGGTGAATGTGTAATGTCATGTATCCATTGTTGCAGTATCATACAGAATAGTTTCACTGCCCTAAAAATCTCCTGTGCTCCAGTCTCCTCTCCAAACTCTTAGTAACCACTGAAATTTTTATTGTCTCTATAGTTTTGCCTTTTCCAGAATATCTTATCATTGTAATCATACAGTCAGTAGCCTTTTTACATTGCCTTATTTTACTTAGCAATCTGCATTTAAAGTTTCTCCGTGTCTGTTCATGACTTGATAGCTCATTTAAAAGTCACTGAATACTATTTCCTTGTATGGATATACTGATGTTTGTTTGTCTGTCCATCTGTTGAAGGACAGCTTGATGGCTTCTAGTTTTTGAGGCTAATAAATAAAGCTACTATAAACATTTGCATACAGGGTCTAGTGGGGATGTGTTTTTAACTCAATTGGGTCAATACCTACAAGCATGATTATTAGATTATATGAGAAGACTATTTTTAGTTTTGTAAGAAACTACCAAATTGTTTTCCAAAGTGGCTGTATCATTTTGCATTCCCACTAGTAATGAATGAGAGTTCCTGTTGCTCAACATTAGCACTTCCTATTGTTAATTTTTTTATCCATTCTAATAAACGTGTAGAAGTATCTCATTGTTGTTTTAATTTGTAGTTCATAAATTGCAATGACATATGATGCTGAGCATCTTTCCATATGCTTGTTTACCATCTGCACATCTTCTTTGGTGTGCTGTCTATTCCCATCTTATGGCCATTTTTAATTGGTTTGTTTGTTTTCTTATTGTTGAGTTTTGAGTGTTCTCTGTATATTTTAGATACAAGTACTTTATCAGATATGTGTTTTGCAAATATTTTCTCCCAGTCTGTGGCTTGTCTTTTCATTCTCTTAATAATATCTTTCATATAGTAGAATTTTCTTTTTGAGGAGACTTTGAATTTATTCAACTTCAAGTTGGATCAGTATGTAACAATTGCAGGAGCTTAAATTTGAGATCAAGATACTAATTTCCAAAGAGACAATACAGATAGAGGTACCGGCACACATTTATAGAGTATGTTTGATTAGGTTTTTTTCCAGAGAGATATACAGATAAATATCAGATGACTCTGTATAAAGAGTATGAGTTACTTTGACGAATGAAACATCTCTATCTCAATGACTCAGATTGGCTACTAAATAAAATGGTGCATGTATCTGTGTATCAATTTCAGTCTCAGTGTTTTGTTTTGTTTTTTCACTTAAAAGTACTGGAAAATATATTTGATCAAATTCAGTTGCGTGATTTTCTTTCCTGTTTGAGGTCTGCATCACTTGCTTGTATAACATTCAAATGGGTGTACTGTTTGTTGAAATTTTCACTCCACTGAATATTTGAGTTCACATGGTCATAACATCCTAGTAACCTGATCCTTGTTTTACAGTTGGCCATGCCATTCTGAGCTGATGAAGGTAAATTTTAAAACAATAGATAAATAAGAAGCAATTACCCTTGGGTGATATAAGTACTGCTTTCAGTTACTTTAAAGTAAGCTTTTTAAAGCTGACAATAAGAACTCATTGTCTGATAAACACTACTGGAAAAATAAGAGCTCTCATTTTGAATTCTTATAAATTTATGAGGTTATATTAATGGAAGGCTCTAGTCATATGAAGCCTGCTGTAATGGAGTTGAGTCATCCTGGGGGTAACTGTATAATGATAACTCAAAGGAAATGAAATGCAGTTCTCAAATTGCTTATTTTGCAGTAAGACAACATAAAATGCAACAGTAACTTTGATAAATGTATCTTATAAATTCTGATCCTGAATTTCACAGTTAGTTGGTCTGTACAAATACAATATATTAAAGTAGGTATGTAATGTATTTGCTTTCATGAAAATAGAACAACTTTTATGTCATCACTCAGTTTATGTGATTTGGATCAAGAACTGTATTCACTTTTGTGTTTACTAATCCATTGCACCAAATTCCCCAAAACTCATGATGATGATGATGTGATATGTGCCATATGCAGAGAAAGATGACCAAATAAGCAACCTATTAAGAATGTTGGTTATCATCTTCTTCTTTTAAGGCTGAATAGTATATACCACATTTTCTTTATTCATTCACCTGTTGATGGACATTTCCAAAATAGTCAAATTCATAAAATCAAAGACTGGAATGGTGGTTACCAGGGACTGGCAGGAGGGGGAAATTAAGAGTTATTAATCAACAGGCATAAAGTTTCAGTTAAGTAAGATGGGTAAGCTCTAGAGATTTGCTGTACAGCATTTTAGCTATAGTCAACAATAATGTAACATACACTTAAAATTTGTTAAGGGGATAAATCTCATGTTAACTGTCCTTGCCACAATAAAATCAATAAATTAATAGGGATAAATCTCATGTTAACTGTTCTTGCCACAATAAAATCAATAAATTAATACATCAAGAATGTTGCTTACCAGTTGTACTTCCCTAGAGACAAGAATTATGACTGCAGATTCATCTGACAGCTATCAGGTTTTCCCAAAGAGTCTCCTTGGAAACTATAGTCCAATAATTTAGGTGGGAAAATATATATAGTTTATTTGAAAAATAATATAACCTTTTATCACTGGGATATCCAGTGTGCCTTAGCATGTTAACAATTTTTTAAAGTTCTACATTTATCCTTTCATTTATTCATTCTGTACATATTTACAGATGCTGATGATGAGCCGGCAATGGGACATTGAACAAAACAGAAAGGTTCTTTCCCTTACAGAACTTTTCTTAAAGAGGGGGAAGAAAGTAAATATATTTTATGTGGTAATAAGTGCTGTGTTAAAAGTTAACTATTAAAAGGGGACAGCAAATGCTTGGTTATGCTATTCAATATAGAACGATTAGGGATGATTCTAAGAAAAGGAGACACTGAGCAGAGATCTGAAGGAAGTGAAGAAGCAAGTCATGAATATCTTAGGAAATGAGCCTCTCAAGCAAGGGAAGGAGATAGTGTAAAGGTCTTCTTGACAGAAACATTCTTAGAATGCGTATGAAACAGGTTGGCCAGTCAGCCAGGAACAGTGTAAATAAGAGGGGGTGAAGTCAGAAAGTTAGCAGAGATCACATGTGCTGTGGTAGACTTTGGCTTACATTGAGTGCATTTGAACGTGTGAGTGGCATAATTTCATTTTCATTTTTGAAGGACCATGCTTACTGATGAATGAAGAATAGATTTTAGCAGAGAAAAGGTAGAAACTTGGAGACAAATAAGAAATCTATTGCAATAATATAGTGAGAAATAATGATGGCTAGAAACTGGACAATGGTGGATGATATGGTGGGATTCTGTATATAATTTGTAGGTATAGCCAATAAGAAAGTTGTTGGTAGATTGGATATGAAGTGTGCAAGAAAGATCCCTTGGCCTGAGAAACTGGAAAAATGTATTGCCAATTGTGAAGAAAAGGAAGACAAAGGAAAGGGCATAAGTTTTTTAATTTGTGAGACATCAAATGTTCTCTTTGGAAAATATAAAATCAGAGCTGCTTACTACGTTTAAGGGGGAATGTTGGGAAGTTGTTGGGCATAAGAATCTGTAGATTAGAGTATGCAAAGCTAAAGACTAGATTAGATCACTTGAAGAGTGACAGTGAAAGTAGACAGTGAAAAGTCCACTATTTGAGTTCATGGAGATAAGGAGCAACTTATAAAGAATATTAAGGGGTAAGAGCCACACAAATAGAACTTGAAGTAAAAGAGAATGACATACTGAAGGCCAAGGGAAGAAAATGTCTCAAGAAGAATTGAGTCATCTGCGTCAATTTATCTCAATAACGAGCTCAAGTTGCATGTGGAAGAGAATTGAAAAAAGGATTTGGCAATTAGGACATCTTCAGTGACTTTGGGTAGAGCCATTTTGGTGGAGTTAAGGGTTTGAAAGCCTGACTAGAGAGGGCTTAATAGATGGTGGAAAGAAAATAACCGAAGAGGGTGAGAAAACTACTTTCAGTTAGAGCAAAGAGACGAAGATTGCTGATAACAGACTGTGGGCTTCTGAGGGCGGGTGGGATGTTGGTTTGGAAATGAGCAGATTTAAAGTACTTGAATTGCCAAGTTTACACACTAAGTGGATTTTCTTATATGACGGCCTGTACTGTTACAGCATTCTGGTCTTATTACCTGGATTCTACCTCCATATATCACACATACAGTACAAATGTTTAACTGGTAAGGTTGTATGAGAATTGCACTAATTACTAACTTGTTTTAGAATAGCACTTTTTGGTAATTATTTTTATCTCAACTGACTAGTAACTCAGAAAAAAATCAGTTATTTATTTATGTAGTTATTTTTTATTGCGTTATATTTGTCATACAACATTGTGTAAGTTCAAGGTGCACAACGTATTGATTTTATACATTTACATTGCAATATGGTTGTCATAGTAGCATTCGCTAATACCTCTATTGTATCACATAATTATCATTTCTTCTAGTGTCGGAAACACTTCAAATCTGGTCTCTTTGCAGTTTACTGTTTACAGTGCAGTTTTGTTGTCTGTAATCACTGTACTGTGTATTAGATCTCCAGGACTTATTTATTTACTAATTGCACCTATGTCCCCTTAAACATCTCTCTCATTGCCACACCCCCTGGCCCCTGGTAACCACCATTTTACCCTCTGCTTTTATGATTTCATTTTTTTAAGATTCTACAAGTAAGAGATATATCATACAGTATTTGTCTTTCTCTATCTGACTTATCTCACTTAGCATAATGTCCTCAAGGTCCATGAATGTCATTTCAAATGGTGGAATTTCCTTTTGTTCTCATGACTGAATAATATTCCATTGCAGAAATATACCACATCTTCTTTATCTGTTTATCCGTTAATGGATACTTAGGTTGTTTCCTTATCTTGGATATTGTGAATAATACTGCGGTGAACAAGGGAGTGCAGATATCTTTTCAATATGCTGTTTTCACTTCCTTCAGATATACCCTGAAGTGGGATTGCTGGATTGTATGGTAGTTCTATTTTTAATTTTTTGAGGAACTTCCGCACTGTTCTTCTAGGGGCTGAACCTGTTTACAATCCCACCAACAATGCACAAGGGTTCCCTTTCTTCGTATACTCGCCAACATTTGTTATCTCTTGTCTTCTTAATGATCGCTCTTCTTAAAAGTGTGAGGTGATATCTCACAGTGGTTTTGATTTGCAATTCCTTGATGATTAGTAACGTTGACCACATTTTCATGTACTTGTTGGCCATGCGGACATTTTCTTTGGAAAATAGTCTATTTGGTTCCTCTGCCCATTTTAAGATCAGATTTTTTGTTTGCTATTGAGTTATATGAGTTCTTTATAAATTTTAGATATTAACCCCTTATCTGATACATGGTTTGCAAAAATTGTCTCCCAATCTGTAGGTTACTTTTTCATTTTGTTGATTGTTTCTTTTGCTGTGCAGAAGCTTTTAAGTTTGATGTGGTCCCACTTGTTGATTTTTTTCTTTTGTTGTTTGTGTTTTGGTGTCATATCCAAAAAAATCATTGCCAAGAACAATGTCGAGGAGCTTCTTCCCTGTGTTTTGTTCTAGGAATTTTATGGTCTTATGTTTAAGTCTTTGATCCGTTTCTAGTTAATTTTTGTGAGTGCTATAAGATAGTGGTCCAATTTCATTTTTCTCCATGTGGTTATCCAGTTTCCCCAACATTATTTGTTGAAGAGACTATTTTTTCCTCAGTGGATGTTTCCAGCTCCCTTATCAAATTTTAGTTGATTGTAGTTTCTCTATTCTGTTCCATTAGTCTATGTGTGTATTTTTATGGTAGTATCACACTTTTTAATAACTACAACTTTGTAGTATAGTTTTAAATCAGGAAGTGTCATGCCTCCAGTTTTGTTCTTTCTCATGATTGCTTTGGCTATTCAGGATCTTCTGTGGTTCCACATAAATTTTAGGATTTTTTTCAATTTCTGTGAAAAATGCTATTGGAATTTGATAGTGATTGCATTGAATCTATAGATGGTTTTTGGTAGCATGGACTTTTTAACAATATTAACTCTTCCAATCCATGAACATTGATGTCATGCCATGTGTTTGTGTCTTTTTCTATTTCTGTTATCAAAGTATTGTAGTTTTCTTTGAATAGATCTTTCACTTCCTTGGTTAAATTTGTTCCTAGGTATTTTATTGTTTTTGATGCTATTGTGAATGGGATAGTTTTCTTTATTTCTTTTTCAGGTGTTTCTTTGTTGGTGTATAGAAAAGCAACTGATTTCTGTGTATTGATTTTATATCCTGCAACTTGACTGAATTCATTGATTAGATCCAACAGTTTTTAAGTTGAATCTTAGGGATTTTCAATATATGAGATCGTATCATTTGCTATAGCAATAATTTTACTTCTTCCTTTCCAATTTAGATGACTTTTATTTCTTTATCTTACTGATCGCTCTGGCTAGGACTTCCAGTACTGTGTTGAATAAGAGTGGTGAGAGTGGGCACCCTTGTCTTGTTTCTGATCTTTGAGGAAAAGATTTCAATTTTTTTCATTGCTTATAATGTTAGCTGTGGGTTTGTTGTATATGGTCTTTGTTATGTTGAGGTATGTTCCTTCTATAATCAATCTTTTGAGGGTTTTTATCGTGAAAGGATGTTGTATTTTGTAAAATGCTCTTTCTGCATGTATTGGAATGATCATAAGATTTTTATCCTTCATTTTGTTAATGTGGTGTGTCACATTTATTGATTTGCATATGTTGAACCATCCTTGCATCTCAGGGATAAATACACCTTGATCATGATGTATGAATATTTAATGAGCTATTTAATTCAGTTTGCTAATATTTTGTTGAGAATTTTTACATCTATATTCTTCAGGTATATTGGGCTGTTTTTTTCTTTTCTTGTAACACCATTTTCTGTCTTTAGTATCAAGGTAATGCTGGCCTTGTAAAATGAGTTTGGGAAGGAATAGTGTTAATTCTTTTTTAAATATTTGGTAGAATTCTCCAGTGAAACCATCTGCTACTGGGCTTTTCTGTGTTGGAAGGTTTTTGATTACTGATTCAATCTTCTTACTGGTTATTTTTATGTTCAGGTTTTCTATTTACTCATGATTCAGTCTTGGTAGGTTGTATGTTTCTAGGAATTTATCTATTTCTACTAGGTTGAATTCTACTAGGCTTGATTCTTCTTAATCCATCTAGCTTTGTGTCAGTGTCTATATATTTGATAAAGCAGATACCTCTTCTAGTCTTTATAGACTGTTTTTGTCAGGGAAATACTTTCTATTGCTGCTTCCTGGATCTTGGGGCTGCTTCTGGTATTGTAGTCAAGCAGGATGATCTGGATCACATGGGTACTGCTGGGTCTGCAGCTAAGTCCCTGGTTGGCATGCTTGTTCCTGGAAGCAAATTCGGGCATAGTTCCTGCTGGATCTCCAAGTGGATAGGACTGCCTCAGGATCACAATTCCATGGGTCTGGATCCAGGTCAAGGGGCTGCTTATGGGTCTGCATTTGTGTGTGCATACAGCGAGCCTGTGGTGTGGAGGGGTGTGATTCCTACTGGGCTTTTGGGTGGGCTCCCACTGTGTCCATGAGCAGTTCCCTGAGTGGGCAAGACTGCCTCTGGGACTGTGGTAGAGCAGGGCAGGAGCCAGGACATAGGTTTGTTTCATTGTCCACAGTCAGGTACATTGTTGTTGGGCCTACTACCAGGGGCATGGATGAGTATAGCTCCTGCTGAGACCCTGGGGAGGCAGGACTGCCTCTAGGACCACTGTAGAGTGGCTCTGGAGATGGGTTACAGGGCTGCTCCTGGATCAGCAGCCAGGTCCATGGTCAGCAGGCTTGTTATTAGGGGGTACAGTAGGGCATGGCATCTCCCAGGTCCCTTGGAGGATGAATGGTGGCAGGACCACAGACAAATGAGACTGGAGCCAACTCCACAGAGTTACAGGGCTGCTTCTGGGTCTGCAGCCCAGACCATGATTGGCATGTCTGCCACTAAGGTACAGCCCCACTCTCAAAGCAGGCCTCCTTGGTCTTGAGCTCCACTGGCAGTTAACAACCTCCTATCTAGATCCCAAGACACCCACAAAGGTGTTTTTGTCCATGGATGACTGCCAAATTGTTGTTTCTGTGAGGAAGGAGAGGGCTGGGACTTCCTATTCTGCTGTCTACTGATGTTACCTGCATGTTGCCTTTTTTAGCCACACCTACTTCCCTCTTGACCCTTCCAGAATGGCTGTATTGTTTTTCAGTAATGTTTGGATGATTCGTTTGCTCTACATCCTTACCAGTATTTGCTGTTGTTATTATTTTTTATTTTAGCCATCTAATAGATGTGTAGTGATATCTCACTGTGGTTTTAATTTGCTTGTCCCTAATTGCTAATGGTGCTGAACTTCTTTGCGAATTCCAGTGGAGGCGAGTGTGGGCACCAGCTTTCAGAGATAGGTAAATTAAAAGCCAGACCCTCAAGCAGCAGCTAGAAAAATCAGAGTGCTGGATGTGTAGTCCAACTTCTTCCAGGGTAAAGCTGGAATCTTGGTTATTTTCACTGGAGCAAGCCAGGAGGAGGAGCCATGGGAAATGTCCAATGGCCCATTCAAGCTTCCAGGGGACTAGTAATTGCCTGCCCTTTCAGCTCCCAAGTGTAGGATAGTTAAAAGCCAGCCACTAGGGCTAGCAGCTGGAAAAGTCAGGAAATTAGATGTGTAATCGCATCCCTACCAGGGAGAAACTGGGAGCTGGGCTTTATTGCCTTGCTTGTTCTGTGCCGAGCCAGGGGAAAGAAGAGAAGGAAGGGTCTACTATTCCTATTTTTCTGAGTTTTTATCATGAATGGGTGTTGAATTTTGTTAATTTTTTTTGCATTAATTACTATGGTCATGTGAATTTTCTTCTTTAGTTTGTTCATTTTGTTAATTACATTGATTGATTTTTGAATATGGAAACAGGCTTGCTTCCCTGGAATAAATACCACTTGGTCATGGTATATAATTCTTTGTATATATTACTGAATTGTATTTGCTAATTGTAAGGTTTGTTTTGTTTTGCTGAGGAAGATTAGCCCTGAGCTAACATCTGTTGCCAAACTTCCTCCTTTTATTTTTGCTTGAGGAAGATTAGTGCTGACCTAAAATCTGTGCCAATCTTCCTCTACTTTATATGTGGGTCACTGCCACACTGTGGCTGACCAGTGGCATAGGTCCACACCTGGGATCCAAACCTGTGAATCCCGGGCTGCTGAATCAGAATGCACCAAACTTAATGACCACGCCAGGGGGCTAGCCCCAAGGATTTTTAAATCTATTTTAATTAGGCATATTGGTCTGTTTTTTCCTCTTTTTTTGATACTTTTGTCCCCCAGTTTTGATCTCAGGTAATACTAGCTTCATAAAATGAATTGAAAAGTGTTTCTCTTCTATTTTCTAAAAGAGATTGTGCAAAATAGGTGTTACTTCAAATAATCTCTTGGTAGAATGCCCTGAGCTTGGAGATTCCTTTTTTTTTGGAGTTTTAAAATTATAAATTGTGTTCCTTAATAGTTATAGGGATATTCAAATTGTGTATTTCATATCGGGTGAACTGTGATACTTTGTGTCTTTTTGAGGACGTAGTTCATTTTGTCTAAGTTGTCAAATTTGTGTGTACAGCTGTTTTTAGTATTCCTGATTATCCTTTTGACATCTGTAGGGTCTGTAGTGATGCTCTCTGTTTAATTCCTCACACTAGTAATTTGTGTCATCTTTTTGGTTTTTTGTCAGTTTTATGAGAGATTTGTCAATTTTATTGATCTTTTCAAAGAACCAGTTCTTTGTTTCATTGATTTACTCTATTGTTTTTCTGTTTTCAAGTTCTTGATTTCTGCACTTATATTTATCTCTTTCTTTCTGCTTGCTTTAGGTTTATTTTGTTCTTATTTTTCTAGGTTCTTAAAGTGGGAGATGACATTATTGACTTGGGACTTTCTCCTTTTTTCTAATGTATGCATTTAGTGCTATAAATTGCTGTGTTAACATTGCATTGACTGTGTCCTACAAATTTTCATATGCTGTATTTTCATTTTCTTTCAGTTCATTGTATTTTTAAATTTCTCTTGAGACTTCTTTGATCGGTGGATTATTTAGAAGTGTGTAGCTTAATTTCCATGTTTTAGGAGATTTTTCTCTTTCTTTCTTTTACTGATTTTTAGTTTGATTCAATTGTGGTCAGAGAACACTCTTTGTATGATTTAAATTGTTTTAAATTTGTTGGAGTTTGCTTTATGGCCCAGGATATGATCTATCTTGGTATGTGTGCCATGGACACTTGAAAAGAATGGGTATTCTGTTGTTGTTGGAAGGAGTGTTCTATAAATGTGGATTAGATATTGTTGTATGATGATGTTGTTGAGTTTTTCTATGTTGTTGCTAATTTTCTAATTGTTCCATCATCTGTTAGAGAGGGGTGTTGATGACTCCATCTGTAATTGTGGATTTGTCTATTTCTCCTTCCAGTTATATCAATTTTTGCTTCACATATTTTGCAAATTTGAGATTTGTGTATACTCATTTAGGATTACAGATCTTCCTTAACTTATAATGGGGTTATGTTCCAATAAACCTATTGTTAAGTTGAAATTATCATAAGTCAAAAATGCATTTAATACATCTAACCTACCAAACACATAGCTTAGCCTAGCCTACCTTAAATATGTTCAGAAGACTTACATTAGCCTACAGTTGGGCAAAAATTATCTAACACAAAGACTATTTTATAATAAAGTGTTGGCTATCTCATGTGATTTATTGACTACTGTACTGAAAGTGAGAAACAGAATGGTTGTATGGGTACAAAATGGTCATAAGTTTGTTGGGTGTTTACCCTCATGATCACGCGGCTGAGTGGGAGCTGCAGCTAGCTGCCACTGCCCAGCATCAGAACAGAGTATTGTATCACGTCACCAGCTGGGGAAAAGACCAAAATTCAAAATTTGAAGCATAATTCCTACCAAATGCATATCATTTTCACACCATCATAAAGTTGAAAAATTATACATCAAACCATAGTGAATTGGGGTACATCTGTACTATGTGGGGCTCTATTTACTTATAAATTTTTATTATTTCAAAGGACTTTATTTTTCAGAGAAGTTTTAGGTGCACAGCAAAATTAAGCAGCAGTTAGAGAGATTCCCATATAATGCCTGCCCCTACACATGCATAGCCTCTCCCATTATCAACATCCCCATCAGAGTGGTACATTTGTTAAAAACCCAATTAACCTATATTGACACATCATTATCACCCAAAGTCCATAGTTTACATTAGGGCTCACTCTTGGTATTATACGTTATATGGGTTTGGACAATTGTGTAATGACATGTGTCCACCATTATAGCATCGTATAGAGGAGTTTTGCTGCCCTAAAAATGCTCTGTGCTTCACTGAGTCATTCCTTCCTCCCCACTAAGCTCTGGAAACCACTGATCTTTTTATTGTCTCTATAGTTTTGCCTTTTCCAGAATGTCGTTTAGTTGGAATCATACTGTATGTAGGCTTTTCAATTTGGCTTCTTTCATTCAGCAATATAGATTTAAGTTTCCTCCATGCCTTTTGGTGGCTTGATAGCTCATTTCTTCTTAGTGCTGAATAATATTCCATTGTCTGTATATACCACACTTTATCTGTTCACGTACTGAAGGACATCTTGGCTGCTTCCAAGTTTTGACAATTATGAATAAAGCTGCTGTAAACATCCCTGTTCAGGTTTTTGTGTGGACATAAGTTTTCAACTCCTTTGGGTAAATACCCAGAAGTGTAAATATTGGGTTATATGGTAAAAGTATTTTAGTCTTGTAAGAAACCGCCAAACTGTCTTCCAAAGTGCCTTACTATTTTGCATTCCCACCAGCAATGAGTGAGAGTTCTCATTGCTCCACATCCTCACCAGCATTTGGTGTCAGTGTTCCAGACTTTTGTTCATTCTAATAGGCATGCAGCGGTATTTCATTGTTGTTTTAATTTACATTTCCCTGATGACATGAGATGTGGAGCATATTCATATGCTTGTTTGCTATCTGTATGTCTTCTTTGGTGAAGTATCTGTTAAGATCTTTGGCTCACTTTTAATCAGGTTGTTGGTTTTCTTATTGTTGTTTTAAGAATATTTTGTATGTTTTGAATAACAGTCCTTGTGCAGATGTGTCTTTTGCAAATATTTTTTTCTAGCCTGTGGCTTGTCATTTCATTGTCTTGACAGTGTCTCTCACAAAGCAAAACTTTTTAATTTTAATGAAGTCCATATTATCAGTTCTTCCTTTCATAGATTATGCCTTTGGTGTTATATCTATAAAGCCATTACCAAACCCAAGGTCAACTAGATTTTCTGCTGTGTCATCTTCTAGGGGTTTTATAGTTTTGCATTTTAAATTTAGGTCCATGATCCACTTTGAGTTAGTTTTTTTGAAGTGTGTATGATTTGTGTCTAGATTCTTTTTTTTTTTTTTTTGTAAGTGTATGTCCAGTTGTTCCAGCACTGTTTGTTGAAAGACTGTTTTCTATTATATTGTCTTTGTACCTTTATCAAAGGTCAGTTGGCCATATTTATGTCATTCTATCTCTGGGATCTCTATTTTATTCCTTTGATCTATTTTTCTGTTCTTTTGTCAATACCATACTCTCTTGATTATTGTAGATTTATAGTAAGTCTTAAAGTTGAGTAGTCTCAGCCCTCCCACTTTGTTCTCCTTCAATATTGTTTTGGCTATTCTGGATATTTTGCTCCACTGTATAAACTTTAGACTCAGTTTGCAGATATTCACAAAGTAAGTTTCTGGTATTTAAAACACTGGTTTCTGTGTCTTCTCAGTTCTGCTGTTGAGCCCATCCACTAAACTTTTTATTTTGGTTTTTATGTATTTCAATTATAAAATTCCATTTGGTTCATTTTTTTTTTGAGGAATATTATCCTTGAGCTAACATCTGTGCCCATCTTCCTCTGTTTTATATGTGGGACACCTGCCACAGCATGGCTTGATAAGCAATGTGTAGATCCACACCCAGGATCCAAAGTGGTGAACCCCAGGCTGCTGAAGCAGAGCTCATGAATTTAACCGCTACACCACAGGGCTGGCCCCCATTTGGGTCTTTATTGTATCTTATTTTGTTTGCTAAGAATTTCTGTTTCCTTGTTGAGGCTTTCTATTTTTTTGTTTGGTTCAAACACGTTTGTACTTTCTTGTTGAAGCATCTTTGTTATGGTTTTGAAAAAATCTTTGTCAGATAATTCTAATATTTCTTTTATATTAGTGTTGGCATGTATTTATTGTTTTTTAATTAATTTTGAGAACTTTTTCTTGGTATGATGAGTGATTTTCTGTTGAAAGCTGAATATTTTCATATTTTATTGTAAGATCTGGATCTTATATAAACCTTCTGTTTTTGTTGGCTTTTCCTAACACCATTCTGGCAAGAAAAAGGGGGCTCTGCCTTGTTACTGCCTGATATAGGTAGACTTTACCTCCTTGACAGCTGGTGGACAGGGGCTCCTTGTCACCTCTGGGCGAAGATGGAAGTTCTGGTTTCCATGTGATCTCCCTTGGACTTAATTTTAATAATACACACACTTTAAAAATTACTTTTCTTATATTGTACCTATAGGGCCTTCTTTCAAGACAGAGCAAGTCTGGAGCTGCTGCCCAAAGAGCTGGATTTCATTTAGATCCCACTGCTACTTTGTTTCTGCTAACAACAGAAACTGGAGTGAGAGTGAGAAGCGCTGCTCAGAAATGAATGCACACCTGCTGGTGATCACCACCAAGGAAGAGGAGGTACTTTCGAATCGATAATGGAGTCGGGAGTCCTGTCTGGGTTTCGTACACCTCTCTTGTCTCAGGAGGAAGTTTTCATGGTTTTAGGGTATTGGTGCTGTTGCAGAAGGCTTTCAATAAAATAGAGAGGAAAGACTACCTAAGTCTATACCTTCCACAGCTTCTTCCTGCTTCCATAAAAATAACCTCCCGCCAAATAAATTGGGGCATTTAAAATATATTACATGAGGTTTGAGTGGAAGGGTGAAAATATTTCCATCTGAAATATCAGTTTACTATTTTTCAAATTGTTATAAATTATTTTAAAATGTGAATGTGTTATAAATTATTAAGTATTTACAAGAGAAGGGGTATTACATCAAATAGGGACATAAAGTTCAATCATGAAGAGTCACAATCAACAACCAGAAATACAGTTAAAGAATCTCCAAAGTTATGAAAGGAAAATGATTTAATCTGCAAAAATTTTCTTATGTGTAACTTTGAAGAATACCATCTCTTAGTGAAGATAAGAGAGGAAGTGAGTCTGAGATGACAATTCATTATGAATATGGAGAGAAATGACTCCCATATGTATTGATCTTGCTATATTCTGAATGTCTGTATCCCCTCCAAATTCATATGTTGAAATCCTAACCCCCAAAGGTGATAGTATTAGGAAGTAGGGCCTTTGGGAAGTGCTTAGGTCATGAGGGGGGAACCCTCATGAATGGGATTAGTGTTCTTATAAAAGAGACCCCATACAGCTACCTTGCGCCTTCTACCATGTGAGGACACAGGGAGAATGCACCATCTGTGAACCAAGAGGAGAACCTTCACCCGAACATGCTAGTACCCTGATCTGGGATTTACATCCTCAAGAACTGGGAGAAATAGATTTCTGTTGTTTATAAGCTACCAAGTCTGTGGCATTTTGTTATAGCAAACTAACAGACTAAGACAAACATCATGCTCACAGGTGATGTCTTTTATCCTGTGCTGCTCAGCCAGAGAAGACCTAGGTTCCTGGGCATGGCTCCCATGTAGCTCTTCTTCGATCCTCTCCTTTTCTTCTCCCTAAGAACATGAAGAACTCAATTCTACCTGAATACTCTAAAGGTTATAACTCTTTTCTTTTCTTCCCACAGGATTTTATCACCCAGAAACTACCTGTGAAAAATGTTTATTATATAGGGCTGTCAGACCCAAAGGGGAAAAGACAATGGCAATGGGTTGATCAGGCACCATACAACAAGAGTATAACGTGAGTATAGAGTTAGATAAAGGAAACCTCAGTCCTGGCTCATGCAGGGATTTTAGGGTGCTCCAACTAGGAGCTATTGAAATAAAATAGCTCACTCTTCTTTTAACTCTTGGGTACTAGGTTAAATAATTGCACTTATTATCTTGTTTAATCATCACAAGAACTCTGAGGCACATAGTATTATTTTTTCTACTGTAGAGATGAAACTCAATTTAGAGTTTGATAACTCAGCGAAGTTTATCCAGTGGCAACAATGGTCCTCAGATGCAGGTCTATTTGACACCAAAGTCTGTGCTATTAACCACTGCCTTTCTATCTCTAAATATAAGGAAAATTCATGTGAGTTAAGATGATAACCAGTTATTAAGATTAATATCTCATAAAGCAAATAAGCTAAATTCTGATACTTATATCATCATATTTATGTAGGTCTTTAAAAACTTTTAAGTACATTAGTACATGTTAGTACATTACCATCTTTGATCCTTATATCAACTGTGTGAAATATATGGGGATATTACTCCTGTCTCTGTTTTTTAGTTATGAAAAGTGAGAATTAGGGAAATTAAATTACTTTCCCAAGATAACAGTGATAGTAGCAGATTCAGAGATTTTAACTAGTTCTTCAGACTCCAAAAGCAGTGCATAAAAAAAGAAACAAAATTCATTCGTACTTGAGACCAGGATGAAATCTTTACATCATTTTAAGGGAGCATATGGACTGACGGTGTTCTGGAAACAGGACATAAATATGCACAAATAGAAGAGAGCCTCTGGGATCTGCTGGGAAAATGTTTAATGCAATAAAATGTCACAATACTGTGTGACATAAGCACAATTTTCAAGGGAGATGGCAGAGATACAGATGGAGGAAAAACTTCAGGAAAAGTGGAGAAAGAATGATTTGGGCATACCTGACTTTGACTTCCATACAGTTCAACCCCAGCCCCCTCCCTTGCTGTCTCTAACCCTTTTCAAAGCACTGTTTTGACAAACATCCTCATCATTTCTCCCTTTCAGATTCTGGCACCCAGGTGAACCCAGTAATCCTAGTGAGCGTTGTGTTATCCTAAATTATGCATCAAAACAATGGGGCTGGAACGATGTCTATTGTCATGGAGCTCAGACTTCAGTTTGCAAGATGACGAAGATCTACATATGAAAGGAACATTCTTCATGAGCAAGTGGTTCTGTTGGTGTCCACTATTATAGAGATAGCTAATTTGTTCTTTTTATTCATGTGTGAGTCTTGTAAAAGAGATCTCCTTTTCAATTTTTCAGTAGCCTGTCATCTATTCTACTTATAGAATCAGTGCACAGATTCAATCATTTAATCTTTCATGAAATGAACATACATTGAACATTTTCCATGTGTAGAGACTATACTGGAAAGCCCCGTTGCAGACAAATGAAGGGAGTGTGAGCCTCCTTTCCTAATTTTGTCTGATTGCTAAAGGCTTAGATACTGATATAATTATATGATGTGATTCCTCCATCTGTCTGAATTTTTCTCTTTATGGGTTAGTCAAAAGCAAAATAATCCCAACCGTTACTTTACATTTCTCTCAGACAGATTAATTACCTTTAACTGAAAGCATATAATGTAGCAGTTGGAATATAATACACATCCATGGAAGACAAGTTCTAGCTTTGGCCCAGTGGATTCTTTGGGCTTCTCAGCATTCTCTGTTCAGTCTTGGCCTGTCGTTTAACATCAGGGTAGGCAAAGGGAAATCAGAAATTGAGCATTAGAGATTTAGAATTAGAGAATTAGAATTAGAAATTATTTCTAGTCAGTTGACATAGCTTTATGTTCATCAGGTATTCTGGTAATTTTTCCTTTGCTTCATTCAGTTTATAGTTTCTATGTGTGGGTTGCCACTCAAATGGCCCTTGATTTATTTGCATTTCCATTTTTACTAAAGTTCTTACAGATCATTTTCTTTCTACTACAATATAAAATATGCCATATTTACAATAAAGTCTGTAATTCATTGCCTTAGTGTGATAATTATAATTGATTATGATAAAGCTGATTCTCACCATGGCTATCTATTGAGACCTGGGATTGGGCCCTGATTATCTTTTTTTTTTTTTTTTTTTTTTATTAATGTTATGATAGATTACAACCTTGTGAGATTTCAGTTGTACATTTTTGTTAGTCATGTTGTGGGTACACCACTTCCCCCTCCGTACCCTCCCCCCACCCCCCTTTTCCCTGGTAACCACCGATCAGATCTCCTTATCAATATGCTAATTTCCACCTATGAGTGGAGTCATATAGAGTTCGTCTTTCTCTGACTGACTTATTTCGCTTAACATAATGCCCTCGAGGTCCATCCACATTGTTGTGAATGGGCCAATTTCGTCTTTTTTTATGGCTGAGTAGTATTCCATTGTGTATATATACCACATCTTCTTTATCCAATCATCAGTTTCTGGGCATGTAGGCTGGTTCCACGTCTTGGCTATTGTAAATAATGCTGCGATGAACATAGGGGTGCAACGGACTCTTGAGATATCTGATATCAGGTTCTTAGGATAGATACCCAGTAATGGGATGGCTGGGTCATAGGGTATTTCTATTTTTAACTTTTTGAGAAATCTCCATACTGTTTTCCATAGTGGCTGTACCAGTTTGCATTCCCACCAACAGTGTATGAGGGTTCCTCTTTCTCCACAACCTCTCCAACATTTGTCGTTCTTGGTTTTGGATGTTTTTGCCAATCTAACGGGGGTAAGGTGATATCTTAGTGTAGTTTTGATTTGCATTTCCCTGATGATTAGCGATGATGAACATCTTTTCATGTGTCTATTGGCCATATTCATATCTTCTTTTGAGAAATGTCTGTTCATGTCCTCTGCCCATTTTTTGATCGGGTTGTTTGTTTTTTTGTTGTTAAGCAGTGTGAGTTCTTTGTATATTATGGAGATTAACCCTTTGTCGGATAAGTGGCTTGTAAATATTTTTTCCCAATTAGTGAGCTGTTTTTTTGTTTCAATCCTGTTTTCCCTTGCCTTGAAGAAGCTCTTTAGTCTGATGAAGTCCCATTTGTTTATTCTTTCTATTGTTTCCCTCAACTGAGGAGTTACAGTGTCCGAAAAGATTCTTTTGAAACTGATGTCAAAGAGTGTACTGCCTATATTCTCTTCCAAAAGACTTATTGTCTCAGGCCTAATCTTTAGGTCTTTGATCCATTTTGAGTTTATTTTGGTGTGTGGTGAAAAAGAATGGTCAATTTTCAATCTTTTGCATGTGGCTGTCCAGTTTTCCCAGCACCATTTGTTGAAGAGACTTTCTTTTCTCCATTGTAGGCCCTCTGCTCCTTTGTCGAAGATTAGCTGTCCATAGATGTGTGGTTTTATCTCTGGGCTTTCAATTCTGTTCCATTGATCTGTGGACCTGTTTTTGTACCAGTACCATGCTGTTTTGATCACTGTAGCTTTGTAGTATGTTTTGAAATCGGGGATTGTGATTCCGCCGGCTTTGTTTTTCTTGCTCAGGATTGCTTTAGCAATTCGCGGTCTTTTGTTGCCCCATATGAATTTTAGGATTGTTTGTTCAATTTCTGTGAAGAATGTTCTTGGGATTCTGATTGGGATAGCATTGAACCTGTATATTGCTTTAGGTAGTATGGACATTTTAACTATGTTTATTCTTCCAATCCATGTGCAAGGAATGTTTTTCCATCTCTTTATGTCATCGCCTATTTCTTTCAAGAAAGTCTTGTAGTTTTCATTGTATAGATCCTTCACTTCCTTGGTTAAGTTTATCCCAAGGTATTTTATTCTTTTCGTTGCGATTGTGAATGGGATAGAGTTCTTGAGTTCTTTTTCTGTTAGTTTATTGTTAGTGTATAGAAATGCTACTGATTTATGCACGTTAATTTTATACCCTGCTACTTTGCTGTAGTTGTTGATTGGGCCCTGATTATCTTGATGTAACTGAGTAATTGCATTTTTCACTTGTTTCCTGACTATATCTAAAGCCGAATTATTTTTATACAGATCTGATCTTATCTACTATATGTAGAATTTATCAGTTTACTTCCCAGAGAACAACTTACGTAATAAATCTGGGAGAATTCTGGGGGAACTTTATTTAGAATGAACTTTTCCCACTATTATTTCAACAATATGGGGATGGAATGAAGGAAGGGCAGAAAAAGCCACTTCACTACATGCCTTTGATTTTCAGAATAGACGGTGTGCTTGAACTGCAGCGAAATGGAGAATGGTGATATTAGTCAGTACTGGAACTTTTCTCTTCCCTTACATTTTATGAATATGATTCGGAACTTATTTTCTTTAAGTTTCCCCAGAGCACCATTAAATCAAGATTGTGTGAAACAGATTTTATGTATTTTTTGTTTAAAGAGTAAAATAAAATGACGAAGTATCCAACTAACTCCAATTTATAAAAAGAATTGTGAAAAATAATAAAATTGTTTCAAGTCATTAAGTTTTGAGGTGGCTTATTATTCAGCAATGTATAACTGGAACACTTTTGAATTACATTACAGTTTTGAACCAAGATTCTACAAAATAATGAAAGATGCTCAATCACATTGCTGTCTCTAAAAAGATTAGTAATAATTTTAAAATGAGAGTATGTTAATTTTACCATCAGTGAGTAAAATGCAGAATTAAAGTGTTCATTTTTTATATCATTTAATTCCTATTCTTATATAGTGGGTATATTATATTACATCATAGGTATGTGGTTTTTAAATAAATAAGTGTTCAAAATTAAGTATGTGTATACTAAATTTTTTTCCTACTATTAAGGATATGTAATCAAAAATTGTTTTGAGATCACTATTCTAGAAGATGGGTCTTAAAATGCTTGGTGAAAGTTTAGGTAAATGTTCTATTTAAGTTAAAAGAAAAAGACAGGCTACATACAGAAATATTTGAAGAAAGTATGTTTGTGTGTTGGTTTATTTGGCAGATATAGTTAAGTCTACAAATGAAATATGTCAGAATTTTAGCGTCTATATTCATCTTTATAGTTACTATTGAAAACAAATAAACATGTAAACAAGTAAATCTACCAATGCTTCAAGCTCTTTTGGTCCACCTCCCACTTAGTAAATGGAAGAGAAGGCAGGAACTCTGTGGGATGTCCGGTACTGGGGAAAGTACTTCTGCCCGTGGGAATTAAATTTTTTTATTTTTTAAATTTTTTCCTTCTTCTCCCCAGAGGCCCCCCAGTACATAATTGTATATTTTAGTTGTGGGCCCTTCTGGTTGTGGCATGTGGGATGCTACCTCAGCATGGCTGGATGAACAGTACTAGGTCTGCACTCGGGATTCGAACCTGCAAAACCCTGGGCCACCGAGGCAGAGCACACGAACTTAACCACTTGGGCATGGGGCCAGCCCCTGTCCTCTGGAATTAAAATGATCAACCTGGATGATTTCTCTGAAGGCGAGAATCTCCTGACAGCTGACAACTCTTCAGGGTCTGTTTATGTTAATTTTGCTTAGATGATCTTAATACTGAAATATGGATTAATAGTTCTGTCTTTGCCAATATGGAAATCATCAATGGTGCACACTTTGTCAAAGATGAATTCGATGACTCAAGGATAGGAAAAATAATGTGACAATTCACCTGTATTAAGCCAAATGTTCAGTATAAACGTTTGATTAAATTAATCATATTCTGTTCACAGAATGAAATGCTCTGTAGCAGTTAAAATTGTTGCAAATGGGATTTTACAATAAAGAACCAGTATTGAGGACTGTGGTGCATGTTGTTGGTCTATTCATCCCTTCTTCCTTACAAACGAAACTTCAGTCTTGTTTAGAGAGTCACTTTCCTTCGTGCAGCCAAGGTGCCTTGGGATGCTGACCTCACATTCAGCCCTGTGGGTTGGTACTGAATAATCCAAGGCAATCAAAACAATCACCCTGCAGGTTTGCTTAGCAGTAGGCACAAACTGCAAGTCATGAATTGCCCCTCCTCGTTTTCAGAGGAATCAAGGAGCTAATCTTCCTCTCTCAAGGAATATGAACAGAGAAATGTATAGTCCTGCTTGCTACTGATAGTCATTCTGTGACGATGAGGGGAGCTAGCCTTCAGATGACAGGAACTGTGTGGATAGCAGAGTAGAGCAATGGAAATACCCTCTTTTCTTAAGGCTATGGTTGAACCACTGAGTCAACTATTCCTGAAGCACATTCTACTCCCAGTTTCTAATAATAACAGCTAAAAATTTCCTGATTAAGTCCAATTAAATTTTGACTGATATTAGAAAGCATAGTATTTGTAGTGAACAAACTTTATTGAAGTTTAATTTATGTACAGTTCTAAACTAACATGTTCAGCTAACATATTCAGAGTAGAGTTGAGGGATTTTGACAAATGTATGCAAATCTGTAACCACCATGCTGATGGGGCTTCAGGCAGGCTGCCCCAAAATATGTTGGCATATTGATTATTTTGAATTAAAGCTATGTAGGAAACAGCCAATGCAAAAGGTCACTCTGACCCTTTTTTGTCCTCCCGAAAGCAGGAAATAAATCTCCCCTGTAAAAGGTATCCTCCCTGTACCAGGAGCAAGAGCCACATCGTTATCACCAGAGATGGGGAATGTGGGACTGAGAAGGCTGTATAAGCAAATCTTGTTACTTCTTTCCTAATTTACTCCTCTAAGCCCAAACTTCTCTCTCTTGTCAACTCTTCACAAATTTATTGTTTCTAAAAGATACAGAGGCTGCCTGCTTTGGTCACTTCTTTGGGCTTCATATTCTTATGGAGCCCTCGTATGTATGAAATTCAATTTGAGTTTTTCCTGTTAATTGGTCTCATGTCAATTTAATTCTTAGACCAGCCAAATGAACCTAGAAGGGTAGAGGAAAACTTTTTCCTCCTCAACAGTGCCAATCAACATAACACACATTGTCATCATTGTAGAACATTGCCTTGTGCCCCCGCCTTAGGAAAGCAGTGATCTGATTTCTATCAACATTTGTTTTTCCAGCTCTAAGATTTCATATGAAAGGAATAATAAAGTATGCTTTTTTCCCTACCTTCCTTTGCTCAATATGTTTGTGACATTCATCCAAGTTTTTTTTTACTTTTTCTGCCATACATTCAATTTTATTGTTGAATTGTATTCCATTTACAAATATATCTTAACTTGTTAACCCATTCTCTTTTTGGTTTGAATCTTTGAGGTCTTTCTAGGTTTTAGCTATTATGCATAAAGCTGCTATAAACCTTCTTTTATATGTCTTTTTGAGGCCATGTGTTTTTATTTCTCTTGGATGTAGATCTAGGAATGAAATGTATCTACCATTACAGTGTCATAAAGAATAGTTTCACTGCCCTAAAAGTCCCTAGTGTTTCACCTATTCATTCCTTTCCTTCTCCCCCATTACCCCTGGCAACCACTGATCTTTTTTCATTTTCTATAGTTTTACCTTTTCCAAATGGTCACATAGTTGGAATAATGTAGTAAGTAGCCTTTTCAGATCGGCTTATTTCACTTAGCAATATGCATTTAAGGTTCCTCCATGTCTTTTTGCAGCTTGATAGCTCATTTCATTTTATTGCTGAAAATTTCCGTTGTATGGATGTACCACAGTTCATTTATTCACCTGTTGAAGAACATCTTGATTGTTTCCAACTTTTGACAATTATGAATAAAGCTGCTATAAACATTCAAGTGCAGGTTTTTGTATGGCTGTGTTTTCTGCTCATTTGGGTAAACACCTAGGAGCACGATTGCTGAACTGTATGGTAAGACTGTGCTCAGCTTTGTAAAAAACTGCCAAGCTATTTTTCATAGTGGTTATATTATGCTGCATTCTCACCAACAATGAATGAGTCTTCCCATTGCTCCATATCCTCATCAGCTTTTGATATTGTCAGTGTTTGGATTTAGCCATTCTAATAAATCTGCAATGTGGTATCTTGTTTTAATTTGCAATTCCCTAATGACAAATGATATTGAATATCTTTTCATAAGCTTACTTACCATCTATATATCTTCTTTGGTGAGGTGTCTCTTCGGATCTTTTGCTCGTGTTTTAATTGAGTTGTTTGTTTTCTTATTGTGAATTTTAACAGTTCTCTGTAAATTTTGAATACAAGTTCTTTATCAGATGTGTCTTTTGCAAATATTTTCTCCCAGTCTTTAGCTTATTTTTTCATTCTTTTTTTGTTTAAAAGATTTTATTTTTCCTTTTTCTCCCCAAAGCCCCCTGGTACATAATTGTATATTTTTAGTTGTGGGTCCTTCTGGTTGTGGCATGTGGGGCACCACCTCAGCATGGCTAGATGAGTGGTGCCAGGTCTGCACCCAGGATCTGAACCAGCGAAAACCTGGGCTGCCAAAGCAGAGCGTGCAAACTTAACCACTCGGCCACAGGGCCAGCCTCTGTTTTTTCATTCTTTAACAATGCCTTTCACAGAGCAGAAGATTTTAATTTTAATCAATTCCATCTTATCAATTTGTTTTTCATGGATTATACTTGCAGTGTTGTATCTAAAAACTCATTATCAAACTCAAGGCCATCTAGATTTTCTCCCGTGTTATATTCCAGAAGTTTTACAGTTTTGTGTTTTAGTTTTAGGTCTATATTCCATTTTGAGTTAATTTTTCTGAAAGTGTATGATCTATGTCTAGATTCATTTTTTTGCATGTGAATGTCCAATTGTTCCAGCACCATCAGTTGAAAGGACTAGACTTTCTCCATTGGATTGCCTTTACTCCTGTGTCAAAGATCAGTTGACTATATTTCTGTGTGTCTATTTCTGGGATCTATGTTCTGTCCTTGACTTATTTGTCTTTTCTTTCACCAATACCACACTGCCTTGATTAATGTAACTTTATAGTAAGACTTAAAATTAAGTAGTGTCAGTCCCCCAACTTTGTACTTCTTCAATATTATGTTATCTTTTCTAGATCTTTTGCCTTTCCATGTAGGCTTTTTAATCAATGTATTATACCCACAAAGCAGCTTGCTGGGGTTTTGATACGGATTGTGTTGAATCTATGGCTCAAGTCAGGAGGAACTGACATCTTAATAATATTGAGTTTTCCTAACCATGAACATGGACTATCTCTCCATTTATTTAGATCTTTGCTTCATTTCATCAGAGTTTTGCAGTTTCCCTCAAATAGATCTTAACATACTTTGTAACATTTATACCTAGATATTTGTTTTTTTGGTGCTGATGTAAATGGTGTTGTGTTTTAAGTTTCAAATTCCAATTGTTCATTGCTGAAATATAGGAAAGCAACTGACTTTTGTATATTAATGTTATATTCTTCCACATTGCTATAAGGATTTATTAGTTCGAGGAGTTTCTTTTATAAGTTCTTTGAGTTTTTCTACATAGTCATTCATGTCATCTATGAACAAAAACAGTTTTACTTCTTCATTCTTAATTTGTATAGATTTTATTTCCTTTTTTGCCTTTTTGCATCAGCTAGGACTTCCAGTAAGATATTGAATAGGAGTGATAAGAGAGGAAATCCTTGCCTTGTTCCCAATCTTAGGGGAAAGCATCCAACTTCTCACCATTAATTATGATGTTAACTGTTGGTTTTGTAAATGTTCTTTAAGTTGAGAATGTTCCTCTGTGTTCCCACTTTGTTGACAGTTTTTATCATGAATGTTTGTTGTATTTTTTCAAATGCTTTTTCTGTATCTGTTGATGTGATCATATCATTTTTTTCCATTAGCCTGTTGATGCGATGGAGTACATTAATCAATTTTTGAATGTTGGCCTTGCATACATGAATAAATTCCACTTGGCTGTGGTGTATGGAATCTTTTTATACATTGTTGAGTTCAATTTGCTGATGTTTTGTTGATTTTCACATCAACATTCATGAGAGATATTGGTCTGTCATTTTCCTTTTGTGTAATGTCTTTGTCTGGTTTGGGTAATAGGGTAATGCTTGCCTCATAGAATGAGTTAGGAAGTGTTCCTTCTGCTTCTGTTTTCTGGAAGACATTGTAGAGAATTTGTTTCATTTCCTCCTTAAATGATTGGGAGAATTCACCAGTGAAACTATTTGGGCTTGATGCTTTCTGTTTTGGAAGGGTGTTAATTTTTGACTCAATTTCTTTAACAGTTATAAACCTATTCAGATGATCTATTTCTCCTTGTGTGAGTTTTGGTAGATTGTGTCTTTTAAGGAATTGGTTCATTTTATATAAGTAATCAAATTTGTGGGCATAGAGTTGTTCATAATATTACTTTACTATCTTTTTTATCTATGATGTCATTAGTGATAACTCCTTTTATAACTTCTTTTTCACTTCTGATATTAGTGATTTCTGTCTCTTCTTTTTCTTGGTTAGTCTGGCTAAGTGGTTATCAATTTTATTGATATTTTCAAACAATGAACTTTTGTTTTCATTGACTTCTTCTATTTTCTGTTTTCAATTTTCATTGAATCTTTTCTAATTTCTATTATTTTCTTCTGCTTACATTGGATTTAATTTGCTGTTGTTTTGTAGTTTTAAGGTTGAAGCTTAGATGACTGATTTTAGGTCTTTCTTCTTTTCTAATATATTCAATGTTACAAATTTTCTTTAAGCACTTCTTTTGCTGCATCCCATAAATTTTGATAAGTTGTATTTTCATTTGGTTAAAATTAAAAAAAATTTTAGGAGGAATTCCTTTTTTACCCATGTGTTATTTAAAGTGTGTTGTTTAATATCCAAGTATTTTGGGATTTTCCATCTATCTTTAATTTATTGATTTTTAGTTTAATACCACTATGGGCAGACATTGTGTGACTTTATTCCTTTAAACTTGTTTAGGTGTTCTTTATGGCCCAGAATGTGGCCTATTTTGTTGAATGTCTCATGTGAGTTTGAGAAGAATGTGTATTTCATTGTTTTTGGATGAAGTATTATATAAATGCCAATTTAGATCTGGTTGATTGACGGTGCTGTTCAGTTGAATTATATCCTTAATTATCTCAACCTGATGGATCTGTCAATACTAAGAGAGGAGTGTTGCTGTGTCCAACTATAATAATGAATTTGCCTATTTCTCCTAGCAGTTATATCAGGTTTTACTTTTGTATTTTGTATTATCATATTTATATGTTTTGATGCTCTGTTGTTAGGTGCATACATTTTTAGGATTGTTATGGCTTCTTGGAGAGTTGATCTCTTTATCATTACATAATAGTAGACTTTTCAGATTGGTTTCTTTCATTTTATAATATGCATTTAAGGTTCCTCCATGTCTTTTCATGGCTTGATAGCTCATTTCTTTGCAGTGCTAAATAATAGTCCATTGTCTGTATGTACCACAGTTTGTTTATACATTTACCTACTGAAGGACATCTTGGTTGCTTCAAAATTTTGGCAATTATGAATAAAGCTGCCATAAAACATCCCTGTGCAGGTTTTTGTGTGGACATAAATTTTCAACTCCTTCTGGTAAATACCCATGAGTGGGATTGTTGAATCATGTGATATGAATCTTTAATTTCATAAGAAACTGCCATAGTGCTTTACCATTTTACATTCCTACCAACAATGTATGAGAATTTCTGTGGTTCTACATCCTCACCAGCATTTGGTGTTGTCAGTGTTCTGAACTTTGGATATCCTAATAGGTGTGTAGTGGTATCTCATTCTTGTTTTAATTTGTATTTTTAAATGGAGTCCCATAAGTTCCAGAGGCTTATTTCACTCTTTTTTATTATTTTTTCTTTTTGCTCTGCTGACTAGAAAAGTTCTTACTCTTACTTTAAAAAGATGTTTTTACTATTAAATACTAAGCCATAGTATATTGTGGAATAGGTAATATGCAGGAGATTAGGGAATAAATGGAGACCAAAACTGAATGACTTCTCTGGAAGAGATCTGGAAATATATGGAAAGAATCCCAAAGCCAAAGGAAATAGCTGAATTAAAGTATATAAACAGCATATAATGTACACAAATAGAGTATTAATATATACAAAGAGACCTATAGGTCAGAAAAGTAAGCTGATGTAGCAACTGGCTAATCTGGAGAACTGACCTCTGTGATTTATTTGACTATCTCCTTTCTCTCTCTAGAGGATACAAAGATAATATTATGATAAGTCAATAGCTCAAGCAACCTCCTCCAAAACTGCTTGGGATCCTTATTATGGATTTATTATTTTATATTATTCCTCTATTCTTTTCCTTAGCATAGTAATACAACTTTTATTGTTCTTTCAGTGATTATCCTAGACACTAAAAATACATCCTTGATGTATCAAATTTAACTTTGGTGATTTTACTTTCCCAGAGTCATGCAAAGATACTAAAACATTTTGTCCCATTTACTTCTATTTTGACTATTTTTTGCTATTCTCGTTATGTTTTAAAATGATACATTTAAAACTCCTATCTTATTTTATTATTTGATACACAGTATTTTCATGTGAATTTTGCAACATATTTGCCTTTTCCATTGCTTTTCATTTTTTCCTGAAGCTCTGGTCTTTTACATGGGTTAATTTTTCTTGTGTTTGCAGATACCTTTCATGTTTCCTTTGGTGCAGGCCTCCTGATGATGATTTTTCTCAGTTTTATTTATCTCAAAATGTTTTCATTTCCTTTTATATTGAATGATATTTTCAGTGGGTATGGAATTCTAGTTTGGTAATTATTTTTCCCATACCAGTTTGAAGATATTCTTCAATTTCATTGTGTCTTCCATTGTTTAATAGTCAAATGTTGGACTTGTTGCTCCTGTGAAAATAACAGTATTTTAAAGTCTGTCCATTTTAGATTGTTCTCTTTGTCTTTCATTTTAAGCATTTTACTCTCATGTGCCTAAGGGTGTGTGTGTGTTTGTTTATGTTTTTCCTGCTTGAAGTTCATAGGACTTTTTGATTCTAGGTCTTTCATCACTTTTTGAAAATTCAGAGTTAATATCCTTTAAAACATTTCTTCTACCATATTCTTTATGTATTTTTTCATGGATTTGAATTATATGTGTATTTCACTTTGTCATGTCTCTTACTCTTCTAATTTTAAATTGTTACTTCTTTGGGTTTCATTTAGATGTTTTTTTTTTCCTATCTTCCAACTCAGTAATTTTTTTTCTATCTGTATCTAATTTGAGGTGTTTTTGAGTATAAAAACTTTACAACAATAAAATAACCAATTATTAGAATTTTATAATTTTTCTATTATATGGAAAAGGAATCAAGCATTTTCATGCAGCTTCAAGGTATTCTTGGGCCTAATATACAATTTCTTTTTAAAACATGCATTATTGCATAATAACAACACTTAAATAGGTAAACTTTATATTTTTCTTATCTACTTTTAAATGCATTTCAGTTAAAAAGTATGAATTTGTATATAGCCTATAACTGTTTGGGAAATGTTGGTTTATAGGATAATTATGCATTTTTGGGTTATTTAAAATTAAAATACAATGAAATTAGAAGCCCAATATAATGATCAAAATGTACTCTTCTCTAGTTTCTTTTAAAATTGTAAAGCTTTAAATCTGGAATAAAATAGGTGATAATAAATTGACTTTTAATAAGCATGTACAGCATATTGTTTTTTTTAAATAGAGGCTATGATAGTTTACAACATTGTGAAATTTCAGTTGTAAATTCTTATTAGTCAGTCATCTTATAGGTGAGCCCCTTCACCCTTTGTGCCCATCCCCCACTCCCCAGTCCCCCTTCCCCCTGTTAACCACTAGATAGTTCTCTTTGTCCATGTGTCTGTCTATTTTCCACATATGAGTGGAATCATTTAGTGTTTGTTTTTCTCAATCTGGCTTATTTTGCTTGACATAATACCCTCAAGGTCCATCTATGTTGTTGTGAATGGGACGATTTTGTAATTTTTTTATGTCTGAGTAGTATTCCATTGTATATATATATACCATATCTTCTTTATCCAGTGATCACTTCATGGGCACTTAGGTTGCTTCTATGTATTAGCTATTGTGAATAATGCTGCAATGAACATAGGGGTGTATAAGTCTCTTTGAATTGCTGATTTCAAGTTCTTTGAATATCTACCCAGTAGTGGGATGGCTGGGTCATATGGTAGTTCTATTTTTAGTTTTTTGAGAAATCTCCATACTGTTTTCCATAGTGGCTGCACCAGTTTGCATTTCCACTAGCAGTGTGTGAGGGTTCATTTTTCTCTACAACCTCTCCAACATTTGTTATTTTTTGTCTTGGTTATTATAGCCATTCTAATGGATGTAAGGTGATATCTTAGTGTAGTTTTGATTTGCATTTCCCTGATAATCAGTGATGTTGAGCATCTTTTCATGTGCCTGTTGGCCATCTGTATATCTTCTTTGGAGAAATGTCCGTTCATATCCTCTGCCCATTTTTTGATCAGGTTGTTTGATTTCTTTTTTGTTGAGTTGTATGAGATCTTTATATATTATGGAGATTAACCCTTTGTTGGATATATGATTTGCAAATATTTTCTCCCAGTTGGTGGGTTGCCTTTTCATTTAAGTCCTAGTTTCCCTTGCCTTGTAGAAGCTCTATAGTCTGATGAAGTCCCACTTGTTTATTCTTTCTTTTGTTTCTCTTACCTGAGAAGACATGGTGTCCGAAAAGATCCTTTTAAGAACTATGTCCAAGAGTGTATTGCCTATATTTTCTTCTAGAAGTTTTATAGTTTCAGGTCTCACCTTCAAGTCTTTGATCCATTTTGAGTTTATTTTTGTGAATGGCATAAGAGAATGGTCTACTTTCATTCTTTTACATGTGGCTTTCCAGTTTTCCCAACACCATTTGTTGAAGAGAATTTCCTTTCTCTATTGTTCTCAGCTCCTTTGTTGAAGATTAGCTGTCCATAGATGTGTGGTTTTATTTCTGGGCTTTCAGTTCTGTTCCATTGAGCTGTTTGCCTGTTTTTGTACCAATACCATGCTGTTTTGATCACTATCGCCTTGTAGTATATTTTGAAGTCAGGGATTGTGATGCCTCCAGCTTTGTTCCTTTTTCTCAGGATTGCTTTAGTGATTCTGGGTCTTTTGTTGCCCCATGTGAATTTTAGGATTCTTTGTTCTATTTCTGTGAAGAATGTCATTGGGATTCTGATTGGGATTGCACTGAATCTGTAGATTCCTTTAGGTAGTGTGGACATTTTAACTATGTTTATTCTTCCAATCCATGTGCATGGAATGTCTTTCCATTTCTTTAGGTCATCATCAATTTCTTTCAGGAAAGTCTTGTAGTTGTCATTGTATAGGTCCTTCACTTCCTTGGTTAAATTTATTCCTAGAAATTTTATTCTTTTTGTTGTGATTGTGAATATGATTGTGTTCTTGAGATCTCTTTCTGTTAGTTTGTTATTAAAGTATAGAAATGCAACTGATTTGTGTAAGTCGATTTTGTACCCTGCAACTTTGCTGTAATTGTTGATTATTTCTAGTAGCTTTCTGATGGGTTTTTTAGGGTTTTCTATATGTAAAATCATGTTGTCTGCAAACAGTGAGAGTTTCACTTCTTCATTGCCTATTTGGATACCTTTTATTTCCTTTTCTTGCCTAATTGCTCTGGCCAAAACCTCCAGTACTATGTTGAATAAGAGTGGTGAGAGTGGGCACACTTGTCTTGTTCCTGTTCTCAGAGGGATGGCTTTCAGTGTTTCCCCATCGAATATGATGTTGGCTGTGCGTTTGTCATATATGGCCTTTATTATGTTGAGGTACTTTCCTTCTATACCCATTTTATTGAGCATTTTTTATCGTAAATGGATGTTGGATCTTGTCAAATGCTTTCTCTGCATCTATTGAGATGATCATGTGGTTTTTGTTCCTCATTTTGTTAATGTGGTGTATCACATTGATTGACTGTGGATGTTGAACCATCCTGCAGATGTGTCCCTATTATAAATCCACTTGATCATGGTGTATGATCTTTTTAATGTATTGCTGTATTCTGTTTGCCAATATTTTGTTGAGGATTTTTGCATCTATGTTCATCAGTGATATTGGCCTGTAGTTTTCCTTGTGTAGAACTTGTCTGACTTTGGTATCAGGGTGATGTTGGCCTCGTAGAATGTGTTAGGAAGTGTTCCATCTTCCTCAATTTTCTGGAATAGTTTGAGAAGTATAAGTATTAAGTTTTCTGTGAATGTTTGGTAGAATTCTCCAGAGAATCAGTCTGGTCCTGGACTTTTATTTTGGGGGATGTTTTTGATTACTTCTTCAATCTCTTTGTTTGTGATTGGTCTCTTCAGATTCTCTATTTTTTCTTGATTCAGTTTTGGGAGGTTGTGAGAGACTAAGAATTTATCCATTTCTTCTAGGTTGTCCAATTTGTTGGCATATAGTTTTTCATAATATTCTCTTATAATCTTTTATATTTCTGTGGTATCTGTTATAATTTATTCTTTTTAATTTCTAATTTTATTCATTTGAGTCTCCTCTCTTTTTTTCTTAGGGGGTCTGGCTAAATGTTTGTCAATTTTGTTTATTTTCTTGAAGAATCAGCTCCTTGTTTCATTGATCATTTTTACTTTTTTTTGTTTCAATTTCATTTATTTCTGCTCTAATTTTTATTATTTCCCTCCTTCGACTGACTTTGGGCTTTGTTTGTTCTTCTTTTTCTAATTCTCTTAGGTGTAGTTTGAGATTGCTTATTTGAGATTTTTCTTGTTTGTTGAGGTGAGCCTGTATTGCAATGAATTTCCCTCTTAGGACCACTTTTGCTGCATCCCAAATGAGTCGGTATGATGTGTCTTCATTTTCATTTGTCTCCAGTTAATATTTGACTTCTCCTTTAATTTCTTCAATAATCCCTTTTTGATTCAGTAGCATGTTGTTTAATCTCCACATCTTTGCCCCTTTCCCAGCTTTTTTCTTGTAATTGATTTCTAGTTTCATAGTGTTATGGTAGGAAATGATTCTTTATATTATTTCAATCCCTTTAAATTTATTGAGACTTTCTTTGTTTCCCAACATATGGTCTATGCTTGAGAATGTTCCATGCACACTTGAGAAGAATGTGTAACCTTCTGTTTTTGATCGGAGTGTTCTATATATGTCTATTAAGTCCATCTGGTCTAGTTTTTCAATTAAGTCTACAGTTTCCTTGTTGACTGTCCGTATGGATGGTTTATGCATTGGTGTAAGTGCAGTGTTCAGGTCCCCCTGCTATTATTGTATTGTTCTTGATATCTCCTTTTAGTTTTGTCAATAGTTGCTTTATGTACTTTGGTGCTCCTGTGTTGGGTGCATATATATTTATAAGTGTTATGTCTTCTTGGTGGTGTGTCCCTTTTATCATTATAAAATGATATGTCCCTCTTTGTCTCTTTACCTGTTTTGTCTTGAAGTCTACTTTGTCTGATATAAGTATGATGACACTTGCTTTCTTTTGATCACTATTAGCTTGGAGTATCGTTTTGTATCCCTTCTCTCTGAGTCTGTGTTTGCCTTTGGGGCCGAGATGTGTTTCCTGTAGGCAGCATATTGTTGGGTCTTGTTTTTAAATCCATCCTGCTAGTCTGTGTCTTTTGATTGGAGAATTCAATCCATTTACATTTTGAGTGATTGTTGATATGTGGGGGCCCAATGCTGCCATTTTATCGCTAGTTTTCTGGTTCTCTTGCATTTCCTTTGTTTCTCATCCCATGTATTTTGGACTACCAATTCAGTTAGGTAGTTTTCTATGCTGGTTTTCTTAGTTTTCTCCATATTTATAATTTGTGTCTCTTTTCTAATTATGTGTTTAGTGATTACCATGTGGGTTGTATAGAAAATCTCATAGATGAGATAGTCCATTTTCTGGTAGCCTCTTATTTCCTTAGACTAAGCTCATTCTATCCCTTTCCTCTTCCCTTTCTAAGTTGTTATTGTCACATCTTATTTCTTCTTGTGTTTTGAGTTTCTGGTTAAAATGACAAGATTATATTTATTCTTGGTGTTTTTCTTCCTTTTATCTTTAATGTTATAATTAAGCATTTGCTAATTTGTTCTGATGGAGAGCTGCAGTTTTCTGATTTTGTCTATCCACTTATCTCCACGCTCAGGGTTTTGTGAGCTCTTTCCCTTTTTTTTTTCCCAGGTATGAGGGCATCCATGAGGATTTCTTGTATGGGGGTCTTGTGGTGATGAACTCCCTTGACTTTTGTTTATCTGGGAAAGTTGTTATTTCTCCATCATATTTGAAGGATATTTTCACTGGATAGAGTATTCTTGGCTGAAAGTTTTTGTCTTTCAAAATTCTGAATATATCATTCCACTCTCTCTTAGCCTGTAAGTTTTCTGCTGAGAAATATGTTGACAGCCTGATAGGGGTTCCTTTGTAGGTTATTTTCTTTTGCCTTGCTGCCCTTAACATTTTTAATTTGTCATTGACTTTTGCCACCTTTACTACTATATGCTTTAGAGTTGGTCTTTTTACATTGCTAAAGTTTGATGATCTATTGGCTTCTGTCACATGGATTTCTAGCTCCCTCCCTAGGTTTGGGAAGTTCTTAGCTATTATTTCTTGAACAAGCTTTCTGCTCCATTCGCCTTCTCTTCTCTCTCTGGGATACCTATAATCCTCATGTTGCATTTCTTAATTGCATCAGATATTTCTCAGAGTTTCTTCATTTCTTTTTAGTCTTAGTTCTTTCTCATCCTCGAGGTTAAGCATTTCTATATTCCTATCCTCCAGACTGCTAATTCTGTCCTCCATATTCAGCCCTACTGTTCAGGGAATCTAGATTTTTCTTAATCTCATCCACTGTGTTTTTCATCTCCAACATTTCTGATTGGTTCTTCTTTATAGTTTCAAGTTCTTTTGTGATGTAGCTCCTGAACTTGTTGAATTGTCTTTCTGTATTCTCTTTTAACTCATTGAGTTTTTAAATAATATCTATTTTGAATTCTTTGTCATTTATAGATTTCTGTGTCTTCAGGATTGTTTTCTGGGGACTTGTAATTTTCCTTTTATTCTGGAGATTTAATATATTTTTTCATATTGCTCGATGGTGTGTATTTGTGCCTCCACATAGAGATAGAATTTGGTTACTGCTTCCATTTGTTGCCACTAGGGGGAGGAGGCAGGAGCTGTGTAATCTATGCCCACCAGGATCCCTGTCAGCTGTTCCTGACTGAACCTGGGCCACTCCTTTGGATTGCACTGGTCCTGTGGGATCTCCCATCAACTGTGGGAACAATCTCATGGGGGCTTCAGGTTGCTGCTGCCTGCTCCCACACACTCGCCTAGACATGCTCCCTACTTATGGTCTACAGTGGTGTTATGGGCTTTCAAGGCAGCTGGGAGCTTGTTAACTCAGATTCACAGCTCCACTGCCATCTGGTCCTGGATGGCACCAGCTGTTGTGCTTGTTGGTTGGGACCTCCCCACTGAGTCTGAGCCTGTGCCACTCCCTGGGACTGTGGTGGGATTGTGGACTCTCCCACTGGTTGAGAGAGTGATCACACAGGGGCTCAGGGTTCCTCTCTCCTGCTTCCACAGTCCTCCCAGTCTCACTGCCCCTTTGGGGCTGCTGTGCTCCTGTGGACATTTGCAGCAACTGGGGGCACTTTTGCCTAGGCTGCAGATATGCTGCCATCTGTTCCTAGGTCACACCAGCCTTTGAGATTGGTGGGTGGGGCCTCCCCACTGGGATGGAGCCCATCTCTCCCTGGGGTCATGGTGGGACTGTGGACTTTCCCACTGGACCTAGGAGTGATCATGCTAGGGCTCAGGGTTGTCCTTGCCTGCAGTCCCACTGGATCTCACTAGCCCCTTTGGGGCCACAGCAGAGCTATAGGTGTTTAAGGCAGCTGGTGGTTTACTCACCCAGCTGTGCCACGTCTGCTCCTATGTCACACTAGCCTTTGTGCTGGGTGGGCAGGGCCTCCCTACCAAGTCTGAGCCCAAGTCACTCCCTGGGGCTGCAGTGGGACTGTGGATTTTCCCATTGATCCAAAGAGCAATCACGGGGGGCTCACATTGGCAGTCACCTGTTTCTGCAGTTACACTGAGGTGCTTGCCCACCCTCAGGCCCATGGCAGTGCTATGAGCATTTCAGCCTGGAGAGAGTTGCTCACGGGTACTGGGCTGTCTGGGTGCCAGAGAGTTCTCACTATCTCCTCCTCCTCCCTGGGGTTAGTCCATCCACCTTCTGATGTATAGCAGCATGGGTCTCTCAGGCATCCTGAGGTGCTGTGTGAGTATCCTCTGTTGATCATTGAATGTCCATTCAGTTGTAGTTCAAAGGGGAAGAGACAAAGAAAACTGGTCACTCCACCATTTTTCTGATGTCACTCTCTGTACAGCATATTCTTATAAAACCATTATTGAATTTCAAATATATATTTGAAGTTAAAACAATTATTTTTTAAAAATACTTTTCATAACATAATGAGCAGCAAAATTGACTATTAGGAAGGCAAATCTTGTTTTACTCTCCTCAAGTTTTTCAGAATAGGCTTTCAAAGCTTCAGAATTTTGTAAAATATTTTGAATAGTTCAGTCTTTCTGAAAATTCCAGTACTTTCAAAGTACTAGAATTGACAATCTTTAAAATGTCAATTTTATTTTATAAAGTATCAGCTTTTCATTGTAGACTAATAGCAAACATTTTGTAAAGAAATGTAAGAAGGTTAAGATATATTTTATTTGCACTTGAAGAGTTAGTTTCAAAGAAAAGGGCAGCACTGACTGGAGTAAGGAAGTATTTGAGTGTATTTCCTGAAAGGAGTTAAAATGTACACACACACACACTTCAAAAACAAAATTTCAACAGTGAAGCTATTGACTTTTTGCAGCAATACTTGCTTCAGTTTGAGTGAGGGTCATTCTGCTTGAAAATATAATAATTTTAAAATCTTGCCTACCTTTAGTGATCAGAAACGTTTAATGATGCTAACCTCCAGCAGAAATTCTAGTTTGTTCCTCAGGGGTGAGTGAATTCATGGATCACTGGGTCAGGGAATGGTGAGTAAAATGTACGTCCCTAGCTAAAGAGTTTCATAAGTAGTGCCTGGAAATGTAGCAGTTTGTATGGGAGAAAATTTCTCAGTTATTTTCTCCCCCTTTAAGTGGGAGAGGATGGCTAGCGTGGGCTGGAGTTGGATAATTTTCTTCTCTCATGGAAGGCTAGAGCTGGGTGTCATTGGGGATTTCTTTTCTCCCATGTGGAAGGTTAGAATTGAAAAGAGCTCAGTATTTCGCTTTCCCCAGGTCAGTCTGATAATACTCCAGAAGGTTAGGCTTTGCTTAACTAGCTTCTTCTGTGGACAGGCTTATTTAGAATAATAGAGTGCTTTGGCCTCTTTCAAACTGATTCCTTTTCCCCTCACTTTGTTGGAAGCACAAGGAGATTTTTCTCTGATATTTACTGTGAAAACATGGTCAAACTCCTGGAGATAAATTTTCCAAAAGTGTATGGAGGGTACCCCCATGACTGTGTCCCCCTGGAGTTTTTAACTCTCTGAGTTGTCCCCACTGAGGCTCCAGCAATTCATAAATTGCAGTTCAGGTTTTCCTATCCTGGCACTGTTTCCTGCTGCAGCTTCTGCTCATGAGTGCTCTGTGAAGCCGACTCCCTGTGTTGGCCTGTATGTCTCTCCAATCTTGGCGGCAGGGGTTTGCTCTGTGGCCTCACCTCTCTCATGGATCCTAGAAGATTTGTTGAGTTTTCAGTCTCTTCAGCTTTTTGCTTGTAGCTGGGACAGAGTGGCAACTTCCAAGCTTCTTACATGTAGAACTGGAAACTGGAAGTCTTGCTAATGTGTTTTTAAACCCACTTATTGAGTACTTAATTTCAGTTACTGTATTCTTCAATCCTAAAATTTCATTTTGATTCCTTTCTTGTTTCTAATTTTCTGTAGAAATTCTCAATGTTTTCTTTTATCTCTTAGCATATTAAGCATTTTACTTTAAAATCTTAATCTGAAAACTCTATCTTGAACATCATTAGTCTGCTTCTATAATCTATTGTTTCTTTCGATTTTCACTCGTTTTTTTTCTCTTCATGTGTAATTACTTGATTCAGTATGATATATTGTGTATGAAACACTGTACAAATAATTTGATGACTTTTTCTTTCTTTTCAGAGAGGAATTACTTTTGCTTCTTGTAGGAAGCTATGGCACTAGTAATCTTCAATCACCTACATTCATTTTCAGAGATTTAGATGATTTAAGGATGAGCTAGGGGCCGGCCCCATGGCCGAGAGGTTAAGTTCATGTGCTCCACTTTGGCAGCCCAGGGTTTTGCTGGTTTGGATCCTGGGTGTGGATATGGCAGTGCTTGTCAGGCCACATTGAGGTGGCATCACACATGCCACAACTAGAAGGACCCACAACTGAAAAAAAATATACAACTATGTACTAGGGGGATTTGGCAAGAAAAAGCAAAAAAAAAAAAAAAAAGAAAAGAAAAGGATGAGCTGCTAGATACGGGATTGTCAGTCTAATTCTGGCTTGTCCCTACTTCTAGGATGTAAGGACCCACTTCATCTTTATTTAAACCAAATAATAGCAATATATCATTGACATGTATTTTTGATCAAAATAATTATTTAATTTTGTTTTGTAAATAATATATAGTACTAATTTATTTACTTTTTGTTTAAAAAATATCTTAATTTTTGCATAAAAATTAGAAAGACACTTTTTTGTAAAAATAGGTTGTACTTATGTTAAGAAACTAATTTTCAATAAAAATATTATATATACTTTTTGTTATTGTAGTTATGAAAAAAGTTCTGTTAAAGGACCTTAAGCTTTCATCAAAATTTAGAAAGAGTCAGTGGCTCAGAAGAGTTTACTCATCATTTATCTGGATTGATTTCAACTTCCCAACACCTCCACTTCACTACTGCAACCCTCTGTTAAGGGCTAACAAAAAACAAAATAATTTAGGGTTACACAAATAAACTGTTCCACTACTAGTAATGGTGAACTATTTTGTTGTAGACCAAAACTTGTACCAAGAAAAACTGGGAAGACAAAGTTGGTTTCAAAACACTGGGGAGCTATCATGGCACTGAGGACTGAGGCACATGGGGTAGCAACATAAGCTGTAGGATCCGTGAACAATGATCAGCCATTCTTCCCTCTCTCAATTTCTTGGAATTAGGTAATCCTCAAATTCTTGATATAATCCCAGAGAGAGACAAGAATCCCAAGAATGACTTATAGGGAATTTCTTATCAGCCAGTGGCAACAGAAAGCAACAATAATAATCTGATAAATCAAAAATAATCTGATGCTATACGTCTTGTACATCTGGGTTTATAGACCGAGGATATCTTGTACACAATTGTGTGGATCAAATATCTGAGTCTAAATATCTCCTAAAGACAGTGCTTGACACCTACTGTTGACTTAGTTGTCTTTATCTAAACAAGGGAATCAAATTGGGTCTACTTCAATTATGGATACTCATTTTCAAAACAGCAACCCAATGCTGCTTTCTTGGAAAGAGATTTGGTCCAAATTGCTGATTCACCTCTCCTTTAAAAGCCAAATAATAGCAATAGATCATAAAGAGGTATCTTTGATCAAAAGATTTCAATCAGAAACAGAACAATATCCACTTTGACTCTAACTGTATGTGATTTTATTTTTAATCCATGCTAATTATTATCTCCTCCATTGATAGTTTTACTCCTTGGTCAGACTCAAACATCTTACTTTTGTCTGCACATCTGACCTGAGCCTACTCACAGTTCTGCTTTTGCTCTGATTTGCCATTCTCTCTTTAGATTTTTGTTTCATATAATATTTTATTTTAGTGTCTCTCTCCTTTTCGCCTTTGCTCCTAGCATCTCAGTACTTTTTATTCAAAGGGATGCCACTGTAATCTAGAAATGCATTTGGGACAAAGAAATGGAAAGTAGCAAAGAGAATGAAACACAGGGTTGCCAATGGTCAAGATCAGAAAGTGACTAAGAGAGCATATATTGGAGATGAGCAAGGAAGTAAAGAGGTCTTTAAATTGCTTTTCCTCTATGTAGCTGAGGAGAATGTTTTCTTTTCCTGGATCATCAGCTGACTCAGTCCTTAGGTTTGTGTTTCTTCATGTCTAGGAGAACTGGGAACAGACGGTGATGTTTTATAACCACTTCTCCTTCTCCCCTTATTACATCTCCTGGGGAAAATTTTCTGCATTTTAAATTCTGTTCTCAACGTCTATTTCATTATTAATTATAACTATCCTATCACTTTAAAAAAGCCTGTTGAGTTCAGTATTTATATTCATAGTAGATTTTTTTTTTTATTCAAGACTGCTCACTTGAGAATATGGAGATGTTTGTGATGTTAATAGAGAGAAAGGTCTACATTCTAGAGATGGTTGGCAAGGAAGGATTCCCCAAGCTCTTGAATAATGATAAAGAATTCACAAATCCTGCCTCAGATGTTATAGAACTTCAAGCTCTCCCTTACCTAATCAGGGGGATTAAAAAATATTGCTAACCTCTACCCAATATTGGTCTTGATGCAATAAGAATGTTCAATCACTTTTGCAGATAAATTCCAGAATCTTCCGTTTTGCAGTTACATTTCTGAACAATATCCATGAGTCTGTATGTAATTTACTACATCAACTTCTTATCTAAGCCATATGTATTCAATCAGACTTTTGCTCACTCCCTAGGATATGGTTCAACACATAGATGGAGGCTTATATAAAACCCAATGTAAAGGTGGTTAGGTAGCACTTAATTTAATTAAGGTCTACAAATAAATTTCTTTAAGGGCATATAAAATATTCTATTTTGCATGCTCGAATGAATAGAAATCAGAGAGAGAAAATTCACCTCAAGAACTAGAACAATGATCTGAATATTCTTGTCAAAGTTCTCATGAACAGTTTTGGGAATGTTTTTCAGTTTCCTCTTTTATTTTTCATGCTATTTTTAAATCCGGGAAACTTTAGTCCAAACCACAAGTTCTGCCTTGAGATACACTTTATGTTGGAAGTCTCTTGGCCCCATCAGAATGTTCAGCCATTTGTCTCTGATCTCTGGCCTCTTTGAAAGAAGCCAGATCTCTGGGTAACATCTTCAAGGGAGAGAACAAGAGGCTCCTGGACCTTCTGAACATAGGGGCCCACATAATGGTGCAAGAAGGGCAATCTCAGGGTAGAGGTGAGTATTCCTTTGCTCAGTTGTCAGTATACACTTCTACCTATCTCTATCATCTGAGATGATGGGACATTTGCAGAGAAGAGGCAGACAACGGATAGATTGAAGGAATAGAGATTAGACCTCAATAGTAGGGTCATGGGAAATTGAAGGAAGGAATAATTCCTTAGACCCAGAATCACTTGAAAGAATAAGAAACCAAATATTAATACAGTGGTATGAGAGGTGGGAGACAAAAGTGACATTCTGAGAAAGACAGGGAATCAATGGATGAATGTAGTATGTAAGAAGAAGGAATAAGGAAATAGAAATTACAGTTGGCTGAGAGTGAATTTTTCCCAGATTGTTTTGGACTTCAGAGCTACTACCTGGTCATTTATTCTGGGGGAATTTCTAAGCTCTCTTCTTGTTTTGGGTTTTTAATCACTGTGAGATTCTTTGTCTGGTTTCTTCAATGCTCTAAGCTTCTTAGGAACTCTGGCTTCCTTTCCCCCTAGTAACTGCATTTGTCTCGCTGATCTTACAGAGAAAGCAGTATGGTGGTTCCAAGTGAGGCTCTGGTCTGTTGCTCTGATTTCCATAGCACTCATTGCCGCTTGTTTCATTTTGAGCTGTGTGGGTAAGTTCTTCACTGAGGTTCCACTTCTCTTGATCCCTTTCACTTTCATGTTGTATAAAGATTCCCTAATGTATGTTCTCCTTTACACCGTTAATATGTTAGCTCTTACTTGGAATGCCATGCTTTCTGGATTTCTTCTGCTCCTCCTCCATTTTCTCCTCTTCCCCAATCTTTCGATAACTGACTCTGCATCCAGATTTATTTCACCTGGTTTTATTAGTATTTTCCCAGTCATGACCTTACATATGAATGTGTGTTAGTTGTAGACATTCTTTAAAACACCATCTTCCACTACTGGGTTCACTAATGATCACATGTTCTCTAGTCACAAAAGCCCTCTATGGAAAGTGCAATTATAATCGTTTTTATAGTCATAATACTTTAAATTAAGATCTTTGATTTTCATGTGGGAGTCTCTCCCAATATGAGAGGAAAAAGTATTCAAATGAAATATTTGAGATGTAAGAGAATAAAATATTTCTTCCCTGTTCTGTTTGTCATTAAATCAATATTTCAAGCTTACTTTGTGAGAATTCTCAAAGAACTTTTTGCTTTCTAATCTGCAATTTGGTTCTGTATTCACTGGTAAGGTGATTAAAAATAGTTATCAAACAGTCAGGGAGGGAGTAAAAGTGACTTTCTATTCAAATAGGCCATGTTTTAATTCCTTCTGAGATATAAACAAATCTCATTGTCTTTATTAAAACGCAAATAACTATCACCAAAGTTAGATCTGCTCTACATTTCATAGGCAACTGCCAGGGAGAAAAAGATTTAAGAATAGTTATTTCATTAATCAAGGGGAAGCAGATATTCAGGACCCCAAGATAGGCTAAGAGAAAGGTAGAAAGGTTTGCCAGTATTGAGCTTCAGCAATAGAAGGACAAGAAAGAAATGAGTGAAGAATGAAGTCAGACCTGAGATAGAGCAGGTTGTGGTCAAAGTTCACCCTTGAACGTAAAAGTTAGTGTTCATTTGAGACACTGAAATGTCTCTAAATGTTTAAAGGCTTCTCTTGGTTGTTATTTACCCTGTATGTTTATCTGTAGCTACCAGTAGTCAGAAATTTTAGAAAATATCAAAATAACTTGCAAGCTTGCTTCAGAATTATTAAAATTAAGAAGAAGCAGCCAGCCAGTGAATCAACAAATATTTATTGATTATTTTGTGACACTCGCTATTTGAGGTATTTGTGATTAATTGATGTAGAAAACAGAAAGGGTCTCTGTCCTAGAATTATACAGCTTAAAATTCAATGGGGAAAGAGCTAAACATAAATTTGCAGGCATGTAAACAAACAAGATAAATGAATATAAGCAAGCAGTCATTTAGCATGGTCATTATTTGGCTTGCATAGAGAGAAGAGAGTGGTGGTGGTTGGAGTTAAGCCATCTTAGCCCAGATTTATAAAGCATATGGCTCTATAGTAAAAGAATGGATGATACTAACCCTTCTTCTTCCTTCACAGTGACTTATTTTAAATGTGACAGAACTGGCAAAAAGCTGTCTGAACTACAAACACATTATTCAAGTCTAACCTGTTTCAGTGAAGGGACAAGGGTGTCAGGTAAGGTGTTTCAGTGTTTAATCTGACTTTGTCTTTTCTCAGCAAGAGGTCAGAGTTAGCTCAAGATCAGTTTCTTCTTTCTTTCTTTTTTTTTTTCAGTACAGTCTCTGCCTAGATATCTTTGGAATATCATTAAACTTAAATGTTCATATCATGCTCTAGATTTGCCCTCAAAACAATCCTCCTCCAGACTTGATCTCAATAAATCCTACCAACATACACCATGTAGTGTGCTCAACCCATCCCTAGAAATTATAATCCTCTATTCACCCTTATCAAACGGATAAATTTCCCTTTTTGGTATCTAAGATTCCCAGTTAATAATGCCCAACTCCATTCCAAGTATCAGCTTTATTACTGGTCAGTTTGGATCTTGGACCATGGCTCAGGATGAGATTGCTCCCACTCTAAAATGTTGACCTAGTAACTGTATGTGGAGAGTTGGAAGAGTTGAATTTAGAATCATGGTCTGACTCATACTATGTCTAGTGAAAAAACTCAAAGAAAGGCAAAGTGCATGTTTGCAGTGGTCTTTATGGCCTTACTCCTTTCAAGAAAAGAAACCCAAATAAATGCCACATGCTAGCTATTTCAAGAACTAAATAATTCATTCTTCTGCTCTTGTGGAAAACACATGAAAAATAAAGAGAGGACAGACTTTTCTTTGTATTTCCATGAGATGTTTGAATTTTCCCTTTTTTGGTATTTGGCAAGAACATGGTCCATGAAGGTGGTGAAAAATGATTTTCTCTGCCCTCTCTGACCTATGATTTTCTTGACACATTGGGGTTCTTTGGTCAAACAATTGTGGAGGAGGCACTTCTGAGGAGGAAAACGTAATTCTATCAGGACTGTCTTCTTCCCATCTTTTTTTTTTTTAAAGTAATTTTATTGGGGTTATAATGATTTATAACAGTGTATAATTTCAAGTATACATTATTGTTTATCAATTCCTGAATACACTTCATTATGCTCACCCTCAGTAGTCTAATTTTTATCCATCACCATATACAAGTGCCCCTTTGTCTCTTTCGCCCACCCCCCAACCCCCTTCCCCTCTGGTAACCACTAATCTGTTCTCTTTATCCATATATTTGTTATCTTTCACATATGAGTGAAATCATGTAGTATTTGTCTTTCTCTGTCTGGCTTATTTCGCTTAACATCATACCCTCAATGTCCATCCATGTTGTTGCAAATGGGACAATTTTGTCTTTTTTATGGCTGAGTAGTATTTCGTTGTATGTGTGTATATATATATACACACACATATATATATATACACCACATCTTCTTTATCCATTCTTCTGTAGAAGGGCACTTGGGTTGCTTTCACATCTTTGCTATTGTGAATAATGCTGCAATGAACATAGGGGTGCATAAATCTCTTTGGATCATTGATTTCAAGTTCTTTGGATAAATGCCCAGTAGTGGGATAGCTGGATTGTATGGTATTTCTATTTTTAATTTTTTGAGAAATCTCCATACGGTTTTCCATAGTGGCTGCACCAGTTTGCTTTCCCACCAGCAGTGTATGAGTCTTCCATTTTCTCCACATCTTCTCCAACATTTGTTGTTTTTTTGTCTTGGTAATTACAGCCATTCTGACCAGTGTGAGGTGGTATCTCATTGTAGTTTTGATTTGCATTTCCCTAATAATTAGTGATGCTGAGCATCGTTTCATATGTCTGTTGGCCATCTGTACATCTCCTTGGAAAAATGTCTGTTCATGTCCTCTGCCCATTTTTTGATCGGGTTGTTATTTTGTTGTTGTTGAGTTATATGAGTTCTTTACATATTTTGGAGATCAACGTCTTGTCTGAAAAATGACTTGCAAATATTTTCTCCTAGTTGATGAGTTGTCTTTCCATTTTGTTCATGGTTTGCTTTGCTTTGCAGAAGCTTTTTAGTCTAATGTAGTTCCATCAACAACTACAACAAAGTTTCAGGGTACACAATCAATTTAAAAAAATCAGTTGCATTCCTATACACTAACAATGAACTAGCAGAAAGAGAAATCAAGAATACAATCCCAATTACAATTGCAACAAAAAGAATAAAATACCTAGGAAGAAACTTAACCAAAGAGGTGAAAGACCTGTACACTGAAAACTGTAAGACATTATTGAAAGAAATTGAAGAAGACATAAAGAAATGCAAAGATATTTCATGTTCATGGGTCGGAAGAATAAGCATAGTTACAATGTCCATACTACCCAAAGCAATCTACAGATTCAATGCAATCCCAATCAGAATCCCAATGGTGTTCTTCATGGAAATAGAATAAAGAATCCAAAAATTTATATGGAACAACAGAAGACCCCAAAGAGCCAAAGTAATCCTGAGAAAAAAGAACAAAGGTGGAGGCATCACAATCCCTGACTTCAAAATATGCTAGAAAGCTATAGTAATCCAAACAGCATGGTACTGGCTCAAAAACAGACACACAGATCAATGGATCAGAATTGAAAGGCCAGAAATAAAACCACACATCTACGGACAGTTAATCTTTGACAAAGGAGTCAAGAACATACAATGGAGAAAGGAAAGTCTCTTCAATAAATGGTGTTGGGAAAACTGGACAGCCACATGCAAAAGGATGAAAGTAGACCATTATCCTGCACCATATGCAAAAATTAACTCAAAATGGATTAAGGATTTGAATGTAAGACCTGAAACCATAGAACTCCTAGAAAAAAACATAGGCAGTACACTCTTTGACACTGGTCTTAGCAGCATCTTTTTGAATATGATGTCTACTCAGGCAAGGGAAACAAAAGAAAATGTTCTTCCCATATTTTGAAGGCACTTCCACAACAACTGGAGTTTTAAAGAATACCTTCCTGGAAGCAGCAATGGACACTTTAGCCTTTGCCTTCAGAATGCTCTGAAATGAATGTGACAGAAATAGATATTAATTAAATTAACTCCACATCTGTCTAGCAAAAGAGACTGCAAATTTACTCCCTAAATATATCCAACCTAAAACTATGGTCAACCAGGCTGTTCAGTACAACCAATCCAAATTACAGATAAGTTTATATGATAAAATTATTTTATATAACGCCATGTCAGCAAATAAAAGTACCAAAATTTTAACAATAGTCTTTTGAATTATTATTACATTGAAAAGAAAAAATAAAAGTTCAAACACAAAATTTCCATTTTGATTAAAGTTAAAAAATAATTGAAATCCACATTGTAAATTCTCCAATTTGTTTCCCACTCAGTCCCAGTCAGAGTCGAGACGTTCAGATGTATGGGTAAAGTCAGTTTCTTCAATATGCCCATGCTCCGTCCAGACTTGTGATCTTCAAACTGTTTTGCTTGCAAACTCCCCCAAACAGATTTTCAAAATTGTTGTACCCTCTTATACAATTAATTTGACATAAAAATTTTTTCTCATTTTATAGAAGCAAAGGCTTTAATTTCTGGAACATTGTAAATATTAACATTTAAAAAACAAAACTGTTACAACTGTTTTTAAAATGTATCTATTAATGCCTAAATACCATTACACCTATCATCTATTTTTTTAAAAAAGAGAATAACGTATTATTTAACAGTCAGATGTTTTACATCATTCTTTTTCCTCCTTGGACTAATACATCACGTTCCCCCATCTACCGAAAAATGTAAATAAGTCTGTCTAATGGTTTTATGTCCTGTGGAACATTAGGCTTTAAGTGTTATAAAATTTCTTCTAGATTGACATCTTACAATTATTGTCAGGATATAATATTCAAAACATCACAAATTTATTACAAATTTTGATAACTTATTACTAATAAAGTAAAACTGTATTGGAAGCCCATCTCTTAATGTGATGAATGAGACGTTAGAAAAATGCAATCAGATGTACCCATTATTGAGTAATATTATTGCTAGAATGAGATAGAATTCAATATCAATTCTATTCCTATTTTTCCATTTAGTGACAGAATCTAATAAATCTTATCTAAATAAGTAGATAGGAATAGAAAGAGCTTTGTTAGAATATCACCCAATTTTTTGAAATTTTTCAGCTATTTGCTGAAAATCAACAGTGTTCTATTATCAAAAATTATTTGTAATGGTCTGTTAACTGAGAATTTGATTAGATTATTCTTCAATGTTGTTGAAAGTAAAGAATAATAAATGGAATAACTTGTGAAAGATATGTTATTTCTCAGTCCATAGTCATTTGCATTCTCAATTTTGGGAAAGTACATCAAAAAAGGCTTTTAGAAGTAATCAAATGACTTTATACTTGTCTTTTTATACTTACAAAGCACCTTGATCAGCCCACTATTCTCAGAACAATTGGGAGGATAAAATATTGTTAATTTCATTATATATTTTTGAAAAATACTTCCGTTCATTGCAGCTTTCAATATTTTTGTCAACTTTAGAGCTGAAGATTTAGCATATTCAATGTATGAAAAAAGTTTGCATATATAACTTAATTGGCAAAGCCAATTCCCACCATTAAAACAGTCAGCCAAATTAGGCTTTTTAAATGAAAATAATACACTAATACATGCTTTGAGGAGTATTATAAAAATCAATCTTTAATAATGCACAGAATGCAAAACTAAGATAGATTTCTAAAAGTGGCCAATATTAAAATGATATAGCTATGGTATATTTTATTCATTTTGTAATATTATAAAAGGAAGAATAGGTTTTAGGTTGTTTCTTGTCATTTAATGTGTAATGATGTAACAATATAAAAAAATGAATAAATGGCTGGTCTGCTGGCGTAGCGGTTAAGTTTGCACTCTCTGCTTCAGCTACCTGGGGTTCACTTGTTTGGATCCTGGGTGTGGACGTACACACCTCTTATCAAGCCATGCTGTGGCAGGCGTCCCACATATAAAGTAGAGGAAAATGAGCATGGGTGTTAGCTCAGAGCAAATCTCCCTCAGCAAAAAGAGGAGGATTGGCGGTGGATGTTAGCTCATCTTCCTCAAAAAAAAAAAAAAACCAAACAAAAAAAAGAATAAAATAGAGCTACATGTAACAACATGAGTGAATCTTAGCGACGTGGAATGAAAACTTAAGCCCAAGAAGACCACATATATTTTAATGCCTTTTAAAAAATTCAAAACCCAGTAAGTCTAAACAACTTATTGAGTATACATATATATATTAAAATTATATATATATATATGTAATCAAATATTTCAGTGGATTTAAATACGGTTACTAGAGATGTTTTTAATCTTAGGAGAGTGGCAAACTGGTGCTTCTAAGGGGAAAGGAGAGAGAACTGATATTTGTTTAAACTCCTACGTAACTGATACTGAGTAAAAATTAGTAATAGGTAATATGCATGAGCAATTATTCCACCTTCTGGACCTTTTAAAGTGCTTCACACATATTACGTGATTTACTCCCTTTGAGGTTGGCACTGTTATTATTTCTATATTAAAGACGAAATAACTGAGGCTCAAGAAGGTTATGTAATTTGTCCAAAGGCATGCATAATAAATGGTGGAGCCAGAATTCTAATGAAGCACAATTCTCATGACTACGCTGTGAATAATTATCAATTCCATTTTAAAAACCTGAGGCCCTGTGGTTCACCCAAGATTATTAAGCACAACTGGTGTTCCAGATACACCTGTGTTAGTCATTTGCAACTCTCTTTGAACTTGGTGCTTCTAATGTACAAGAGATACGAAGAACAGACAACAGACAAACATTGATAACCATTTTTTTGCCAAAAAATCCAGAGCAATTCTTCAGGTAAACCTTAGTAAATATTGAGGATTCAATGTTAAGAATGTTGATTTAAAAGCAATTCTATGGCCCAACATTATATTATTCAGGGAATAGTAAATATATGAATTAAGAAGCCTATCTCTAGAAACAACCACAGATCCTTGGAATTTTATGTGTATATAACATCCTTCTTTGCTCCTATTTATCTCATCTTGCACTTTTCTCTTTCATGCAACCTAGAAAAAGTCTGGGGATGCTGTCCAAGTACTTGGAAGCCATTTGGTTCCAGCTGCTATTTCGTTTCCACTGAACAAAATTTTTGGACCAAGAGTGAGCAGAACTGTGTGGGGATGGGGGCTCATTTGGTGGTGATCAACACAGAAGCAGAGCAGGTACTTCTGTTTTACTTTTCATTAAAATTTTTTTTAATTGTGGAAAAAGTAACACAAAATTTATTATCTTAACTGTTTTTAAGTGTACTGTTCAGTAGTGTTAACTATATTCACACTGTTGCAAAAAGATCTCTACGAAGTTTTCATCGTGCAAAACTGAAACTCTATATCCATTGAACAACAACTACCCATTTCTCCCTCCCCCCAGCTCCTGGCAACCAACCTTCTAATTTCTGTTTCTTGAGTTTGACTATTTTAGATACCTTGTGTAAGGAATTATACAGTATTGTCTTCTTGTGACTGCCTGATTTCACTTAGTATAGTGTCCTCAAAGTTTATCCATGTTGTAGCATGTGACAGGGTTTTCTCCCTTTTTGAGGCAGAATAATATTCCGTTATATATACTTATACCACATAATGTTTATCCATTCATACATTGATGGACATTTGGGATGCTCTCACCTCTTGGCTATCGTGAATAATGCTGCAATGAACATAAGTGTGCAAATATCTCTTTGAGGTCCTGCTTTCCATTATTTTGGATATATACTTGGAAGTGGGATTGCTGGATCATATAGTAATTCTAATTTTAAGTTTTTGAGGAACAACCACCTGTTTTACATAGTGGCTGCACTATTTTACACTCCCACAAAGAGTTCTCAAGGGTTCCAATTTCTCCACATCCTTGACAACACTTGTCTTCTTTTTCTTTAGTTTGATATTGGCCATCCTAATGGGTGTGAGGTGATGTTTCACCATGGTTTTGATTTGCATTTCTCAAGTGATTAACAATATTAAGCATATTTTCATATAGTTGTTGATCATTTGTATACCTTTTTTAAAGAAGTGTCTATTTAAGTCTTTTGCCCATTTTTTTATTATTATATTTTTATTGAGGTATAATTGACATATAACATTATATTAGTTTCAGGTGTACAACATAATGATTAAATATTTATATATATTGTGAAATGATCACCACAGTAAGTCTAGTTAACATTTGTCACTGTACGTTGTTACAAAATATTAAAATCCTTCACCGATTTTTAAAAATTGGGATGTTTGTTTTTTTGTTATTGAGTTGTAGGAATTTTTATATATTATAGATATTAACCCTTTATCAGATATACGATTTGCAAATACTTTCTCCTATTCCATGGGTTGCCTTTTTACTCTTGATTATTTCCTTTGATGCACAGAGTTTTTAAGTTTGATATAGTTACATTAGTCTCTTTTTTTCTCTGTTCCCTGTGCTTTTGGTATGATATGCAAGAAATTATTGCCAAATCCAATGTCATAAAGCTTTTCCCTTACGTTTTCTTCTAGGATTTTTATAACTTTAGGTCTTACATTTAGGTCTTCTATTTTGAATTAATTTTTGTATATGGTGTAAGGTAATGGTCTATCTTCATTCTTCTGCATGTGGATATCCAGTTTTTCCAACACCATTTGTGGAAGAGCTTATCCTTACCCTGTTGTGTAGTTTTGGAACCTTGTTGAAGATCATTTGGCCATATATGCAAAGGTTCATTTCTGGACTCTGTTCTGTTCCATTGGGGTATATGTCTGTTGTTATGCCAGTATCATACTGCTTTGAGAGCTATAGCTTTGTAATGGGTTTTAAAATCACAAAGTGTGAGGCTTCCAAATTTGTTCTTTTTTTTTTCAAGATTATTTTGGCTATTATGTGTCCCTTGAATTTCTATATGAATTTTAGGGTTTTTTTTTCTATTTCAATGGGAAAAAACCCCCCCAAAAACCCCACCATTAGAGTTTTGATAGGAATGGCACTGAGTAGACTGCTTCGGGTAGTAAGGACATTTTAACAATGAATGACCCCATGAATGACCATGGATATCTTCACATTTATTTGTGTTTTCTTTGATTTCTTTCAAAAATGTTTTGTAGTTTTCAGATTACAAGTTTCTTGCTTCCTTGGTTAAGTTTATTCCTAAGTATTTTATTTTTTCAACGCTATTGTAAATGGGATTGCTTTCTTAATTCTTTTTTAGATTGTTTATTACTAGCGTATAGAAATGCAACTGATTTTTGTATATTGATTTTGTATCCTAAACCTTACTGAATTTTTGTTAGTTCTAACAGTTTTTCCAGCTTTAAAGAGATACAGTTGACATAAAATATTATATAAGTTTAAGGTGTACTATGTGATGATTTGATACATATATATGTTGCAAAATCATGACCACAAAATGTCAGTTAACACATCCATCAACTTACAAAATTACCATTTTCTTGGTGGTGAGAACATTTAAGTTCTACTTTCTTATCAACTTTGATGTAGACAATACTGTATTGTTAACTATATTCACTGTGCTGTCTGTACATTAGATCCCCAGAGCTTACTCATCTTATAACTGGAAGTTAGTACCCTTTGACTAACATCTCCTCATTTCCCCTACGCCCTCATCACCTGGACCACCATTATCGTCTCTGGTTGTATGAGTTTGGCTTTTTTAGATCCCATGTGTAAGTCAGACCATACAGTATTTGTTTTTCTCTCTCTGACTTGTTTCACTTAGCATAATGTCGTCTAGGTTCATCCATGTTGTCACATATGGCAGCATTTCTTTCAGTTTTATGGCTGAATAATGTTACATTGTATATATATACACCACATTTTCTTTATCCATTCATCCATCTATGGACATTGGGTTGTTTCCATATCTTAGCTATTGTAAATAATACTCCAATAAACATGGAGTTGCAGATCTACCTTCAGTATAGTGATTTAATTTCCTTCTAATATATACCCAGAAGTGAGATTGCTGGGTCATATGCCAGTACGATTTTAAATTTTCTGAGTAACCTCCATAGTGTTTTTCATAGTTGCTGTACCAATTTACATTCCCATCAACAGTGCACACAGGGACTCTTTCTCCACATTCTCAACTGCATTTATTATCTCTTTTCTTTTGCTATTAGTCATCCGAAAGGTGTGAGGAGATATCTCATTGTGGTTTTGATTTACATTTCCTTTAAGATTAGTAATGTTGAGCACCTATTGACTATTTGTATGCAATCTTTGGAAAAATGTCTATTTGTGTCCTTTGCTTATTTATTAACTGGATTTTTAAACTTTATTTCCTTATGTTGAGTTTGTAATTTCTTTATATATTTTGGATATTAGCCCCTTAACTGGTAGCTGGTTTGCAAATATTTTCTTCCATTCTGTAGGTTTCCTTTTCATTTTGTGATTGTTTCTTTTGCTGTGCAGAGTTTTTTAGAAGCCTGGAACCCTGTGTTTCAGTACATAGAAGTTTTGTCTGTAAAATAATGAGAATGTTATAATTACAATAGCAAATTTCAATGTTGGATACATCACAAATATTGCCTGCAACTACTTTTTAATCAAAATAACAACAGATCAAAAAGGTACATATTTGGCCTGTGTGCCAAGGTGGCTCAGATGCAGGTTGTCTCTGCTGAAGAGGGAAAATGGTGCTTGATGGAGCACAGCAAGTGGAGCTGAAAGAGGGGAAGGCAGGCAGTAGATTCTGCCAATATTATCTTTCGAAGATTGAAGATCTCCAGCTGATTGTAAATGGTATAATTATAAGAAACTGGAGAATTCACAAATATGTGCAAATTAAACAACATGCTGCTGAACAACCCATGGGTCAATGAAAAAAATCAAAAGAGAAACAAAAAAATATCTTGAGACAAATGAAAATGAAAATACAACAAACCAAAACTTATGGGATGTAGCGAAAGCAGTTACAAGTGATAAATTCAAGTTACAAGTTCATAGTGATAAATGCCTACCTCAAGAAACAAGGAAAATCTCAAATAAACAACCTAACTTTACATTTCAAGGAACTATAAAAAGAAGAACAAATAAAGCCCCAAGTTAGTAGAAGGAAATAACAAAGATCAGAACAGAAATAAATGAAATAGAGACTAAAAGACAAAAGAAAAGATCAATGAAACCAAGGGCTGGTTTTTTTTAAAAGATAAACAAAATTGACAAATCTTTAGCTACACTCACCAAGAAAAAAAAGTGGACTGAAATAAATAAAATCAGAAATGAAAGAAGAGACATTACAACTGATACCACAGAAATACACAGGATCATAAAAGACTACTACAAACAATAATACACCAACAAATTGGACAACCTAGAATAAATGAATAAATTCCTAGAAACACACAACCCCAGGACTGACTCATAAAGGAATAGAAAATCTGAACAGACCAATCACTGGTAAGATGACTTAATCAGTAGTCAAAAACCTCCCAACAAACAAAAGTCCAGGACCAGATGGCTTCACTGGTGAATTCTACCAAATATTCAGGGAAGAATTAGTACCAATCCTTCTCAAACTCTTCCAAAAAATAGAAGAGGAGGAAACACGTCCAAACTCATTTTATGAGTTCAGCATTACCCTGATATGAAAACCAGACAAGAACACCAGAGGAAAAGAATATTACAGGCCAATATCCCTGATAAACATAGATGCAAAAATTCTGAATAAAATATTAGCAAACTGAATTAAACAATACATTAAAGGGCTCATACACTATGATCAAGTGAGATTTATTCCAGAGACGCAAGGATAGTTCAACATCCACAAATCAATGTGACACATCACATTACCAAAAGGAAGAGTAAAAATCATAGGACCAATTCAATAGATGCAGAAAAAGCGTTTGAAAAATTTCAACATCAATTTATGATAAAAACTCTCAACAAAGTGGGTATAGAGGGATGGTACCCCAACATAATAAAGGCAATATATGACAAGCCCACAGCTGGCATCATATTCAATGGTGAAAAGATGAAAGCTTTTCCTAGAGGATCAGGAACGATACAAGGATGCCCACTCTACCACTTTTATTCAACATAGTATTAGAAATCCTAGCCAGAGGAATTAGGAAAGAAATAGAAATAGAAGGAATCCGAATCATAAAGAAAGAAGTAATACTGTCACTATTTGCAGATGACACGATATTATATATAGAAAACCCCATATCTCCACCAAAAAACTGTTAGAACTAATAAACGGCTTCAGTAAAGTTGCAGAATACAAAATCAAAATACAGAAATCTGAGGAATTTCTACACACTAATAATCAACTATCAGAGAAATTAAGAAAACAACCGCATTTACATCAAAAAGAATAAAACACGTCAAGATATATTTAACCAAGGAGGTTAAAGACCTGTACACTGAAAACTATGAGACATTGATGAAAGAAATTGAAAAGGACACACATAAATGGAAAGATATTCTGTGCTCATGGATTAGAAGGTTAATATTGTTAAAATGTTCATATTACCCAAAACAATCTACAGAGTCAATATAATTTCTATCAAAATTCCAATGACATTATTCACATAAATAGAACAAACAATCCTAAAATTTGTATGGAACCACAAAAGACCCCAAATAGCAAAAGCAATCTTGAGAAAGAACAAAACTAGAGGGATCATGCTCCCTAATTTCAAAATATATTACAAAGCTGTAGTAATCAAAACAGTATATTATTGTCATAAAAACAGACACAGATGGATGGAACAGAATAGAGAGCACAGAAATAAACTCAGAAATATATGGTCAATTAATTTATGACAAAGAAGACAAGAATATACAATGGGGAAAAGACAGTCTCTTCAGTAAATAGTGTCGGAAAAACTGGAAAGCCACATGCAACAATATGAAACCAGACCACTATCTTTCACCATGCACAAAAGTTAACTCAAAATGGATTAAAGAAAAAAATTGTCCCACTGCAGAAGATATGTTTTCTCTTCCATACAGTGCTAGAGACAACATAAACTTTCTCCATTTTTGTTTTTATTTTATTTTTTCTCTCTCTATAGTGTTTTCTTTTTTTATACTCTGTGTAGGCAATGTCAAAAAAACTGGATTAAAGACTTTAATGTAAGACCTGAAACTGTAAAACTCCTAGAAGAAAACATAGGTGGTAAGCTCCTTGACATTGGTCTTGGTGATGATTTTTTGGATTTGACACCAAAAGCAAAGGCAACAAAAGCAAAAATCAATAAGTGGGACTACACCAAACTAAAAACTTCTTCACAGCAAAGAAAACCATCAACAAAATAAAAAGGCAACCTATTAAATGGGAGAAAGCATTTGCAAATCATATATCTGATAAGGGCTTAACATTGAAAACATACAAAGAACTTACACAACTCAATAGCAAAAATACCCCCAAAAACCAAAACCAAGCAGAAACCAAGCAGTCCAAGTAAAAAATGGGCATAGGATCTGAATCATTCCAAAGAATACGTACAGCTGGACAATAAGTACATGAAAAGATGTTGAATATCAACAGTCATCAGGGAAATGCAAATCAAAACCACAATGAGGTATCACTTCACACCTGTTGGAATGGCTATTATCAAAAAGACAACAAATACAAGTGTTGATAAGGATGTGGAAAGAAGAGAACCCTTGTGCACTGTTGGTGGGAATGTAAACTGGCACAGCCACTATGGAAGACAGTATGGAGGTTCCTCAAAAAACTAAAAATAGAACTACTGTGTGATCCAGCAATCCCACTTCTAGTGTTTTTAGCTTTTTCTGGCATTTATCCAAAAAAACGCAAAACACTAACGCAAAAAGATATATGCACCACCATGTTCATTGCAGCATTATTTATGGGAGCCAAAAATATGGAAACAGCCTAGGTGTCAACTGACAGATGAATGAATAAAGAAAATGTAGCATATATATACAATGGTATATTATTCAGCCATAAAAAAGGAGAAAATCTTGCCAATTGTGACAACATGGAGGAAACTTGAGAGCATTATGCTAAGTGAAATAAATCAGAAAGAGAAAGACAAATATCATATAATCTCATTTATGTGTGGAATCAAAAAATATCCCCAAAACTCCAAGCTCATAGAAAGAATAGAATTAGCAGAGTATAGAGGGTGGGTGAAATGGTGAAAGGAGTCAAAATGTACAAACTTCTAGTTATAAAATAAATAAATCATGGTGATGTAATGTACTGCATTGTGACTATGGTTAATAATTCTGTATTGCATATTTGAAAGTTGCTAAGAGAATAGATCTTAAAAGTTCTCATCACAAGAAAAAAAATTCTGTAATTATGTATGGTGACGGATGTCAACTAGAGTAATTGTAGTGACCATTTCACAATATATACAAATAGAGAATCATTGTGTTGTACACTTGAAACTAATATAATGTTGTATGTCAATTATACCTCAAGAAAAATGTATCTATTCTTGTTCACTAAAATTAGTTAGGCAATTTGGGAATATGAGGCATTCTTCCTTTCTCTCTCTCCTTTTTAAAATCCTCAATATCAAGCTACAGATACACTTAAGCTGCAATGGTAATACCAAAAAGTGAAATGGGTGTTTGCTTTTTAAAATCATTGAAATATATAAAATGCCTTGGCAGATAACAATACTACTCCATGACTAGCAGAGTACTTTTAACAACAGGAATTAATGTCGGGGAAACTTCCTTATGTTTTATAAAACAGCCTTGGCTTAAGAGCAGCCTCTCTTCCACAGACTATTTGCTTTATGTCAGAGAATCTCAGGACAATACACAGGAAATTTTTCTTAAGCCTGCAGGTTCAATTCAAAATCAATTAAAAAATAATTTCACTTACCTCAAAGAAATTACCTACGGGAAAACAATCTAGATAGATCAAAAAGGTAATATAGAGGCCCAAATGGGAAAACAAAAGTAATAATTTTTTAAGAAATGAATCACTACAGTTAACATCTAGTAAGCACTCCTTTATGTTTAACTTTTACAAGTAATTTACTACTTCTTAGAGAAGTACTACTTAGGAGAGTAGAGAAACAAATTTGAATTTTGATAAGCCAAGTGCAATTTCACTGAAAAACAATCAGAAATAAGATGGAACACATCTAAACTTACAAAATTAAAAAATGATGGAAGCTCAAAGAGTGACGTACGTTTTACGTGTAAGGAATTCTTTCTCTTGGTAAAGAAAAGAATAAATTCTATTTGAGATGTGAATTCATCATCATCTTGTGATGACGTTGGTGTTTTTGGCCTGTTCTCTTATCCAATGAGCCATCATGTGATTGTTCATCACACCTTACATTTCTTTTCTCTTTAGAGCTATAAAGAGCTTTTATTCTGTTCAGTCTAGAAATTTCAATTTATGACACCCTCTTTTTCTTCATGCAGAATTTCATCATCCAGCAGCTGAATGAATCTCTTTCTTATTTTCTGGGACTCTCAGATCCACAAGGCAATGGCAATTGGCAATGGATTGATAAGACACCTTACAAGGAAAATGTCAGGTGAGCGCAGACTCAGATTAATGAAACACAGGGCCTTGTTTAAATAAAAAACTTAGGGAAATTTGTTAGCAGTGACTATTAATGATAACACTAATAGTCATGATGATAACAGATCCTAATAATTATTAAGCTCTTATTAAGTGAATGCATTATCTCACTTAAACTTCTTGAAAACTTCTTTTTCAGAACTCATTTTACTGATGAAAAAATTGAATAATTTGTTCAAGGTCAATAAACTAGTATGATGAGAAACTGAGTCTTAATTCCGTGTCTATCTAATTCCAAAGACGGTACTCTTGACCATTATATTTCACTGCCTCTAAAACACATGTAGACACTTCAGTTGAATTTTTATCCAATTAATAAAATTTGAAATATTTAAGTGAGAACTATGTTCAGTTCTAGTAGGATAATTATATAACAATACTGTTTATTTATGGCTTAAACAAACTCAGAATTTAATTACACGTTATCTTATTTGATTCTCACACAATCTTGTGAGCTATTTGGGGACCTTATTATGATTTCTACTTTTATAGATAAAGAATCTAATACCTGGGAGATTATATTTCTTCTTTAAGGGTAAAATGAGTCAGTAGCAAAACCAGTCTCTTAATTCCAAAAATAATGTCCTACTCCCACGACCCCCACCCCCTACCATAGATTGTATTCCTTGAAGGCATGATAACTTCTTATGTCCAGACTCAAGCACCTGACACTCATTTAAGGTAGCTCCATGACAATAGAGAAACTTTGGAAGTTGATAAGAGTATACAAATGAAGGACTGTTTATTAGATGCCACTAACAAAGGAACAGTTTAATAACCTGGGTTAGGGTAAGGGTTCTATATAGAGGAGGAAATAAAGATCAGAGTCTAGGGGAAAGGTCCAAGATTGCTCTGTTTCATAAAAATTTTGCCTGGAGAATGTTAGAGGAGCAACTGTGAATGTGTGGGTCCTCACTTGAGGTTTTCAAGGAAGGCAGTATGAGAAGAGGAGAGCAATCATTGGGATCGTCTTTCATCCTGAACCCCATTCTGTTCAACCCCAACCCTACATGTTTTCTAATCAACCACTATGCATTTATTACAGAAGTGTTTTTACCCTGTGTTTCTCTTTAGATTATGGCATCAGAATGAGCCCAATTTTTCTGCAGAGGAATGTGCTTCAATAGTTTTCTGGAATCAGAGAGGATGGGGCTGGAATGATGTTTTCTGTGATTCTAGTAGGCATTCAATATGTGAGATGAAGAAGATCTACCTATGAGTGAGACTCTATTCATCGATGCCTTTAAAGTTGAGACCTACCATAAAATGACAATTTCCTCTTATAATTTATGTATAATCCTTATCATAGAAGTTCATGGAAATATTTGGATGCCTTTCTCCCTTCATCTCTCTTCTAGCTTCCTCTTTTCCACAGATAGTTCCATCTTTTCCAATGACAGAATGAGCTCTTCCTTCCTTTGTTTTTTTCTTTAATTTGTTATTCATTCTTTTCTTTCCTTTCTTCATACTTCTTTTCACAAACATGTCTTTTGCCAGATATTGCACTATTTTGTCTATTAGACGATTCATAAGGAGGTAACTTTGGAAAATTATGACCCTCCTTCCTCAAAATGCCATTGACAAATCCTTTTGATCAAGATGGTGACTGGGACTGCAATCATCTGAAGGCCTGGCAAGAGCTGAAGGATCAACATTCTAGATGTCTCACTCACATGGCTGGCAACATGTTAGTGGCTATTGGTTGGAGGCCTCAATTCCTCACCACAGGGAACTCTCCATAGGGTTACTTGAATTTCCTCACAATGTGGTGGCTGGCTTCCACCAGAGTGACTAATCTAAGAGAGCAAGTAAGGCATCAATGTCTATTATGATCTAGTCTCAGAAGTCAAACCCCATAACTTCTGGCGCATTCCACTGGTCACATAGACCAAACATGATATAATAAAGAAGGGGACTACCCAAAGGCATGAATAGCAGAAGGTGAGAATCATTGAGGGCCATCTTGAAGGCGGGCTACCATAGCAAGATTTTTTTTAAAAAAGATACAAACTATGTATACTGAGAAGGAAAATAATTAAAAGTTGTTTTATACTAAAATTATGTCCATAAAAATACTATAAAGAAAATTAGAAAAAAATGAACTGGGAGAAGATATTTCAAAGACTATGACTAACACAGTATTAATACCAAGAACATATAAGCAACTGTCACAAATCAATTAGAGAGACAAAAAATGGGCAAAATATTTGAAGAGTATTTCATAGAAGAGGTAATACATAATCCAATAAACATATTTTTAGAGAGATGCTCAATTTCACTCATAATTTAAGAACTGCAAGTCAAGAACACCATAATTACTATTCTGTACTCATTCTTTTGTTTTTTTGTGAGGAAGACCGGCCCTGAGCTAATACCTGTTGCCAATCTTCCTCTTTTTGATTGAGGAAGATTGTCGCTGAGCTAACATCTGTTCCAATCTTCCTCTATTTTATGTGGGATGCTGCCACAGCATGGCTTGATGAGCAGTGCTAGGTCTGCACCTGGGATCCAAACCTGCGAAACCTGGGCTGCAGAAGTGGAGCGTGCAAACTTAACCACTACATCACTGGGCCAGCCCTATTTCATGCCCATTTTAATGGCAAAAATTAGGAAACAGATAATACCAAGAGTTGGGGGAGATGCAGATAAATGAGATCTCTTATACATTGCTGATTTGAGTTTATATTGGTACAACCACATTGGAAAGTACATAAATCTACATTTTTCCTATATAAACATCATCCAGCAAATGCCGTATTAAGAGAGATCTAAGGTCTATGAAATGTGGGTATTAAACTGAAGAGTTGTTCTGTAGGGATAACTTTAAGCTGGGAGAACTTCTGCATAGTATGCTTATATTTTTTGGCACATATATGTATGGTAAAAGTGAAAACAAATCAAGGATTTGCTAAACACAAAGCCCAACATAATGTTTACATTTGGATGATAGGCAGGGGATGGGACTGGGAGGAGCACACAGGCATGTGATAGATGAAGTTCTAGTTTTTGTATAGGGCAGTGGTGTTTGTATAATAAACATCAAACACAACAAAATAAAGCAAGAATGTCAAGAATAGTGTATTATGAATCTCAAATTATGATTCAAATGTGTTTGTGCACCCAAAGTCCATATATGGAAGATAATTAATTGGAGACTGGATTAATGAGAATTGGGGGTTCTTGACAAGCACTTTTGGGTCCAATATCATACCGCAGTAGTAGTGATTTCAGGATCCAGAAGCAGTTGCCTCCATGCCACAATTCTCTCTCTACCCGCAAGAGGCTGGGACACTGGCATACTCAGTCTAGCCACAACAATTGCATCTGGAAATCCACAGTTTATGACCTTGGCTATCTGCAGAAACACAAGCAGGAAACTAGCTCCTGCTTCATTTTTACTTCCAAGTCTCACACTATTGAATTCAATTGGTGTTTACAAATTTCATCAGGAAAATAGTTGGAAAGGAGTTTGGAAAATGTACTTCACAACTTTCCATCCTCTGAAGCACTGGTAGGCACAACGAAGGAGAGGAGATAGATGTTGAGTGCTGATTGACTAAATCTGGCACAACTGTGACATGGCATTCTTGAAATACATGGTAAGATTTGATCCAAGCATCTCCATCCACAAGTGAGATGACCCACAGTTTTCTTTTTGGTCCTCTTCTAGTTTGGAATCAGTTTGTGTTAACTTTGTAGAATGAGTCAGAACGCTTTTCTTCTTTTTCTATTTTCTGAACAGTTTGGTTAAATTTACCGGTAGTGTAGTATCTTAATCTGCCTTATCTGCTATAACAAAAAATGACAGGAATTTATTTCTCACAGTTCTGGAGGCTGGGAAGTCCAAATCAAGGCATCAGTGTAATGACATTTTGGTCAGGGCCCTCTTCCTAGTTCATAGGTGGCACCTTCTTGATGTGTCCTCACGTGGTAGAAGGGGAGTCCAGGGGTCTCCCTGCGGTTTCTTTTATAAGGCTCTAATCCCATTCATGAGAGCACTACCCTTGTGACCCAAGCACCTCCCGAGGCTCTGCCTCCTAAGACCATCATCTTTGGCCATTAGGATTTCAACATATGAATTTTGGGGGGACATAAACATTTAGACCATAGCATGTAGGTACATGTCTCTTAGAAATTTGGTTAAATTTACTTGTAAATTTCTCTAGACTTTTTGTCTGTTTAAGACTATTTCTTCAACCACATACTCCTTTTTGGGAGGGATGATTTGATTTCCCTTTTTTATGATTTTTGAGGCTTAGGGTTTCTAAATCTTCTTAGTCAATTTCACTAATTTTTATTTTCTAGAAAACCTTCTATTTCATATTAATTTTTAACTTGTTGGTTTGATTAACTTGCTAGGGCAGCCCACACAAGTCAGGAAAACAGTTTACTTACTAGATTACTGGTTTATTACAAAGGGTATTAAAGGATACAGATGAAGAGATACATAGGATGAGGTTCAGAAGGGTCCTGAGCACAGGAGCGTCTGTCCACAGGATGTTTGATGCATCACCCCTGTGGCACATTGTTCACCAACCGGAGAACTCTCTGAACCCCATCCTTTTGGGTTTCTTTGGAAGTTTCATTATATAGGCATGATTGATTAAATCATTGGCCATTGGTGATTAATTCAACCTCAAGCTCCTCTCTGCTCCTTGGAGGTTGGGGGTGGGGCTGAAAGTTCCAACCCTCTAATCACATGGCTGGTCCCAGCCACCATCCTTAGGTTATCTAAGGGCTTTCCAAAAATAATCTCATTAACATAAGCTCAGGTGTGGTGAAAGGAGTTTGTTATGAATAACAAAAGTCACCCATTTTGCTTTTATTGATCTGAAGCTATTTCAGGAACCAAGGACAAAAACTAAATATTATAACAAAAGATTGCTATTGTTCTAATCACTTAGGAAATTACAAGGGTTTTGGGAGCTGTGAGTCAGAAACGAAGAACAAAGGCCAAATAAATACCTTATTACATATTTCTTATTATAAATCACTATATCACAATCCACAACAGATTTCTGCACTATACAGCAAACAATAAAACAAATTACCTAATTATTTAATATAGTCATGCACCACACAATGCTGTTTTGGTCAATGACAAACCACCTATACCACAGTGGTCCCATAGCTTGGTACCATATAACCTAAATGTGTGGTAGGCTATACCATCAAGGTTTGTGTAAGTACACTCTATTGAAACTTATGGCCAGATAGCCATTAATGATTATTCTTAAAAGTTATGTAGATAAGCAATATATTATCAGACTCTCACTAGGTTCATTATAGATGACATCTCTGATGCTTGGGTCAGCATGGTAAGTTGTTTTTCAGGAACTGACAGTCGACGCTTTGTCCAGTTCAGGCTGATTTAAAACACTGACTCATCAACTGAGCCTGCACAAATGTCCAATAGGTGACCTCTGACACTGGGGACGGAAAACTCTACTCTCAGATAATGCTAATGCCACCATCTTGTGAACATGCATTCTATGAAAAAGCCATGAAGCTAAACTATGCTTGCAGAACATCAATTACCTCACTTTTCCTTACCTGCAATCATTTATCCCAACACTTCAGACCACTTGGCCCCTTTATCTCATAAATATCCCTAATCCTCATTTTCAGGGAGACAGATTTGAGACTTGTTCTCTCATCTTCTTACTTGGATGCCTTGTGAATAAACCCTTTCTCTGCCTCAAAACTTGCCGTCTCAGTGATTGGCATACTGTACAGCAGGCAAAATGGCCTGGTTTGGTAACACTGTGGTGTTTGTGCAATGACAAAATCGCCTAATGATGCATTTGTCAGATTGTATCCCTATTGTTAAGCGTTAAGTTATGCATGACTGTACATATTAAACTTATTAGTGGGTACATTTGTATGAAAATGTTGCACAATAAAAATTATGTTATCCTTCTTCATTGCAATGAACATAATGTACTGTAAGAAGAAACAAACCATCAAAATTAAGCCTGGATTGATTGGACTCGAGGTGTCTGGCAGAAGAAATCAAGAGTCTATAAAGGTCTAAGCATTTGGGGAAAGGATTGGGAAGTTAGTATGATGCATTTCACCTGGACTTATGAGCAACTTGGATAGTTTTTGTTATGACACATTTGCAGATCTAGCAAGTTGTTTTCTTAAATAGAAATTTTGGATAAGAATTTTATAGGATGTTTTGGTAAATATTTGTATATGGAAACTTCATATAGGAAGAAACGTCTGTATATGAAGCCATGTATTAGGTACATACAAGGTTAGAGCTATTATTTGTACTTGGTAAATTAAATTTTTTATCATTTTGACATCGCTTTCTTTAACTTTATTAGTACCTTTGGCTTTAGTTTTTCTCCTGATATTAAAATGGATAAACCAACTTCCTTAAGGTTAGTGTTATAAGGTATTTTTTTCCTGTCCTTTATTTTTGACTTTCTTGATCCTTATGTTTTAGATGTGCTTCCTGTAAGCAGCATATAGTTAAATTTTTTAAAAGTTCAATCTGATAACCCATTTTTTTGGTGGCAAATTTAATGCATTTACATTTATGGCAATTTCTCATATGTATGGTTTTAAATCCATCGTCTTACTATGTGGTTTCCATTTTCCCCAACATGTACTATGTTCCTTTCCCCTGCCCCCCCACTTCCTTGTCTTCTTTGAGATTGATTATTATTAATTATTATTTTTCCTCTTTGTTATTTTGGGAGTCATATACATTTTTACCATTCTTTTAGTGGTTGCTCTAAAATTTGCAACGTGCAGCAATGACCTATCAAATCTTATGTTAACTGATGCTTTTGCTGTCCTCCTGGAGAATGTAAGAAGCTTAGAACATTTTAACTCCATTGCCACTCTTCTCTGCTTATAAGCTGTTGTTGTCATGTATTTCAATTCTATATATTCTTTACATACCTTACAAATTTTATTTTACTTGTTTTATACAGTTAATGTCCACATAGATTTATCTACATAGTTACCATTTTTTATTTCTCTTCACTCATTCCTATACCTCAAGCCTCATACTTGGAATTATTTTCCTTCTCTTTGAATAACAGTCTTTATATTTTTATTTATATCAGGCTTCTGATGTCATTATTTCCTTTGATTTTTAATTTTTTTATTGAGTTCATGATAGTTTACATCAATGTGAGATTTCAGTTGTACATTATTTCTTGACAGTCACCACATAAGTGCTCCCCTTCACCCCCAGTGCCCCCCAACCCCCCTTCCCCTGGTAACCACTGAACTGTTTTCTTTGACCATATGCTTGTTTATATTCTACATATGAGTGAAATCATCTGGTGTTTGTCTTTCTCAGACTGGCTTATTTAGCTTAGCATAATTCCCTCTAGGTCCTTCCATGTTATTGCAAATGGCATGAATTTGCCTTTTTTCTGGCTGAGTAGTATTCCGTTGTATACATAAAATATATATATATATATATACCACATCTTCTTTATCCAATCATCAGTTGATGGGCACCTGGGTTGCTTCCATGTCTTGACTATTGTGAATAGTGCTGCAATGAACATCGGGATACATATGTTACTTTGGATTGTTGATTTCAAATTGTTTAGGTAGACACCCAGTAGTGGGATAACTGGGTCATATGGTAGTTGTATTTTTAGTTTTTTGAGAAATCTCCATACTGTTTTCCATGGTGGCTGCACCAGTTTGCATTCCCACCAGCAGTGTATGAGGGTTCCTTTTTCTCCGCAACCTCTCCAACATTTGTTATTTTTAGTCTTAGTGATTACACCCATTTTAACAGGCGTCAGGTGGTATCTTAGTGTAGTTTTGATTTGCATTTCCCTGATGATTAGTGACGTTGAACATCTTTTCATGTGTTTATTGGCCATCTGTATATGTTCTTTGGAAAAATGTCTGTTCATCTCCTCTGCTCACTTTTTGATTGAGTTGTTTGCGTTTTTATTGTTCATTTGTGTGAGTTCCTTACATATTATGGAGATTAACCCCTTGTCAGATATACGATTTGCAAATATTTTCTCCCAATTGCTGGGTTGTCTCTTTGTTTGGATCCTAGTTTCTTTAGTGTTGCAGAAGCTCTTTAGTCGGATGAATTCCCATTGCTTTATTTTTTCTTTTGTTTCCCTTGTCTGAGAGGACATGGTATTTGAAAAGATCCTTTTTAGTTCGATGTCTAAGAGTGTACTACCAATATTATCTTCCAGGAGTTTTATAGTTTCAGGACATATCTTCAAGTCTTTGATCCATTTTGAATTTATTTTTGTGTATGGCATGAGATAGTGGTCTATCTTCATTCTTTTGCATGTGGCAGTCCAGTTTCCCCAACATCATTTATTGAAGAGACTATCTTTTCTTTATTGTTCTTGGCACCTTTGTCGAAGATTAGCTGTCCATAGATGTGTGGTTTTATTTCTGGGCTTTCAGTTCTGTTCCATCGATCTGTGTGCCTGTTTTTGTACCAGTAGCATGCTGTTTTGGTCACTATGGCTTTGTAGCACATTTTGAAGTCAGGGATTGTGATACCTTCAGCTTTGTTCTTTTTTATCATGATTGCCTTAGCAATTCGGGGTCTTTGATTGCCCCATATGAATTTTAGTATTCTTTGCTCTATTTCCATGAAGAATGTTATTGGGATTCTGATAGGGATTGCTTTGAATCTGTAGATTGCTTTGGGTATTATGGACATTTTAACTGTTTATTCTTCCAATCCACGAGCAAGGAATCTCTTTCCATCTCTTTAAGTCATTATCAATTTCTCTCAGTAATGTCTTATAGTTTTCTTTGTATAAGTCCTTCACCTCCTTGGTTAAATTTATTCCTAGGTACTTAATTTTTTAGTTGCAATTGCAAATGGAATTATATTTTTGAGTTCTCTTTCTGTAAGTTCGTTGTTGAAGTGTAGAAAAGCAACTGATTTTTGTAAGTTGACTCTGTACCCTGCAACTTTACTGTAGTTGTTAATTATTTCGATTAGTCTTCCAATGGATTTTTTGGGGTTTTCTATATATAAGATCATGTAGTCTTCAAACAGCGAGAGTTTCACTTCTTTGCTCCCTATTTGGATTCCTTTTATTCCTTTCTCTTGCCTAATTGCTCTGGCCAAAACCTCCAGTAGTATGTTGAATAAGAGTAGTGATAGTGGGCATCCTTGTCTCGTTCTTGTTCTCAGGGGGACGGCGCTCAGTTTTTTGATGGCATTTTTAATGTTGCCTGAAAATGTTTTTATTTCACCATTACTCTTGAAGATAATGTTTGCTGGGTATAGAATTCTATGTTGGTAGTGATTTTCATTCAGCTGAATGAAATGATCATTTGACATCTCCTGGTTTTTATGATTGTGCTTAAGAATGAGCAATTCATCTAAGTTTTGCTCCTTTGAAGGTAATTTGACTTTTGTATGGACATTTTTTAAGACATTCTCTTTGTCCCTTTTTGTCTGCAGCTTCATCATGACGTCTAGGTAGAGATTTCCTCTCCTCCTTCCTCCTCTCTCTCCTTCCCTCCCTCCCTCCATACTTCTTTTTCTTCCTTCCTTCTTTCTTTCTTTTATTTTCCTCTTCTTAACTTCGTCCCACTCCCCTTCCTCCTCCATTTTATTCTTCTTATTCTACTTTGAATTTTTTGGGCCTCTTGACTGTGTGGATTGATGTCTATCTTTAGTTTTAGAAAATCTTCAGCCATTATTTCTCCAATTCTTCTTTTCTGGCATTTTATTTTAATGTATACTAAGACTTTCTATATCTTCTATATCTCTTGCTCCTTCTGTATTTTCCTTCAATTCTTTTCCAGGCTTTATTCTTTTTTTTTATTTTGAGGAAGATTAGCCCTGAGCTAACATCTGCTGCCTGTCCTCCTCTTTTTGCTGGAGAAGACTGGCCCTGAGCTAACATCTGTGTCCTTCTTCCTCTACTTTTTATGTGGGATGCCTGCCACAGCATGGCTTGACAAGCAGTGCATAAGTCTGCACCCGGGATCTGAACCAGCGAACCCTGGGGCCGAAGTGGAACATGCGAACTTAACCTCTGCACCACTGGGCTGGCCCCAGCTTCATTCTTGATAAATTTTCTCTGACATACCTTCAAGTTCTCTAATTTGTTCTTGTATTGTGTCTATTCTCTTGTTAATACCTGCATTGAACTCTCAGTTTCTGTTATTATGTTTTCTACTTTAGGATTTCTATTTGGTTATTTTTTTACATGTTCTATGTTACCTTTTATAATTTTCATATTGCTTCTGAAATTTTCAAGTTTGGCTTTTATCTTACTGAACATGGGTGTCTTATACTATGGGATGAATGATTCTGATATATGAAGTTTCTGTGAGTTTTTTTTCTGTAATTTTTTCATTCACGTTTAAAGTATGTCTCATTATGCATGTTTATGTGCCAGACATTTTACTTGAGATACTACTGAGGTCTAGGCTTGTCCTTAGCTTAAGACATGTGTAAAAAAAGTTGACAGCTGGGCGATAGATACAGTACCTAGATACAGTATCTAGATACTGATTTTTGTCCTCCCAATTGTGAAAAACTGTCCAATGTACCACCCAGAATCTCAGTTGCTACTCTGAGATAGGCAAATGCTCCCAGGAAAAAAAGTGGTCCACAAAATGTCTGGATTCAGTCTCTGTACTTCTAGCCAATCTGATCTTGGCCAAGTAATTTTACACTTGGCCAAATAAAACACATTATATGGATAACACTTCAATGTTTAATTTATTTTTAATTTTTCTTATTTTAGTTGTGGTAAAATATACATAACCTGAAGTTTATCATCATAACCACCTTAAGTGTACAACTAAGGACAGTTAAGCACATTTACATTGTTTCCAACCAATCTCCAGAACTCTTTTTATGTTGCAAAACTGAAACTGTATCCATTAAACAGCTCCTCATTTCTCCCTCCTCTCAATCCCTGACAACCACTGTTTTATATTCTGTCTGTATAAATGAACTTAACCACTCTAGGTACCACATGTAAATGGAATCACACAGTATTTGTCTTTTTGTGTCTGGCTTATTTCTCTTAGCATAATGTCTTCAAGGTTCACCCCTGTCATAGCATGTATCAGAATTTTCTTCCTTTTTTAAGGCTGAATAATATTCCATTGTAGGTATATACCACATCTTGTTTTTCCATTCATTCGCTAATGGGTTCTTCCACACTTTAGCTATTGTGAATAATGCTGCTATGAACATGAGTGTACAAATCTCTCTTAGAGACAGTGCTTGCAATTCTTTTAGGTATACAGTAGTACTCCTTTATCTATAGTTTTGCTTTCTGTGGTTTCAGGTACCTGTGATCCACCACAATCTGAAAATATTAAGTGGAAAATTCTAGAAATAAACAATTCATAAGTTTTAAATTGCATGCCATTCTGAGTAACGAAATCTTGCTCCATCTCACTCTGCCCCACCTGGGACACTATGTCACAGTGCCTATGTTACTCACCTCACGTCATCTCTTCATGTGGGTATTGTAATATTTCACATCATTGCAAGAAGAAGGGTGATTCAGTGCCATAAGATATTTTGAGAAAGAGAAAAACTGCATTCACTTAACTTTTATCACAGTCTATTGTTATAATTGTTCTATGTTATTGTTAGTCTTTTTTTGATCTCTTACTGTGCCTAATTTATAAATTAAACTTTATCATAGGTATGTATATATGGGAAAAAACAGTATATATGGGATTTGGTACTATCTGTGGTTTCAGACATCCACTAGGGGTCTTAGAACATATGCCCCGTGAATAAGGGGAGACTACTGTATACCCAAAAGTGGAATTGCTAGATCATATGGTAATTCTAGTTTTAACTTTTTGAGGAAGCACCATACCGTTTTCCATAGTGGCTGCACTATTTTACAATTCTACCAACAGTACTCAAATTTTCCAATTTCCACATATCCTTGGCAACATTTGTTATTTTCTGGTTTTTTGATGCTAGCCATCATAGTGGTTGTGAGATGGTATCATACTGTGGTTTTTACTTGTGTTTTCCTAATGATTAGTGATGTTGAGCATTTTAGCCATTGTTGCTTTTAAGACATTAAAAAATATATCTCATTTAACTTTTTATAGTTGTCTTCCTCAAAAACCTTGGTCCAATTTACCAAGTCTGCAATGACTGGATATGGAAGTGCAGACATCTGATGTTTCACTGGGATAAGAAGATATTCTATACTTCCTGTTGTGTGCTGCATAATGGTCCCCCAAAGGTGTCCATGTCCTAATCCTGGGAACCTGTAAATATGTTACCTTATATGGCAAACAGAATTTTGTATATATTAACAAATTAAGGATTTTGAGAAAAGAGATTATCCTAGATTATCTAGGTGGGCCCAATGTAATCACAAGGGTCCTTATAAAAGGAAAGTAGAAGAATCAGAGTCAGGGAAGGAGACATGATGACAAAAGCAGAATTCAGAGTTAGATTTAAGACGCTGCTGGCTTTGAAGATGGAGGAAGGGACCATGAGCCAAGGAATGAAGGTGGCTCCTAGCAGGTGGGAAAGACAAGGAAACGGATTCACCTCCAGAGGCCCAGAGGGAACGCAACCTGCCAACTTATTCTAAACTTCTAACCTTCAAAACTATAAGATAATAAATTTGTATTGTTTTAAGCTACTAAGTTTGCGATAATTTGTTACAACAGCATTAGGGAACTAATATACTTTCTTTGAAGTTTGGCTTGAGTATTGTCAGGGGCTTACTAAGCAAATAGGAGAGCTAAATTGCCAGATGTTGGAATAGCTGATGAAAACAACAAGCCAAATTAAAGAACAGTGAAGTCGTTAATCACTTACTATGATAGTATAAATAAGAGGCTAAAACAGAGTGTGTGCCTAATCTCCCCTGTTCCATTTTCCCCATGTAACACACACTGTTGAGTGTCAGAGGGATTAGCACAGATGTGAGGGTCATCGCACTGTTGAGAGAACCTGGGGAAAAAATCTCTTGTAATTTTATGGACCTTGGGGCCAGGAGGGAGAAGGGCTAGCAGTGGAAAAATACCGGAGACTAAATCAAAGTGGGGAAAAGTACCTTCAAGGTATTCTCCTCCTCCCCAGTAAAGAGGCCTTGGAAGAGGTGCTTGAAGAAGACTGTGGCCAAAGGGTCCTGGTAAAGAGTCTAGATATGAAGGTATTTGGGCCAGGAATGCAAATAAGCATAAGAGTAGGGCCTGTCAGAGGGACGTGAGTCCTTGACTGCAACTTCCTTTAGAGAATGCAATGCATTGGATGTGCACCAAATCTGGTGTGGCAAGGGCAGCTTTCTGTCATGAGACTTGCCAGGTAATGCCTTTGTAATTGCCTGTGGTTGGGCCTGAAAAATCACACACAGATTTTTTTTGGCTAGGAATCAGACTTCTCAAGTTATGGCAGCTATCTTGAGTTATCTTGAGCTGTTAATTATGGACAATACAAGTATTACTGATTGAGAAGACGCTTACAGTGGGAGAAAAGGGAAAAAGACTTGATCAGAGATCAAAATATACACTCTTATTTGTGGAATTTTTGCTTCCTTTTATTCAAACAGCAAGTTGATTTTGTAATTCATTGCAATAAGGGAAGTGTCAGAACTGAAGAAGTAGTAGCTTACCAGACTTCCTGGCATTTGTTTTCCAAATCATAAACTTTAAGAAAATTATAGGTATTTTGGAGAAGGTAAAAATTAAAAGAGGAGTTCTGAGAAGAAGCAGATTGTGTTAAAAAAAAAAAGACTTATGTGTGTAAATCATGTAACAAAAGCAGTTGAAAGTCACTGGGTCTGAGGAAGTCATGTGGACGGGAATGACTCTCAGTGATAAACAGAGTGGACATATGAACAAAAGGCACACACCTGGCTCTCCTCGGATTTTGGCACTGAATGTCTTGACACTGACCCTTTAGAGGACACTTGATATGTCTTCTGTGAGAGAGAAGAATCTCAACATAACTAAGATCCCATTTCTTCCCGTCCAATGGGATGTGGATAAACAGTAAAAATAAATTGATTTAAAAAGGAGATTAGAGATTCAATATTTATTGCACACCTGAGTGTTTGAACAGAAATTCATACTTTATGTAAATTTTTTAATGTCTAATTTATGATTCTAGAAGATTTTCTATGTGCAGTTCCAGATTCCAACTAGCAACTTGTTATTGTCAATTCAAACTCTTGAACAAGGAAATCTAATCTTCCATCTAATTAGCAGACACACATCTTTATTGAAAAATCCAGTCGTCTTCCTGGAAAGGAAACTCTGGATAATTCAATTTGTGATTCATGGATTATGCTTTAAGAACAGCAGAAGTATGCACCAGGAAGGATCTCACCTTTTTAAAAAAAGTCAAGTAACAAGGAACACTATTCACTATCTGAACAACGTATGCTTTCTTCTTTCCACACCCACCGGTCTATTTCAGATTTTTTTCTATCATCTTTTGTTTTTGTACTTGTATCTGGTCGAGTCAAAGGATCTTCTGCTGTCTTCATTTGGGATCTGGGGCCACGTCCAGTTCCACTCTAGCTTTATGTTAATTTAGCACCCTTCCTGTGTTTTTATGTTGTTGAAATTTATTTGAATTTATTTTCACTTTGGCATCCCTCTTGTTTTTAGTTTTTCCCCTCTGCTGGGTACCAGAGGGCAGATCAAGAGCATGATGAATAGGCGAGCAAGTGGCAAAACGGGGCTGTGAGTTGGTTCTTTACTTACATGACTTGGAGAGGCATCTTTGCTCTTTTGCCTGGAACTTTAATTATTTTCAAACCTTTGGTTTGTAGAGTTCTCTGTTACCAAGGGGAACAGAAAACTGATGGTGATGTTACAAGACCTGCTATCCCTTTTCCCTGAATAAACTGGTGATCTCATTGAACCCTGAAGGGATTTGTACAATTTCTAGCTCATTCCTGAGTTTTCATTTTATCAGTAACTATTCCAGCATTTGAAAAGCTCCATCAAGAAAACAAAAATATCATATTCTTGAAGTTTTTCTATATTTAACCATTTCCCTGAGAATGTGCTGCAATTAGTGCTTTGGGATAAGAGAAAGGGTTCATGTGTCAGAGAGTCTCACCAAGCTATTGATGTTGAAGACAGGGAAACTGCTTCTGACATCCCAAAACTTCAGTGTCACAATAGTTTTGGTAATTTTGTTGTTATTTAGCCACAGAAATCATGAAATATTTTTCCAACATGTGATTCACCTTGGCCATGACTCATGAAGACTAGTTAGTTAACAACTTTCTCAGGTTCTTGAAACTTCAAAAACTCTATTTTTGCAAGCCTATCCCACATTAAAATATTCATGGATTCCATTGCTATTTTGTATTTCCTTCCTTAAACTCTAAATCATACCTGCAAAATTGGGATGTTGCTCATCTTTCTAAGTCGAGACAGCTTATGTTTCTTCCTAAGGCATTATTTGAAAATGTCAATGAAAATTTACCATGAAAAAAGTATATAGGAACAGCAATAAATGTGAAAGCTTGTTCTTATTTTGAGAGCTTATAAACTGATTACCTTTATGTCATGCACATGCTTATCTTTTGTGAGATCTAACATAGTAACGAAATAGAGAAACTTCATGTGAAACACCAAGCAAATGATTTTAACATATTTGGAAGTCTTTAACATTCTTTTGTTTTTGAATGTACTTTTGCTTGCATTTTTTCAATATAAAGAAAAAGCTTTTTAAATCTTTGGGAACTTTAGCCTTTAACAATACTGCTTCTTTCGAGGTGAATTTTACGTTAGAACTTTCCTCGACTTTCAGAGTCGGATGCATAAAATCTAACCTCTCTGGATAATACAGGTTTTCCTGGATAAAAACTTCAGGGAAACAGACATTAGAGGTTCATGCTATGCCTCACTATGGGGGTGCACACATGATATTTCTAGAAGAACAACCTCAAAGTGGAAGTGAGAACTTATTTCTTTTTCATTTCCAGATAGTAGAGTAGAGGTAAGACCAAGAATGAAAACTAGGAGTTGGTGTTGATTCCAAGTGATGGTTTATAAAGTAAGCAAACAAAGTGAAAGAATTGTGAAGTTAGATGGTTTTTTGTACTAACGTAGAGATTATAACATAATAATAGGTTAGGAAAAGGTGAAATTAGAAAAATAACTCAGAATTATGGGCAAATGAGAGGATAAGAAAAACATATAGCATGGTTCAAGATGGCAATGTGGGAGGATCCTGAACTCAATTCTTCCCACAGACACACCAAATTTACAGCTACGTATAGAACAATTCCCACTGAAAGAAACCCCAAAACTAGCTGAGCAACTCCTACACATCATATAAATGAGAAAAAACCCACGTCAGTATGAGTAGGAGAGGCTGAAGCATAATCTTGCCATAAACCCCACCCTGCCATGGCAACCCACAATCGGGAGGGAATTTCCAACACTCAGCTTCTCCCTGAGGAGTGAAGGGCTGGAACCCTACCTCTGGAACCCCAACTTTTAAGACCCAAATCTGAGAGTCAGCCCCAAAACATCCAGTTTTGAAAGTCATGTAAGAAAAATTTAAAATACTAAGGTATATGAGGAAGCTATTCTAGTTTAAACCTGATTTGACCTGAATTTAATTTTAACCAGAGCAGCCTGACAAACATACATTGTACATCTGCTTTAACTCACTACGCTAAAGTAAGGAATGTGTTCTTCAAATATAGGGATGAACGCCTCCCTCCTTGTGACACCAAAACCAGTACTCCTTAGAAAGATGTGTCCCTTCCCCCGACTCCAGGATCATGTTGACCCACTGTTTATGTGCCAATCTGTAACAAAATATCTCCTTGAAATTTTGAAAGAATGTTCCCCTGTCATACTTGATGTATGTCTCTTTGTTCTGAGATGGTATGTAAGAAAACCACCCCTTCTCTGAAGCACTTTCTTCCTTTGTGAAGGCTGCTCTTCTGGGCTATAGTCCTCAGCTTGGCTTGAATACAACTCTCTACTATATAATGATTATTGATTATTTGCATCAACAAAAGCCAGTGGGGCTTGAGTCCATGAGGCCAATAAGGCTATAGAGAACTGAAAAACAGTTCTTAAGGGGCTAGTGCAAACTCACCATGGCTTACACCCATAGTGTAAGGGCATAGTGTAGAGGCAGCAGACTAAAAAGCACCCAGTCTTTGTGTGAAAGAGACCTATTTGTTTATCTTAAAAGCTTTGGCCTTAGGAGCAAGCAGACATCGCATACAGAGGCTGACTGAAATACTCTCCAAAGACTGCAGAGGCCAGTAGGCACTATCCTCACGTTCTCCCTCTGTGTCGCTCCAGGTCACGGTTATCTCCTGGAAAGAAACTACTACATATGTTTGGGGCCCCCATTTTTGCAGCTGCCACCCAGAGGGCACACTTTGATCACCTGACTCTGGTGAGCAGTGGGACTTACATTTATAGGTCCAACAGGACTGTACTAAGTGGAGAGAGTTTTTTTAAAGTTGAGGTAACTGGTTTATAACATATAGATTTCAAGTGTACATCATTATAACTTGACTTCTGTATACACTACATTGTGTTCACTATCAAAAATCTAGTTTCCATCTGTCAACATGAAAATGACCCTCTTTACCTTTTCACTCTCCTCCCAGCCCCTTTCCCCTCTGGTAACCACCAGTCTGTTCTCTTTATTTATATGTTTGTTTATTTTTTTCAATCTTCTGCATATGAGTGAAATCATATGGTATCTGTCTTTCTCCGTCTGACTTATCTCACTTAGCTCAATACCCTCAAGGTCTATCCATGTTGTCACAAATGGCAAGATTTCACCTTTTTTATGGCTGAATAGTATTCCATTGCATATATATACACTGCTTAGGTTGTTTCCATGTCTTAGCTATTGCAAATAATGCTGCAATAAACATGGGAGTGCAGATATCTTTTTGGATTAGTGTTTTTATATTCTTTGGATAAATACCAGAAGTGGCATAATTGGATTATATGGTAGGTCTATTCTTGATTTTTTGAGGATTCTCCATACTGTTTTCCATGGTGTCTGCACCAATTTACATACCCACCAGCAGTGTATGAGGGTTCGCTTTTCTCCATATCCTATCCAACACCTGTTATTTCTTGTCTTTTTAATAATAGCCATTCTGACGTGTGTGAAGTGATACCTCTTTGTAGTTTTGACTTGCATCTCCCTAATAATCGGTTATGTTGAGCAGCTTTTCATGTGCCTGTTGGCCATCTGTATATCTTCTTTGGAAAAATGTCTGTTTAAATCTTCTGCCCACTTTTTAATCAGGTGGTTTGTTTTTTTGTTATTGAGTTGTGTGAATTCTTTATATATTTTGGATACTAACCCCTGTATGATTTGCAAATATTTTCCACCAACTGAGAGGTTGTCTTTCATTTTCTTGATGGTTTCCTTTGCTGTGCAGAAGCTTTTTAGTTTGATGTAGTCCCGTTTGGGCGATTTTTGCTTTTTGTTTCCCTTGCCTGAGGAGACATATTCAAAAAGATACTGCTAAGACCAGTGTCAAAGAGCATGCTGCCTGTTTTCTTCTAGGAGTTTTATGGTTTTAGGTCTTACATTCAAATCTTTGTTCCCTTTTGAGTTAATTTTTGTGTATCGTGTAAGATAAAGCTCTACTTTCACTCTTTTGCATGTGGCTGTCCAGTTTTCCCAACACCGTTTGTTGAAGAGACTTTCCTTTCTCCATTGCATGATCTTGGCTCCTTTGTTGCAAATTAGCTGTTCATAAATATGTGGGTTTATTTCTGGGCTCTCAATTCTGTCCCATTAATCTGTGTGTCTGTCTTTGTGCTAGTACCATGCTGTTTTGGTTACTATAGCTTTGTAGTATACTTTGAAATCAGGAAGTGTGAAACCTCCAGTGTTGTTCTTTTTTCTCAGAATTGCTTTGGCTATTTGGGATCTTTTGCTGTTCCGTATAAATTTTAGGATTCTTGGTTCTATTTTTTTGTGAAAAATATCATTGGGATTTTGATAGAGATTGCATTGAATCTGTAGATTGCTTTAGGTAATATGGACATTTAACTATGTTAATTCTTCCAATTCATGAGCATGGAATATCTTTCCATTTCTTTGTGTCATCTTCAATTTCTTTCATGATTGTCTTGTAGTTTATAGTGTACAGGTCTTTCACTTCCTTGTTTAAGTTTATTCTTAGGTATTTTATTCTTTTTGTCATGATCGTAAATGGGATTGTTTTCTTGATTTCTCTTTTTGCTAGTCTGTTGTTAGTGTACAAAAATACAACTAATTTTTTTGTATATTGATTTTGTACCTTGCAATTTTACTTTATTTGTGTATTAGTTCTAATAGTTTTTTTTTGTGGATTCTTTAGGGTTTTCTATATACAAAATCATGTCATTTGCAAATAGTTACAGGTTTACTTCTTCCTTTCCTATTTGGATGCTTTTTATTTTTTTTTCTTGCCTAATTGCTCTTGCTAGTACTCCAATAGTATGTCAAAAAGAGTGGAGGGAGTGAGTATCCTTGTTTTGTTCTTGTTCTTAGAGGGAGAGCTTTCAGTTTTCCACCATTTAGCATGATGTTGGCTGTGGGTTTGTCATATATGGCCTTTATTTTGTTGAAATACTTTCTTTCTATACCCATTTTATTGAGAGTTTTTATTATAAATGGATGTTGAATTTTGTCAAATGCTTTCTTTGCATCTATTGAGATGATCATGTGATTTTTATTCTTCATATTGTTAAAATAGTATATCACATTGATTGATTTGTGAATGTAGAACCATCCTTGCATCCCTAGAATAAATCTCACTTGATTGTGGTGTATGATCATTTTAATATATTGTTGTTTTAAGTTTGCTAATATTTTGCTAAGGATTTTTGCATCTATGTTCATCAGCATTATTAGCCTGTAATTTTCCTCTTTTGTGCTTATCTGTTTTGGTATCAGGGTAATGTTGGCTTCTTAAAATGAGTTAGGAAGCATCATTTCCTCTTTAATTTTTTGGAAGAGTTTTAGACGGATAGGTATTAAATCTTCTTTGAATGTTTGATAGAATTCACCAGAGAAGCTTCTGGTTCTGGCCTTTTTTGGGTGGGGGGGGGGGAAGTTTTCACTTTCTGCTTTAGTCTCCTTACTGGTGACAAGTCTATTCAGATTCTCTATTTCTTCTTGATTCAGTTTTAGAAGGTTGCATGATTCTAAGAAATTATCCATTTCTTCTAGTTATCCATTTGTTGACATATAGCTTCCCATAGTGGTCTCATAATCCTTTGTATTTCTGTGGTATTCATTGTTATTTCTCCTGTTTTATTTCTGATTTTATTTGTTTGAGACTTTTCTCTTTGTCTTGGTGAGTCTAGCTAAAAGTTTGTCAATTTTGTTTATCTTTTCAAAGAACCAATTCTTATTTTATTGATCTTTTCTATTGTCTTTTTAGTCTCTATTTCATCTATTTCCACTCTAATTTCTTACTATTGTCTTCCTTCTTCACACTTTAGGCTTCATTTTTTTCTTTTTCTAGTTCTTTTAGCTGTAGTGTTGGTTTTTTAATTTCAAATTTTTCTTGTTTCTTGAGGTAGGCCTGTATTGCTATAAACTTCCCTCTTAGTACTACTTTTGCTGAATCTCTTAGATTTTGGTGTGTCATATTTTCTTTTTCATTTATCTCCAGGTGTTTTTTGATTTCTCTTTTGATTTCTTCATTGACCCAATAGTTGTTCAGTAGTGTGCTGTTTAGTCTCCACATATTTGTCAGTTTTCTAGCTTTCTTCTTGTAGTTGATGTCTAGTTTCATACAATTTTGGTTAAAAAAGACGCTTGATATGATTTTAGTCTTCTTAAATTTACTGAGACTTGTTTTGGTTCCCAACATACAGTCTGTCCATGAGAAAGCTTCACGTGCACTTGAAAAGAATGTGATCTGTTGTTTTCGGATGGAATGGTCTATATATATCTATTAAGCCTATCTGGTCTAGTGTTTCATTTAAGGCCACTATTTCCTTGTTGGCTTTCTGTCTGAATGACCTATTCATTGAGGTAGGTGGGGTATTAAAATCTTCTACTATTATTGTATTGCTGCCGGTTTCTCCATTTAGGTCTGTTAATTGCTTTATATAATTTGGTGCCCTTTGTTAGGCACATATATACTAATAAATATTATGTCTTCTTGATGGATTGTCCCTTTTCTCATTATATAATGTCCGGCTTTGTCTCTTGTTATCTTTTTTGGCTTGAAGTATATTTTGTCTGATATAAGTATGGCTACATCTGTTTTCTTTTGGTTGCCATTTACTTGGAGTATTGTGTTTCATCACTTCACTTTGAGCCTATGTTTATCTTTAGAGCTGAGATGTGTTTCCTAGGGGCAGCATATTATTGGGTCTTGTTTTTAATCCATCCAGCCATTCTGTGTTTTTTGGTTGGTGAATTCAATCCATTTACATTTAGGGTAATTGTTGGTATATGATGATTTAATACTACCATTTTGTCTTTTGCTTTTTGGTTGTTCTATATTTCCATTGTTCCTTTTCCCCTGTGTTCCTTCCTGTCATTTCAGTTTGGTGGTTTTCTGTGGTTTTTGTCAGTTCCTTCTTTTTTATGTTTCATGTCTCTGCTCTGAATTTTTGTTTTGTGGTCAACACAAGGTTTGTAGAAAAAGGTCTCATAGAAGGGCTGGCCTGGTGGCATAGTGGTTAAGTTCACATGCTATGCTTTGGTGGCCAGGGTTCACCAGCTCATATCCTGGGTGTGGACCTAGCACTGCTTAACAAGCCATGCTGTGGCAGGCATTCCACACATAAAGTAGAGGAAGATAGGCATGGATGTTAGCTCAGGGCCAATCTTCCTCAGCAAAAAGAGGATTGGCAGCAGATGTTAGCTCAGAACTAATTTTCCTCAAAAAATGTCTTATAGATAAGCTAGTTCTTTTTTGCTGAAGACATTTTGTCTTCATTTGCCAAAACAGGTTTCATCCTTTTCTTCTTGCCCTTTTATGCTTTTGATGTCAAAATCATTCCTTTTTATATTGTGAGTTCATTATCAAATTGAAGTGGTCATAGTTATTTTTAATGCTTCCTTTTTCTTTAACTTTTATGTTATAATTGTGTTTACCAATCTATTCTGATATAGAGCTGCAATTTTCTGATTCTGTCTATTTATTACCTTGCTTAAAGTTATGTGTACCTTTTGGCCTTTTCCATTTCAGGTAGGAGAACTCCTTGCAACATTTCTTGTAAGGCAGATCTAATGGTAATGAACTCCCTCGGTTTTTTGTTTGTCTGGGAAAGTCTTTATTTTTCTTTCTTATCTGAAGCTTAACTTTTTTGGGTAGTGTATTTTTGGCTGATAGCTTTTATCTCCCAATAATTTGAATGTATCTTTCTACTCTCTCCTGGCCTGTAGAGTTTTTGCTGAGAAATCTGCTAATAGCTAATGATAGTCCTTGTATGTTATTGTTTTTCCTCCCCTGACTGTCTTTAATATCTTTTCTTTGTCGTTGACTTTTGACAGTTTTATTATCACATGTCTTGGAGAAGGTCTTTTTTCATTGAGATAATTGAGTGTTCTATTAGCTTCATGGATTTGTATATCCACTTCTTTCCCCAGGTTTTGGAAGTTCTCAGCTATTATTTCTTTAAATAAGCTGTCTGCTCCTTTTTTTCTCTCTTCTCCTCTGGGATACTTATTGGTGTATGTTGCCCTTTCTGATGGAGTCAGATATTCTTGTAGAGTTTCTACATTAAAAAAAAAATCTTGGTTCTCTTTTCTCTTCAACTTGCATCATTCCTAGGTTTCCATCTTTGGGCTCACTAATTCCCTCTCCCATATGGTCTACTCTATTTTCAGTGCTTCTTTAAGCATACTGTATATAATTTATTGAGTTCTTCAGCTCCAGAATTTTTGTGTTATTCTTTTTTTAGTGTTTTAATCTCTTTGGTAAAGTATTTCTTCTGTTCATTAATTTTATTCCTGAGCTCATTGAACTGCCTTTCTGAGTATTTTTGCAACTTTTTGAGTTTCTTACTGATAGCTATTTTGAATTCGTTATCAGTTAGATCACAATCTTCCATGACTTTATGTTTGGTTTCTGAAGATATTTTTGTGTGTGTGTGATGCCATGTTACCTTGGCTTTTTGTGGTGCTTGATGAGTTATTCCTCTGCCTGTGCACTTGTTGTAGTGAACACTTTTTTTTTTCTTTTCTTTTCTTTTTTTGTGAGGAAGATTGGCCCTGAGCTAACGTCTGTGCCAATCTTCCTCTATTTTGTATGTGGGATGCTGCAATAGCATGGCTTGATGGGCAGTATGTGGGTCTGTGCCTGGGATCCAAACCCATGAACCCCAGGCCACTGAAGCAGAGTATATGAACTTAACCACTATGCAACTAGGCACCCCCAACACTTTTTTTATTTAGGTATAACTTTGCTTGCTTTGATTCCAGCCATTCAACCAGTTGACGATTAGAGGACTTTCTTGTTTTTCAGTAGGTGGTGCTTTAGCACCAATTTTGTTTTCTCTTACCTGGTTACTGGCTTCACCACTGGGGTCACAAGGATGAGGGGCACCTCTGCCATGTCTGGGATCACCTGGGAAGCATTGCTGCCATGGGGGAGGGGGAGAGCAGGGATGGAGCTGGGTTCTCGGGGCACTTCCTCTCCTGTTGCATGATTCTTTGTGGCTGCAGACATTGCTGCAATTGGGAGGCTTGAGCCATGTGCATGCCTCTTCTGCTTCTACTGAGCTGGGGTGGGGAGAATGTAAGGCTCCACCTCTGGTGTTGATTTATTCCCTGTGGCCATGGGCACTGCTGTAGCTGGGAGGCCAGAGTCATGTGTATGTCTCTGCTGCTGCTAATGGGTTCTCTGGGGCTGAGGGCAGCTGGCTTAGCTGCCACAGCAGGGGGACCAGGATTGTGGGCACTGCCTCTGCTGTTCCCCTAGTTTTCCTCCTCTACATGCTCCAATCCACTCACCTGCATATGTACCAAAGTGAGGATCTCTCTGGCATCCTGGTGTGTTGGGCAATCTAGACTTTCCTGAGTTATGAATGTTTTACTTGTTGTAGATTGAAGGGGTGAGACAAAGGGAGCATCTCACCATAATGATGATGATCAACGAGGGAATTTTTAACTGGCTACCTCCTAGGGCGCAGCACAGAGGCAGCAGATTGAAATGCCCAGTCTTTTGGAGAAAGATGCCTATTAGTTTATCTTAATAGCTGCAGCCTGAGGCAGGCTTCTAATTAAACACACATCAAAGGGCTGATTGTAATCTAGAGACCTCATAGGGCAGGCGCTATCTTCATGCTCTACCTCTGTCTCACTCCAGGTCACTGGTATCTCCTCAAAGGAACTTGTGCATACAGCTTCTGGAAAGATTTTTGTGGCTGCTGCCCAGGGTACTTCCCTTGACCATCTGGCTCATAAATTCATGTGATTTTTTTGTTCAATCTGTTAATGTGGTTTATTGCATTTTTTAATTTGCTTATGTTGAACTATCCTTGCACCCCAGTGCAATGCCACTTGATCATAGTGTATGATACTTTTAATGTGCTTTTGAATTTGCTTTGCTAGTATTTTGTTGAGAATTTTTGCATCTTACACTTATCAGGGATATTGGTCTATAATTTTCTTTTTTGTAGTCCTCTCGTTTGACTTTGATATCAGGGTAATGCTGGTCTCATAAAATGAGTTTTGAAATGTTTCTTCCTCTTCAAATTTTTTGGAAGAGTTTGAGAAGGATTGGTATTAATTCTTTCTAAATGTGCAGTAGAATTTACCTGTGAAGCCATTTGGTCACGGGCTTTTATTTGTTGGGAGAGTTTTGATTACTGATTCAATCTCCTTGCTTATTATGGATCTGTTCATATCTTTCTATTACTTCATGATAGTCTTGGTAAGTTGTGTGTTTTAGGAATGCATCCATTTATTCTAAGGTATCTGATTTTTGGAGTATAATTTTTCTGAGTAGTCTCTTATGATTCTCTGTATATATCTCCAACTTTGTTTACAATTTTATTAAATTTAGTCATCTCTCTTTTTTTCTTGTTAAATCTGGCTAAAGGTCAATTTGGTTTATCTTTTCAAAAAACCAACTCAGTTTCATTGATGTTTTCTTTCGTCTCTCTAGTCTCCATTTTATTTAATTCTGCCTAGTCTTTTTTATTTCCTTCCTTCTGCTAATTTTGGGCTTAGTCTGTTCTTATTTTTCTAGTTCCTTAGGTATATGGTTAGGTTGTTTATTTGAGATCTTTCTTTTTGTCGTAATGTAAGCATTTATTGTTAACTTCTCTCTTAGAACCAATTTTGCTGCATCCCATAAGTTTGTGTATGTTGTTTTAATTTTTTTGTCTCAAGATATTTTTTTTTATTTCTCTTTAACTTTCTTCTTTGACCCATTGGTTGTTCAGTAGTGTTTTGTTTAGTTTCCATATACTTATAAATTTTCTTGCTTTTCTCTTGTTATTGATTTCTGGTTTATATCATTAGGTTGTAAAAGATAGTTTATGTAATTTCAATCTTTTAAAATTTGTTTAGACTTCTTTTGTAGCCTAACATCATGGAGAATGTTCCGTATGTGTTTGAGAAGAATGTGTATTCTGCTACTGTTGGATGGAGTGTTCTGCTTATGTCTTTAGGTCCATTTCATAAAGTGTAGTTCAAGTCCATTATTTCCTTATTGAGTTTTTTTTCTGGATGATCTACCCATTTTTGAAAGTAGGACATTGAAATTACTACAATTACTGTATTGCACTCTATTTTTGCCTTCAGATCTGTTAAAACTTGTAATAGGTACAGGTGCTCCAATGCCAGATGCATGTTTATCCACAATTGGTATATCCTCTTGATGAATTGACCCCTATGTCATTTACAATGACTTTCTTTGTCTCTTGTTACAGTTTTTGACTTAAAGTCTATTTTGTCTGATGTTATGTATAGCTACCCCTGCTCTCTTTTGGTTCCTCTTTTTATGGAGTATCTTTTTTCATTTCACTTTCAGCCTATAAGTATCCCTAAATCTTGAATCTTTTGTAGGCAACATATAGTTTGTCTTGTTATTTAAAATCCATCCAGCCACTTTATGTCTTTGAATTGGAGAATTCAAACCATTTACATTTAGAGTTATTTATAGGTAATGACTTACTATCACCATTTTGTTAATTGCTCACTGATTGCTTTGTAGCTCCTTTGTTTTTTTCTTCCTCTCTTAATGTCTTGTTTGTGAGTTGATGATGTTTTGTAGTGGTAAGCTTTGAGTCTTTTTTTTTATCATTTGTGTATTTATTGTAGGTTTTTGCTTTGTGATTACTACATAGCTTTCACAATACATCTTTTACATTTGACAATCTATTTTAGCTGATGACAATTTAACTTCAATTGCATAAAGAAGTTCTACACATTTTCTTGCCCCCCAACAACTTATGTTGTTGATGTCCCAATTTACAGCTTTTTATATTATGTATTCATTAAGAAAATCTTGTGACAATAGTTATTTCTAAAACTCTATCTTTTAACCTATGTGCTAGAGTTCAAAGTGGTTTGTACACTACCATTGCAGTATTAGAGTATTTCGAATTTGACTATATATTTACCTTTACCAGTGAATTTTATACTTTCATATGTTTTCACGTTACTAATTAGCTTCCTTTCATTTCAGCTGACAGAACTTCCTTTAATATTTCTTGTAAGGCAGGTCTATCGGTGATAAATTCCTTCAGCTTTTGATTAGGAAAGTCTTTATCTCTTCTTTATCTGAAAAACAACTTGGCTGCCAGTCTTTTGCTTTGAGTAGTGTGAATATATCATCTTGTTCTCTCCTGGCCTCCAAAGTTTCTGCTAAGAAATTTGCTGATAGCCTTATCAGGATTTCCTAGTATGTGAAGAAACTTTTTCTCTTGCTGCTTTCAAAATTCTCTCTTTGTCTTTGATTTTTGAGATTTTGATTATAACGTGTCTTGGTGAAGATCTCTTTGGACTGAATATGTTTGGGGAGTTTTCTCTCAGGTTTTGGAACTTTTCAGTCATTATTTCTTTAAATATGATTTCTATTCCTTTCTCCTTCTCTTTTTCTTCTGGGACTCCCATAATGTGAATATTGTTTCTCTTACGGTGTCCATAATTCATATAGGATTTCTACACTCTTTTTCATTCTAGTTCTTTTCTTCTCTGACTGGATAATATCAAAAATCTGTCTTTAAGTTCACAGACTTTTTTCTTCTGCCTGGTTGAGCCTGATGTTGAAGCTCTCTATTGCATTTTTCATTTCATTCTTTATATTCTTCAGCTCTAGAATTTTGCTTGTTTTTTTAAAAATTTCTATCTTTTTGTTGAACTTCTTGTTTTGTTCATGCATTGTTTTCCTGAGTTCATTGTGTTATTTATCTGTGTCATTGGAATCTTGCTGAGTTTCCTAAAATGATTATTTTGAATTCCTCTTTAGGTAACTCTCTGATCTACATTTCTTTGGGGTCATTTACTGGAATGTTTTTCCATTTCTTTGCTGGTGTCATATTCCCTTGCTTTTTCATGTTTTTGATAGTTTTGTGTTGATGTCTGCACACATCTGATGGAGCAGTCACCTCTTCTAGCCTTTTTAGACTGGCTTAGGTGGCTAAAGACTTTCACCTCAAGTTGACTGCTAGGGTGCTGGCTGGATACGGTTCAGCTTCTTTAGTTCTTAAGATGGCACAGTGGTGTAGTCTCTGTAAGCCTCCATCAGCTGAGGGCAACATTGGCACAGACTGGGGGGATCTTCAGTGGCTAAGAATGTAGAGGTCCTGCAGTGGCAATGGTGGCCAGGGCTATTGGGTTTTTCTGTTCTCCGTTTTTCCCGTGGGAGGAAGTCCTAGATGAGGGGATCCCTCTTGGCCCCTTGTCTGTTATGCTGGACTCAGAGTGGTAGTGAGTCAGGTTCCTGGGACCAGGTGCATGTGGAACTACCACAGCACCTGGGTCCTGGACACAGGTGCACTTGCTGTAGTAGTGGCACTAGTGTCTAAGATGCAGGCACAAGCTGATCTTCCATGCAACCAGGGTTTGCCTGTCTTGGACTCACTGTAGTGACTTGGCTTGAGGTGGAAGGAGGATGCAGCAACAGCACAGGCCCTGGAATGACAGGATGCAGTGGTATCTTGAGCCCCGGGGGCAGAGTGCAGCATCAGCACAGCCTGGGGATGGTAGGTCAAAGTTTCAACTCTGTCCCCAGGAGGAGATGATGGCCCATTAAAGCCACATGTTGGGGCCTAGGGGGTGGGTTTTAGAGCAGTGACTGCTCTGGCCTGGCAATGATGGGTCAGAGCCAACCTGAGATCTGGGAGCAGGGCTCAAGAAGCAGCAGCTCAACCCTAGTAACGGTGATCAAAGCATAAATTGGGACTCAAGGCAGTGGGGCACTGAACAGTGGCAGTTTCAGTTCATCCTGATCCTGGCGAGTGGGACACACCAGTAACTGGGGCCCCTGGGGATAGGTCTCACCACAGTGACAACTCCAGCCCTAGGAAGGAGATGAAGCAATGGGGACTCCGGGCAGCTCCCTCATCTGGGATCAGCGTTGGTGAAGATGTGGCAGTCCTTGGTAACAAAGGCTGAAACCATCCACAGTGGTGAGGCTTGCTGGGGTTTTCCCACTCTCCTTTTCCCTGTGGGTGAAATACTTCTGAGGGGATCTCTGCTGGTGCCAAGCTTTTCTGGACTGGAGGGTGGGATGATGCAGTTAAAATACTTCCTGTGCTTTTCTGTGCAGCCACCTTGGGTTTTGAGCTCTTCAGGGTTTCTGCTGTTTTTTCCTTGGAGTCCAGAGCTTTCCCAGGGATATTTTTGTCAGTTTGTAGTTATTTATTTGTTGTTTTTGTGGTACCGAATGTGTTGGGACCTCCTAGTCCTCCATTTTGCCGATATCACCACCTCATTTTGATTCTTAAATCACCTATATATGTGTCTCAATGGTAGCAACCTTCTAGCACACTATCTTCCAATTCTAGACTCGCCAGTGTTAAAATGTTCATGGTTCAAAAGTAGTATAGAGAGTAATTAGCATCTTCCATAATTATAATCTCTAGATTACCATCTTTAATCTTAATGCAAGAGTTTTTCAAACTATGAAAGAAAAATTGTTCCAAGGATAATTTATCAAGGAATATAATGCTAAAATATATCATCCCTGCTTCCTGCACCATTAAGCAAATATCTAAGATTTATTATTTTGAAAAGCATTAAGGATTTCTCATCTCTCTGCTTTGTTGTTTTTATGGTATTTAAACTATATCTGTTTTCTGATATGATTTTTAAAAAGCAGATAATAAGAGCGTAGGGGAGAAACCCAAGATGCCTTCTTATGTGAATTGCGACCATATTGACTTAGACAACATGAAATTTTCTTGAATGTTAAAAAACAGTCTCAGACTTTAGTGTAATCCAAAGAAACAGCATCTTCACTAAAGTTATCACCATTTTAGTTTTTCAAGGTCAAGGACTAGAGAAAAATGGGTTTAAAGATAGGTATTTCATTAATCAAGGGGAAGTAGACTAGGAGACACAAATTTTGACTAAGAGAAATATGGAGAAACTGGATTGAGTTGAGTCTCTACCAATCAGAAGAAAATGAATAAAAGGAGTGAATAAATGAAGTGAGGAACTGAAACAAATCAGTGCACGTTCTTGCCAAAGAACAAAGAGTTTTTATTGTAAGACATTGAAGATATCTCAAAGCACTGACAATGTTTTCTTGTTTGTTATTTTACCTGTCATGTTTCTTTGTAGTTACTAGTACCAGGGAAAACTTCAGAAACTCTCGAAAGACCCATGAGTTTTCTTTAGGAATAATAAAACACAAGGAAGCATGCAGCCAGTGAGTCAACACATTTTTATTGAGCAGTTACTATTTTCCTCAAGCTAGGGAAAGAGTAGGGCCTCTAGCAGTCTCCGCTCTAAACTGTATCTCTTACATTTTAATGGGATGGATGGACATTGAAAAGATATATAAACCTATAAATAAATAAAATAAACAAATACAAGCAAGCTCTGAGTTAGCAAAGTTTCCTTTCTTGAGGTTGAGCAGAGAAGTGTGAGTATATTTAGGAGGATTGGAGAGGAGTTGTCATTAAATGGTTAGAATCATGATGGCAGATTTTAATCTTAAAACACATGAGAGAAAATGAATGTGGAAGAACAAGAGTAAGCTGATGTGTGAGAGGATTATGTTCTGGTGCTTCATAAGAACATGAAGCTCTCCAGCTTGACAAAGACATAAGGAAGTGTAAGGGAACTAATCCCCCTTCCTCTTTCTCAGTGACTCGTCAAAACTCTGCATAATGGAAAATTGACAAGGGTTTTTTATGACCTGATTGTGAAATGCAATTCTCTTGAAAGATATCACTTTGCCATAAGAAATCAGACTTCCTGCTCTAGTGTGCACATCCCTATTCAGTTAGACCTCCATTCAGAGTTCCAAATGAGCGGGTCCTGCTGTTTTACTTAGAGATCTTAAATAGGCGTTTCAAACTTAACATGTTGAAATGAGGCCCTAGATTTTACCAAAAAAAGGCTCTTCTAGTGCTCCTCATTTCATTAAATGGCTTCAACATATACCTAGTTCCTCAAACTATAAATTTAAGAGTCATTCTCGACAATTTTCCTCTCTTTACCCCCTGTCTTGTGCCAGTCTCAGTTTATCAATAGCGATATTATTGGCTAGAAATGCCTGGGAGCACTCACCTGGGCCTGTGGCAAGCTCCCACAAACATCTCCCTTTTTGGAACCAATGTTGTGGCTGAATTGGCCCTTGTGGTTCTTATTATGATTGCAAGATGTTGTCAGCGATAACCTCCTTCCCTCTTCCCTCCATCCTTCCTGTATTGTTTCCAACTTAAGATGAATATTTTACTTCTTTTTTAATCCTTTGGGTTTCTTGATAAATATGTTAAAGCAAATTGTCCAAGGAAAATCTAGTTAAGAGTCAAAGCTGTCCAGTTAGTGGCTGTCTGCCTTCAGATCTGTCACTGACTAGTTACCCTGAGGAACTCAAGGTGGATTTGGATGTTTTAACTTTTTCCAAATTGTTCTTTTTCCTTTTGTTATGTTAAGGAGATGCAATCACCAACCACCCCTAACCAGATCAAGCCTTACCATGAGAGCTATGCCTATTGACCTTTTCTTTATTTTTAATGCTAAGATCTCACCAGGAGGAGCTTAGGCCTTATTACCATCCCTTGCAGTGTATGTGGAAGCCTGTTTTCCAACTGAGCCTGAACAAGCGAACACCCGCCTCTCCCTTTTGAATATTCATCCCCCATCCAAAATAAATGTCCCTGCTTCCCTTTCTTTGGGGACACCATGACTCTGGAAATGATTCCTCATGGTCTCCTATTTGCTGCAAATATACTTTGCTTTGTGAGAAAACTACTTCTGGTGTAGAGTGTGATTTAACTCACCAGGAGGGAACGCACTTTGGTTTCGGTAACAGATTGTTTTCTTAATCATTATGTTATAAATTTATCTTGAAGAGTACTTTAAGTACTTTATTAATTTACCTTTAAGTGTATTTTAGCTTTCTCTCATAAATTTTGAGTTGTATTGTAATTTAGCTTTTTAATTTTAAAAATTAAAAACAATAATTGTGGTAAGATACATTTAACATAATATTTACTCACCTTAACCATTTTTAAGTGTACTGTTCAGTGGTATTAGATACATTCACGTTGTTGGGCAACCACTGCCACCATCAACCTCCAGAACTCTTTTCATCTTGCAAAATTGAAAGTCAGTACTCATTAAAGAGTAGCTCCCCATTTCTCCCATCCCCTAAACTCTGGCAACCACCATTCTACTTTTTGTCTCTGTGAATTTCATTACTCTGGGTACGTCATATAACTGGAATCATATAGTATTTGTCTTTTTGTGATTGGCTGATTTCACTCATCATAATGTCCTCAAGGTTCATCTATGTTGTAGCATGGGTCAGAATCTTCTTCCTTTTTAAGGATGAATAATATTCCACTGTATGTATATGCCACAATTTGTTTATCCATTCATCAATTGATGGACTCTTGGGTTGCTTCTACCTTTTGTTTATTGTGAATAATGCTGCTATCAACATGGATATACAAACATCTCTTAGAGACCCTGCTTTCAATTCTTTGGGGTGTATACCCAAAAGTTGAATTGCTGCATTATATGGTAATTATATTTTTAATGTTTTGAAGAACTGCCATAGTATTTTCCATAGCAGCTGCACTATTTTACATTCCCACCTATAGTGCACAAAGGTTCCAATTTTTCCATATCTTTGTCAATACTTGGTATTTCCTGTTTTTTTGATGGCAGCTATCCTAATGGGTGTGAAGTCATATCTCTGATTGTGCTTTTGATTTGGATTTTCCTAATAATTAGTGATGTTGAGCATCTTTTCATGTGCTTGTTGGCCATTTGTATATCTTTCTTGGGAGAAATGTCTATTCAAGTCTGTTGCTCATTCTTCAATAGGGTTGTTTGTTCTTTGTTGTTGAGTTTTAGGAGTTCTTTATATACTCTAGATGTTAACCCTTTATCAGATATATGATTTGTAAATATTTTCTCCCATTACATGGGTTGCCTTTTCATTCTATTGATTATGTTCTTGATATGCATAAGTTTTGAATTTATCTATTTTTCCTTTTGTTGCCTGTGTTTTCAGTGTCACATCTAAGAAATCATTGCCAAATCCAAGGTCATGAAGCTTTTCCTATTTTCTTCTAAGAGTTTCATGGTTTTAGCTCTTATGTTTAGCTAAGTCTTTGATACATTTTTAGGAATTTTTGTGTATGGGGTAAAGAAAGGGTCCAACCTCCTTCTTTTCCATGTGACTATCCAGTTTTCCAACACCATCTGTTGAAAATTACCCTTTCTCCATTGAATGGTCTTGGCATCATTGTTGGGAATCTTCTGAGTATATACACAAGGATTTATTGCTGGGCTCTTTGGAAGGTAGTTTAGAAGTCTCTTATGAAGCTAAACATAATCTAGTAATTTAAACATAATGTAGTAATTTTACTAAACATAATCAAATGAGTTGAAAACTTATGTGTACACAAAAAGCTGCACACAAATACTGATAGCAGCTTTGTCCATAATCAACAAAATCTGAAAGCAGTCAAGACGTCCTTAAATATACAGATGGATAAATAAACTGTAGTACATCCAGACAATGGAATATTATTCAGAGCTAAAAAGAAATGAGCTATCAAGCCATGAAAAGACATGGAGGAAACTTAAAGTCACATGACTGAGTGAAAGAAGCCAATCTGAAAAGGCTAAATACTATATGATTTCAATTATACGACATTCTGCAAAAAGCAAAAGTATGAGGAGAGTAAAAAGATCAGTTGCCATGAGTTCAGAGAGCAGGAAATGATGAATGAATGAATCACAGGGGATTTTTAGGGCAATGAAACTATTCTGTGTGATAACGGTGGATACATATGTTTGTCGAAACCCTTAGAATGTATAACACAAAGAGTGAACCCTGATATAAACTATGGACGTTGGTTGATAATAACATAACAATGTTGGTTTATTAATTTTAACAAACGTACCACGCTGGTGTGGGATGTTCCTGGTGGTGGGGGAGCTGTGTGTGTATCTGGGGAGGGAGTTTGTGAGAACTCCATATTTTCACTCATTTAGCTGTGAAACAAAAACTTCTTTAAAAAGTAAAGTTTATTAAATTATAAAAAAGAATTATAGGAGAAAAAAAGAGGATTTGCTGTGTGTGAATAAGAATATACTTAATGGTTTGAGCTTATTTCTTGTATTTTTTAGATATTTAATATCTGTGCTTATTTTTAGTGTGCTAGATTAACCAGTTTAGAAGGATGTGTTAATATCTCCAACTACAAATGTTGATTTATCTATTTCTCCCTCTACTTTTATCAGTTGTTTATTTATATATTTTGAGTCTCTCTCTCTCTCCTATTATGATTAAATCTTCTTCTTCTTGGTTCCTTTTATCAATATGTGTCATCCTTCTTCATCACTTTCATTATTTTACCTTGAATTCTATTTTATTAGAGCTTCAAACTGATACTCAAGCTTTCCTTTAGTTCATATTGCCTGAATCTTTATCTTTCTTTTATCTTTTTTCTTTCTTTCATTTTTTCAACATTTTTGGGTTTTTCTGCTACTTGTTTTAAGTATGCTTCTTGTATACGTTCTTTGATTCTACTTGAGAGTTTCTGTCTTTTAAATAGTGAGTTCAACCTATTGCTATTTATTGTGATTATTTTATATTAAGTTATCAATGCCATCTTATTTCATGTTTTCAATGTACTGTTCTGCAATTTTGTTTCTTTTTAAAATTTACTTCCTACTTTTCATTGAATAAATCAAAAAAATATTTTCTGATTTTAAAAAGTTACATTCTATTTTTGTTCTCTGGTGGATACTCAACCTCAGATTCATACTCATGCTTATTGCCCTTATCAATTTCTTAGACTTATTGTATTGGGACAGACTGTATTATGCTGTGAAAAACAATTACACCAAAACAAAACAAAGATAGTTCTTTCTCATGCTGCATGTCAATTCTAAGTTGGCTAGGCTCTGTATTACCTTTCTCCTCACTTGGGAGCCAGGACACATGAAACAGCCACTATATGGAACAAGGTGATGATTGTGGGGAGGGAGAGCTCTGGAGGGTCTCTCATCGGTATTAAATGCTTTGACCTGAAAGTGACACATCATAATGCCAGAATGAGCCACAAGTCTCCACTTAATCCCAGTGACTGAGAAGTACAATCCTCCCATATAGTCAGAAGACAGTAAAACTGGAATATTTGGTAAACGTAATAACTAATACACTCATCCATATCTTTATATGTCTCCTAAAAAGACAAGCATGTGAGCACATTCTTAGGTCCTTTTCCTTTGTCCTTTCGTTCTTCCCTCTGCTCCATGTTGCTATTGTCTATAATTAAGCTTTTAGATTGTTATGAATATACATTCCTTTTAAAATTTCTTTGGCCTTAGGTTTTTTAGACAACAATAAACTTTACTAAATGTGTTAGGTCACTTTGTAAAATAATAAACTTTATTGAAATATTTGATTCTCCCTTATTTCTCATATCTCTGGCAGCACTCTTCTGTGTTTACTTATATATTTTTTAAGTACCTCTTTGAAGAGTATTTTCAGAGAGGGTTTTATTTGGATAAAATATTCTTATAATGTCCTTGTATATAAAAGACTATTTGGCTGGATATAAATTTTAGATTTCAAATACCTTTTTTTAATAGGTAAAAAATAATATTCCACTGTTTTCTTGCACCCAGTGTTACTATTGAGAAGTTTGTGGCCAATCAGATTCTTGTTCTTCTGAAGGAGATTTGATCCCCTTCTCTGGAATCTTTTAAAATATTACTTCTATCTTTGATATTCTTAAATTATGGTAATTTGTCTCAATAGTTGATCTTATCTCTAGTTTTTATTACTCTATGAGCCCTTTCAATCTTAAGTCTTTCTTCTTTCTTTAACTCTAAGAAACTTATCTACATTAATTTTTCAAATAGTGTTTACTCTCATTTGTTTTTGTTCTGGAGCTTCTTATATTTTTTATATATGGTGGCTTGTCTCCAATCCATATCCCTTAGATTTATATTGTCTCTTTTGCCTTCTGGGAGAGGTTTTATGTTTGGTCTTCCGGCTTTCTTATCCCTTCTTCAGCTCAATTAATTCTGCTCTTTGTATCTCTTATTAATTTCAACTGCTGTGTATTTCAACTGTTACATGTTTATACTTTATTTTTCTATTTGGTTGGCTTGTGTTGTTTTTGTCCCTTGCTTTGCATTGCAATATCTTTCCTTATCTTCTTAAGCATATTTCTTTTTTTTTCGCCCCAAGCATATTTCTTAATTTTAAGTGTTTTGGACTTTTGCCAAAATTCAACACCCAATCCCAAACTAGAAATAGGAGCAAGATTTGTCAATTTGAAAAAGAGCATCTGTAAAAAATATACAGCTAACGTTATATCTAATGGTGAAATATTGGAGACTCTTTCCCTATAATTATAAACAAGGCAAGGATGCCTACTCTCATCACTTATTTTTTAACACCAGCTTAGCTTTATGTTTTGTGGGGTTTTTTTGAGGAAGATTAGCCCTGAGCTAACATCTGCCACCAATCCTCCTCTTTTTGCTGATTAGTTTTTTTTGAGGAAGATAGCCCTGAGCTAACATCTGTGCCCATCTTCCTCTACTTTATATGTGGGAAGCCTGTTGAGCTCCCCCTGTTTGTTGGCTCTTCAACAGGAAATTCCTTCTGTCAGGATTTCATCTTTAAGCACTTAGGGAAAGGCAGCTTTGGGAGGAAGTCATCTCATCATCTAGAATTTACCAGCTCTCAATTTTTTGATGAGAAGGGTTGCAGGATTGAATGACTAAGACAGGCTGGTCAGCCCTAATCTGTTTCCAGTGATTCTTTACCCTAAAATCCCCTGCCTTATTATCACCCCATGACACCTGCACCTACAACTTGGGCTTTTAACTTTGATTTTTGCTACAAAGGAACAAGTGGAGATTGGTTCCCTCCCTCATAACGCAAAGGGGAGGTAGGAGTAGAACTTTTAAAACTTTCTTCAAACTATCCTTTTACTCGCTCCTCTGACCACCCTTGGCCTAGAATGCAGGCATTCACTGTACACATGCAACCATAGACAATCATCAGTTCCTCTAGGAGTTGTTGCAGATTCTTTAAGCTCCTAGAATACATGTTTTCCTTTGACTTTTACGGTTTATATAGATTTGATTGAAGAAGCCAGTATCCTGTGCTTGTCATCTACCTAGGCAGGAACCAGAAGCTTCTGGGTTGGATTTTTTTTTACTTGATTTATTGCCTTTCTCAACTAGAAATGCAAGCTAAAATTTGAAATTGGCAAGATAAATAAGATCCATGTGGGCTAATCTGTTGCAGCCTTTAAATTATTAATGCTAGGTATTGGTAGGTGGCATTAAATTATCTGACTCATATTCTGCCCCAAAAAGAGAACTGCAGAGAAAAGAACCTCTTGGGCTCATGGGATCTATCCACAGGATTCTGGAGTCTTCCTCTCATCATATGGCCTCAAGGTGGCTATGAACATAACTTTCAGCTAAAGTTGCTTGTCTCAGAATTTGGAATTGTGGGTCCAACCACAGAATCATGAGGGATTTAATCACTTGAACAAATGACAAAAAATGGTTGGATGCCTTTATTTCAAAGGAATGAATCCGCTTTTGGGGAACAGCGAAAGAGGAAAACCCAATAGAACGATTACAAACTCAAAGTTCAGAATAAAATTAAAAAAATAAACAACCCATGCGTTTAAGGGTCAGGTTTACTGAACAACTATGTTAGTTCAAAAAAGCTTGTTTTGGGTCAAGTTGGCAAACTAACATGACTCCCTTGCCAAAATTAATGCCACAGAAACTATAGAAATAAGAACAAATCATGGATCTTAGGAAGAACAACAAGAAGGACAAACTCTGAGAAGCTCTTTGAAGACTGAAGGCTGTCATGAGCTTGTGGGGGTAAGAAATATCTGTGTTTGTGATTGTTGTAGTGTGTCTCTATTTAGCAGTTCTTTTTGCCTCTCTTTTTTTTAGTTCTATAAAAAGTCATCATTCTATTCAACTTGAATAATGTTATGACTTTCTTTCATCAGTCAGAATATCATTACCAAGCAGCTGCACGACTCCTGTATACTCATCACAGTTTCTCTCTTTTTGTGATGCTAGTGGCCATTGGATGCTCAGTGCCTAGATCCATTAATTCATCGGGGATTCCAAAACGGTGATATAATTGTGTCATTTCTTTGTCATTTATCAGCTGGGATACTTTTATTAAGAGATGCTTCCTCTCAATACTATTTGGTTACCTGATGGCATTTCATCTAGGAAAGGCAGGATATGTTCTTGATTCTTTCAATTTATTTTCTGATTATCAAGTTAATTGAATTTGTTCTCTATAACTCTTGCAAAGTGGACAACTAGTGCTTATAGTATTATTATGAACTCAGGCATTTAAAGATCTTTGATGAGTGCCAATCCACTGGAATTATTATTCATATTGAAGCTCCAATAGTATCATCATTGGCCTTAAGAAGACTCTTAAAGTTGACTTCTGAGTATTTTTGACATGACTCCAGAAGTATTCGATAGCTTCCTTGCTATTTGGTATTGTTCCAGGTTCATCTTCTACATTTTTTGCCTCAGATGTGAAATCATCCATTTTTATAAGAAGCCCAGCTTTCTCTTAGTGGGAAATAGCATTTCAAGACCACACTCATGGTGTTAAAATGCTCAGTGTTCAGTTAAATATCTTATAGATTCATACTGATACCTTTAACTCAAATTCAGGACTGACATTGCAGTAGTTAAAATTGTGATGCAAATCTGTTTTTATCAGCATTAACATTAATTCTTTCCTCACATCTTACTTCCTAGTGCTAAAATCATCCCCAACGATGGTCTCAGATAGCTCTCCAAAACTATTGATTATCACTTGCTGTTTTAGGGTGGATGCTCATGTGTGGGAACAGTTTTCTATGACTGTGCAAAGCGGCTATCAGTAGGTGTAGTATCAAATAGCTTTTTTCTGGAGCACTTAAAAATATTTTCATTTTACAGTAGTTTTTTCCTTATAAAATTGCTTTAAGCTGTCAAAATTGAGGTGTTCCTATCCTTCTGCATATTGCTTTGGTTCTTGATGCCATTCGGCCATTCAACTTGGAGCCAGGAAAAACCAAATTGAAGGCATGATCTCTAGGTGCCACCAGTGAATTCTCATTTATTCCCTAGGGAAGGGTCTCAGTTCCCACCTCCACCTCTGTACTAAAATTCACAGAGCCCATGTCAAGTTAAAGAGAGTTGATAAAGTTCCAATTTGCAGTAAGATGCGGTGAAGACTGTGTTGGTGTTCTGTGTTGTGTAAGTTTTTTGGTCATACTTCTGTAAAAAGCTGCTAAAGTGGGATTCTTCTTACCTCAGTTTTTACTAGTGAGACAATATAATTGATATGAGATACCACAGTGAGTGTGAAACTGAATATTTCATGAGTGTTTCCTAAAATACTAAGATTTTCACGTGAATTGTTTTATTTCACATAATAGAGACTTGCCCAATATCTCCAGCAGATTCATGTCTATCTTTCGGCCCTAGCTTGAACTTCTGTCTCCATAATTTTATGGTGACTGGTATCTTGTGCACGTGTTCACCAGCTATTCTCTTCTATAGCATAAGAGGGCAGGAATGATGTGAACTATGGGATTAGCATATAAAAGTTCTGAAAACATTCACTGGGGAAGTTGAGCTATCACACGTAGAAAATAAGTTTTCAGAAATACTCCAGTGAAAGGCACATTAGGTTAGGACTTAACTCTATTGTTAGTACTGGGGGCCAAGGGCTTTAAATAAATCAAGATTATTAGAAATTTCTTCTTTTAAGGCAATATGGTTTCTCTGAGGCATGCATTCTCTTGTTATAAGTGCCATTCAGAGTTGTGCAAAGGGCTTCCTGTTTATGTCATTTGTTTTCTGAGATGAAGAAGATGGCTAAAAGGAGAATAAGCCCTCAATTCCCCATATGGTCAATAGAATATAATAAACCTTCAGCACATTTCATTTACAAGAGGCTAGATTACTTGTGAGTGGGAGGAAGTGAGCCAACTTTTTTCCTACAAATCTGTAATATAAATGAGGTGTTTGTCATTTCTCCACAACTTCAACTTAATGACTAAGATTGCTTGACTCTTCTTTATGAGTTTCCTGATCAACTGAGAAGGGAGTAGATTGGTTCTTGAATGGCTGTAACCATCACTGGAGCTCAGTGCTGAACTCACCAGGATATCTGAGTGCTCCCTGCTTGGGAAACTGATGGCCTAACCTAGACCATATGAACAAAGCTCTGGTGGTTTGTTAAAAACAGCTCCATGGGATGCATTTACCACATGGATATGCCAAGGAAAAAAGTGTTCACAACTCAAATTAGTTTCAGAATCCTGTCTTATTCAACTTTCAAAAGATTTCTTTATGAAATCTCAGGAGTCTTCCTTACATGATAACATGCATTGTGAATCTCCAAAGTGGGATATGCAGGGTTTTTCCAACTAATTTTTTTGTGGCACACTTACAAATAACTCCCACAATAGTGTTATGGGATATATCTGTTTGGGAAACACTACTGTAGACTGGAGAAGTTAGAGGCTTAAGCATGTATGACAATGTAGAGTTTAACATGTAATTCATAAAACAAACAAACATTGTCAATACAAATTATGTCCAACTGAATGCCTCACTTATTACTCATTCAGAAGCACATATTGCAAAACCTATTGTATGCCAAGTTTTCTCCTAGGTAGGGATAAAGTAGTGAAAAAACAGAGTTCCTGTTCACATATACATTTTATTCTAATGGGAAGAAGCAGTAAATAAACAAATAAAGAATAAATTGTACATCATATGATAAGTGCTTTGGAGAAACATAAGAACAGGATAAAGAAATAGAGAGTGATGATGGGATATTAATTTACGTAAGGTGTTTAGAGAAGCCTTCCTGTTATGGTGACATTTGAGCAACAACCTCATGGAAGAGAAAAATTGAGCCAGGCAGGTATCTGAGGATAAGAGTCCAGGCTAAGCAATTGTGAGGCCAAAACTCTGAAGTTTGAGAATGTTTAAAACGAGAGGCCAGTGTGGACGGAGGTGCATTTGCAGGGAGAAGGTCAGTGAGGTAGAGGAGCCACATCATATGATGCTTTGTAGGCCACGATAAGGATTTTGAAATGCTAATCTGGGCAAAATAGGAAGCCAATGGAAGCTTTGGAGTTGAGGAAGGACATGATTTCAATTTATCCTTAAAAACTTTTGTCTTCTGGATATGTGGAAGCCTACAAAATGAGAATATCTTAGGTGGGGAACCAAGAGTTTCTTTTTGGACATTCTGAATTTTGGATCACTATGAAGCTTTCGAGTAGAGATATGAGGACTTAATTCTTCGAAAATTTAAGTAATGCTCTGGCTTGGAAAAATAAGGATTTATATTTGTATTTCTAGAATGAATAAAAAAATAGATAAATATTATTTCTCTCTTTAAAATATTAAAACATTTTCAATCATAAGCACGCATGACACTCTACTCAGGAGGAGAGGAAATTTAGACACACAAATTTTAGAATAAAAATTATGAGAGCTTTTGACATTGATTCTCCTAAACCTTGACCCCGCTACTGGTCAGAGACTTTTGAAATGCAATAAGTCCAAGTGGAATAATGTTCATGTTGACCAGATGACCCCTGATGGCAGTGACCATTTGGTGTTAATCTCTGTCCCCCCAATGCCTGTCTTATAACTGGGACTGAAAAATTTTGCTAAGCAAATGAATTACTCAAATGTTTTTCCAAGCTTTTGCTTTTGAATCTTACGGAGAAACTCTTAATGTTCTCTGAAATAATCCCTGTTCTATCGGCTTTCCATGAATCAGGCAAATTTTGTTTTTTAAATCTGATTTTGTTTTTTTGCTTTCTGAAATTGAGGTATTTCTGTAATTTAGTTGGTACCTCTGAGGCTTAAAATGGGGCATATTTAGGGTGCAAATAGTTGATTTTGTTTTTCATTATCAATTATAAAACATTTATAAGGAGAAAGGTATAACTTGATGAAACTGAGAATCCTTAATTATCTAAACATTTTCATTGCACTTGGCATAAAATGATCCAAGCAGAAGATTCTGAGGTATTTATAACATAATACCAAGGTGAGTATATATAGAAAACAATGTGTTTATTGAGATTTTTGTTTGTTTGTTTTCCAATAATTTGGTGTTTATGGTTGTAATTTAGAGTTGTTTTTTTAAAAATTGAAGTGAATTATAAAGTTAAAATTGGACCACACTTCAATAAAATCCAATAAAATAAATTGTCATAAATTAAGGACATGTATGATCCAGTGTTTAATTACTCCCTGAAAGACTTTATGCTGTCCTTTGTCCAATTGGCTAATAATAAGAATGTGCAAGAGGTTAAGGTAAGCCTTCTTGGTTATCTAATGTTTTTCTCTTATAGGAAAGAATAAATTCTGACTATATAAATATGACATATATATTTAATGAATAATGAAAATAATTTTCTGCTTTGTAATTTTTATATAAAACCATCACTATCTCCATAGCATTTGTGAACTGGAGATCAAGTCAATTCAATTTTGGGTAGGAAATGGTAGCAGAGCCCCAGCCTCCAGTGTGTTAAGGATGTTTCCTCAAACCACTGCTTACCATAACAATTATACGTCTGGACACAAATACAACTTTTAATATTCTTTCATGTTCGGTTGCTTCTTGTTACTTTTGGTCCACCTGTCTAAACTTTTGAGATTTTGATTCCTGACCCTGGTCATAGGAAGGTTAGCCTTTCCGCTCCACTTTATGTCATCTCAAAAATCTGACCAAGGTACCCTGTATCTAAGTAATGAGCTGATTGTAACTTTCACCCATTTCTAAGAAGATTTTGCATAAGGAAAAATGCTGGGATGAGATAGGAAGTTTAGGGCTATTCTCCTCAGTTCTCTACTATTTCATTTCTTTTGGGATTTGTCCCCAGAGAGCTTAGTAATCACATTTGTGATTACCTGACTCTGTCCTCCTTTGGCCATACTTGGTCTAAGCTATAAAAATCAGATTCTCTCTCTCAGAGAGACATAAGGCATGTGTTTTAGGAATCAAACCTTGTTGACGGCAGAGCCCTAGCTTTAAGATCCACATACACTTGTGGCTGAGATTCCCCAAGCTACCTTGATTCAAGCTGTTGGGGAAGCCTGGTTGTTCAACAACTTCTTGGATTCTGTGAAATGCATGAACAGCCTTCTTATAAATTTTTTTCTTTAGCAGTTTTTAGTAGGCTTATTTTTATTATTTGCAAATGAAAAGACTTAACATAATACACAGGTCAAATGGAAAACAAGAAGTAGGACAATGACAACCTGAGGAATATTAGAATGAAATCTAAAAATATAGTGGTTTGGGGGAAGAGCATAACCTTAAAAGGAAAGTAAAGTATGCCCTTGACTATCAAAGAAATATAGATGTAAGCGTCTAATTTCTGTTTACTAAGGATTTTGTCTTTCTGTATATAAACCCAGTCAGTTGCCTGGAAGTATGGATGCTGTCTACCCTACTTGAAGAAAGCTCTTTGGTTAATGTTCTTGAACACAGTTTGACCTCTAGGATGGGTCAGCTGCACTCACAGGAATAAAAGCAGATCTTTACTGTTGGTCTAGACACATTCACTTGTAAACATTTCCGGTTTACTCTAGCCTGTCTGACCTCTGAGAAGCACATTACCTCAGTGTTCTTTACTTGCTCCGCCAAAACAGGAAGCTGTAGGTCCCCACTGAGTCATTGGATTGCTGCTAGTTGTCATCCTGTTTGCCTGTGCTAGTTTCATTACCATTGTAGTTAATATACGTCTTTCCTCTCTCTGCCTCTTGCACAGACTCCTTTTTTAGTGTAGTCCACTCATGCTTTCCATACTAGATATGTCTTATTCCATGTAGTCTTTGTTTTTAATTCACCTGCCAGCTAGTGTTTATCAGTGGCTCTTTACCTGAAAAAAAGTCCTTCTTTTCTCTGAGGAATACCGCCTAGTGGTTAACAGTATAGGCTTGAGCGCCGTGTTACCTAGATCTGAATTCCAGTTTTAGCATACTTTCCACGGGAGCTCAGACAAGTTTTCAACTTTTCAAAGACTTGGATATGTTGTTTGTAAAGGGGGAGAAACAATAGTTACGTCATTTTGTGAACATTAAGCAAGTTAATTTCTGTTCAGTGCTTAGAACAGTGCTTAGCATACCAACAAATGTTCACTATTACAGCTTTAGAGGTATGTTTTTCATAATGCTCCATGGTTATAGCTAGCATCAGCTGGTACTCATATTCTCCCAGGTGTATTGCTTAGGTTACTTGTATTAACTTTTTTTTTGACCAAGAGGTTTTGGGGGTGGGATGGGAGACACACTAACAATCCAAAGATCTGGATAATAAATCAGAGACAACTTGTAAGACCACCTTGTTAGGAATCAGTCTACAAAGCATTCATACTTGTCCTCCGCTCCCTTCTCCAGCCTCTTCCAGCTGTATTCACCAATGTTAACCTACTACAAACTTAGACTTGCTTAGTTTTTGAGTTGACTTGAGAAATCAGAAAGGATGTCAACTCTTCTCATTTGTAGGGCTGAAATTAATTTTGCTACTGAATAGACGATATCTATAGCGTGAGGTACTTGCATTACCTACGAATTTTGAAATTCTTTACCCTATCATCATATTACCCCCAAATACGTCCATTTTTGACCCACTTAAAATGATTAGGTTTCTGCCTCAGTTTTTCTGTCTATGACTTTGGTCTCTTGCTGGGTTTTGGACCCTGTGCTGAAACTGCTCAGCTGACACACAATCCTATCTTTCCTGATCCCCTCCTCTGACTGTTCTCTGTACTTAAAATCATCTATTATCAGGACTCTCAGTGCTGTTATTCATCTGATTTCAAGTATGACCAGTGGCTTTAACATTCTCCTGCAGTGAGTCCTGGCTGCGGAGATTGACTTCCTCAGAGACCGACAGCATCTTCAACCATGGCTGAGTTAGATATGCTTTCTGGACATTGTACAATTGATTCTTCATTCTTATTCCTTTGCTTTAATGCACTCAGAGGGGCTAGCTTTTGCCATTGTAATTCTCTAATCACTTGTACTGATTTATATATCTTTGCCAATATTGGTAGTATGGAATAGTAAAAAAAACAATGCAAACTCTGAAATTGTAAATGTCTATCGTCAAATAAAATATGCACAAGAAGGCAATTCAAACAGATAAAAGAGTTCACGATGAAAAGCAACAGTCTCTCACATCATCCTTCTCTGCCCTAACTCTACTGTGCAGAAGTAAATTGTTTTAGCTGTTTTTTTTTTTTTAAGTTCTGGTGATTTTTTTTTCCCCATGACTCGAAATAATACTTATATCTCTATTTCTGAACATTACAATCCAGTACTCCTTGCTCCACTAATTTTTTTTACTTCCCCTTCTATTTTCACCTCTTCTAAATCTTGATAATTATATGATGATTATTATTACTGTTATTAATTTATTGGTTACTTTTGTGACTCCAAAGAATATTTATGTCCATTTATTTTTTGTTACATCTCTATTAAAATGAGGATGGTTGCTCTTTACATTCCTCTCACCTTTCTTCTCACTTTTACTTCCTACCTTTTGTCAGCCACACTTTTAATTTTAGTTTGTCAAGGCTTTAACACTTGCATTCTATACTACAGCCATGATTAGGTGCCCGTGTTTTGTGGACAGGCTAACTGTAGCCAATGAACTTTTACATGATCATGACTCTTTTAGGCCAAGAAATTGTGGAAGATTATGTTTCCTTCCCTGTGGGTCCCATGTCTCCATTCTGATTTGTTAAGAGGAGATTGCTTCTATTACTAAGGTCAAATGGATTCTGTTTGCTTAGATCCCATAAATTATTTTAACTTAAGCCACATTTTACTTTGCTTTCTAATTGGACCCTACTTTTTCATATAACATTTTTTCCTAGTATTGTTAATTACCTTTTCTTGGGTAATCTGTTTCTGTTATATCCTCATTCTTAAATCCTTCCAATTTGTCTCTTACTTGGTGTTCAGCCTTAATCTGGTATTCCCGGAGCCCTTCTTCTGCTGCTCCGTACTGGACTCACTGATCTCTAGGCCTCTTCAGATTTGTCATCCAAGGACTGCCCATCCTGGCTCTCCTGGTTTGTATCTACTGTTTCTTGTATCCTGTGCCATTCTCTTTGTTGCAGTTGGTATGACTCTTTGTCTACAATCTTAGGTGTGCAAGAAATTTCACATTTTTTAAGTTAAAAAAAAATCTGATTCTAAGACTGTTGCTCCAACCTGGTAGGAAACTCAATCTCAGTCATCCTAGGGCTGCATTCTCCTCATTGCAATTGCAGGAGAATCCAGGAGGCTTATGTGCTGTCTAGCCAACGGAAGGACTCCTAATCTTCAGTGCCTCAGGGTCACCACTGATTGCCCCATTGTTCAAGTCTATGTGGGCTCTGGGTGAGGTGTGACATCAGATTTCCTGTGACAACAGTCTAGCTTCTCTAGGTGAACTAAACAGTTTTTCTTCTCTGAGGCCTATCCACTTTTGGGGACCTGTCAGGGTATAGAGTACAAGTTCTTAGTATTATTGGAATGTGACAACTTTTGTTCACATCTAAGAGTTTGGAAAGCTCTCCTCTATCTCTTTATCTGTCCTCTAGCCTAGTCAGTCCAAGAATCTCCATCTTCTGGAAAACAAAAGGGAGAAGGGGATACTGCTTGTTACAAGGAACTTTTTCTTCTTGGCCCTGTGCCACAGGCCTTCCCTGAGGTGAGGAAACACAGCCCTGGTGACCTATGAAAGTGTAATTTCATTTATTTCTCAAACCCAGTTACATTGGTGAGAAGTCAAATACCAATTTCATTTCTTTCTTTTGAGGACATCTGTATTTTTTCTCTCTAGAAGAGTTTAGCATCCTTTCTTGATGCTTGGTCTTTTAAAATATTTTGAGTCTGTGAGCACTGGTTTGTCATTTTTATGTATTAACTTTTCATAGCATTATCTTAGAACAAAGATAGAAGCAAATAACTTGTAAAATACTAAGTCTCTGTCATATTTGAAAGGAACCCTAGTATGCACCCTTGAGCATTGTATTCCCTCTTTCTAAGTCTCCCAGCACGTGGTGGCACATGGTGGGACATAGTGGGACAATTTCTACTCATCTTCTAGGTCATCCTTTCCTCCAGGGGGACTTCTTTCCTCACTCTGCATCTCTACTCTGTCCCCAGACTGGGCTATGTTCTCCCATTTTTCTTTATTATTACCCAGTAATTACTTCTGGGTAATTCTCATCAGATATATAAGTAATTGTCGAAAGTCAATTTTCCTTAATGCAATATCAGCACCAAGAGGACAGGTAATTTTTACCTATTTTTCCCACTGCCCTTTCTCCAGTGCCTGGAAAAGTCCTGGCACATAACGAGTATGTTGTGAAATCACTGAAATGCCATGTTCCCTGCTATATTCCCACAACCTACATAGTGCTTTGCACATAGTAGATTCTCACTAAATATTTGTGACTAATTAGTGATAAGTTTTTGTTTCCATCTCCTTCCTGGCCCTGGTTTCTTCATCAGGAATTTCTCTGTTATTTTTATTTTCTATATATCTTATTAAGGTTCTATGATAAGGACGAGTCCAAAAACTCTGAAGGCAAAAGAATTGTTTCTTTGCTAAATTTTGACACAAGATTTGAGGCTGAAATGTTTCTTGCACTTCAGAGCAATAATTCACCTGTAAGATACTATGGAAGAGTCTTTGACAAAGGCCATTAAAGGGAAAATGGCAAAACCCAGAAACTTAGGGTGTGGAGGGGATTACACAGCCGAAAAGAATGGGCAGGTTAGAATTTTCTTAACTAACAGACTTTGCGATGCATTGTGAAATTTTGAGTAGATTATCCTCAATCTATCAAACTTCTCAGGTTTATATTCCATAGACTGGTCTCCGTTTCTGGGCTTGGTTGCTGCAAGTTAGTTTGCTTATTTGAAAGAGTTGTCTGACCTATGTCTTCATGAATTTAGTAACCTGATTTGATTTTCATGTCATCTTTTAAAAGGATGTTGTCTTTTTTTGTTCTTGCTTTTACTTCAAAGAAATAATATATATATTTTTTATCATGTAGGCATTTATTGATATGAACTTCCTTCTTAGAACTGCTTTTGCTGCATCTCACAAGTTTTCATATGTTGTATTCCTTTTTCATTTGTCTCAAGGTACTTTTTGATTTGTCTTTTTATTTCTCCTTAATTCGTTGGTTGCTCAGTAGCATGTTGTTTAATCTCCACATATTTGCGAATTTTCCAGTTTTCTTCTTCTAATTGGTTTCTAGTTTCATACCATTGCTGTCAAAAAAGATGCTTGATATGATTTAAATCTTCTTAAATTTATTGACTTGTTTTGTGGCCTAGCATATGGTCTATCCTGGAGAATGTTCCATGTGCCCTTGAGAGGAATGCGTATTTTGTTCCTGTTGGAGGGAACATTCTGTAATATACATAAAGTCCATCTGGTCTAATATGTAGTTTAAGACCAATATTTCCTTATTGATTTTTCTGTCTGGATGACATATCCTCTTTTGAAAGTGGGGTATTGAAGTCTCCTACTATAATTGTATTGCTGTCTATTTCTCCCTTCAGGTTTATTAACATTTGCTTTATATATTTATGTGCTTCCCTATATTTGTTGCATACAGATTTATAAATGTTATATTTTCTTGTTGGGTTGACCACTTGATCATCATATAACGACATTCTTTGTATTGAAGTCTTCATATTAAAGTCTGTTTTGTCTGATTTAGATATAGCTACCTTTGCTCTCTTTTGGTTTCCATTTGTGTAGAATATCTTTTTCCGTCAATTCACTTTCAGTTTTTGTGTGTCCTTGAAGCTGAAGTGAGTCTCTTGTAGGCAGTACATTGTTGGGTCTTGTTTTTTCATCCATATAGCCACTCCATGTCTTTTGATTAGAGAATTTAGTCCATTTTATTTGAAGTAATTATTGATAAGTATGGACTTATTGCCATTTTGTTAACTGTTTTCTGGCTCTTTTGTAATTCCTTTGTTCCTTTGTTCTTCTCCTTAGTGATCTGATGATTTTATGTAGGGGCATGATTAGATTCCTTTCTCTTTACCTTTTGTGTATCTACTGTAGGTTTTTGCTTTGTGGTTACCAAGATGCTTACATAAAACAACATATACTTGGAACAGTCTATTTCAAGCTGTTAATAACTAAGTCTGAACCCAGCCCAAAGCTCTACATTTTTACCCGCCTCCCCACATTTTATGTTTTTGATGTCATAATTTACATCTTTTTACCTTTTTTATCCATTAAGAATACAAAACTACAATATTATTGTAGCTATAGTTACTTTTCATACTTTTGTCTTTTAGCTTTCATACTAGATTTATAAGTGATTTACCCACCACCATTACAACATTAGAGTATTCTGGATTTAACTATATATTTACCTTTATCAGTGAGATTTATACATTCATAAGTTTTCATGTTACTAATTAGTGTCTTTTCATTTCAGCTTGAAGAAGGTCCTTTAACCCTTCTTGTAAGGCCAGTCTGGTGATGATGAACACTTTTAACTTTTGCTTGTCTGGAAAACTCTTTATCTGTCCTTCAGTTCTGAAGGGCAGCTTTGCTGGGTAGAGTATCCTTGGTTGGCAATTTTTTTCTTTCAGCACTTTGAATATATCATGCCCCTCCCTTCTGGTCTGCAAAGTTTCTGGTGAAAAATCTGCTGATAGTCTTATAGGGGTTTGCTTGTATGTCACAAGTTGTTTTTCTCTTGCTGCTTTTAAGATTCTCTCCTTGTCTTTAACTTTTGACAGTTTAATTATAATGTGTCTTGGTGTGGGTCTGTTGGTATTCATCTTGTTTGGAACTTTTGGGGCTTCCTGGATCTGAGCCAGGTTCCTTCTCCAGATTAGGGAAGTTTTCAGCCATTATTTATTCAAATGAACTTTCTACCCCATTCTCTCTTTCTTCTCCTTCCAGGATCTCTACAAAGTAAAATTGGTCTGCTTGTTGGTGTCCTATAATTGCCTTAAACCATCTTCATTCTTTTGATTCTTTTTTCTTTTTGCTCCTCTGATTAGATGAATTCCACTACCCTGTCTTTGAGTTCACTGAACATTTCTTCCACTTGATCTAGTCTGCTGTTGAGCCCCTGTACTGAATTTTTTCGTTCAGTTATTGTATCCTTCAACTCTGTGGCTTCTGTTTGGTATTTTCTTATATTTTCTATCTCTTTGTTGAAATTCTCACTTTGTTCATGCATTGTTCTCTTAACTTCAGTAAGCATCTTATGACCACATTTTGAACACTTTAACAGGTAAATCACTTATATCCATTTCACTAAGTTCTGTTTCTGGAGTCTTGTCTTGTTCTTTTGTTTAGAATATATTTCTCTATTTTTCATTTTCCTCAATTATCTGTGTTTCTACTCAGTTACTTTGTATGAACTCTTGGCTTCCTTTTTCACCTAGTTATTAAATGTAACAACTGATGTATATTATTCTTTCCTGTTGTTGGTACAGAATTGACTTTTTCCCAGGATTACTTGTTTTATAATTTCTGGTGTCCATTATTTAGTTTTACAAAACAAAACAAGGAAATACCTATGCTTGGAAATACAAATACTCTTACTGGAAAAAACAAACACTCACATGTATTAAGGTACGTAACATAATAATTTCTTTTTTTTTTTTTTTTTTTAAGGTTTCTGCTGAGAAATCTGCTGAAAGCCTGATAGGGGTTCCTTTGAAGGTTATGTTCTTCTGCCTTGTTTCCCTTAATATTTTTTTGTCACTGGCTTTTGACAGTTTCAATATATGCTTTGGAGAAGGTTTTTTTGCATTAATGTAATTAGGAGTTCTGTTGGCTTCATGTACTTGTATGTTTAGTTTCTTCCCCAGGTTTGGGAAATTCCCAGTCATTATTTCTTTGAACAAGCTCTCTGATCCTTTCTCCCTCTCTTATCCCTCTGGGATATCCATAATCTTTATGTTACTTTTCCTAATTAAGTCAGATATTTCTCAAATAATTTCCTCATTTGAAAAAAAATAGTTCTCTCTCCTCCTCCATCAGAAACATTTCTAGGTGTTTATCTTCTTGGTCACTAATCCTCTCCTCCACAAGTTCTGCTCTATTTTTTATGCCTTCTACATTATTTTTTATCTCATTAATTATGTTCTTCATATTCAGAATTTCTGTATGGTTTTTTTTTAAGGACTTCAATCTCTTTGGTGAAGTATTCCTTCTGTTCATTAATTTCATTCTTGAGCTCATCGAACTGTCTTTCTGAGTTTTCTTGTAATTTGTTGAGTTTCTTTATGACAGCTATTTTGAATTCTCTGTCATTTAGATTGTAATCTTCTGTGACTTCAGGTTTGGTTTCTGGAGAGCTGTCATTATCCTTCTGTTCTGCGGTGTTACTGTAGGTCTTGATTTTGTTTGTTGAATTGATCCTCTGCCAGCACATTTGTGGTAGTGTCTGCTTGCCGATTCCATCTGCCACCACTGGGGTCAGGGAGCAGGGGCTGTGTTTTCTGTTCTTGCCCTGTCTGCTTGTAGTTGTGCCAGTCAGGCTGCTCTATGTTTGTGTGGGCTGGCTGCAGCTGCTCAGCAGGTTGCACTCACGTGGGCAGGGCCACTGTGCTTGGCAGGCAGGTCACACTAGCGTGGGCAGGGCAACTTCACGTGGGCTGGTCACTGCATTCAGCAGGCAGGGTGACTTCATGTGGGCCAGCCACTGTGCTCAGCTCCCAAGGTGCCTTCATGTGGGCTGAACTGCCTCCACTAGGTGGGGAACATTTGCATGGATGGGGCTGCCACAGCAGGTGGATGCACCCAAGGGCTGGATTACCACTCTTAAAGTGTTTCCATGTGGCCAGCTGCCCCTGCCTCTACCCATAGTCCTGCCAGCTGCTGTGTGAGGTTCTGTGACTTGGATCACTGCCACTGGGGAGGGGAATGGGTCTACTCCCTTAGTTTTACTGCTTTCCAGGGGTCCAGTCCACCCACCTTCAGATGTATGGTAGTGTAGATCTCTCAGGCATCCTGTTGGGTTGTGTAGGGAATCCTCTACTGGTTAATGGACGTCCATTTAGTTGTAATTTAAAAGAGAGAGACAAAGGGAACAACTCACTCTGCCATGATTCTGACATCACTTCCATAATAATTTCTTTCTTTACTAAAATCAGTTAAAAATAAACAAGGCCTCTAATTTTTATTCATAATTTATATTTATAAATATAAATTACTTCTTTTTTGAATCATTGTGAATTCATGGATTTTATACATTCAAATAGTTCTAATTAATCATCATATTAAAAGTAAATTGTATTTACATTAAAATTATTTAAACTTGTCCTTGCAAGTTTTAACCTTCAAAAATAGAAACCAGTTTAAGAAGCAAAGTGTTTATTTGGGAATCAAAGAATTACAATTCAGGGAGAAAAGATTCAGGTAGAAACCCAAATAGTGTTCTGCTAGGGAGTAAAAGTCAGGGACGCTTTTCTTTTTTGAGGAAGATTAACCCTGAGGTAACATCCACAGATAATCCTCCTCTTTTTTGCTGAGAAAGATTGGCCCTGAGCTAACATCCATGCCCATCTTCCTCTACATTATATGTGGGATACTTGGTGCATAGGTCTACACCTGGGATCCAAACCAGCCATCCCCGGGGCCACTGAGGTGGAGCATGTGAACTTAACTGCTATGCCACTGGGCTGGCCCCAAAGTCAGGGACTTTTAAAGGCAAAGAAGAGAGATTTGCATTACAAAGAATTTTAATTGGAGTTGGAGGCAGCAAGATAGTCTTGGCTAGACATTGACTGACTATTGATTCTAACTTCAGAAAGTCCACAACCATCAGTCTTTGTGATCAGAATGTCCACTCTCCTGCTGACTTCTAAAAACAATTGCTTGTAAAACAACTGGCATTTTGGCCCAGTCCAAAGGTTTGGCCCAGTCCAAGGTTCAAGACAACAAGGCAGTTTCTCTGGAAAGGCAGCTCAAGTTCTATTTTTAAAATGGTTCCTCTATAGTTAGTTTTGACACGAGTTAACCACTTTACCTTTTAGTACATTTTACTTTTGACAAAGATTGTGTCTTTACCACAGAATTTCACATTTCCTCCACCTTTGCCTTAACAAGCCTGTTTTCTCTTATCTAGGAAGATCTTAGGATTTAATCAACAGCTCTGTCACCTCTTCTTCAACTCCACAACAAAAGTTAATAGAGATTTTGCTCATTTTCATGTTGTCTTTTTTGTAATCTTAACTATTTCTCGAACACAGCTTCTTATACAGCTCAGAGAACTTTTTAGAGCAGAGTTTCTCTCATGTTTTTGAAGTTATGATTGTTTTTGGGGAACACAGAATATGCCACATCTAGTTTATTTTTTTCCTGTTCTAAGCAGGGTTCATATATCCTCTAGGAGTCCTGGATCTTTTTGATAAAGAATAAATCTTACTTTAGGCAAAGATCTAGTTTTTAGAGTTGGTTATGAGGTTTTGTGGATAAGTGCTATTGTTGCTGTGAGAATACTTTTGGTTGTGATAGTGTTGGAATATATATGTGTTGTCAAATTTATAACTTTACTTCCCACTCCCAGCTTAACTAACATAGCAAAGTAGTATTTCATTCAAGATCACTACACACACACTTAAAGTAATATTGTAGCTTAAAGGAGAATGCAGGGAAAGGGTCATATTCTGGAAGCTAGAATTTAAGAAGAATCTCTAAGCGGTAGGTACTTATGTTGTCATCTCAGGCTGCTATAACAAAATGTCATAGACTGAGTGGCTTAAATGACAGACATTTCTTTCTTGTGGTTCTGGAGGCTTGGAAGTCTGAGATCAGAGCACCAGCATGGTGGTGGTGGTGGTGGGGAACAAAACATTTAGTCCATGACAGTCCTGTAAATGAAGTCAGGGACTCCAATGGTGTCTTTATCACAGAATGTTACATTTTCTTTTCCTTTGACTTGACAAGACTATTTTCTCTCAGCTGGGAAGATTTTGGTGTTTAATCAACTCCAAAGCAAACTTTTTGTGTCTTTACTTACAACGTATGTACACTGTGTATATCAAAAGCTTTTGCTCATTGTTCACATTGCCTTTTGCCATCTTGCACAATATAACTGCCTTTGAAAATACAATATACAGGAAAAAAGAAAGAAGAGGGAATATTTATTAAACTTTTATTAAGCATCGTGATTATTCTTTTAAGGCATTATTGAATTTTTTGTTTGAATGACTAAAACAAATTGGGAAATTCCACATCATGCAGTGATCTCAACATACTTATGGAAATTTCTATTTTTGAGCATTGCTTTCTCAATTTCTTTTTTTCTTTGCTCCATCTCCCAGATTGAATCAAAGGAAACCTCAATCTTTAAAAAGACTTCTTCTTTTGGTTAAGTCTTTTATATTTAGAAGTTTCTAATTTCACCAGAGTAGGTAAGATTAATGTTCAATCTCAAGTATTTCTGAATATATTTCCTTATTCACAGAAATATACTCTGGGGAAAAAAATTAAGAAGCTTCTGGTCTTCCCAACCACTGGACAACAAGAGAGTTAACACACAATGGGGCAAGAAGAACCTCAAAATAAACGTGAGTACTTTCCTTTCAATTTTGAAGAGGGAGATAGAAACTAAGATTTAAAAATATGAGTTGATGGTAGTTGTGAGGATTGAAGATGATGATGATGGAGAGGAGGAGGGGAAGGAAATGGGGTTGATTTGGGTGAAGGGGAGGGCCATAGATAGATTCAAATATGTTGGGTAACAGCAACTTCTTTATAAACTGTAAACTGGGCCAAGAGAGGAGATAAAGTATATATAAGAGAAATAAGATGGAAGGAAATGGAGTAATTTGGGAAGATTCTTTTAAAGGGTAGAGAGAGAAGATAGATATAGAAAACACACTGGCTAAGGCTAAGAGTGTACCAGAGGCTCTGACTTTATCCCATTTGTGTTTTACTTAATTGACTCAAATGGATTTGTATTATGAGAACATTAAATAATATTTTTGAGAAATATATAGAAAAATTCAAATATATGTAATTTTAGATTAAAGTTTTGCTTCATTTCATCACTCTTCCATGGCAAACTTCAATGGGACCACAACTTACAATGGTCCTAAAAAACACTTTTTTATGTAACAAAATGTCTTGGAGAATTTTTATGTCAGTACATACTGACATACATGATTATTTTAATACCTATATTGAATTCGAACATATGGATTCAACATAATTTAGAATTTCTACTATTAATAATACACAGGCAAGACTTTCAGGACATTCGGTCCTGTTCAAAGTGTTCATAAGACATTTGGTCCATGCCAAAACATCTTTGATATTTAGTCCTGTCCAAAACCATTTGGACCAAATATGCTCATGGATATTTTGGACAGGACCAAATGTCATGGACCTTTTCGCAAGGACAAAATGTCTTATGGATCAAATGTCTTACGGACATTTTGGACAGGACCAAATATCAAGGACCTTTTGGTGTGAACCAAATGTCTTATGAATTATTTGGACAGGACCAGATGTCTGCTAATCCATTCAAGTGCTAGTTTCCAGTGGTTTTTTTTTTCTATTTCCAAAAGTAGTGCAGTGAATATTCTTTTATATAAATAAGTTCAGTTATTTCTATAAGATAGATTCCTACAATTCAAATTATTGTGACAAATATAGTGCATTTAAAAATTGATAAATGCTGTTAACTTGATCTAAAAGGCTTTTTAATTTACAGTTCAACAGCAGCCTTTATTTCCTCACCAAGAGTGCTTATTTCCCTCTGGCCTTGTCAACACTAGGTATTTTCAATTTACTTTTTAAAATCTGATGAGTGAAAAATCATACCATAATATTATAGATTACATTTCCCTGGTTAAGCATACTCTCATTTGTTTAATGACCATTTATAATTTCAACAAATTAAATTTTCAACAAATTTTTCAAATTTTGCTCAGCTTCCTAACTGATTTTTATAATTCTTTATAAAGTCTGGATAGTAGTATTGTGACAAGATTTTTCTTTCATGCGTTCCTTGTGTTTTAACATTCTTTGTTATATAGAAGTTTTATTTATGTACCCAAATTGTCAATTTTTCATGATTTTGGGGAGGTTTTGTGTCTTCCTTATAAAAAGCTTTTTCAATTGCAAAGAAACAAAAAATTGTTCACATTTTTCTTATTTATTTATTTATTTATCAGTAAGCCGTAAAATTGATTTGTTCATGGGAAATCTTTAAACACTCCTCTAGCCCTAAAATATCTTGGATGACGTCATATTTAGCATGCTTCTTGGTAGTATTAGCTTCCCTAGTTCTTGTGGCTGAGGAGGGGATAACTTATTTGTCCTTCTCTGTGTCCTGGTAGAAGGAGTCTGCCATTCCCAGTGGATCCCTTGGGTCATTGCCATTGTGTTCATCCCAGTTCTCAGTGTCTGTTTTATTACAAGTTGTTTGGGTAAGTTATTGGCAAAAGTGGAACTCTCCTTGAATTATATTCCCCCCAAAATTTCATAAAGTTTTTGTAAACCTTTTATGACCTTGATTTTCCCCAACATATCAATCTATAGTGCCTTGGATTAAAATTCAGAGCTACATACTTGACCCTCTATTCTTTGATGGTGTCACCTTGTGTCAGGGAAAACTTGTTCTTTCTCATATTGAGGCCTTGTATAAAGTTACTATAATTACAGCAATGTAGTCTAGGTACAAGTAGGTACAAGTATAGGTACAAGGTACAAGTATAGACAAATAGACCAGAGGAGAAGAATAGAGAGCTCAGTTACAGATTCTGCACATATGAACTCTTTATATAAAGCAGAAGGGGATACTGCAGAGTTATAGGGAAAGAACAGTTTTGTTCAATTACTGTGGTAGAGATTATTGATTACCCATAAAGAAGATAAATGGACAATGGCTTCACGATCTTGAGGCAGGGAATGATTTCTTAAACAAGTCACAAAAAGTGCTAGCAAATAAAGAGAACATTGAAAAATTATACTAAATTAAAGTAAGAATTACTGTACAACAAAAGATACCACTAAGAGTGAAAACAGCATAGGAAATGTTTGTAATGCATATAATTAATAAAAGATTAGTGTAAAGAATATATAAACTCTTTCAATCAATAGGAAAAACAATACAACAGAAAAATGGGCAAAGTCTTGAAATAGGCACTATAGAAAAGAGAAAATGAAATGTCTCATAAACATATAAAAAGGAGTCAACTTCATTTGTTTTCAAAGAGATGCAAATCCAATTCACCACGAAATACCGTTTGCAAACATACTAGGATGGCAACAATGAAAAAGTCTGGCAGTACCAAGTATTTATGATGCTGTGGAGCAACTGGACTTCCGATGAATTAGTGCTGGTGAAAGTGTAAAGCAGCACGATCACTTTGGAAAAGTTTGCCATAATCACAGTTGACAATATGTATATCCTATTACCAGCAATTCCACTCCTAGGAGTATACCCGACAGAAATGCATGCTTCTGTGCCCTGGGATGCATGGTCAAAAATGCTCACAGCAGCATAGCTCACAAGAGCCACACACTGGAAACAATGCAAATAACTACCAGAAGAATAGAGAAATACATTTTAGTGCAGTAAGACAATAGATCACTTTACAGCAATGAAAATGAGTGCTTATAGTTGCATGTAACAACATGGAAAAATTTCAGAAGCAATGCTGAGCAAAAGACAGAACCAAAAGAATACATGGTACATTATTTCATTTATGTAAAGTTCAAAAGCAGGCAAATCTGATCTATATGGTTTAGGGATATGTTATTAAGTTGTAAAATTGTGGAGCAAAGCACAAAGTGATTACTTTAGAAGCCATGATGTAGTTACCTTTAAGAGAGAAGGACTGGGTTGCATTTGGGACGTGAAGACCACCTGGGGTGTTGTCAATGTCCTGTTTCTTGAGCTGGGTAGTTATTACCTGAAGTGGTCACTTTACAATAATTGGATAAAGTGTACATTTATGTTTTTCCCTTAACATTTGGTTACATTTCAAAATAAAAATATTTAAAAGATAAATAAATGTATAAGGCTCGTAAAACTTTGCAGAACTATCCCAGTGTTCACCAAAAATCTCCACTTTAACACAAATTCTGGTAGAAAAATATCCTTAAAAGCACGTGCACATAAAGATTTTCAAAGCACCCCCATAAAGTGCAAAATGGACAATACAATAATAAAAGTGTTAATTTTCAACAATTGCTTCCAATTAATTCACCTGGAGCTGGAACAAAGGAACGGTGTAGTAAGAAAAGAGAATGTAGGGGGTCTTAACTATTAGGGCAGGAGAAAGGTTAAAGGGGCAGGCCCTCATTTCTCCAACTAAGTGGTTATATAGGAAAAAGAAACACTTTTTTCCCTCCTTGACAGTGACTCATCGCAACTTTGTACACTGCAAGAGAAGCATGAGAGTGTTCCAGCTTCCAGAGCACCCCAAGAAGCTGACATGCATCAGAGAGAAATCAGAACTGAAAGGTACAGACTGCAGAGAGCATAAGAAAATTTCTTTCTTATTTCCGTTTCTATTCAAATTCATAATTGGACTTGAAGAATATCAGTAGTAAACCAGCAGAGATTAAAAGAACGTAAGACTAGACTCTGGCACGAAAGTGAACCCCAGTGAATTGAAACGGGATTATGTCTCATGACTGTAATCAGCTTTATAACGGGAGAATATAAGAACACATTTATGGGCCAATTTTTGTCATCCAAAACATATCATTAGTTTAATTCTATTTTCTTTTGATTCAGACATACCGTAAGGACTGTTTCCTTCTAGAATATATAGTTTTGCTGAAGTGTGTTTATCTCTCTGATTACTTTGGAACTTGTAAAGTCTTATTTCGGAGAGTGGGGAAATGCTTGAGAGTTTTAGCAGGTTCTTTGCCCCCTTCCATAAAATGTCCTGCAAAAGGCTTTGTTATAGAAATACTTTAAATATAAAAGTAAGTAGATGTAGGGACATTGAAAGACGATCATGTTTTCTAAGAGAATACCTTGTAATTTTATCATAGTTATTATGTGATTCAGACGCTTTTGTTTACAGGATATTTAGAAATGTGATTTTCAGAATTTTTTAAAAGGAGGAACGGAATGCTCTTGGTAATCGTGGTATGATTCCTACACATGTTAATTGGACATCAAGTTGTAGAATAGTCGTGCAGTCTGTGACAGATGAAACGCTCCTTTGTAACTAATTTTCGTTTCAATTTTCACGTGAGAGAGCACCTGGAACTGTTGTGCTGTTGGCTGGAGATCCTTCCAGTCCAACCGCTGCTTTCCTCTTAATGACAACAAGACATGGGCCGAGAGTGACAGGAACTGTACAGGGATGGGGGCTCATTTGGCTACTATCAGCACGGAAGCTGAGCAGGTCGGTTGGAGGCTCACATTAGCTTCTCTGTTGGTTTGAATCTCTTTGCAAAGAAAGAGGAATTTCCCTGCTCTGCCGCTGTGCCTTTACTTCATCTCTTCCTCCTCCCTGGAAAGCCTTACCTTCCTCTCTCATTTTTCTTCATCTGGCCAACTTCTACTGTCTTTCCGGATTTGATTCACGTGTTATTTCCTCCAGAAAACTACCCTGACCACCTTCCCTGCTCCACCTTTCCTACTCTAAGTTGGAGGTACTTTCATGGTGCTCTGTGCACAGTGCGATCACGGCACTTACTTCAGTGTACTGCAGTCGTCTGCTCACTACTCTGTCTCTTCTAATGGCTTCTACTTTGCAAGGGGGCTGGGGCCACGCCTCACTCATCTTTGCGTTGCCAATGTCCTGTGTACTGCTAGGCAAACTGGGTAGGTCTTGATAAATGTTGTGAGTAAGTGAACAAAGGAATAGTTAATCAGGACTGAAATAGCTTCTCAGGATATAGTATAGGAAAAATAATTCAGATGTATGGTTCTAATTCTAAATAAAAAACATCTTAAGGTAAATTAAATTCTTCAAAAACTGAAATTTATTTCCTCATGTAATATATTTCCATATATGTACCATGACCCTGATTCTACTCTTTTCATGGTCGGCAGGGTTTCCTGGAGGATTCTGTTTTCATGGCTTGGCAATATATAGGTTCACTGGCTTTTTGAATAAAATGGAATTTAATGAAATACACAAAGAAAGCAATTTTAAAAACAAAAGTTCCTAAAAATCAGATCATATTAAACATTGTGCTAAGTGGTTTGCAAATATGATCTCACTTAATCTTCACAGGAACTATGAAGTAGTGGAAGTGTCCCTTTTGGAGATGAGAACCGGGGTTTGGTGCGATTAAAGCACTTATTAATATTACACAATAAATAGCAGAGATAGGATATGAAAACAGATCTGTCTGATGCCAACGCTTTTGTGCTTAACTAGTAATCTATTTGACCTCTTCCTTCTTTTCCTAACAAAACAGCTATCACATAATAGATGCAGATATATTTATAAGAATTTACATTTTTTATGCAGAACTTTATTCTTCAATTTTTGGATAGACGATTTCCATATTTCCTGGGACTTACGAATGAGAACCCTGAAGGCCAGTGGCACTGGGTGGACAAGACACCATTTAACCCACATATAGTGTGAGTATACTGACCAGATGGAAGAGCTTTATAGGCAAAGGTGAGAAGAAGGTAGCAAGCAGAATTCATTTCGAGATGGAGTATACTTGTATAAAAATGCTTATTCAGAACAGAGCACTGTGTGATGAATAACCTCTGTATTAGTCTACTACTATACTTGTATTGGACAGTGCAGCTGAAAATTTTTCACTAGGGGCATTTTCTCTGCATTGTCCCCTGACCTACATACCCCCCCCCCCCCCCCACAGACACACACACAGACATGCAATTTTTTTCATTTCAGATTCTGGCATGAGGGTGAACCCAACAACTATCAGAAAGAAAACTGTGTTGTCCTTGTAAGTGCTCAAGACAAATGGGCCTGGAATGATTTTCCTTGTAACTTTGAGACAAGGAGAGTTTGTAAGATACATGGAACAGCATCCTGTGAAACCCGTGAGTAGGTTTCTACAGCTCACTACTCTGTCTCTTCTAATGGCTGAGTAGAAACCTGTGAAGGTACCCTTGTGATGAGGACAGAGAAGAAGAACCAATGAGACAAGGGCAGCATGTACCTGCATCATTGGAACTGAAAAAACATGCTGGATCAAAGAACATTTTCAGTCATGATGGCTTTATTTATTCTTATTCATTTCATTCAAGGTAATGTGTTTTTGTCTGGTGTTTTGATGGAAGGAAGCATCTTTTCTGTGAGAACCAGTTTTGATTAACTTCGCTTTCTTGATAGTATTTCAAAGTATTTACTTTTCAATTGGTGTGCATCAATTACACCTCTAACAGAATGGCTTGAATGGTGTAATCTCAGTCAGTTTTGCCTCTGCTCAGATTCTTAGCTCTTAAAATTCAAAGTTAGGATATTCCAACTGGTAGTGATGTCGTACTTTTTCAACTCAAATATTACAAATCTTTTAAAGGTTTTAAACATTTCTATTGTTTGATACTTCATTTGCAGACTTTTTAATAGTATTAGTCATTAGGCTGATATTCCATGTGCAAAATATTTTCTGAACAACAGTATAGAATAGTTCAGAATTATGGTATTGCCTAGGTAAGAAAAAAGAGTCTATCTCCTTTTAAAAAATATATTTCTTACTACACCCTAAATGTCTTCCCAAAACGGGGGGTTTCAAGCTTACCTAATGTCTTTGTGAGTGGAAAAGTCTCTTTCAGGCTACCTTAACCAAACTTCTTCCATTTGTATAGTTGAGGAAACAAAACGCTCAGGAAACCAATGAGCCCACCTTCACATTGCTAGTTCATGACAGAAACAGGACTATGGCCCAGATCTACCTTCATAAGTGGTGAAATGCATTCCCTTTATTATTATGGGAAAGTTACTGGGGATAACTTGGCCAACAGATAAAAGTTCTTCTTCTTCTTCTCTTTTTTTGGTGAGGAAGATGGGCCCTGAGCTAATGTGTGTGACAATCTTCCTCTATTTTGTATGTGGGATGCCACCACAGCATGGCTTGATGCATGGTGTCCACACTTGGGATCCAAACCTGTGAACCCTGGGGTGCCAAAGTGGAGTGTGTGAACTTAACCACTATGCCACTGGGCTGGCCCCTAAAAGTTCTTAATTATTTGAAGTAACATTGTATTAGTGTTTCTATATTTTTAATTTGAATCAGAAAGAATCATATTTTTGTAAATAGTTAACATGTTTCTCTAGAGCTATAAAGCTATGGTTCAAACTAGCAAGGAAGTCATTGTTTTAACAACCTGAAATTATGATTTTGTGTTATATGTAGTATTAACTATGAAGCAGTCACATCCAATGTCAACAAAATATATTGGTCTTAAAATTCTCAATTAGCTGACGTTTCCTGGATCTAAGTTAAAAAAAATTCAAGCAACAGCTTTTTAACCTAAATTCCTTACCTCTGTTTTTAAAAGCAGTATTTATTATGTAAATTGGTTAGGATCTTCTGAATTTGAAATAGTAGTGTTTGATTGATTGTGTGTGTGTATGTGTATTTGTGTGTCTGTGTTTAAGCTGATACTTTTAACTGAAGTGGTGTTAAGTGACTTTGTGTTTGCAATATTCACTAAATTACATAGCACAAAATCTACAAAACTTGTTGAAATAACTTTAAGTAAATGTTAATAGGCTTTGTAGAGTTAATATTATCCATTTTTAATTTGTATAAAACTGTATAGAGATTCAGTTGTCAATAAAATGTGACCTCTTTGTGATATTATGCATCTATGTCTACATCCATATCTCCAGTCTATTTCTCCCCATGCTGCTCATTTTTCACTACCTCCATGGTGACCACCAAAGACCAAGTTACCATCGCTCTTCCCTGGGTTATTGCAATGGCCTTAGGATCGGTCTCCCTGTTTTCACTCTTAGTTCCTTTCAGTCTGTTCTCAGCTCTCATGGCCCCTCTCCTATTCTTCACAATTTCTTTAAGACAGCTGATAGTAATTTCATAAAAATAAATGCTAATTCTTTTACTACATTGTGGTAGTCCTAGAAGTTTGAAACACACCAAGTTTAAATATTGTTTTCTCATCGTAGAAAAAGTGAGGTATATATATGTCAAAAAGGCAAACAGTAAAAACATTTATAAAAGTATAAGGTAAATCTCTCTTCCACCCCGAACTCCAGTCTCCTAAATGCCTCTTCAGAGTAACTATGATTATCAGTTTCTTTTATGTATTTCCACATGTTTGTAAGTGTTATATAAACATATATACATATATAACCCACAATTCTTTACACCTTTGCCTACATAGTCTTAAACATCTTACATTTTTTATTTAACAATATATTCTAGAAAATGTTTCATACTTTGTTCCTTATAAGCAACTAGTGTTTCATTGTGTTGGTGTATCACAATTTGAAATAACCTTCAAATGACAAAATATTTCCCCTATGTAATGCAAATCAACAAAATAATGGCTGTGAAACAAACTGCGAGAGCAATTCCAGTTTAGATCAGAAAAGGAAGACAGAGTTCCAAGAAGATTTCTTTTCCCCATGAAAATACAGGACTAATAGAATGTATTTAAATGCATAGAAAGGTGACATACAACTCCGGAGAGTTAAGGAATGAATTATTAATTAGTGCATAGAAAACTAGATAAATATGAAAAATGATGCCAATGTTAGCTACATGAAAAGAAAAACATGTTTAAGAAAGTATACGTAATCATGATACAGTATGTGATTCAACAGTGAATATTTACATATTCATAAAAATGTAAATGAATATTGTTTTAATAATAAATTATTATATTGTGATATCAGAAGGATGGGAATTTTGTGTGCATGTGCGTGTATGAGAGAGAGAGGGAGATTCTTGTTTCACTTCATTTCACGTGGAGAAATTATGAAATTATCTAAAATTGAAGAAAACCAAAGCATTAGAGTTTAAACTATATTTAGAAACTACTGGATAGAAATAGAAACCATACTATTTAGAAACATGGAACTCAACAGAAGATAAAACATCTGAAGAGTTGAATATGTTTGCCTCTTGGACATGGGAATTGAGAGTCAGCAGAAAACAGCTATTTTTAATTATAATCCTCATAGGAGAATTTGGTTTTTTAAGAAATGTACATGTATGTACATAGTATGCATATTTATTGATGTAATGAATCATATTCACATTTAAAAAGAGTTGCTTAAACATTGTTTAATAAAATCAGTAAACCATTTAGTGTAAGACATTTCCCAAATAAGAAATAGGAATTTTCTACAGAGGGTCTACTCCAAACCTATAGCAAGCATTATACTTCATAGTAAACCATCAGAAGCATTTCCTTTAAAGTCAAGAACAAAACAAGGATGCCCACTAATGCAGCTTCTGTGTAACGATATATTGGTAGTATTAGCTAGCTTAGTAGGATCAGAAAAACTGGAAAGGGAAAAAACACAACTATCATTATTTGCAGACCAGAATTTTCCAAAAGAAATAAAATGCAAGTAACAAATATGAACTAAATATGCTTAAATTTTCCAGTAGCTACATCAAAAAAGTAAAAATAAATTATTATTGTAATAATTTATTTTATTTAAACCAATATATCAAAAATATTACCACTTTAACATGTAATCAATATAAAATTATTAGTGACATATTTCACTTTTTTTTTTCCAAATAAAGTCCTCGAAAATCTGGTGTGTATTTATTTTACGGTTCCCAGCATATTTCAACTAAGACTAGAGTTTAATGTGCAGTAGCTATGGTACTGGATAGCTCAGTATACAGACAATATAATTCTCTACATAGAAAATGTAAGGGAATCTACAGACAAAGTGTTAAAAAATTATATTTTAAAACAGTTTCAACTGATAATTTACTTCTTAAACAACAATTTTCCAGATAAATAATTTAGGTTCCAGTGATCTTTACTCTAACCACTAAACTCTTAGCAACTGTTTCTTTTCTTGCCAAACTTTGAAGACCAAGTCAATTGTATAACTTAAATGATAAATATATGGTGAAATAATATGCATTAATATTTTCATGTCTTTTAATATTGAAATAAAACTTAATCAAACTATAGCCACCTGCAGGCAAACAACGATGAACAAAAAAATCTTTATATCTTTCAGTGTTTCTTCATTGATGCCGATGATTTGAAAAAAAGGAGTTAGAAAGTTAAAGATATATTTATTGGATTACTTTTAGGTTGAACGACTTTTGTTTTAAAGATATATTGACTTCAAAACCACAGATTGTCTCTATGTCTAAGGGAAATCAACATTTGTCAGGAATGCTAATATATTTACTTGTTTTTTTGAATTTTCCCATTCAGTGATTACACATTAAATCCAAGGTATGAATTTTGAGTCTCTTTATGGTGCTGTCTGCAAGAAACATGGTTATCAAAGCTGCCATATTATTTGCATATGTTGGCTAATCTTATCAGTCTTGATAGAATATTACACAATAAATGAATAGGCTTGAGACAGGAACGCGTCAAGCTGAATATTCCTTAGAATAATTTGACTATTGGACTCTGGATCTAGCAGAGCAATAGATACACATTCAGGTGAGATCCAGTTAGTCAAAGGTAGAGACTAGAGAGAAAAGGGAGTTTCTGGGTTGAGTGGACTGGATGACAGTCTGTTTGGAGCTGAAAGTTAGCATGGCCTTTCCCTAAGAAGGTGCAATAAAGGCCTTTGGCAAGAAAATCCACACTAGTCTTTCAAGCAGAAATAAGTTTCATTGCTTGAGGAAGTTTCTTACTCATTACACAGAAGAACGTAGGATATATGCTTGGGCAGGGGATAAAAACAGTGTGAAATCAAGAAAAGAAGACAGATTTTTCAGGAACTAGAAAGAAGACGCATTGACACAGAACCTGAATTCAGGCAATTGTTCAAAGGCATTCTCCAAAATCTTCTTCTTTGTCGGACTCTGTACTTGTTCTATGTCCCTGTATTTTCATATAAATACTCAGAAATGAAGCAAACGTACCAAAAAGAGCATTTTTTTCTTCTAGCATTTTCTAGAGAATTTCCTAGTAAATTCTGAGAAGAAGTCCTGAGACTAATATAGAGAAAAATGCACTTCAGTTAGTATAATGAATTATAACATTCAAAGCTACTATTTTTATTTCTATCAAAGTAACAAACACTTTTGAAGCCCTTATGAAGTGCAGTGGACACTTTTATCATGTTGGAGTTGAGGCTGTGTTCATCCCTTGTTCCTCCTCATTTATACATTTAAGTTGTGCTTTCTGTTCTTAGAGGTTTTTCTTTGTTCAAGTATTTATTTCCGGCATTTCGCAAATCCGAAAATGACGGAAGAGACAGGCCACATCATTCCAGTTTTGCCTTGGGTTTGAAGAGTCTCTTATGGTGACACAGTCCTCCACTGTAGCTAAGTTGTTGGGCTCCCCTATATCCCAGAAGCTGAAAGAGAGCAATGTGAGAGATTTTAAATCTCAGCTACAGGAGATAAAGTGACCCAACATGCTAGGCAAATTACATTTGTATTATTTAACTTCACAACAATTTTGTGAGGTCGGTATTGTAATCTCCATTTTATTAGTGGAAGAAAGGAATCTCAGAAAAACTCAACCATTTGTGTAAGTCTTAGAGTTTATGAGTAGTGAAGCTGAAATGGATATTTCTGACTTTCTATTTTGTTGTGCTCCCTCATGGCATTAGACTCAGTCTGAGAAGTTATAGGAAAGATTGACATCCTGATGGATTTGTTTCTTTTTCACTCATATCCTGTATCATGTTTGGTTCCCTGTAGTCTACATAGAGTTTGTATTACTTAGGTGCATACTTCAGTGCTGTTACAGTGCTATAGTGAGGCAACTTTCTAAAGTATCAGAGCGTCTGGGCTATACTCTTAGAACTGATTTAACCTCCTTGACCTTTAGTTTCCTCTAATGCTAACTGAAAATTAATAATATCGGTGTAGCTCAGAGGTGTAATTAAGATAAAATGGAATAATGAATGAGATAAAAGCTTGAAAACTCCAAAATGCTGTGCTCTAATGATGTAAGGCCATTATTAAGGAGGAAAGAGACATTATCAAGGAGGTTCCTGCTTTCACTCCATAAGAATCTGTTGTCTTTCCCAAATCACTATTTTTGTCTCACTTACTACAGCATGAGGGCATAAGACTCTGAATTTCACTCTTTGCTGCATTTCCAATGAGTCTTAAATTCTAATCGTCTCATCTTCATCTGTTATTTCCCCTTTATTCTTGAGATAGTCTTAGGAAATGAGAGCCATGGATCCTCATTCTTTCCTTTTCTCCCTTCTTGCATCTAATATCATCAAGGACAGACCTGAATATATCTCACGGAACAGAAGGAGGTTCTGAGAACTCCCATCAACAGTGGTCTAACTTTAGGATTTGGGATAGTGCTATAATTCTCCTACAAAAAGAAAAATTACCTCAGAGACTTTGTTAAAGGTGTGCCATCAACCCATTGCCAATCACCGTCTGTCACCTGGTCTGTCAGTCCAATATAAAACTCTTTCTCTCTAGGTTTTGCACGGAAAAGGAATTCCTATGGAAGATACGTGAACAAAAAAATAGGAGATCAATTATTTAAATTCTGAACAAATGTTGAAGGTAATTGTTATTTAAAAAGATAAGTAGAATATGGACTAAAAATGATAGATAAAGGCCCTGAAATTGTAAGATTATGGAGGATTATCCCCTGATTTTTTTATTGGGATATAAATATATATAACATAAAATTAAACCAACAGAAAGGAACCGTCAACAGAGAAGGAGGTTCTCAATAACGCATTCAAAATTTATCTACTGTTATTTGTAGCAAAATCTACTGTATATATCTAGCACAAAACAGTATTAATCACAGCTTAAAGATAATGGACAATATTTGCTTTCCCTCATTCATATGATATGTTCAGAAACATAATGGTCATTCTAAAATCAACTCCTAACCCTTTTTTTCCTGCCTTACTAATAAAGGAACTGAACATGGAAATTCCTTTTTTCTAAGACTCTTCTAGTAAAGGAAATAAATTAGAGTAGCTATTGACTTACAGAAATAGTAGAAACAGCATGTATTTCAGTACCTTCATTTAACAAGTAGTAATGTGGGCCAAACACTGTACACATGTATGGAAAAAGGGATAGATCCTGTGAAGAATGTCACATTGATGCTGGAGGAGGCTTTACTCCAACTACCTGCTCCTGCTGGGTGTTGATAACCACCAGATGGGCTCCCATGTATGAGCAGTTTTTTAAACTTGCTGTCCAGGTCATGGTGTTACTAGAAAAGAAGTAGCAGCTAGATTGAAAATGTACCCAATTCAACGGACAGCAATTCTTGACGGAACCTAGGGGAAGAGAATTTTCTGTGAGTATCCCCTACGAACTGAGTAAGAAAACAGAAACCTTCATCTGGCCCATAAAGTCCATCAATTATAGTCAGAAGCCTTGGAACATCTTCATCATGTCCCACATGTTACTATCTAAGACTTTAGGTAATTTCTATGTCAGTAAACACAAACAGCAATTTTCTTGTCTTTTGAGACATAATCCTTATTTTCTAGAAGTCAGTGCCAGTCAATGCAACCATATATACAATCTATCTCAGTAATGCTATTGATATAGAACCATGTTATCTGTTCGTAGACTTCCAAGGTCAGAGAAGGTTATGTATTTTATCTGAGCGACCTCTAAGCAACCATCTCTCATGTTGCCCAAACAATGACCCTCAACAAAATCTCCAAACTGGTTGTGCAGGTGAGCTAAATTTCTTAGAATTACAGACTTTTAAGTTTATTAAAAATAAATAGTCCAATCTCTCTCAATTTAATAGTGAGGAAATCATAGCCCAGAGAAAATAGTCATTTTCTAGTGTCATGTAGCATTTTGCTAAGACTTGAAACAGTACTGTCTGTAAGAGTATAGGAAGTATATTTGTGAGGTATTTCCCAATTCCCTACTCTACACAATGTTTTTCTCTTTCACCTCTTTTTGGCAGCAGGCAATGAATTAAATAAAAAAGACGTGCTCCTGGGGATAAACTTCCATTTCTAGATTCACTATTCAGACATATACCTCAAATTTATTCTAAAAGTTTGCTATAATGTCCCCAAGATATCCTGCCCCAAGGCTAGTTGCATTTCCAAAGTTTCTATTCCTGTCCTCTTACCAACTTCTCATCATTCTTTTACAGCACAGGCAAGATTTTACATTTTATTTTTGAAAAACAGGACCTAATAAAACTGTTTTACTTATCCAAAAATCAATCCAGAAGCCAGGTATGTAAATTTTGATGTTCAAATTTGAAGACTATTATACCTGATCCTTCATTACGGCAGGAGAGCTCCATGAAATCCTCCTGTGGCTGGAACTTTTTCTCACCACAGATTTGAAAGATGTGATATGTCACTGTAAGGAAAGGGGCACAGTTAATGTTCATTACTCTTTTGATAAAAAATAAATTTTATCGTTTTTGTACTTATAACAAAAGTGCCAATCATTATCATAATATTTTCTTACTATTACATTTCCTTTTGCGTGGATTTACTGAGATTTATTTACTCAAAGAAAGAAGAGGGAATTCACATTTCATGGTTTTCCTGATTTGTGAGGATGAATTTACTTTATTTTCAGGCCCAAAGGCCCAAAGAAAACAAATGTATTTGTACTCTCTCTTATGCCAAGTCTAGCTCTTTCTACTCTGCCTTCCAAAAAGTGATTTGTCATGTCTCTCTGGCTAGGACCTGTGAAAGATGACATGAGTGGAGCCATATCAAAACAGAGCCAGAGCAGACATTTTAGAGGGATTGCCTTGAACGTTTTGTTTTCTTTATCTTCCAAACTGGACCAAACCACCAAGATTCCGAGAAGCCAGTGAGGACAAAAATATCATGTTTGTAATTATTGATGAAGCCGGACTTTTCTGATGACTGAATAGCTAACTCAACTAATGAAGTACAAGTCTAGCCTTATCTCATCTAGCACCAATGAACTCTTCTTTAATACAACTTACCTCATCTTCCTCCCTTTTTCCCCCATAAAAACCCTGAACCCTTCTTCTGTTATTGGGACACTATTTGGGTTTATACCTGAATCTGTCCTCCTTGGATTGCAATTCTTTGATCTCAAATAAACCCTTTGCCTCTTAAACTGATTTCTATTTTTTTTTAAAGATTTTATTATTTTTCCTTTTTCTCCCCAAAGCCCCCCAGTGCATAGTTGTCTATTCTTCGCTGTGGGTCCCTCTAGCTGTGGCATGTGGGACGCTGCCTCAGCGCGGTTCAGTGAGCAGTGCCATGTCCGCGCCCAGGACTCGAACCAACGAAACACTGGGCCGCCTGCAGCGGAGCGCGCGAACTTAACCACTCGGCCACGGGGCCAGCCCCAAACTGATTTCTATTTTTGAAGGTTGACAGACCTCATAAAAAGGGTTACACATAATGTTAAGGACACAACAGGAGAGGACTCAAGGTCACAAAGGAGATGAAAAACGTCTGTCATGAAAGACATGTCAGAGATCACTGAAATTTGACAACAGTTTTGTACTAGTTGGGGTTTCTGGTTTGAGGAATAACCTGGAGATACATAGGGAAAAAGTGGAATAGAAATACCCTTTTTGGGAGAAGAGAATCCACAGCAGCAAGGAAAAATTTAATCCTAATATTCACCAGGGAGATTGAATTTGACCTTGAGGACTCACCAACACATTTGGTGATAAAACAAGCACTGAGTAGTAGCATGGAGACCCCAGCAACAGTCCATAAGAACACTTGGGAAGAGAAGCACTCTTTCTCTGTGGAAAGAAAGACATAAACATGGCCAATCTTTCTTAAGCAAGATACATAAGAGATATGAAATTCTTATTCAAGCTCATTTCCTTCTATTTGCATTGTCTATATTAAGTAATTCTCAAACTTCAGCATGCATCAGAATCATTTAGAGGGCTTGTTAAAACACAGATTATGGGGCCTCACCCAGAGAGTTGGTATGAAACCAAGTTCCCAGTTGCTGCTGATCTGGGGACCACACTTTTAGAACCACTAGAGTAATCCGTTACTAATCTTGTCACTCTGACTAATGAACTCAGACAGATACGCCATTTTCCCTTTCTAAGTCATCCAGTTAAAGAAATACTTTCATACTTTCTAAGATTTTGTTTCTCTTTCTGTTTCTCTTTCTCTCTCCTTTTCTCCCCTCACCATCTCTGTTTCTCTTGTCTCTCTCCTGCTCTCCTCCTTTCAGTGTCTCATTTTCCAAGCCCTTTGTAAATCAATTAGAAGAAACACTGACAATCACCTAGTAGCTTCTCTCCTCGTCCCTCCCCATACATGTGTAACAGACAAGGAAAGTGAGTCCCTAAGAAGTGAAGTGACTTGCCCAGGGGGGCACAGTGAACTACAGAAGGGCTAGAAACAGCACTCTGGTAGCTCTCCCTGAACTCCATCTCCAGTAATTTTTCCAGTATAACATATAGTCTTGTAACTGTTCTCTTTTAGTTTTCTTTCTTTCATTCCCTGCATCTCTTATTTTACTTTACTAGTTACTTCTCTATTGTCCTGTCCCTCAACATATTTATCATCCCTTTCCAAAAAAAATCTAAGAAAGAAAAGAGAGAGCTGCAAATTGTACCTGTGCATTGTGATGCAGATGATTTGGATGAATTCATTCTTTCTCTCTGTCTCTCTTCTCTCTCTCTCTCTCTCTCTCTCTCTCTCTCCTTCTCTCCTCAATTTCTGAGTCCAGGAGCGTTTTGTTGGTAAGATTCAAGGAAAATGAATCTTGAGGGTTGAACACTTCATCTGTATTTTAGGAAGTTCAACCTTAAGACATAAAAATATTAACATTTTCTGTGGCTGTGTATTTGAGTCACAATTTCCTTTCTTGCATAAGGAGGACAAGGGAGTTTACTGGGCAACAAAGCAGTCTCCACTCCAGGAAGCAATGAAATGGGGAAGTGATGAAATGTTAAGTATCAACAGAAATAGACTGACTGTGGGGAAATGCGATGGGCTTAAGACCTATTGTTTTATTTTGGTGGATAAAATGCCTCTTCTTTCTTCCAGACCTAAATCACCCCTCGATTTTTCCTCAACACTTCTGGAGCCCACCTCTGCACTCTCAGTTTCACTTTGGATCTTCACTACCATATGTTCGTTAACTGAAAAGGAGACAAACTCCAAATTCTCCACGACACTTAGCACAGGGCTGGGTATATAGTGTGTGTATTTATACTTTAGCAACATGAATTTCTTTGCATCTTTTACGTTTTTTCTTCCTCCTTCATTTGCAGCTCTTGAACATTCTAGTATTGTGGAATGATATCCCTTTTATAAAAGTGCTGACTACTAGACTATTTTACAGGTCCACCTTAGTTGAACAGCCTCGTGTAGTATGACTTTTAAAACTCAGCTCAATACCTTACATCATAATACAACTCCTGAAGCCTCAGAGGCTTCTATTGTTCTGAGTTATTTGGGCATTTTTGTTTTATATTGTAGTCTACATTAGGAGAAATGAATTTGAATTTCAGAAGAAGAAATTTCAATGAGGCGTTAGAATATAATGCTTCCCAATCAAAACTACGAGATATCACCTCATGCCTGTCAGAATGGCTATTATTGAAAAGCAAGAAATAACAAGAGTTGGCAAGGATGTGGAGAAAAGGAACCCTTGTAAACTGCTGGTAGGAATGTAAATTGGTGCAGACACCATGGAAAACAGTATGGAGATTTCTCAAAAAATTAAAAGTAAAACTACCATATGATCCACTATTCCATTTCTGGGTATTTATCCAGAGAACATGAAAACACTAATTTGAAAAGATAATATGCACCTGTCTGTTCATTTCAGCATTACTCACAATAGCCAAGACTTGGAAACAACCCAAGTGTCCAACAGTGGATGAATGGATAAAGAAAATGTGGTGTGTATATATATATTATATATATATATATATATATATACACATACACGCATACATGCACACACACACAATGGAATACTACTCAGCCATAAAAAGATGAAATCTTGCCATTTGTGACAACATGGATGGACCTCGAGTGTATTATGTGAAGTGAAATGTCAGACAGAGAAAATTACTGTATGACTTCAGTCATATGTAGAAGATAAACAAAAAAATAAATACATAAATACAGAGACCAGATTGGTGGTTACCAGAAGGGAAAGGGATGGGGAGTAGGTGAAAGGGGCACAAGTGTATGGTGATGAGTGGCAACTAGACTTTTGGTAGAGAACACAGTGCAGTCTATATAGAAGTTGAAATATAATGATGTACACCTGAAATTTACATAATGTTGTAAACCAACGTGACCTCAGTAAGAAAAACAACTTAAAAAGAAAGAATATAATGCTTCTTTGGAAGATTAGTTAGATATAGTAATGTTCCATCTCCTTCCTTAAAAATCCTTAAGAATAAGTTCAAACTGGTCTCAGTTGATTTAAAGTCACAAGTGTCAGGAGGCATTAGCAACATATGTATATGACCTGGTAATTCCCATACCCAATGACTCATTGACTTTCATGTGTTAGGAAATATTCATGTTCTCCAAGGGACTTTTCACTGTTTCAATATGTCAGTCAACTTCGTCTGCATTTTCCGTTTTACAGTTATATAGATTTATTAAAGAATGTCTAAAAATTATACATGTACATATTATAAAATATGCACATATTTAATATGCATATTACCAGCAAATTGCTTTTGGCCAGTAAAACAGAAATTATCTTGTGGAGAAATTATATGAATTATTAAATGATAAAGCATAATGACTACAGTCAATTATTTATTAATTATGACCAATCAAAATAATCAACATTAACAATAATACATACATAATTATAAATAATTATACATATGCAATTAGTGAGATATTAATAATTAGTAAATTAATACTATTTACCAGCCAAAAAATATATATTGTTTTATCCTTTATATCACTTTTTCCCAAATTATAAAAGTAATATTTTTATGGTTAATGGTAGGAGAAGAATATGACAATTAATAAACCTCCCGTCTATCCTCAGTGCACTCTTCTTGAGTCAACCACACTTAATGATTCCTTATATATAATTTGAGACATTTTTAAACTTATATAAGTGCAGCTTGTATAATATATTGTTTATTCATTTTTATGTAAATAACATTACATCATTTATACTTTTATGTTTTGAAAATTACCTTACATCACACATTAAACACATTAAATTACACCAATGTGTTTGGACATCTATCTCCTCAATTCTTTTCTTTTTATGCTTATCCTAGCATTTCTAGTCTTCTTTTTATTGAGATAACATTGGTTTATAATACTATATAAATTTCAAGTATACATCATTTTATTTTGATTTCTGTGTAGACTATATGATATGCATGACGCAAAGACTAATTAACATCCATCACCATACAAGTGTGCCCTTTTATTCCTTTCACTCTCCCTCCTTCCCCTCTGGTAACCACCAATCTAATCTCTATATCAATGTGTGTGTTTGTTGTTGTTTTTATCTTCCACTTATAAGTGAACTAATATGGTATTTGGCTTTGTCTGTCTGACTTATTTTGCTTAGCTTAATACCATCAAGATCCATCCATGTTGTCACAAATGGCAAAATTTCATCTTTTTTTATGGCTAGGCAGTATTACATTGTATATATATACAACATCCTCTTTATCCATTCATCCGTGGATGTGCACTTAGATTGTTTCCAAGTCTTGCCTATTGGTGAAAAATGCTGCAGTGAACATGAAGCAAATATCTTTTGATGTGGTGTTTTCATGTTCTTTAAATAAATACCTGGCAGTGGAATAGCTGGATCATATGGTAGTTCTAGTCTTAACTTTTTGAGGAATCTCCATACTAGTTTCCATAGTGGCTGTAGGAGTTCGCTTTCCCACCAGCAGTGTATGAGTCTTCCCTTTTCTCCACATCCTCTCCAACATTTGTTGTTTTTTTGTCTTGGTAATTATAGCCATTCTGACGTGCATGAGGTGCTATCTCATTGTAGTTTTGATTTGCATTTCCCTGATAATTACTGATGTTGAACATCTTTTCATGTGCCTGTTGGTCATCTGTATCTCTTCTTGGAAAAACGTCTGTTCAGATCCTTTGGCCAGGATCTGGCAATTTTTTAATTGGATTTTGTTGTTGTTGTTGAGTTGTACAAGTTCTTTATATATTTTGGAGATTAACCCCTTGTCAGATATACGATTTGAAAATATTTTCTCCAAGTTGGTGGGTTGTCTTTTTGTTCATTGATTGTTTCCTTGGCTGTGCAGAAGATTTTTAGTTTGATGTAGTCCCATTTGTTTATTTTTTCTTTTGTTTCACTTGCCTGGTGGGACATGGTATTCAAAAAGACTGGTAAGACCAATGTCAAAGAGCATACTGCCTATGTTTTCTTCTAGAAGTTTTATGGTTTTAGGTCTTATATTCAAGTCTTTAATCCATTTTGAGTTAGCTTTTGTGTGTGGTGTAAGATAATGGTCTACTTTCATTCTTTTGCATGTGGCTGTCCAGTTTTCCCAAAACCATTTATTGAAGAGATTTTCTTTTCTCCATTGTATGTTCTTGGTCTTCTCGTCGAAAATGAGCTGTCCACACATGTGTATGTTTATTTCTGGACTCTGGATTCTGTTCCATTGATCTGGTTTTTTTGTGCCAATATGATGCTGTTTTGATTACTGTAGCTATGAAGTATATTTTGAAATAAGGGAGTGCAATAGCTCCAGCTTTGTTCTTTTATCTCAGGATTGGCTATTCGGGGTCTTTTGTTGCTCCTTAAAAGTTTTCATATTCTTTGTTCTATTGCCATGGAAAATGTCCTTGGGACTTTGATAGAGATTGCAATGAATCTGTGGATTGCTTTAGAAAGTATGGACATTTAAAATATGTTAATTCTTCCAATCCACGTGCATGGAATCTTTCCATTTCTTTGTGTTTTCTTCAATTTCTTTAGACAGTGTTTTATAATTTTCAGTGTAAAGGCCTTTCACATCTATGATTAAATTAAATCCTATGTATTTTATTCTTTTTGTTGCAATCATAAATAGGATTCTATTCTTGATTTCTCTTTTTGCTATTTTGCAATTAGTGTACAGAAACACAGCTGATTTTCGTATCCTGCAACTTTACTGCATTCATTTATTATTTCTAATAGTTTTTTGGTGATTCTTTTGGGTTTCCTATATATAAAATCATGTCATCTAAAAGTGGCGACAGTTTCACTCTTTCTTTCTAATTTGGATCCCTTTTATTTCTTTTTCTTGCCTCATTGCTCTGGCTAGGACGTCCAACACTAGGTTAAATAAGAGTGGCAAAAGTAGTCATCCTTGTCTTGTTTCTGTTCTTAGAGGGATAGCTTTCAGTTTCTCACCATTGAGTATGATGTTAACTGTGGGTTTGTCATATATGGCCTTTATTGTGTTGAGGTATTTTCTTTCTATACTCATTTTATTCAGAGTTTTTATCAAATGCATGCTGTATCTTGTTGAATGCTTTCTCTGCATCAGTTGAGATGATCATGTGATTTTTATTCTTCATTTTGTTAATATGATATATCACGTTGATTGATTACAGATATTGAACCGTCCCTGCATCCTGGAATAAATCCCACTTGATCACAGCATATGATCTTTTTAATGTATTGTTGTATTCAATTTGCTAGTATTTCGTTGAGAACTTTTGTATCAATTTTCATCAGTGATATTGCCATGTGATTTTCTTTTTCTGTGCTGTTCTTGTCTGATTTTGGAATCAGGATAACGTTGACTTTGTTGAATGAGTTAGGAAGCATCCCCTCCTCTTCAATTTTTTTGGAAGAGTTTGAGAAGGATAGGTATTAAACCTTCTTTAAATGGCAGAATTCACTGGGGAAGCCACCTGGTCCTGGACTTTCGTCTTTTGAGATGTTTGTGATTACTGTTTCAATCTCCTTACTAGTGATCAAGCTATTCAGATTGTTTATTTCTTCTTGGTTCAGTTTTGGAAGGTTGTATGAGTCTCAGAATTTATCCATTTCTTCTACATTATCCTGTTTGTTGGTACAGTTTTTCATAGTATTCTCCCATAATTCTTTGTATTTCTGTGGTGCCTGTTGTAATTTCTCCTCTTTTGTTTCTGATTTTATTTATTTCAGCCATCTCTCTTTTTTCTTGGTGAGTCTAGCCAAAGTTTTCTCAATTTTGTTTATCTTTTCAAAGAACCAGCAGTTTCACCAATTTTTAAAATTTTTTGTCTCTATTTAATTTATTTCCGCTCTGATTTTTATTATTTCCTTCCTTCTACTAATTTTGGGCTTTGTTTATTCTTCATTGTTTAGTGAACTTAGGTGTATTGTCAGATTGTTTAGGTGAGATTTTTCTTGTTTCTGGGGGTAGGCCTGTATTGCTATAAACTTCCCTCTTGTAATACTTTTGCTGTATCTCACAAATTTTGGTATGTTGTATTTTTATTTTCATTTGTCACCAGGTATGTTTTGATTTCTCCTTTGATTTCTATATTGGCCCAATAGTTGTTCAGTGGCATTTTGTTTAATTTCCACATATTTGCGGCTTTTCCAGTTTTCTTATTGTAGTTCATTTTTAGTTTCATACCACTGTGGTCAGAAAAGATGATTGGTATTATTTCAGTCTTCTTAAATTTATTGAGACTTGTTTTGTAGCCCAATATGTGATTTATCATGGAGAATGTTCCACAGGCATTCAAAAAGAAAGTGCATTCTGCAGTTTTTGGACGGAATGTTCTGTACATGTCTACTAAGTTCACCTGGTGTAATATGTCATCTAAGGCCAATTGTTTCCATGGACTTGCTTGTGGGTGGGGCTAGTCCACGGGATAGGCTACCTGACCTGGCTGAACTCAACTACCTCAGGTGCTCTTGTGGGCGGGGCAATCTCCTATGCTAAAAGGCTAGAGGAAGGAATCCAATGGTGTGCCAGTGTCTGTGTCAGCACTGCTGAATTAGGTCACAATAATGGCTGCTGCCAGTGTCACAGTCCCTGGGGATGTGGGCCCAGCTACCTCCTGCCTCTCCAAGATGTGCTTCAAGCTTAGTAAGTGAGTCTCCTTTACCAATAGGCTATGCAGTTTCCTTTCTGGTGTTTTTGTGCTAGTATCTGGAACAGGTCAATCTGTGCGTAGGCCCTTTAAAAGCAGGTTTCTCTTTCTCTGACATTTGATAGTTTTTCTGGGCATATTCCCAATTGGTTTTCAAAGCCAACAAAGCCAGGTATTATGGGATCTCTTCTTGGTTGTGCTAAATCTAAAGGCTATGATGCTTATAGTGGCATAGATTCCATGCTCAGATCCCCTCCTCCTTCGGGAAAAGATCCATTCCTTTGAGATAATTCCTCACCATGAAGTACCATGGCTAGGGTGTGGTTTTTTTCCTCAGTGGAGCTGTATTTCTGTCTCTTCCACCCATGTCCGTATTTTCCTTTGTTGTGGGGCTTCTTTTTTTCCCTAAAGATTGACACCTGAGCTAACAACTGTTCCCAATATTCCTTCCCCCCAACCTCCTTATTCTCCCTAAAGCCCCCCCCCCCGGTACATAGTTATATATTCTAGTTGTGAGTGCCTCTGGTTGTGCTATGTGGGACACCGCCCCAGCATGGCCCAATGAGTGGTGCCATGTCTATGCCCAGGATCCAAACCAGCAAAACCCTGGGCCACTGAAGTGGAGTGTGCAAACTTAGCCACTCAGTCGCAGGGCAGGCCCTGTGGGGCTTCTTTTTATCCAGTCTCCAGATCGCTCTCAGGGGAAATTGTTCCAGAGGTAGTTGTAGATTTGTTGCATCCATGGGAGGAGGTGAGTTTAGAGTCCTCCTATGCCACCATCTTCCAAACCCCCTATCTTCTTAATTGTATTGTTTAAAATTTTCCATAATTTATAGACCAGGCACTTCTGAAGGGCATTTAAATCGTTTCTAGTTTTTCATCCCTCTAACAAATGAAGCCATACCTTTATCCATCTTTGTAGGTGCACGCTTTTTGGCTCAATGATACATGGCCAATCGTTAGGAAATCAATATTTGGCTGGAGCCTTCATCGCAGAATGACATTGTGGGATACAAAAATAAATCTAGAATTTTGTCTGAAGGCAATTTTTATTGCAATTTAATATTGAGTCCTTATTAGGCAAATGTAACACAATGACGTTACAGTATAGGAACAGTAACTGCTCAGCAGTGCAGCTGGCACATTATTCTTGTGATCACTATCCTGCAATTTGACATATGAGACAACCACTTCTTTTTCATTGTGGAAAAGTAGAGAATAAGATATTTCTGGATACTTTACTTTTCTTTAATCCCTTCTTATTCATACTCTTCAACAACAACAAAAAGTTCTCCCTGTAACAAATATGATTCTTCATGGATTTTGTTTAATAAGATTTTGGAATTTTTCTCCCTTATGCAATTTTGAAGTGGCAAAACTGGTATCCTGCTGGTCATTTGTCCCTATAAGATGTGAAAAATTCTCAAAAACACTTATAGCCTAAATGGAAATTAAATAACAAAACAATTTATTTCACTTTTAAAGATTATTATGTCTAAAAGAGGTATTCTGGAAAGATTAGAATTATGATATAATTAATTTCTACTATGCTTGTATTATTTCAAATTTTACAAATACATGTTAAGTATATTATTTAAATTTTTATGAATGATTTTATTAAAGCTATCCAGATATAGCACTCTCTTTTAATATTTGTATTTCCTATCAATTTCCTTATTTATTTTATAACTTAAAGAACTTTTTATTTTTTTTAGTTTTTGGTGAGGAAGATTGGCCTGAGCTAACATCTGTTGCCAATCTTCCTCTCTTTGCTTGAGGAAGGTTGTTGCTGAGCTAATACCTGTGCCAGTCTTCATCTATTTTTTTTATGTGGGATGCCATCACAGAATGGCTTGATAAGCAGTGTGTAGGTTTGTACCCAGGGCCCAAACCAGTGAACCCTGGGCTGCCATAGCGGAGCGCTTGAACTTAACCACTATGCCACTGGGCCAACCCCATGAAATTTGTAAAATAACTACTATTTAATATTGCTTAAATAATTTTTAAAGGAAGTTCTTTTTTTGTTTTTGTTTTTTTTAAAGATTTGCACCTGAGGTAACAACTGTTGCCAATCTTCATTTCTTTTTCTTTTTTCTTTCTGATTTTTCTCCACAAATCCCCCCAGTACATAGTTGTATATTTTAGCTGTGGGTCCTTCTAGTTGTGGTGCGTGGGACGTCACCTCAGCGTGGCCTGACAAGTGGTGCACGTCCGCACCCAGGATCCAAACCAGCGAAACCCCAGGCTGCCGCAGTGGAGTGTGCAAACTTAACCACTCGGCCATGGGTCTGGCCCCAGGAAGTTCTTGATATTTGACTTTGTATACAAATTTAACAGCTTTTTCAAAACCATTATTGTAGCATTTTATTTTTTTTTAAATTAAGGTAATGGCTTATAATATTATATAAATTTCAGGTGTACATCATTATATTTTGATTCCTGTGTAGATTACACCATGTTCACCACTCAAAGACTGATTACCATCCATCACCATACACATGTACCCTATCACCCATTGCATCCTCCTCCCTCCCTGCTTCCCCTCTGGTATCCCCTCTGGTACCACCAGTCTAATCTCTGTATCTATGTGTTTATTTGTTGTTTTTATCTTCTATTTATGCATGAGATCATACGGTATTTGACTTTCTCTGACTTACTTCTCTCAGCATAATACTCTCAATGTCCATCCATCTTTTCACAAATAGTGAGATTTTATCTTTTATTATGGCTGAGTAGTATTTTGTGTATATATACCACATCTTCTTTACCCATTCATCCCTTGACGGGTAATTAGGTTGTTTCCAAATCCTGGCTATTGTAAATAATGCCGCAGTGAGCATAGGGGTGTATATATCTTTACACATTCATATTTTCACATTTTTTGCATAAATACCTGGTGGAATAGCTGGATCATATGGTAGTTTTATTCTTAATTTTTTGAGGAATCTCCGTACTGTTTTCCATGGTGACTGCACCAGTTTGCACTCCCACCAGCAGTGTATGAAAGTTCCCTTTTCTCCACATCCTCTCTAACTTTTTTCTTGTCTTGTTAATTACAGCCATTCTGCCATCGGAATCTGAGGTGATATCTCATTGTACTTTTGATTTGCACTTCCCTGATAGTTAATGATGTTGAATATCTTTCACGTACCTTTTTGCCATCTGTATATCTTCTTTGGAAAAATGTCTATTCAGGTCCCTTGCCCATTTTTTAATTGGCTTGTCTGTTTTTTTATTTTTGAGTTGAATGAGTTCTTTATACATTTTGGATATTAATCCCTTATCAGGTATATGGTTTGTAAATATCTTTCCCCAGTTGTTAGGTTGTCTTTTTGTTTTGTTGGTGGTTTCCTTTATTGTGCAGAAGCTTTTTAGTTTGATGTAGTCCCATTTGTTTATTTTTTCTTTATTTCGCTTGCCTGGTGGGACAAAAATACTGGTAAGACCAATGTCAAAGAGCATACTGCCTATGTTTTCTTCTAGAATATTTATGGTTTTAGGTCTTACATTCAAGTCTTTAATCCATTTTGAGTTAATTTTTATGTATAGTGTTTGATAATGGGCTACTTTTATTCTTTGCATGTGGCTGTCCAGTTTTCCCAAAACAATTTATTGAAGAGACTCCTTTCTTCATTGTATGCTCTTGGTTCCTTTGTCAAAAACAAGCTGACTCTAGATGTGTGGGTTTATTTCTGTGTTCTCAGTTCTGAATCATTGATCTCTGTGTCTGTTTCTGTGCCAGCACCATGTTGTTGTGACTACTATAGCTTTGAAGTATACTTTGAAATCAGGGAGTGCAATACCTCCAGCTTTGTTCTTTTTCTCAGAATTCCTTTGACTACTTGGGGCATTTTGTCATTCCACATATATTTTAGAATATTTGCTCTATTTCTCTGAAAAATGTCTTTGGCACTTTGACAGGGATTGCATTGAATCTGTAGATTGCTTTAGGAAGTATGGACATTTTAACTATGTTAATTCTTCCAAGCTAAGAGCATGGAGTATTTTCCATTTCTTTGTTTCTGCTTCAATTTCTTTCAACTATGTTTTATAGTTTTCAGTGTACAAATCTTTCACCTCCTTGGTTAAATTTATTCCTAAGTATTTTATTCTTTTTGTTGCAATTGTAAATGGGATTGCATTCTTAATTTCTCTTTCTGCTACTTTGTTGTTAGTGTATAGAAACACAACTGATTTTCGTATGTTGATTTTGCATCCTGCAACTTTACTGTATTCATTTATTGTTTTTAATAGATTTTTGGTGGATTCTTTCAAGTTTTCTCTATATAAAATCATATCATCTTCAAATAGTGACAGTTTCACTCTTCTTATCCAATATGGATCCCTTTTATTTCTTTTTCTTGCCTGATTGCTCTGGCTGGGACTTCCAATACTATGTTAAATAAGAGTGGCAAAAGTGGGCATCTTTGTCTTGTTCCTGTTCTTAAATTAATAGCTTTCAGTTTTTCACCATTGAGTATGATGTTAGCTGTGGGTTTGTAATATATGGTCTTTATTATGTTGAGGTACTTTCCTTTTATATTCATTTTATATAGAGTTTTTATCACAAATGGATGCTATATCTTGTCAAATGTTTTCTCTGCATCTATTGATATGATCATGTGATTTTTATTCTTCATTTTATTAATATGGTGTATCACACTGATTGATTTGCAGATGTTGGATCATCCGTGCATCCATGGAATAAATCCCACTTGATCATGGTGTATGATCTTTTTACTATATCAATTTACTAGTATTTTGTTGAAGACTTTTGCATCAATGTTCATCAGTAATATAGTCCTGGAATTTTCTTTTTTGTGCTGTCCTTTTCTGATTTTGGTATCAAGGTAATTTTGGCCTTGTAGAATGATTTAAGAAGCATCCTTTCCTCTTTAATTTTTTGGAAGAGTTTGAGAAGGATAGGTATTGACTCTTCTTTGAATGTTTGCTAGAATTCACCAGGGAGGCCATCTGGTTCTGGACTTTTGTTTTTTGGGAGGGTTTTGATGTCTTTACTCGTGATTGGTCTACTCAAATTCGCTATTTCTTCTTGATTCAGTTTTTGAAAGACTGTATGATTCTAGGAATTTGTCCACTTCTTCTAGATTATCCAATTTGTTGGTGTATAGCTTTTTGTAGTATTCTCCTATAATTTTGTATTTCTGAGATGTCATTGTAATTTGTCCTCTTTCGTTTCTGATTTTATTTATTTGAGCCTTCTCTCTGATTTTTGTGAGGAGTCTAGCCAAAGGTTTGTCAATTTTTTTAATCTTTTCAATGAACAGGCTCTTAGTTTCAATGTTTTTTATTTTTTAGTGTCTATTTCATTTATTTCTACTCTAATCTTTATTATTTCCTTCCTTCGACTGATTTTGAGCTTGCTTTGTTCTTTTTCTAGTTCCGTCAGCTGCACTGTTAGACTGTTTATTTGAGGTTTTTCTTGTCTGTTGAGGTAGGTCTGTATTGCTATAAACTTCCCTCTTAGTACTGCTTTTGCTGTATCCCATAAATTTTGGCATGTCATATTTTCACTTTCACTTGTCTCCAGGTATTTTTTGATTTCTCCTTTGATTTCTTCATTGACCCAATCATTATACAGTAGCATTTTGTTTAATCTTCACATATTTGTGGTTTTTCCAGTTTTCTTCCTGTAGTTGATTTCTGGTTTCATACTGTTGTGGCCAGAAAACATGCTTGGTATTATTTCACTCTTACTAAACTTATTGAGACTTGTTTTGTGGCCTAATATTTGATCTATCCTGGAGAATGCTCCACGTGCATTCGAAAAGAATGCGTATTCTGCAGTTTTTGGATGGAATGTTCTGTATATATCTATCTAAACTATGTGGTTTAATGTATCATTTAAGGCCAATGTTTCCTCATTGATCTTCTGTTTGGATGATCTATCCCTTGGTGTAAATGGAGCATCAAAGTCCCCTACTATTATTGTGTTACTGTCTATTTCTCCTTTTATGTCTGTTAATAATTGCTTCATATATTTAGGTGCTCTTGTATTCAGTGCATAGATATTTACAAATGTTACGTCCTCTTGTTGGAGTGTTCCCTTTATCATTATGTAGTGTTCTTCTCTGTCTCTTGTTATTGTTTTTGTTTCAAAGTGTCTTTTGTCTAAGTATTGCTACCCTAGCTTTCTTTTTATTGCCGTTTTCATGCAGTATATTTTCCCATCCCTTCACTTTCAGTTTGTGAGTGTCTTTAGGTCTGAAGTGTGTCTCTTGTATGCAGCATGTATGGATCTTGATTTTTTCTCTAATCAGCCACCCTATGCCTTTTGGTTGGAGCATTTAGTCCATTGACACTTAAAGTATGTATTGATAAGTAGGTTTTTATTGCCATTTTGTTACTTTTTTTCTGGGTGTTTTAGTAGTTCTTCTCTGTTCCTTTCTTCTTCTCTTCCTGTCTCTCATTGTGTTTTGGTGGCTTTCTTTAGTTTTATATTTGGGTTCCTTTTTCTTATTTTTGGGGGTATTTGTTGTAGGTTTCTTGTTTGTGATTACTGTGAGGTTCATATATTATAACCTATGTATACAGCAATCTATATTAAGTTAGTTTCTTAAGTTTGACCTCTTGCTAAAAGCTCTACTCTTCTATTCTCCTCCTCCCACATTTTATGTTTTTGTCATCATATTTAACCTCTTCTTTTGTTGGTGTATCCATTACCCTCTTATCATGGAAATAGGTAGTTTTAGTAGTTTTGTCTTTTGACCTTCATAGACGGTTTAGCTGCTGCTTTCACTGCGTATTTGCCTTTACCAGTGATTTTATTTATTTACTTTTGATAATTTTCTTATTCCTATTTGTGGTCTTTTCTTTTCCATTTAAATAACTCCCTTTAGCATTTCTTGTATAGTTGCTTTATTGGTGATAAACTCCTTTAGTTTTTGCTTGTCTGGAAAACTCTTAATCTCTCCTTCCATTCTGAATGATAACCTTGCTGAGTAGAGTATTCTTGACCCTAAGTTTTTTTCTTTCAGAACTTATAATATATCATGCCATTCCATTCTAGTCTGTAAGGTTTCTTCTGAGAAGTCAGCTGATAACCTTATGGGGTTTCCTTTGTATGTAACTTATTGCTTTTCTCTTGCAGCTTTTAGGATACTCTCTTTATGTTTAATTCTTGACATTTTAATTATAATGTGCCTTGGTGTGGGCCTCTTTGGGCTCATCTTGCTTGGTGCTCTCTGTGCTTCCTTTACCTTGATATCTGTTTCCATCCTTAGGTTGAGAATTATTCAGCTATTATTTCTTCAAATATATTCTCTGCCTCTTTGTTTCTCTCTTCTCCTTCAGGTGACACCTATAATACAGTTATTAGTGCACTTGATGTCCCAGAAGTCTCTTCAACTGTTCTCATTCTTTTAAATCCTTTTTTCTTATTTTTATTCAGCTTGGGTGATTTCATCTGGCTCACTAATCCGTTCTTCTGTATCTTCTACTCTGCTATTGGTTCCTGTAGTGAATTTTTCATTTTCATTATTGTGTTCTTCTCTTCTGATTGGTTTTTTATATTTCCTATTCTTTGTTGATGATCTCACTGTATTCATTCATTCTTCTCCCAGGATCAGTGAGCATCTTTATGACAATTTGTCCTACTCTTTATCAGGTAGATTGTTTTTTTTTAAATTGTGGTAAGATTGGTTTATAAAATTAGATAAATTCCAGATGTACATTATTATATTTTGATTCCTGTGTAGATTACATCATGTTCACCACGCAAAGACTAATTACAATCCATCACCACACACCTGTGCCTAATAACCCCTTTTGCCCTCCTCCCTCATTTCTTCCTGTCTGCTAACCATAAATGTTTGAGCCTTCCCTTTGTAAGCACTTTTCCCTCCCCCTAGCCCTGGCGACCGCTGATCTGTTTTCTGTCCTTTTGTAGAACATAATATGAATGGAATCATATGACATGTATTCTCTTTTGAAATTGTTTATTGTTGTAAATATAACATAGCATAAAATTTACTGTCAAATATTTTTAAGTGTGCAGTTCAGTAGTAGTCAATATTTTCATATTTTTGTGTAATTCCACATGTATTTTTTCATTTTGTAAAATGCATTTAAGATTTAACTATGTTGTTGTGTGAATCAATAGTTCATTCCTTAAAAAATATTTTTTACTACAGAAAAATATACATAACATAAAATTTACCATTTTAACTATTTTATTGTATAGTTCAGTGGCATTAAATATGATAACAATATTGTGCAACAATCACAACTATTCAATTCCAGAAATTTTCATCATCCCAAACAGAAACTCTATACCCATTAAATGATAACTCCTCATTCCATCTTTCCCCAGAAAATGGTAAAATCTATTCTACTTTCCATCTCTATGATTTTTCCTATTCTAGATAACTCATATAACTAGAATCGCAAATATTTTTCCTTTTGTGTCTGGTTTATTTCCTTTAGTATAAAGCTTTTAAGGTTCACCATGTTGGAGCATGTATTAGAATGTCACTCCTTTTTGTAGTTTAATATTCCATTGCATGTATATACCACATTTTGTTTATTCCTTCATAAACGTTATTCATTCATAAACAAAATGTTGGTCTATTGATTGGCATTTGGGTTGTCTCCACCTTTTGCTTGTTATGAATGATGCTGCTATAAACTTTGTTGTACAAGTATCTATTTGAATTTCTAATTCCATTTCTTTGGGGTATATACCTAGGAGTGGACTTGCTAAATCATGTGGTGATTACATGTTTAATTCTTAAGGAGCTTCCAAACTGTTTTCCACGGGTGCACCATTTAACATTCCCACCAATGAGACAGAGTTCCAATTTCTGCATATTCTTACCAACATTTATTTTCTGTTTTTTTTTTTTTTGAGTGTCAAGTGGTATCTTATTGTGGTTTTGATTTGCATTTCATTAGTGAACATTGATGTTGAGCATTTTTCATGTGCTTATCACCTTTTGTATGTCTTCTTTGGAGAAATATGTACTCAAGTCCAATGTCTATTTTTTTTTTTTATTAATGTTATGATAGATTACAAGCTTGTGAGACTTCAGTTGTACATTTTTGTTAGTCATGTTGTGGGTACACCACTTCCCCCTTCGTACCCTCCCCCCACCCCCCCTTTTCCCTGGTAACCACCGATCAGATCTCCTTCTCAATATACTAATTTCCACCTATGAGTGGAGTCATATAGAGATCGTCTTTCTCTGACTGACTTATTTCGCTTAACATAATGCCCTCGAGGTCCATCCACGTTGTTGTGAATGGGCCAATTTCGTCTTTCTTTATGGCTGAGTAGTATTCCATTGTGTATATATACCACATCTTCTTTATCCAGTCATCAGTTTCTGGGCATGTAGGCTGGTTCCACGTCTTGGCTATTGTAAATAATGCTGCGATGAACATAGGGGTGCAACGGACTCTTGAGATATCTGTTATCAGGTTCTTAGGATAGATACCCAGTAATGGGATGGCTGGGTCATAGGGTATTTCTATTTTTAACTTTTTGAGAAATTTCCATACTGTTTTCCATAGTGGCTGTACCAGTTTGCATTCCCACCAACAGTGTATGAGGGTTCCTCTTTCTCCACAACCTCTCCAACATTTGTCGTTCTTGGTTTTGGATGTTTTTGCCAATCTAACGGGGGTAAGGTGATATCTTAGTGTAGTTTTGATTTGCATTTCCCTGATGATTAGCGATGATGAACATCTTTTCATGTGTCTATTGGCCATATTCATATCTTCTTTTGAGAAATGTCTGTTCATGTCCTCTGCCCATTTTTTGATCGGGTTGTTTGTTTTTTTGTTGTTAAGCAGTGTGAGTTCTTTGTATATTATGGAGATTAACCCTTTGTCGGATATGTGGCTTGTAAATATTTTTTCCCAATTAGTGAGCTGTTTTTTTGTTTCAATTCTGTTTTCCCTTGCCTTGAAGAAGCTCTTTAGTCTGATGAAGTCCCATTTGTTTATTCTTTCCATTGTTTCCCTCAACTGAGGAGTTACAGTGTCCGAAAAGATTCTTTTGAAACTGATGTCAAAGAGTGTACTGCCTATATTCTCTTCCAAAAGACTTATTGTCTCAGGCCTAATCTTTAGGTCTTTGATCCATTTTGAGTTTATTTTGGTGTGTGGTGAAAAAGAATGGTCAATTTTCAATCTTTTGCATGTGGCTGTCCAGTTTTCCCAGCACCATTTGTTGAAGAGACTTTCTTTTCTCCATTGTAGGCCCTCTGCTCCTTTGTCGAAGATTAGCTGTCCATAGATGTGTGGTTTTATCTCTGGGCTTTCAATTCTGTTCCACTGATCTGTGGACCTGTTTTTGTACCAGTACCATGCTGTTTTGATCACTGTAGCTTTGTAGTATGTTTTGAAATCGGGGATTGTGATTCCGCCGGCATTGTTTTTCTTGCTCAGGATTGCTTTAGCAATCCGCGGTCTTTTGTTCCCCCATATGAATTTTAGGATTGTTTGTTCAATTTCTGTGAAGAATGTTCTTGGGATTCTGATTGGGATAGCATTGAATCTGTATATTGCTTTAGGTAGTATGGACATTTTAACTATGTTTATTCTTCCAATCCATGTACAAGGAATGTTTTTCCATCTCTTTATGTCATCGCCTATTTCTTTCAAGAAAGTCTTGTAGTTTTCATTGTATAGATCCTTCACTTCCTTGGTTAAGTTTATCCCAAGGTATTTTATTCTTTTTGTTGCAATTGTGAATGGGATAGAGTTCTTGAGTTCTTTTTCTGTTAGTTTATTGTTAGTGTATAGAAATGCTACTGATTTATGCACGTTAACTTTATACCCTGCTACTTTGCTGTAGTTGTTGATTATTTCTAATAGTTTTTCTGTGGATTCTTTGGGGTTTTCTATGTATAAGATCATGTCGTCTGCAAACAACGAGAGTTTTACTTCTTCGTTACCTATTTGGATTCCTTTTATTTCTTTTTCCTGCCGAATTGCTCTGGCCAGCACCTCCAGTACTATGTTGAATAGGAGTGGTGAAAGTGGGCACCCTTGTCTTGTTCCTGTCCTCAGAGGGATGGCTTTCAGCTTTTGTCCATTGAGTATGATGTTGGCTGTGGGTCTATCATATATGGCCTTTATTATGTTGAGGTACTTTCTTTCTATGCCCATTTTACTGAGGGTTTTTATCATAAATGGGTGTTGGATCTTGTCGAATGCTTTCTCTGCATCTATTGAGATGATCATGTGGTTTTTGTTTTTCATTTTGTTGATGTAGTGTATCACGTTGATTGACTTGCGGATGTTGAACCATCCCTGTGTCCCTGGTATAAATCCCACTTGATCATGGTGTATAATCTTTTTGATGTATTGCTGTAATCGGTTTGCCAAAATTTTGTTGAGGATTTTTGCATCTATGTTCATCAGTGATATTGACCTGTAGTTCTCCTTCTTTGTGTTGTCCTTGTCAGGTTTGGGGATCAGAGTGATGTTGGCTTCATAGAATGTGTTAGGGAGTTCTCCATCTTTCTCAATTTTCTGGAACAGTTTGAGGAGAATAGGTATTAAGTCTTCTTTGAATGTTTGGTAGAATTCTCCAGAGAAGCCGTCTGGTCCTGGACTCTTGTTTTTGGGGAGGTTTTTGATTACCGTTTCTATTTCCTTACTTGTGATTGGTCTATTCAGATTCTCCATTTCTTCCTGATTCAGTTTGGGGAGATTGTAGGAGTCTAGGAATTTGTCCATTTCTTCCAGGTTGTTCAATTTGTTGGCATATAGTTTTTCATAGTATTCTCTTATGATCTCTTGTATTTCATTGGTATCTGTTGTGATTTCTCCTCTGTCATTCCTGATTTTATTAATTTGCGATTTCTCTCTTCTTTTCTTGGTGAGTCTGGCTAGGGGTTTGTCAATTTTGTTAATTCTTTCGAAGAACCAACTCTTTGTTTCATTGATCCTTTCTATTGTCTTTTTTGTTTCAATATCGTTTATTTCTGCTCTTATTTTTATTATTTCCCTCCTTCTACTGACTCTGGGCTTTGTTTGTTCTTCTTTTTCTAGTTCTGTTAGGTGTCGTTTGAGGTTGCTTACGTGAGCTTTTTCTTGTTTAGTGAGGTGAGCCTGTATTGCGATGAATTTCCCTCTTAGGACTGCTTTTGCTGCATCCCAAATGATTTGGTATGTCGTGTTCTCATTTTCATTTGTCTCCAGATAATATTTGATTTCTTCTTTAATTTCCTCAATGATCCATTGTTTGTTGAGAAGCGTGTTGTTTAGTCTCCACATTTTTGCACCTTTCTCTGCTTTTTTCTTGTAGTTGATTTCTAGTTTAATAGCATTATGATCAGAAAAGATGCTTGATATTATTTCAACTCTCTTGTATTTATTTATGTTTGCTTTGGTTCCCAAAATATGGTCAATCCTTGAGAATGTTCCATGTGCACTTGAGAAGAATGTGTAACCTGCTGTTTTTGGATGAAGTGTTCTATATATATCTATTAAGTCCATCTGGTCTAATTTTTCATTTAATTCTATTATTTCCTTGTTGATTTTCTGTCTGGATGTTCTGTCCATTGGTGTTAATGGTGTGTTGAGGTCCCCTACTATTATTGTATTGTTGTTGATGTCTTCTTTTAGTTCTATTAAGAGTTGCTTTACAAATTTTGGTGCTCCTGTGTTGGGTGCGTATATATTTATAAGTGTTATGTCTTCTTGGTGGAGAGTCCCTTTTATCATTATATACTGTCCCTCTTTATCTTTCTTTATCTGTTTTGTTTTGAAATCTACCTTGTCTGATATTAGTATAGCGACACCTGCCTTCTTTTGTTCATTATTAGCTTGGAGTATTGTTCTCCATCCCTTCACTCTGAGTCTGTGTTTGTCTTTGGGGCTGAGGTGTGTTTCCTGGAGGCAGCATATTGTTGGATCTTGTTCTTTGATCCATCCTGCCACTCTGTGTCTTTTGATTGGGGAGTTCAATCCATTTACATTTAGAGTGATTATTGAGACGTGGGGGCCTACCACTACCATTTTGTGTCTTGTTTTCCGGTTTTCTTCAGTTTCCTTTGTTTCTCGTCCCATGGTTTAATCTGTTCTGATGTAGAGCTGCTACTCTCTGTTGTTGTCCTTCTACTTATCTCCTCTGCTCTTGGTTTTGTAGCCCCTTTCCTTTTTTGGATTTTTCAGGAATGAGGGTTTTCCTGAGGATTTCCTGAAGAGGAGGTTTTGTGGCAATGAACTCCCTTAATTTTTGTTTATCTGGGAAAGTTTTTATTTCTCCATCGTATTTGAAGGATATTTTCGCTGGGTAGAGAATTCTCGGCTGTAGATTTTTGTCCTTCAGATTTTTGAATATATCATTCCACTCTCTTCTAGCCTGTAAAGTTTCTGCTGAGAAATCTGCTGATAGCCTGATGGGGGTTCCTTTGTAGGTTAGTTTCTTTAGCCTGGCTGTCCTTAATATTTTCTCCTTGTCGTTGACTTTTGCTAGCTTCACTACTATATGCCGTGGAGTTGGTCTTCTTGCATTGATAAAGTTTGGAGATCTATTGGCTTCTGTCACCTGAAGATCCATCTCCCTCACCAGATTTGGGAAGTTCTCAGCCATTATTTCTTTGAATAGGTTTTCTGCCCCTTTCTCCTTCTCTTCTCCCTCTGGTATACCTATAATCCTTACGTTGCATCTCCTAATTGTGTCTGATAATTCTCGGAGAGTTTCTTCATTTCTTTTAAGTCTTGCTTCTCTCTCCTCCTCTGCCTGCAACAATTCTATATTGCCATCTTCCAAATTGCTAATTCTTTCCTCCATATTATCGGCCCTACTGTTCAGAGCATCTAGATTTTTCTTAATCTCCTCTATTGTGTTCTTCATTTCCAATATTTCTGTTTGGTTCTTCTTTATCGTATCAAACTCTTTTGTGACATAGCTCCTGAACTCGTTGAGTTGTCGGTCAGAATTCTCTCTTAACTCATTGAGAATCCTAATGATGGCTGTTTTGAAGTCATCATCATTTAGGTTATATATCTCATTTTCTTTGGGATTGTTTTCTGTGTATTTGTTACTTTCTTTCTGTTCTGGAGATTTAATGTATTTTTTCATATTGCTTGATGATGTTGATTTGTGCCTCCGCATGGAGATAGAGTTTAGTTGCTCCTTTCACTTGTTTCAGCTGCTGCGGTGGGGGGAGCAGCTGTTTATACTTCACCCACCAGGAACCCTGTCCGTAGTTGCTAACTGGGCCTGGGCCCCTCTTCGTAGCCACAGTGGCCCTTTGGATTCCCTCCTCTGCCATGGGGGCCGTCACAGGGGGGCTTCAGGCTGCAGGTGCCTACTGTTGTTGCCCACCTAGATGCGCTCTCTCCTTGGGGTCTGCAACGGTGTTATGGGCTTTTCCAGCGGCCAGGGGTGGGATCACTTATATTTGTCGCTCCGTTGCTGTCGGCACCCACCAAATCTCACTTGTCCTCTATGGGTCGCAGGAGAGCTATTGGCATCTTCTACAGTCTGTGGTTAGTACACCTAGCTATGCTGCTTTTGCCCTGGGGTCTTCCAGCCTTGTGGCTGGCGGCTGGGTGCCTTCTACTGGTGCTGTGCAGAGGCTTTCTCTAAGGCTGCTGTGAGCCTGTAGGGTTTCCCCCTAGGCTACTAAGCTGGGTCTCTGGAACTCTCTCCAGCCCCAGCCCTCTCTGAGATCTCCGGCAATCCCTCGCCTCACGGGGTGGGCAATGGCAGCTGGGGGTCGCCCCGCCCTCTGGGCTTCTGTCCGGGCCTCTGCCGGGAGCCCTGAATGCTGGGTGTGGCCCCTCTGCTAATGGCAGACAGAGAGTTTTGTCTGCTGCCTGGCGGAGCTCCCGCGCTTCCCCTCCGGGTCGCCGAACCGGTCTTTGAAAGTTCCCCGCCCCGGTCCTCTCCGAGATCTCTGGCAATCCCTAGCCCCACGGGGCGGGCAACGGCAGCTGGGGGTCGCCCCGCCCTCTGGGATTCTCTCCAGGCCTCTCCCGGAGCCGTGAGTGCTCAGCGTGGCCCCTCTGCTAACGGCAGACAGAGAGTTTTGTCTGCTGCCCGGGCGGAGCTCCGGCGCTTCCCCTCCGGGTCGCTGAACCGGCCTTTGAAAGTTCCCCCAGCCCCGGTCCTCTCCGAGATCTCCGGCAATCCCTAGTCCCACGGGGCGGGCAACGGCAGCTGGGAGACCTCCGTGCCCTCCGTGTTTCTCTCTGGGACCCTCCGGGCGCCCCGAGCACCAGGCGTCTCCCCGCCAATGGCGGGGAGAGACTCTCCCCGCGGGCTCAGGTGTGCAACTCCAAAGTTTCCCTCTGCGTTTAGGAGTAATTGCGGGGGGTTTAGGTAGGGTTCTGGTCACCTGTTTCCACCGTCGCTCCTCTGTTGTGTTCTCGCTCCTGCCCTAGATGTGCGTGGATCCTCTGGGGTCGCCCGTTGGAAGAAAGCCGCTTGCGGGTACTAGGCTGCCCGTCGGGGTCGGAGAGTTTTCACCTATTTCCACATCCTCCCGGAGGAAAGTCCATCTGCCTTCCGATGTATAGTCGCGTGGGTGTCTCAGACGTCCTGAGATGCTGTCTGGATATCCTTTGTCAAGCGATAAGTGTCCAAATAATTGTAGACTCGAAGGGCAAGAGACAAAGAGGACTACTCATGGCGCCATCTTGGCTCTCTCCTTCCAATGTCTATTTTTGAATATAGTTATTTGGTTTCTTTATTGTTTTTGAGTTATAGGCTACTTTATATATTCTAAATAGTAATCAAATACACAATTTGCAAGTATTTTCTCCCATTCTGTGAGTTATCTTTTCATTTTGTTGATAGTTGTCCTTAATTGCACAAATTTTTAATCTTAATAGCCAATTTTTTCTATTTTGACTTTTGTTACCTGTGCTTTTGATGTCATATTTAAGAAATAATTGACAAATCCAATGTCACAACCTATTCCCATATGTGTTCTTCCATGAGTTTTATAGTTTTAATTCTTAAGTTTAGGTATTTGACTGATTTTAAGTTAATTTTTGTATATGGTGTAAGAGAAGAGTTAAATTTAATTCCTTTGCATGTGGATATCGTTTTCCCATTACCATTTTTGAAAGACCATCATTTTCACATTGAATGACCTTGGCAGTCTTGTTGAAAATCAATTAACCAAATATTTGATGAATTATTTATGGGCTGTCTATTCCATTCCATTTGGTCAACATGTCTGTCCTTATGCCAGTGTCATTCTGATTTGGTTACTATAGATTTGTAGTAAGTTTTGTAATCAGGAGTGAGAGTCCTCCAACTTTGTTCTTGGTTTACCGGGTTATTTGAGCTATTCAGAGTCTTTTAAGGTTCTATACGAATTTTAGGAAGGATTTTTCTTTGGTGCAGAAATACCCTGTTGGGATTTTGATAGGAATTGCATTGAATCTGTGATCACTTTGGGTAGTACTGTCATCTTAATAATATTAAACCTTCCAATTCATGAAACTGGCTCATGAAAATTTCAATCAGAAATATTTTGATTGGAGATTTTAATGTGTTTACACTTTAATTACAGATAAGAAAGAATTTTTTCTTCCATTTTATTATTTGTTTTCTGTATGTCTTCTACTTTTCCCCATCACTGCGTTCTTTTGACTTTAGCTGATTTTTTTTTGTAGTGAAAGATTTTCATTCCCTTTTCTTTTCTTTTTGTGTACATTATATACATTTTTTCTTTGGTTACCATTCTGATTGCATATAATATCTTAAAATTAACAATCTAATTTAAATTTAAATTAATTACCAATTTATTTCAATAACGTACATGTACATATGTAACATAACAAACTGTACTCTTATACAGTTCTACTACTTGTTATATATATATTTTCATTGAGGTAACATTGGTTTATTACATTATATAAATTTCAGGTGCACGTCATTATATTTCAATTTCTGTGTATATTACACCATATTCACCACCCGAAGTCTAATTGCCATCTGTCACCATACACGTGTGCCCTTTTGCCCTTTTTTCCTTTTCCCCCTTTCCCCTTACCTTCTGGTAACCAGTCTATTCTCTGCGTCTATGTGTTTGTTTATTGTCATTTTTTTCAATATTTTACTGATGAGTGAAATCATATGGTATTTTGCTTTCTCTGTCTGACTTATTTTGCTCAGCATAATACCCTCAAAGTCCATCCATGTTGTTGCAAATGGTAAGATTACATCTTTTATATGGCTGTGTAGTATTCCACTGCACATATACCACACATTCTTTATTCATTCATCTATCAATGAGCACTTAAGTTGTTTCCATGTCTTGGCTATTGTAAATAATGTTGCAACAAACATAGAGGTGCATATATCTTTTCAAATTAGTGTTTTCTTATTGTTTAGATAAATACTCAGAAGTGGAATAGCTGGATCATATGGTTGTTCTATTTTTAATTTTTTGAAACATCTCCATACTGTTTTCCATAGTGGTTGAATCAATTTTCATTCCCACCAACAGTAGACGAGAGTTCCTTTTTCTCCACATCTTTTCCAACACTTGTTGGTTTTTTTTTTTGTCTTTTTAGTAATAGCCATTCTGAAGGGCAGGAGGTGATATCTCATTGTAGTTTTGAATTGCATTTCCCTAGTATTTAGTGATGTTGAACATCTTTTCCTGTGCCTGTTTTCCATCTATATATCTTATTTGAAAAAATGTTTTTTCAGATTCTGCCCTTTTTTGAATTGGGTTGTTTCTTTTCTTATAGTTGAGTTGTATAAGTTCTTCATATATTTTGAGTATTAACCTTTTACTGGTATGATTTGCAAATGTTTTCTCCCAGTTATTAGTTTGTCTTTTCATTTTGTTGATGGTTTCCTTTGCTGTGCAGCTTTTTAGACTTTTAGTTTGATTTGTCCCATTTGTTTATTTTTCCTTTTGTTTCCCTTTCCTGAGGAGACATGGTATTCCAAAGGATACTCTTAGGGCCAATGTTGAAGAGTGATTGCCTATGCCTATGTTTTCTTCTAAAAGTTTTTTGGTTTCAGGTCTTCCATTCAAGTCTTTAATCCATTTGAGTTAACTTTTGTGTATGGTATAAGATAATGGTCTATTTTCATGTTTTGCATGTGTCTATCCAGTTTTCCCAACATCTCTTATTGTAGAGACTTGCCTTTCTCCATTGTATGTTCTTGGCTCCTTTGTTGAAAATTAGTGGTCTATAGATGTGTGGGTTTATTTCTGGGCTCCTGATTCTGTTCCATTGATCTGTGTGTCTGTTTTTGTACCAGTACTTGCTATTCTGATTACTACGGCTTTGTAGCATATTTTGAAATCATGGAATGGATACTTCCAGCTTTGTTCTTTTTCATCAGGATTCCTCTGGTTATTTGGGGTCTTCTGTTGCTTCATATAAGTTTTAGAATTCTTCATTCTATTTCTGTGAAAATTGTCATTGAGACTTTGATAGGGATTGCATTGAATCTGTAGATTGCTTTAGGAAGTATGGAAATTCTAATCATGTTTGTTCTTCCATCCAAGAGCACAGATATTTTTGTGTCTTCTTGGATTTCTTTCAACAATGTTTTTGTTTTCAGTGTACAGGTCTTTCAGCTCTTTGGTTAAATTTATTTCTAAGTATCTTATTCTTTTCATTGTGATCACAAATGGGATTGTATTCTTGATTTCTCTTTCTGCTATTTCATTGTTAGCGTATAAAACAGAACTGATTTTTGCATGTTGATTTTGTACCTTGAAACTTCACTGTATTCGTTTATTATTTCCAATAGTTTTTTGATGAATTCTTTAGAGTTTTCCGTATACAAAATTGTGTCACCTGCAAATAGTGACAGTTTTACTTCTTCCTTTCCAAGTTGGATCCCTTTTATTTTTTTCCTTGCCTGATTGCTCTGGCAATACTATATTAAATAAGAGTGGTGAAAATGGACATCCTTGGCTTGTTCCTGTTCTTACAGGGATAGCTTTCAATTTTTCACCATTGAGTGTGATGTTGACTGTGGGTTTATCATATATTGCCTTTATTATTTTGAGGTACTTTCCTTCTATACCCATTTTCTTCAGAATTTTTACCATCAATGGATGCTATATCTTTTCAAGTGTTTTCTCTGCATCTATTGAGATGATCATGTGATATTTATTCTTTATTTTTTTAATGTCATGTATCACGTTGATTGATTTGTGGATTTGAACCATCCTTGCATCCCTGGAATAAATCTCACTTGATCATCATATGTGATCCTTTTAATATATTGTTGTATTCAATTTGCTAATATTGTTGAGAACTTTTACATCTATGTTCATCAATTATATTGGCCTGTAATTTTGTTTTCTTGTGCTGTTCTTGTCTGGTTTTGGTATCAGGGTAATGTTGGCTCATAGAGTGATTTAGGAAGAGTCTCTTCTCTTCAATTTTTTGAAAGAACTTGAGAAGGGTAGGTACTAATTCTTCTTTGAATGTTTGGTAGAATTCACCAGAGAAGCTGCCTGGTCCTGGACTTGTGTTTTTTTGGGAAGTTTTTTGTTACTGTTTTGATCTCCTTACTAGTGGTTGATCTATTCAGATTCTCTATTTCTTCTTGGTTCATTTTTGGGAGGTTGTATAATTATAGGAATTTATCCATTTCTCTAGATTATCCAATTTGTTGGCATTCAGCTTTTTGTAGTATTCTCTTATAATCTTTTGTATTTCTGTGGTATCCATTGTAATTTCTCCTCTTTCATTTCTGATTTTATTTATTTGCAACTTCTCTCTTCTTTTCCTGGTGAGTCAAGCTAAAAGTTTGTCAATTTTGTTTATCTTTTTGAAGAACCAGCTCCAAGTTTTATTGATCTTTTCTCCTGTGTTTTTGTCTCTATTTTATTTCCTCTCTAATTTTTGTTATTTCTTTCCTCCTACTGACTTTGGGCTTTGTTATTCTTTTTCTAGTTCCTTTAGGTGTATTGTTAGATTGTTTATTTGAATTTCTTTTTTCTTGAGGTAGTCTTATATTACTATAAAATTCCATCTTAGAACCACTTTTGCTGTATCCTAAAGATTTTGATTTGTCATATTTTTTTGTTTCCAAGTATTTTTTGATTTCTCCTTTGATTTTTTTGTCAACACAATAGTTGTTCAGTGACATTTTGCTTAATCTACCACTTATATTTTTATGTCACAAATTAAATGTTATACATTGTGTGTCCAACAATGCAGTTTTGTATTTTCCTAATGTTGCATTTGTCTTTCACATTACATAGACCATAAAAGGTGGCATTATAAACCAAAATTATAATAATATTGCTTTTTTATATTTACTCATGTATTTATCTTTACTAAAAATCTTTATTTCTATGTATGACTTTTAGTTAGTGCCTTGTACATTTCCATTTCACCCCAAAGTACTCTTTTAGCCATTCTTATAAGTCAGGACTCTGTTAAGAAACTCCCTCAGCTTTGTTTATCTGAGAATATCATAATTCCTTCATTTTTGAGTAAATTTTGTCAGAATTTAGGGTTGACTATTTTTCTTTTTTTTTGACACATTAAATATTTCATCCAATTTCCTTCTGGCCTACAACGTTTCTGATGAGAAATTGGATCATAATCTTATTGAGTATCACTTGTGTGTGACGTCTTCTCATTCTTCCTGTTTTCAAGAGTCTTTGTCTTTGTTCTTCAATATTTGTTTCATTATGTATTTTGGTGTGGGTCTCTCTCAGTTTATCCTACTTGGAGTTCATTGAACTTCTTGGATTTGTAGATTAATGTATTTCATCAAGTTTAGAAAGTTTTCAGCCATTATTTCTACAAATAGTCTTTCTGTCCATTTCTGCCCTGTCTCTGTCTTTTCTTTCTTGGAATCCAATAATATGTATTTTAATCCAGTTCATTGTGTTCTACAAGTCCCTTAAACTCTATTCACTTGTCTTCATTTTTTTTCTTTCTGCTCCTTGGACTCCATAATTTTAATTGTCCTATCTTCAAGTTCACTGATTCTTTCTGCAGCCTGTTCCTATCAGTTGAATATCTCTGGTGAGTTTTATTCCAGTTATTGTACTTTCAGTACCAGAATTTTTATTTTGTTCATTTTTATAATTTCTATCTCTTTATTGGTATACTTATTTTGTTCATACACTGTTTTCCTAGTTTCTTTTAGTTTTTTTGTCTCTGTTTTTCTTTGCCCTTTGAGCATATTTAGGAGTATTATAAATTAGGAACTCTGGAAATCAGATTCTGTCTGTTTTGTGTGATTTGCTGGTTTGTTATTATTAGTATTAAACAGTGAAGTAGTTCGTTTATTTAGTGACTTTTCGAAAAGAATATTCCTTGTCATCTGAGGTTACTGAAGTCTCTGTTCCTTTAACTTGTCTTCAGTTAATGTTTTGACAGAGATTTCCTTCACTACCAAGAGCTAAGCAAACAAACCTACAAAATAAAATAAAAAGATGAGAAACAGAAAAAAACCCCAGAAACTAATATCTCTTTCAGTCTTTTCAGATTGACTCTGTGCTGGGCACACTTCCAAAACACCTAGCCTTCCTTTGAGCTTAGAGATCAGCTCCAGTTGAAAACATAAGATGTTTTTATGACTTTTCTGAGAACATATCTTTTGCTGGGCATGCACATGTCTTTCTAAATTTCTCCATATATGTGGATGCTTTTGAATATCCTAATTTCCCAAGGAAATTATCCCATCTTCTCCTCTGGACCTTAGGCATTCTATTGTGTGTCTCTACCTGTAATCTCTTGCCTCAGGTATCTGTGGTTCTTAATTTACATTGCACCTTTTAGGAGCAGTGACTGCTACTTTTCCTGCCTAAGTTCTGATGAGGATGAAATAGAGATGAATGTCTTGCTTCTATTATCCAGGTATTTCCAAGACAGACTAGTTAGAACACACTTCTATTTCTTCATGATTCAATCTGTGAAAATTGTATGTTTCTAGGAACTTATCCATTTCTTCTAGGTTGTGCAATTTGTTGGTATATAATCATTCATAGTAGTTCTTATGATCCTTTGTATTTCTGTGGTATCAGTTGTAACTTCTCTTCCATTTCTGATTTTATTTCGGCTCTCTCCTGTTTTTCTTGATGAGTCTAGATAAAAGTTTATCAATTTTGTTTATCTTTTCAAAGAACCAGCTCTTAGTTTCATTGATCTTTCCTTTTGACTTTAGTCTCTATTTCATTTACTTCCTTTCTGATTTTTTTTGGAGGGTGAGGAAGTTTCACCCTGAGCTAACATCTGTTGCCAATCTTCTCTCTCTCTCTCTCTCTCTCTCTTTTTTGCTTGAGGAAGAGTAGTCCTGAATTAACTCTGTGCCAATCTCACTCTATTTTGTATGTGGGATACCTCCACAGTATGACTGATGAATGCAGTAGGTCTGTGCCTGGATCTGAACCTGCAAAACCGGGCTACAGAAGCAGAATGCATGAAACTCCAATCACTTAGCCAGAAGGCTGGCCCCCCATTTCTGATCTTTATTATCCTTCCTTCTACTACCTTTAATTTTGTTTGCTATTCATTTTCTAGTTCCTTTAGGTGTATAGTTAGATTGTTTATTTGAGATTTTTCTTATGTCTTGGGGTAAGCCTGTATTGCTACAAACTCTCTTATGACTGCTTTTGCTTTGTCCCATAGATCGTGGAACGTTTTGCTTTCATTTTCCTTTGTCTTAAGGTATTTTTTGATTTCTTCTTTGATTTTTTTTGTTGATCCATTGGTTGTTTAACAGCATGATGTTTAGTCTTTATGAGTTTGTGTTTCTTCCAGCTTTCTTTTTGTCATTTATTTATAATTTCATATTGTGATTGGAAAAGATACTTGATATAATTTAAATCATCTTGGATCTACTGAGACTTGTTTTGTGGCCTAACATGTGGCCTATACCAGAGAATGTTCCAAGTGCACTTGAAAAGAATGTGTATTCTGCTGTTTTCAGGTGGAATATTCTGTGTATATTGTCTATCTGGTCTAATGTATTGTTTAAAGCCAATATTTCCTTATTGATTTTCTATCTGATGATCTATCCATTGCTGTAAGTCGGGTTTTAAAGTCTCCTACTATTATTGCATTGTTTTCAATTTCTTCATTTACATCCATTAACGTTTGTTTTATATATTTGGGTGCTTCAATATTGGGTGCATATACAATTATAAATGTTATATCTTCTTGCTGGATTGACCCCTTTATTTTTATGTAGTGGCCTTCTTTGTTTTTTTAATTACAGTCTTTGTTTTAAGATCTATTTTGTTTGATATGAGTATAGCTACACCAGCTTTCTTTTTGTTTCCATTGCATGGAACATCTTTTTCCATCCCTTCACATTTAGTCTGTGTGTCCCAACTTATAAAGTGAGTCTCTTGTAGGTAGCATATAGATGAATCTTGCTTTTACATCCATTCAGCCACTTTGTACCTTTCAACTGGAGAATTTAGTCCATTTACATTTAAAGTAATTACTGATAGGTATGTACTTATGCCATTTTTTTTATTGTTTTCTGTCTGTTTTTGTAGTTCCACTGTTCCTTTCTCCTCCTCTTTCCCTCTTCCTTTGTGGTTTGATGTCTTCCTTTGGTGTTATGTTTAGATTCCTTTCTCATTTACTTTTTGTCAATTATGTTTTCTATTGAGTTCATAATAGTTTACATCAATGTGAGATTTCAGTTGTATGTTATTTCTTGTCTGTCATCACATAAGTGCTCCCCTTCACCCCCTGTGCCCACCCCCCACTCTCTTCCCCTGGTAACCACTGATCTGTTTTCTTTGTCCATGTACTTATTTATATTCCACATATGAGTGAAATCATCTGGTGTTTGTCTTTCTCAGACTGGTTTATTTAGCTTAGCATAACTCCCTCTAGGTCCTTCTATGTTATTGCAAATGCCATGAATTTGTCTTTTTTCCGGCTGAGTAGTATTCCATTGTATATATATATATACCACGTCTTCTTTATGCAATCATTGGTTGATGGGCACTTGGGTTGCTTCCATGTCTTGGCTATTGTGAGTAGTGCTGCAATGAACATAGGGATACGTATGTTACTTTGGATTGTTGATTTCAAATTGTTTGGGTAGATACCCAGTAGTGGGATAGCTGGGTCATATGGTAGTCCTATTTTTAGTTTTTTGAGGAATCTCCATACTGTTTTCCATAATGGTTGCACCAGTTTGCATTCCCAACAGCAGTGTGTGAGGGATCCCTTCTCTCCACACCCTCTCCAACATTTGTTATTTTTAGTCTTAGTGATTACAGCCATTTTAACAGGCATAAGGTGGTATCTTAGTGTAGTTTTGATTTGCATTTCCCTGATGATTAGTGATGTTGAACATCTTTTCATGTGTTTACTGGCCACCTGTATATCATCTTTGGGAAAATGTCTGTTCATCTCCTCTGCCCACTTTCTGATCGTGTTGTTTGCTTTCTATTGTTCAGTTGTATGTGTTCCTTGTACATAATGGAGATTAACTCCTTGTCAGTTATATGATTGGCAAATAGTTTCTCCCAATTGGTGGGTTGTCTCTTTGTTTTGATCTTAGCTTCTTTTGCGTTGCAGAAGCTCTTTAGTCTGATGAATTCCCACTGCTTTATTTTTTCTTTTGTTTCCCTTGTCTGAGAGGACATGGTATTTGAAAAGATCCTTTTTAGTTCGACGTCTAAGAGAGTACTACCAATATTATCTTCCAGGAGTTTTATAGTTTCAGGACATATCTTCAAGTCTTTGATCCATTTTGAATTTATTTTTGTGTATGGCATGAGATAGTGGTCTACCTTCATTCTTTTGAATGTGGCAGTACAGTTTCCCCACACCATTTATTGAAGAGACTATCTTTTCTCCATTGTATGTTCTTGGCACCTTTGTCGAAGATTAGCTGTCCATAGATGTGTGGTTTTATTTCTGGGCTTTCAGTTCTGTTCCATTGATCTGTGTGCCTGTTTTTGTACCAGTACTGTGCTGTTTTGGTCACTATGGCTTTGTAGTACATTTTCAAGTCAGGGATTGTGATCCCTCAAGCTTTGCTCCTTTTTCTCAGGATTGCCTCAGCAATTCAGGGTCTTTGATTGCCCCATATGAATTTTAGTATTCTTTGCTTTATTTCTGTGAAGAATGTCATTGGGATTGCATTGAATCTGTAGATTGCTTTGAGTAGTATGGACATTTTAGCTAAGTTTATTCTTCCAATCCATGAGCAAGGAATCTCTTTCTATCTCTTTAAGTCATTATCAATTTCTCTCAGTAATGTCTTATGGTTTTCATTGTATAAGTCCTTCAACTCCTTGGTTAAATTTACTCCTAGATACTTTATTCTTTTACTTGCAATTGTAAATGGAATTATATTCTTGAGTTCTCTTTCTGTAAGTTTGTTATTGGAGTATAGAAAAGCAACTGATTTTTGTAAGTTGATTCTGTACCCTGCAACTTTACTGTAGTTGTTAATTATTTCTACTAGTTTTCCAATGGATATCTTTGGGTTTTCTATATATAAGATCGTGTCATCTGAAAACAGTGAGAGTTTCACTTCTTCACTCCCTATTTGGATTCCTTTTATTCTTTTCTCTTGCCTAATTGCTCTGGCCAAAACCTCCAGTACTATGTTTAATAAGAGTGGTGATAAGCATCCTTTTCTCATTCCTCTTCTCAGGGGGAGGGTGCTCAGTTTTTTCCCATTGAGTATGATGTCAGCTGTGGGTTTGTCATATATGGTCTTTATTATGTTGAGGTAATTTCATTCTATCCCCATTTTATTCAGAGCTTTTATCATAAATGGCTGTTGGATCTTGTCAAATGCTTTCTCTGCATCTATTGAGATTATCTTGCGGTTTTTATTTCTCAATTTGTTGATGTGGTGTATCACATTGATTTATTTGTGGATGTTGAACCATCCCTGTGTCCCTGGTATGAATCCCACTTGATTGTGATGTATGATCCTTTTGATGTGTTGCTGAATTCAGGTTGCCAAAATTTTGTTTAGAATTTTTGCATCTATGTTCATCAGTGATATTAGCCTGTAGTTCTCCTTTATTTTGCTGTCCCCGTCAGGCTTTGGTATCAGAGTGATGCTGTCATTGTAGAATGTGTTAGGAAGTGTTCCATTCTCCCTAACTTTTTGGAATAGCTTGAAAAGTATAGGTATTAAATTATCTCTGAAAGTTTGGTAGAATTCCCCAGGAAAGCCATCTGGTCCTGGGGTTTTATTCTTTGGGATGCTTTTGATTGCTCTTTCAATCTCTTTCCTTTTGATTGATCTATTCGGATTGTCTGTTTCTTCTTGACTCAGCTTGGGAGACTGTAAGAGTCTGAGAATTTATCCATTTACTCTAGGTTATCCATTTTATTGGCATATAGTTTTTTGTAGCATTCTCTTATAATCCATTGTATTTCTGTGGAGTTTGTTGGTATTTCTCCTCTTTTATTTCAGATTTTGTTTATTTGAGCTTTCTCTCTTTTTTTCTTTGTAAGTCTAGAGAGTGGTTTGTCAATTCTATTTGTCTTCTCAAAGAACCAGCTGTTGTGTCATTGATCCTTTCTGCTGACTTTTTGTTTCAATAGCATTTGTTTCTGTTCTGATTTTTATTATTTCTCTCCTTCTACTGACTGGGTTTTGTTTGTTCTTCTTTTTATAACTCAGTTAGGTGTAATTTGAGCTTGCTTATTTGGGATTTTTCTTCTTTGTTTAGGTGAGCCTGTATTGCAATGAATTTACCTCTTAATATGGCTTTTGCTGCATCTCACATGACTTGTTATGGTATGTTACCCTTTTATTTGTCTCCAGATTTTTTTCAATTTCTCTTTTAATTTCTTCAATGATCCATTGCTTGTTCAATTGCATGTTGTTCAGTCTCCACATCTTTGTCCCTTTTCAGCTTTTTTCTTGTAATTAATTTCTAGCTTTATAGCATTATGATCAGAAGAAATGCCTGCTATTATTTCAGTTTTTTAAAATTTATAGAGACTTGCCTTGTTTCCCAACATATGGTCTAGCCTTGAGAATGTTCTGTGTGCACTTGAGAAGAATGTGTATTCTGCTGTTTTGGGATGAAGTGTTCTATATATGTCTATTAAGCCCAACTGGTTTAGCTTTTCATTTAATTCCACTGTTTCCTTGGTCTAAACTGATTCAGTCCCTTTCCTCCTCCCCTCCTAAGTTGTTTTTCTCATATCTTATTCCAACTTGTGTTGTGAGTTTGTGGTTAAAGTGACAAGATTGTCTTTGTTTTTGGTGTTTTCCTTCCCTTTAGGCTAATGCTATGGTTGAATATTTGGTATCCTATTCTAATTCTAACTATTTATCTCCTTACTCTGTGTTTTGTGACCCCTTTCTCCTTTTTAAAATTTTTTTCAGGTATTAGGGCCTTCTTGAGGATTTCTTGTGTGTGTGTGTGTGTGTGTGTGGAGGGGTCTTATGGCTATGAAGTCCCTTTTTTCTTGTGGCTTTTGTTTGTCTGGGAAAGATTTAATTTCTTCCTTATATCTGAAGGATATTTTTGCTGGATAGAGTATTTTTGGCTGAAGATTCTTGTTTTTTAAACTTTTGAATATGTTGTTCCATTCACTCCTAGCTTGCAAGGTTTCTGCAGAGAAATCTGCTGAAAGCCTGATTGGGGTTCCTTTGTAGGTTATTTTCTTCTGCCTTGGTGTCCTGAGTATTCTTTCTTTGCCATTTATTTTTTCCAGTTTTACTACTATATGCCTTGCAGTAGGTCTTTTTTCATTGACAAATCTAGGAGATCTGGAAGCTTCCTCCACACATATTTCCCTAGATTTGGGAACTTCTGTGATATTATTTCTCTGAACATGCTTTCTGCTACATTCTCCTTCTCTTCACCTTCTTGAATACCTATAATTCTTCTGTTGCATTTCCTCATTGAGAGGAATATTTCTCTGAGGTTATCTTCATTTCTTTTTTGTCTTAGATCTTTCTCCTCCTCTGTCTGTAGCATTTCAACATGTCTATCTTTGATTATGCTGATTTGCTCCTCTATGATATCCACACAAGAATTCAGGGAATTCCTATGTTTGTTTTCTCTCTTACATTGTGTCTTTCATCTCTAATATTTCTGATTGATTCTTCTTTATGGTTTCAATCTCTTTTGTGAAGCAGCTCCTGAACTCATTATTTCTCTATATTTTCTTTTACCTTGTTGAGTTTTTTGATGATAGCTTTTTTGAATTTATTGTCATTTAGCTTACATATTTCTGTGTCCTCAGGACCAAGTTCTGGGTGCTTGTCATTTTCTCTCCAGTCTGGAGATTTGATGTAGTGTCTGATGTTGGTAGAGGTAGGTCAGGTCTTTCTCATTCTGCTATTATTCAGTTGCAGTTACAGCCTATTGCCACTGAGTGGGGGTCGAGAGCCACGTATTCTGAGCCCTCTGCCTTCAGCCAAGATTCCAGGGGCTGTAGCTTCACTGAGTGGGTTGGCGGGGGAGTGGCACTTTCTCCTGCTTGCACTCCAGGATTTCTCAATCCGCTCCTGCTGTCTGGCCTCCTGGTGTCTTGGCTTGAAGTGGAGCATGCAAACTTAACCACTGCACCACTGGGCCAGCCCCATGTTTTATATATTTATTTATTTTTAGATTTTTTAAATTTTTTTCCTTTTTCTCCCCAAAGCCCCCCAGTACATAGCTGTATATTCTTCGTTGTGGGTCCTTCTAGTTGTTGTATGTGGGATGCTGCCTCAGTGTGGTCTGATGAGCAGCGCCATGTCCACGCCCAGGATCTGAACCAACAAAACACTGGGCCGCCTGCAGCGGAGCGCGCAAACTTAACCACTCGACCACAGGGCCAGCCCCCCATGTTTTATATTTTTGATGACACATTTTACATCTTTTTATTTTATGCATCTCTTAACTAATTATTATAATTTTACTTCATTTTACTTTTTTCTTTCATATTGTTTTATAAGTGATTGATTCACTACCTTTACTATAAGCTTACCTTTTAAAGTGAAATTATTACTTTGGTATGTTTTCTTATTATTAATTAGTGTCTTTTCTTTTCAGTTTTTAGATAAGTCCTTTTAACATTTCTTGTAAGGCTGGTTTAGTGTTGACGAACTCCTTTAGCTTTTGCTTATCTGGGAAACTCTTAATCAATCCTTCAATTCCAAATGATAACCTTGCTGGGAAGAGAATTCTTGGTTGGCAATGTTTTCCTTTCAGGACTTTGAATATGTCATGCCACTCCCTTCTGGTCGATAAGGTTTCTACCAAAAAATCTGCTTATAAGCTTTTGGGATTTCCCTTGTATGAAATAATGTGTTTTTCTTTAGCTGCTTTTAAGATTCTCTCCTTACCCTTAAATTTTATTATTTTAATTATGATGTGTCTTTGTGTGGTTCTCATTGAATTCATCTCATTTGGAGCTCTCTGGACTTCCTGGACCTGTATGTCTGTTTTCTTTCCCAGATTCAGGAGGTTTTCAGGCAATATTTCTTCAAATATTTTCTTCTGGCACTTTCTCTCTCTCTTCTCCTTCTGAGACTACTATAGTGCCAACATTATTCCACTTGATGTTGTCCCAGAGGCTCCTTAGAGTATTCTCACTTAAATTTTTTTTTATTTTGCTACTCTGAATGGGTGAGATCCATTACCTTGTCTTCCAGCTTGCTGACTTTTGCTTCTACTTCATCCATTCTGCTGTTGAACTCCTCAAGTATTGTTCCATTAACTTATAACCTTCGTTTGGTACTTTCTTGTATTTTCTATCTCTTCATTGAAGTTTTCACTTTATTCATCTATTCTTCTTCCAAGGTCAGTGAGCATCTTTATGACTATTACTTTGGACTATTTATCATGTAGTTTGCTTATCTCCCTTTCATTAAGGCTTCCTGGGGATTTGTCTTGTTTTTTTGGTTTGGAACATATTCCTTCATCTCCTCATTTTGCCTGACTCTGTGTGTTTGTCTATATGTATGAGGCAAAGCAGCTATCTCTTCCAGGCTTAAAGGAGTGGTCTTGTGTAGGAGCTGACCCAATGGGGCCCAGAAGTCAATCTTCCCTGGCCTCCAGAGCCGGGTGCTCAAGAGGCAGTCCTCATATGAACTGTGTACCCCTGACAACTATGGCAAGGCCATGGCTGCTCTGCAGTGAGGACAGGGTAGGATGCACTCACCTGGCATGGTTGTGGCACAGCTGTTGTGTGAGGTGATTGGGTTACAGTGAGCTTTCCTAACTGCAATGTGGCTGCTCTGCAAGAAGGGTGGGGCTCAGGGCACTCACCCAACCTGGTTTTGACACAGCTGCTGTGTGGGGTGGGCTGGGTTCAAGGGGTTTGCTCATCCAGTTGTGGCCTGGCTGCTTCATGGGAAGAACAAGGCACTGGGTGCTTGCCCAGCTCAGTTGTGGCATGACTACTGTAAGGAGTGTACATGGTCCAAAGTTCTTGGGCAATCTGGTTGCAGCATAGCTGCTGCATGGGGAGAGCAGAGTAAAGAGCACATCCATAGATGATAGCAGGCTAGAGAAAGGGCATCATAAATGGCACCCACCAGCTCCATCACCAATATGTTAGAATGAGATTGCTGAAGTAGAGCCTGCCAGCATTTCTGTTCCCAGAGAAAGTCTCTGCAGGTTCCTGCCTCACCAGCAGCCACTTCAAGATTAGTAAGTGGGTCTCTCTCACTCATTGTTTCTGTGCTTTTCAAACTGTTGCTTTTGTGCTGGATTTCAGGGTGAGTGGTTCTTCCTGCAGGCTCTTTAAGAGTGTGTTCTCAGCTGCTGTGCAGGGTGAGCTGGGTGTAGTGCATGCTAATTGGTGATAACAGGCTAGAAGCAGGGCACCAAAAATGGTGTTCACCAGCTCCATCACTGACAAGTTAGAATGAGATTGCAAAAGTGGTGCAAAAAAACAGACATTTTGGGGGCTTGCCTTTCTGGTGCTTGACCCAAGGGTTAGATGCCTGATGTGTGGCACAGCCCCTCCATTCCTTGAGGGAAAGTTTTGTAACTTGGGGATCCCTTCCCAATTATGGGACACCACACCTGGGGAGGGATCCCTGATGAGACCAAGTCTCTGACTCTCCTAACCTTCTCAATGGATCTCTTTGATCTTTTGTTGTACAGGCACTGACCATCCAGTCCTCAGGGCCTTTTCAGAGGAAAATTACTCCAAATGTAGCTGTAAATTTGTTGTGTCCATGAGAGGAGGTGAATTCAGAGTCTTCCTAGCCATCATCTTGAACTCCTGTTCTGGCTGCTTTCATACAGGATTGTAGTAATTGTAAGAAAATGTACTATAAAAATTTTCATACAGGATTTTGTGTAGTTTCAAGCTCTTAATTCTTGGGTAAATATCTAGGAATGGTAGTGCTGGGTCATTTGGTATGTCTGTGTTTAACTTTATTAGAAAGCACCAAACTATCCTCCAAAGTGGCTTTACCATTTTGCATTTATTTTTAGCTATTTTAATAGATATGTAGTGGTATCTCTTGTGGTTTTAATTTACATTTCATTAATGGCAAATTACGTTGATCATTGTTTCATGTATTTATTTCCCATCTATATACCTGCTTTAGTCAACTGCCTATTTTTCTCTTTTCCCTTTTTATAATTGGATTGTGTGTTTCTTTAGTGTTCATTTTTAAATAGTTCTATGTATATTCTGGGTATGTCCTTTTTCAAATATGTGATCTGCAAATATTTTCACCCAGTCTATGGCTTGTATTTTCATTCTCTTAACAGTGTCTTTTGCAGACCTACAGTTTCAAGTTTTGATAAGGTCCTCTTTAACCTTTTTTAAAAAATATAGATTGTGCTTTTTTAGTTGTATCTAAAAACTCATTGCCAAACGAAAGATCACACAGGTTTTCTCCTTTACTTTCTTCTAGAATTTTATACTTTTATCTTCATATTCAGGTCTATGACCCATTGTGAGTTCTGCTTTTGTGTAAAGTGTGAGGTATGGGTCTAAGATTTTTTCCTCCCTATGGACCTCCATTTGTTCCAGCACTGTTTGTTGGAAAATAAACCACTCTTTGTGTATTGAATTACCTAGTACCTTTGTCAAAAGTCCATTGACTATATTTTTGTAGGTCTATTTCTGGGTTTTGATACTGTCTCATTGATCTGTCTATTTTTTTGTCAATACTATAATGTCTTGATTAACGAAACTTTATAATCTTGAAATCAGGTAATGTGTATCCTCCAACTTTGTTCTTATTCAGAATTGTTTTGGCTATTTCAATTCCTTTTCATTTCCATATTAATTGCAGAATCAGCTTGTCAATGCCTACAAAAAATCTTGCTGGAATTTTGATTCAGATTGTGTTGAATTATAGATTAAACTGGGGAAAATTGATATCTTAACAATTTTGAGTATTCTAATTCATAAACACTTACTGAAAATTGTGCTTGGATGGTGTATATCTCTTTAGTTTCTTTCTCATTTTTGTACAATGCAAAGTAAAAATCATGCATAGTATAGTTACAATAAGTTCCATATTTGTTATAGAAGAATTCAAGGGTCAAAGTTTTCTCTTTCTTCTACCTCTTTTCATTGCCTCGTTCTTTCTGGATGCATCTTGAACTGTTATGCCCATACTTGGAAGAAACCCATTCAGTGGCAGATTCTATGATCTCAAACATTGTTTGTTGAAAATAATTAGAACATACAGAGTTTTGCATTACATATCTGATTTTGGGCCTAGTTTGTATTACATTGAGTTGATGCTTGTGGTGGTAGGCTTTACAAAGAAAAAATGTGGAAAATTCTATCCTTCAGAGTCACAGTTTTATTTTTCAAGTTAGAATGTCATAATACCTGAACCTTAATAATAAAGAGTATAATTTTGAAATGTGTTATATAAAGCCCTCTAAGAATATAATATGAGAAGAACAATAGCTGGTTGATCTAGTCTATTATCTGTTGGAGAACAATTTTCCAATAGTGACCCTTGTACTAGTTGGCAAGAAGTATTTATTTAGATCAGTTAATAGTTAAAATTACTAGGAAATTTAAACTTGCAGATATATAGGGGGAAACAAACTTGCTATGGAGGTTTAATATATGTAGTAAACAAACTCCCATTTCTGTGCATCCTAAACTGGACCTCGGATTATAAGATGTTCTCTCAAAGCAATTGTTATGAAAGATGTGTATGGATGTGTTCAGAAAATTAAACATCAACAAAATTAAACACTGAAATTAAATTAAGTTGGGCCTACATTTTTATTTTAAACAAAAATGCGATGTGAGTCCATTAGCTAAAAACATAGCATATAAAAATGTGTTTGGGCAGGCCTCCCAGAAATGACCCTCTGTGACATGCAGGGCATCAGGAGAAGATGACAATCTCACAAAAATCAAGAATTAAAGTTCCCCATGGCTTTTACTTTTTAGAAGAACTTAAAGTTCCCCATGGCTGAGTGGTTAAGTTCACATGCTCCACTTCAGCAGTCCGAGGTTCATCATTTTGGATCCTGGGCAAGAACCTAACACTGCTCATCAAACCACGCTGAGGTGGTATCCCACACAGAAGAACTAGCAGATCCTACAACTAGGATATACAACTATGGACTGGAGGACTTTGGGGAGAAAGAAAAACAGAGGAAGATTGGCAACAGATGCTAGCTCAGGGTCAATCTTCCTCACCAAAAAAAAAAAAAGAAAAAGAAAAAAGCACACCTGAAAAAAAAAGCGAACTTGAAGAAGGCCCAAAGGAGTAGGTGATTGTAAAGTTAGTTGAGACCTTGAAGATGTTGGAGACATGATACTTACGAGATGGGCAGACGTGATTATTGCACCACCAAGGACAAATTACAAAAAGAGAACATGTAGTGTGTGGAGTGTGTGCCTAAATACCCAGAAGCTCCTTTATCCATAAGCTTTGTAACAAAATTAATATGAATGGCATAAATATTTCCAGTGAATGTTGAATGCACAGAGCACACCACTGTAAACAAAATAACAAATTTGTATAGCATTCAAGTTGCACTCTAAGAACAAACACGTCTAGTCACGTTCAATGAAAATATGACGCTTCCACAATCACCAGAAAGATAATCATATAATCAGATTTACTGGATCTCAAGTTTGTCTTAAATCAACAACTTCTACCCACGTTAAAGTCTTGCTTAAATATGACAATGCAAAACACCTCCATAGTGAGTAAAAGAGCTCCAGCTGGTAAATATGACCCAGAAAATTTTAAGACTATATTGAGTATATATGCACCTGCTATATTTTCAGATAGTGGAAGGAAAAAAATGAGGCACATTTTTTTCCTCTTATCAAATCGCTATGGTTTAAGTAAAAACCTGGGGTACACAAAGTGAAACTCTTGTTTAAAGGATGAAAGCTTTGAAGCATTGTCAGATTTCTGTAGAATGATACATGTTTCTGAAAATTAACATCAAGAAGGAAAAACATCAATGATGTGCTTTAATCGTCTTACTTAGTGAAAGAATGGCAAATCGTTTAAAATAAAAAGTGCAATAAATATCACAAAATGTATTAATTTTTGAAGTGGTGTGGTTGCTACCTAACAGTGTGGCTGCTCATGAATAGTCACATCAAAAATACATTCAAGGGGGCCGGCCCGGGGCCGAGTGGTCAAGTTCACGTGCTCTGCTTCAATGGCCCAGGGTTTCATCCGTTGGGATCCTGGGCGTGGACACTGCACCACTTGCGAGGCCACGCTGAGGCGGCGTCCCACACGCCACAACTGGAAGGACCCACAACTGAAATATGCATCTATGTACTGGGGGGATTTGAGAAGAAAAAAGAAGGAAGAGAAAAAGAAGATTGGCAACACTTGTTAGCTCAGGTGCCAATCTGAAAAAAAATACATTCAAGATGGTTTTGATATGCACGTGTGTGTGTGTGTGTGTGTGTGTGTGTGTGTGTGGAGTGGGGAGGAATTTCTGTTAAATGTACCTCCTGTGTTTTGCATATAACATTAATGGTAAATATATGCTTAAAGTCTTTGTTAGCAAAGCGTACTTTTAAGTTTTAGTGAAACCAATAAAAAGGAAATAGGTGTATATCTAGGTAATTTTGAGATTTGTTAGTTTTAAAATGTAAATAAAATGTGGAAAGTGTCCTCGGAGACTGTCATTTTTATTATATTGATTTAATATATTTATAGTACCTTGCAGAAGTAGCAACATCAGAATTATTGTATCTTTTAATATGAACACATCTATTTATTATTTATCTTATTCTGTAATATACTTGTGAAATAAATTTGTAGGGTTTTAGAGAAAAACTTGCCAAATTAGTCTAATTTCTTCTTTACAGAAGGAGGAATCCTAAGTATTATATTTTGAATTTGATTTCACCAGAAATATTATTAATTATATTATATTAATTGAAGGCATTTTCTCTCATCTAAATTGTTAGAGCCAAGCGCTTTTAACACTAACTTGGATTTATTTTATCTATACACACACACACAGGGCTGCTCTGAGGGTAGAGAAGTGCTCACCTATTTCCACCACTTCCCAGGGAGTCAATCCATCCACCTTCAGATGTATAGCTGTGTGGGTCAGTCATGCATCCTGTTGTGCTGTGTGGGTGTCCTCTATTGGTCGATGACTGTTGATTTCATTGTAGTTCAAAGGGGGATAGACAAAGGGAACAGCTCACTCTGCAATGTTGCTGATGTCACTCCAAAAACGACAAGATTTTGATGAAAGAAATTGAGGAAAACACAAATAAATGGAATGATATTCCATGCTCATGGACTGGAAGAATCAATATTGTTAAAATGTCCATAACACCCAAAGTGATCTATGGATTCAATGCAATCCCTATCAATATTCTAATGGCATTTTTCACAAAAATAGAAAAAATAATCCTAAAATTTGTATGTAACTACAAAAGACCCTAAATAGCTAAAATAATTTGGAGAAAACAAAGCTGAAGGCATCACAAACTATACTACAAAGACTTCAAACTATATTGCAAAGCTATAGTGATCAAAACAGTATGTTCTTTCATAAAAACAGACACATACTTCAATGGAAGAGATAGAGAGCCTAGAAATAAGCTCTCACATATATGGTCAACTAAGGTTTGACAAAAAGCCTTGAATACACAATGGATAAAGGATAGTCTCTTCAATAAACAGTGTTGGGAAAACTGGAGAGCCACATGCAGAAGAATGAAATAGGACTCCTATCTTACACCATACACAAAAATCAACCCCAAATAGATTAAAGACAAATGTAAGACATGGAACTGCAAAACTCCTGGAAGAAAACATAGAAGGTAAGCTCCTTGACATCAATCTTGGCAATGATATTTTGGATTTGACATCAAAAGCAAAGAAAACAAAACCAAAAATCAACAAGTGGGACTACATGGAACTAAAAACTTCTGCAAAGCAAAGCTAAGCAACAACAGAACAAAAAGGCAACCTATTGAATAGGAAAAATTACTTTCAAATCTCTGATAAAGGTTAATATCCAAAATATGTAAAGTGCTCACAGAATTCAATAGTGAAAAAAACCCACAAATAAACACCAATCTGATTTAAAAATGGGAGGAGGAACTGAATAGACATTTTCCAAAGATGACATACAAATGGCCAACAGGTACATGAAAAGATGCCCAACATCACTAATCATCAAGGACATGCTAATTAAGTGCTCTAAGTTTGTTAATTTCCACAAGCTTATCATATTTAAGGTTATTAAATATTTAATAATTTAAAGTGCTTTAAAATGACATATAGAGGATGTACAAATTAATAGTGGATGTATAATTTATTAAAATAGATTTGAAATGAAGCATTATCTTGAAACACATTCTACTTAAAATTTTAAGTGGCCAAAGAAGATTAAGTGGAAGTGCCTTACTGTTAGATAAAGGTGACTATTTAAGATGAATGCCTGAGTCCTTTTCTACTTTGAAAGCTTGTCTTGTTATACATAGGAACTAGTAACCATTGGAATGCAGTTAAATTAATATATAATGGTGGATCTGAGAATCTGGGTACTGTGATCTCATTTCTTCCTTCCTTTCTCCATATCTATCTCTGTGAAACTCGGTTTTCCTTCTCCAAGGATGTGCTTTATGAATTAGTTATCATCCTTACCTTCATTTATTTTTGGCTGATGATCAGCTGGAGAAATCTACACACCAATTAACTAATTTACAAAGCAGAATCCATTTTGCATGTCACAATAAAGATCTATATGACAATCTAAGATACCCTGGTTGTTTATAATAGAGTGTTAATATAGAACCACTCTTAATTATAGTGATACTTCTAAGGCAGAGCAATTTTCAAGCTATTTCCCTTTTATCTATTTTGCAAAGTAATGAAGGCTATAGGAGTGCATGGTGTTAGATTTTAAACTATAAAATTACCTTAGAAATTTGTTTATAAAGCTAGTATTATCATAGTAATAATTGATTACAAGAATAAAAAATACATTTGTTCCATATATCTGTTGGGAAAATGCCATCAATCTGATAAATATTTATAGATAATTTCTTTCAAAATTTCAGATATACTATCTTCAGATATTAACTTTTACTATTAACTCCTTGCTTTTTTTAACTCTCCTGATGTATTAATAGCAGAATTTGACCAACTTCTAGGTAACTTTGTGGGCAAAAAAAGGAAAATTATACCCTTATTTTTCTTAATAATGACATTAAATAAATCATAATGGTCAATTGTCCTTTTGTTATTGTCAATATGTAAAATAGTTCTAATAAAGTGTGCTTTGAAAGAGGAGTATGCTTTTTACTTATTTCCATGTGTCTTTTTTTCTTGAATGCAAATCTTCTCTTTGAGAATTAACCCTAATTCTATTTCACAGGCCCGAATCCTCTGTGGCAAAACATGAATAAATGAATAAAAGGAGATGGTCAGGTAGGACAACAACAACAAAACACTGGCATTGGCATTGTCCCCAAGAAGGGAGCATGACTGTGGGTGAGGTGCTTCTCCTCAGAGGAGGCCATTTACAGGTAGGGCTGACATCTGCTTTGATCCACCTATTGGATTACCTTCCCTGCAGCTCAGTGAATAACTTCTTCAGTCCTGAGAAGGAGGACCAGATAGTGTGGTACAAAAATCTATGACAAGCATCAAGCATATTTTTGCTGTTACCATTTAATGAACACTTAGTATATAGACTCTGTGCTAAGCTTTATGAATAAAAGTTGAAAATTGGGGGCCAGCCCAATGGCACAGCGGTTAAGTTCGCACGTTCCACTTTGGAGGCCTGGGGCTCACCAGTTTGGATCCTGGGTGCGGACATGGCACCACTTGTCAAGCCATGCTGTGGCAGTCGTCCCACATATAAAGTAGAGGAAGATTGGCACAGATGTTAGCTCAGAGTCAGTCTTCCTCAGCAAAAAGAGGAGGATTGGCAGCAGACATTAGCTCAGGGCTAATCTTCCTCAAAAAAAAAAAAAAGTTGAAAATTTGGGCTAGCCCCATGGCTGAGTGATTAAGTTCATGCACTCCAATTTGGCGGCCTGGGAATACACACATTCAGATCCTGAGCACCGACCTAGCACCGCTTGTCAAGCCATGCTGAGGTGGCATCCCACATAGCAGAACTAAAAAAAGGGACCTACAACTGGAATATACAACTATGTACTGGAGGCTTTGGGGAGAAGAAGAAAAGAAAAAGATTTGCAAACAGATGTTAGCTCAGGGCCAATCGTAAAAAAAAAAGTTTAAAACAAGCTGCTTTTCCCAAGGACCTGAAAGTAATGGGAAAAACCAATTAGGAAACAGATAATTACATGTAATGCAATGAGCTACTATATCTATCTATCTATCTATCTATCTATCTATCTATCTATCATCTATATATCTATCTGTATTTATCCATATATCATCTAGATATATTGCTCTCACATAAGAGATTATTTTTTTTTGTAGCATTCTATTTCTTTTTCTTTTTTTTCCTTTTTATTGAGTTAATGATAGGTTACAATCTTGTGAAATTTCAGTTGTACATTAATGTTTGTCATTCATGTTGTAGGTGCACCACTTCACCCTTTGTGCCCACCCCCACCTCACCTTTCCCCTGGTATCCACTAAATTGTTCTAAGTCCACATTTTTAAATTCCTCATGTGAGTGGAGTCATACACAGATTATCCTTCTCTAGCTGGTTTATTTCACTTAACATAATTCCCTCAAGGTCCATCCATGTTATTGCAAATGGAATGATTTTGTTCTGTTTTGCAGCTGAGTAGTATTCCATTGTGTATATGTACCACATCTTCTTTATCCATTCGTCTGTTGATGGGCACTTAGGTTGCTTCCATGTCTTGGCTATTGTAAATAATGCTGCAATGAACATTGGGGTACGTAGGACTTTTGGGATTGCTGACTTCAAGCTCTTTGGATAAATACCCAGTAGTGGGATGGCTGGATCGTATGGTAGTTCTATTTTTAATTTTTTGAGGAATCTCCATACTGTTTTCCATAGTGGCTGCACCGGTTTGCATTCCCACCAGCAGTGTATGAGGGTTCCTTTTTCTCCACAACCTCTCCAACACTTGTTACTATTAGTTTTAGATATTTTTGTCATTCTAATGGGTGTAAGGTGATATCTTAGTGTAGTTTTGATTTGCATTTCCCTGATGTTCAGCGATGATGAGCATTTTTCATGTGCCTATTGGCCATCCGTATATCTTCTTTGGAGAAATGTCTGTTCATGTCTCCAGCCCATTTTTTGATTGGGTTGTTTGATTTTTTGTTGTTGAGTTGTGAGAGCTCTTTATATATTATGGATATTAAGCCTTTGTCAGATATACGACTTGCAAATATTGTTTCCCAGTTAGTGGGTTGTTTTTTTGTTTCAATCCTGTTTTCATTTGCCTTGAAGAAGCTCTTTAATCTGATGAAGTCCCATTTGTTTATTCTTTCTATTGTTTCCCTTCTCTGAGAAGGCACGGTGTCTGAAAAGATCCTTTTAATACTGATGTCAAAGAGTGTACTGCCTATGTTTTCTTCTAGAAGGCTTATGGTTTCAGGTCTCACCTTTAGGTCTTTAATCCATTTTGAGTTTATTTTGGTGAATGGTGAAAAAGAATGGTCAATTTTCATTCTTTTACATGTGGCTTTCCAGTTTCCCCACCACCATTTGTTGAAAAGACTTTCTTTTCTCCATTGTATGCCCTCAGCTCCTTTGTCAAAGATCAGCTGTCCATAGATGTGTGGTTTTATTTCTGGGCTTTCAATTCTGTTCCATTGATCTGTGCACCTGTTTTTGTACCAGTACCATGCTGTTTTGATTACTGTAGCTTTGTAGTATGTTTTGAAGTCAGGGATTGTGATGCCTCCCGTTTTCTTCTTTTTTATCAGGATTGCTTTAGAAATTCGGGGCCTTTTGTTGCCCCATATGAACTTCAGGATTCTTTGTTCTAATTCTGTAAAGAATGTCATTGGGATTCTGATTGGGATGGCGTTGAATCTGTAGATTGCTTTAGGTAGAATGGACATTTTAACTATGTTTATTCTTCCAATCCATGTACATGGAATGTCTTTCCATCTCCTTATGTCGTCATCCAATTCTCTCAGAAAGGCCTTGTAATTTTCATTATATAGGTCCTTCACTTCCTTGGTTAAATTTACCCCAAGGTATTTTATTCTTTTTGTTGTGAATGTGAATGGTATTGTGTTCTTGAGTTCTTTTTCTGTTAGTTCGTTATTGGAGTATAGAAATGCTACTGATTTATGCAAATTGATTTTGTACCCTGCAACTTTGCTGTAGTTGTTGATTACTTCTAAGAGTTTTCCAATGGATTCTTTGGGGTTTTCTTTCTTTTTATATATCCAAGTGATATATTTTTTTTTCAAATTCTGGATACATTACATCATGTTCACCACCCGAACACTAATTATAGTGCATCCCCTCACATGTGACCCTAATCACCCCTTTTGCCCTTCCCCCTCCCCCTTCTCCAATGGTAACCACCGGTACAATCTCCAGTGCTATGTGGTTTGGGGTTTTTGGTCGTTTTTATCTTCTACTTATGAGTGAGATCATATGGTATTTGACTTTCTCCCTCTGACTTATTTCACTCAGCATAATACCCTCAAGGTCCATCCATGTTGTCACAAATGGCCGATTTCATCATTTCTTATGGCTGAGTAGTAGTCCATCGTGTATAAATATCACATCTTCGTTATCCATTCATCCCTTGATGGGCACCTAGGTGGCTTCCTTGTCTTGGCTATTGTGTATAATGCCGCAATGAACATGGGGGTGCAAGTATCTTTATGCCTTTGTGTTTTCAAGTTCTTTGGATAAATACCCAGCAGTGGAATAGCTGGATCATATGGTAGATCTATCCTTAATTTTCTGAGGATACTCCAAACTGCTTTCCATAGTGGCTGCACCAGTTTGCACTGCCACCAGCAGTGAACAAGGGTTCCCTTCTCTCCACACCCTCTCCAACATTTGTTGTTTCCTGTCTTGTTAATTATAGCCATTCTGGCCGGAGTGAGGTGATACCTCATTGTAGTTTTGATTTGCATTTCCCTGATAGCTAATGATCTTGAGCATCTTTTCATATGCCTGTTGGTCATCTGTATATCTTCTTTGGAGAAATCTCTGTTCAGATCTTTTGCCCATTTTCTAATTGGATTGTTGGTTTTTTTGTTGTGGAGCTGTATGAGTTCTTTGTCTATTTTGGATATTAACCCCTTAGCTGATATGTGGTTTGCCAATATCTTCTCCCAATTGTTAGGTTGTCTTTTCGTTTTGTTGATGGTTTCTTTTGCTGTGCAGAAGCTTTTTAGTTTGATGTAGTCCCATTTGTTCACTTTTTCTTTTGTTTCCCTTGCCCGGTCAGACATGGAACTTGAAAATATGCTGCTCAGACCAATGTCATAGAGCGTACTGCCTATGTTTTCTTCTAGAAGTCTCATGGTTTCGGGTCTTACATTCAAGTCTTTAATCCATTTTGAGTTGATTTTTTGTGCATGGTGTAAGGGAATGGTCTACTTTCATTCTTTTGCATGTGGCTGTCCAGTTTTCCCAACACCATTTATTGAAGAGACTCGCCTTTCTCCACCGTATGCTCTTGGCTCCTTTGTCGAATATTAGCTGTCCATAAACGTGTGGGTTTACTTCTGGGCTCTCAGTTTTGTTCCATTGATCTGTGTGTCTGTTTTTGTGCCGGTACCATGCTGTTTTGGTTACTATGGCTTTGTAGTATAATTTGAAATCGGGGCTTGTGATACCTCCAGATTTGTTCCTTTTTCTCAGGAATCCTTTGGCTATTCGGGGTCTTTTGTTGTTCCATATAAATTTTAGGATTCTTTGTTCTATTTCTGTAAAAAGTGTTGTTGGAACTTTGATATGGATTGCGTTGAATCTGTAGATTGCTTTAGGAAGTGTGGACATTTTAACAATGTTAATTCTTCCAATCCAAGAGTACGGGATATCTTGGCATTTCTTTGTGTCTTCTTCAATTTCTTTCAACAATGTTTTATAGTGTTCGGTGTACAGATCTTTCACCTCCTTCGTTAAGTTTATTCCTAGGTATTTTATTCTTTTTGTTGCAATTGTAAATGGGATTGTATTCTTAATTTCTCTTTCTGCTACTTCGTTGTTAGTGTATAGAAACACAACGGATTTTTGTACATTGATTTTGTATCCTGCAACTTGACTGTATTCCTTCATTGTTTCTAAAAGTTTTTTAGTGGACTCTTTAGGGTTGTCTAGATATAAAATCATGTCATCTGCAAAGAGTGACAGTTTCACTTCTTCTTTTCCAATGTGGATCCCTTTTATTTCTTTTTCTTGCCTGATTGCTCTGGCTAGGACTTCCAATACTATGTTAAATAAGAGTGGTGACAGTGGGCATCCTTGTCTGGTTCCTGTTCTTACAGGGATAGCTTTCAGTTTTTCTCCATTGAGAATGTTATTTGCTGTGAGTTTGTCATATATGGCCTTTATGATGTTGAGGTATTTTCTTTCCATGTCCATTTTATTTAGAGTTTTTATCATAAATGGATGCTGTATCTTATTAAATGCTTTCTCTGCATCTATTGAGATAATCATGTGATTTTTATTCTTCATTTTGTTAATGTGGTGTACCACGTTGATAGATTTGTGGATGTTGAACCATCCCTGCATTCCAGGAATGAAACCCACTTGATCATGATGTATGATCTTTTTAATGTATTGTTGTATTCGATTTGCTAGTATTTTGTTGAGGATTTTTGCATTGATGTTCATCAGAGATATTAGCCTATAATTTTTTTGTGTGTTGTCCTTGTCTGGTTTTGGTATCAGGATAATGTTTGCTTCATAGAAGGAGTTAGGAAGCCTCTCCTCTTCTTCAATCTTTTGGAAGAGTTTGAGAAGGATAAGTATTAAGTCTTCTTTGAATGTTTGGTAGAATTCACCAGGGAAGCCATCTGGTCCAGGACTTTTATTTTTTGGGAGGTTTTTAATTGCTGTTTCAATCTCCTTACTGGTGATCGGTCTATTCAAATTTTCTACTTCTTCTTGGTCCAGTTTTGGAAGGTTGTATGTTTCTAAGAATTTATCCATTTCTTCTAGATTATCCAATTTGTTGGTGTATAGCTTTTCATAGTATTCTCTTATTATCTTTTGCATTTCTGAGGTGTCGGTTGTAATCTCTCCTCTTTCGTTTCTGATTTTATTTATTTGAGCCTTCTCTCTTCTTTTCTTGGTGAGTCTAGCTAAGGGTTTGTCAATTTTGTTTATCTTTTCAAAGAACCAGCTCTTGGCTTCATTAATTTTTTCTATTTTTTTTTAAGTCTCTATTTCATTTATTTCTGCTCTGATTTTTATTATTTCCTTCCTTCGGCTGATTTTGGGCTTTGTTTGTTGTTCTTTTTCCAGTACCTTTAGGTGCACTTTTAGATTGTCTGTTTGGGATTTTTCTTCTTTGTTGAGGTAGGCCTGAATTGCTATAAACTTCCCTCGTAGAACCACTTTTGCTGTATCCCACACATTTTGGCATGTCATGTTTTCATTTTCGTTTGTCTTCAGGAATTTTTTTATTTCTTCTTTGATTTCTTCCTTGCCCTAATCATTGTTCAGTAGCATTTTGTTCAATCTCCACATTTTTGTGGCTTTTCTGGTTTTCTTTCTGTAGTTGATTTCCAGTTTCATACCTTTGTGGTCAGAAAAGATGCATGGTATTATTTCGATCTTCTTAAATTTATTGAGACTTGTTTTGTGGCCTAATATGTGATCATTCCTGGAGAATGTTCCATGGGCATTTGAAAAGAATGTGTATTCTGGGGTTTTTGGATGGAATGTTCTGTATATATCTACTAAGTCCACCTGGTCTAATGTGTCCTTTAAGGCTAATGTTTCCTTGTTGATCTTCTGTTTGGATGATCTATCCATTGGTGTAAGTGGAGTGTTAAAGTCCCCTACTATTATTGTGTTACTGTCTATTTCTCCTCTTATGTCTGTTAATAATTGCTTTATATATTTAGGTGCTCCTATGTTGCGTGTGTAGATATTTACAAGTTTTATATTTTCTTTTTGGATTGTTCCCTTTATCATTATGTAGTGCCCGTCTTTGTCTCTTATTACAGTTTTTGATTTAAAGTCTATTTTGTCTGATACAAGTATTGCTACCCCCACTTTCTTTTCTTTGCCATTTGCATGGAATATCTTTTTCCATCCTTTCACTTTCAGTTTGTGAGTGTCTGTAGGTCTGAAGCGTGTCTCTTGTATGCAGCATATACATGGATCTTGTTTTTTATCCAGTTGGCCACCCTATGGCATTTGATGGGAGCATTTAATCCATTGACATTTAAAGTAACTTGATAAATATGTATTTATTGCCATTTTGTCACTTTTTCCTTTTTTTGGGTGTTTTAGTAGTTCTTCTCAGTTCCTTTCTTTTTCTCTTTCTCTCTTCACTTGTGGTTTGATGGCTATCTTTAGTAATATGTTTGATTTCTTTTGTGTTACTTTTTTTCCTGCTAGTTATAGGTTTGTGGTTTGTGGTTACCATGAGGATCCTATTTAATATACTATGCATATAACAGTCTATATTGAGTAGATAGACTCTTTAGCTTGACCTCTTTCTAAAAGCTCTACTTTTTCACTCCCCTCCTCCCACACTATATGTTTTTCACATCATATATAGTCTTTTGTTTAGTGTGTGTATATCCACTACCCTCTTATCATTTAAATAGGTAACTTTAGTACATTTGTCTTTTAACCTTCATATTACCTTCACAGGTAGTTGATCTGCTGCCTTTACTATACTTTTACCTTACAAGTGATTTTATTGCCTGTTTTTTCTTGTTGTTGTCTTGTTTTATTTTTTTTGATAATTTCTTTCTTTTGTCTCTATTTGTGGTAATTACTTTCCCACTTAAATAAGTCCCTTCAGCATTTCTTGTAGAACTGGTTTCTTAGTGATAAACTCCTTTAATTTTTGCTTGTCTGGGAAGTTCTTGATCACTCCTTCCATTCTGAATGACAGCCTTGATGGATAGAGTATTCTTGGTTGTAGGTTTTTTCCTTTTAGCACTTCAAATATGTCATGCCATTCTCTTCTCACCTGTAGGGTCTCAGCTGAGAAGTCTGCTGAGAGCCTGATGGGCTTCCGTTTATATGTCACTTGTGGCCTTTCGCTTGCTGCTTTTAGGATTCTCTCTTTGTCTCTAATTTTAGACATTTTGATTATAATATGTCTTGGTGTGGGCCTCTTTGGGCTTATCTTGTTTGGAGCTCTCTGTGCTGCCTGAACTTGGATGTCTGTTTCCTTCCTCAGGTGAGGAAAATTTTCCTCTATTATTTCGACATATAAATTTTCTGCCCCTTTGTCTCTCTCTTCTCCTTCTGGGACCCCTATAATCCAAATGTTAGCACGCTTGATATTGTTCCAGAGTTCCCTTACACTGTTCTCATTCTGTCTAATTCTTTTTTCTCTTTTCTGTTCTGCGTGGGTGATTTCCTCTAATCTTTCTTCTAGCTCGCTGATCCGTTATTCTGCTTCCTCTACTCTGCTATTGAGTCTCTCTAGTGAATTTCTCATTTCAAGTATTGTATTCTTCATTTCTGATTGGTTCTTTTTTATATCTTCCAATTCTTTGCTGATGTGCTTACTGTGTTCATCCATTCTTATCTGCATATCTGTGAGCATCCTCATTATATATTTTTTGAATTCCTTGTCAAGGAGGTCGCTAGTTTCTGTTTCATTTAGTTCTTTTTCTGGTGTTTTGTAGTGTTCCCTTGCTTGGAAAGTATTCCTTTGCCTCCTCATTATGCCTCTTTCTCTGTGCTATTTTCTTTGTACTAGGTGAGTTGGCTATGCCTCCTGATCTTGGAGAAGTGGCCTTATGTATGAGATGCCTTATGAGGCCCAACAGTGTGCTTCCCTCTCGTCACCAGACCATAAGAACCAGGAGTGACCCCTTTGTGGGCTACTTGTGTTCTTCTGCTGTGGCAGGGTTACTCCCACTGCAGGTACCCAGGGAGTCTGACCTTTCCTTCCCTGGCCAGCTGTTTGTAAATCCGGTTTGGAGGGGCCTCAGCACTGTTGGCTACAAAGTCTATTAGCACACTCTTATTGCAATTGTCCTCTTAATTTGGTTGGTACCCATTGTAACTGGTTGCTAGGCTCAGGGGCATACAGTTGTGATAGGCCTGAGGCCAACAAGGCTGATGTCAGTTCTCTTAGGAGTGCAGCTGAGTGGGGCTAGCCCTTGGCATGGAGGCAGTCAGTTGTTTCAGGCTTTGGAAGGTGAGGCTGATCCTTTTTATGGCTATTTGTAAAGCACAAGTCTTTTGCCACTGATAAGCCTCATCCCCCTCTGGACCACATACACTGTCAACACAGTCCTGGTCCGTGCACACTTCTCAACCCCCTGGAGCGTACTCCACTGCCACATTGCAGAGGCCCCCACCTCTGCCCCAATGCCCCCCATAGTTCACCTGGTCCTCACACAAGCCCTGCCCCACAGAGGCAGACACCATTGCCTGCCTATAGAGGATCAAGGCACTCAGTCAATGCAGGCTGAAAAGTAGCCTGAGGGCTAGCTGTTAGGTGGGGCCAGTCCCTGGGCAGGTTGCCTGCCCTGGCTGAACTGGATTAAATCTGTGCTCTAGTGGGTGTAGCAGACCCCTGGGCTGACAGCCCAAGGGATGCACCTCAATGGCCCCCATTGGTGTCTGTATGTGCACGCCTGGACCACCTCAGAACAATGGCCCCCACCAATTTCTCAGTCTCAGGAGAGGACCCTCCTCTCACCAAGATGCCCCCAGAGCCCACCAGGTGAGTCTTGTTTCACCAAAGGACAGTCAGCCTTCTCTCTGGTGATTTTAGGTTGCTGCAATGAGTGAGTTTGTGCATGGGCCCTTTAAGACCTGGATCTTTTCGGCTTTTGGCCGATAGCTTTTCTGGGGTGTCCCTGCTGCAGTTAATAGCCAGCAAAGCCAGATAGTAAGACCCCCATCTCAGTTGGACTGAGTCTGAAGGATGGTTATAGCAGTCTTACCCCTGCTCCGGATCTCACTCCTCCAGGGAGGGCTGCGGACATTAGGTTGGCTTCTGCCTGGCCAGCTGAGAAACTCCGCTGCTCCCAAAGGTGGCTTTTTTCCTCTCCGGCCAGAGTTACTGCCTCTTTTGCTTTCATCAGGACTGTCCCTTGTCGTGGGGGTTCTTTTTATCCAGTTTTCAGTTTTCAGTCCAGGGTGATTCTTCTCAAAATTGTTGTAAGCTGGTTGTGTTCTTGGGCGGAGGAGAGTTCAACGTCTGCTCACAGCACTGTCTTGACAAGAACCTGGGGTTTTCTATATATAAGATCATGTCGTCTGCAAACAACGAGAGTTTCACTTCTTCCCTCCCTATTTGGATTCCTTTTATTCCTTTTTCTTGCCTGATTGCTCTGGCCAGGACCTCCAGTACTATGTTAAATAAGAGTGGTGATAGAGGACATCCTTGTCTTGTGCCTGTTTTCAGCAGGATGGCAATCAGCTTTTGCCCATTGAGTATGATGTTGGCTATGGGTTTGTCATATATGGCCTTTATTATGTTGATGTACTTTCCTTCTATGCCCATTTTGTTCAGAGTTTTCATCATAAATGGCTGTTGGATCTTGTCAAATGCCTTCTCTGCATCTATTGAGATGATCATGTGGTTTTTATTCCTCAGTTTGTTGATGTGGTGTATCACGTTGATTGATTTGCGGATGTTGAACCATCCCTGTGTCCCTGGTATGAATCCCACCTGATCATGATGTATGATCCTTTTGATGAATTGCTGAATTCTGGTTGCCAAAATTTTGTTTAGAATTTTTGCATCTATGTTGATCAGTGATATTGGCCTGTAGTTCTCTTTTTTCGTGGTGTCCTTGTCAGGTTTTGGTTTCAGCGTGATGTTGGCCTCATAAAATGTGTTAGGAAGTGTTCCATTCTCCCTAATTTTTTGGAATAGCTTGAAAAGGATAGGTATTAAATCCTCTCTGAAAGTTTGGTAGAATCCCCCAGGAAAGCCATCTGGTCCTGGGGTTTTATTCTTTGGGATGTTTTTGATTGCTGTTTCAATCTTTTTCCTTGTGATTGGTCTGTTCAAATCGTCTGCCTCTTCTTGAGGGAGCTTTGGGAAATTGTAGGAGTCCAAGAATTTATCCATTTCCTCTAGGTTATCCATTCTGTTGGCATATAGTTTTTCGTAGTATTCTCTTATAATCTGTTGTATTTCTGCAGAGTCTGTTGTTATTTCTCCTCTTTCATTTCTGATTTTGTTTATTTGAGCTTTCTCCCTTTTTTTCTTTGTAAGTCTGGCTAGGGGTTTGTCAGTTTTATTTATCTTCTCAAAAAAACCAGTTCTTTGTTTCATTGATCCTTTCTACTGCCTTTTTCGTTTCAATAGTATTTATTTCTGCTCTGATTTTTATTATTTCTCTCCTTCTGCTGACTTTGGGCTTTATTTGTTCTTTTTTCTCTAGTTCAGTTAGGTGTAGTTTAAGATTGCTTATTTGGGATTTTTCTTGTTTGTTAAGATGTGCCTGTATTGTGATGAATTTTCCTCTTAATACAGCTTTTGCTGTATCCCATATGAGTTGGTATGGCATGCTATCATTTTCATTTGTTTCCAGGTATTTTTTGATTCCTTCTTTAGTTTCTTCAATGATCCATTGCTTGTTCAGTAGTGTGTTGTTTAGTCTCCACATCTTTGTGCCTTTCTCTGCTTTTTTCTTGTAATTAATTTCTAGCCTTATAGCATTATGATCGGAGAAGATGCTTGTTATTATTTCAATTTTTTTAAATTTGTAGAGGCTTGCCTTGTTTCCCAACATATGGTCTATCCTTGAGAATGTTCCATGTGCACTTGAGAAGAATGTGTATTCAGCTCTTTTAGGGTGAAGTGATCTATATATGTCTATTAAGTCCAATTGTTTTAGTTTTTCATTTAGCTCCACTATTTCCTTGTTGATTTTCTGTCTGGATGATCTGTCCATTGATCTGAGTGGGGTGTTGAGGTCCCCTACTGTTATTGTGTTGTTTTTAACATCTTCCCTTAGGTCTGTTAATAGTTGCTTTATGAATCTTGGTGCTCCTGTGTTGGGTGCATAGATATTTATAAGCGTTATTTCTTCTTGATGAAGTGTCCCTTTGATCATTATATATTGTCCCTATGTGTCTTTCTTTACCTGTCTTATTTTGAAATCCACTTTGTCTGATATAAGAATTGCAACACCTGCCCTTTTTTTCTTGCTATTAGCTTGAAGTATTGTCCTCCACCCCTTCACCCTGAGCCTGTGTTTGTCCTTGGGGCTGAGGTCTGTTTCTTGGAGGCAACAAATTGTTGGATCTTGTTCTTTCATCCATTTTGCCACTCTGTGTCTTTTTATTGGAGAGTTCAATCCGTTTACATTGAGAGTGATTATTGATGCATGTGGACTTAATGCTGTCAATCTGTCACTCATTATCTTGTTTTCCTGTGTGTCTTTTCTTGTGTCCTTTAGCCTATGCATTTAATACTGCAATTTCTTATGCTGGGTTTCTTAGATTTTTCCTTATTTATGATTTGTGACTCTGTTCTGTATTTTATTTTAGTGTCTACCCTGAAGTTTGTATTTAGAATTTCATGTATAATATAGTCTATTCTCTGGTGGTCTCTTACTTACTTGGCCTAGACTGATTTAGTCCCTTTGCTCTTCCCCTCCTAAATAATTATTTTCATTTCTTATTCCAACTCATGTTATGAATTTGTAGTTAGAGTGATAAGATCGTCCTTGCTTTGGTAGTTTCCTTACCTTTACCTGAATGCTACAGTTGAATATTTGCTATCCTGTTCTGGTTCTATCCATTGGTCTCCCTAGTCTGTGGATTGTGACCCCTTTCTCCCTTTTTTCTTTTTTCAGGTATGAGAGGCTTCTTGAGGATTTCTTGTAGTGGAGGGCTTTTAGTTACAAATTGCCTTAACTTTTGTTTGTCTGGAAAAGATTTAATTTCTCCCTCATATCTGAAGGAAATTCTTGCTGGATAGAGTATTCTTGGCTGACGATTTTAATCTTTTAAAGCTTTGAATATATCACTCCATTCTCTCCTAGCTTGTAAGGTTTCTGTAGAGAAATATGCTGAAAGTCTGCTAGGGGCTCCTTTATAGGTTATTTTCTTCTTTTTTCTTACTTCCCTGAGTATTCTTTCTTTATCTTTCCTTCTTGCCAATTGTACTACTATGTGCCTTGCAGTAGGTCTTTTTACACTGACAAATCTAGGAGATCTGAAAGCTTCCTTTACACACATTTCTCCATCAATCCCTAGATTTGGGAATTTCTCTTCAATAATTTCGTTAAGCACACTTTCAGCTCCATTTTCCTTTTCCACGTTCTTGGGAATTCCTATGATCCTTAAGTTCTTACTCCTCATTGAATCCACTTTCTCTTGGAGATTTTCTTCATTTTTTTAAATTCTTAGTTCTCTTTCTTCCTCTGTCTGGAGCCATACAGCCTGTCTATCTTCAATTATGTTAATTTGCTCTTCTATGGTGGCTACACGGGCATTCAGGGAATTCATATTCTGTTTTATCTGGTCCATTGTGTTTTTCATCTCTAGTAATTCTGTTGGATTCTTCTTTATGATTTCAATCTCTTTTGTGAAGTAACTCCAGAATTCATTGGCTTGTTTCTCTATCTTTCTGTCTACCTCATTGAGTTTTTTGATTATAGCTGCTCTGAACTCATTATCACTTAGTTTACCTAATTCCAAGTCCTCAGGACTTAATTCGATGTTTTTATTGTTTTCCTTCTGGTCTGGGGCTTTTATAAATTGCTGGATGGTAGAGGAGCAGTTTTTTCACATGGTGGTAGAATTCGGTTGCAGTTACACCCTGTCGCCACTAGATGGGGGTCGAGAGCCATGTGTTCTGAGCTCTCCACCTTCGGGCAAGATGGCGCTCCCAGTGTGTTTTGCCGGGAGGGAGGGGCTGCTATTCTTGTGTGCTGATCTGGATTCAGATCAGTTCTGTTCTCTGATCTCCTGAGGCCCTGCGTTTATGGGGTCCCCGCGCATGGAAGCTTTCCCCCGTCAGCGGGTCTCCACTGAACCAGCGGCAGGAGTCCTGGATGATCCCCCAGTCGTGTGGCCCCTCCCCCGCTCCTTCCCGGACCCACGCAGCAGGGATCGCAGACTCTAGGGGGGGCAGTGACGTTCTCTCCTGCCCGTTCCAGTGCCTGCGAGGGCATCAGCAAGGTTTATGATCTCTGCCTTCTTGGTATGGTAGGTCTCAAACATGTTGGCATTAGATTTATTCTCTGAAATTCAGTTTTTCCAATCTTTTGTTGTATTTTGGAGGGGAGAGAATCCTGGGTCAGCTCACCCCGCCATTTTGCTCCACCCCTTCTCCGAGATTATGTTATTTTAACATGCTCTAAACTTCCTTCAGGATTTCACCTTTATATAGATTATTATCACTGGATTTAAAAAATTCGTTGTGCAGCTATGATTTCTAAATGAAAAGGGGAAAATTTATTAACAGAAGAAAAATTGGAAAATAATGCCTGGACTGATATGAAAAATGAACGAAGGTGAATAAATGATATGCTGATTTTCTATTTAACAATTTTAAGTATTATTTGTTATTTGACATTCTTACAAATGTAAAGCATGCTCTTTATAAAAAATTTTTAAAAATACATTAGAATTCAAAGAAGAATATAAGCAGCAGCCATGATAAACTGCTTAGTGGCATCTACTGGCAACATTTTAAAGTATACATTTCCATTTCCTTTCTATCCTTGTATGATTTTAAGCTACACATTTCTTTTTTCAGCTTTATTGAAGTATAATTGACAAATAAAATTATAAGATATTTAAAGTGTACATTGTGATGATTTGATATACATATACTTTGTGAAAGGATACTTCCCATCTAGTAGTTAACACATCTATCACACCACACACATATATCCACACATGGTTTTTTGAGAGGTGAGAACATTTAAGTTCTACTCTCCTAGAAAATTTCAATTATACAATGCAGTGTTGTCAACTATAGTCACCATATTACATATTAGATCCTCAGACCTTATTCACCTTATAGCTGCAAGTATAAATCCTTTTATCAACTTGTCCCTATTTCTCCCACCCCCACCCCTTGGAAATGAATTTTCTACTCTCTGTTTCTATGAGTTTGACTTTTTTTTCGAGATTCTATATACATGATACCATGCACTATTTGTCTTTGTCTGGCTTATTACACTTAGCATAATACCCTCAAGGTCCATCTATGTTGTCGCAAATGGCAATATTTTCTTCTATTCTATTGTGTGTGTGTGTGTATGTGTGTATGCCTGTGTGCATATATATATCACAGCTTCTTTTCTTAATCCGTTCATCAGTTGATGGACACTTAGGTTGCTTGCATATCCTGGCTATTACAAATAATGCCGTAATGAACATAGGAGTGCAGATATCTTTTCAAGATCTAGTTTTCATTTCTGTTGCATATATATACCCAGAAGCAGGATTGCTGTATCATATGGTAGTTCTATTTTTAATTTTTGAGGAACCTCCATACTGTTTTCCCTAGTGCTGCATCAATTTATATTCCAACCAACAGTGCAAATGAGTTCCCTTTTCTCCACACCCTGGCCATACTTTTTATCTTTTGTCTTTCCGGTGATAGTCATTCTAACAGAGGTGAGGTGTTATTTCATTGTGGCCTTGATTTGTATTTCCCTGATGATAATTATGTTGAGCACTTTTTTATGTACCTGTAGGCCATTTGTACGTCTTCTTTGGAAAAATGTCTATTCAGTTCCTCTGTCCATTTTTTATCAGATCTTTTTTAATTTTTGCTATTGACTTCTATGAATTTTTTTATATATTTTTGAGATTAACCACTTATCAGACAAATGAATTGGAAATATTTTCTTCCATTCCGTAGGTTGCCTTTTCATTTTGTTAATAGTTTGCCCTTCTGTGCAGAAGCTTTTTAGTTTGACGTAGTCTTTTTATTCAGTCAATTTCTCTACATGAATATATGTCTATGCCATAAAGCAAATTTCAATAAAGTGATTACATTGATTACATTGAATGTATAGCATTTCATTATATTAATAGAAAATTAACCAGTCTTTCATTTATGGACACACATTGTTTCTAACATTTCTGGTCTTTCAATAAAATACAGCTATTAGCATTCTCTAGGATAAAGTTTGCCCACAGCATGATTTTTTTAATGCTGAATCACTCTTTGCTTTTACTTCCCTATTTCTATTAGAATTTCTTTTAAAACATGATAAATATAATACATATATATATAATGAGGCTTAATAATGAAGCAAATATGAATAATCTTTTCCTCTTGCCCGTAGTCTTGCTACCTATGATCACCAGTGTAAATAATTTTCTATGCTCATATGAGTTAAATAAACATATTTGCACATCTGTACCAAACAGATGCTACTAAAAGGCTTGTTGTACATAATTCAATTAAATAGGGGCAATTTTAATTTTTGCAAATCTCTTAGAAGTATATCCAGTTATTGATTCATGTTTCCTCTGTGGTTTTTACCAAAGTAAATTAGTATCATACAACTGTAAGTAGCTGTCCCACTTTAGCCTAGGTCTGGACTTCTCACCAACTCTAGGAGGATAGTGGCAGAAATATCACTTCATTCACCTACCAACATCTTTGTGGGCTCTTCCTCACCATTGGGACAAGAAATCACCCAAAAGGCTCCATAATGTCAAATGCTTCAGACTCTGAACCACGTCCAGGTATTTTTTTTTAATGTAAATATTCTATACTATTTTAATGAAAATAAAATTTTAGTTATTTTAATCTATCATCACTGCTGATTGTGATTATAACACGGGCATAAATGTCTTATATTTTCTTTAATATTTCCCACATACCTAAAAGAGTGCCTTTAAATATAATTAACGGAAATAATTATCTATTTCCTGGCTAGATCCAAAGTGCAATCAATTTAAATAGTTTTAGGAGAACTGGATGGGCCGTTGAGTAGAAATGTGATTTGGAGTGTTTTCGATTTTATTGTTACTGCATTTATATTTCTAGCGATCTTTGAAAAGAATCAACTTCTAATCTCATTTGCTTTACAAAGTTATAAATTAATTACATATTTGTTGTGCTAAAAGAAACCACAGAGCAGACAGAGACAATCCCTATTGTGGACTTGGAACCCCCTCTTGCTCTTCCTCCTCTTCCTCCTCTGCAGAGGATGAATGGGGCTCAGTTCCTGAGCGCACCAACGTAGATGGTAAAGTATAAATAACCAGATTTTATTCTTCTACGTTCTCTTTTTGTTATCTGAAGGTAAATTTTCCCTTTATTTTACTACTCTCTAGGTGTTACTATTTGGGAATTTTTCTATTTAAACAAAATATAGAGATTCAAATATTTTAAAATATATAGAGGAGTTAAAAAAAGCATATTTGCTCACTTTGAAAATCTCATGTATTAAGGGGAATGTTTAAAGATAAAAAAGAAGCCATTTGTCCTAATTTTGTCTTGTTTCCTCACATGAAAATGAGAGACTACGCAAGATGATCAGAGTTTAAAATTCAGTAGATATGTAAAAGGACTCAAAAATAAAACACTAGTAGTTGATTGCCTCCTTTAGATCATAGTTAAACTTAACATCATTTAGTTAGGGTAAGGTTTCTCAACTTCAGCATTGCTGACACATTGGACGGGATAGCTCGTTGCTGTAGTGGGTGTAGGATTGTAGGATGCTTAAGAGCACCCCCGGCTTCCACCTACAAGATTCCAGTAGCACCGGCCCCTCAGTTATGACACCAAAAATGTCTTGAGATATTTACAAATGTCCCCTTGGGGCAAAATTGCCCCTGGTTGATAGCTACTGAGTTACATTTTTCAGAAAATTAAAGAATGTTTTGGACATAAATTATGAATATAACCATTCTCTTTGATGCAGTTTTTTACCTTGTTACAAAAGTGCAATTCTTTTCTAATATAAGGAAATATATACTTTTTACACTGGAGTACCTAAATTTACTTTTGTGGGAAATAAACATATCAACAAAAAGATTATAAACAATGATGTCTGAAAGTTTAGCTTCTAGAATGTGGGGATATAACATATTATTTTTGTGAAATTTAATAAAATTATAGACGTTCTAGGCCTAAAGCAAATATCATCTGGCTTAAACTTTCCCTGAAATTTACAGTAATTTTTTTGTGAGGGGAACATGGTACTAGTCATCAAGTTCAACTAAAGAATTCCATCTTAATAATAGCATAGGTTTAAAATAAAGCATTTCTGCATTTGATCATATTAATGAAGATAATGTAATCTGAACTGAAATTTTATGCCTAATATTAAAGGTATTTAATAACACCTTGTATTTAAAAATTTCATCTGTGCTAGAGGTCCCTAAGACCACACTCAATTTTGATGATTCACTAGAACTCACAGGACTCTGCCTACAGTTGTACTTAGATCTCAGATTTATGGCAGAGAAAGGATAACAAGCATAATCAGCAAAGGGAAAGGCACACGGAGTGAAGTCTGGGGGAGACCAGGCTCAAGCTTCTAAGGGTCCTCTCCCAGTAGAGTCTATGTTGATGATAAATAAATATTTTACAAAGGACTTGCATTAAAATACTAGTTTTTTCTTTTTCTTGTGAGGTGTCAAGTTTCTATTGAATAATTAAATCAGCCATTTGAGAGTCCTTTAGTGATTGACCTTGCTAAAAGGCTGGTTTCTTTTTTTCTATTGAAATATAATTGACATGTAACATTGTGTAAGTTTGAGGTGTACAACGTGTTGGTTTGACACATTTAAATATTGCAATATGATTACCACAATAGCTTTAGCTAACATCTTTATCATGTCACATAATAATCATTTCTTTTTTGTGTTAAAAACAAGATCTACTCTTTTGGCAACTTTGAATTTATAATACAACATTGTTGACAACAATCACTATGTTGTGCATTTTTAAAGGCTGCTTTCTAAGCCATTGATTATTTCAGCAAAAGATGAAACTAATTCAGTAGGGAAAGAGGCTGGACTAAAATTATTTGCATATTTTGCTGCTTGATTATTGTCATTATTATGACTCTTGAAATAGTACAAAAATAAAATGTAATATGTATTCTCATCTAATATTAAGTCTTGTTGTCTCATGTAGAAACCCTGAAGTGGCTCCAAAACCAGAATGTGTATCTCCTTGAGGCTTTAGAAGAACTAAAGACCATGCAAGGTAATCTGGAAGGGAAAAAATTCTGAGTTAATAATAATTCTTAATAACAGCCTCAATCTTTTAAGAGGGAAAACTTATGAAGCCGTAAGGCCTTGTTTGTGAGGTTCTGTGAACTCTGAGGTTTAAATATTTTCTTTCCTAGGAGACAGGTGTGGACATTCTCTGAATAACTGGGTGCAATACAGAGACCACTGCTACCACCAAACCGCGGAAATGGTCTCTTGGTTAAACTGTTCTGATCTTTGTGTCACTTTGAATGCTACATTTTTAAAGACAGAAAGGGGCATATTGATGGTGAGATTATATTTCATTCTTTACTTCTGGAATACGAACATATTGTAGGTACCAAAGGAAGGGCTCACCTGCAGCTCTAAAACCAGGGAAAGGGGCACTCTTTTGCTTCGTTTTTCACTCACCTATCTCAGATATACTCCACTTCAGCACATCTTTCTTTTCCAAACACACCAGTCATGCCCTCACAGTAGAAATGATGCATTTGCTGTTCTCTCTGCATGCAATGTTCCTCTCTTTGATATAGCCATGGATAACTACTTCACCTCGTTCAAGTATCGATTCAGTTATCACCTTAATAAAGCTTGCCCTGACAACCCTATTCAAAATTGCAACCTGTGTATCAGTGTCCCCCCAGATGCCCTCCTCTGTACTCTTAGTTCTTTTTACCCACTCTAAATTTTTTATGGTATTTGTCACTTTCTTAAATACCATATCCCGTATATGTATGTTGTTAATTTCCATATGGCTCAAATGCCCCCAAAGCAGATACTTTTGTTCAATGATGTATATCAAACTCAAAAAAATAAGCACAAAATTTAATAAATGATCAAATGAGTTAAGAAAAATAATTGATATTTATTGATATTTAGTAATTTAGTTCATATTTAGTAAAAGCAATTCATATTTAGTGTGGTGTCATCTTGAATATAAAACTTTCTGTTAGCTATCTTTATTTTCTTCTTCCTATTTAATTCTTGGTTCAAGAAACTACGGACACTATGGTACTGAAATATTTTTTGATGTTCTATTTGTCAGTGGGGATTTATAGACTGCATTGTTCTTATTTTTATGATTCTTTTCTTCTCACTTGATGTAAGTTCCATATTTTTCATCTCTAATATGCTTTTAGTATTAATATTTTTGTGTATTTTGGTTCCATGAAGAGTATCATGAAGTTACTTGCAGAAAATCATACTTGGCTTGGCCTATCTTATAGGGAAGAGGACAATAAATGGAGGTGGGAGGATGGCTCCTTTCCTTCTCCTGAGCTGTAAGTTTCTAGCATATGATCCATTTCCTTATGCCTTTTACAGTGTCTTTTCCTTAAAGAGCTGGAGGAAATAGAGAAGATTACTGGGCACAGAATTTAGATCTTTTTAATTCTCTTTTTTGTTATTTCATATTACACTGTCAACAATTTTATAAATCATAGTCATTCAGATATTTCATAATTTATGTAAATATGCCTCTATTATTAGACGATCTGTCTGATTACAATTTCAGATAATAAGTATAATTTGGGGAAGAACATCATTATATATGAATTTTGGCAAGTATTTATTATCAGGTATTTATATTGGGAAGAAATACAGAATCATTATTCCTCAGCCAAAGAATTTGGGCCTTTTTTATGGTTTTAAATACATATTGCTAAATTACCATCTAGAAACATTGCCTTAGACAATCATGCCAAAAATAAATATATTAGCAAGCTGTTTCATCACTCTGTGCCAATCTTAATTAATATTTCAAATTTTTGATAATTTTGGAAGCTGATTATTTTTATTTTGTTCTTTTAGGTTATATTCTTCTGCTGTTTAGTGAGGCTATTTTTCCTATAACCTGTATCAATATTTTTGTCCGCTTATCACATATATCTTTTATTTCTTGGTATGATTCCTTATATATTGTCTGTACTCTCTCAGATATGTCTTGCCCTTGTTTTCCTTTACTAATTTGTTTTTTGAGTCTATTTGCTTTTATTATGTGAACAAATGGCTAGCGTTTAAGTATACTGAAATTGTCTTTATTCATTTGAAATTTATTTTGGGATGTGACAGAGAAAGCTAAGCATGTACATGTGTGTACACACATAGATGCAATTATATCTATGTATATATTTCACTAATCAGTTGTCAAAGTGCTGTTAAATGATTCATTATTCTTCTATCATTGATTTTAATGTCATATGCTAAAATTTTAGTATTCAAATAATTTAATATGTCATTTAAATATTTCACAATTTGTGTAAACATTTTATGTGTAAACATACTTGAATATTTTCCTACACTTGCCTGTTCTATTGTCTCACATTGTGAATCTATTCTTACTTTCATGGTTGATCATTTTAATTATTGGAATTCTGTGACTTGAAAGTTTTCCTCTTCTTTAAACCTTATACAATATTTGGTACATAGAATACTCAATAGGTAAGTTGAATTAATGAATGGAAGACCATATAAAAATAGTCTGGCAATTTATTTTTACTAACACAGTTCAAAATTCTTTTTTTTCTAATTCCTTTGACATTTTGAAAAGGAACGTATTATGCATTTAATAAATGAGTAGGTAAGCTTTACTTTTTTCCAGACTATAATAGATGACCATTGTGCTCTAGAGTTGATGAAATGTAGTTTTGTTGATATTGACCTAAAATGTTCTTTATAATCTACATCTCTAGTTAAGGACTAAGTTCAATCAGAGTGTTTGGTAGCATCTACCCTATAGCATTTATGTCAGTGGTGATTTTGTAAATTGAAGTGCACAATAGAGCAAAGGGAAGTGTCCTGACATATTACATATATATATTATACACACACGTATGTACACATATATCTTATGTTCCAAATTTCGTTACTAATTTTGGCTGATGCAAGTGTATTTACATCAATGCAATGTATTTACAACTAAAATATCCCTCTTCCAATTGTAGCTGTACATGCATAGTTGAATGGTTTCTATCATGCCAATCTGTACTTAAACATAATTTCATATCCCAGATCATATTTCCCATTTATTCTTAAAGATTTTATTTTTCCTTTTTCTTCCCAAAGCCCCCCAGTACATAGTTGTATATTTTTAGTTTTGGGTCCTTCTAGTGACGCATGTGGAATGCCACCTCAGCATGGCCCAACAAGCGGTGCCATGTCCGTGCCCAGGATCTGAACCAGCGAAACCCTGGGCTGCCACAGCGGAGCACGGGAACTTAACCACTCAGCCATGGGGCCGGCCCCATATATTTCCCATTTTTTGTGATATTGCCATAATTATCCAGTGAGACCATTCTCTTCCTCTCTATTCAGGTGTATTTTTTCCCACTTATATTTAGTTATCACATTTTGTGAAGCTTGTTACTTAGATGCCTATATCATTTTTAAAATAAATATATGAGCTCTTTGAAAAGAGGAGAGTGCCTTGAGTTCCCCACAGCACCTGTTATGATGAATTCACATAGTAAGTTCTTATATAATGTTATTTAATTCAAATACAATGAGTATGGCCAGTGACTTGTGTTTTCTAAATTTCTCAGGCATTTACCACAGCCAAGTCTGGATTTCCAGGGGAAGTGTGTGTACGCAAATGTGCACACCATTGGTACTGATAACTGCACCAGACCCTATTCATGCCTGTGTGAGAAAGCTGTCCGCTAAAAAATCAGAAGATTCAAAGAAACGCTATGAGGTTCACATCTCAATAATATTCCAGATTCAAGATCTGCCTGCCTTTATTCTATTGTTATTTTATGTTATTTATAACTCTTTTTTTCATGGCAGAAATTGATAAACGAGTTTATGCTAGAAGGAGGCAGGGTATAAGATTACAGGAAAAATATCAGGATATCCCAGGAAACTTAGAAATTTCAGAACCTCTTTGATTTTGTGAGAATTATATAAGTGAACTAAAAAACGTATCATTTGTCATGAATATTTAGCCTTTTTGTTCTTTTTCATATTTTAAAATTTATTCATTTAGAATTGTGACCCTATGGAAACAAACCTTCAGAACAAATACAATGAGAAATCTAAGTGATAAAATTTTTTTTTAATTTTTATCTTTTTCGGATGTACATCGTATTTCGAATTCTGTATACATTACATCGTGTTCACCACCCGAACACTAATTATGGTCCATCCCCTCACATGTGAGCCCAATCACCCGTTTTGCCCTCCCCCCTCCCCCTTCCCCAAAGGTAACCACCAGTCCAATCTCCAATGCTATGTGTTCTGTTTTTTTTTTTTTTTGTCGTTTTTATCTTCTACTTATGAGTGAGATCATATGGTATTTGACTTTCTCCCTCTGACTTATTTCACTCAGCATAATACCCTCAAGGTCAATCCATGTTGTCACAAATGGCCAGATTTCCTCGTTTCTTAAAAGCATAAAGATACTTGCACCCCTATGTTCATTGTGGCATTATACACAGTAGCCAAGACATGGAAACAACCTAGGTGCCCATCAAGGGATGAATGGATAAGTGATAAAAGATTTAATGTATAATGTACAAAAAAATGGCAGACATACAAAGAAATATAGATAGTAACATAAAGTTAAAAAATAAATAAAATAAAATTTAATTAAAATAAATTTCTGAAGTCATCTATTTTCCAAGTTCCTAGCAGATGTCTTCCTTCCTAACAGATTTTACATGTGTCAGTTTTCCTTAAATTAATTCCTTGCTTCTATTGGAAACTATACATCCTGTCAGAGGCTACTTTTAAATAGACTCTAGATCCACTTCCTCCTACCCTCACAGTGTTTCATGTTCTTATTCCATTAATTACCCTCCTCACATATATACAACGACTTCCATTTAAAATGCATTACCTTCAAGATGTAAACATACCCACACATCTCCACCCTCCCGTTAAATTCATGTCTTCCTCTGTCGCCTCTTTCATAAGTTTCTCTTCAAAGTCAGTGTACTTGAGCAAAAAATCTCAAGTACAAATCTCTTATCTACTTTCTCACTTTCTAATCATTATTCAGAACATTGTTATTTGTCTTCTTTTCTCCTTTGTATTGAGACTGCTTTTGTTTAAGACCCAAATCATCTGTCATTCATTCATTTATTTATTTTCAATCTTTTTATTTATCTGTTTCTGTTTTAGGCAGCAAGTTTAACTCATGAATCCAATTTATTTCAATGCTTATGTTATTCGATCTATGAACAGAATTTTTACTGGATTACTTATTTCATTCTTCTTGATTTATTATTATTATTATATTTGGACACAGTGTTATTTTTCTGTGACAAAAGACAGCATATAAAGACAGTTTTGTCTTTCTTGGTGTTCTTCCTACCACTCTGGTCCTGTAGTCTTAGTCTCATTTATGGATTTTTTTCTAATCGCTCCCCAATGTTTTTCAGCTTGAAGTTTTCATTAGGGGACTTTCATTTCATGTAGGATGACATTTGATTTATTAACACAGGTGTGGCAGACAGACTTTTGGTGTACAAGATAAGAGAGGAGGCCTGGATTCAAGCATCTTCTGTGACATTTCTTGTATATTGGACATTCTGTAAGTTAGTCTGCATCTGTGGGTTCAGTTTCCTAATTCATAAGATTGGGTTGGTAATAGCTGTAACTCATAGTTAATTGTCTGAGGGTTAAATAGGACCATAAATGAAGCATCTAGAATGGCAAAACCACAGTAGGGATTCATTAGACATTAACTATTGTTTTAGATGAGAAGAAAAATTTTAAGTTCCTTGTAAACTGTGAAGCACTATATGATTTTAAAATATTCTTATTATAAACGATGATGGTACCATGGAGAAATTTTGGTGAGTGAAATGCATGCGATTCATATGTATCACATTAGCCTCCGTAATCTCCATCGCTTTCTATCTTTCACTTCTTCCTATACCCTTATTTTTCATTCAGTTATCTACACTCTTTTCTTTCTGTACTATCTTCCTTTCCTTTTATCTGTTATACAGGTGAGACTTTATTGATGACAAGTGACAGAAACAGGACTCAACCTAACTTGGAAGAAATGGGAAAACTTTTGGAAATATACTTGGTTACTGCATATAATTTAGGAAAACTTTGAAAATAAATCATAAGAAAGGTAGTGATACAGCTTAGCCACAGGAAAATGGGAGCTTGGAACTTAATTCTACCAGCATTCTCTACTGCTTTTCTCTGCCTCTCTCTTTTGGGGTGGCTTTATTACGTTTTCATGAAGAAGATTTCCTTCATATAGTGGGAAACATGGACAATAACTACTTAGGCCTCCTATCTTACAGCTTCTATTACAAGAGAGATTCTTCTCATTTAATTTCACTAGAAAAAATAGTAAATAATACCAAGTTAAGGGAGGGCTAAGACCTAAAAAATATGGCCGCCTCAGCTACAGCTATATGTATTGGAGTGTGGGGAGTTCTCAGGAGGAAGGGTGCATGCTGGCTGACAATAGCATAGATGACTCCTACAATTATGCATTAATTTTCCTTTTTTTTGTTAGCATTTTTTATTTTTTATTGCAGTAACATTGGTTTATAAAATTCTATAAGTTGCAGGTGTACATCATTATATTTTGATTTCTGTGTAGATTACATCATGTTCACCACCCAGAGACTAACTACAATCCATCCCCACACACATGTGCCTAATCACCCCTTTCGCCCTCCTCCCTCCCCTCTTCCTCTCTGGTAACCACCAATACAGTCTCTGTTTCTACGTGTTTGTTTGTCATTGTTTTTATCTTCTACTTATGAATGAGATCATATGGTATATGACTTTCTCCCTCTGACTTATTTCACTTAGCATAATACCCTCAATGTTTATCGATGTTGTCACAAATGGCCGGATTTCATCATTTCTTACGGCTGAGTAGTATTCCATTGTGTATATATATGACATCTTCTTTATCCATTTGTCCCTTGATGGGCACATTTGCTGCTTCCAAGTCTTGGCTACTGTGAATAATGCTGCGACGAACATAGGGGTGCATGTATCTTTACACATTCATGTTTTCATGTTCTTTGGATAAATACCCAGCAGTGGAATAGCTGGATCATATGGTAGATCTATTCTTAATTTTCTCAGGATACTCCATACTGTTTTCCATAGTGGCTGCACCAGTTTACACTCCCACCAGCAGTGTATGATGGTTCCCTTCTCTCCACATCCTCTCCAACACTTATTGTTCCCTGTCATTCTAGCCATTCTGATGAGAGTGAGGTGATATCTCATTGTAGTTTTGATTTGCATTTGCCTGATAGATAATGATGTTGAACATCTTTTCATGTGCCTGTTGGCCATCTGTACATCTTCATTATAAAAATATCTGTTTAGATCTTCTGCCTATGTTTTAACTGGGTTGTTAGTTTTTTTGTTGTTGAGCTGTATGAGTTCTTTGTATATTTTGGATATAAACCCCTTATCAGATATATGGTTTGCAAATATCTTCTCCCAATTGTTAGGTTGTCTTTTTGTCTTGTGGATGATTTCCTTTGCTGTGCAGAAGATTTTTAGTTTGATGTAGTCCCATATGTTTATTTTTTCTATTGTTTCCCTATGTTTTCTTCTAGAAGTTTCATGGTTCCAGATCTTACCTTCAAATCTTTAATCCATCTTGAGCTAATTTTTGTGTATGGTGTAAGATAGTGGTCTACTTTGACTCTTTTGCATTTGGTTGTCCGGTTTTCCCAACACCATTTGTTGAACAAAATTTCCTTTCTTCATTGTATGTTCTCAGCTCCCTTGTAGAAAATTAGCCATTGAAAGATGTGTGGTTTTATTTATGGCTCTCAATTCAGGTCCATTGGTCTATATGTCTGTTTTTGTGCCAGTACCATGCTGGTTTTGTTACTATGGCTTTGTACTATATTTTGAAATCAGGGAGCGGGATACCTCCAGCTTTGTTCTTTTACCTCAGGATTGCTTTGGTTATTGGGGGCCTTTTGTTGTTCCACATAAATTTTAGGATTCTTTGTTCTCTTTCTGTGAAAAATGTTGTTGGAACTTTGTTAGAGATTGCATGGAATCTGTAGATTGCTTTAGGAAGTATGGGCATTTTAACTATGTTAATTGTTCCAATCCAAGAACACGGAATATCTTTCCATTTCTTTATGTCTTCTTCAATTTCTTTAAAGAATGTTTTATAGTTTTTGGTGTACAGATCTTTCACCTCTTTGGTTAGGTTGATTGCCAGGTATTTGAATCTTTTTGTTGCAACTGTAAATGGGATTGCATTCTTAATTTCTCTTTCTGCTACTTCATCGTTAGTGTATAGAACACAAATTTTGTATGTTGATTTTGAATCTTGCGACTTGACTGTATTCATTTATTGTGCCTAAAAGTTTTTTAGTGGATCCTCTAGGGTTTTCTATATATAAAATCATGTCATCTACAAATAGTGACAGCTTCACTTCTTATTTTCCAATTTGGATCCCTTTTATTTCTTTTTCTTGCCTGATTGCTCTGGCTAGGACTTCCAATACTATGTTAAATGAGAGTGGTGAAAGTGGGCATCCTTGTCTAGTTCCTGTTCTTAGAGGGATAGCTGTCAGTTTTCCTCCATTGAGAATGATGTTAGCTGTGAGTGTGTCACATATGGACTTTATTATGTTGAGGCATTTTCCTTCTATACCCATTTTATTTAGAGTTTTTATCATAAATGGATGCTGTATTTTGTCAAATGCTTTCTATGCATCTATTCAGATGACTGTGTGATTTTTATTCTTCATTTTGTTAATGTAGTGTATCACATTGATTGATTTGCAGATGTTGAACCATCCCTGCCTCCCTCGAATAAATACCACTTGATCATGATGCATGATCTTCTTAATGTATTGTTGTATTCAATTTGCTAGTATTTTGTTGAGGATTTTTGCATCGATGTTCATCAGTGATATTGGCCTGTAATTTTCTTTTTTTTGTTGTTGTCCCTGTCTGATTTTGGTATCAGGATAATGTTTGCTTCTTAGAATGAGTTAGGAAGCTTCCCCTCCTCCTCAATTTTTTGAGAGTTTGAGAAGGTTAGGTATTAAGTCTTCTTTGAATGTTTGGTAGAATTCACCAGGGAAGCCATCTGGTCCTGGGCTTTTATTTTTTGGGAGGTTTTATATTACTGTTTCAACCTCCTTACTGTCTGGTCTATTCAAATTCTCTACTTCTTGATTCAGTTTTGGAAAGTTGTATGATTCTAAGAATTTATCCATTTCTTCCAGATCATCCAATTTGTTGGCATATAGCTTTTCATAGTATTCTCTTACAATCTTTTGTATTTATGAAGTCTCTGTTGTAATTTCTCCTCTTTCATTTCTGATTTATTTGTTTGAGCCTTCTCTCTGTTTTTCTTCGTGACTCTAGCTAAGGGTTTGTCAATTTCATTTATCTTTTTAAAGAAACAGCTCTTGGTTTCATTGATTTTTTTATACTTTTTTAAAGGCTCTATTTCATTTATCTCTGCTCTGATTGTTATTATTTCCTTCCTTCTGCTGACTTTTGGCCTTGTATGTTCTTCTTTTTCAAGTTCCATTACATGCACTGTTGGGTTGTTTATTTGGGATTTTTCTTGTTTGTTAAGGTGGGCCTGAATTACTATAAACTTCCCTCTTAGAACTGCTCTTGCTGTATCCCATAGATTTTGGCATGTCAGATTTTCATTTCATTTGTCTCCAGGTATTCTTTGATTTCTCCTTTGATTTCTTCATTGACCCAACAGATGTTCAGTAGGATTTTGTTTAATCACCACATTTTTGTGGCTTTTCTGGTTTTCTTCCTGTAGTTGATTTCTAGTTCCATACCGTTGTGGTCAGAAAAGATGCTTGGTATTATTTCAGTCTTTTATTGAGACTCGTTTTGTGGCCTAATATGTGGTCAATCCTGGGGAATATTCCATGTGCATTTGAAAAGAATGTGTATTCTGGGGTTTTTGGATGGAATGTTCTATATATATCCGCTAAGTCCATCTGGTCTAATGTGTCACCTAAGGCCAATGTTTCCTTATTGATCTTCTGTTGGGATGATCTATTTGTTGATGTAAGTGGAGTGTTAAAATCCCCTACTATTATTGTGTTACTGTCTATTTCTCCTTTTATGTCTGTTTATAATTGTGTCTACAATTGCTTTATATATTTAGAGGCTTCTATGTTGGGTGCATAGATATTTACAAGTGTTATTTCCTCTTGTTGGATTGTTTCCTATATTAGTATATAGTGCCCTTCTTTGCCTATTGTTACAGTTTTTGTTTTAAAGTCTATTTTGTCTGATATAAGTATTGCTACCCCAGCTTGATTTTCATTGTCATTTGCGTGGAGTATCTTTTCCCATCCCTTCACTTTCAGTTTGTGAGTGTCTTTAGGTCTGAAGCATGTCTCTTGTATTCAGTATACATATGGGTCTTGTTTTTTTATGCAATCAGCCACCATATGCCTTGTGATTATAGAATTTAGTCTATTGACATTTAAAGTAACTATTGATAAGTATGTACTTATTGCCATTTTGTTACTTTTTTCTGACTGTTTTAGTAGTTCTTCTCTGTTCCTTTCTTCTTCTCTTGCTCTCTTCCCTTGTGGTTTGCTACCTTTCTTTAGTATTATGTTAGAGTTTCTTTCTCAATTTTTTGTGTATTTATTACAGGTTCCTGGTTTGTGATTGCCATGAGGTTCATAGATAATAACCTATGTATATAGTAATCTATAATTAAGTTGATGGTCTCTTTAGTGTGACCTCTTTATAAAGTCTTTACTCTTTTACTCCTCCCCTCCCACATTTTATGTTTTTGATATCATATCTAACTTCTTTTTGTCTGCATGTGTATCTATTACCCTCTTATCATTGAAATAGGTAACTTTAGTACTTTTGACCTTCATATTATCTTCATAGGTGGTTGATCTGCTACCTTTACTATTGCCTTTACTAGTCATTTTGTTGCCTTTTGGGGGGATAGTTTTCTTATTCCTATTTGTGGTGTTCTCTTTCCCACTTAAATAAGTTCCTTTAGCATTTTTTGTAAAACTGGTTTCTTGGTGATAAACTCCTTTAACTTTTGCTTGTCTGGAAAACTCTTTATCTCCCCTTCCATTCTAAATGTTAACCTTACTTTGTAGAGTAATCTTGGCTGTAGGTTTTTTCCTTTCAGCACTTTAAATATATCGTGCCACTCTCTTCCAGCCTGTAAAGTTTCTGCTGAGAAGTCAGCTGATAGCCTTATGGGGTCCCTTTGTATATTACTAGTTGCCTTTCTCTTTCAGCTTTTAGGGTTCTCTCTTTATCTTTAATTTTGGACTTTTTAAATTACAATGGGTTTTGATGTGGACTTCTGTGGGTTCATCTTGTTTGGTGCTCTCTGTGCTTCCTGTACCTGGAGGTCTATTTCCTTCCTCAGATTAGGAAAATTTTCATCTATTGTTTCTTCAAATAGATTCTCTGTCCCTTTGTCTCTCTCCTCCTTCTGGGACACCTATAATACGAATGTTAGTGCACTTGATGTTGTCCCAGAGGTCTCTTAGACTTTTTAATTTAATTATTTCTTTGTAATTCTTTTTTCTTTTATCTGTTCAGCTTGGGTCATATCCTTTAGTATTTCATCCAGGTTGCTGATTTGTTCTTCTGTATCATCCACTCTGCTGTTAAGTCCCTCTAGCAAGTTTTTCATTTCCAGTGTTGTGTTCTTCATTTCTGATTGGTTCTTTTTTATATTTTCCAGTTTGTTCTTGATGCTTTCTCTGAGTTCATCCATTATTCTCCCAAGATCAGTGAGCATCCTTATGCCTTTTTGTTTGAACTCTTTGTCAGGTAGATTGTTTATTTCTGTTTCATTTACTTCTTTTCCTGAGGATTGGTCCTGTTCCCTTATTTGGAATATATCCCTTTGTTTCCTCATTTTGCCTCTTAATCTGTGCTAATATGTATGTATTAGGTAGATCAACTACATCTCCCAATCTTGGAGAAGTGGCCTTATGTAAGAGATGCCTTATGAGGCCCAGCAGTATGCTTCCCTCTTGTTACCAGTTCCTAGTGTTCCAGGAGTGTCCTCTCTGTAGGCTGTGCATGTTTTTCTGTTGTGACAGGGTTGCACTTGCTGCAGTTGCATGGGGAATCTAGGCTGTCCCTCTGGCTGGCAGTTTGTAATGCTCAGCTGCATGAGGCTGCTATGGTCCCTTCAGTCACTTTATCAGGTGTGGGGAGCCCCAGCACAGTTGGCTGCAAGGACTAATAGCATATTCCTGGGGCAGTTTTTCTGTTAAGTGAATAGACCCCCAGTGTGGCTGGTTGTTAGGCTCAGGGGCTTACAATTGATGTAGGCCTCTGGCCTGCAAAGTTGTTGCTAGTTCTTTCAGTAGTGCAGCTGGGTGGGGCTGGCTGAAAGCATTGCACAACAGTATTGTTTCAGGTATTGGAAAGTGGGGCTGATCCCTATGTTACTGTTTGAGAAACACAAGTCTGTTGCAGCTGACAAGCCCCACTGCCCACAGGCCCACACACTCCATCAATGCAGTCCTGCCCTGTGCACACATCTCAACACACTGAAGAGGACCCATTCACTCTGCTGCAAAGGCCCCACATACTTTGTCTTTGCAGGCCCACAAGTTGCCTGAGGGCTTGCTGTTGGATGGGGCCAGTTCCTGGGTGGTAGGCTGCCTGTCCTGGATGAGCTGGATTATGTCAGAGCTCTAGTGGGTGGGGCAGATCCCTGGGCTAATAAGCCGGGTGAAGGACTCCAATGATGTCTGGCAGCATCTGTATGCCTGTACTAAGTCACAATAATGGCTGCTGCCGATGTCTCAGTCCTTAGGGAGGTGGTCCTACCTGCCTTCTGCCTTGCTGAGACCCAGGGCTTATAAAGTGAGTCTCTTTTCACTAAAGGACTGTGCACCTTTCTTTCTACTGATTTTAGATTGTTTTCCAAAGTGCATGATTTTGTGTGTAGGCCCTTTAAGAGCAGGCTTTTCTTTCTCTTATGTTCAATAGCTCTTCTGGGGGTATTCCCTATTGCTGTTAATAGGGTACAAAACCAGATGACATTTGTCTCAGTTGTACTGCGTTCAAAAGCTGCTGATTGCAGCCAAGATCTTCTGATCAGATCCCCCACTCCTCCAGAGAATGCTTCATACTTTAAGATTGCTCCTGGTTATGAAGCACCACAGCTAGAATGTGGTTTTTACTCTCCAAAAAGGAATTTCTGCTTCTTCCACCTCAGTCAGCACTGTTACTTGTGGGCATTCTTTTTATCCAGTTTTTGATTCTCTCTCAGGGGTAATTGTTCCAAGGGTAGTTGTAAATTTGTTGTGTCCATTGGAGGAGGTGACTCTGTGCCTCCTGTGCCACCATCTTCCCAGAAATCCTCTGTAGCATTTTATTCTTGATAACACGTACAGATTTATATTGCATCACACTGAAAGGAGTTTTAACATATATATAATGTAAAGAGATTCTTTGATTCAGGTTATATGTCAAATGCTTAATTACATTTAAACAAATACACAAATATTAACAATAATTCCAGGAGATCTCATCAAGATGGTGGCATAGGCAGACTCTAAACTCAGTTCCTCCCACAAACACAACCAGGTTACAACCATTCTTGGAAAAATTACCCCACAGAGACAACTGAAAAATGGATAAAAAGAACGCCCATAACAAGGGACAGTCCTGACTGAGGCAGAACCCATCTGGAGAAGAAAAAAGCCATCTTCGTGAGCAGTGGAGCTTCACAGCTGGCCAGGGGGGAGCCACCCTAAGGTCTACAGCCCTCCCTGGAGAAGTAGGGACCTTAGTAGTGACACATTACTGTTATAAGCATCCTTCAGACTCAGCACAACTGAGACGAGTGTCCTACCCTCTGGCTTTGCTGGCTATTAACTGCAACAGGGAATACCCCCAGTGAAGCTATTAGAGGAAAGCTGAAAAAACCTGTCTCTTAAAGGACCGATGCACAAATTCACCCATCTCAGAGAACAACCTAAAATCACCAAAAAGACAGCTGCACATCTCTTTGGTGAAAACAGACTCACCTGGTAGGCTCTGGGTGCATTTCGGTGAGAGGGGAGACTTCTCCAGAGACTGAGACATGGGTGGCAGCCATTGTTGTGACCTAATACAGGCATGCTGACACAGACACTGGCAGGTGCCAGTGAAGTTCTTACCCTGGCTTGTTAGCCTTGGGATCTGCCACACCTACTAGAGCTCAGATTTAATCCAGTTCAGCCAGGGCAGGCAGCCTGCCCTTGGGACTGGACCCACCCAACAGCAATCCCTCAGGATACCTGTTGGCTTGCATAGACTGGGTGCCTTGATCCTCTACAGGCAGACAAGTGTGTCCAACTTTGTGGGGCAGGGTTGTGTGAGGACCAAGTGAGCTGTGGGGAGTGTTGGAGGAGAGGTGGGGGCCTCTGTGTTGGGGCAACTGAGTACACTCCAGGGGGTAAGGAAGGGCCAGGACTGTGTTAATGGTGTGTGTGGACCTGTGGGGGGTGGAGCTTATCAGCCACAGAAGACCCATGCTTCACAAATAGCCACAAAAAGGATCAGTCCCACCTTCCAAAGCCTGAAACAATTGAGTGTTCCTGTGCCTAGGGCCAGCCCCACTCACCTGCACTCCTAGGAGAACTGACAACAGCCTTGTGGGCCTGAAGCCTATCACAACTGTAAGCCCCTGAGCCCAGCAACCAGCTACACTGGGTACCAACCCAATTAAGAGGAAAACTGCAATAGGAGTGTGCTGATAGTCTTTGTAGCCAATGGTGCTGAGGTTCCCCAAACTGGGTTTGCAAACAGCTGGCCAGGGAAGGAAAGACTAGACTCCCTGGGTACCTGCAGTAAGAGCACCCTGCCACAGCAGAAAGAGACAAGTAACCCACAAAGGGGTCACTCCTGGATCATTTGGACTAGTGACGAGAGGGAAGCACACTGCTGGGCCTCATAAGGCATCTCTTACATAAGGTCACTTCTCCAAGATCAGGAGACATAGCTGACTCACCTAATACATAGAAATAAGCACAGAGACAGAGGCATAATGAGGAGACAAAAGAATACTTTCCAAGCAAGGGAACAGGACAAAATCCCCCCAAAAGGAATAAATGAAACAGAAATAAATGACTTACTCAACAAAGATTTCAAACAAAATAGTATAAGGATGCTCACAGATATGGGGAGAAGACTGGATGAACACAGTGAGCTCCTCAGCAAAGAACTGGAAAATATAAAAAACAACCAAGCAGAAATGAAAAATACGGTACTGGAAATGAAAAATTCACTAGAGTGACTCAATACCAGAGTAGAGGATGCAGAAGGATGGATCAGCGAGCTAGATGAAAGACTAGAGGAAATCACCTAAGCTGAACAGAAAAAAGAAAAAAGAGTTAGACAGAATGAGAACAGTCTGAGGGAACTCCGGGACAATATCAAGCATGCCAACATTCAGATTATAGGTTTCCCAGAAGGAGAAGAGAGAGACAAAGGGGCAGAAAATTTATTTGAAAAAATAATAGATGAAAATTTTCCTAACCTAAGGAAGGAAACAGATATCCAAGTACAGGAAGCACAGAGAGCTCCAAACAAGACAAGCCCAAAGAGGCCCACACCAAGACATAATATAATTAAAATGTCCAAAATTAGAGATAAAGAAAGAATCCTAAAAGCAGCAAGAGAAAGGCCACAAGTGACATACAAAGGGAAGCCCATCAGGCTATCAGCGGACTTCTTGGCTGAGACCCTACAAGTGAGAAGAGAATGGCATGACATATTTAAAGTGCTAAAAGGAAAAAACCTACAGCCAAGAATACTCTATCCATCCAGGTTGTCATTCAGAATGGAAGGAGAGATAAAGAGCTTCCCAGACAAGCAAAAATTAAAGGAGTTTATCACCAGGAAACCAGTTCTACAAGAAATGCTGAAGGGACTTATTTAAGTGGGAAAGTGATGACCACAAATAGAGATATTTAAAAAATTACCAAAAAAACAAAAATCAAACCAGGCAATAAAATCACTTGTAAAGGTAAAAATGTAGTAAAGGTAGCAGATCAAGTACGTGTGAAGATAATATGAAGGTTAAAAGACAAATGTACTAAAATAATTTATTTCAATGATAAGAGGGTAATGGATGAACACACACTAAACAAAAGACTATATATGATTTCAAAAACATAAAATGTGGGAGGTGGGGAGTGAAAAAGTAGAGCTTTTAGAAAGAGGTCAAGCTAAAGAGTCTATTAACTTGATATAGACTGTTATATACATAGAATATTAAATAGGATCACCACGGTAATCACAAATCAGAAACCAATAATAAGTAAGAAAAATGTATGACAAAAGAAATCAAACATATTACTAAAGATAGCCATCAAAGCACAAGGGAAGAGAGCAAGAGAAAAAGAAAGGAACAGAAAAGAACTACTAAAACACCCTCCCAAAAATTTAACAAAATGGCAATAAACACATATTTATCAATAGCTACTTTAAATGTCAATGGACTAAATGCTCCCATCAAATGCCATAGGGTGGCCAACTGGATAAAAAAACAAGACCCATGTATATGCTTCATTCAGGAGACACACTTCAGACCTAAAGACACTCACAAACTGAAAGTGAAAGGATGGAAAAAGATATTCCATGCAAATGGCAAAGAAAAGAAAGCAGGGGTAGCAATACTTATATCAGACAAAATAGACTTTAAAACAAAAACTATAACAAGAGACAAAAGTGGACACTACATAATGATAAAGGGAACAATCCAACAAGAAAACATAACACTTGTAAATATCTATGCATCCAAAACAGGAGCACTGAAATATATAACGCAATTAATAATAGACATTAAAGGAGAAATAGACAGTAACACAACAACAGTAGGGGACTTTAACACTCCACTTACACCAATCAATAGATCATCCAAACAGAAGATCAATTAAGGAAACATTGGCCTTAAAGGATACATTAGACCAGATGGACTTAGCAGATTTATATGAAACATTCCATCCAAAAACCCCAGAATACACATTCTTTGCAAATGCCCATGGAACATTCTCCAGGATTGATCACATATTAGGCCACAAAACAAGTCTCAATAAACTTAAGATGATCGAAATAATATCATGCATCTTTTCTGACCACAAAGGTATGAAACTAGAAATCAACTACAGGAAGAAAACCAGAAAAGCCACAAAAATGTGGTGATTAAACAAAATCCTACTGAACATCTGTTGGGTCAATGAAGAAATCAAAGGAGAAATCAAAAAATACCTGGAGACAAATGAAAATGAAAATGCTACATGCCAAAATCTGTGGATACAGCAAAAGCAATTCTAAGAGGGAAGTTTATAGCAATTCAGGCCTACCTCAACAAAGAAGAAAAATCCCAAATAGACAATCTAAAAGTGCATCTAAAGGTATTGGAAAAAGAACAACAAAAAAAGCCCAAAATCAGCCGAAGGAAGGAAATAATAAAAATCAGAGCAGAAATAAATGAAATAGAGTCTAAAAAAACAATAGAAAAAATTAATGAAACCAAGAGCTGCTTCTTTGAAAAGATAAACAAAATTGACAAACCCTTAGCTAGACTCACCAAGAAAAAAAGGGAGAACGCTCAAATAAATAAAATCAGAAACGAAAGAGGAGAGATTACAATGGACACCTCAGAAATACAAAGGATAATAAGAGAATTCTATGAAAAGCTATACGCCAACAAATTGGATAATCTAGAAGAAATGGAAAAATTCTTAGAAACATACAGCCTTCCAAAACTGGACCAAGAAGAAGTAGAGAATTTGAATAGACCAATCACCAGTAAGGAGATTGAAACAGCAATCAAAAACCTCCCAAAAAATAAAAGTCCAGGACTAGATGGCTTCCCTGGTGAATTCTACCAAACATTCAAAGAGAATTTAACACCTATCCTTCTCAAACTGTTCCAAAAAATTGAAGAGGAGGGGAGGCTTCCTAACTCCTTCTAGGAAGCCAACATTATCCTGATACCAAAACCAGACAAGGGCAACAAAAAAAAAAAAGAAAATTACAGGCCAATACCACTGATGAACATCGATGCAAAAATCCTCGACAAAATACTAGCAAATCGAATACACCAATATGTTAAAAAGATCATACTGCATGATCAAGTGGGTTTCATTCCAGGGATGCAGGGATGGTTCAACATCCACAAGTCTATCAATGTGATACACCACATTAACAAAACAAAAAATAAAAATCACATGATTATCTCAATAGATGCAGAGAAAGCATTTGACAAGATACAGCATCCATTTATGATAAAAACTCTAAATAAAATGGGCATAGAAGGAAAATACCTCAACATAATAAGGGCCATATATGACAAACCCACAGCAAATATCATTCTCAATGGAGAAAAACTGAAACCTATCCCCCTAAGAATAGGAACCAGACAAGAATGCCCACTGTCACCACTCTTATTTAACATAGTATTGGAAGTCACTTCACTCTGGTCAGAATGGCTATAATTAACAAGACAGGAAACAGGAAATGTTGAAGAGGATGTGAAGAGAAGGGAACACTTGTACACTGCTGGTGGGAGTGCAAACTGTGCAGCCACTACGGAAAGCAGTGTGGAGTATCCTCAGAAAATTAAGAATAGATCTACCATATCATCCAGCCATTCCACTGCTAGGAATTTATCCAAAGAACTTTAAAACTTAAAGGCATAAAGATACATGCACCCCTATGTTCATCACAGCATTATTCACAATAGCCAAGGCTTGGAAGCAACCTAGCTGCCCAAGAGACAAATGGATAAAGAAGATGTGGTATTTATGCATAACTGAATACTGCTCAGCCATAAGAAATGATGAAATCCAGCCCTTTGTGACAACATGGATGGTCCTTGAGGGCATTATGCTGAGTGAAATTAGTCAGAGGGAGAAAGTCAAATACCATCTGATCTCACTCATAAGTAGAAGACAAAAACAATGACAAACACATAGCAACAGAGTTGGATTGATGGTTACCAGATGGGAAGGGGAGAGGGAGGAGCGGAAAAGGGGTAATCAGGCACCCATGTGTGGTGATGGATTATAATCAATTTTGGATGGTGAAAATGATATAATCTACACAGAATCAAATTATATTATGATGTACATCTGAAAGTTATATAATGTTATAATCCAATGTTACTGCTATAAAAATTAAAATTTAAAAATTTAAAAATTTAAAAAAAAGAAAAAGACTAGATAAAACAGCCAAGATACCTTCCCTCACTAAACTTATAATTTAGAGGGTTTGACAGAGGAAAAGAAACAATTAAATAAGTGGCTCTCTAAACAAACAAAGAATAATTCCAAATGAATGCTAAGGTTGTATTATTGACCTTGATTAAATCAGATGATCACCTATGTGTTTATGTGAACAATGATCACATACAAGTCGAGGGCTTCCAGAAACGACCTACAGGTAGACATTCAGCTATTTGCCCTTCCAATGCTAGAGACTAAAGCCTCTGTGAAAGTGCAGATTGTGGCTGATAAGGTAGCCTAGAGCCACAGGCATGTCTCCTATCTTTGCGTACTTGTTTGATTATAGTCACAGGATAAATTGCTAACAGTAGAATTACCTCATTAAAGTGTTTAAAATTTATAATAGATACCAGTACATTGCCATCCACTAATGTTACCAAGTTACATGCTCACCTAATAGTATATAACATGCAAGTTTCCCTAAACCCTTTCCAACACTGGATATTATCGAACTTTTTTAAAGTTATCGAACCTCAGAGGCAGAAAATGGTATCTCAATCTTTTTTGCATTTCATTAATTGCAGATGAAGTTAATAATCTTTTGGTTTAATTTGTTTGTCTTTATTTTCTTAGAAACTGTTCATATCTTTAGATCATTTTGGGAGAATATGTTTTCTCTTTTTTATTGATTTGTAAAAGTACTTTGCATATTTAGGAATTATCCATATATTATTCATATATGTGGCAAATATTTTGTCCAGTTTGTTGTGTTTTGCCTTTATTTATTTATTTAGTGCAGGTATAAAAGCTTTTACATTTTAACATACTAAAATTTGTTCATATATCCTTTATGATTTCTTTATGTTGTGCTGTGCTTAGAAAGGATTTCTGCACTCCATGGTGATTAATTATTCACCAATATTATAAAACAATACAGAAATTTATTTTATATAAGAAGTGACATAGGAATCCAGCTTTACTATTTTATAAGTGGTTATTTATTTCTACACATCTAATCAAAATATACACCAGTTTTGTACATCAAATTCCCACTTATATATTTACATTACTAATGGACTGTTCCTTCTCTAGATTCAAAAATTATGTTACTATTGTAGTGTCTTAATATGTTAAAATATTTGATAGGATATATACTCTTTCATTACTTTTAATTTCCACATTTTTGCTCTGCTACACAGGTGTATCAGAAAAATTTAAGGTCATCTTTCAAAAAAATATTTTAAAATAGAAATACATTGAATCCATAAATTAATTTAGGGAGAAATGATACTTTTATAATATACAATTCTGACTGTGTGTGAATATTGTCCATTTGCATTTTCAGATCCAATCTCCACCCTCTCCACCTTGTTCTGTTCCCTGAGAGGCTGACCTTTATCAGGAACATCAGTGGATTTCCTTGCTGTCTGGCTTCATTAGGATTGACCATGGGAAACACCTTCAGGAAATGAGAAGGGGGCTGCATTTTTTCACTGAGGGGTACAAATCCTATCCAAGTCTCTTGCTTACAGCTATAAATCCTCTCTCCATATTTAGTAGTGATGGCAGCTCTTGCTCTTCAGGTCTTAGCATGTGTGGATAATGCCTCTCAAGCTGTTGCTAGCTCCAGGATGCTCATTATCTTTTTGGTTTCCTTAACCCTGCCCACACCTTTGTAAATAATCTTCTCATTAAACTCTTTTCAATCACTCCTTTAAATATGCCGCAGGAACTCTGACTGACACAAGTACATTTGAGATTTGTATGGAGTACAGGAACTCTTCATACAGTTCATTCTGTATCGCAGACTGATTATAAAATCTAAATGAAAATCGAGTACAAGTTGTTTTAAGACAAGACCATACCATATTAGAACATTGGTATGCACACATGAAGCTGAGTATCAGAAGTCACTACTGAGCTATGAAGGCTTTGAGTTTGAAAATAGTATCACAGAATACACATTTTCCTTGACTCATGATGGGGTTATGCCATGATAAACTCATCACAAGTTGAAAATATCATAAGTTAAAAAAGCGTATAATGTACTTAACCTACTGAGTATCATAGCTTAGCCTAGCCTACCTTAAATGTGCTCAGAACACTTACATTAGCCTACAGTTGGGCAAAATCATCTAATGTAAAGCCTGCCCAGCATTCATGAGAGACTATTGTACCCCATATTGCCAGCCCAGGAAAAGATCAAAATTTCATATTTGAAGTACGGTTTCTACTGAATGCATATTGCTTTTGCATCATCATAAAGTTGAGAAATTGTAAGTCAAATCATTGTGAGTCAGGGACCGTCTGCACTTTAAATTTGCTCGGCAAATGTAGACGAGATGGATACAGGTTGTTAGATTTTGGCAATGAGTTAAACTTCTGAGTCCTATAAGAATACGTGATGGTTTGCATTGTGGAGGCAACACAGAGTAAAGAATAATTTTTAGATTTCCGGCTTGTGCAGGTACAAGGAACATTACGCACTATGCTGATATGGGGAAGACAAGGAAGAAACAGATTTGCAAAGAGGGAATTAAGAGCTAATTTTAGGATTTGATAAATTTGGAATGTGTGTTTGTTGTGAAAAATGAAATATCAAGTAAGTAACTGAGTACTGGAATTTTGAGTTCAAAGGAGAGTTATTCATTTAGAGATGTAAGTTTGAGGGGGGTTATCAAAATTAAAATAACATTTGTGTCCATGGAAGTAAATGAGGTAACCAGGCAACATGGAGAAAATGATGCAAGAAGATGCTGTATTAGCAAGTACTGAGGAACCTAAATTTTAAAATTTGGTTTGAAGAGGAAGAGTCAGCAAAGGAGACTGACAAGGAGGTGCCTGCGAGGCAGGAAGAAAAGCAGGAGAGATCAGTGACATGAAAACAAAAAGGGAAAATGTTTCAAGAACAGAAGAGAGATCAGCTATGTCAAATGCTGCTGAAAGGTAACATGAGTGCATAGATGTACCCACTGATTTGACAACATGGCAGTCATTGGTGAACTTGAAAGGAAGCCATTTTTATGGAAAAGAGGCAAAGTTTTGCCTAAAAATGGTTCAAAACAGAATGGGAAATCAAGATGTGGAGATGGCAAGTGGCAACAACTATGTAGAGACTTTTGTTAAAGAAAGAGGTACCAGAGAAATAGGATAGTGTCAATACATATATGTGGATAGAAGGGAGAATTTTGTTGTTTTTGTTGTTGTGTTGTCTTTTGATAGTAGAAGTAGAGCAGTTTTTTATGCTTATGGGAATGATCTCAGAGAGATGGAGACACTGACGGTGCAGGAAAGAGAGGGGAAACTGACAGACTGGAGTCCCAGAGGAGAGACAGAGTGAAAGAAAAAACACAAACAGAGGGATTGGGGTTCGTAACCAGACAGAAGAGAAAGAAGATACATAGGGGTTTTAATTTTGGTGGTAAAAGATAATGGAATTTTTCCACTCTTTTTTTTCCAATGAATTATAAAGCAAGGCTAATAGCAGAAAGTGAGGATAAAGGAGAAGATTTGATCTAGTAACTCCAAAATGAGAAAAGGAGTTTGTTAGAAAAATGTAGTAGGATTACCAGGCATTTTAACCAGAAGGCCAGTTTGAGGTTACTAATGCAAAATGAAAATGGCTAAGATTTGTAGTTTTCTCAGAATGGCCAATTGCCTGGGTAGAGGCACAGAGAGAAGAGAGAGTAGGACATTCTAGCGTTAGCATTCTCTAGGCATGTTTTCTTTCATGTATTTATCAGTGGTAAATATTTGCACAAAAATTTATTTTGTTTTTAAGAATATATCCTCTTTCAGATATCTTTTACGTTTCTTCCTCCCATTGTCTTCCCTCTCTCCCTCTCTTCCTTCCTTTTCTTTTTAATTTCTTTTGTCTTTTCATTTTTTCCTTCCTTCCTCCCTTCCTTCCTTTCTCCCTCCCTCCCTCTCTCTCTCTCTTTCTTTTTTCTTTCTTTCTTTCTCTTTCTTTCTTTTTCTTTTTCTTTCTTTTCTTTCTTTTCTTTCTTTCCTTCTTCCTTCCTTCCTTCCTTTCTTTCTTTCTTCTTTCTTTCTTTCTTTCTCTCTTTCTTTCTTTCTTTCTTTCTTTCTTTCTTTCTTTCTTTCTTTCTTTCTTTCTTTCTTTCTTTCTTTCTTTCTGTTTCTTTTCTTCCTTCCTTCCTTCCTTCCTCTCTTTCTTTCTTTCTTTCTTTCTTTCTTTCTTTCTTTCTTTCTTTCTTCTCTCTCTCTTTTGTTCCTTTGTTCTTTCTTTCATTCTCTCTCTTTGTAATATTTTTATAGGTATTTGGCTAGTAATTTATTTTTCATTTTACTTGTATTTGATGTGGGCAGCTCCACCTGGACCTTCTTTTTGTCCAACTATAGCATAGGTAATTTCTCCTTGACTCTCTATCCACCTGTTGTGAGAAGTATTTTTTTCCTCTCAAAGCTTTAATGTAAGATTTGATAATGTCTGAGTTGTGATCTATGTGCTTTTCTGTTTCTAGAGGTGGAAGACAAGGGAACTGGTGTTACAGGCATTTGTGATTGGTATATTTTCTCTCTGTTCTATTTACTGTAATTTATTAAAATTCCTGTACCTGTTATCATTCTAACACATCAGGGAGTAACCCTGTGTGTGTGTGTGTGTGTGTGTGTGAGAGAGAGAGAGAGAGAGAGGGAGAGAGAGAGAAAGAGAGAGATGGTGACAGAGACAGAGAAACAGAGAGAGAGAGACAGAGAAACAGAGATGGAGAGAGAGACTGAGATAGAGAGAAGACATAAGTCTTTGGGTTTTCTCCCAATACAGGCTAAACTACAATGATCAGGGTTTGTCTATTTCTCCTGAACATTCTTCCCACTTCACTCATAGTAAAAGGAGGAGACAGATAGATGAGAAGTTTGGTCCACAGTGGGGAAGGAGGTTTAAGTTTAACTCTCTGAATGTTTTCAAATTGACTTCCATGATACTTGTCATCTTTTTTTTCTTTGGGCTGTCTGTGTTGAATCCTGTTTTTCATAGTCGGATATGAATAGCTTTGGAAAATCACAATCAATCTCATTTCTTTCTCTATTCTCTCTCCCAGTCAAGGTGACAACATGGCATATTCCAACATATATACTCTGCCCCTGGACTGAGAAGGCAATGCTATTTTAAAGGTTTATTTAACAATTTTTTCTTGCATTCCCACTATCATCTCTGTTTGCTTCCTTCTATATAGAGTGGCATGATTGATTGACATTATTTTGGAATTTTCCTACTTTTCCTCTTCCAGGTATTGGGAGATGATAGCTTTGGAGGGAAAATATGCAGGGAATGAGATTTGAAAGCTGCTTTCTTTCAATTTACTATTACCCTGTCTCTGGCTAATGTGACACTTCAAAATTGTAGGAGTGCCTATTACAATTTGAGAAAACAAATTTTATTGGTTTTTTTTCCAGCTTTATTGAGATATAATTGACATATGATATTGTGTAAATTTAAGGTGTACAATGTGATGATTTGATACATGTATATATGGCAAAATGTTTTCACCACAATAAAGTTAACACACCCTTTAATTAACTGTTGTTGCTGTTTTTATGGTGAGAACATTAAAACTATTCTCATAGCAACTTTCAAGTATATAATATGGTATTTTTAACTATAATCACCAGGTGTACATTACCTGCCCAGACTTATTCATCTTATAACTGGAAGTTTGTACATTTTGACCAACATCTCCTCATTTTCCCCACCCCTTAGCCCCTGGCAACCACCATTCCACTCTCTGTTTCCATGAGTTCAATGCTTTTAGATTCCACGTATAAGTGAAATCATATAGTATTTGTCTTTCTCTGTGACTTATTTCACTTTGCAAAATGCCCTCAATGTCCATCCATGTTGTCACAAATGGCAAAATTTCCTTCCTTTTCATGACTGAAGAATATTCCGTTGTGCGTGAGTGTATATATATATATATATATATATATATATATATACACCACATTTTCTTTATCCATTCATCTGATATAAGTTGTTGCATGCCTTTGCTATTGTGGATAATGCTGCAATGAAAATGAGAGTGCAGATATCTCTTCAAGAGAGTGGTTTCGTCTCCTTTGGATATATACCCAGAAGTAGGATTACTGGATCATATGGTAGTACTATGTTTAATTTTTTAGGAACCTCCATAAGGTTTTCCATAGTGGCTATACCAATTTACATTTATACCAAAAGTACATCAGGTTTCCTTTTTCCCACATCCTCACAGCATTTGTTATCTCTTGTTTTTTGGATAATAGCTATTTTAACAGATGTAAGGTGATATCTCATTGTCATTTTGACTTACATTTACCTGATGATTAGTGATGTTGATCACCTTTTCATATTCTTTTTTTTTTTTTTTTTTAAAGATTTTATTTTTTCCTTTTTCTCCCCAACGCCCCCCGGTACATAGTTGTGTATTCTTCGTTGTGGATTCTTCTAGTTGTGGCATGTGGGACGCTGCCTCAGCGTGGTTTGATGAGCAGTGCCATGTCCGCGCCCAGGATTCGAACCAACGAAACACTGGGCCGCCTGCAGCGGAGCGCGCGAACTTAACCACTCGGCCACGGGGCCAGCCCCACCTTTTCATATTCTTATGGCCATTTGTATATCTTCTTTGGAAAAATCTCTATTCAAGTCCTCTGCCCCTTTTTAAATTGGATTATTTGTTACTTTGCTATTGAGTTGTATGTGCTCCTTACATATTTTGGATGTTAACTCCTTATTGGACATATGGTTTGCAAACATATTCTTTCATTCTGTAGGTTGCCTTTTTATTTTGTTGATTGCTACTTTTGCAACGCAGAAGCTTTTTAGTTTGATGTAATCCCACTTGTTTATTTTTGTTTTTGTTGTCATCTCCAAGATAGCGTTACCAAGACCAGTGTCAAGGAACTTCTTCCCTATGTTTTCTTCTAGGAGTATTATGATTTCAAGTCTTAAGTTAAAGTCCTTAATCTATTTAATTTTAACTTAATCTGGTTAATTTTTGTGAGTGGTAGAAGATAAGCATCCAATTTCGCTCTTTTGAATGTAGATATCCAGTTTTCCTAACGTATTTATTAAAGAGATTATTTTACGTCTAGTCTTTCAAATCTGTTCCATTGGTCTATGTGTCTGTTTTCATGCTAGTACCATACTCTTTTGATTACTATACCTTTGTAATATATTTTGGAATCAAGAAGCATGATGCTTTCAGCTTTGTTTTTCTTTTTCAGGATTGCTTTAGCTATCTGGGCTCTTAGGTGGTACATAGGAATTTTAGGATTTTTTTCCTATTTCTATGAAAAATTCCATTGTTATTTTGATAGAGATTGCATTAAATCTGTAGATGGCTTTGGTTAGTATGGACATGTTACCAATATTAATTCTTCTGATCCATTAACATGAGGTATCTTTCCATTTATTTGTGTTTTCTTCAATTTATTTCATCAATGTCTTATGGTTCTCAGACAATAGATTTTTTACTTCCTTGGTTAAACTTATTCCTAAGCATTTTGTTTTTGATACTATTGTAAATGGGATTGTTTTCCTTATTTATTTTTCAGATGGTTCCTTTTTAATGTATAAACTAAATTGCTTTTTATATGTTGATTTTGTATCCTGAAACTTTTCTTAATTTGTTTATTAGTTCTAATGTTTTTTGGTGGAGTCTTTAGGTTTTTCTATGTACGATATCATGGCATCAGCAAACAGAAAATTTAATTCCTCCTTTCTGATTTGAAAGCCTTTTCTTTTCTTGCCTAATTGTTATGGTTGGGATATTCAATACTATGTTGAATTGGAGTGGTGAGCATGGGTACACTTTTTGTTCCTGATCTTATAGGAAAGGGTTTGAACCTTTACTGTTGAGTATGATGTTAGCTGTGGGCTTGTCATACATGGCCTTTGTTATGTTGAGGTACATTCCTTCTATACCCAATTTGTTGTTAGTTTTTGTCATGAAAGGATGTTGAATTTTGTCAAATGCCTTTTATGCATCTACTGAGATGATGATATAACTTTTGTTTTTGATTCTTTTAATGTAGTGTATCACATTTATTGATTCGAATATGTTGAACTGTCCTTGCTTCCCAGGGATCAATCCCACTTGGCTATGATATAGGATCCCTTTAATGTGTCATTGAAATTTCTTTAGTAGTATTTTGTTGAGAGTTTTTATGTCTATATTCTTCGGGGATATTGGCCTGTAGTTTTCTTTTCTTATAGTGTCCTTATCTGACTCTGGTATCAGTGTAGTTTTGACCCTGTAAAATGAGTTTGGGAGTGTCTCCTCCTCTTCAATTTTTTTGAAGACTTTGAGAGAATTGGCATAGGTCGTCTTTAAATATTTGATAGAATTCACCCGTGAAGCTATCTGGTCCTGGAATTTTCTTTTTTGGGTGGTTTTTGATTACTGATTCAATCTCCATACTGTTATTGGTCTGTTCATATTTTCCATTTCTTCATGATTCAGACATGGTAGGTTGCATGTTTCTAGGAATTTATCCATTTTTCCTAGGCTGTCCAACTTATTGGCATATAATTGTTGATAGTACTCTCATATGATCCTTTGTGTATCTGTGGTATCAATTGAAATATCCTTTCTTTTACTTCTAATTTTATTTATTTGATCATCTCTCTTCTTTTCTTGGTAAGTCTAGCTAAAGATTTCTCACTATTATTTATCTTTTCAAAAACCAACTCAAGTTTTGTTGATTTTTTTCTATTGTTTTTCTGTTCTTTATTTCACTTGTTTGTGCTCTGATCTTCATAATCTCCTTCCTTCTGCTACTTTGAACTTAGTTTTGTTCTTGTTTTTCTAGCTCCTTAAGGTATAAAGCTAGGCTGTTTATTTGAGGTATCTCTTTTTTCTTACTATAGACATTTATTGCTATAAACCTCTTTCTTAGCATTGCTTTTGCTGCATCCCATAAGTTTTGGTATGTTGTGTTTTCATTTTTGTTTGTTTCAAGGTATTTTTTTATTTTCCTTTTGATTTCATTTTTGACCCATTTGTTGTTTGGCAGTGTGTTGTTTAATTTTCATGCATTTGTGAATTTTCCAGTTTTCCTTCTGTTATTAGTTTCTATTTTTATACCATTATGGTTGGAAAAGATACTTTGTATATTTAATCTTTTTAAGTTTGCTGAGACTTGTTTTGTGAGCTATCATGTGATATGTCCTAGAGAATGTTCCCTGTGTGCTTGTAAAGAATGTGTATTCTGCTGCAGTTGGATGGAATACTTTGTTTTGCCTGTTAGGTCCATTTGTATAAAGTGTAGGTCAAAGTCCAATGTTTCCTTATTGATTTTCTGTCTGGATGATCTAGCCATTGTCAAAAGTTGTATATTGAAATCCTCTGATATTTTATATTGTTGTCTGTTACTCCTTTCAGAAGTGTTAGTATTTGTTTAACATACATAGATGTTCTGATGTTGGGTGCCTACATATTTACAATTGTTATATGCTCTTGATAAATTGACTTTTTAATCATTATATAATGATCTTTTTTTGTCTCTTTTACAGTTTCCGACTGAAAGTTTATTTTGTTTGATGTAATTCTCTTTTAATTTCCATTTGCATGGAATATGCTTTTCCATCCCTTCACTTTGAGACTATGTGTGTCCTGAAAGCTGAAGTGAGTCTCTGTAGGCAGTATATAGTTGGGATTTGTTTTTAACTCATTCAGCCACTCTGTGCCTTTTAATTGGAGAATTTAATCCATTACATTTAGTTATTAATAGGTAAAGTCTTATCATTGCCATCTTGTTAATTATTTTCTTGCTGTTTTGTAGTTCTTTTGTTCCTTTCTCCCTCTCTTGCTGTCTTCCTTTGTGAGTTGTTGATTTTATGTCACAGTATACTTTGATTCCCTTGCCTTTATTTTGTGTGTACTATTATAGATTTTTGTTCTGTGTTACTCTGAGACTTACTTGAAATATATTACATACATAACAGTATTTTATATGGTGTATCACTCATCAGCTCAGATCACTGAAGTCCACATTATCAACATTTGTGTTGTCTTTGGTAAGCACTGTGGGAGGGTCTACAGAAACTGCAGGGGCTACTTAGATCCTCAGTGGCACCTCCAGGTTGAGCAGTATGGACCAGGGCTGGCAGTTGTGGTGGCTGGAGCCAGTAGTGTGCACACACTCAGCTATGGGTTCCACCTGTAGGTGCCTTGGTTGTGGTGGGGGCCAGTTCTAAACACACATGTAATGGTGGGGGCCAGGACAAGTATTGCTTTAGCGATTTGGGGTCTTTTGTTGCCCCATATGAATTTTAGGATTCTTTGCTCTATTTCTGTAAAGAATGTCATTGGGATTCTGATTGGGATAGTGTTGAATCTGTAGATTTCTTTAGGTAGTATGGACATTTTAACTATGCTTATTCTTCCAACCCATGTGCATGGAATGTCTTCCCATCTCTTTATGATGATGATCAATTTCTTTCATGAAAGTCTTGCAGTTTTCATTTTATAGGTCTTTCACTTCCTTGGTTAAATTTACCCCAAGGTATTTTATTCTTTTTGTTGCAATTGTGATTGGGATTGTGTTCTTGAGTTCTTTTTACTGTTAGTTTGTTGTTAGAGTATAGAAATGCTACGGATTTATGTAAGTTGATTTTATACCCTGCAACTTTGCTGTAGTTGTTATTTCTAATAGTTTTCCAATGGATTCTTTGGGGTTTTCTGTATATAAAATCATGTCTTATGCAAATAGCGAGAGTTTCACTTCTTCATTGCCTATTTGGATTCCTTTTATTCCTTTCTCTTGCCTAATTGCTCTGGCCAAAACCTCCAGTACTATGTTGAATAAGAGTGGTGATAGAGGGCGTCCTTGTCTCATTCCTGTTCTCAGGTGCATGGCTTTCAGTTTTTGCCCATTGAGTATGATGTTGGCTGTGGGTTTGTCATATATGGCCTTTATTATGTTGAGGTACTTTCCTTCTATACCCATTTTATTTAGAGCTTTTATCATAAATGGATTTTGGGTCTTCTCAAACACTTTCTCTGCATCTATTGAGATGATCATGTGGTTTTTGTTTCTCATTTTGTTAATGTGGTGTATCATGTTGATTTACTTGTGCACATTGAACCATCCCTGTGTCCCTGGTATAAATCCCACTTGAATACCCACTTGATCATGGTGCATGATCTTTTGTATGTATTGCTGTATTTGGTTTGCCAGAATTTTGTTGAGGATTTTTGCATCTATGTTCATCAGTGATATTGGCCTGTAGTTTTCCTTCTTCATGTTGTCCTTGTCTGGTTTTGGGATCAGGGTGATGTTGGCTTCATAGAATGTGTTTGGAAGTGCTCCATATTCCTCAATTTTCTGGAATAGTTTGAGAAGGATAGGTATTAAATCTTCCTTGAATGTTTGGTAGAATTCTCCAGAGAAGCAATATGGTCCTGCACTTTTATTTTTGGGGAGGTTTTTGATTACTGTTTCAATTTCTTTACTTGTGATTGGTCTATGCAGATTCTCTATTTCTTCCTGATTCAGTTTTGGGAGGTTGTAAGAGTCTAAGAATTTATCCACTTCTTCTAGATCATCCAATTTATTGGCATATAGTTTTTCACAGTATTCTCTTATAATTTTTTGCATTTCTCTGGTATCTGTTGTGATTTCTCCTCTTTCATTTCTAATTTTATTTGAGCCCTCTCTCTTTTTTTCTTAGTGAGTCTGGTTAAGGGTTTGTCAATTTTGTTTATTTTCTCACAGAACCAATTCTTTGTTTCATTGATGCTTTCTACTGTTTTCTTTTTGTTTTAATTTCATTTATTTCTGCTCTAGTTTTTATTATTTCCATCCTTCCACTGACTTTGGACTTTTTTTGTTCTCCTTTTCCTAATTCTGTTAGATGTTGTTTGAGATTGCCTATCTGAGATTTTTCTTGTTTATTGAGGTGAGCCTATATTGCAATGAATTTCCCTCTTAGGACCACTTTTGCTGCATCCCAAATGAGTTGGTATGGCATGTTTTCATTTTCATTTGTCTCCAGATAATATTTAATTTCTCCTTTAATTTCTTCAATGATCCATTGGTTGTTCAGTAGCATGTTGTTTAATCTCTACATTTTTGCCCCTTTGCCAGCTTTATTATTGTAGTTGATTTCTAGTTTAATAGCATTATGGTCAGAAAAGATGCTTGATATCATTTCAATGCTCTTGAATTTCTTGAGGCTTGCTTTGTTTTCCAACATATGGTCTATCCTTAAGAATGTTCCATGTGCACTTGAGAAGAATGTGTAATCTTCTGTTTTTGGATGAAGTGGTCTCTCTCTATATATCTATTAAGCCCATCTGGTCTAGTTTTTCATTTAATTCTACAATTTCCTTTTGATTTTCTGTCTCGATGATCTATCCACTGGTGTTAGTGGAATGTTGAGGTCCCCTACTATTATTGTATTGTTGTTGATATCTCCTTTTAGTTTTGTTAATAGTTTCTTTACGTACTTTGGTGCTCCTGTGTTGGGTGGATATATATTTATAAGTGTTATGTCTTCTTGGTGGAGTGTCCCTTTTATCATTATAAACTGCCTCTCTTTGTCTTTCTTTATCTATTTTGCTTTGAAGTCTACTTTGTCTGATATTAGTATGGTGACATCTTCTTTCTTAGGTTCATTATTAGCTTGGAGTATCATCTTCCATCCCTTCACTTTGAGTCTGTGTTTGTCTTTGGGGCTGAGGTGTGTTTCCTGGAGGCAGCATATTCTTGGGTCTTGTTTTTTAATCCATCCTGCCACTCTGTGTCTTTTGATTGGAGAGTTCAATCCATTTACATTTAGAGTGATTATTGAAATGTGGGGGCCTAATGCTGCCATTTTATCACTTGTTTTCCAGTTCTCCTGCATTTCCTTTGTTTCTCGTCCCATGAGTTTTGGACTACCAATTCAGGTAGGTAGTTTTCTATATTGGCTTTCTTCTTATTCGTAATTTGTGTCTTTATTCTTGTTATTTGTTTAGTGGTTACCATGTGGTTTGTATAAAACATCTCACAGATGAGATAGTCCATTTTCTGATAGCCTCTTATTTCCTCAGATTAAGCCATTACTTTCCTTTCCTCTTCCCCTTCTAGGTTGTTGTTGTCAGGTCTTTTTTTTTTCTTCCTTCTGTGTTGTGAGTTTGTGGTTAAAATGACAAGATTATATTTATTCTCTGTGTTTCCCTTCCTTTTATCTTTAATGTTATGCTTAGCATTTGCTAACCTGTTTTGTTGGAGAGCTGCAATTTTCTGATTTTGTCTTTCTACTTATCTCCTTTGCTCTGGGTTTTGTAACCCCTTTCCTTTTTTTTCAGGTATGAGGGTCTTCCTGAGCATTTCTTGTGTGTGTGGGAGGGTCTTGTGGTGATGAACTCCCTTAACTTTTGTTTATCTGGGAAAGTTTTTATTTCTCCATCATATTTGAAGGATATTTTCACTGGATAGAGTATTCTTGGCTGCAAGTTTTTGTCCCTCAGAGTTTTGAATATGTCACTCCACTCTCTTCTAGCCTGTAAGGTATTTGCTGAGAAATCTGCTCACAGCCTGATGAGGGTTCCTTTGAAGGTTATTTTCTTCTGCCTTGTTGCCCTTAATATTTTCTCTTTGTTGTTGACTTTTGCAAGCTTCACTACTATATGCCTTGGGATTGGTCTTTTTACGTTGATAAAGTTTGGACATCTATTAGCTTCTGTCACATGGAGTTCCATCTCTCTCCCCAGGTTTGGGAAGTTCTCAGCCATTATTTCTTTGAGCAGGCTTTCTGGCCCCTTCTCATTCTCTTCTCCCTCTGGGATACCTATAATCCTTATGTTGCATTTCCTAATTGAGTGAGATATTTCTCAGAGAGTTTCTTCATTTCTTTTTAGTCTTAGTTCGGTCTCCTCCTCTATCTAAAGCATTTCTATATTCATATTCTCTAAATTGTTAATTCTGTCTTCCATATTATTGACCCTACTGTTCAGAGTCCATATTTTTCTTAATCTCCTCCATTGTGTTCTTCATCTTCAACATTTCTGACTGGTTCTTCTTTATAGTATCAAGCTCTTTTGTGACATAGCTCCTGAACTCGTTGAGTTGTCTATCTGTATTCTCTTTTAACTCATTGATTTTTTTAGTGATAGCTATTTTGAATTTGTTGTCATTTAGGTTATAGATTTCAGTGTCTTTGGGATTGTTTTCTGGGTACTTGCCATTTTCTTTCTATTCTGGAGATTTAATATATTTTTTTCATACTGCTTGATGGCATCGATTTGTGTCTCTGCATAGAGACAGAATTTGGTTACTACTTCCACTTGCTTCTACTGGTGGGGGAGAGGGCAGCAGCTGTGTAATCTGCACTGATCATGATCCCTTTCAGCTGTTCATGACTGAGCCTGGTCCCCTGCTCATGATTTCAGTGGCCCTGTGGTGTCTCCTGTCAGCAGTGGGAACTATCGCAATGCATCCTTGGATTGCTGGGGCCTACTCTCACAGACCACCTAGATACACTCCCTCCTTAGGGTCTGCATCAGCGTTGGGTCTGAAAATAACAGGCCTGTTACTAGGTGCATGGACAGATGTGGCTCCCACTAGTTCCCTGGGTGGGCTCCTGCTAAGTAGCAACATGAAAACATATAAAAGCATAAAACTCACAGGTAAAGATAAATATATAGTCAAATTCAGAATACCCTAAATCTGCAATGGTGGTGTCTGAACCACTTTTATCTCTAGTATAAAAGTTAAAAGAGAATACTATTAAAATAAATATAGTGGGAGTGACTCAGCATCATACTGGCATAAGATGTTGCTCATATTTGTTCCCCTTTTAAAAACCAAAATTCAGTATCCATCCACATACAAAACTGACTCTAGGTGAATTGTGGGATCCAGTACCATATGCCAAGCCACCCATGAAGAATCTCATTCACCTGTGCATCAAGTAATGGCAGACAGACCTCAGTATGGGTTTGGGATTGGCAGGAACCTGTAAGCTTCATCCCCTATCAGCTGTGGTCTGGGAACACATGGTAAATGCTGATTTGATAAGTTGCTATCAGTGTAAAATAGGCTCCATATCAATAAGATGTTTTATGTAAGCTTAACATTAACCAGAAAGCAAAAACCTTTAGTAATTTCCAAAAGATAAAGAGAAGTAAATAAGAGGGTGAAAAATCACCAATCCACAAAGGTAGAAAGCAAGATAGGAAAAAAGGAACAAAGAAACTACAAAACAGCTAGAATGAATAAGATGGCATTATTAAGTTCTTTTATAGCAGTAATTAACCACAAATAGATTGAACTATCCAAACAAAAGACACAGAGTGGTTGAATGGCTTAAGAAAAACAAGATCCAACAGTATGCTGCCTACAAAAGATTTGCTCCAGCTTTCAGGACACACATAAGCTCAAAGTGAAGGGATGAAAAATGATAGTCCATGGAAATGGAAACTGAAAGAGTGTGAGGGTAGCTATACTTATACAGGAAAATATACATTAAGCCAAAAATGGTAACAAGAGACAAAGAAGGTCATTATATAATGACAAAGTGAAGAATTCATGAAGAACATATAACAATTGTAAATATATATGCACCCAATATTGGAGCACCTAAACTTATTAAGCAAATGTTAACAGATCTGTAGGTAGAAATAGATGAAGACATAATAACATTAAGAGAGTTCAATATCCTGCTTTCAGCAATGGTTAGATCATGCATACAGATAGTCAATAAGGAAACTTTGACATGAACCATATTTTAGACCAAATGGATCTAACAGATGTATAGAGAACATTTCATCCAACAATACTGGAATACACATTCTTCTCAAGTTCACAGGAAATGGTCTCCAAAATAGATCATATGATAGGACACAAAGCAAATATCTTCATATTTAGAAAGATTGAAATCATACCAAGTATCTTTCCCAATCACAGTGGTATGAAACTAGAAATAAACAAGAAGAAAGCTGGAAAATTTACAAACATGTAGAGATTGAACAACATACTCCTGAACAACCAATGAGTCAAAGAAGAAATCAAAAGAGGAATTTTAAAAATCTGAACCAAATGAAGATGGAAACACAATACACTAAAGATTGCTGCAATAGCAGTACCTAGAGGGAAGTTCATAGTGATAGATGCATACATTAAGAAGAAAGAAGGATCCCCAAAAACAATTTAACTCTAAATCTCAAGGAATTAGAAAAAGCAGAACAAACTAAGCCCAAATTTAGAAGAAGTAAGGAAATAACAAAGATCAGAGTGAAAATAATTGAAAGATCAGGAAAACAATAGAAAAGATCAACAACACGGAGTTGATTTTTTGAAAAGATAAACAAAATTGGCAAACATTTAACTAGACTAAGAGGGAATATAGAAGTCTCAAATAAATACAATCAGAAATAAAAGAAGAGACATTAACACTAAGACCACAGAACTACAAAAGATCATAAAAGACTACTATGAACAACTATATGACAACCAATTCGATAATGTAGAAGAAATAGATACATTCCTAGAAACATACAACTTACCAAGACTGAATCACGAAGAAATAGAAAATACAAACAGATCAATAATTGGGAGAGAGTTTGAATCAATAATCAAAACCTCTGAAAAAAGAGGATCCCAAGATCAGATGCTTTCAGTTTACTTCAATCAAACATTTAAACAAGAATTAATGTCAATCTTTCTCAAACACTTTCACAACATCAAAGAGGAGGGAATACTCCAAAAATCATTTTACAAGGCCAGCATTACACTGATACCAAAGCCAGAAAAAGACACTATATGAAAAGAAAACTAAAGGTCAACAACACTGATGAATAGAGATGGAAAAATTCTCAACAGAGGGTTAGCAAGCCAATTCAACAGTACATAAAAAGGCTCATATATCATGATCACTTAGGATTTATCCCTGGGATGCAAGAATGGTTCAATACATGCAAATCAATAAATATGATACACCACATTAATAAAATGAACTATAAAAATCATAGCATCATCTCAATAGATGCAGAAAAAGCATTAGACAAAAGACAAGATCGTTTCATGATAAAAACCCTAAATAAGTTGGGTACAGAAGGATCATGCTTCAACTTAATAATGGCCATAAATGACAAAAACAGAGCTAACATCATTCAATGGTGAAAGGTTGAAACCCTTTCCTATAAGATTCAAAACAAGGCAAGGATGCCCACTCTTATCATTCTTATTCAACGTAGTGCCAGAAGTTTTAGCTAGAGCAATCAGGCAAGATAAATAAATAAAAGACATACAAATCAGAAAGGAAGCAGTAAAGTTGTCTTTATTTGCAGATGATATGATCTTATATACAAAAAACCCTAAAGATTCAATCAAAAAACTGCTAGAGCTAATTGACAAATTATTAAAGTTGGAGGATAAAAAAACCAACCTACAGAAATCAGTGGCATTTCTACATACGAAAAACATAATATCTACAAAAGTGACAGAGAAAACAATCTTCTTCTAAAAGCATCAAATATGATAAAAATGCTTAGGAATAAATTTAGCCAAGGAAGTGAAAGATCCATACAATGAAAAGTATAAGACTCTGGTGAAACAAATTGAAGACATAAACAAAAGGAAATATATTTTGTGTTTACGGCTCAGAAGAATTAATATTATTAAAATGTCCATACTACCCAAATACATCTATAGATTCAGGGAAATCCCATCAAAATTCCAAGGGTATTTTTCACAGAAATAGAAAAAACAATCTTAAAATAAGTATGGAACCACAAAAGACCCTTAATAGACAATGCAATCCTGAAAAAGAAGAACAAAACTGGAGGTATCACAATTCCTGATTTTAAGCTATACTACAAAGCTAGAGTCATCAAAACACTACGGCACTGGCATAGGAACAGACACATAGACCAATGGAATAGAATCAAGAGCCCAGAAATAAATCCCTGCATATATCAGCAGCTAATATTTGACAAGGGAACCAAGAAGACTCAATGAGGGAAAGAATAGCCTCTTGAATAAATGATGTTGGGAAACTGGATAGCCATATGAAGAACAATGAAATTGGACCCCTGTCCTCTACCTTTCACAAATATTAACTTGAAATTCATTAAAGACTTGAATGTAAGACCTGAAACCATAAAACTCTTAGAAGAAAACATAGGGAAGAAACTCCTTGACACTGGTCTTGGAAGCAATTTCCTAAATATTACACCAAAAGCACAGACCGAAAAAAGCAAAAATAAACAAGTGGAACTACGTCAAACTGAAAAGCTTCTACACAGTAAAGGAAGTAATCAACAAACTGAAAGGGCAACCTATGGAATAGGAGAATATATTTGCAAACTTTATATATAATAAGTTATTATAAAGAACTCATTCAACTCAAGAACAAAAAAATAAACAATCCAATTAAAAAATGGGCAAAGAAGCTGAAAAGACATTTTTCAGAGAAGACATAGAAATGACCAACAGATATATAGAAAAGAGCTCAGAATCACAAATTATGAGGAAACGCAAATCAAAACCCCAAACAGACATCATCTCACATCTATTAGAATGGCTGTTATCAAAAAAGCAAAAGATAACAAATGATGTTGAAGATGTGGAGAAAGGGAGTCTGGTGCAGTTTTGGTGGGAATGTAAAGCGGTAAAGTCGCAATGGAATATAGTGGAAGTTCCTCAAAAAATAAAAATGGAGCTACCATGTGACCAGCAATCCCTCTTCTGGGTATGTATTCAAAGGAAATGAAAGCATGACATAAAAAAATCTGCACTACTTTGTTTCTTGCAGTATTAATCACCGTATCCAAGATACAGAAACAACCTAAATGTCATCAAAGGATGAATAGATAAAGGAGACGTGATACACACACACACACACACACACACACACACACACACGAATATTATTTAGCCATGAGATTGAAGGAAATCTCACCATTTGTGACAACATGGATGGACCTGAGGCCACTACGCTAAGTGAGACAAGTCAGCTAGAGAAAGACAAATACTGAATGATATAACTTATATGTGGAATCTAAAAAAGCCAAACTGGTAGAACCGAAGATTAGACTGGTTGTTACCACTATTACTAATGGTGGGGGATGGGGGAATCATGGAGATGTTGGTAAAAGGGTACAGACTTGCAGTGAGAAGATAAATAAGTCTGAGGACCTAATGCACAGCATTGTGAATATAGTTAGTGGTACAGAATTATACACTTGAAAGTTGCTAAGAGACTAGTAGGTAAGCGTTCTGACTACAAAAATGGTATGATAATTATGTTACCTGATGGAGGTATTAGCTAGTGCTATGGTGGTAATCATGTGGCAATATATACATATATAGAATTGTATACTTTAAACAATGTTATATGTTGATTATATCTCAATAAAAATATAGCTACATTAATTTGTTAATGGATGCAATTAAAAATTTTTAAAGTGTAACATCAATCGCATAAAATATGGGGGAAGGAGAAGTAAAAGTGTAGAGCTTTTGCATGATATTGAAGTAAGTTATTACAAGGTTAAAACAGACCCTATATGTGTAAGATTTTATGTAAGCCTCATGGTAATAACAGAAAAAAAATCTAGTAAATACGTAGAAGTTAAAGAGAAAAGAATTAAAGCATACCACTAAAAAATAATTCACAAAGGAAGATAGTTGGAGAGAAAGAAAGAAACTACAAAATAACCAGAAAATAATTTAAAAAATGGAATAGTAACTCCTTACCTATCAGTAATTACTTTAACTGTAAAGCAGTAAATCCTCCAACCAAAAGACAAAGGGAAAATGAATGGATTAAAAAAACCCACCAAGATCCAAAAATCTGTTGCCTATAAGGGATTCACTTTAACTTTGGGGACATATAAACTGAAAGAGTAGGGATGAAAAACATGTTCCACACAAATGGAAATCAGAAGAGAGTAGGGGTAGCTATACTTATATGAGACAAGATAAGACTTCAAGTAAAAAATTATCATGAGAGCCAGCCCTGATGGCCTATCAGTTAAAGTTCAGTACTCTCTGCTTCAGCAGCCTGGGTTCAGTTCTCAGGTGCAGAACCCCATCACTTGTCTGTCAGTAGCCATGCTGTTGTGGCAGTTCACACAGAAGAACTAGAAGGACTCACAACTAAAATACATAACTATGTCCTGGGGCTTTGGGGAGAAAAGATAAAAAAACGGGGAAGATTGGCAACAGATGTTACCTTGGAGTGAATATTTCCCAGCAAGAAAAAAAAATGTCATAAGAAACAGAGAAGGTCATTGTATAACGATGAAGGGGTCAATTCATCAACAGGATATAACAATTATATATATAATTGCACTCAACAATGAAATTCCCAAATATATAAAGCAATTACTAGCAGAAGTAAAGGGAGAAATAGACAACAATATGATAACAGTAGGGGACTTTAATACCCCACCATCAACAATCAATAGATCATCCAGACAGAAAGCAATGAGGAAACAGCAGATTTGAATAACACTATAGATTAAATGTCTAAGTTGATATTTGAAAAGACAAAGAAAACTGACAAATCGTTAGCTAGACTTACCAAAAAATAGAGAGGACTCAAATAAATAAAACTCTAAATGAAAAAAGAGACATTACAATTGATACCACACAAATACAAAGGATTGTTAGAGACTACTATGAACAATTTATATACCAACAAATTGAATAAGCTAGAAGGAATGGATGAGTTCCTAGAAACATATAGCTTACCAAGACTGAATCATGAAAGAACAGAAAATCTGAACAGACTAATAATGAGCAAAGAGATTGAATCAGTAATCAAAAATCTGATTCAACAACAAAGAAAAGCCCAGCATAAGATGGTTATATGGGTAAATTTTACCAAATATTTAAAGAAGAATTATGCCAACTCTTCTCAAACTCTTTTTAAAAATTGAAAAGGAGGGAACATTTCCAAACTCATTTAATGAGGCCAGCATTACCCTGATATAAAGCCAATTAAGGACCCTACAAGAAAAGAAAATTAAAGGCCCATATCCCTGATGAACATAGATGCAAAAATCCTACACGAAATAGTAGCAAACCAAATTCAACAGCATATTAAAAGAATCACACACTGTGATCAAGTGAGGTTTAATCCCTGGGATACAAGATGTTCAACATATGCAAATTAATAAATGTTACACACCACATTAACAAAATGAAGGATAAAATTTGTATGATCATCTAAATAGATGCAGAAACAGCATTTGACAAAATTCAACGTCCTTTCATGATAAAAACTCTCAACAAATTGAGTGTAGAAGGAATGACCTCAACATAATAAATGCCATATATGATAAGCCCACAGTTAACATGATACTCAATGTGAAAAGCTGAAAGATTTTTCTTTAAGATAAGGAATAAGACATGGGTATCTAAGCTCACTATTTTTATTCAACATAGAACTGGAAGTTCTAACTAGAGCAATTTGGCAAGAAAAAGAAACAAAAGGCATAAAATTCAGAAAGGAAGAAGTTAAATTGTCTCTGTTTGCAGATGACATGATCTTATATATAGATCCACCAAGAAATTCCACCAAAAATTCTAGAACTAATAAATGAATTTAGTAAAATTGCAGGATAGAAAATCAATATACTAAAATCAGTTGCATTTCTATCCAGTAACAATGAAGTATCGTAAGAAAGATGATGAAAACAACCCAATTTAGATAGCATCAAAAATATTAAAATACTTAAGAATAAAGTTAAATAAAGAGGTGAAAGACCTATACCCATAAACTATAAGACATTGATGAAAGGAAGTGAAGAAGACATAATGGAAAGATATTCCATGTTCTTGGATTGGAATTATTAATACTGTTAAAGTGTCTGTACCACATAAAGCAATCTACAGATTCAATGCAATCTCTTTCAAAACCCCAATGGCATTTTTTTACAGAAACAAACAAACAAAATATCCTAAAATTTATATGAAACCACAAAAGACCCCTAAATAGACAAACCAATATTGAGAAAGAACAAAGCTGGATGGATCACACTTCCTGATATCAAACTATATTGCAGAGCTATGTAATCAAAACGATATGGTACTAGAGTAAAAGCAAGCATATAAACAGATGAAACAGAGCAGAGAGTTCAGAAACAAATCTATGCATATATGACAACTGATCTTTGACATTACTGTGGATATACAATAGGAAAAGGACAGACTCTTCAACAAGTGGTTTTGAGAAAATTGGTATCCACATGCAAAAGCATGAAACTGGATGGTCATATTACTCTATACCAAATAATCAACTCATAATGGATTAAAGATTAAATGTAAGACCTAGAGCTGTGAAACTCCTAGAAGAAAACAAGGGGGAAAACTTCACTACATTGGGTTTGGCAATGATTTCTTGGTTACGACACTAAAAGCAAAGGCAACAAAACCAAAATTAGACAAGGGGCACTACATCAGACCACAAACTTCTGCACAGTAAAGGAAATAATCAAGAGAGTGAAAAGGCAATTTACTGAATAGGAGAAAATCTTTGCAAACTATATATCTGATAAGGAATTACTATCCAAAATATCTTAGGAACTCATACAACTCAATAGCAAAAAAAAAAAAAAATTACTCAAGTAAAAAAGGAGCAAAGGGGGTCGGCCCAATGGTGCAGTGATTAAGTGCGCACGTTCTGCTTCGGCAGCCGGGGTTTGCCAGGTCGGATCCTGGATGCTGACATGACACCGCTTAGCAAGCCATGCTGTGGTAGGCATCCCACATATAAAGTACAGGAAGATGGGCATGGATATTAGCTCAGGGCCAGTCTTCCTCAGCAAAAAGAGGAGGATTGGCAGCAGATGTTAACTCAGGGCTAATCTTCCTCAAAAAAAGAAATGAGCAAAGAACTTGAATAGACATTTCTGTAAAGAAGGCATACAAATGGCCAATAGGTATATGAAAAAGTTCTCAACATCACTAATTGTCAGGGAAATGCAAATCAAAACCACAACAAGATATCACCTCACACCTGTTGGATGGCTATCATTTAAAAAAATACAAAAGATAACACGCATTTGGTTGTGGAGTAATTGGAGGCATTGTACGCTATTGGTGGGAATGTAAAATGATGTGACTGCTACTGAAAATAGAACAATGGTCCCTCAAAAAATTAAAATTAGAATTACTCTGTAAATTAAGAATAGATCTACCATATGATCCAGCTATCCCACTGCTGGGTATTTATCCAAAGAACTTGAAAACTCAAAGGCATAAAGCTACTTGCACCCCTATGCTCATTGCAGCATTATAGATAATAGCCAAGACTTGGAAGCACCTAGGTGCCCATCAAGGGACGAATGGATAAAGAAGATGTGGTATTTATACACGATAGACTACTACCCAGCCATAAGAAATGATGAAATCCGGTCATTTGTGACAACATGGATGGACCTTGAGGGTATTATGCTGAGTGAAATAAGTCAGAGGGAGAAAGTCAAATACCATATGATCTCACTCGTAAGTAGAAGATCAAAACAACAAGAAAAAAACACATATCATTGGAGATTGGATTGGTGGTTACCATAGGGGAAGGGAGGAGAGGGGAGGGCAAAAGGGGTGATTAGGTTCACATGTGAGGGGATCAATTATAATTAGTTTTTGGGTGGTGAACATGATGTAATCTACACAGAATTCAAAATATATTATGATGTACATTCTAAAGCTATATAATGTTATAATCCAATATTACTGCAATTAAAAAATAAATAAATAAAATTTAAAAAAGAAAGAGAGAGGGGGCCGGCCCCGTGGCCAAGTGGTTAGGGTCGTGTGCTCCGCTGCAGGTGGCCCAGTGTTTCATCAGTTCGAATCCTGGGCGCGGACATGGCACCGCTCATCGAGTCACGCTGAGGCGGCATCCCACATGCCACAACTGGAAGGACCCACAACTCAGAATATACAACTATGTACCGGGGGGGCTTTGGGGAGAAAAAGGAAAAAAATAAAATCTAAAAAAAAAAAAAAAAGAAAGATAGGAAAGAATTACTCTGTGATCCAGTATTCCCACTTCTAGAGTATATATCCAAAAGAATTGAAATCAGGATATCGATGAGATATATGTACTCACGTATTCATTGCAGCATTATTCGCAATAATCTAGATATAGAAACAACTTAAATGTCCATTGACAGACGAGGTGAATAAAGAAAATATGGTATATACATACAGTGGGATACTATTTAGACTTTGAAAAGAAGGAGATCTTGCCAATGCAACAACATGGATGAACCTGGAGGACATGGTGCTAAATACAATAAGCTAGTCAAAGAAGGACGAATACTGAATGATCCCACTTATACAAGACATTTAAAATAGTCTAACTCACAGAAATAGAGTAGAACGTGGTTGCCAGGGGCTGGGGAAATGGAGAGTTGCTGTTCAATGGGTATGAAATTTCAGTTATGCAAGATGAGTAAGTTCTAGAGGTCTGTGGTACAACACCATACCTGTAGTTTGCAATACTGTATTGTACAGTTAAAAAATTTTTAGGACAGTTGATCTCATGTTAAGTGTTCCTAAGACAATAAATAAATAAAATTTGTACAAGTTAGTGGTTTTTAGTATCTTCGCAGAGTTGTGCAGCAATCACCACTACCTAATTCCTGAACATTTATATCATGCCCAGTAAAACCACATTCTTCCTTTCCCCCAGGCTCTAGCAACCAGTAATCTACTTTCTGTCTCTATGGATTTGCCTAATCTGGATGTAATATAAATGGAAGCATACAACATGTGACTTTTTGTTTCCAGCTTCTTTCACTTAGCATACTATTTTCAGGGCTTATCCACATTATAGCATGGATCAGAACTTCATTCTTTTCTATCGCCAGATGATTTTCCATTGTACAAATATACTATATTTTGTTCACAAGTTTTTTTTGGGACATAGGTTTTGTTTCTCTTGGGTAGATATCCAATAGTGAAATTGCTGATTTATAGGCTAGATGTGTATTTAAGAAACTGCAAGAAAATTTTCCAAAGTCATTTTATCCTTTTATACTTCCACCAGCAATGTATGAGAGTGCCAGGCACTTTTCACATCTTCACCAATATTTGGTATGGTCATTCTTTATGAACTTTAGCTCTTCAGGTAAGTACGAAAATAAATTTCATTGTGGTTTTAATATCTTTTCATGTTTTTATTGGTCATTCCTATACCTTCTTTTGTGAAGTGTTTGTTCAAGTCTTTTGCCCATTTTAAAACACTGGGTTGTCTTTCTCTCAGTTTGTTGGATACGTGTATTGTGAATATTTTCGGCCAGTCGTGGCTTGCATTTTCCTTTTGATGAGGTCTTCTGATGAACAGAAGTTCTGTGGATAAAGAAAATATCGTGTATATATAATGGAATGATATTCAGCCATAGAAAAGGGAATCTAGCCATTTGTGACAAAAATGGATGGACTTTGAGGGCATTATGCAAGGTGAAATAAATCAGAGAAAGACAAATACAATATGATTTCAGTTATATGTGAAATCTAAGAAGCCAAACTCATAGAAACAGAGAGTAGAATGGTGGCTGCCAGGGACTAGGGGGTGGGGAATATGGGGAGGTGTTGATCAAAAGGTACAAACTTCCCGTTATAAGATGAATAAGTTCTAGAGACTACTGTACAGCATGGTAACTATAGTTAACAATACTGTATTGTGTACTTGAAATTTGCTAAGGGAGTAGATCTTCTAAAAAATGGTAATTATGTGAGGTGATGGAGGTGTTAACTAACCTTAATGTAGTTATCACTTCACAATATATATGTGTTTCAAACCATCAGATTGTACACCTTAAGCTTACATAATGCTATATGTCAATTTTATCTCAATAAAGCTGAGAAAAAAAGGAAAGATGAAATAAGATTAAGTATTCAAGATAAGAATGAAATGAACATCCAATAGAACTGGACATGTGGATAATATATATCTTTTTTTGTGGAAATAGAAGTGATAAGAAAAGGAAAAAATTATTTTAAAAAGAAACAATATGCATATGGATCATAATGAATCTCAAATCTAGACTTTTCAAACTTTTTGAATTACTGAAGGAGCAAATATCCTCGAAGAACTCGGAGAGGAAGAAACACCTATCTGTTCTGGACTATTAGGTTGAATTCCAACTTCTTCCCAAGTTCTAGATCAAAGAAAACAATAAAATAACTTTAAGGTAAAGTGGAAAAGAAATGTTGTGATCCAATCAATTTATTATTCTTTACGGACAAAAGCAAAAGGAAAAAAATATTTGATGTATAAGGGCTTAAAAACATAATCACCACATTGCTTATTTGAATAAAGCTATTTAAAGTTAAACATGGAATAAAATTAATATCTAAATACTTTGGAACATACAATGAATTTTCAGTTATAAAAGTAATAGAAGCAATTATAAAGGGCATGACCTATAAGTTTGATTACTTGAACACATTCTAGTCTGTGACACTTTTGTTTTCATTACTTTCCTTCGCCTGCGAGTGGAGCGAGAAAGGAGGCCATACATAATGCTATAAACCTTAGTCATTTATGGATAGGTTCAAAAATAAATGAATGACTTGCTTTAGGATAAAATTTTTTAAATGTCTTTCTAAAAGTTGCCTGCTGCAGATGACAAATATTTTATATTTCTATAGAATACATTGGAGAGTAATTATCTCATTCATCTCTACTTACATAATATTTAAGACCCAGCAATTTCTGTTCTGAGTATATAACCAAAGGAAATTAAATCAGTACCTTGAATAGATGTCTGTGCTCCTAATTTTATTTCAGATATTCATAATAACCAAGATATGGAAACAACCTAAATGTTTATAGATGAATGAATAAAGAAATTGTGATACACACATACAGTGAAATATGATTCGGCCTTAAAAAAGAAGGAGATCTTGCCATTTGTGACAATATAGATAGGCCCTGAGGACTCTATGCTAAGTGAAATAAGCCAGACACAGAAAGCAACATACTGCATGATCTCACGTATATGAATCTAAAAATCATTGAATATATAGAAGCAAAGGTTAGAACAGTGTTTACAGGAGACAAGAAGGTGGAAGCAATGAGGAGATGTTCATCAAAGGATACAAGTTGCAGTTATTATTGGATGAATAAGTCTAGAGATCCAGTGTACAGCAAGATGACTAGAACTAATAAAAATGTACAGAATAGTGGAAATTTGCTAAGATAGTAGATTTCAGGTTCTCTCACCACCCAAAAATGCCCTGGTAACTATGTGAGGAGATAGATATGTTAATTAGCTTGACTGTGACAATCATTTCACTATGTATATGTATGTCAAATAATCATGTTAGGAGGCCGGCCCCGTGGCCAAGTGATTAAGTTCAAGAGCTCCACTTCTGCGGCCCAGGGTTTTGCCGGTTTGGATCACGGGCTCAGACATGGCACCGCTCATTAGGCCAGTTGCGGCGATGTCCCACATGCCACAACTAGAAGGACCCACAACTAAAACAAATATATATATATATATATAATTATGTACTGGGGGGGATTTAGGGAGAAAAAGCAGGGAAAAAAAACGAAGATTGGCAACAGCTCAGGTGCCAATCTTAGAAAAAGAAATGTTAGACACCTTAAGTATATACAATTTTTGTTTAAAAATTAAACAAGAAATGTCAAACATGTAATTGCTGCATTAGCAATACTCAATGTGGAAGTTTTATTTATCTTTTCACTTACACAAAAGCATAAAATATACAATTATGTCTAAATAAGTCTCCAAGAACTCATTCAATAAATAAAAAACAGAAATTACATGTGAAAAAAGAAAGTAAAATTTATCAAAGTGTAATCAATAATGAGAGTAATTGTAGCTATTCTCAGTTGTTTGCATAATTTATGAGTTTTCTATGTACATTGTAAGTTGCAGAATCTATCCTTAAAGAAAGAATGTATGTCCAATGGAAGCAAGATAGATACACACACATATAAAATATAATAAATACGAATTGTTCTGGAAAATCACTTGAACTGTTCTTGTGACTGAACTTACTGAAAATCTCAAATTTAGGAGCCTTTGAAGGAACAAAGCAAGATTGGGATTTATATCATTCTTATATTTGTATTATTGTCTATTATTTATTATTAATAATTATTAATTTATTATATGTTATTTATATTATTCTTGTGAGGCTAAGAAAAGATAAGAAAGAGTATGTTGAGAATTAGAAGTATGCATTTGGACTATTTAAAAGGACCTTAGAGATCACCATACAATTCAGAAATTATTTAACAGCACCTGGTGAATTGATTATTTCAAAATTGCTCCCAGTTTTGCCCTCTATACTTAACACATATGACTACATGCCTTTCACATTTTACCAGCCAAAAGATATGAAATATCTGAAAATTATCCACACATAATACGGTTTGCACTCATTCCATATCCTGACAAAACTCTGTACAAATTATATGTTTTCATCACTTTAGAAATGTACCCCTGACAAATCTTGGGGGTGAATCAAGGGAAGCTGAACTTTTAGTGCTGGGACTTCAGCATCAGTAGATGTCTTTAACTCAGGCACGGCCCAGAATCAGCAGAGCCATCCTTCAAAGAACATCGTGTCTGTATAAAATGGTAATCTGTAGAAGCTGAGATAGGCTGAGGACTAGATGGGGTTTTCCCCATTCCCCAAGCAGCAAAATATGCGTGTAATCCTGCAAGTTCCTTACCCTCTTCTTGATAGAAGATGAAATGGGATTTCCCGACAAGAGGGCTGGAAAGGGTTTGGGCTTGGATTTAATTTGATTAAAGAAGATAAATGTAATATCACTTATGCATTTGAATTTGTGGTTGCAAATACACGTTTACTAAATCAAACGCTGCCAACACAGATTCTTCCACAGAATAGGTGGTTGTTAACCATTAACATTCCCTTAATTCTTTCTCCATTGAGTAAATCAATCTGAAATAATGCCCATCCTTTGAGAATAGACAAGATGGAAACTGAAAAGTTAGAACTCCATAACTTAAATAAGTGGCTCTGTAAAATGATGAGACGTGATTTTGCCTAATGCTTTGGCGTCTTTTTTGCAGAGATATACACTGAAAAATTCCTCTTTTCTCTGAGACTATATAAGCATTAAATGATTAAAAGTTGAGCAGAGCATCTTTACCTGAGTATACACTTGACCACCCCCCACCTGATCTCTGTAACGTCCCATCTCAGTAAACGTTGATAATAATGAAGACATTCTCCAGATGAGCTTCCTGATTCATGGCAACATAATTCCAGTACAGTAGTCTATGGTACTTCAAATAAGAACACCTCTTGGGGCTATCTAGTAACTCAGAACCACTAAGGATACAAAATTCCTAGGAGTCTTTTATGATTTAAAGTTTGTTTTTAAATAAATTTTTTTCAAATTAGGATTTGGATACCAGGTGCAACATTAGAGATTATTGACTCCTTAGAGACTCGCATTGACTCTATGAATGGGTCATGAACTGAAAGTTGAGCATGTGCAAAGCAAACATCCAGCCAATAGCAAAGGAACGTTTACATATTAGACTTTTGCATCAAGCCTGAGCAAATGCTTCATAAACTTACCCCACACTGATTGGAGAGGCATTTGTTCAGAACACACTCTGTTCAAGTACACTTAGGGTTGATTAATTTATGGCAAGAATTCTTAATGGAATTTGAGATTTTATTGATTACCTTAGTATTTATCAATGCTGATATGAAATTACCTGTTGCTTTTCTGCTGCTGTTTGTTCTCTTCTCTATATCCTAGGAACACCATTCTATTCATTCATTAAATACATATACTTCTTCTGGCTACTATGAAGATTAGAAATTCATTATTGGTGGACACTTTTCCCTAAGAGTGACAGCTAGTGACATGAGGAGGAAATTTGGCTTTGAAGATACAACCTATACAGCAGGTTGTGCTCAGAGTGAGTGAGTGACTTCACCTAAGGCATTTTCACACATAAACATCTGTTTCAATTGGTTTGTTTGGCATTACTTTTGGTTATGGCATGGGCATGGGTAATGTAGCAAAATATTTTTTTCCTGAATTGTATCTTGTTATCTAAGGCAGAAATATTTGAGACTCTGAATTTTAAGGCCTGACATTTTCTGGCTACTTCATTGTCTGATCTGACTTTCTCAGACTTAAGCTGCATGTTGGAAAGGCAAAATTTGTAAAATCTAATATTTAGTCACCATGTTTCTCAACATTGTTCAACTCCTCTTAATTTCTTCTTTTTCTTAGATTATCTTGTGTGTTCTTCGTATGAACATTATCTTTTATAAAAATCAAAATCCAGAAAATTATCTTTTCTCCTTTGCATTCTAGGGACCTTACTAAGCATTACCAGCACTTGCTGGCCGTGGTTTTTGCTGTAGGAAAAAAATCAATAAGGACCCAAATATATAATTCAATTTGTCTCTGGGATTCTCTCTCTTCAATGTTGACTTTATTGAGATGAAAGCTGTGGAGAGTTCTATGTGTTTTCCTTCAGGAGAGTCTTCCAGTCCCTAATTACAACCGTAGGTCTGAGAAGAGAGACAAATTGGTAGCTGTGATAGGTGTTTCAACAGGAATATCGCCTCAGAGTTCCTGAGTCCTTGGTCTCTACAGTGTCCTGCAGGTAAATAAAAAAATTCTTACTTCTAAGGTCAAAAATAGTAATAGCGAATGCCAAACAAAATTCCATGTATGCTATCGAAAAGATATGGGACTTCTTAACAATTTTCTATTTATCCCTTTTCCTCTAAAATATCATGTATTTATAATATAGAATTATCTTTGTATAATAAAATTTCCTTTTTGAAAACTTTTAAAATGGAGAAAAGCACGTAGATAAAAATAATGATAACCCATAATCTCACCATCCAGAGAGAATTTCTGCTAATATTTATTGGCGTCGGCATCCAGTCTTTTTTTCTATGCATTTTAGAGCATCATAAATATATTGGGAATAAGGTGATTATATTTAAATATAGTTTTGTGCTTCTTTTGTTGTACACAATGTTATGAACATTTTTCACTTATATCAATTATTCTTCTTTAATATCAGTTTAAATTGCAACATAATATTCCTTTCTACAAAAGTTATTTAACTGACTTCTTAGAGTTAGAGATAGATTGTTTTCGTTTCCACTATTATGAAGAGTGTGTCAGTTCATAGCCTTTTTAAAAAACATATTTGTCCCCATCAATGACAACTTCCTTAAAATATTTTCTTAGTAGTGACATTTCTGAGTCAAATGTATTCATGTTTGCAAGTCTTATTATAAAGTTGCAAAACTGCTATTTAGAAATATGTCAGTTTACTCTGTCAGCAACCGTGCATGAGAATCTCAGTGTACGTCCAGCGTACAATCTCAGCGTATATCATCACTGGAGTTGTTATTTTTAAAGTATTTGCCAATTGGATTATGCTATTAATGTTACTTTTTTCCTGTCTTCATTTGCATTTTCTTATGTTTATGAGTCACTTTTATTTCTTCTCTTATGTACTTTAAATCTTATCTTGTGACTCTGTAACTGTGGGGAGGTAATTTTACCCTTTTCTTACTGATGTTTAAAATCTTCCTCTTTGCCCTTTCCCTATAAACAATCTTGCAAACTATATTGACTAAATTAAGTCTTTTGTGTCACATGTGTTTCAAATACATAATAAAGGAATACAGTCAAGTTGCTGGATACAAAATCAATGTACAAAAATCGGTTGTGTTTCTATACACTAACAACGAAGTAGCAGAAAGAGAAATTAAGAATACAATCCCATTTACAATTGCAACAAAAAGAATAAACTACCTAGGAATAAACTTAATGAGAGAGGTGAAGGATCTGTACACCGAAAACTATAAAACATTGTTGAAATAAATCGAAGAAGACACAAAGAAATGCAAAGATATCCCGTGCTCTTGGATTGGAAGAATTAACATTGTTAAAATGTCTATACTTCCTAAAGCAATCTACAGATTCAACGCAATCCGTATCAAAGTTCCAACAACATTTTTTACAGAAATAGAACAAAGAATCCTAAAACTTATATGGAACAACAAAAGACCCCGAATAGCCAAAGGATTCCTGAGAAAAAGAACAAATCTGGAGGTATCACACGCCCCGATTTCAAATTATACTACAAAGCCATAGTAACCAAAACAGCATGGTACTGGCACAAAAACAGACACACAGATCAATGGAACAAAATTGAGAGCCCAGAAGTAAACCCACACGTTTATGAACAGCTAATATTTGACAAGGGAGCCAAGATCATACGATGGAGAAAGGCGAGTCTCTTCAATAAATGGTGTTGGGAAAACTGGACAGCCACATGCAAAAGAATGAAAGTAGACCATTCCCTTACACCATGCACAAAAATCAACTCAAAATGGATTAAAGATCTGAATGTAAGACCCAAAACCATGAGACTTCTAGAAGAAAACATAGGCAGTACGCTCTATGACATTGGTCTGAGCAGCATATTTTCAAGTCCCATGTCTGACCGGGCAAGGGAAACAAAAGAAAAAATGAACAAATGGGACTACATCAAACTAAAAAGTTTCTGCACAGCAACGGAAACCGTCAACAAAACGAAAAGACAACCTAACAATTGGGAGAAGATATTGGCAAACCACATATCAGCTAAGGGGTTAATATCCAAAATAGACAAAGAACTCATACAGCTCCACAACAAAAAAACCAACAATCCAATTAGAAAATGGGCAAAAGATCTGAGCAGAGATCTCTCCAAAGAAGATATACAGATGGCCAACAGGCATATGAAAAGATGCTCAACATCATTAGCGATCAGGGAAATGCAAATCAAAACTACAATGAGGTATCACCTCACTCTGATCAGAATGGCTATAATTAACAAGACAGGAAACAACAAATGTTGGAGAGGGTGTGGAGAGAAGGGAACCCTTGTTCACTGCTGGTGGCAGTGCAAACTGGTGCAGCCACTATGGAAAGCAGTATGGAGTATCCTCAGAAAATTAAGGATAGATCTACCATATGATCCAGCTATTCCACTGCTGGGTATTTATCCGAAGGACTTGAAAACTCAAAGGCATAAAGATACTTGCAACCCTGTGTTCTTTGCAGCATTATACACAATAGCCAAGACTTGGAAGCAACTTAGGTGTCCATCAAGGGACGAATGGATAAAGAGGATGTGGTATTTATACATGATGGACTACTACTCAGCCATAAGAAATGACGAAACCCGGCCATTTGTGACAACATGGATGGATCTTGAGGGTATTATGCTGAGTGAAATAAGTCAGAGGGAGAAAGTCAAATACCATGCGATCTCACTCATAAGCAGAACATAAAAACGACCAAAAAAAAAAAAACCACGTAGCATTGGAGATTGGACTGGTGGTTACCATTGGGGAAGGGGGTAGGGGGGAGGGCAAAAGGGGTGATTAGGCTCACATGTGAGGGGATGCACTATAATTAGTGTTCGGGTGGTGAACATGATGTAATGTATCCAGCATTCAAAATATGATGTACATCCGAAAAAAATAAAAATTAGAAAAAAAAGATTACACAGCTTAAGGGAAAAAGAAAAAAAAAAGAAAATACTCATTCTATATTCTATTGATATTACATATCAGCACTCTTTTTACAACAGCTCCTATCTTTTGGAATAAATATTATTTATTCCTCTTACTAAAGAAAGTTACTCAACTACATTTTTAGGCTTTCATTGCAACAGTTCCTACTTCTTGCTAGGTGCTATTGGCACAATTGCTTCTGATGAAAAGTTCGTGATATTGTAGTAGAAGTGGACAATTAAACAGATTATTACGATGAATTACAATACTCCTGCAATTTGGGAGGGAGAGGATAAAGGACTCTAACTCAGTCTGATTGTGTTTGAATTGGTTTTGTCCTATAGTCATATATAGGTTGTCATCAAACAAAGCATTTTGAACTCATATGTAAAGCACAGGGAATTTTTTTAGCTCTTCTCATCTCTTATCTCTTCATGACCTCATGCAGGGTTTGAGAAACTAGGCAAATAGCTTGCAGGCCAAATCTGGTGCTCTGCCTGTTTTAATAAATCAAATTTTCTTTGAACACACACACAAAAAATAAGTAAATAAATAGAAATTAATAATTTAGAAGTTCATTCGTTTTTTTATTTTGGAAAATTTGAAACAAAGGTAAATCTAGACTAGTTTGATGGTCCCCATGTACCCATCATCAAACTTCAACAAACATCACGATTAAGCCTATTTTGCTATCTTGTTTCATCTATTAAGAATTGCTCTGGGCTGGCCCAGTGATGTAGTGGTTAAGTTCGCACACTCCACTTTGGTGGCCAGGGTTTGCGGGTTCGGATCCCAGGTGCAGAGCTAACATGGCCTGTCAAGCCATGCTCTGGCAGCATCCCACATAAAATAGAGCAAGATTGGCACAGGTGCTAGCTCAGAGCCAATCTTCCTCACAAAAAAATAAATAGAATTTAAAAAGTGCTCATTTTTCATGCATCTGTTAAATATAATTTTTTTCTTTATGCTTTCTGTTTTCTCCCTAAAAGTGGATAGTTATCTTTATTTTATACATTTATGGTTTTGTGGAGGTTTTTTGCTTTAAATGTTTAACCATTCATTCATCCATCCAGCTAGTTGACAAGCATTTATTGAACATCAATGTTCAAAGATCATGTTTTTAGAACTGATAAGTTTGAGATGCATATTAGACACTCAAGTTTAGATGCTTGGCAAGAAGTCGAATATATGACTCTAGAGTTTGGGTTAAATTCTAACTTAGACACATAAATTTGAGATCATTCAAGGTGTATGTGTTTGTGGAAAAAGGGAAAAGATCCCAGACTGAGCCATGGGGCACTCTGATATTACGAGTTTGGGATGATGAGGAAGAATCAGTAAAGAAGACTGATTAAGAATGTCTCATCCTGGAAATTAATTAAGGAAAGGGAATCCTGGGAACTAATTTAGTAAAATGTTTCAAGGAAAAGAGAGTGATTAACTGTTTTGAGCCAAGGGTAGATTAGGCAAAATCAGTTCGGATAATTGGTCATTTGATTTAGTAACTTAGAGATAATAGTGACTTAGTTTTTAAGAAACTAGAAAAGTGATGCGGATAAAAACCTGATCAAGTAGGTTCAAGAGAGAATGTTAAGAGAAGCATAGAAATAGCAAGTGCAGATAACTTGACAGATGAGTTTTCTGTGAAGAAAGGCAGCAACATAGAGGTAGCTGGAGGGGTGTTGGATAAACAGACTTTATATGAAATGATCAGGAAGATAACCAGGCTTTTATCCTCAACAATCTAGTTTTGGGACAGTTGATTATGTTTTCTAAGGGTAGCAGGAAGGCACTTGGACTCGAGGGGAATACGGATCTCTTTCTCTAGTGAATCTTAAACAGTTAAAGAAAATATATTCCACTTTCTCTGTTAATTTGGTTATATATTTGTGACTTCAAGGAAAAAGTCTAGATTGTAAACTTTTCATTATCTCAATGACCAAGGAAGAGTAGAGCAGAGTATAGGAAATTCTGAGTTTCAAATAATCTTTGCAGATTCGTGTTACCATCACTCAGAGCAGGAGCTGAAAAGTTTCGTGGCTTTTCTTTGGATATATATTTAAAAAACGAAAGAAAAAGGTGTATGTAGTATAAGCAGTGAAAATTAAGTATATAAAGTGTAAGCAGTGAAAATTAAGTGAAGAATAATATATAATTATATACTGACATTTCTTAATCAAATTTTTTATTTGTTTTGTTTCTTCTGCAGTGCCTGTGAAAGGTAGGATAACTAAATTATTCATGAATAAATAATACGATGCTGCGTAAACAGTAACTTTGTGTTCTGTTTAGATCAGCTATGGTCCTTTTGGCCGCAGTCTCCGGGACAGAGTCTAGTTAGTGTAGTTCCAGTCTCTTTACCAGTTTCCCGTGAGAACCACAGCTCTGTATCAGGGGATTTATTCGACGAATGCTGCATTTTGGTTGGTTCTGGGTTGGCCTTGTGGTTCCAGGTAACTTCAGAGGAGAAATATTCCTTAAGAACGTGACAGAGGAAATGGTCAACTATGGACTCTGCATTGAATTTACAGAGAGGATTCCAGAGCTTCCTGCTTAGAATACAATTAAAAGCCTGCTTTGTATTGAAAGATTCACAGCTACAAATGTCATTGCTGCATTTGGCGATGCACATTCTCTTTTGAGATTTGTGTATCCTATCTGTTGTAAAAGTCCATTTGGTAATGGAGTCACAACTTCTGATTGGAATATAACTACACTACCCTTTGAACAAAGTCTAAGTAATACATATTTTGGCAGAACGTTATCATTTATACAATTTGATTAATGTCTATCATATTTGAAAATGTTTTCTTTTTGTTGCTCTTGTTCTTTGTTTCTTTTCTTTTTTTCTTTCTTTCTCTGCTTTTAATTGAGCATTTTATTTCATTTTATCTCATTTAGTAGAAGATTTATTGTAATGCTTTTAAAAAATTTTTGGTGGTTGCCCTAGAGTTTGCAATATAGATTTTAAAATACTGCTTATCATTAGCACATGTACCCTATGACAGAGTATTCCCAATTCCTCTCTCCTATCCAGTATAACATGGTTGTTTGTCATTTCACTTCTCCATAATATATATTCACACAATATATTCTTCTTATAATTTTTAACAAATAGATTCAAGATAAATTAAGAATCAGAGAAATAAAGTGTTTAACATTACCTCATGTGTTCCTTCTGGAATGCTCTTCCTTTCTCTATATAGATCTGATTTTCTATCCTATATCATTTTCCTTTTCCCCCAAAATTTTCTTTTAACATTTCTCACAAGGCAGGTCTGCTGGCAACACATTTCCTCAGTTTTCTTTGTCTAAGATAATTTTTATTTCTTTTTTATTTTTGAATGATAATTTTGCTGAACAGAATTCTAGATGATTTTTCCTTTCAACATCAAAGTATTTCACAACACTTTCTTCTTTCTTGTATGGAATTTGACGAGAAGTCAGCTGTAGTTCTTGCCCTTCCTCTATAAGTAAGGTATATTGTTCTCTGGCTTCTTTCAAGATTTTTTTGCTCATCCCTGGTTTTTTTGCAGTTGAGTATGATACGCCTGGGTGTGGGTTTTTTGATATTGGTGTAATCTGAGCTTCCTGGATCTGTGGTTTGGTTTCTGTAATTAATTTTGGAAAATTTTTGGACATTATTACTTCAAATAATTCTGTTCCTTTCTGGTGTTTTCTCCTTCTGCTACTTTGGCATACGTTACACCTTTTGTAATTATCCCACAGTTGTGGGATATTCTGGGTTTTTTTTTTCTCTTTTGTATTTTAGTTTGGGAACTTTCTACTGACATATGTTCAAGTTCACTGATTCTTTCCTTGGCCACACCCAGTCTACTGATAGATCCATGACAGGCAAATTTCTGTTATAGAGTTTTTGATTTCTAGTATTTTGTTTTGACTTTTCTTAGAGTTTCAATCTCTGTGCTTATATTACCCATCTATTTTTTCCCACTTTTACTGAGCTAAAATTGACAAATAAAAACTGTATATATTTAGAGTGTGCAATGTGATTATTTGAAACACATACACATTGTGAAATGACTACCAGAATTAAGTTAGCACATCCATCATCCCACTTAGCTACGTTTTTTTTAGAGAACACTTATGATCTACTCTCAGGAAATTTCAAGTATACAATATAGTATTATTAACTATAGTCATCATGTTAGACTTTAGGTCCCTAGAACTTTTTCATCTTATAGCAGAAAATTTGTGCCCTTTGACTTACATGTAATTTTCCCCAAATTTCAGCTCCTGGCAACCACTGTTCTAGTCTCTCATTCTATGAGTTCAATATTTTTAGATTCCGCATACGAGTGAGAACATACAGTATTTGTCTGTCAGTGTCTGGCTTATTCCACTTAGCATAAATTTCTCCAGGTTCATCCATGTTGTTGCAAATAACAGAATTTATTTCTTTTTAATGGCTGAATAAGATTCCATCGTATGTATATACCACATATCTTTATCCTTTCATCCATCCACACACATTTAGGTTGTTCCTATATCTTGGCTATTGTGAGTAGTGCTGTGATAAACATGGTGGTGAAGATGTTTCTTCAACATACTGATTTCATTTCCTTTGGATATATACCCAGATATGGGATTACTGGATCATAAGGAAATTCTATTTTTAACTTTTTTTTAAGAGATCGAGAAAGGAAGTTTAATTAGATGAACTGGCTAATCAGAAGACAGGTGACTAATGTCTCAAAAACCCATCTTCAAGGTTTACAAAATCTTGAAGCAGTTATGTAGGGAAAATGGGCAATGAGGAGGGGGTCCAGGGATGTTGGTCTCCAGGCATGACGGGCTCCAGGCATCACATTGTTCTATGCTGTCAGCTGTGATGGATACGTTGTAGGTGTATTTCCCACCTGTGGTCAGCCTGTTCCTGGAGAGAAACTCGCAGAACAAAGTTTTAATTGATCAAGGTATCAGGGAGTACATACATAAGTGGAAGCCATAAATCAGGAGAGCATGTGATTTTTTTTAAAGTACGTGCAGAGCAGCAAGTAGTCATACAGAGGAGGGGCTGGGGCCATTTGGCAAAACAAGATGGCCTCACTTTTGCTCACTTACATGATGTTAGTGTTCTGTGAAATGGCACATATTCAACAGGAGAACAAGACCTAGCTGTGAGTGCCATATCAACTCCTGGATGTCAGGGCTGATTTTTTTTCACACCGTCCTATGTAACTCTTTCCTGAACCATCTTGCTCCATTTCCAGACAAAATGCCAGACACAAATTGTCAGCAAGTTAAGGGTTTTGTAATATGTTAATGAATTTAAGACCCAATCTTGGACTCTGTGATGGCAAATGCCTTTGTTTAACTCCAAAAGAAATTGCCTAGCTATTTTATCTCTTCAACAGAATTTGATCCACAGCCATCCATGACAATCAATACTCCACTTCAGCAAAGGCAATAATCCATATGCTCATCAGTTAATCCTTCCCCAGTCACCACACACACACACACACACGCACACACACACACACACTCTTTTTTTTATATGACAGAAAGTAATTGCCCTACGGAGAATCCTGAGATTTCTGTACTTGATCAATAGTATGTACTGATGGTGGCAGAAAGAGAAAAGCACCTTGGGAAACAGAACTCTCTCAAGGCCTGTGATGCTGATGACCACTGCCTCCCCAGTGCTAGAGGCACTAGTAACTAGAGATAAGTAAAAGGAAATGAAGGTAGATCAGTGGTTGTCAGGGACTGGGGGTAGGGGATTTCTTTTTGGGGTGATGAAAATATTCTGGAATTAGATGGTGGTGATTGTTGTACAACATTGTGAATATACTAAAAAATTCTGAATTATATTTTTAACTTTTTGAGGAAGCTCTATACTGCTCTCCATAAAGGCTGTACCAATTTACATTCCCACCAACAATATATAAGTGTTTTCCTTTCTCTACATCCTCTCCAAAACTTGTTACCCATTGTCTTTTTTATAATAGCCATCCTAAAATGTATGAGGTGATATCTCATTGTGGTTTGGATTTGCATTTCCCTGGTTATTAATGCAGTTGAGCACCTTTTCATGTACCTGATGGCCTTTTAATGTCTACTTTGGAAAATATCTATTCAGTTCCTTTGCCAAATTTTTGTGAGATTATTATTATTATTATTTTGCTATTGAATTGTATGAATTCCTTGTACATTTTGGATATTAACCCCTTATCAGGTAGATAGTTATGATAAGGATTCATAGATTGGCTTTATATTTCATTGATGGTTTCCTTTGCTGTGTTTACTTTGGTATAGTCCCACTTATTTATTTTTACTTTTGTTGTCTGTGTTTAGGTGTTATATCCAAAAAGTCATTGCCAAGATCAATGTTAAGGAGCTTTTTTCCTAATTTTTTTTCTAGGAGTTTTACATTTCAGGTCTTATGTCTACATCTTTAAACCATTTCCAATTAATTTTGGGGGGTTGTAAAATAGGTGTCCCATTTCATCTTTTGCATTTGGTTATTGGTTTTCCCAATACCATTTATTTAAGAGACTTTTCCTTTCTCTGCTGTGTATTCTTGGTGGCCTTGTGAAAGGTAAGGTGATTATATATGCATGTTTTTTGTCTTGGCTCTCTATTCTGTACCACTGGTTTATGTGTCTATTTTTGTGCCAATACCGTACAGTTTTGATTACTATAGCTTTGTAATATAGTTTGAAATCAGGAAGTGTGATGCCTCCAGCTCTCTTCTTCTTTCTCAAGATTACTTTGGCTATTTGAAGTCACACGTGGATCCATAAGAATTTTAGTATTCTTTCTTATTTCCATAAAAAATGCCATTGGAATTTTGACAGAGATTGCATTGAATCTGTAGATTGCTTTGGGTAGTATGGCTATTTTAACAATATTAATTCTTCCAGTCCATGAACATGCAATATCTTTCCATTTATTGTTGTCTTCTTCAATTTCTTTCATTAATTTCTTATAGTTTTCTGTGTATAGATCTTTCACCACTTTAGTTAAATATATTCCTAAATATTTAACTATTTTTGATACTGTTGTAAATTATACTATTTTCTCAATTTTTTTGTTAGATAATTTGTTGCTAGTGTGTAGAAACACAACTGATTTTTGTATGATGATTTTGTATCCTGCAATTTTACTGATTTTGTTTATTAGTTCCAACCAGTTTTTGGCAGAGCCTTTAGGTTTTTCTATATATAAAACCATGTCAACTGCAAACAGAGACAATGTTACCTCTTCATTTTAATTTGGATGACTTATATTTTTTTTGTCTTGCCTGATTGCTCTAGCTAGGATCTCCAGTATTACATTGAATAGTAGTGATGAAACTGGGAACCCTTGTCTTATTCCTAATCTTAGAGGAAAAGCTTCCAGCTTTTCACCATCGCATATGGCATTAGCTGTGGGCTTGATATATATGGGCCTTATAGTGTTGAAATATATTCCTTCTATACCTAATTTGTTGAGAATTTTCTTTTTCCAAGTAATTTTATTGGGATTATAATGGTTTATAGCCTTTTGTACTTTTGAGTGTACATTATTCTTCATCAATTCCTGAATACACTTCATCGTGCTCACCCTCAGTAGTCCAACTTTCATCCATCACCATACTTATGTGCCCCTTTATCCGTTTTGCCCACCCTCCCCAATAACCTTCCCCTCTGGTAACCATTAATCTATTCTCTTTATCCATGTATTTGTTATCTTCCACATATGAGTGAAATAATGCGGTATTTGTCTTTCTATGTCTGACTTATTTCGCTTAACATCATACCCTGAAGGTCCATCCATGTTTTTGCAAATGGGACAATTTTGCTTTTTCATGGCTGGGTAGTATTCTGTTGTGTGTGTGTGTGCGTGTATATATATATACACACACAATGGAATATATATATATATATATATATATATATATATATACCACATCTTCTTTATCCATTCATCTATAGATGAGCACTTGGGTTGCTTCCACATCTTGGCTATTGTGAATAATGCTGCAGTCAACATAGGGGTGCATAAATCTCTTTGGATCATTGATTTCAAGTTGCTTAGATAAATACCCATTAGTAGGATAGCTGCATCATATGGTATTTCTACTTTTAATTTTTTTTAGAAATCTCCATACTGTTTTCCATAGTGGCTGCACCAGTTTGCATTCCCACCAGCAGTATATGAGTTTTCCCTTTTCTCCACATCCATTCCAACATTTTTTGTTTTTTGTCTTGGTCATTATAGCCATTCTGACTAATGTAAGGTGACATTTCATTGTAGTTTTCATTTGCCTTTCCCTAATAATTAGTGATGTTGAGCATCATTTCATGTGTCTGCTGGCCATCTGTATCAGAGGATGTTAAATTTCGTCAAATGCTATTTCTGCATTTATTGAGATGGTCATATAATTTTTATCCTTTATTCTGTCAGTGTGATTTACTTATGTTGAACCACCTTTTCATCCCAGGGATTAATCTCACTTGTTCACAGTGTTTGATTTTTTTCATGTGTTCTTGAATTTGGTTTACTAGTATTTTTTTGGAGAATTTGTGTGGCCATGTTCAACAGGATATAGGCCTATAATTTTCTTTCCATGTAGTGTCCTTATTCGATTTGATGTGAGGATATTACTGGCCTTATGAAGTGAGTTTTGAAATGTTCCCTCCTCTTCACATTTTGGAAGAGTTTGAAAAGGACTGACATTAATTCTTCTTTAAATGTTTTCTAGAACTCACCCATCAAGTCATCTGATCCTTTGCTCTTCTTGAGAGATTTGATTACTGATTTAATCTCCTTACTAGTAATTGGTGTGTCCACATTTTTTCTTTCTTTGTGATTCAGCCTTGTTGGCTTGTATGTTTCTAGGAAGGTATCCATTTTCTCTAGGTTATCTAACTTGTTAGCATATAATTGTTCATGGAAGTCTCTTATGATCCTTTGTATGTCTGTGGTGTCAATTCTAATGTATCCTCTTTCATTTATAATTTTATTTATTTGAGACTTTTCTCTTGATACTCTAGCAAAAGTTTTGCCAATTTTGTTTATCTTTTAAAAAAACCCAACATTAAGTTTCTTTTTTCTAATCTCTATTTCATTCATTTATGCTGCAAGTTTAATATTTATTTCCTTCTGGTAACTTGGGGTTTAGTTTGTTCTTTTTCTAGTTCCTTGAGGTGTAAAGTTAGATGGTTTATTTGAGATCTTTCTTTTTTTCATAATGTATTTTTGCTATAAATTTCCCCCTTATGACTGCTTTTGATGCATTCCATAAGTTTTGGTATGTTGTGTTTCCATTTTTCTTTGTTTCAAGATTTTTTTTTCATTTTTGGTGAGGGAGATTGGCCCTGAGCTAACGTCTGTTTCCAATCTTCCTCTTTTTGCTTGAGGAAGACTGTCCCTGAACTAACATCTATGCGAATCCTTCTCTGTTTTGTATGTGGGATGCTGCCACAGCATGCCTTGTTGAGCTGTGTGTAGGTCTGTGCCTAGCATGTGAACCCACAAGCCCCAGGCTGCTAAAGCAGAGCATGCAAAGTTAACCACTGCATCACCAGACTGGCCCCTCAAGGTATTTTTTGATTTCCCTTTTGATTTCATATTTGACTTGTTGGTTGTCCAGTGGTGTATTGTTTAATTTCTACACATTTGTGAATTTACCATTTTTCCTTCTGTTATTGATTTCTAATTTTATACCGTTGTAATCAGATAAGATACTTGGTATGGTTTGAGCCTTCTTAAATTAGTTAAAACTTGTTATGTGGCATAACATATGATCTATCCCAAGAATGTTTTGTATGTGCTTGAGAAGAATGTTTATTCTGGTCCTGTTAGACAGGGTGGTGATGTGTATATATCTATTATGTTCATTTGGTCTGTAGTTTTATTCAAGTCTGCTATTTTTTTGTTGATTTTCTGTCTAGATGATATATCCATTGTTGAAAGTGGGGTATTGAAAATCTCTACTATTATTGTATTGCTGTCTATTTTTCCTTTTAGCTCTGCGAATCCTCTATTTATTTAGGTGTTCCAAAGTTTGGTGTACATATATTTATAATTGTCATATCTTTTTGATGAATTGACCCCTTTATCATTATGTAATGACATTTTTTTCTCCTGTGACTGCTTTTGACTTAAAGTCTATTTTCTCTGATGTAAGTACAGTCACTCTTGATCTCTTTGGTTCCTATTTGTATAGAATATCTTTTTCCATCTTTTCATTTTGAGCCACTGTGTCCTTAAATTTAAAGTGAGTCTCTTGAAGGTGGCATATTGTTGGATCTTGTATTTTTTGTCCATTCAGTCACTAGGTGTCTTTTGATTGGAGAATTTAATCCATTTGCATTTAAAGCAATTATTGATAGGTAAAGACTTGCTATTGCAATTTAAAAATTTGTTTTCTTTCTGTTCTGTAGATTTTGTTCCTTTCTTCCTCCTTTTTGTCTTCCTTTGTGATTAAAAAATTTTTTTAAAGATTGGCCCTAAGCTCAGATCTGTTGCCAATCTTTTTGTTGTTGTTCTTCTTCTCCCCAAAGCCTCCCAGTACGTGGTTGTGTATTCTAGTTGTAGGTCTCCTAGTTCTGCTATGTGGGACACTGCCTCTGCGTGGCCTGATGAGCAGTGCTAGGTCTGTGCCCAGGATCCAAACGTGAAACCCTGGGCTGCTGAAGTGGAGCACATGAACTTAACCACTCAGCCATGGGGCCAGCCCCTAAAATTCTTTTTGATTTTGTATGCTTTGAATCTTTTATCTTTTGTGTATCTACAGTAGGTTTTTGCTTTGTGGTTACCATGAGGCTTACATAAACATTTTCTAGTTATAGTAGTCTATTTCAAGCTGATAACAACTTAACTTCAGTCACACTCAAAAGTCGTATGCCTTTACTGCTCCTGCCTGACATTTGCGCTATTGCTGTCACATTTCACATCATTTTATATTGTGCATCCATTAACAGATTATTGTAGCTGTAGTTATTTTTAATGCTTCTGTTTCTTAACTCTTATGCTAGAGTTAAAAGTGATTTATATATAACCATTAAAGTATTATAGTATTCTGAATTTGTTTATATATTTACTTTTACTAGTGAGTTATATGCTTTTATATGTTTTTACGTTATTACTTAGCATCCTTTTATCTCAACTTGAACTCCCTTTAGCATCTCTGGTAAGGCAGGTCTAGTAGTGATGACTTCATCTACTTTTGTTTACCTGGGAATGTTTCTCTCCTTCATTTCTGAAGGACAGCTTTGCCTGGTATATACCTATCTATTCTTGCATGTTATTATTTTCCCATTAGATCTCTTAGTATATTAATCATAGTTTTTAAAATTCCAGTCTGATAATTCTAATATCTCTGCCATATCTGAGGCTGGTTCTATTGTTTACTTTTTTTTTAAGACTGTGTGTTTTCTTGCCTTTTAGTGTGTTATGTATTTTGGGGGAAAGTTCAGAAATATGTAGTGGGTAATAGGAAATGAGGTTCCTTTACTGAGCCTTTTAGTATCTGCATTTATTTATATCTGGCCAGGAGTTAGGCTGTTTATTGTTTCCTTTGGCTGCAGGTGTCTGAAGTTTCATTTTCCTCTCCTGTCCTTATTTTTGTCTTCCTGTTGTCTTTGGTTTCCCTAGAAACTCCTTCTTAAATAGAAAGTGAAGCTTGTGGTTCTTTCCATGGAAATTCTGTTATTACACAGAAACTCTATTGATGTAGTGGTAAAATGTAGGGGAAGGGGAAGCAGCCTATAATTCTATATTTGGTCTCATCCTTTTAGTGGACCTGTGCCCCTGAGGTGTGACTTTCACAAGTGCTTCTCTTCTTCTTTTCCCCTTTTTAGGTGAGGCAGGAAGGCTAGAGGGGATTGGAGTTTGGTATTTCTGTTCTGTCATATTGGTAAAGTAAAGTATTCTTTTTGGTCTTGTAGAGAACAGAATGCTCTGGACATGTTTAAAAATGATTATTTTCCCTCTGGGCATATTTCATGATGTTTACTTTTCTCCTCTCCCTGTTGGACGTAAGAAGGGATTTTTCTCTGATTTTCACTGTGAGAACCTGGTAGGATACTTGGCGGCAAAACCCATGAAAGTGTGGCCCTCCAACCAAGACTGAGCTTCCAGGAGTTTTCATGTCTCAAACTAGTGTGTGCTCAGTCTCCACCAGTTCCTCAATTACAATTTATGTTTTTCTGCTAGTTTCTGGCTCCAGCATTTCTACTCCCAGTAAACTGTCATGTTGTGTATTTGCCTATCTCCCCAGTTTTCTGGGAAGCAGTTTGCCCTGTGCCATCAATTTTCTGATGTACCTAGCAAGAGTTGCTGATTTTCAGTTTGTTGAGCTTTCTATTGTGAGGATGAAAGGGCAAGTTCTAAGTTTTTTACATGTTGAAGTGGAAACCGAATATCTGCTATTGATTTTTATGTTTTAGTTTCATAGTCATTTGTTTTCCTTGATTTTATCTTTTTAATAAAAGTTTTTAGTTGTTTCTTTTGTGTATTAGAAGTATATATACTATCCCATGCAAACAATTTTCCTTTTGTTTTAGCACAACAGAAACCTGAACATAATTTTCCCACTGGCACACATGTACAAAAGCTAATGTTTATTTTTTTAAACATCTGCTTCCTCTAAAAGTTATTAAGTTTTTCCAAAATAATTCATATCTATCTACTTAACTATTTTCAGTTTTCATTATTTATTTTCCACAAATGTTAACTTTTAAGTTCAATAGATGTTTTTCTGGATGTTAATTTTAGAGTCTTTCTGGTAAAGTTTTCATTCATATGTTTCCCATGTAAATGTTCTATGGAATTGGATAAGTCATAAGATTAAAATAAAAAAATAAATCAGTTAACAACCAAGTGGGCAATTAACAAGTATTTCTCAGGTACCACTGTAAAACTTTCTAGTTGAATCTCCTAGCAAAGCTTATTGGTCTTGAATGTGATGGGAATAACTTTTTTCTTTCAACATATATAGAATTTAAAAACAAAAGCAGTTTTGATGAAAATATCCAAGATATTAGTGACCAATTAATTACATAAAACTGATAAAAAAGAATATAAATTCAGAAGAATATAGCTTCTATTCTACGTTAAAAAGATTTTATTTTTATTAACATTATTTTATTAATATCATTCTTAAAAGGTTTATTTTATGTCTGTAAAAGAATAACAATAATTTTCTTGAAGAATCATTATGCATAGAGATTAAAACCCTCATCCAAATTTTTAGTTTTCCCCATAAGAATTTAAACCCAGTGCTCAAAGAGTCCTAATTTTATTACTGAATAACTGTGTGACCTTGGAAAATTCAGTGTTCTCATTTGTAAAGCGAAGATAATATCAGTAACTGACTCTTAGATTTTTATGAAAACTATATAGGTTAATATATATAAAGCAAATAAAACCACATCTGGTATATATTAGCCATTATGTAAGTGTTTGATAGATCAACCAATAAAAGAATACTTTTGGATCATATATTTGGAGGACAATTGAAGTATAATGTTTACTTATTTCTATGTCTTGCTAGCTCCAAGTTCTGAAAATTCTTTTTTACTTATAGCTCCATCCATTCTTGCAAAAACACCAAGTTGAAAGACGTTTTCTTAAGGAGAAAATTGTGAATGAGAGAATTTCAACAATCAAGACTGATATCTTTAATTATCGGTCTTTGCTGGATGATATTAAAATTCAAGAGAAAGTTGGAGAGTTCATCTTTGAATCTTATGATGATCAGCACTTTTCCTTAAATGATAAACAGATAATGTGGGATGAATACTACAATGAGGAAAACATCCACTTGAGTAGGCACCATATCTGAGATATTCCTCACAAAGAAGTATACTTAGCAAGTAGAATTCAGATCGAGCTTCTTCTGAATTCTATTAGCCGGACACTGACCATATCTTGTCCTTTGTTGTAATATTGAATATTTGAACTTTCTGGGTTCCAAATCATTATGAAAACTATTTATTTATTTTGAAATAATTGGCTAGATTGCCTGTTATTATAATGATCAAATAGATTTGTTACTTATATGGTAAGAAAATCAACTCACGTGATTTTTTAGAGTAGATAGGTCCTACAAAGATCATGGCATTGATGATTAAAAAAATGACTGACAGATGAGGGAAATGAAATGTTTTGGGATAAAGATAGTCTTATCAATTGGACACAATAATTTGTTTTATCACTTGAATTTAACTATTATATACACATTTATTTTAATTCCTGCTAAGGCTTTTATCTAGCCTTGAAAATTTGGGTGATATTACTACTGAAAGAGAAGTGAGGAAGAGTAAAGATGAACATAATGGTCATTGACAGAACATTGGAAATTAAACTTTTCCAAAAGATCAGGAGTTCTTGGTTAAGCTGTTATGTTACACAGAAGTTTTTCTAAAACCTCCCACCTATGTAGTGTTACTGGATTTTGCTTATCGATTAGCTTTCCCTTTTCCTGTGTCTCTTACAGAGACTCCATCTGCTGTTTGCAGTCAAAGGCATCCACTTGGATTCAGAAAAACAGCTCAAGGAGGAAAACCTTTTTGTTGTTTTGACTGTATTCCCTGCCTAGATGGGGAGGTTGCAAATAAAATGGGTAGGCATTTCTTAAACTTTTTCTGAATATGGGACTGGTACACAATGAGAAATGGCCTGATAATTCTCAAGGATACGTTTACAGAGCTAACTTGCAACAAATTTTTTTTTTACCTTCTTGATTGCAGCTCTGTCTTCAGGATATCTGCATTGAATTCAATTTCTTCTTTTTCCACCTCCTAGTTTTCCTTAACTTTCTTACTGTTGCTATAGTATAATTGAGCACTCCTTATGTACATTATCTCATTTAATGCTCACAAAGACCCTTTGAGAGAGGTAATAATAATCAACATTTACTCATGAGGGAATTTGACTTTGGAGAGGTTATGTAAGTTGCCAAGGTCATGAGAATAAGAGAAAGCTGAGGAAAAAATCTGGATCTCTGTCAAACCAGAGTTCCTATGAGAACCAATATAGTACAGTGACAATAATTTCAAATACATCACTCCTCTTCTAGTAGCCTGCAGACACAGTATTTGATATACATTTTTTAGTTCATAGTAGAAGCTCCATAAATAATTGTTTGATGAATGAATAAGTATTTGTCAGGTTATTAGACACTTTTTCATTATAAAGTTATGATGATTTCTTTAGCTTCCTTTCTTCAGTGTGTTACACATTCATTAGCCTATGAACGTCCTCCTCCATTTATTCCTTTGCTTAAGTGGAAGACATCCTCCAAGGCTTCCTGAAAAAGCTTGTACAAAAGGTTTCAACACGTGGTGTATCTTGAAATGTCTTTGCCCTATGTGTATATGTGATCATATTTTGTGCTTTTTTTTAAGGGGTAGAACATGATATTTTGATATACATATACATAGTGAAATGATTACTACAACCAAGCTAATTCAAAACCATTTTGCTTCTAACACCAATCCTAACCCTAACCTTGACCTTCATAATCCCTCTGAATTTGGTAGACATTACTACAGTATATTCCAGAGTTGCTTTTGAGAAGCCCGAAGACATTACTGTTTATCTTTTTAAATAAGAGCCATTTTCTTCTCTCTGGAAGCATTAAAATATTTTTCTTTATCTCAGGATCAAAATAATGTGCTTTGGATAGCTATTTTCTTTCCACTCATTTGCTGGGTATTCAGTGAAATTATTCAGTCTGAAAATTCCTGTCATCTGTTCTGAGAATTGTTTTTCTGTCATTGTATTATTTTTTTAAAATAATTTCCTCCTCTCCATTATTTCTACTCTTACATTCTAAACTCCTATTATGCATATGAATTGCCATGCCTAAGGCTTTGATATCTCAATTTTTATGTCATATATTATAATCCCTTTGTTTTTATTCTATTCTCCTCAAATTTACCTTTCAACTCTTCTAGTATGTTTTTTATTCCTACTATTATTGTTTATTTCTAAAGGCTTTTTCTTTTCTCTGAAATTTCTATGTTCTGTTGGGTTTTTTTTCAGAATTGCAGTACATCTCTGTGATCATTCTGAGAATAATTTACTTTTTTAAGGGTTTATTCAACTTTCTTTAACTTATCCTGAGTTTCCTTGTTTATTTCTTTTCCTGTTTTTACGCTATTTTTAAAAAAATTCAGAAATTTATTCAACACATAAAAAAACCTATTATGAATCAAGCATTGTTCCAGGTGTCAAAAAAATTACGTTGGACAAATTAAACAGGCAAAGGAGACTTCACTGAAGACTATTACAGAAGAGATCAAGACTATGGCAATAGGGGAGAGAGATTGAAATTAACTGCTAAAACAGAAGGTAGGAGACTTCTTAAGTACTTGAATGAGCTTATGGAAAAATAACAAGACTTTAGGAGGAAGACTGGCCAGTGTGATTTGGCCATTTGTATTCACTAATTGGCACTTACTGAAGTTAGGCTCCTATCTTTCTACAGAGACTAGAGAAAAGGGAACCATCTCCTTGATGATTACATTTCAAAGGGATGGCTCCATGCCCTTGAGAAAGACATTTCTGGGTTGTAAAGAGTCTGGTAGAAGATTTACGTCTCAAAGGTGAAGGAAAAGAATTTACAGTTGGTAGCTTTCTAAGGTAAATTCTCTAAGAAAAGGGAAGTCAGCAACCTATAGTCAGGAAGAAGTCTGTCTAAAGTTTAGTCAAGCTGAGAAGAACGTTAAGGTGGTCTTGGTCACAGGCAATAGGGATAAAGTAGTGAACAAAATTATATTTTAGAGGAAGAAACAGACAATAGACAGAACACAGAAAACAGTAACTAATAATTACCTTTTATTGGACAATTACTATGTATTAGGCCTTACTGAAAGCATTTACAGTTAATATGTCTTTTTATACACATACATACGTATATAGAAAGGGGGCCGTGTGCAGCAGAACACAAGAGTAGAGTAGCAGGTGATGAGGTTAAGGCAGAAGCAGCCTGGAGAAGGCAGGGCACAGTAGGAATGACTGGTAATTCTCAGTTGTTGGAGAATAACACATAGTGACTTCTGTTTCTGGCAGAGTGAAAGTCTAGTTACTGTAAAAGTACCCTTCCTCTAACACCAAACTAGATGCATTTAACACTTACTTTTAGACATACTATTGTACTTGAAGGAAATAAGGGAAATCTTCGGGAGCCTCACAACACAACAGAACAAAACCAGTGAGCTCAACCTAGAGCTATTAGTGGTAAGTGTGGTTACCTTAAAAATAAATAGAGAATATCAGAGGAATGAATCTTGAACCCTGTAAGACTTTACCCTTATACTGCTGCAGGAACCAGGTAAACCTGGAAGTGGCTAAATTGGTTCAGGTTGGTGCATGCCCTGGTTACCCCCAGAAACAGATGCCAATTCTCTCTGGAAACTAGACCTTCAGGATTCTCAAGGATTAACATGATATAATCAAATACAAAATATAAAATATTATGTATAAAAATTTAATAATGAGCAAGGAATAGCAGATTATCAATAAAAACTAGGTAGATTTGAAAAAAATTCAAAAAAGCTTTTTTAGAAATGAACACTGAAAGTTTTTAGATTAAAAAGTCAGTGGATGGGTTAGTAGCAGGTTGGACAGTGTTGAAATGACATTTAGTGCATTGAATATGCATATGAAGAAATTACCTAGAATGCAGCCCTCGTAGGCAAGGAGATGAAAGGGAGCTTAATAGGTAAGCAGGATAGAATGAGAAGATTTGGAATCTCAAAAGCAGAGAATACTGAGAATGAAGAAAAGACAATGTTTAAAGAAATAATATCAGAACATTTTAAAGAATTCTTGAAATACTTAAATCTGCCTCTGCCTCTGTCTATGAATCAGAATTTCTAAATAGGAAAAAGTAAAAAAGATATCTATATCTTTCATAATTAAATTGTACTTAGATTATAATTGAATGCAGCATCCCAAAAAAGAAAAAGGTCTTAAAAGCAGCCAGAAAGAAAAAACAGACCACATATCAAAGAGCAATTATTAGATTGACAGTAAAATTCTCAACAGGATGAAAGCCAAAATTAGTGGAATAATATCTTCAACATGCTGAGAGAAAATAAATGTGCATGTAGGTAGGATAGAAGGTTATTCTATAGGTGCCTTCACCTAGATGCTAACCCCTGATATAGAATGAGGTCTTATAAAGATGTACGTGGGGTTTCTGCTCCATGGTGACACTCAGAATATTGTATTGAGGATACTTCATATGCAAGAACAGAGCTAGCAGCTAACTTGACTCAGTCATGGTCTTGGCATTGCATCCTTTACCTCTCAACCCCCATCAATAGCAAACTTTGGCTTTACATACAGCTTTCCTTCCAATTTCATATGAAGTTCTCTTAGACTTAGTTACCTTGCATTGGTCACTTGTAGTGGTCACTAGGCAATGCCTTGCACTGTTTAAACCGTTTAGCAGTTCGGTGGCTTTCCTCCACTCAGTGCTTTGTATTTCCTTTTGTTTCTGCTCCATTGATATTTGCATATGAGCCTGGATGTACTTTTTCGCTTTCTCTCATAATATTTTGTTTATTTTTGATGGTAATTTTTACTAGTTATTGCTCTATTTTTGGAGCAAAGATGGCATCATTTGACTGAGAGCTTCAGTATAAAATGCTAGCTACTTTTATTTCCAAACTTTTTGTGTCATATCTTAGGTGTGTATAAACTTTGTGCTTTTAAAAATGCAAATGGATTTACAAAATTGGATTACTGACATGTGGAACCTATTTCAATCATCTTGTTTGCTTTGTATTTTCCACCATGACCTGTTGCCAACAACAGAAATTTATTGACTCATAGTTATAGAAGCTAGAAGTCTAAAATCAAGGCGTCAGCAGAGCTGTGCTTCCTCTGAAACTTGTAGGGAAGAATCTTTCCTTGTTTATTCCTGGCTTCTACTGGGGACCATTAATCTTTGGCCTGCAGCTGCACCACTCCTTTCTCTGTTTCTATTATCACATGGCGTACTCCCTGTGTGTCTTTCCATGGCATGTTCCTCTTCTTATAAGGACAGCAGATACATTGAATTAGTGCCTACACTAATGACTTCATTTTAAATTGATTACATCTGAAGTGACCTTATTTCCATATAAGGTCACATTCACAGTACAGGGTGTTAGGGCTTCAATGTATCTTTTTGGGGGACACAATTGAGCCAATAACATATGCCTATCTATTTATTTATTTACGAATGTTCATTATGCATTTCCTAGCTGTAGTAACTGTACTAAATGCTGGGGACACAATTGTTGTCAAAAACACATGCCTCTGCCTTCATGCAGGACATAAACTATTGAAGGAAGCAAATATTTAATACATGAACCAAAAAGTAAATATGTAATTGTAAATTGTGATATGTGTTATAAAAGAAAAAATAGAGTCTTATGATAGAGAATTAACCTGGGTACCTAATGGAGATAGGGTAGTCAAGGAAGATGTTTCTGTGTAGTTGATATTTAAGCTGAGGTCTCAGTGATGAAATGGAACCAGCTTTTTTTTTTTTTTAAGGATTGGCACCTGGGCTAACAACTGATGCCAATCTTTTTCTTTTCTTTTTTTTTTTCCTGCTTTATCTCCCCAAACCCCCGCTATACACAGCTGTATATCTTAGTTGCAGGTCCTTCCAGTTGTGGGATGTGGGACACCACCTCAACGTGGCCTGACGAACGGTGCCGTGTCCACGCCCAGGATCCGAACCCTGGGCCGCTGCGCTGGAGCGCGCGAACTTAACCACTTGGCCACGGAGCCGGCCCCGTGGAACCAGCTTTCGAAAAGCAGAGTAAAAATGGTTCTAGGCAGAGCACAGGCATATGTAAAATCTCTGAGGCAGAAAATCAAGCTTGATATGAACTGAGAGAATATCAGTGTTACTAGACTATTAAGAGGAGGGTGGATAAATGATTCCTCTCAATATTAGAGAAGTGGACAGGGTCCAGATCATTAAGGCACTGCAGGACATCCTAAGGAGTGTGAAACTTGGAACCATTTTAAGGACAAAGTCTTGGTAAGATTTACTCTAAAACAACTTTTTCTCTCATGTGGAAACTGGATTGGAGGGAGTCAGACTGCTAGGGGTCTTTCACAGTTTAGGTTCTTTGAAAGTAGATGCTGAGAGAGAGTTTGGTGTACAGGATCCACATGTGTTGAAGACAGGGAAAAGTCAGTGATTCATTTCCAACAAAGCCTCTGACAACCCCATAGGGAATTTTGATACATATGTGGCATCACATGGTGGGGAAAATGGCTGGACCTATATAGCCCCATTGCAATCAGTCATTTGATATGGGCTGCCTCAGTAAGAGTACACTCTCCAGCAAAGTGAGTCTTTGCAACTGAGGCAAACTCTGAAGAACTGACAGCTAGAGACCACTAACAGCACGTCCAGCAGGTGGAGTAACAAGTTTTTCTTGAACGAGTACCCGGGTGGCACATCTTTACGTCCACTATTGAGGCTACTGAGATTTGAGGATACTAATGAATCACATGCCTTTGGATACAAGCCAACTGAGAGACAGAAGTGAGGGGGACGTAAAATGGAACACTTGTTTTATTACAATAAAGCTGTATTAAATAATTTCTTTGATATTTGGCCAAATTGATTTACCTAGTTGCAGGCAATAGGTTCCATGGAGTGAAAGGAGGGTGTGGAAAACAAAAAAAGAGAAATTCCTTTTTCGTAATTTCTGAAAGAGGTAAAATATTGACAGAATTTCATGTATCATAGAAAGATCAAGAAAAGAGTTCCCCAGTACAGAAGTTATTTCAATATCACCTGCATTATTATATGGAATACTCGAACACACTTTCAGATTGGGTCTGTAGTAGTGGCATGGATGATGGTGGTATAAGACATATTGGTTGCTGAACTACCATTATTTCTATAGAAGAAAAACTAGAAGTGTTTGAATGGGATAATTCACTCTTAGGAAAGTGAACACAAGACTGCAAGTCCAGTTCTGTAATTTTCCATTAGCAAGATTTGTAGAAAGTTGCTAATGGGTTGGTTACATGTATAAAAATTTAGATTCTCTTCAGCAAAAATAAGGAAACTCAAAGTTATTTCCCACACCTGAAATCAATATTCAGATCCAGCAAGTCATAATTTCCACATAAGGATCCCTAACGTTCTCACTGTTTTAATTAAACCTACTTCCAGTTCCAAGATCTTCTGTAGCATCAGTAAAATTTAGCAATTATTTTCTTATAATTTAATTGGATCAAGAAATATTTCTAGCATTTTTGAGGGATTCAGAGATGAATAAGTGTTGGTGACAACTCAAAGAGCTCACAATATTTAAACATTAAGCCATTGGCTTCTGATCCTCCAGTTTTCTTAATGCTCAATTTTGGAGAAAAGCAAATAGTAGAAGCTGAATAGTAACATTAAATCATGTATTCCATTAATGTCAATGGTTTCGAGAATTTTGTTCTTAGTTCTCTTGTCCTTTTAATTCAGTCTAGCCTGCAGTAGCTTATTGATTTCCAGGATTTCAACCATCTTCTACTGGCTGATGATTTCTAAATTTTCAGCTTAGCTCTCTTTTCCAAGATCCATTTAACTGTAAACATCTCAATGTGGATGATACAAAAAATATAAAAAACATAGTGCCTCATTTTCTTCCAACACAATGCACATCTGTTTCATTACTAACCTGCTCTTCCTCATCATTGATTCATCAGTGAATTGTTGCAACATTTATTCACCAAGATTCTCAGATTGACCAGCTGTAAATAATGTGTGGCTGTTTTTTCCTCACTCTCCATTCTGTATAACTCTGTTGTGGTTTTTTTTTTGCAATGGCTAAAATAGCTTCTCCACCTCTAAAGATCATCCTTAAATATTTTCCCCACTTTCAGCTCTCTCAGTCTTAAATCAGTGTAATGCAGTCAAAATGATCTTACAAAATGTAAATCTGATACTATTTCTCTAATTTAAATTCAACAAGAGCTCTCCACACATCTTTTAAAATAAAGTTCAGACTTGTTAATGGCCCATAGTGTTTTCATTTGCTGCTTACCATTCCCAATATGCCTATTAAAACATTTCCACATACAATTGAATAGTCTGTTTAATCGTCCTGCTTCTTCTTCCCAAGATTCAAGGAAATCTTGAAGTCGGATTTCCTGTGTTCCTTTTCTTGGGATCTCCAGTGCCTAGATGTTCATGTTAACGAAATACATAAGAAAGCAGAAAGGAGAGTGAGTGGAGGTGATATCAGCTGTTAAGATCTCATAATGGTCATAAAGAAGTCATTGTTCCTGAAAACAACTTATTTATATCACTCTTTTGGAAGAGAGAAGAACCGTATACCAATTAGCAATATTTTTATTTTTATTTTTTAAATTATTTTATTGAGATCATAATGATTTTTTTCAATACTTTTGTGGAGCGTAAACCCACACTTGAATATGTAATTGTTTTTCTAATTTAAAATATGCCATATGTAGTTGTCCTTCAGAATGAGTCAAATGAGGTCAAACTTTACTGGATAAGCCTTAACACATTAATGTGTTTGTTTTGAAATTTCTCCAAAATATTTGCCTCTAAAATTTCTTCCTTTCATTGTTATTCTCTACTGTAAGCACTAAATAATGATAAATCCCCTGTAAAATTACTATCGAAATCAAATTATAACTTTAAAGAAAGTACTTACCATAACATAGATACTCAATAAACAATAGGACTATACTATTTCTAGGCTTTCCGTAACTGAAGTCCAGAAGTCTCAGAATGTGTTCTCTTCTTTTCATACATTTCCAAATACATTTTTTATGTAACCAGTATTTTTCCCTCAACATCACTTTCTAGAAAGTTGACTCTCATTGTTCAATTCAACTCACTCTTTCTGTGTCTTTTTGGATTCAAATGTATAATCAGTGATTTCTCTTCCATAAAGGAAGGTCTTTATTTATTTTTGAATGTTGTGGTCTAATGAATGTTATTGGGTACACTTACCTGAGAATCAAATATGGTTCTGTTCAAGATATGTTTGTTTTATACATATATTTGGGGAGTCACTGATGGACTATAATAAATCAAGTTTTATCCCTTTCAAATATGGACCAATATATCAAGTGTCTTAAAGACCAATATTCGAATAAACAGAAAAATCAGTGCCTTCCCAAAATTATGACTTTTTTGTCCCAGATCCTCTAGGAGCTGTTCTGGTCTCTATGGCCATTACTTTCTCTGTCCTCAGGTCCTGATTTTAGGACTATTTATCCAATACAAAGACACATCCATTGTCAGAGAAAATAATCTAAGTCTCGGATATATCCTCCTCATTTCCTTAATGCTTTGTTTCTTCTGCTCTTTGACTTTTATTAGTTGGCCTAACCCAGTCACCTGCATTCTCAGACAAACATTCATTGAAGTTATATTTTCCATACTTATTTCTGCTGTTTTAGCAAAGACTTTGACTGTAGTTGTGACCTTCAAAGCCATAAAACTAGGAAACACACTGCTAATGTGGATGATAACCCAATTCTCAAACGCTATAGTCTATAGAGTCTCCCTCATTCAAGTATGTATCTGCACAGTCTGGCTGGGAACTTCTCCTCCTTTTCCTGATGTTGACATACAATCAGAGTTTGGCCAAATAATCCTTCAGTGTAACGAGGGATCCACCACTGCCTTACTTGGGCTTTCTAGCACTTCTGAGCTTGACTATTGCTTTTCTGGCCAGGAAGTTACAGGATAGTTTCAATGAGGCAAAAACAATCACTGGTTTTCTGTGGTGTGTGGATTTCTTTTATACCCACCCATCTGAGCACAAAAGGCAAAGCCATGGTGGCTTTGGAAATCCTTTCAATCTTAGCTTCCAGTGCTGGTTTCTTGGGTTGTCTATTTCTTCCAAAGTGCTATGTCATCTTACTATGATCAGACAGAAGTTCAAGGAAATTTATTCAAGGAAAAAATTACTTGAATAAATTCCTCCCAAAAGGTAAAGGAATTAGTGTTCAAGTGGCATCATTGATATGAAATGAACAATAATATGGAAATAAAGATTCCAAAGTGTGGCATGAAATATAAGGATTTCATTAAAACAATGATAATTGCTCTTTGACCAAGGGGTACTATCATCATTGTGGCACCAAGTCGTGGTGAAAAAAGCTCTGGGGTCAGATCGACCAATGTTCAAATTTGACACCTCTACTAACTGACTCTGACTTTTAGTGTATCCAATTAACATTTCTTTGAATCACAGTTTCCTCACTTTAAACAACGTGTAGCAGGTCAACAACTTATAAAGGGTTAGAGTAAGAATTAAATAAAATCATTTATATGAAAAAACAGTGGGTGCTCAAGAATATGCTTTCTTTCTGTTAGCCTTACTCCAGCTGTCTTTTTCTTCTTATTTTAGTAAAAATTAAATTTTAAGGAATTATAAATTCTGGTAGTAGAAAGCTAGTGATATCTAATTGTTCCTCATTAAACTACTCATAAACACAAAACAATATGAAATTTGAGCTTTGGACAATCTGAATAGTGTTCTGTATGCTTCCATATGCCAAGACGAAACATGGGAAAACCAATGTGAGAAAAACTTTAGCACACTCCTGGAAGTAGACATGAACAAATTGAAAGATATCCCTTGTTTGTGGATGTCACTTCTCCTTAAGTTAGTGTAGAAATTTAGCACAATCCCCACACAAATAGCATATGTTTTATTAGCCTACTGCATTGCCCAAACTGAAAACAAATTATAATGTTTTACAGCTGGCAAGATTATAAACAAGCTCAAGTCAAAAACCTGGGTGTCTAGGTATATATATATACCCAAAAGATTGAAAGCAGGGACTCAAACAGATACTTCTACACTAATGTTCATAGCAGCATATTCACAATAGCCCAAAGGTGGAACAATCCCAGTGTCCATCAGCAGATGAATGGATAAACAAAATATGCTTATACATACAATGGAACGTTATTCCACCGTAAAAAGGAAAGAAATTCTAACACATGCTACAGCATGGATGAACCTTGAAAACATTGCATTAAGTGAAATAAGCCAGACATGAATGGACAAATATTGTTTGCTTCTACTTATGTGCTGCCTAGAATAGGCAAATTCATGGAGACAAACTAGAATAGAGGTTACCAGGGGTTGAGGGGAGACGAGAATGGGGAGTTATTGTTTAACAGGTGCAGTTTCTGTTCAGGATGATGAAAAAGTTCTGGAAATAGATAGTAAAGAAAATTACACAACAATGTGAATGTACTTAATGCCAGTGAATTGTACAGTTAAAATGGTAAATTTTATGTTAACTAACAAACAAACATCCAAAACTGGACCAAGAAGAAGTAGAAAATATGAACAGACCAATCACCAGTAAGGAGAGCGAAACAGCAATCAAAAACCTCCCAAAAAATAAAAGTCCAGGACCAGATGGCTTCCCTGGTGAATTCCACCAAACATTCAAAGAAGATTTAACACCTAACCTCAAACTCTTCCAAACAATTGAAGAGGAGGGGAGGCTTCCTAACTCATTCTCCCAAGCAAACATTATTCTGATACCAAAACCAGACAAGGACAACACACAAAAAAAGCAAATTACAGGCCAATACCACTGATGAACATTGATGCAAAAATCCTCTACAAAATAATAGCAAATCAAATACAACAGTACATTAAAAAGATCATACATCATGATCAAGTGGGTTTCATTCCAGGGATGCAGGGATGGTCCAACATCCGCAAATCTATCAACGTGATACACCACATTAACAAAATGGAGAATAAAAATCACATGATTATCTTAATAGATGCAGAGAAAGCATTTGACAAGATACAGCATCCATTTATGATAAAAACTCTAAATAAATTGGGTATAGAAGGAAAATACTTTAACATAATAAAGGCCACATATGATAAACCCACAGCAAACATCATTCTCAATGGAGAAAAACTGAAAGCTATCCCTCTAAGAACAGGAGCCAGACAAGGATGCCCACTGTCACCACTTTTATTTAACACAGTATTGGAAGTCCTAGCCACAACAATCAGGCAAGAAAAAGAAATAAAAGGGATCCACATTGGAAAAGAAGAAGTGAAACTGCTACTCTTTGCAGACGACATGATTTTATACCTAGAAAACCCTAAAGAATCCACTAAAAAGCTTTTAGAAACAATAAAGGAATACAGTCAAGTTGTGGGATACAAAATCAATGTACAAAAATCGGTTGTGTTTCTATACACTAACAATGAAGTAGCAGAAAGAGAAATTAAGAATACAATCGCAACAAAAAGAATAAAATACCTAGGAATAAATTTAACCAAAGAGGTGAAAGATCTGTACACCAAAAACTATAAAATGTTGTTGAAACAAATCTAAGAGGACACAAAGAAGTGGAAAGATATTCCATGCTCTTGGATTGGAAGAATTAACATTGTTAAAATGTCCATACTTCCTAAAGCAATCTATAGATTCAATGCAATCCCTATCAAAGTTCCAACAACATTTTTCACAGAAATAGAACAAAGAATCCTAAAATTTATATGGAACAACAAAAGACCCCGAATAGCCAAAGGACTCCTGATAAAAAAGAACAAAGCCGGAGACATCACACTCCCTGATTTCAAAATATTCTACAAAGCCATAGTAACCAAAACAGCATGGTACTGGCACAAAAACAGACACACAGATCAATGGAACAGAATCAAGAATGCAGAAATAAACCCACACATTTATGGACAGCTAATATTTGACAGGGGAACCAAGAGCATACAATGGAGAAAGGAGAGTCTCTTCAATAAATGGTATTGGGAAAACTGGACAGCCACATGCAAAAGGATGAAAGAAGGCCATTCCCTTACATCATGCACAAAAATCAACTCAAAATAGATTAAAGATTTGAATGTAAGACCTAAAACTATGAAACTTCTAGAAGAAAACATAGACAGTACCCTCTTTGACATCAGTCTTAGCAGCATACTTTCAAGTACCATGTTTGACCGGGCAAGGGAAAGAAAAGAAAAAATGAACAAATGGGACTACATCAAACTAAAAAGCTTCTGCACAGCAAAGGAAACCATCAACAAAACGAAAAGACAACCTAAAAATTGGGAGAAGATATTTGCAAACCACATATCAGATAAGGGGTTAATATCCAAAATATACAAAGAACTAATACAGCTCAACAACAAAAAAACCCAACAATCCAATTAAAAACATGGGCAAAAGATCTGGACAGTGATTTCTCCAAAGAAAATATATGGATGGCCAATAGGCATATGAAAAGATGCTCAACATCATTAGCTATCAGGGAAATGCAAATCAAAACTACAGTGAGGTATCACCTCACTCCCATTAGAATGGCTATAATTAACAAGACAGGAAACAACAAATGTTGGAGAGGGTGTGGAGAGAAGGGAACCCTCGTACACTGCTGGTGGGAGTGCAAACTGGTGCAGCCACTATGGAAAGCAGTATGGAGTATCCTCAGAAAATTAGGAATAGATCTACCATATGATCCAGCTATCCTACTGCTGGGTGTTTATCCGAAGAACTTGAAAATGCAATGGCATAAAGATACTTGCACCCTATGTTCATTGCAGCATTATACACAATAGCCAAGACTTGGAAGCAACCTAGGTGCCCATCAAGGGACGAATGGATAAAGAAGATGCGGTATATAAACACAATGGAATACTACTCAGCCATAAGAAATGATGAAATCCAGCCATTTGTGACAACATGGATGGATCTTGAGGGTATTATGCTGAGTGAAATAAGTCAGAGGGAGAAAGTCAAATACCGTATGATCTCACTCATAAGTAGGAGATAAAAACACCAACAAACAAACACATAGCAAAGGAGATTGGATTGGTGTTTACCACAGGGGAAGGGGGGTGGAGGGAAAAAGGGATGATTAGGCTCACATGTGAGGGGATGGACTATAATTAGTTTTTGGGTGGTGAACATGATGTAACCTACACAGAATTTGAAATGTTTTACCATGTACATCTGAAAGCTATATAATATTATAATTCAATGTTACTGCAATTTAAAAAAATTAAAGAAAAACTAACAACAAACAATTACATATTGTTGGGTTGTACATTGCAATTTTTAAAAGGTGTACAATGTAGCGATTTACTATACATATACATTGAAAAATTATTATATGCTTTCTTAAAATTGTTTGTTTTGGGGAGCAGGCACCAGGTCTGTTTGACTATAATACTATGGATGACAACAAAAATGGAGTAATACTGGGATGATTCTTTGACACAATTCTACAATAAGGATTCTTATAAACATTGCATTATATGCTGGTACTTTATTTTTGTGGGATAAACTTTCAAAATATAAATCAGTTAAAATGATGGATGTCCCATATTTAATTTTCAAACAGAAGGTATCAACTTATGGTCCTACCAATACTATACAAATGTGCCCAATCTCCTTTAGCTTCACTAGCCTTGGAAGTTATTTATTTTAAATATTTGAAATTTGATAGAAAAAATGTTGTTTTATTGCTATCTTAATTTCCATTTCCTTCCCTACTGGTGAAAAGAGTATATTTCATGTATTTATCGGAAATTTGCATTTCTATTTTTCTATTGAAAATTTTATTTTATTAATTCTAAGCACATTTCATACAATAGCTTTCATTATCTGTATATCACATTAATTTTTTAAAAAAGACAATTTTGTGTTTTTTTACAGCACCTCTCTGTTTTCTTTCCAGACTATTTCCTTCAATTTTAGCTGAAGAGATCAAGACTTCGTATTCCCTCTTGCCGTATTCTTACTTTGTGAATTTCTTATGCATCAATGTTTGAATGAAAATGTTAACACTTCTCCTAAGACAAAGCAACAAGTTCTAGTCACAGACTAGTCCCAAACCACATGTAGAGAGGCAATCACAGACTTTAGAATGTTAAAAAGGATTTTTTATTTACTGATGAGAATGGGAGATGGCACATTTTACAGGGAGGAAGAGACAGCAGATCACTCACAAGTCCACTGGGGATATGCAAAGGGATTGTGAAATGGGTTCTTATCCACATCAGTACACACACTGACACACACACATACACTTGTTGAGAGTTATCATTTATCTGTTCAACAAAACATTTATCAATCCAGGTGTTATTCTAGGTTCTAAAAATACTGAAGCAGACCAAAATTTCTGCCGTCATGGTGGATATTTTCTAGTGGGTGGAGATATAATTAACAGTGCCACAAAAATTTTAAATAAACTATGTAGTAAATTAGAAAATGATAAATAACATGTAGAAAAAAATAAAGCAGGAAAGGAGACAGGAAAAGAGGTAAATTTTTTAATTCTTTTTCTTTTTTTTTTTTTGAGAAAGATTAGCCCTGAGCTAACTGCTGCCAATCCTCCTCTTTTTGCTGAGGAAGACTGGCCCTGAGCTAACATCCATGCCCATCTTCCTCCACTTTATATGTGGGACGCCTGCCACAGCATGGCTTGCCAAGTGGTGCCATATCCACACCCGGGTTCCGAACGGTCAAACCCTGCACCACCGAAGCAGAACATGCGCACTTAACCGCTGCACCACCTGGCCGGCCCCAAGAGGTGAAATTTTAAATAGAGTGGTCCAGGAGAGCCTCACTGAGAAAGAGATAACCAACAACTTGAGAGCGTTGAGAGAGCAAGCCAGGAAGGTATCTGAGGGAAGAGGCAGAGGAGGTAACAAATAGAAGCCCCAAATCAGAAACAAATCTGGCAGGTTTGAGCAACAGCAAGACTAAGAGGCAGGACATGAATGAGTGAGGGGCAGAGCAGTGGCAAATGAGGTCAGAGGTCAAAGGTAACAGAAGGCAATACCTCTGAGAGCTTTGTAACTATTTTAAAGATTCTCTCTGGCTTTTACTCTGACTCAGGTGGGAAGCCTTTGGAGGTTTTGCAGAAAGCAGTGTTATAATGTGAGTTACCTTTTAACAAGACTCCTCTGGCTGCTTCATTGAGATAAAAAACACAAATCAATAAAATCATTTACACTGTTATTATAATAATCCATGAGACATGATGTCATCTTAGGTCAAGGTGGTAGAGTAAAGATGAAAAGAAGGTTTAAAATCCCAGATACATTTTGAAGGATAAACCAGTAGGAGTGCTGATGGATTGGTATGAATTCTTGGGACAGGAAAAGGTTAAAGATAACTCCAACAGCCCAGGCCTTTGGCCGGAGCATTTATAAGGACAGAGTTGTCCAACTGGCTATCTGGTACCCATCCCTCATACATAAGAAGAGGTATAAATAGAAGAGGACATGTAAATATTCCATTCACTTTTTAAGTCATTTGATCTTTTAGGAGATAGCTATATACGCAGTTAGCTAAAAGCTTACTTCTCAACTAAATTTTGCATTAGTTTTAGATTGCTCCCTAACTCTCACAGTCTGTTTCATTGATCTTAATTTTTTGAGTTGTTGTAGCATGGTTGGATTTCATGTATTTATTGTATTAGTTTCCTTTCTACCCGTGTACCCTCATCTCTTCTGTAATAGTTTTCAAATAGATGAATGTGTTCTTAGGACATATTCTTTGGTCTCTATACCTTTGTGTGTGTGTGTGTGTGTGTGAGAAGGAGGGTCGTTATCACAGTTGTAATTAAATATTTAACGTTGTAAGTATTGCTTATTTTCCTTACTAGAATGTACAGTTTATGACTGCAGGACAATGTCTATTTGTCTCTTGCCCACATTTATCACACTGCCTTATGTATAATTGTTTGTTAATAAATGTTGAAATTCTGAATGTATGCATGAATTATACAGGTATTTTAGTGGAGTGGTATTGTTCAATGCTTGGGAAAACTAGCCAAGCAAATTTCATGTCAACCAAATTTGTCTCATTTGTTCTCTAAGAAATAACCTCACTTAGGTGCTCATTGTTAATGGGTACTGATCATTTCTTTCAGTTTGAGATTTGATTGTTCTGGTGTGCTACTTTTCTGTTCCCAACTTGTTAACTAATCTCTGTCATAAAGTGGTTTCATTTTTCTCTTCTCAGTTCCTTGCTCTAATTAAGGCAGCATCTTACAGAGAGATGTGATAGTGGGGTTACCAGACAGAATTCAGGATACCTAGCTACATTCAAATTTCAGATAAACAATGGGTGTCATGCATTTTTATCTGTCAAATCTAGCAACCCTCTATGATGGGAGTGTGTATGCTTCTGTTCACAATGGTTTTAGTCCCACACTAAGAGTTAACAGAAAATAAACAATTTCCTGACAACATCTTTCTTGTGGGCCCCTACAAAAGCTAGCATGACAACATTTAGAAAATTGACTTCCTTTGCTTTAAAATGTGCCCCCACCCACTTCTTGTTAAATGGACATGAAAATCCAAATTTGCCTGCTGAATGCGGGAGGGTAGCATCTTCACTTTCTAGGTTTCCTTGCTTACGTGAGCCTTCCTGCCAGAGTGAATTTTGCTGTGTTTTTTTCTGGATAGGAGCCTGTCTGATAGGATCAATTAAGCCAAGTGTTACAGGCTGTGATGCCCTATAGCGGAAGTCTCCTTTCTCACAAGATCTCCAAGGCCTCAGGTTGTCATGAAATAGCTCCACTTTCCCTTCCACTGTTGTCTTCTTGTGCTGCATTTCCTATCAGCTTAAGGAGACAGGAACTAGGAAACCTAAATTTCATAAACCAAAGTAATTCTGACTTTGGTTCAATATTTTCAACTCCATTTAACTTTGAATCCAATGAATTATTCACTGAGTCAATAAATAGTTATTGAATGGCTACCGTGTGCCAAACGATGTTTTAAAAGCTATAAATGCTATGTAATCAAATAAAATAGATAAAATAAATCACGAGAAGAGGAAAAATAACAAATATAGGTAAAATAAATTATTTGATGCATCAAGTTTCACTCCTGGAGTAATGGTGCCCTCTTGTGGCTCTAGATTGCTCCCAGATCACATCTCAATTTCTTCTGGAATTTGGGGTGCTTATTATGAAATGCCGTGACATATTTTTGTATGTTAACATTAAACTATAACACAGAAATTCACATTAAGTAAACTTTTATCTCACTCTACATTCTAGAACATATATTTGCAAGAAAAAAATTTACTTTTTTTATGCTGAGGAAGATTAGCCTTTAACTAACATCCACTGCCAATCTTCCTCTTTTTGTACATGAACCACCACCACAGCATGACCACTGAAAGACAAGTGGTGTAGGTCTGTGCCTGGGAACTGAACCCAGGACACTGAAGTGGAGCACACCAAACTTAACCACTAGGCCACCGAGGCTGGCTGGGAAAAATTTTACTTTTAATCTAATTTTTTTCTGTTGGGAAAAAAATCGTTAATTTGGTGATAGAACATCTGTGAGTGTGTGGGTGCATGCATGCATGTGTATACCATTGATTCTCATTGTTTATGGTACTTACACTGTATAGTCTTTGAAAAGACTGAATTAGTGAATACTAAACTGTTGCTCCTAGGGAAAACATAGGTGTAGTTTTCTGTAAGCCTCTGGTTACATTTTTATCTACTGATCAATATATAATCTGTCTTATGTTTAAAGTCGCCTTATTTAATATATACTGTCCATTTACTAACATGAACTCAGGGGCAACAGCACCATAGCTCATGCCTGAACAAAGTTTACCTAAGACACATGTTTTCTCCATAAGGCACATCCCAGCTTTCTTGCACTGAGGAACACTACACAGCACTTCAGCACTACACTTGGAGAAAATTTTAAACAGTCACCTCACCAACAAAAAAACACAAGAACATGAAAAACATTTGGCAAATAGACTACACAAAGGACACTTGTTTAGTGCTTGAGAGCTGAAACAAGAAGACAGAGCATCACCTTGCTTACCCTCAGCTGGGAACATGTGCGTTGAGCGACTCAAATTTTTTGTCACTCTCTACATGTCCATGAATGACCAAAAAAACATCATGAGCATTAATTTTAAGGTTACAAATAAATTTTAGTGAATAAGCAAATTTGCAAATACAGAATTCCTGAATAATGTGGGTCAATTTTATAAGCAATGCTTTCTAAAAGATTTAGAGATCTGAGGCTAGGGGAAAGCTCAAGAATAGCTAAGTTTTTTTTCTATCAAGCTAAACGATATAAAACAAAATTAAAAAGTTATAATATTATTCCTAGAAATAAACAATCAAGAGAACAATAAAAGTAATAATTGTCTTGATCTTTACTTTGAGGGAAAGGGCATACCTTGAATATTGTATTTAACTCATCTCTGCACACTTTCAGAAGAATGTTGACCAAGACGGATGTCCATATTACATTGTTGTCAAAAAATACAATTTGAAGGGAAAGATAATTCAATTGTAATAAATTTGAGGGAAAAAAATGCATCAGTGTATGGTGGTGTCAGCACATTGAAAGAATCACTCACAACAATGTACTAACGTTTGTTATTTCAGGTGGGTTAAGATAGGAAAGAGCATAATAATTAATATCTTGAGCCAACCTCTAAACTGGAATCCCAGCCCAGCCATTAACTAGATGTGTGATATTTTAAATAACCTAACCTGTCTGTACCTTAATATCTCCATCTATAAAATGAGTATAATACTACCTATTCTATAGCCAGTTTTTCTCTTAAAACGTTTGTCGACTTCTGAACCTTGCCACAGCAAGAGACTATAAACTAAGCCAAAGACTTCTGAGAAGTAGAACAGAGTTTTTGTAGTCTAGTGATGTTAAAGAGACAAAGATTTGATTTCAGAGCCCATTAAAGAGAAAGTCTCTATAGAACACACCAAACTGTCAGCTGAAGCCCCTGGAGGACTATCTTAGGAACAGAAGGTAATAGAGGTAGACTGATCCTTAGCAAGAATGAAATGTACACTCAACTTGACTCAGCACCTTGTTAGGATTAAAGTGATGCAACCCAACTCTATTTGCCTACCAGAGAGAAGCATATCATATGGAGCCTCTCCAGTTTTTATACAAAATGTTCAGCATTGAGTTAGAATAATAAACTAAGAGACAATGCCGTATGACTGAAAACCAAGATAAAAAGCTCAACAGACACAGGTGATCCACAGGTGGTGGAGATATTGGAGTTAACAGATAAGGATCTAGACAGTTAAGTAAATAGAAGAAATGAGTAGAAAATATAAAATGTTTTCCTACAGACATAGAAATTCTAGTTGTAGAAGAGCACAATATCTCAAATGAGGAACTCAATGGCTGATTTTAAGAACAAATTAGACACAGTAAAGGACAGGAGAGTCAACTGGAAGTCATGCCAACAGAAAATCTCCCAAATGAAGGACGGAGAGATTTAAAAAGACGACAATGCAGAAAAGAGTCTAAGAGACATCTTAGACATAGTGAAAAGGTCTAACATTCATCACCTTGGAGTTACAGAATCAGAAAAGAGAGAAAATCAGATAGAAGCAATTTTTGTAAAGAAAATGTCTAAGAACTTATCCCAAATTATGAAATAAACTAACTTACAGATAGATTCAAGAAGTTCTGCAATACTTAAGCAGGAAAAACAAAAATAAAACCACTCCTAGGTACACCTTAATAAACCTGATGAAAATCAAAGTAAAAAGAAAAACTTCAAAACATACAGAAGAAACCAATACATATTTTCTTTAAAGGAACAAAAGTAAGACTGAAATTGACTTTTTAACAGAAGACAAAGGTATAATAACTTTAAAATATTGAAAAAATAACTGTCACAAAAATGATTCCTCATAAAAAGAAAGATATCTTCAGATAAACAAAACTAGGGGAAGTGTAGCATTCTTTAAGTATATCTTAATATAGTACATAAATAAGTGCTCTAATTTCTACATAATCATTGCACTGAATTATCTTTTTTGTTTTTTAAGGTGTTTAAATAAGCTCAGCTAATTCAAGACACTGTAGCCACTTGTGCATCAGAGCACTTGAATTTAGTAGCTTACAGCGTTGTTTATGAAGGAAAAAATATAAATGTGAAGTACCTTGTGTTGAATGCTATTGTACTGTATTCTTAAAGTAACAGTGCAGATCTTGTTAGACACATGAATGTGTACAATGATGTTAAATGCAAATAAAAATAAAACTGGTTCATAAAAAAACCACAGCAGACCTATAGTAAACAACAGGAAAATTAAAAAACAAGTAAAACAAAAAGTAAATTAAACAACAAGTTAAACCCACCCAGACCGAAATACAAAGGTGGAAAATAATTAAAAGCAACAGTATAAATATGTAGATAAATATAAATAAATATTTATTTTAAAAAACAATGAGTATTAAATATTGTAGTATTCAAAGTATATGTACAATTAAAAATACGTGAATTCAATAATGAAAAAGGTAGAAGGGAGTAAAAGTTTTAAAGTCTATGAAGACTCTAGCACTATCAATCAAGAGGTCGAAGTACTAGTTTGTATTTATTGTAATTAAGTCATGAATGTATACTGTAATCTCTACAGTAACCATGAAGAATAGTAAAAGAATGTATAACTAAGAAATTCGAAAGGGAGTAAAAAAGAGGAATATTAAAATATCTGATTAATCAAAAATATGGCAAGAAAAAAGAGTAAGGAGTGCATATAAGGTGGGTCAAAACAACAAAGAGTGGGATGGTGGATATAAACACATACCATATACTTAATGTAGCTACATTAAATATAAATGGATTAAATACTCCAATTAAAAGATAAAGTTTTTGAAAGTGGATGGAAAATGAAATGAAATTCTGGTATATGCTGGTTAGAAAAGACATGACTGAAATATGAGGTACAAAAGGGTAGAAAATTATATACTATGTAATCACAAACTAAAAGAAAGACCTGACCATATAGCTATGCAGACAAAATAGATTTTAGGGAGGGAAATATTTTAAAATCACTATGGTAACAGACTTAATGTTTGTGTTCCCCCTAAATTCACGTGTTGGAGCCCTGATCCCTAATGTGACTTGTGTTTGAAGACAGGGCCTGTGAGGAGAGGATAAAGGCTAAATGAGATAAGAATGGTGCCCTCATCCAAAGGAGCTGGTACCCTTATAAGAAGAGGAAGACAGCAGAGCTCTCTCTCTCCCTGCACAGGCCATGAAGAAAGGCCATGTAGGCACACAGTGAGATGCCGGCTGTCTACAAGCCAAGAGAAGAGGACTCAGAATGAAACCTTCCTGGCTGGCACCTTGATCTAGGACTTCTCAGACTCCAGAACTGTGAGAAATAAATTTTTACTGTGAAAAATAAATGTTTATTGTTTAAACCACCCAGCCTATGGTATTTTGCTATGGCAGCCTGAACTAAAAACAGAAAATAACATATTATAATGATAAAGAGGTCATCAGGAAGGCATAACAATTCTAAATCCTTATTCATTCTATAAGATAACTTCAAAAAGACAAAAAAAGAGGAACAGACAACTTTAAAACCATGAGAAAACATAAAAAAGAATCAGTAAGTATAGTACATATACATATATAGGGTCTGTTTGATAATATATATATCCTATATTATAGAAGATCTGAATAACATAATTAACAATGACCTAACTGATATATGTATACATATCAATTAGGTCAAGTTTGTTAATTCTGATTTATGTTGTTGGACACGTTATTTTAAATATATATATCATGTGTGTAATATATATATATCATATATATCAACTATGTGTGTATGTATAAAACATTGTATCCAACAACCACAGAAAATTTTTACTGTTGCGCTTTAAACATTCACTAAAATTGACCATATATTTAATCATAAAACAAGCCTGACTGAAATCATTCAGGTATAGTCTCTTACCAAAGTGGAATTAAGCTAAAATTAATAACAAAAGGAAAATAGAAAATCCTTAAGTGCTTGAAAATTAAGCAAATACACCTCTAAATTACTCATCACTCAATGGAAAAATCACAATGAAATCAGAAGATGTGACCCAAATGATAATGAAGATAGAACATATAAAACTTGTGGAATGACCAAATAAAGTAGTGCTTAGAGGGAAATGTACCGACATAATTACACATGAGATTCCAGCTCAGAGCAGAGCAAAGTGAGTCCAAAAAAAGAATAAAATATAAAGACATTATTAGAAAATAATAATATAGAAAACAAATCTATGATAGAATATATCGTTAAAGTAAAAGACTGATTCTTTGAAAAAATTAGTGAAATTGAAAAACCTCTTCCAAGACTGGAAAAGGAAATAAGAGAGAAAACACAAATTGCCAATATCAGAAATGAACAAGGATGTACCAATGAAAATTCTACATATATTAAAATAATAAGAGGAGGATATTATAAATATTACATCAATACAGACAAAATGGACACTTTCTCAAAAAACACAAAATCAAAACTGGCATAGAAAGAAATAGAAAATATGAATCATCTTACATCTATCTCTAAAAAAATAAATCCACTATTGAAAAATTTTCCCACAAAGTAAAGTTCAGGCCCAAATGAATTTACCAATAAAGTATTCCAAGTATTTAAAATAGAAATAAGATTATTTTTAGCCAAACATTTCTAAAGTGTAGAACATGTTTTATGAGGCCAAAACTTGGAAAGAATCTATGGGAAAGGAAAACTACCAATCCCTCTTATAAGCAAAGATGCAAAATACTAAGCAAAATATTATCAAAATGAAGTGAGTGGTGTATTTGTAAAAGATAATATATCATGACCAAGCAAAACTGTTCCAGGAATGCATGGTTGATTTAGAAAATCAATCAATGTAATTTATCTTATTAATACAGGAAAAGAACAAACATTATATAATCATTTTGATAGATATGTAACAAGCATTTAATAAAATTCAAAACCTAATGATGATAAAAAGACTCTTATCAAAATAAAAATAGGAGGAAACTTCCTCAATCTGATAAAGAGCATCTACACAAAACCTGCAGCAAACACCATATACCTTGGTGAAATATTAAAAGTTTTCTCCATCAGATCACAAATGACACAAGTTTTCTCACTATTAACACCACACTGAAACATTGTACTGGAGGTTCTAGCCAGCAACATAGGATAGGAATAAAGATATACAAGAATTGGACAAAAGAAATGTCATTATTCAACAGAACACTAGTTTTTGTATGCAGAAAATCCAAAAGTATTCATAGACAAACTATTATAAGTGAAAAGTAAATTTAGCAAGATTACTGAATGCAAGGAAAATATGCAAAAATCAAATGTATAATGATGAAGCATGGATCTCAGTGGATCCTCTCTTCAGCAAAACGACAACTTAATGAATCAAAATTATTTTAAAAAACCAGTCATTCGAAGTCTCTGGAAATTGTGCTAAGAGCACAAAGCAAAAATAGAAAAACTCACTCAAGAAAAATCTACTAAATATCAGTAAGAACAGTGAGAGTCTGTGGCATTTGAGCCATGACCCACTCCATTACTTCCTACACCCAATTCCGTGTTAGGGAACCTCTACCACGGGAATGTGCACCCTGAAGAAAATGGAGCTCCCTCTCCCTCTGGCTCCCATTTTCAGGTTATAGTTTCACCCTGTAAGGGGTAAGTTGCTGGCACTTTTCATCCTTTCCAGACCCATGTTGCAGAAGATCTATTCCAGGTAGGTGCAACTGAGAGAACCAGGTCTCTCTTCCTCCACGTGACCTCCAGTCATAAAGTGGAAGCCCTACCCCAGGTGCAATGGGCAGAGAAAATCAGAATCCTTGTTGCTTCTGCCACAGCTTGCTCATCTGTGGAGATTTCTTGCCAGGAAGGGCAAACCAAGAGTATGCCATATTCACCCACTCCCACCACTGCCCACTCATGGAGCTGGAGTGTGCCTCGGGAAAGGTGATTCTTCACTCCCAGCTCCAGTGCAATGGTACAAGGATCCTATCCAGGGGGAAAGGCAGATCATAAGAATGAAGAGCTCCACAGGTCTGCTTGAGGGATTGACTTTATTTGGATGACAGTGGAAAACTCCATGTCAAAGGATGTTGCTGAAAATGATTAGTATCTTACTATCTACAGGAGATACACATTAGATTCAAAGATACAAATAGATTAAAAATACAAGGATGGAAAAAGATATATCATACAAACAGCAACCATATGAGAGCCGAAGTGGTTAGACTGATATCAGACAAAATAGATTTAAATTTTTTTTTTAAAGTTACTAAAGGTAAAGGGGGTTTTTCAGGGCTAGCCCTATGGCCAAGTGGTTAAGTTCATGTACTCTGCTTTGGTGGCACGGGGTTCACTGGTTCAGATCCTGGGCATGGACATAGACATACACATCGCTCATCAAGCCATGCTGTGGTGGCATCTCACATAGAAGAACTAGAAGGACTTACAACTAGGATATACAACTGTGTGATGGGGCTTTGGGAAGGAAAAAAAAGGGGGATGATTGGCAACAGATGTTAGCTCGGGGCCAATCTTCCTCACCAAAAAAAAGAAAAGCATAAAAAAGGAAAAAAAGTGAAGAGAGGTTTTTCTTAAAGATAAAAGGGTAAATCCACCAGGAAGATAATAACAACTGTAAACACATATGCAACTAAAAACAGAGCCCTAATGTCCATGAAACAAAACTGACAGAATTGAAGGGAGAAATAGACAATTCAAAAATGATAGTTGGAGACTTCAGTACTCCGCTTTCAATAATGGACAGAACTAGACAGAAGATCAACAAAGAAATAGGAAATCTGAAAAAGCTATAAAACAACTAGACTGAATGGACATCTATAGAAATTCTACTCAATAGCAGCAGAATGCACATTCTTCTTCTTATTTCCTAACTATAGACATACTCAGGGACCTTGATCCCTAATGTTTGCCACGATATTTAAAGTAAAATTAACCTGATGATCTAAAAAAAGTTAAAAGATTGAATTAGTAATTTTAAAACTTCACACACGTGACTATTTCAATAGATGTATAAAAGGCATTTGACAAAGTCCAACACCCTTCACAATAAAAAGGCTAAACAAACCAGGCATAAATGATAACTTCCTCAGTGTGATAAAGGACCTCTGTGAAAACCCCATAACATCCTCTTTAATGATGAAAGACTGAATGTTTTCCCCCTAAGATCAGGAACCGGACAAGGATATCTGTTCTTGCCATTTCTATTCAACATTATACTGGAGATTCTAGCCAGGGCAATTAGGCAAGAAAATGAAATAAAAGACATCTAGATTGGAAAGGAAAAAGTTAAGTTACCTCTATTTGCAGAGGATATGATTTTGTGTATAGAAAATCCTAAGGAACCTACTGAAAAACTGTTAGGACTAATAAACAAGTTCAGCACGGTTGCAGGTTAAAAGATTGATGTGCAAAAATCAGTTGTGTTTCTATAAACTAGCACTGCATAATCCAAAAATAAAATTAAGAAAATACTTATAATACGTTAAAAAGAACGAAATACTTAACAAATTTAGCAAAAGATGTGCAAGATGTATAGACTGAAAACTACAAACCATATTCAAAGAAATTAAAGAATATATAAATAAATGGATATTTCATGTTCATGGATTGGAAAACTTACTATTATTAAGGCAATAATCCACAACTGACCTATAGATTCAGCACAATTTCTGTTAAAATCCCAGATACTTTTCCTTTTTTTGCAGAAATTGACAAACTGATCCTAAAATTCATATGGAAATTCAAGGTACCCAAAATAGCCAAAGTAACATTGTAAAAGAAGAATGAAGTTCAAAGACTCACACTTCAAGATTCCAAAACTTACTACAAAGCTACAGTAACTAACATGGTGTGGCACAGACAAATAGACATATAGATCAACACACAGGAAATCAGAATCCAGACATAAACCCTTACATTTATGCTCAACTGATTTTTGACAAATGTACCAAGAATAGTCACTGGGGAAAGAATAGTCGTTCCAACAAATAGTGGTGAGACAATAGGATATCTACATATAAAAATGAAGTTCAACTCCTACTACATACCATGTGCAGAAATGAACTAAAAATGGATCATAGACCTAAATGTAAGAGTTAAATTATAAAACTCTTAGAAGAAAGTATAGAAGTGCTCATGACCTTGGCTAATGCAATAGTTTCTTAAATACTAAACCAAAAACACAAGTAACAGCAACAAGAAAAATGGATAAACTGGACTGTATTAAAATTGCAATGGCTTATGCTGCAAATGATGCAACCAAGAAAGTGAAAAAACAAACCAGAGAATGGGAGAAAATATTTGCAGAATACATATGATAAGGGACTTGCATCCAGAATACATAAGAACTATTTCAATTCAGTAATTAAAGACAACTTAATTAAAAATTGGATTTTAATAGACATTTCTACAAAGAGGACATACAAATAGATAATAAGCTGAAAAGATGTTCAATGTCATTAGTCATGGGAAAAAGCAAATCAAAACCACAATTAGATATTACGTCATACCTACTAAGTGGCTATAATAAAAAAAAGACAGATCCTAACAAGTATTGGTGAGGATGTGAAGAAACTGGAACCCTAAGACATTGTTGGTGGGAATGTAAAATGGGGCAGTCACTTTTGAAAACAGTTTGGCAATTCTTTAAAAGCTCCAAATAGAATTAACATGTCACCCAACAATTCCACTCCTATATGTATACCCAAGAGAAATGAAAACACATGCCCACACAAAAACTTACACATGAATGTTCGTAGCATTATTTACAATAACAGCTCAAAATGAAACAACCCAAATGTACAACTTTGAAATAAGTGAACTGAGCTATATTTATACAATGGAATACTATTTGCCAATTAAAAGAAATGAAGTACTGTACATGGTGTAACAAGGATGAGCCTTGAAAACAGTGTGATAACTGAAAGAAGCCAGAAAAGGTCACACATGGTATGATTTCATTTATATGAAATGTCCAAAATAAGCAAATTTGTAGAGACAAAAAGTAGATTAGTCATTTTCGAAGGTTTGGGTAGGAGGTAGGGGTGGCAGATAGAGGAAAACTGTAAATTGACTGGTAATGGCTATAGAGTTTCTTTGCTGGGGTAGGGGGCAGTGTGTGAAATGTTCCAAAGTCGGATTGCTGCTATGGTTGCACAATCCTTTTACTATACTAAAAAACATTGAACGCTATACTTTAAATTGGGGAATTATATGGCATGTGAATTATATCTCAATAGAGCTATTAAAAACGAACTGTGTTTCTATACACTGACAACAAATAAGTAGAAAATAACAATTTAATTAACGGCACCATTGACACTAACATCAAAAAGATCAAATACTTAAGAAAAACATAAGAAATATGTACAAGACTTCCACATGGGAAAACAAAAATTTATTATAAAAACAGATTAAAGAAGACTGAAATGCAGGGATTATTCAATATATTAAATATCAATATTCAAAATATATTAAAGATTTAAATTTCCCACACATTCATTTATAAATTCAAAATATTCTCAGGGAAAGTTACAGGAAAGTTGTGTGTGTGTAATTGACAAAGTTATTTAGAAATATATACGCAAATGTAAATGACCAAAAATAGACAAGGTGTTCTCAGTGGATAAGGGCAAAGCTGTGCACTTACATTATTAGACACCAAGACCTATCATAAAATGACAGTAATTTAGCCAGTGTAACACTTGCATAAGTACAAATAAGTAAAGTAATAAATAGATTATACAATCCAGAAAAAGACTCACACATTTACCTGATTTATAAGAAAAGTGACACTGCCATGCAGTGAAGGTGAACTTTTCAGAATATGGTCATTTAGCAGTCCCTATGGGAAAAAAAAAGAATCTGTCCACTGATGGATAAATAGATAAAGAAAATGTGGTATATACACACACACAATGAGATATTAGTCAACCATAAAAAAGAAGGAAATCTTGCATGTGTGACAACATGGATGGACCTTTAGGGCATTATGCTAAGTGAAATAAATCAGATAGAGAAAGACAAATACCATACGATCTCATATATTTGTTGAATCAAATAAATAAATAAATAAACAACCATAAAATCAGCTCATGGACACAGAGAACAGATTGGAGGTTGCCAGAGGTGGTGGGGGGAACGTGGAGGGGGGTGAGATGGGTGAAGGAAGTTTAAGAGCACAAACTTCCAGATATAGAATAAGTCATGGAATGGAATGTATAGCATGGTGACTACAGTTAATAATACTGTATTTTATATTTGAAAGTTTCTAAGAGCGTAGATCTTAAAATTTTTCATCGCAAGAAAAAACATTTGTAACTATGTATAGTGATGGATGTTAATGAAACTTATTGTGGTGATCTTTTTGCAATATATATAAATACCAAATCTTTATGTTGTACACCTGAAACTAATATAATGTTATATGTCAATTGTATCTAGATTTAAAAAGTATATACTATGGAAAAAAAAGAATTCTCATGCCTAAATTCAGATGTATTATAGGCCTTAATGGTAAAAGTAAAAGAAGAATGGTTTTAGACAAAAAAAATTAGATAGTACTTTCATAAATTGGATAAAAAAGATTTTTTTAATGATGCAAAAATCATTTATCTTAAAGAAGAATTTTAATTAATTGAACTAAATTAAAATTTAAAACTTCTATTAATCAAAAGATACCATTAAGAGAGTAAAAAAAAGCAAGCCACAGAGTGGGAAAAGATAGTGCAAAACATATATTCAACAAGGAACTCATATCCAGAATACATAAATAACTTCACAAATCAATAAGGCAACCCAGTAGAAAAACAAACAGAAGACTCAAACAGGCATTTTGCAGAAGAGAAGATTCAACTAGCCAATAAGTAAATGAAATGTGCTCAAATCTATTAGCCATCAAGACCACATAAATTAAAACTATAATATTGCTACCCACTCACAAGGCTAGCAATAAACAAACAAACAAAAACAGGCAGCACCAAGTGCTGGAGAGAATGTGGAGCAGTTTGATCTCTTATTTGCTGCTGGTGGTACAGACGTTTTGGAAAACTCTTTGGCTGTGTCTGCTACAGCAGAACATGGAAAGATCTCTTGACATAGGCATTCCATTCCCAGGTATGAACACAACAGGAAAGCATGCAAATGCCCACCTAGAGTAAAGTACAAGAATGCTCATAGCAACATTGTTTGTAAGAGGTCCAACTGGAAACAATCTAAATGTCCAGCAAAAGTAATAGATTCACAAAAGGAATACTGAGCAGAAATTAAAATGAATGAACCTCAACTGCAGAGAACACCATGAAGTGAACATCACAATCATGTTGAGCAAAAGAGTCCACATACAAAATGTTACATATTGCAAGCATGATTACGTGTACATAACGTTCAGAAACAGTCAAAATTAATCTATGATGTAGAAAGTCAGGATAGTGGTTACCCTTGGGAGAGAGGAGTATCTGAAGACACAAGAGCGGCTTCTGTGGTGATAGCATTTTTGTGTTCTTACCTGCATATTGGTTATACAGGCATGTTAATTTCATGAAAATTCATCAGTCTGTATACTTGTGACATATACTTTTTGTGCTTGTATTGATAATTGAAAATTTTACTTACAAGGTAGTGTTTGTCACTCATCAGTTTATTGGGACTATCACTTAATACAAATTATCAGAACACTGTTTACCTTAAGTTTACTGCTATGGGTTATTTATTAACATCATCATCATTAATGCTTCTTTTATTTATATGCTTTCATATTGTTTTACTTGTAACAATGGGCATATATTACTTTTGTAACCCTAAAAAAGTCCAATAAGTTAAAATATTATTTTCAAGCATATAGATTGATTTCTTTAACAAAAGTCTTATCTTTATCACAATGTAACTTTATTAGATATATATGTTTCAATGTCATCTTAATTTCTTAATTACATAATAATGTTATATATTTAATATTGTCTTACAAACCAGAGACTCTAAACCTCAGTTCTCTTATCTTTAAGACAGGGCTAATAACAGCACATTTCTTATTGGGATGTTATGGGATTAAATGAAGCAATTTGTGTAAGAGCTCAATATATTTCATTATTATTATTAATGTTGACATTAATGTCATAGTCTATGTTTTTACAGAATTGTTAACTTTTCAAGTACATTCACAACTCTTTTCCCATTCAATGCTTGTGCCATTCATATGAGGTGGTGATCATATATACTTTTTACAAATATGGAAATTGAATTGTATTTATTTAAGAATCCTCAACTTGCGGCCAGCCTGGTGGCGTAGCAGTTAAGTTTGCGTGCTTGTCTTTGTTGGCCCGGGGTTCACTGGTTCAGATCCCGGCACAGACAATGCTGTAGCAGGCATCCAACAAATCAAACAGAGGAAGATGGTCACAGATGTTAGCTCAGGGCTAATCTTCCGCAGCAAAAAGAGGATTGGCAGTGGATGTTCGGTCAGGGCTAATCTTCCTCAAAAAGAAAAAAGAAAAAAACAGAATGCTCAACTGGATAGTGGGAGAATTTTACCAAGAAGTTAAGTGTCTGGACTCCTTGGTGAGCATGCTTCTATTACTTAACTTGACATACAAAGAGTTGGCTTTATAACAATTCTTTGTTTTTCTATTTTCCTTTTGTTATTACAATCAATACTACTAACTTCTGATGCAAAGATTCCTTTATAGCAGAAGGTATTTTTCCAGAATTTTTTCTGGATTCTAAAATTTGAGAATATGGTTTAACTTCACTGGATGTGGGAGCAATATTCCCACATCCCCACAACAGAATGATCCATTATTCCTTTGTTCACAAATTGTTGTAAAGATTCCAGACAATTTGTAAAGTGGGTGAACTTTTTCCTTTTTTCTCTCCTTTCAGTCTCTCTTATCTGTTTTTTAAGATGCCCAGATATTTTGTGATGCCTTACTTCTCCTTTTATAGTGGAAATGGGTAATCATCACCTTTCCAAAGATATTTACTTGCTTCATAAGAGTTAGTTTTCCAATAGTGAAATTTTAGTTATTTGACTCCTGTGGATGTATAACGTCTACTTGAAGTTCCTAATTTACACCACTGAGGTAAGCACTTATCTAGTAATAGGACTTCAACTTTGCTTTTCCAATTGCATATTGCTGTTGCTGTGAAATTTTAGTTAGTTCACGCTAAGTAATAATGCCTAAACAGGTTTCTCTTTGGGCCTGGTTTTGCCTGGAGAGTTTTTACTAATTTTAGGTAGCAAATCAACAATCTCAACCAACAGGCTTTTCATCAAACATATTTTGAGAGATTGGGAGAAAATGGGTTATCTCAGGTAATAGTTTTGTTACTGTCCAAAGAGAAAGAGAATTGGTGTTTTATATCGACTTGTGCTTCCAGAATGTTTCAACAGAAACAGTATCAGGAATATTATTCTGTTTGAAATAAATTTAACAATCAATAAAGCTGAATTGTTTAGTCTAAAAAGTGTTTGCCTACGTGTTTTTCATCCTATTGGATTGACCATTGTTTCATGAGTTCCTGGTTTTGGCTTGGTGATTCAAACAAAGTCTTTAGCCTTTAACTTGTTTAACTTCATGGCCTTTCGACTTCATTCAACTTCAACCTCCAGGCAGCAATTTAAAACTTTAGGCTTGTTGAAGCTTGAAGGAAAAGGTTGGAATTCAGGCTCACAACTCTCCCCTGACTTCCTACTCGCCAAAGGCAATCACCTCCCCCTGGAGGGCTGGAATATTCCAAACGTATTTTTCATCCACTGTCTCTATTCTAACCGAAGTCAGGTGCAGAGCCACAGAAACTTCTTAAGGACTATAATTTTTGTCTGAAGATGAAAAGAGAAAAAAAGAGTAAAGTTAATGAAATGATTAAAAGTTTTCATCGATAACAATGTAAGGCGCAGGCCCTATGGGAAGTATCAGGTCTTGCATCAGTTTTGAGCAAAGTGATCAAGTGTATTCTCAGAGGAAGCCTATCCCTTGGCATAATCAGGAATTTGCTAAAGTTTGTTTCAGCAGGATACGTCACTCTGTCGCTGCTCCCGTTCTGTTTGTTACTACGATTTCCTGGCCCTGGACAGAAACTTTATTTCTGTTCTATGCGTTTGTAATGTCTCATGGATGTACAGGTCCTGCCCTTTGGGGCAACACTTCACGCTCCAGTCCAACAAGTCACCTTAAATCAGAACCAGTTAAACCAAGCCTTTAAATTAAATTAAATGAAGCCTTTAAATCAGAATCAATTGATTGCATGCCCTGTTCCTTCCAGTCTTGGGTCCACTGACTAAGTTGAGATGTTCTTCACTATTTCAGACACACAGTTATACATATCCAGTTTAGTATAGGATCTCAAAAAACTAATCTAGGAAATTGTAGGAATGTCAGTCATATTGGTAGGCCGGTAGGAAATAAAAGTTTCTCCAGTGAGACTTGCTTTGGCACATATTAACTCACATTCGTTTTGTTGAAGTCTGTTTCTCTTACGCATGGTGTTTTCCCTCTCTCCATGTGCTCTGCACTGGATGTGATTTGACTCTTAGTAACTGATTTTTTACAAACTTGTAGACATTTCTGCTTCTAAAGAGATTTTCCTATTAATAAACGACACCAACTTGGATAAATATGTATTATGTATAATACACATCGTTTACTGTTTCTTTTCTGTGAAACACATTGTTATTGAGACTTCTAATTATATTTCCTCCACAAACCACTGTAATTCTAGGTGTTAAGAAATGATGTCTTAAGCTGGGGACAACCGGAGCAGAGAGAACAGCACTGGGATATATTTCTTTATGTGAAAAAACTCACAAAATGTCTATATAAAAGACATACGTAGATTTTTCTTGTACTTTTCAACTCTCCACTCATGAGAGCACATAATCTAAATATAAAAAGGAAGTATCTTTTTACAATCTTGAGTCTGTGTGGCAAAGTGTGAACTTAATGGAGAAAGATGCCCAGAGAAAGGAAGGAAAGTAAATTTAAAAATATGTGGTAGGGGGAGTGGCCCTGTGGCCGAGTAGTTAAGTTCACGCGCTCCGCTGCAGGCAGCCCAGTGTTTTGTTGGTTCGAATCCTGGGCGTGGACATGGCAATGGTCATCAAGCCACGCTGAGGCAGCGTCCCACATGCCACAAGTGGAAGGACCCACAATGAAGAATATACAACTTTGTACCAGGGGGCTTTGGGGAGAAAAAAGAAAAAATAAAATCTTTAAAAAAATATATGTGGTAGGACACAAATAAAAGTAAAACAACAAAACCACTCATCTTTTCCATAAATTGAGTTGAAAGAAATAATATATAAATAAAGAAAAGCAATGAGAAGAAACTTCTTTTCTAAGCCTTGTCACTAGGCAGACATGCAGGTGAAAGTGACCTAATATTTGAGTAGCTATTTTGTTTTAGGAAAGTATTATTAGTCTTATTTTACAGGTTAAGAAATTGAAGCCTAGAGAACTAAAATTATTTGGCTTATATGATAGAGTTAGTTGTAAATGCCCAGATTCAGCTCAGGTAATCTTATTTTTAACTCTATTCTAGACTCTCTTTAGGGAAACATTGGGTGAGTGGCTTAATCTTTCTGGGGGTAGCAGTTTTTACATAGAGAACAATCTTGAGATATGTTCTTCTAGATTTCTTCCAGTTATAACAGTCTATCATTCTATTAATTAACCCTTTCTAGATAAAGAACTCTACTTACCACTAATAGAAATAATTCTGTTTCCAAATTGGATGGCCTTCTATGCAAATGGCAGCTGAGAGGTTGATATGGAAACCTAGAAGCCAGAGCAATTTTACTGAGGCAGAATTCGATAAGAACTGACATACAAAACTTCCTGGCTTCGAGTTCTTAGATACGAGGGAGAGTCTGGTATCAAACAATACCAACTCTGTGCTCTTTACTTATAAACAATGTGGAAAGGGCTTAGCAATGGCTGTAACCATTAATTTCCTCTCCTCGCTGGATTCTTATGAGATCAACCAGGATGCTTGTGACTACTATGGAAGAAATACAAAAGAGCGATCAAGTTAGCTCAACAGTTTATATATGGCCAAAGTTAGGACCAGAGAGGATAAGAGACCTCCCCTAGATCATCCAGCTAGCAATGATAGAAGAGGAATATTTTTTTTATGTGCAGCAGAAATTCAGATTTTCAGAAGTAAACCAATGGAGTAAGAGTGTGTGTATGATATACAATCATGTTTTTGTTTCATCTTGATTATTAATAGTGATAGCTATGATAAAAATCAGGTTTATTTGATTGTATAAACAATATTTGCTAACACTGGAAATTTGGAAAATATAGCAACCTACCACATTGAGTTGGTAAATTCTGTTATGTTTTGCTTTTTTTATATTATTTTAGATTTTGAGGGTAGTTTAGATTTATACGTATATATGCATTTATATAGAGAGACTATTATAGTTTGATATTTTTCCTCCCATTTACAATATCATGAGCATTTCCTCATATATTTTTATTGTAATTGTTAATGGAAACATAGTATTCCATTATATGTATGTACCATAATTCAAACATTTCCTTATTGTGAAACATTTAGGTTTTCCATAAGTTTTACTATTATTACTTTACCGTAGTTTGTCATAACCCTTAGTGGTTACAGTTGGTTGATTCTTTGATAGGAATATTTTTGTTTTATTTGCCTATTATGATACAGTTTATACATGAGGTATATATATGACTTTTACCATTATTTAATTGAAACTTTGATATGTATATATATATACACACACATACACACACATATATATATACACACATGTGTTTTTAATTTTTTTGGAAACTTTGAAAAAGAGGAAGTTAAATCTAAATTTCCTGTTTTCCCCCAAATATATCTTCCCAATTATTTAACACCACAAGGCAGCTTATAGGTCCCAAAAAGGTAGAACAGAAATTATTGCTATCAATACAAAAAAAGATTATCACAATAAGTTAGGGTTTCATGGAAGAAGTAGGACTTGAAATGGATGCAGAATAAATGGTTGGCTTTTGATAGAGGAAGAGGATATTCCAGGTGGGATAACCTAAGACTCTCTGTGACTTTGAGCAAAATAGACCCAATGAGGAAACAGATATATGAAAGCAGCATCTGTACGAAAACAGCATCTGGATCTTAAAATATCTCCATTGTTACACACATGTGAAACTCAGAAGATGTCGTGAGCTCTGATTTCTTTCCTAAATAGAGATAGAAAATAAGGCTTTAGGCAAATAGATGACAGATTATCACTCTCCTTTAGGTTTTTGCAGACCTTGAATTGTTGGTACCATATCAGGCACTGCTGATGCTATTGGAGGCATCACGTTATTCAATCCTGTACAATATACAGTTAATCTCGGGGATCCATCAGCTTTTCTTACAGGCCATATTGGAGGACTAAACGAGAAATAGGCGGGCTGTAATACATCTGCATCTAACTGATCCTTAATTTAAGCTGCAATTCCTTCCCCTTCCTATGCTATGCTGTTTTAAATTAACCATTTGAATGGATTTGGGTAATCCTGAAGGTTCTCATCTAGAGGTACCAATTAAAATAGGATGAAGAATGGAGAGTAAATTCATACATCTCTTTCCCAATGGTTTGGGTAAGGGAAGAGTCCTCCATTCAGACATCACGTTTATTTTTATGACACTCTTTGGTAGGGATGAGGCAGAGTATACATTACTTTCTTTCATAAATTCCTACATTGGTCATACTTTTACCTGCAAACTTCCTACAATTTTATATACCACTATATCCTCTTAATTTTATTATATTGACTTTTCAATTTTCGTTGGCAGGTTTAGGTATGACAATGCATTGAGCACCAGTGTCCAGCAATCCCAGTAAAATTTCTTCACCAACCTCAAACCATTTTGTTCATACCAATGCATAAGACCTGGTGTCTTCTGGTGGGGATTGTGTCAACAGACCCTGGCCCACTTGTTGCCCAGAGTCATAATCTTCTCCTTTATCTCCAACTGTTTTAATCAACTCTGGCTCTGAAGGGAGTATATGCTTCTTCTTTAATGTAATCATCAGATTTTAAAAATCAAGGTTAGAATAAACTGAACAAATCTGTTGTGATCCTTTTAACAGTTTGAGGAGTTAGTGGGACAGCTGAACCACCTAATCTCTTATAGTGATCCATTAAAATTTTAGTAGCTACTCCATCTCTCATGCCACTTAAAAAATATTCAAAATAACTTTCAAAATATCCTTTTTATTTTGGAATAGTTTCAGATGTACAGAAAAATTGTGAAGATAATATGGAGAGTTCCCATATGCCCCGCATTGAGTTCCTCGATTACTAACAATCTTACATTACTATTGTACATTTGTTATAATTAATGGATCAATATTGATACATTATTATTAAAAAAATTCCATACTTTATTAAAGTTTCCTTCATTTTTGCCTAATGCCCTTTTTCTGTTCCAGGATCCTTGGCTATAACACTTTCTCCAACTTTCCTTGATTTTGATGACCTTAACAGTTTTGAGGAGTACTAGTCAGGTCAGGTATTTTGTAGAATGTCCCTCTGTTGGGGTTAGTTTGATGTTTTTTCTCATGATTAAACTAGGTTTATGAGTTTTGGGAAGGAAGACCACAAAAGCAAAGTGCCATTCTCATCCCATAATATCAAGGGTACCTACTATCAACATGACATCATTATTGATGTCATCACTATTGATGTCAATATTGATGACATCACTATTGACTACTGGCTGAAGCAGTGTTTGTCAGATTTCTTCACCGTAAATTTACTTTTTTTCCTTCCTTTTTATACTGTGCTCTTTGGAGGGAAGTCACTATATATGACCGACATGACTATAACTTAAGGAGTTATGCTCCATCTCCCTGAAGGTGAAGTGTCTACATAAATTACTTGGAATTCTTCTGCATAGGAGATTTGTCTGTTCTCCCACATATAATCATTTATTCAATCATTTATTGTATCAGTATAGATTCATGGATATTTGTTTTATACTTTGGGATATAGTTCGACGCTACACTATTTTTTTCATCAATTTGTTCCAGCTCTGAACATTGGAGGCTCTTTCAGTTGACACCTATGTCCCTTTGACATAAGTTCATCATTTTATTTGAGCATTTTCTTACTTTTTGGCTCTATAAGATGCTCTAGACACATCTTGTATATGTCCTGCTCCAGTCCTAAAGTCATCCATTTCTCCAAGGAGCCCTGGTACTTTTTGCTGGAGAATAATATTAGATACAAAGATCTGGGTGATGTTTCATGCCATTTTTAATCAAACATCTGAATGCTTTCATCCCATTTAATTATCTCAACATTTTTTTCATCCTCTTTATTCTTATTATTCTCTTTCTTCTGAATAATTCTAATCTTTACCCTATCATTAAGCTCATTTTCAACAGCTAAGAAAGAAGATCCATGACAACTTCCCTCACATCACAGAGTCTCTCCAATAATGAAGCCACTTAAGGCACCCAAGCAGTAAGAGCACTTTTTATCACAGCATCAATCATCACCTGGTGGTGGGAGCATAAAGTTAAGAAAAAGCTTAGTATCATCCTACAAGCAATCTCAAATTTCTTACATTATCGATATTTCACCAGCCTCAAAGAAGCATTTCAGTTAATATTTGTTCTTCAAATGACATTATTAAGAAAGTGAAAAAGAAATACCACAGATTGGGAGAAAATATTTGCAAGTTACATATCTGGTAAAGAATTCATATACATATGTATATAAAGAACTCTCAGAACTTAGTAATAAGAAAACAAAATGCAATTTAAAAAATGAGCTGAAGACTTGAACTAGACTTTTCACCAAAGAAGATATACAAATGGCAAGTAACCAGATGAAAAGAAGCTCTACACCATTAGTTGTCAGAGAAATGCAAATCAAAACCTTAATGAGATATCATTCTGTATCTATTAGAATCTATAATTGAAAAGTTTGGCTATACCATGTATTGACAAGGAGTAACTGGAACTGGAACTCTCATATATTATTGCTGTCTGAGAATATAAAATAATACGACCACTTTGCAAAACCATTTGATAGTTTCTTAAAAAGTTAAACATACATTTAAAATTATACATACATATGACTCAGCCATTCCACTCCCAGATATTTACCCAAAAAAGATAATTAAATTGCTGGTGAGACCCTTCAGTACTTTCCTGGCTGCAGCCAAATCTGAAGCCTGCTGTTGAGATGTTGACACCAATTGATAACAGAACATCCATCAGCCCAAGTCCTTGAACGACTATATGGAGTAGAGCTTCACACTACTCTCACCCCAGATCCTTGTTGGATATGTAGTGTGATCAGGAAATACATTTTTTATGATTTTAAGTCACTGACACTTTGAGGTTACTTGTTGCCACAGCGTAGATCCACCTGTTGAATACAGTTACTAAACTGAAAGATTTTCCAGCTTCTCACAGTTTTTTGCTGTGTCTCCTGAGATTTAGTCTGCTTTGCCTCTATGTTTCTCTTTTCTTTTTTCCTGTCTCTTTTCTCTCTGTTCTGATAATCACTTCTTCCTCACACCTCCCATCTTACCCTATGATGTTCTCTGTGGTTTCTCTCCATCTTTTTCCTCCTTCTACATGAATGTAATTATTTCCTGTGATATCATAACTAGTTATTACATCAAAGTCTATCACTAGGGGCAAATATAGAAGTGATGGAAAAGAAGGAATTGGATAAGAGAAAAATTTACTCTCTCTGTCTTGACATGGTTTATTAGGGGACAGGTTAGATTCGGAGTCCATACTCAGCCATCATTCAAAATCCATCAGTTATTGATTGAGGGTAAAAATACCTAGTATCCAAACCACTTATGAGCTAATTTTGAACCACTCTACCCTAGACCAATATACCACAGTGCGGTGAGGTATATTATCCTTAAAAGAAGTAAAAAGGGATCTTTAGTATTGAGAATAAATGCTATACCAAAACCACAGAAATGGCCAAAAATACAGGGGACTAATTAAGATAAAAGTTTTATTTCTCTTTAAGAGTACCAATATGACATGTCTAAACAGGAGTGTTGGCTTTGCTCCAATGAGGTAATTTGAGGACTCAGGTTCCCTCTACCTTAGAGCTCTACCATCTCTTCTCAACCTGTTCTCAGAGAGAATTAATCCCTGGGCGAGAATTAACGCCCAATACATTCCTATTGTGCGATTAACTAACTTATCTCCTATGCACATAAAGTAGTCCTGGCTGTGTCCCATCCTTGGGAGAATTGAGAAAGTGGCCATTCAAATAATTTTCTGTAGGGAATTCTCTGGGAATCACGTTAAGAAAGGCTTCCCTGGTTTATTGTTCCTCTCTGCATGGTCAAAGTTAGGTCATCGCCATGCCAGTGGTCCAGCTCACAGGAAGGAGAAATAAAGAAGTACAGGACAAGTAATTTCCTTTTAGGAAAACAAGGTCAAAATTTTATTTGTACTTTCACTCAGGTGTTGTTAAGTACTCAATCATATGGCCACACCTAAGGGTCAAGAAAGCCAGAAAATGGGGCCTCTATCAAGCACGAGGAAGAAGGGCAGAATGGATTTTGGGACACGATCACCAGTCTACCACAGGAGGATTGGGGTGAGAGGGATGGATTATACGTTGTCAGAAGTCTCCCATTTGGAAGAAATCTTCCACTGTGATGATCTCAAACTGACTCTACTCACAACTTTCTTGGATTTTTCTCTAATCTCCCCTTTTTAACTCAACCTAGTAGTCACGTCCTAAGAATAACATTTTTGTTCTATTACAAACCTTATTATGTTTCTCTTTTTTTCAGCTTAATTGAGATATAATTGACATACAACACTGTATAAGTTTAAGGAGTACAGCAAAATGATTTGACTTACATATATCATGAAACGATTAGTTAACACTCGTGAACTCATATCGATACAAAAAAAAGAAAAAGAAATATTTTTTTCCTTGTGCTGAGAACTCTAACAACTTTCATATATATACCATAGAGCAGTGTTAACTAGAGTCATCATGTTGCAGGTTACATCCCTAGTACTTATTTATCTCATGACTGGAACTTTGCACCTTTTGATCACCTTCATCCCATTCCCCCTCCTCTCACTCCCAACCTCTGGTAACCACAAGCCTGATCTTTTTTTCTGTAAGATTGTCTCTTTGTTTCCTTTTTTGTTTTGTAGATTCCATATATAAATGAGATCATACAGTATTTTTCTTACTCTCTCTTATTTATTTCACTTAGCATAATGCCTTCAAAGGCCATCCATGCTGTTACAAATTACAAGATTTCCTTTTTTATGGCTGAATAATATTCCATTACACACATGCACACACGCACACACACACACACACACACACCATGTTTTCCTTTTTTCTTGCTGAAGAAGATTAGCCTTGAGCTAACATCTGCTTCCAATCTTCCTCTTTTTGTATGTGAGGTGCTGCTCACAGTATGGAAACTGACAGATGAGTGGTGTAGGTCTCCATCCAGGAACTGAACCAGGGCTGCTGAAGTGGAGTGCACCAAACTTAACCACTAGGCCACCAGGGCTGGCTCTATACCACGTTTTCCTTATCCGTTTATTTGGTGACACTTAGGTTGTTTCTTTATCCATTTATTTATTGATACTTAGGTTGACACTTAGGTTCTTTCCATGTATTGGCTGTTGTAAATAATGCTGCTATGAACATGGGAGTGCAGATATCTTTTCAAGTTAGTTTTCATTTCCTTCAGATAAATACCTGGAAGTGAAATTGCTGGATCACATGGGAGTTCTATTTTTAATTTTTTAAAATTACTTTATTGAAGTCATATTGGCTTATAACATTGTGTAAATTTCAGGTGTACATTATTATTTATTAGTTTCTGTACAGACTGCATCATTTTCACCACCAATAATCTAGTTTTTATCTGTCACCATACATATGTGCCCCTTTATCCCTTTCACCCTCCTCCCTGTTCTCTTCCCCTCTGGTCACTACTAATCTGTTCTCCTTATCCATGTGTTTGGTTATCTTCCACATATGAGTGAAATCATATGGTATTTGTTTTTCCCTGTCTGGCTTATTTCATTCAGTATAATACCCTCAAGGTCCATCTGTGTTGTTGCAAATGGCATGATTTTGTCTTTTTTATGGCTGAGGAGTATTCCATTGCATATATAAACCACATCTTTATCCATTCATCCATCAATGGGCACTTGGATTGCTTCCACGTCTTGACTATTGTGAATAATGCTGCAACGAACATAGAGGTGCATAAATCTCTTTGAATTGTTGATTTCAAGTTCTTTTGATAAATAGCCAGTAGTGGGATAGCTGCATGGTATGGTATTTCTACTTTTAATTTTTTGAGAAATCTCCATACTGTTTTCCATAGTGGCTGCACTAATTTACAATCCCACCAACAGTACACAAGGATTCCCTTTTCTCCACATCCTCAGCAGCATTTGTTATCTCTTGTGATTTTGGTAGTAGCCATTCTAACAGATGTGAGGTGATATTTCATTGTGCTTTTAATTTGCACTTCCCTGATTATTAGTGATGTGGAGCACTTTTTCATGTATCTGTTGGCCATATATTTTCTTTGGAAAAATGTATATTCAGGTCCTTTGCCCATTTTTAAATCAGATTATTTGGGTTTTTTTGCAATTGACTTAGGTGAGTTCTTTATGTATTTTGGATATTAATCCCTTATCAGATATGTTGTTTGCAAATATTTTTTTCTCATTCCTTAGGTTGTCTTTTCATTTTGTTGAGTTATTCTTTTACTGTGCAGAAGCTTTTTAGTTTGATGTAGTTCCACTTGTTTATTTTTTATTTTATTACTTGTGCTTTAGGTGTCATATCTGAAAAATCCTTGCCAAGACCCATGTTAAGGAGCTTTTTTCCCATGTTTTCTTCTAGGAATTTTAGGGTTTCCAGTTACGTGTTTAAGTCTTTAATCCATTTCGAGTTAATAATTCTTTATTCAGACAAGTTTAAAGATTACTGATACATTCGAGAAGATAGGCTATAAGGCAGTTTGCAGGAACTCAGTTGCTGTTGTACTCCTTTATACTTATCATCAGCTAATATAATATATACTTGACTGATTGATTTTGATTATTGATTATCTCTCACAAGTAGAATACAAACTCCATGAGGGCAGAGACTATTGTTTTATTGTTGTTGCTTACTGCTGTATCTCCAAGGCTTAGAACAAAGTTTATGATAATAACTAAAGGTTACATAGTATCTACTATGTGCTTTGTAACTAGAATGACTATTTGATTTATATTTTGAACTGGTACTGTTTTTAGAGTGAAAAGAAGATCCATTAATAATTACTCTAGGACAATAGGGACAATCAAGAGTATCCTAGGGAAACAAGGATTAATAGTTTCTCTGTGTATAACTGATCTACACAAACTGTACTGTGTTTTACAAATTTTTCCTCGTTTAATCTTCGTTACGACACTTGAGGTGGTTACTGTTGTTACTCTCATCTTACAGATGAGAGTGATGCCACTGATATCTTCATTTTACAAATGAGGAAACTGTGGCATAGAAAGATTTAATAACTTAGTTAAGGCCACACTACTAATATATTGAGAAGCCAGGATTTGAACCCCAGTAGTCTGACTTTGTGATCATTCTAGCATATTCACTTCAAAAATATTTGTGGCTTAAAGAATGAACTCTCCACACTCTTTCTGATATCCTCTGTTGTTTCAAGTTCTCTTCATCAAGATGGTCCAAAGACAGGTTATTCAGTCTTTTTTCCCATAAAGAATAGCATAACTCGATGACTCGTGAATAGTTCTGTCCAAACGAGAGAAAAACCTGGGAGCAATTTGGAGCTTTAAACTCCAAGTCTCTCCCAGTGTGAGCTGGTGTACTCATACTAGAGTCATATTAATTTATTCCAAGGCAAGAAATATATTCTGGCTATGGGCAAATGGAAAAAGGAATACAAACTAATTGAAAACAACTTTATATTTACTATATAAAATGTTTAGTTAATTTTTTGGATAGCACTTCAAGGCCACTGAATAGAATTCTTTCCAATGGACTATGAAGCCTATTACATGTGATGCATTTCTAAGGATGTATATGGTGATTATCTCAGGCATAGAGATGATGGGGAAGAAGTGGTAGTGAAATAGAGGAAGGAAAATCTATTCTCATTTTTCCAGTTTTTGAGCCTAACATAATCATTGTCTCAAGGTTATTATTACTGACTTTCTGGAGAAAATTTTCTTCAAAACTCTTTAATTTTGTTTCTCAGCCTGTCTATGTCCAGAGGTCTCTGTGAAGATACTGATAACCACATTCACAGCATTGGGTTATTTTCTGCCCAATATACAAAATTGTGTTTGTCCAGGATCTTCAGAAAACATAAATCTGGCTCAGGAGAAAGGGTAGGACACTGATGTTTAATAGCCTTTCTCATTGGGAGACCACAAATTTTAACTTCCTAACATTTTTATTTAAATTATATTCACATTTTTTTCTAGAGCTCTGAAAGAACATAGAAACACATAATGAGCAACAATTTTAATTCATTCTCCTCACCTAGGGATCTTAGCAGAGGAGCACAAAAAACAAAAAACAGAGGTTTCACTATAGTTGCAAGTGAAGAGAGACAATGTGGTGAATTCTGGAAAGTCTATGAGCTTTGGAGACAGATCCTGCATTTAGGCTGTGTAATCTAACTTGCTTTTCTCATCAAGCCTTTCTTTCTTCACTTATAGAAATTATGATAAAAAGCCTATCATAATCGTAGCAGAGTGATCAAGGTTAATATCACCAGTAATACATGTCAGCATCAAGTACCCCTCAATACAGGGCACTGATGCCACAAAGCACATCACCTTTGTGGCATCCTTCCCAACAGTGCACAACCTCAATCTCATAATGAAAATCATCAGAGAAGCCCACACTGAGGTGCATTCTACAAAATAACTGACGAGCATCCTTCAAAAATGTCGGGGTCATAAAGACAAGGAGGAAATGAGGAATTGTTACAGGTTGGAAGGAACTAAGGAGACAGGACAAAACTAAATCCAACATGCAATCCTGGATTGGATCCTGAAGCAGAGAAATGGTGGAAAAACTGGTGAAATTTGGATAAGTTCTGTATTTGGTTAATTGTATCATACCAATACTATTAATTACCATATTATATACCATAAATTTCTTATTTTGGGCACACATTTTATGGTTAGTAAGATATTAACATAAGGAGAAGCTGGGTAAAGGGTATATGGGCACTCTGCTATTTTCACAACTCTTTTAAAAGTCGAAAGTTATCTTTTTAAAAAGCCTATTCTGAAGATTTTAGAATAAAATATTCTAGAAATATGTGGTTTGATTTTTATTTCTACTGCTCTTAATTGAGCTCAGTTTATTACATCAGTGAGCCTGCAAGGCTATCTTGTTTGCAGGAACTTGTCAGAGTTACTTTTTACTTCTTTTAACTTTCCTAATTTATTTAGCCTCTCGGGCCAGGTAATAATCTGAACTGCTGGGGCCTTAGTTTTGTTGACAATCCAATGGAGAATCCAGTTTCACAGCTCAGAACTCTTCTGAACTCTCAGGCTTAATGAGGACATCAACCTGCCTCTGGAGGTTTGCATCATTCCAACCATATTTTTCACCACTTGTCTCTGTACTAATTGGAGGCAGGTGCAGAAGCAGAGGCCATTAACTTCTCAATGGCTGTAATTTCTGGTTGAGAGTGAAAGGATAGAAAGTTGAGAACAATGCTAATGAACGGACTCAAACTTTTCACCATAACAATGAAAATAAAAACCCCTTTAGGAGATGCCAACTTTGGCATCTGATCTCAATATGGTATCAGGAGACTTGTTGCTCAGCACAATCATAAAGTTGCCAAAGTTCGTTATGCAACACCTGCTCCCTGCCATTCTTCTGCTTGGCGACATCTGATGCTTTGCCCAATATCTCAGCCATACCATGCTTAGTTTTTTTTTGCCAGACACCCCCTAGCACCTCTGGTTGGTCACCACAGTTAGCTCACCTTAACAGTTGTAACTATATAACTATATAACATCTATATAACATCTGTAACTAACATTTGTCCTCCCTCCCTAACTCTACCTCCATAACTTCATGTGATGCCTGGCTTTGTTAGAAATTAAGCATGACTTCCTTTTATATTTCTGTCATTAAATTTTTGAGAGGTCTTTAAGGCCAAAAGAAGTGATGTTTATGGTAGGATATAATCCTCTTAGACTTGGTTGAGGTAGAAATTTTTGATCATGTGAGTATCTAAAGGTGATCTTTCCCGGGACTGCAAAAACTGGGATGTCCTGGAATTATAATACTTATCTATGATCACCTGAAGATTAGCCTGATTTTCAGACTCAGAGATCTAAGGATTCAATTTTCATTGTTAATATAGCTCAGACATTCCTAATTTATATTCTTTCACCTCTTAAAAAATGTAAGTTCAGATACTTTAAGATAAATTATTTGGTAAGTAATTAGGACACACAGTTCTGCTGAGAGTTTCTGGTCTTTTCAGAGTCTTACAAAGGTGAGTGCAGTCTACTCAAAAATTAGAATTTTAGATAAATAATAACCATGTTTTGCTACCTAGTTCAATCCCATAATTTTACAAATAAAGAAACAGAGAGGGTAATTTACTTAATCATGTGTTTAATTTGTGGTCTAGATATAGCTAGAATCCAGAATTCTAGATGGCCAGATGTTCTTTTTAGCATAGCTCATTATTTTTTATTTTTATTTAAACATTTTAATAGCTTTATTGAGGTATAATTGATATACAAAGAACTGCACATATTTAATACACACAGTTTGATAAATTTGGACATAATGCAAATACTCATGATACTATTACCACAATCAAGGTAATAGACCTATGAAACACCACCCAAAGTTTCCTTGTGTTCCTTTTTTTGTGTGTATGTGGTAAGAACATTTAATGTGAGATCTACCCTCTCAACAAATTCTGAACTGTACCATACTGTATTGCTAACTAATCTGTATTTGTTGTACAGTAGATCTCTAGAATTTATTCACTTAGCATAACTGAAACTTTGTACGCATTGAACAACTCCCCATTTCTCCCAGTCTCTAGCCCCTTGCAACCACTCTTGTATTCTTTACTTCTATGAGTTTTACTATTTTAGATACTTCGTATAAGTGAAGTCATGCAGTATTTCACCTTCTGTGACTGGCTTATGCAACATAGTATAATTCTTCCAGCCTCATCCATGTTGTTGCAAGTAGCAAGATTTCCTTCTTTTTTAAGGCTGAATAATATTTCATTGTATGTATACCACACTTTATTTAGACATCCATCCACCAATAGACACTTTGGATTGTTTCTATGTCTTAGCTATTGTGAACAATGCTGCAGTGAAAATGGGGGTGCAGGTATCTCTTCAATACCCTGATTTCAATTCTTTTGCATATATATGTCCAGAAGTATAATTGTGGGATCATACGGTAGTTCTATTTGTAATGTTTTGAGTAACTTCCAAACTTCTTTCTGTAATGGCTATACCAATTTACATTCCCACCAACAGTGTGCAAAACGTCTTCTCTTTTGTTTTTCTGATAATAGCCGTCCTAACAGGTGTGAGGAGCAAGAATGATAAAGTTTAGAACACATCTCCACAGACTAGGAGTGAGCCCTTGCCATAGACTGAGAGCAGGCCCTTGCCCAGAAACACTTTTACGTGTAGCGTCATCGCCCGCATTTAAGTCGTACTCACTTGAGTCTGTGGAGTCTGGGAGGTGGAGTGGGAGTGTGGCTGGCCACGCATAACGCACGTCAATGTTGTTGGATTTGAGGGTCTATTTATTAAATGACCATGTATTTCAGAGTAGTGTGCCATTTGATGAAAGCAGAATTTTATTAAAAATAATGGAAATTATTTATGAGAACTCACTCTATGCTAAGGACCCTTCAAAACACTCTATATGTAGTGGCAGACACTGTTGGTCTCCTACGCAAGAGCCTTTTAATTCCCATTTCTTTTTTGTTAGCACAGCTGGCCTTCTAAGATAGAGGCTATAAAGGTCAGATACTTTCATTCACAGCCTCCCTTGTAGGTATGAATGGCTATGTGACACAGTATATCATAAGAATTAGCATTTACGTATACCTTCTACATGTCTGACACTGCTCTAAGGCCTTTATATGTAACAAGTAATTTAATCCTTATGCTAGCTCTCAATGTAGGCACTATTATTTCAGTTTTACAGGTGAAAACTAAGACATGGAGAGGCTAAATAACTTGCCCTGGTTGCATCGTTACTGTCAGAGTCAGGATTTGATCTCACACAGTGTAAGAGTCTCTGCTCTTAGCTAGCACAATACCGTCTCTCAGGAAGGAGGCAAAGAGGGAAGATCTGTTGGTGGAAATCCTGAAAAAGTGTTTTCTCCCTTCCCAAACAGAGAGATGTAAGAAGGCTGCTGTCCTCCTTACTTCCCAGTTCTGAAGACAGGCATGTGGACATCATGGCGCTTGGAGTGGCCACAACATCTTGCAACTGTGAGTAGTAGCACTGAGGACACAGGAGGAAGTTAGAGTGGAAAGGTGTAAAGCGCTTTGACATGAATGAGCCCCTCGAGACACCCTTAGACCATCTAAGACTAAAGTCGTTATGTGGGATAAATGTTAACTCCTATTTTTAAAGTCAATTTGACTTAGGTATTCTGTTTCTTACAGCTAAAATAAGCTAACAGATACTCAGATATTATTTCATTTAATCCTCAACCCAACTTTGTAAAAAATACATTTTTAATATCTTTTTTTACAGATAAGTGTACTGAGGCTGAGTTTGTTTAACTTGCTTAATTTACAGAGCTGTTGATTGGCAAAGTGCAGATTCACATGACAGCAGTCTCTTAACCAGCATACCATCTTGCCTTCTATCAAGATCCTCCATCCAAAGACCACGAGGAGCGCACCTGCAGTTGAACAAGTTGCCTTACTTCTCTTTGCAGTGAGGAAAATACACACCACGGGACCCTTGTAGTGCCTCATGTGAGGATGTTAGAAATTACTTATGAGTGTTTGAGCTTGTATTGGGTAATTGTGGGGAGAGTTTAAGGAAGCAGGGCTTTGCTCTGGATTGGATGCTGTCAGAAAATGGGGATAATTCTATCACTGGCTGTCTTAATCTTTTCTAGAAGGAAGGAAAACTAGAGAGAAGCTAAAGCTTTATTTGGTAAAGAAGGAGCAGTCACTCCTATTAGCTGGTATAGGGGGATGTGTGGTCATTTTTGTGGTTTGAACAATGTTCATGCTTTCATGCTTTTGTTGTGTGTTCATGATTGTGGAGTGGTCTTCTTTTCATTTTAATCCATCATGGTCACATAGTGGCCTTTTTAATGTTGCCGTTCTGTGAAATTTTTTGTTAGACAGGAGAAAACCAAGGCCTAGCTGTGTCAGGCCAGCTCCCAAATGTCAGAAGCTGCTTTTCTCTTTCTCATCTCCTTATCTATTTTCATAGACGATGGTTTTTTCTCAAGGTGAATTTTTCAAGTAATTTAGTTACTTTTGTAAGGAGTTTCTTAAAATTTTGTTTTATTTTACTGATTTTAATACATTTGGTGGACATCTTTCTAAAAATTATATTTATTCTCGTTCTTTCTTAATCAGAATATACTGAAGATGATTTGACATTTTTTAACTACTCAGAATCATCATTATAAATGACCTTTTCTGTACACAGTTGAATAGATAGTGAAATGGGATATTGACAGGCATACAATTGTTTGCTCTTTCACTATTTAATTTCAGACTGAAACAGTTGTCTCTTTTGATTAATCACTACTGTCGGCTTTCTTTTCATTGATATTATTTCTTGGAGTTTTTTTTCTCCCTTCAACATCTTCAGATTGGCTATATCTAATCCGTTGTGGCCTTGAAAACTATATGAGCAATTACATCTAAAATTAACATTATACTTGATTAGAGACCAAAGGCAAATAGAGTTCCCAGAGTTTGTGAAACTGAAAATATTTATGTGGTTGGAGCATGGCATGCTAAATATTGGAGCCACATTGGACTACATTTTTGAAGTAAAATTCTGATGAAAATATTGTTTGTAGTGGGGAGACCAACGGTCAAACCAAACCAAAGTGGGGGGGCGGGGGCGGACTTACTCAAGGAAGACAGAGACAATGTAGGTGAACCGGAGAACCAGAACCGGGGGATCCAAGAATCCAGAGAAAGCAGGATATTGTTGAGCAAATGGAGCTGCATCTGAAGTCCAAGTCATGAAGCAATGGTGGAAATGAGATGATGAACAGAGAAGTAGGGAGAGTTAGAAACTGGATCAAAATATAAGAATCAGGTATAGGAAACTGTTTCCTAACTAGAGCTGTGAATGGCCAGTCATGCTTGTCTACAATTTCACGTGGAATTTGTAACATACTTTGGGTCAAATATAAAAGCTTAAATAAATTTTGTTGGTTATGAGAAGCAGGAATGATTCTAAAACACAGAAGAGGAGATAAGCAAGCCAGAGTTTTTTCTTGACTTTGTAGTCCAAATTTGGTTGCGAAGAAGATTGGTAAAGAAAGTTGAAACAAGTGAGAGTAGAAGTTTACTGTCTCTGGAGTTGTATCATTCTATTGAATTTCTCCAAAATGTTTATTCTTTTCTGTCAAACAGCAGTAGGAAGAGAGACAATATATTGCAGTGGATAATAGTTATAGATATATTCATCAGGAATACTGGCCTGTAGTTTCACTTCTTGTAGTATCCTTTTCTGGCTTTGGCATCGCTTTAACACTGGCTTCATGAAATGATTTTGGGAGTGTTCCCTACTCTTCAATTTTTTGGAGGAGTTTGAAGATTGGCATGAATTCTTTTTTTAAACTTTTGGTAGAATTTACTTGTGAAACCATCTGGTTCCAGGATTTTCTTTCTTGGGAGATTTTGCATTACTGATTCAACCTCCTTACCGTTCTGTTAAGATTTGGGGCTAAGATTTTCTGTTTCTTCATGATTCAATCTTGGTAGGTTATGTGATTCTAGGAATTGATTCATTTCTTCTAGGTTGTCCAGTTTGTTAGTGCGTAGTTGTTCAAGTAGTCTCTTGTAATCATCTGCATTTCTGTGGTATCAGTTGTAATGCCTCCTCTTTCATTTATAACTTTATTTACTTGAGTCCTCTGTTTTTCTCTTGGTAAGTCTAGCTAAGGTTGGTCAGGGTTTTTTTTTAACTTTTTATTGAGATAATAATAGTTTACAACCTTGTGAAATTTCACTTGTACAGTATTGTTTGTCAGTAGTATTGTAGGTGCACCACTTCACTCTCTGTGCCCACCCCTCACTCCACCTTTCCCCTGGTAGCCACTAATCTGTTCTCTTTGTCTACAAGTTTAGCTTCCACATATGAGTGGAATCATACAGAGATTGTCTTTCTCTATGTGGCTTATTTCACTTAACATAATACCCTCAAGGTCCATCCATGTTGTTGTGAATAGGATGATTCTAACCTTTTTTATGGCTGAGTAGTATTCCACTGTATATATATACACACACACCGTATCTTCTTTATCCAATCATCAGTTGATGGACATTTAGGTTGCTTCCATGTCTTGGCTATTGTAAATAATGCTGCAATGAACACAGGGGTGCATGGGACTTTTGGAATTGCTGATTTCAAGTTCTTTGGATAGATATCAAGTAGTGGGATGGCTGGGTCATATGGTATTTCTATTTTTAATTTTTTGAGAAATCTCCATACTGTTTTCCATAGTGGCTGCACCAGTTTGCATTCCCCCAGCAGTGTATGAGGATTCTTTTTTCTCCACAACCTCTCCAACATTTGTTACTTCTTGTTTTGGTTATTTTTGTCATTCTAACAGGTGTAAGGTGATAGCTTAGTGTAGTTTAGATTTGCATTTCCCTAATGATCAGTGATGATGAGCATCTTTTCATGTGCCTATTGGCCATCCATATATCTTCTTTGGAGAAATGTCTGTTCATGTCCCCTGCCCGTGTTTTGATCAAGTTGTTTGATGTTTTCTTGTTGAGTTGAGTGACTTCTTCATGTAGTATGGAGATTAACCCTTTGTTATATGACTTGCAAATATTTTTTCCCAATTTGTGGGTTGTTTTTTTTGTTTCAATGCTGTTTCAATGCTGTTTCAATGCTCCTTGAAGGAGCTCTTTAGTCTGATGAAGTCCCATTTGTTTATTCTTTCTATTGTTTCCCTTGTCTGAGAAGACATGATGTCTGAAAAGATCCTTTTAATACTTATGTCAAAGAGTGTACTGCTTATATTTTCTTCTAGAAGCCTTATGGTTTCAGGTCTTACGTTTAGGTCTTTGATCCATTTTGAGTTTATTTTTGTGAATGGTGAAAAAGAATGGTCAATTTTCATTCTTTTACATGTGACTTTCCAGTTTTCCCAGCACCATTTGTTGAAGAGACTTTCTTTTCTCCATTGTATGCCCTCAGCTCCTTTGTCAAAGATTAGCTGTCCGTAGATGTGTGGTTTTATTTCTGGGTTTTCAATTCTGTTCCATTGATCTGTGCACCTGTTTTGTACCAGTATCATGCTGTTTTGATTACTGTAGCTTTGTAGTATGTTTTGAATTCAGGGATTGTGATGCCTCCAGTTTTGTTCTTTTTTCTCAGGATTGCAAGTGAATCAGGGTATTTCGTTGCCCCATATGAATTTTAGGATTCTTTGTCCTGTTTCTGTAAAGAATGTCATTGGGATTCTGACTGGGATTGCGTTGAATCTGTAGATTGCTTTAGGTAGTATGGACATTTTAACTATGTTTATTCTTCCAATCCATGTGCATGGAATGTCTTTCCCTCTCTTTATGTCGTCATCCATTTCTTTCAGGAAAGTCTTATATTTTTCATTGTATAGGTGTTTCACTTCCTTAGTTAAATTCACCCCAAGGTACTTTATTCTTTTTGTTGTGATTGTGAATGGTATTGTGTTCTTGAGTTCTTTTTCTGTTAGTTCGTTATTAGAGTATAGAAATGCTGCTGATTTATGTAAGCTGATTTTATACCCTGCAACTTTGCTGTAGTGGTTGATTATTTCTAACAGTTTTCCAATGGATTCTTTGGGGTTTTCTATATGTAAGATCATGTCGTCTGCAAACAGTAAGAGTTTCACTTCTTCATTGCCTATTTGGATTCCTTTTATTTCTTTTTCCTGCCTAATTCCTCTGGCCAAAACCTCCAGTACTATGTTGAATAAGAGTGGTGATAGAGTGCATCCTTGTCTCGTTCCTATTCTCAGGGGCGTGGCTTTCAGTTTTTGCCCATTGAGTTTGATGTTGGCTGTGGGTTTGTCATATAGGGCCTTTATTATGTTGAGGTACTTTCCTTCCATCCCCATATTGTTCAAAGTTTTTATCATAAATGGCTGTTGGATCTTGTCAAATGCATTCTCTGCATCTATTGAGATGATCATGTGGTTTTTTATTCCTCAATTTGTTGATGTGGTGTATCATATTGATTGATTTGCGGATGTTGAACCACCCCTGTGTTGCTGGTATGAATCCCACTTTATCGTGATGTGTGGTCCTTTTGATGTATTGGTGAATTCAGGTTGCCAAAATTTTGTTGAGAATTTTTGCATCTATGTTCATCAGTGATATTGGCCTATTTCTCCTTTTTTGTACTGTCCTTGTCAGGCTTTGGTATCAGAGTGATGTTGGCCTTGTAAAATGTGTTAGGAAGTGTTCCATCCGCCATAATTTTTTGGAATAGCTTGAAAAGTATAGGTATTAAATCCTCTCTGAAAGTTTGGTAGAATTCCCCAGGAAAGCCGTCTTGTCCTGGGATTTTATTCTTTGGGATGTTTTGATTGCTGTTTAAATCTCTTTCCTTGTGATTGGTCTGTTCAGATTGTCTGTTTCTTCTTGACTTACCTTTGAGAGGCTGTAAGAGTCTAAGAATTTATCCATTTCATCTAGGTTATCCATTTTGTTGGTATATAGTTTTTCATAGTATTCTCTTATAATCTGTTGTATTTCTGAGGAGTCTGTTGTTATTTCTCCTCTTTCATTTCTGATTTTGTTTATTTGACCTTTCCCTCTCTTTTGCTTTGTAAGTCTGGCTAGGGGTTTGCCAATTTTATTTATCTTCTCAAAGAACCAGCTCTTTGTTTCATTGACCATTTATACTGCCTTTTTTTGTTTCAATAGCATTTATTTCTGCTCTGATTTTTATTATTTCTCTCCTTCTGACTTTGGCCTTTGTTTATTCTTCTTTTTCTAATTCAGTTGGGTGTAATTTGAGATTGCTTATGTGGAATTTTTCTTGTTTGTTAAGGTGTGCCTGTATTGCGATGAATTTCCCTCTTAATACAGCTTTTGCTGAATCCCATATGAGTTGGTATGGCATGATATCATTTTCATTTGTCTCCAGTTATTTCTTTTTAAAGATTTTATTTTTTTCCTTTTTCTCCCCAAAGTCCCCCGGTACATAGTTGTATATTCTTAGTTGTGGGTCCTTCTAGTTGTGGCATGTGGGACACTGCCTCAGCGTGGCTCGATGAGTGGTGCCACGACCACGCCCAGGATTCGAACCGATCAAACACTGGGCCGCCTGCAGCAGAGCACGTGAACTTAACCACTCAGCCATGGGGCCGGCCCATTGTCTCCAGCTGTTTTTGATTTCTCCTTTAATTTCTTCAATGATCCATTGCTTGTTCAACAGCATATTGCTTAGTCTCCACATCTTTGTCCCTTTCTCAGCTTTTTTCTTGCCACTAATTTCTAGCTTTATAGCATTATGATCGGAGAAGATGCTTATTATTATTTCAATTTTTTTAAATTTATAGAGGCTTGTCTTGTTTCCCAACATATGGTCTATCCTTGAGAATGTTCCGTGTGCACTTGGGAAGAATGTGTATTCTGCTGTTTTTGAATGGAGTGTTCTATATATGCCTAGTAAGTCCTACTGGTTTAGCTTTTCATTTAATTCAACTGTTTCTTTGTTGATTTTCTGTCTGGATCATCTGTCCAATGATGTGAGTGGGGTGTTGAGATCCCCTACTATTATTGTGTTATTTTTGATATCTTCTTTTAGGTGTGTTAATAGTTGCTTTATGAACTTTGGTGCTCCTGTGTCAGGTGCATAGATATTTATAAGCATTATTTCTTCTTGATGTAGTGTCCCTTTGATCATTATATTTTGCCCCTCTTTGTCTCTCTTTACCTGCCTTATCTTTAATCTTCTTTGTCTAATATAAGTATTGCAACACCTGCTTTCTTTTGTTCTCCATTAGCTTGGAGTATCGTCTTCCACCCCTTCACTCTGAGCCTGTATTTGTCATTGGAGCTGAAATGTGTTTCCTGGAGGTAACAAATTGTTGGATATTGTTCTTTAATCCATCTTGCCACTCTGTGTCTTTTTATTGGAGAGTTCAATCCATTTAAATTGAGGGTGATTATTGATGTATGAGAGCTTAATGCTGTCATTCCGTCATTCATTTTCTGGTTTTCCTGCATTTCCTTTGTTTCTCGTCCAGTGTGTTTTTGTCTACCCCTTGATTTCTGCAGTTTCTTATGCTGTGTTTCTTAGTTTTTCCTTATTTATTTTTTTGTGTCTCTGTTCTGCTTATAAGTTTAGTGGCTACCCTGAAGTTTGTATTCAGAATCTCGTGCATAACATAGTCCATTTTCTGATGGCCTCTTATTTCCTTAGTCTAAACTGATTCGGTCCCTTTCCTCCTCCCCTCCTAAGTTATTATTCTCATATCTTATTCCAACTTGTGTTGTGAGTTTGTGGGTAAAGTGACAAGATTGTCTTTGTTTTTGGTGTTTTCCTTGCCTTTATCCTAATGCTATAGTTGAATATTTTCTATCTTATTGTAATTCTATCTATTTGTCTCCTTACTCTGTGTTTTGTGACCCCTTTCTCTCTTTTTTTCTTTTTTCAGGTATGAGGGCCTTCTTGAGGATTTCTTGTAGGGTGGGGGGTCTCGTTGCTATGAGGTCCCTTAGCTTTTGTTTGTCTGGGAAAGATTTAATTTCTCCCTCATATCTGAAGGATATTTTTGCTGGATAGAGTATTCTTGTCTGAAGATTTTTATCTTTTAAAGTTTTGAATATGTCATTCCATTCTCTCCTAGCTTGTAAGGTTTCTGCAGAGAAATTTGCTGAAAGTCTGATAGGGGTTCCTTTGTAGGTTATTTTCTTCCGCCTTGCTGCCCTGAGTATTCTTTCTTTGTCATTCATTTTTGCTACTTTTACTACTATATGCCTTGCTTTAGGTCTTTTTACACTGGCAAATCTAGGAGATCTGAAAGCTTCCTCCACACACATCTCTCTCTCATTCCCTAGATTTGGGAAGTTCTCAGCTGTTATTTCTCTGAACATGCTTTCTGCTCTATTCTCCTTCTCTTCACCTTCTTGAATACCTATAATTCTTTTGTTGCATTTCCTCATTGAGTGGCATATTTCTCTGAGATTATCTTCATTTCTTTTTAGTCTTAGATCTTTCTCTTCCTCTGTCTGGAGCAATTCAACATGTCTTTCTTTGATTATGCTGATTTGCTCCTCTATGATATCCACATGAGCATTCAGGGAATCTGTATTTTGTTTTATCTCTTCCATTGTGTCTTTCATCTCTAGTATTTCTGATTGATTCTTCTTTATAGTTTCAATCTCTTTTGTGAAGTAGCTCCTGAACTCGCTGATTTTTTCCTCTATATTCTCTTTTACCTCATTGAGTTTTTTGATGATAGCTATTCTGAATTAATTGTCGTTTAGTTTACTTATTTCTGCATCCCCAGAACTGAATTCTGGGTGCTTGTCATTTTCTCTCTTGTCTGGAGATTTGATGAATTGCCTGATGCTGGAACTATGGGTTTTTCCCGTTGTGACATTATTCAGTTGGAGTTACAGCCTATCGCCACTGGATGGGGGTCTAGAGCCATGTATTCCTAGCCCTCCACCTTCAGCTGAGATGGTGCGGCACAGCACAAGCAGGGAAGGAGCTGTTTTCTCTTGCTCACAGTCCCAGGTTTCCCAATCAGCTCTTGCTATCTGGTCTCCTGGGGGTCTTAGCTTGATGAGGTCATCCCACATGAGAGCTTTCACCCCATTATAGGGCTTCCTTCTAGGCTGAAAGGACACTAGGGAGTTCTGGGTGATCCTGCGGATGCATGACCCTTCCCCGACTCCTTCCCTCATGGAGCATCCCGTGGCAGGGATCCCAGTCTTTAGGGGAGGGAGTGAAGATCTCTCTTATCCTGTTCCAGTTCCTCCAAGGGGGGCTCCAGCCTCTCTGCCCTCTGTCGTTTGGCTGCCATGACTCTCCGAGGATTCCTGTGCTATTAGGATATTTTCTGTTGGAATATGGTTGCTCCTTTTTGTTGTATGTTGGAGGGGAGAGAGTCCCAGGCAAGCTCACTCTGCCGTGATGCTGAATTCACTCCTAAGGTTTGTCAGTTTTATCTTTTTAAAAAATGAACTGTTTTTATTGTTTGTTTGAGAACTTTCTTTTTCTTAATGCAGGCTTTTATTACTATAAACTTCCCTCTTAGTGTTTCTTTTGCTGCATCCCACAAGTTTTGGTGTTTTGTTTCTATTTTCATTTGTTTGAAGATTTTTTTTGTGTGTTTCCCTTTTGATTTTCTTTGACTCATTGGTTTTTCAGAAGTATGTTATTTAATTTCCACTTATTTGTGAATTATCCAGTTTTACTTCTGTTTCTGATTTCTAGTTTTGGACAATTGTGATTGGAAAAGATACTTGGTATAATTTCAATCTTCTTAAATTTCCTAAGACTTTTGTAACCTAACATATGGAGAATGCAGAACATATCTTGGAAAATGTTCTGTGTGCACTTGAGAAGAATGTATATTCTGCTGCTGTTGGATGAAATGTTCTGTATATGTCTGTTAGATTCATTTGGTCTAAAGTATAGCTCAGGGTCAATGTTTTCTTCTTGATTGTTTGGATTATCTAACCATTGTTGAAAGTGGGATATTGGAGTCCTCTATTATTGTTATATTATTGTCTATTTTTCTCCTCATATCTGTAAGCTTTTGCTCAATATATTTAGGTGCTCCAATGTTGGGTGCATATTTATTTGCAATTATTATATCCTTTTGATGAGTTGACTCCTTTATCATTATGTAATGACTTTTTTGTCTCTTGTCTCTTGAAGTTTTTGACTTAAAATCTGTTTTTGTCTGATATACTTATGCTACCTCTGCTCTCTTTTGGTTTTTATTTGCACAGAATGTCTTTTTCCATCCCTTCGCTTTGATCCTACCTACATTCTTGAATCTTAAGTGAATCTCTCTAGGCCACATATAGTTAGGTCTTGTATTTTAATCCATTCAGCCACCCTATACTTTTTGATTGGAGAGTTTAGTCCACTTATATGTAAAGTATAAAGTATAAAGTATTGAGAGGCAAGGACTTATTAATGTCATCTTATTGTTTTCTGGCTGTTTTGTGGTTTCCTTCTTTCTTTCTTCCTCTCTTGCTGTCTTCCTTTGTGAATTAGTGGTTGTTCATAGTGGTGTGCCTTGATTCTCTTCTCTTTATTTTTTGTGTATCTACTGTAGATTTTTGCCTTGTGGTTACCATGAGTTTTATGTAAACATCTTATAACAGTCTGTTTTAAGCTGATAACAGCTTAACTTCAATTGCCTACAAAACCTACCCTTTTACTCCCCCCAACACACACAGTTTATGTTCTTGATGTCACAATTGTTCTTATATTGTGTATTCATTAACAGATACTATGGCTATAGTTGTTTTTAATACTTTTGTCCTTTAAACTTTATACTAGAGTTAAGTGATTAACACACCACCATATTACAGCATTAGAGTATTTTGAATTTGACTACATACCTATAACTGCTAGTTTTTAAAGTATTTTTTTATGTTTTCATGTTACTTATTAGCATCCTTTCATTTCAGCTTGAAGAACTCCTTTCTGCATTTCTTATAAGGCACATGTAATGGTGATGAACTCCCACAGCTTTTTTTTTGTGGGGAAAGTTTTCATCTTGGCTTCATTTCTGAAGGACAACTTTGTTGGGTAAAGAAATCTTGGTTGGCAGTTTTTTTTCTTTTAGCACTTTGAATATATCATCTCAGGCTTCTATCCTGCAATGTTTCTGCTGAATAATCCTCTGGTAGTCTTTCAGGGGTTCCCTTTTATGTGAGGAAGTTTTTTTTCTTGCTGCTTTTAAAATTCTCTCTGTCTTTGATTTTAGACAGTTTTATTATATGTTTTGTGGAAGACCATTTTGGGTTGAAATTTTGAGGTGATCTATGAGCTTCTTGACCTTAGATGTCCAGTCTCTCCCCAGATTTGAGAAGCTCTCAACTATTATTTCCTTAAATAAATGTCTATCCCTTTCTCACTTTCTTCTCCTTCTGAGACTCTAATAATTCACAGATAGTTTCCCTTAATGGTATCCCATAATTCATGTAGGCTTTCTTCACTCTTTTCATTTTTTTCCCTTGTTCCTCTCTGTCTGGATTATTTCAAATGATCTGTGTTCTAGGTCATTGATTCTTTCTTCTGCTTGGTAAAATCTGCAGCTGAAGCTCTCTATTGAATTCTTCCATTCAATCATTATATGCTTTAGCTCTAGGACTTCTGTTTATTTTTCTTTAGAGGTTCCTGTTTCTTTGCTGAGCTTCTCATTTTGTTCATGCTTTATTTTCCTAATTTTGTTTAGTTGTCTTTCTGTGTTTCTTTGTAGTTCACTGAATTTATTTAAGAGGATTGTTATGAATTCTTTGTCAGATAATCATAGGTCTCCATTTCTTTAGGGCCAGTTATTGGAAATGTATTAGTTTCCTTTGGTGTTTTCATGCTTGCCTTATTCTGCATAATCATTGTACTATTGCATTGGTGTCTGCACATTTTATGAACTAGTCTCCTCTTCCAATTTTTATCAGCAGTTAGGTGGGGCTGCTGACTTGCTTTCCTACTCTGATAGGCTGTAGTATGTGTTCTGAAGCTGCCTGGCATCTCTGGCCAGCCTTCCTGGTTTAGCAGGGCTGAAGTCTGTGCTCAGTAATTGAGTGGGAGTGGTGGCTTACTTTCCTGCCTAAACAGGTCATAGGATGTGCTTCACAGCTGCTAGACATCTCTGGCCAGGCTTCTGGGTGGGGAGCACTGGAGGCTAGTCTCAGCAGTTGTGCAGGGCCGGTGACTTGTTTCCTTCTCCAGGCAGCACTCTAGAATGGGTTATGTGTCTGGGATGGCCTGCTGTCTGGTAATCAAAATTGAACATAATTGCCAACTGATCTCACTGACCAGATGGGGCCACTGGCTTGGCTCTGAAGATGGACAGAGCTGTTGGTAGGGATCTCTGTTTGGGCACTGCTGCCAGTAAGAACACAGTTTGCCAAGATCCATGCACTCATTGCTGTGAGCCCTGTTCTTCTTCTCTGTCTGTGGTTGAATTCTCCCATGATCTCTGTGAGGCAATATTTAAGTGGGCCTCCCAGGAAGCATCTTGGAATTCTAGAGAAGCTCAGTGTCCACCTTGGGATTCCTTTTTCTCACTGGAGAAACTATAGGCCTATAGGGTGAAATTTGGAGCAGAGCTCACTGAACTGGAGGGAGGGGCAATGTGTGCAAAGTGAAACCACTCCTCTTACACTTCTAATGGAGTTTTTCTCTCTTTTTTTGGCCCTAGGAGATGCTTCAGCCTCACCTTTGGGTTCTAGGACCTTCACAAAGACATTTTTGTATGGATATTTGCTAGTTGTTGTTTCTGTTTGGGGGACTGACCTTGAGAACCACCTATGTTGCCATCTTGCCAACCCAGTTACTTTTTGGATATTGACAAACTGATTCTAATGTTTATCTGGAAAAGCAAAAGATACAGAATAACCAGCACAATACTGAATAAGAATGACAAAATCAGAAAACTGACACTAGCAACTTAAAAACTTAGTATCAAGCTACTATAATCAAGACAGCATGATCTGAGAAGAGTATAGACAAATTGATTGTAAAACAGAATAGAGATTGCAGAAATAGGCCTACACAAATACAGTCAACTGATCTTTGACAAAGAAGCAAAGACAATTCCAAGGAGACAGGATAGTCCTTTCAACAAATGCTTCTAGTTTTTCCATACTTAAAAGACAAAAACAATAACCTAGCCATAAATTTTACACCTTCCACAAAAAATAGCTCAACACGCATCTTATACTGACGTCTAAAGTACAAAACTCTAAAACTTCTTTTTTATTAAATTGTGATAACATTGGTTTCTAACATTATAAAATTTCAGGTGTACATCGTTATATATTTTGATTTCTGTGTAGATTAAATTATGTTCACCACCTAAAGACTAATTACAATCCATCACCACACAGGTGTGCCTAATCACCCCTTTTACCCTCCCCCACCTCCCCCTCTGGTAACCACCAATCCAAGCTCTGTTGCTATGTGTTTGTTTGTCATTGTTTTTATCTTCTACTTATGAATGAGATCATACTGTATTTGACTTTCTCCTTCTGACTTATTTCACTTAGCATAATACCCTCAAGGTCCATCCATGTTGTTACAATGGCTAGATTTCATCATTTCTTCTGGTGGAGTAGTATTCCATTGTGTACATATACCACATCTTCTTTATCCATTCATCCCTTGATGGGCACCTAGGTTGCTTCCAAGTCTTGGTTATTTTGAATAATGCTGCAATGAACATAGGGATGCATGTATCTTTATGCATTCATATTTTCATGTTCTTTAGAAAAACATCCAGCAGTGGAATAGCTAGATTATACGGTAGATATATTCTTAATTTTTTGAGGAATCTCTGTAGTGTTTTCAATAGTGGCTGCACCAGTTTGCACTCCCACCAGCAGCGTATGAGTGTTCCTTTCTTTCTGCATCCTCTCCAACATTTACTGTTTCCTGTCTTGTTAATTAGAGCCATTCTGATGGGAGTGAAGTGATATCTCATTGTAAAAACTCTAAAATTTCTAAAAGAAAACAGGAGAAAAGCTAAATAATCTTGAGTTTGGCAGTGAGTTTTAGATACAACACTAAAAACACAATCCATGAAAGAAAGCATTTGACAAGTTGAACTTTATCAAAAATAAAAATGTCTGCTCTGTGAAAGACACTGTTAAGAGAATAAAGAGGCAGTATTTATCAGTGATTCAAATTCGACTTCTCTTCTTGAATTCCAAATTTCTTCAGAAACACTTTTCTGCCTTATCTTCTATAAAACCATTGTCTATCCAGAACTACTATATATGGCTGTGAAGACTGTTTATTGCACAATCACCAAATCCATATACCCTGTTGCTGGGCTGCAGCCACCAGGATGCACACACAGACATCGTGTAGGCAAGCAGCTTCTTGCCTCTATCTCAAGGATAATTGCTGGACAGTGACCATTGTCTATGCTTCCTGTTTTATGGTTACTTATGAAATAAGATTTCAGAAATCTGAAGTTCCTGAATTTACTTCCAGATAGGGTGACCATATGCTCCAGTTTTCCTAGGACAGTCTTCATTTGCACCTATTGCTGTTAAGTAATTATTCACAGTGCTCCTTTTTACTGTCTGTGGTTGGCTGAATAATTCCCTCCAAAAGATATCCATATCCTAATCCCTGGGATCTCTAAATGTTACCTTATATGGCAAAAATAGTTCTTTGCAGGTGGGATTAAGTTAAGGATTTTGAGATTGAGAGACTACCCTGATTATCTGGGTAAGCCCTAAATGCAACCACGTGTGTCCTTATGAGAGAGAAGCAGAGGAAAAATTGACAAAGATGAGGAGAATGTGATATGACCACGGAGGCAGAGATTGAAGTTATGCATCTAGATGAGGAATGTTGGCAACCTCCAGAATCTGGAAGAGGCAAGGAACAGATTCTCCCTTAAAGACTCTGGAGGGAGCATGGCCTTGCTGACACTTTGATTTAAGCACAGTGAAACCAGTAGGACCTCTGGCCTCCAGAACTGTGACAGAATAAATTTATTTTGTTTTAAGCAAATGAGAGAGAGAGAGAGAGAGGAAAAAAAGAGAGAAAGAGCATATGAAGACATAAGTCAAATACTGAGAAAGAATATTTACGGAACACATATCTGATAAAGAACTTGTGTCAATATATGTAAAGAACAGTTAAAACTCAACAATAAAAAAAATAACTCACTTGAAAAAATAGGCAAAGTTCTAAACAGACATCTCACCAAGGAATCAAATAAGCATATGGAAAAAAGCTCAACACCATATGTCATTAAGGAATTGCAAATTAAAATGAGATACTACTACATAGCTATTATAATGGCTAAAATCCAAAACACTGACAAAAGCAAATTCTGGGGAGGATGCAGAGCAACAGGAATGCCCATTCTTCACCGTAGTGAATGTAAAGTAGCATAGCCATTTTGGAAGACAGTTCAGCAGTTTCTTACAAAGCTAAATATAGTCTTACCATACAATCTGGCAATTGCACTCCTTGGTATTTACCCTAATGAGTTGAAAATTTATTTGCACACAAAAACCTGTGTATGAATGTTTATTTCAACTTTATTCATAATTACCAAAAACTAGAAGCAATTAAGATGTCCTTCAACAGGTGAATGAATAAATATGCTGTACATTCATACAATATTGTTCAGAGATAAAAAGAAATGAGCTATCAAGCCAAAAAAAGGCATGTATGAATCTTAAATACATATTACTAAGTGAAAGAAGACCAATCTGAGAAGGGTACATACTGTATGGTTCCAACTGTATGACATTCTGAAAATGGCAAAACTATGGAGACAATAAAATAATCAGTGGTAACCAGTGGGTCAGGGTGAAGGAGGGATGATAGGTGGAGAACAGGGGATTTTTAGGGTGGTGAAACTATTCTGCGTAATATTGTAGTGTAATGTATGCTACTATGCATTTATCAAAGCCTTTAGAACTGTACAACAGAAATAATGAAACAATGTAAACTAAGGAGTTTATTTAATCATAATGTATCAATATTGGTTCATTAGTTGAAACAAATGTACACTAATGAAAAATATTAACAGGGGAAGCTATGTTTTGGGGGTTGTTGTGTATGCGGATCTCTACTATCTGCTCAACTTTTCTATAAATCTAAAACTGCTAAAATTAAGTCTACTAATTATAAAAATACAACATATGAAAATTTGTGGGAGGCAGCTAAAGCAGTGTTTTGTGTAAAATTTATAGAACTAAATTACTAAATTAGAAAAGAAGGAATAAATAAGAAATATATCTATAATCTTAGTTTTCACCTTGAGGGACTAGAAAAAGACTAAGTTAAACCTAAAGTAAGCAGAAGGAAGAAAAAGGCAAAGAGCAGAAATCAATGAAATTAAAACAGAAGTGATATAGAGAAAAATTAGCAAAACCAAAAAATTATTCTTTTAAAAATTAGACACATGTAGTCCACACAGGGGACACTGCTGGAACATTCAGAACTGATAACAAGAGGGAAGCACACTGCTGGGCCTCATAAGGCATCTCTTAAATAAGGCCACCTCTCCAAGGTTGGGCAATATAGCTGACCTACCTAATACATAGATATAAGCACAAAGAAAGAAGCAAAATGAGGAGAGAAAGGAACATGTCCCAAGTAAGGGAACAGGACAAAACCCCAGAAAAAGAACTAAGTGAAATAGAAATAATCTACCTGACAAAGAGTCAAATAAAAAGCCATAAGGATGCTCACTGATCTTGGGAGAAAAATGGAAGAATTCAGTGAGAACTTCAATGAAGAACTGGAAGAGGAAAAAAGAACCAATCAGAAATGAAGAATACAATATGAAAGTGAAAAATTCACTAGAGGCACTCAATTGCAGAGTAGATGATACAGAAGAATGGGTCAGTGATCTGAATGAGAGACTAGAGGAAATCACCCAAGCTTAACAGGTAAGAGAAAAAAGAATTTAAAATAGCAAGAACAGTCTAAGGACCTCTCAAACAGTATCAAGTGCAATAACGCCTGGATTATATGTGTCCCAGAAGGAGAAGAGAGAAATAAAGGGACAGAGAATCTATTTGAAGAAATAATAGCTGAAAACTTCCCTAACCTAAGGGAGGAAACAAAAATAACCTAAGAGAGCACCAAACAAGATAAACCGAAAGAGGCCCACACTAAGACTCATTATAATTAAAATGTCAAGAATTAAAGTTTGAGAGAATCCTAAAAGCCAGACGAGAAAGGCAAAAAGTTACATATAAAGAAAGTCCAATAAGGCTATCAGCTGACTTTCCAGAAAAAACCTTACAGGCTAGAAGGGAGTGGCATGATATATTTAAAGTGCTGAAAGGAAAAAACCTACAGCAAAGGATACTCTACCTGGCAAGGTATCATTCAGAATGGAAGGAGAGATAAAGAGTTTCCCAGACAAGCAAAAACTAAAGGAGTTTATCACCAAGAAACGAGCTTTACAAGAAATGCAAAAGGAACTTTCTTTTTTAAGTAGGAAAGAGAAGACCACAAATAGGAAAAGAAACTATCAAAAAAAGGCAATAAAATCACTGGTTAAGGCAAACATACAGTAAAGGTAGCCGATCAACTACCTATGAAGATAACATGAAGGTCAAAAGATAAAAATACTAAAATTATCCACTTCCATGATAAGATGGTAATGGGTACACATGCACAAAAAAAGAGGTTAGATATGACATCAAAAACATAAAATGTGGGAAGAGAAGAGAAAAAGACTAGAGCTTTTAGCAAGAGGTCAAACTAAAGAGACCAGCAACATAACATAGATTGCTATATGTGTAGGTTATTATATGTGAACCTCATGGTAATCACAAAACAGAAACCTACAATAAATACACAAAAAATTAAGAGAAAGGAACCCAAACATAATACTAAAGAAAGCCATCAAATCAGAATGAGAGAGAGCAAGAGAAGAAAGGAACAGAGAACTACTAAAACACCCAGGAAAAAGTAACAAAATGCCAATAAGTACATACTTATCAATAACTGTTTTAAATGTCAATGAAATAAATGCTCTAATCAAAAGGCAAAGGATGTCTGATTGAAAAAAAATAACAAAACCCATATATATGCTGCATACAAGAGACACACTTCAGAACTAAAGACATTCACAAACTGAAAGTGAAGGGATGGAAAAAAGATATTCCATGCAAATGGCAATGAAAAGAAAGCTGGTATAGAAGTACTTACGTCAGACAAAATAGACTTTAAAACAAAAACTATAACAAGAGACAAAGAAGGGCACTACATAATGATAAAGGGAACAATCCAACAAGAGGAAACAATGCTTGTAAATATGCACCCAACATACTAGCACCTAAATATGTAAAGCAAGTATTAACAGACATAAAAGGAGAAATATACAGTAACACAGTAATAGTAGGGGACTTTAACACTGCACTTACATCAATGGATAGATCATCTAAACAGATGATCAATAAGGAAACATTGGCCTTAAATGACACACTAGACCAGATGGACTTAGTAGATATGTATAAACATTCCACCCAAGAAGGCAGAATACACATTCTTTTCAAATGCACATGGAACATTCCCCAGGATTGATCATCTATTAGGCCAGAAAACAAGTCTCAGTAAAAGGCTGAAATAATACCAAGCATCTTTTCTGACCACAAAGGTATGGAACTTGAAATCAACTACAGGAAGAAAGTCAGGAAAATCACGAATATAAGAAGATTAACCAAAATGTTACTGAACAACTATTGGGTCAATGAAGACATCAAAGGAGAAATCAAAAAATACTTGGAGACAAATGAAAATGAAAATACTAAATGCCAAAATCTATGGGACACAGCAAAAGCAGTTCTAAGAGGGAAGTTTATAGCAATTCAGGCCTATCTTAACAAACAAGAAAAAACCCAAATAAACAATCTAACAGTGCACCTAAAGAAACTTCAAAGAAGAACAAACAAAGCCCAAAATCAGCACAAGGAAGGAAATAATAAAAATCAGAGCAGAAATAAATGAAATAGAGACTAAAAAAAAAAATTGGAAAAAATCAATGAAACCAAGATCTGGTTCTCTGAAAAGATAAGCAAAATTGACAAACCTTTAGGTAGACTCACCAAGGAAAAGAGAGAGAAGGCTCAAATAAATAAAATCAGAAATGAAAGAGAAGAAATCACAACGGACATCTCATAAATATAAAAGATTATAAGAGAATTCTACAAAAAGCTGTATTCCAACAAATTGAATATTCTAGAAGAAATGGATAAATTCTTAGAATCATACAACCTTCTGAAACTGAATCAAGAAGAAATAGAGAATTTGAACAGACCAATCACCAGTAAGGGGATCAAAACAGTTATCAAAAACCTCTCCAAAAATAACAGCCCAGGACCAGATGGCGTCCCTGGTGAATTTGACCAAACTAATTTTCGCCAACGATCGTTCTTTTTTAGTTGCTGAGTTGTATGAGTTCTTTATATATTTTGGAAACTAACCACTTGTAATACATATTTTGCAAATATTTTCTCCCAGTTGGTGGGCTCTCTTTTTTTTTTGTTGATAGTTTCCTTTGCTGTGCAGAAGCTTTTTAGTTTGATATAGTCCTATTTGTATATTTTCTCTTTGATTTCCCTTGTCTGGTGAGGCATAATATCCAAAAAAGATACTGCTATGACTGATGTCAAAGACTGTACTGCCTATGTTTTCTTCTAGGAGTTTTATGGTTTCAGGTCTCACATTCAATTCTTTAATTCATTTTGAGTTAATTTTTGTATATGTGTAAGATAATGCTTTATTTTCATTCTTTTGCACATGGCTGTCCAGTTTTCCCAACATCATTTACTGAAGAGACTTTCTTTTCTCCATTGTATGTTCCTGGCTCTCTTGTTGAAATTAGCTGTCCATAGAAGTGTGGTTTTATTTCTAGGATTTCAATTCTGTTCCATTGATCTGTGTGTCCTTTTTTTTTTCTTTCTTTCTTTTTTTTTTTTGTGCCATTGCCGTGTTGTTTGGATTACTGTAGCTTTGCAGTATGTTTTGAATTCAGAGAGTGTAATACCTCCAGCTTTGTTGCTGTTTGTTTTGTTTTCCTCAGGATTGTTTTTTCTATCCGGGGCCTTTTGTTGTCTCATATAAATTTTAGGAGTCTTTGCTCTATTTCCATGAAAATGTTGGACTTTGATAGTGATTGCATGGAATCTGTAGATTGCTTTAGGAAGTATGGACATTTTAACTGTCAATTCTTTCAATCCATGTGCACGGAATACCTTTGCATCTGTTTGTGTCTTCTTCAATTTCTTTCAGCAATGTTTTCTAGCTTTCAGTGTATAGGTCTTTCATCTTTTTGGTTAAATTTATTCCTAGGTATTTTATTCTTTTTTCTTGCAATTGTAAATGAGATTGTGTTCTTAATTTCTCTTTCTGCTATTTCATTGTTAGTGCATAGAGACTCAACTGATTTTTGTATGTCGATTCTGTGCCCTGCAAATTTACTGTATTCATTTATCATTTCTAAAAGAGTTTTGCTGGATTCTTTAGGGTTTTCTATAAATAAAATCATGCCATCTGCAAATAGTGACAGTTTTACTTCTTCCTTTCTGATGTGGATCTCTTTTATTTCCTCTACTTGCCTAATTACTCTGGTTAGGACTTCCAAAACTATGTTAATAAGAGTGTTGAAAGTGGGCATCCTTGTCTGGTTCCTGTTCTTAGAGGGATAGCTTTCAGTTTTTCATCAAGTATGATGTTAGCTGTGGGTTTGTCATATATGGCCTTTATTATATGGAAATACTTTCCTCCTGTACCCATCTCATTCAGAGTTTTTATCATAAACCAATGTTGTATCTTGTCAAATACTTTCTCTGCATCTATTGAGATGAGTGATTTTTATTCTTTGTTTTGTTAGTGTGATGTGTCATGTTGATTGATTTTTGGATGTGATTTTTGGATGTGGAACCATCTTTGCATCCCTGGAATAAATCCCACTTGATCATGGTGTATGACCTTATTAATGTATTGTGGTATTTGATTTGCTGATATTTTGTTGAGGATTCCTATATCTATGTTAATCAGTGAGAATGGCCTGCAATTTTCTTTTTTTGTCTTGCCCTTTTCTAATTTTGGTATCAGGGTAATGTTGGCCTTGTAGAATGAGCTAGGGAGCATCTCTTCCTCTTTAATTATTTGGAATACTTTGAGAAGGATAGGTATTAAGTCTTCCTTGAATGTTTGGTAGAATTCACTGGGGAAGCTGTCTGGTCCTGGACTTTTTTGGTGGGGAGGTTTTTGGTTACTGTTCCAATCACCTTACTAATGATCAGTCTATTCAGATTCTCTGTTTCTTTTTGATTCAGTTTTGGAAGGTTGTATGATTCTAAGAATTTATCCATTTCTTGTAGATTATCCAATTTGTTGGCATATAGCCTTTCACAGTATTCTCTTGTAATCCTTTGTATTTCTGTGATGTCTGTTGTAATTTCACCTTTTTCATTTCTGATTTTATATATTTGAGTCTTTTCTCTTTTTTCTTGTGAGTCTAGCTTAAGGCTTGTCAATTTTCCTATCTTTTGAAAGAACCAGTTCTTAGTTTCACTCATTTTTAAAATTGTTTTTTAGTCTCTATTTCATTTATTTCCACTCTGGTTTTTATTGTTTCCTTCCTTCTACTGATTTTGAGCTGTTAGTTCTTCTTTTTTTAGTTCCTTTAGTTGTATTGTTAGATATTTCCATGAGATTTTTCTTGTTGCTTAAAGTAGGCCTCTTTTCCTATAAATTTCTCTCTGCATTTGTTGTATCCCATAAATTTTGGTATGTTGTGTTTTCATTTTCATTTGTCTACAGGTATTTTTTCATTTCTTCATTGACCCAATAGTTATTCAGTACCATTCTATTTAATCTCCACATATTTCTGGCTTTTCAAGTTTTTTCCTGTAATGGATTTCCAGTTTCATACCATTGTGGCCAGAAAGCATGCTTGGTGTTATTTCAATCTTCTTAAATTTATTGAGGCTTGTTTTACAGCCTAATATGTGATCTATCCTAGAGAATGTTCCATGTGCATTTGAAAAGAATGTGTAGCCTTCAGTTTTTGGATGAATGTTCTGTATATTTCCACTAAGTCTATCTGATCTAATGTGTCAGTTAAGTTCTATGTTTCCTTATTGATCTTCTGTTTGAATTATCTGGCCACTGATGTGAAAATGGAATGTTAACGTCCCCTACTATTATTGTATTCGTGTCAATTTTTCCTTTTATATCTGTTAATAATTGATTTATATATTTGAGTGCTATATTGGATGCATAGATATTTACATTTGTTATGTCTTCTTGTTGGATTGTTCCCTTTATCATTATGTAGTGCCCTTCTTTGTCTCTTGTTACAGTTTTTCTTTTAAAGTCTATTTTGCCTGATATAAGTATTGTTACCCCAGCTTTATTTTCTTTCAATTTGCATGGAGTATCCTTTTTCATCCCTTCACTTTCAGTTTGTGAGTGTCTTTAGGTCTGAAGTGTGTTTCTTGTATGCAACATATATATGGATCTTGTTTTTCTATCCATTCAGCTGCTCTATGTCTTTTGATTGGAGCATTTATTCCATTGGCATTTAAAATAGCTATTGATAAGTATGTACTTATTATCATTTTGTTACTTTTTTCTGGGTGTGTTAGTACTCCTTCTCTGTTCCTTATTCTCTTGCTCTCTTCCCTTGCAGTTTGATGGCTTTATTTAGTATTATGTTTGGGTTCCTTTCACTTTATGTTTCGCTTATTTATTACAGGTTTCTGGTTTGTGATTACCATGAGGTTCATATATAATAGCCTATGGAAATAGCAATCTGTATTAAGTTGATTGTCCCTTAAGTTTGACCTCTTACTAAAAGCCATACTCTTTTACTCCTCTCCCCCACATTTTATGTTTTGTGATATCATACTTGCCTCTTCTTTTGTGTGTGTATCCCTTAACATCTTATCATGGAGATAGTTATTTATAGTCCTTTTGTATTTTGACCTTCATACTAGATTTACAGGTGGTTGAGCCACTACTTTTACTGTAAATTTGCCTTTTCAAGTGATTTTTTCTTTGATAATTTTCTTATTCCTACTTATGGTCTTTTCTTTTTATCTTAAATAAGTCCGTTTAGCGTTTCTTATAAGGCCTATTTAGTGGTGATGAACTCCTTTAGTTTTTGCTCACGTATAGAACTCTTTATCTCTCCTTCCGGTCTGAATGATAACCTTGCCAGGTAGAGTATTCTTCACTGTGGGGTTTTCCCTTTCAACACTTTGAGTATATCTTGCCACTCCCTTCTAGCCAGTAAAGTTTCTACTGAGAAGTCAGCTGATGGCCTTCTGGGGTTTCCTTTGCATTTAACTTGTTGCCTCTCTCTTGTAGCTTTTAGGATTCTCTCTGCATATTTAATTCCTAACATTTTAATTATAACATGTCTTGGTGTGAGCCTCTTTTGGCTTATCTTTTTTGGTGCTCTCTGTGCTTCCTGTATCTGGATGTCTGTTTTCTTCCTCAGGTTAGGGAATTTTTCAGCTATTATTTCCTTGAATAGTTTCTCTGCCCCTTTATCTCTCTCTTCTCCTTCTGGGATGCCTACAATATTGATGTTAGTATGGATATTGCCCCAGAGGTCCCTTAGACTTCCTCATTCTTTTAATTCCTTTTTCTTTTTCTGTTCAGCTTCAGTGATTTCCTCTACTCTTTCATCCAGATCACTGGTCTGTTTTTCTGTGTCATCCACTCTCCTCTTGCTTCCCTCTAATTAGTTTTTCACTTCCATTATTGTATTCTTCAGTTCTGATTAGTTTTGATATTTTCCAATTATTTGTTGAAGTTTTCACTGTGTTCATCTATTCTTCTCCCAAGATAAATTAGCATCCTTATGACTATTAGTTTATACTCTTTCTCAGGTAGATTGTTTGTCTGCTTCATTTAGTTTTTTCATGAGGATTTGTCCTGTTCCCTTATTTCAAACATATTCCTTTGTCTTCTCATTTTGTCTACTTCTCTGTGCTTATATCTATATATTAGGTAGTTCAGCTGCATCTCCCAATCTTGGAAATGTGGGCTTATGTCAGAGATGCATTATGGGGCTCAGCAATGTGCTCATCACCCATTCCAAATGTTTCAAGAGTGTCCCTGTTTGTGGTACAGGTGCTTTTCTCTTGTGGCAGGGTTGCTCTTGCTGCAGGCACATGAGCAGGCTATGCTGGTCCCTGGTCCAGCTGGTTGTAAGGCTAAACTCTGTGGCTGCTATGATTGCTTTATCAGGTGGAGAGAGTCCTAGCATGGCTGGCTGTCAGGTCTAATAGCACACAACTACTGCTGTTTTGCTCTTAAGCATGTCAGGCCTCTAGTGTGGCTGGTTGCTAGGTTCAAGGGCTCAGAATTCTGTAGGCCTCTGGTGCAGCTCTCTGCAGCATGCAGCTGTTGTCAGCTCTCTCAAGAGCATGGATGGGCAGGGCTGGTCCCAGGGGTTGCAGTCTATAATCATTTCAGGCTTTGGAAGACAAGGCGGGTCCCCTGTGTGGTTTTTTGAGTTGCCCAGAGGCACAAGTCTGCTGCAGCCAACATTCCCACTCTCTGCAGGCCCACACACCATGCCAACACAAGACTGTCTGCATTCATGCCCCACCGAGGTGGACCCACTTGCTCTACTGCAGAGCTTCCACACACACCTCCTACATGGGCCCACATGTTCACCTTAAGCTTACTAGTAGGCGAGGCCAGTCCCTGAGGTAGGCTGCCTGTCCTGGCTGTGCTCAATTAAATTAGCACTTTAGTGAATTGGACAAACCCCTGTGCTAATAGGCTAGAGGAAAGAATCCAATGGCATCTGCCAGTTTCTCTATCAGCACCACTCCACTAGGTCACAATGATGGCTGCTGCCAGTGTCTCAGACCCTGGGGGTGTGGGCCTAGCTACCTCCTCCCTCTCTGAGATGTGCTCAGAACTTAGCAAGTGAGTCTCTTTTACCAATGGACTGTGCTCTTTTCTTTCTGGGTTTTTGTGTTGGTTTCCAGAATGGGTGAATCTGTCCATGGGACCTTTTAGATCAGTTTTTTCTTTCTCTGTAGTTTCATAGTTCTGGGAGAGTATTCCCCAGTGGTTTGTAAAGCCAGAAAAGTCAGGTTTTATGGGATCTTGTCTCCATTGTGCTGAATCTAAATGCTGGGAAGCCTATTGTGGCATAGCTCCCCCACTCAGATCCCCCCAATCCTCCAGGAAAAGCTTCATACCTTTAAAACTGTTCCCACCCATGAAGCATCTCACCTATGATGTGATTCTTTCCTCAGAAGAGGTGTATTTCTGCCTGTTCCACCCCTGTAAGTGTTTTCTGTTGTTGTGGGAGTTCTTTTTATCTAGTTTCCAGATCTTTCTCAAAGGAAATTATTCCACAGGTAGTTGTAGATTTGTTGTGTCTGTGGGAGAAGGTGAGTTCAGAGTCCTCCTTTGCTGCCATTTTCCAAACTCACGGCATTTTATTTATTCATTTTAATGCTGGTGATTTTCAGTTTGGGGCTGTTGTGAATAGTGCTATTTTGACTACTTTGTACATATCATTTGATGTATTAGTTACACTCCTGCAATCATGAAAGATTCATTTCCTCTACATTGTCACCAACACTTGGCATTGTCAAGGGTTTTTCATTGTAGCTATTCTGGTAAGTATGTAGTTGTATTGCATTATGAATTTAATTTTCATTTCTCTGATAATTAATAAATGAGAAATATTAAAATGCTCATTTCCAGTTTGAAAATTGTCTTTTGTGATGTTCTGTTCAAGTCTTTTGCCCATTTTTTCCTGACAATCTATTTGTCTTTTCCTTATTGTAGGAGTTCTTTCTGTATTCTGGATATGAGTCCTTCATAGATATGTGAATTGCAAATGTCTTCTCCCATTCTGGAGGATGCCTTTCTGCTGTTTTAATAGTGTCTTTTTAGAAACAGAAATTCTTAATATTGTTGAAATTTGTGTTTATTTCCTTTCAAGTTAGTGGGTTTTGTGCCCTACTTAAGAAAACAATTTACTCCAAAATCATGAAGATGTTCTGAAAACCTTATTACTTTACCGTTTTTTGTATTTTGTATTAAGGTATAATACATAAAATTCTCCTTTTTCACTGTACAGTTCTGCAAGTGTCAACAAAGGCATACAGTCATGCAACCATCACCAAAATCAATATCTAGAACCATTTCATCACAACAAAAATTCCCCTTTGTAATCAACTCCTCTTCTGCTGTGTCCTCTGTTTTCTGTCTCTATAGTTTTGTCTTTTGCAGAATTTTATATAAGTGGATTCATACAGTATGTAACCTTTTTAGTCTCAGGTCTTTCACTTGGCATAATGCATTTGAAATTCATCCACATCTTAGTGTGCACAAGTAGTTGTTACTTTTTGTTGCTGCATAGTATTTTATTATATGGTTGTACTGCAACTATTCATTAGCCAGTTGAGGAATATTTGGGTTGCTTCCAGCTTGGGGTAGTTACAAATAAGGCCACTATAAACAATCATGTACAGGTTTTTGTGTAAACATATGCTTTCATTTCATTTGAGTAAATATCTAGGAATGAGATCTCTGGGTGGTGTGGTACATTTATGTTTAACTTTATAAGAAACTACCAAATTTTTTTCCAAGTGACAATACCATTTTGTATTTAAACAATGAATGAGATTTCTAGTAACTCTTCATCTTTATCAGCATGTGGCATTTTCAAGTCTCTTTATTTTAGCTACTCTCATCAGTATGTATTGGTACCTTACGGTGTCTTACATTTCTCCGGCTAATGGTGGTGAGCATGCTTTCATGTGCTTGTTTTCCATTTGTGTATCTTCTTTGGGAAAGTGTCCAAATCTTTTTGGCCCTTTTTAATTTTCTTTTTCAATTGAGTTATGAGAGTTCTTTAAGTATCTTGTATACAAGTTTATTATTGGATATAAGATGTGCAATAATTTTCTCCCAGCCTGTGACTTGTCCTTTTAATCTTGTAACAACATCTTTTGAAGAACTAAAGTATTTATTTTTGATGAAGTCCAACTTATCAATTTTTTCTATTATTAATTGTCCTCTTTGAGTACTTAAAGTGACAAAAATTTTTCTCTTAAATTTTCTTCTTGCCAATGTTGGTGATGAAAAGTTGTCAATATGATTCTATTTCCTTTGAGTATAATCTATTTTCCTGCTCTGAAGGCTAAATGAGAATTCATGTTTTAGATAACTTCTGGAAATTTCTCATCTGTTGTCATTATAATCATTATTGCTTTTTCTCTATTCTCTCATTCGCTATTTCTATAACTCCTATTATAGGCTGAAATGTCTCCATATGTATCCCTCATATTTCTTACCTTTATTTTTATATTCTCCATCCTTTTTTTAAATCTCCCCAAGTACTATATTTTTGGAGAATTACTTATTTATGTCTCCGAGGTCAAGAAGCTTTTCTTCTGAGGTGTCCATTCTGCTCTTCAGTTACTATTTTGAGGGATTTTTTTTCTCTTTCAACTAGGCAAATTTTTATCTTTATGATCTATGGATGTTTTTATTAATGAAATATCATTTAATGTTTCTTTGAATATTTTACTTATACTTATTTTCTGTATCTTGTTTGTTTTCTTAAAATATTTCCTTTGATAGAATCTGGAGCCCAGAAATAAGCCCGCACATCTATGGACAGCTAATTTTCAACTAGGGAGCCAAGAACGTATGATGGAGAAAGGAAAGTCTCTTCAATAAATGGTGTTGGAAAACTGTACAGCCACATGCAAAAGAATGAAACTAGACTACTATCTTACACCATATACAAAAATTAACTCAAGATGGATTATATTAAAGACTTGAATATAAGACCTGAGACCATTAAATTTCTAGAAGAAAACATAGACAGTATGCTCTTCAACATCAGTCTTAGCAGCGTATTTTCAAGTACCATGTCTGACCAGGCAAGGGAAGCAATAGAAAAAATAAACAAATGGGACCTCATCAAACTAAAAAGCTTCTGCACAGCAAAGGAAACTATCAACAAAATGAAAAGATAACCTAAGAACTGGGAGAAGATACTGGCAACCTGTATAACTGATAAGGAGTTAATATCCAAAATATATAAAGAACTCATATATCTCAACAACAAAAAAATAACAACCCAATTAAAAAATGAGCAAAAGATCTGAACAGACATTTCTCCAAAGAAGATATACAGGTGGCCAACAGGCACATAAAAAGATGATCAACTTCACTAACTATCAGGGAAATGCACTCAAAACTACAATGAGATATCATCTCACTCCCATCAGAATGGCTATGATTAACAAGACAGGCCACAGTTTTGGAGAGGATGTGGACAAAAGGGAACCCTTGTACACTGTTGGTGGGAGTGCAAACTTGTGCAGCCACTATGGAAAACAGTATGGAGAGTCCTCAAAAATTAAGAATAGATCTACCATATGAGCCAGCTATCCCACTGCTGGGTATATCTCCAAGGAACATGAAAACATGAATGCATAGAGATATATGCACACCTATGTTAATCACAGCATTACTCACAATAGCCAAGACTTGGAAGCAACCTAGGTGCCCGTCAAGAGATGAATGGATAAAGAAGAAGTGTTGTATATACTCAATGGAATACTACTCAGCCATAAGAAATGAAAAAATCCAGCCATTTGTGACAACAGGGTTGGACCTTGAGGGCATTATGCTAAGTGAAATAAGTCAGAGGGAGAAAGTCAAATACCATATGGTCTCACTCATAAGTAGAAGATAAAAAAGCAACAAACAGACACATGGAAATAGAGCTTGGATTGGTGGTTACCAGAGGGGAAGGCGGAGGGGGAGAGTGACGGGGTGATTGGGCACACTTGTGTGGTGATGGCTTGTAATTAGTCTTTGGATGGTGAACATGTTTTAATCTACATCTAAATCTAAATATATAATAATGTACACCTGAAATTTATATAGTGTTATAAACCACTGTTACCGCAATAAAAAATAAAATATATAAATAAATATAATATATATATAACATATATTATAAAATATAAATAAAATAAAATGTTTCCTGGGGTGTAAGGTGTTTCATTTGTTGTATTTATTGTCTGCTTCTCCTAATGTTTATTTTCTTCAAATGTTGGGTGTTTCTTGATCCTGCATTATTTTATTTTATTTTTTTTTTTGGTGAGGAAGATTGGCCCTGAGCTAACATCTGTTGCAATCTTCCTCTTTTTGCTTGAAGAAAATTGTCCTTGAGCTAACATTTGTGCCAATCATCCTCTATTTTGTGTGTGAGTGGCTGCCACTGCATGGTTTTGATGAGCAGTGTGTGAGTCCGTGTGTGGGATCTGGGCCCATGAACCCTGAGCTGTGGAAGCAGAGTGCGTGAACCACTATGCCACTGGGCTGGCCCAACCATGTACTAATTTTTAAAGTTGAAATATTCTTTTGGAATCCCTATACTTTAGGGTGGGAATGTGGTTACCCTGCCAATTGTTCTTGGGTTCCTTCCTGTGCTAAATTTGAAGCACTCTTGGAACTACTAGTCGTGTGTTTCAAAAGCATTGTATATAGTATTAAATATACTGTTGAATTCCTTATTCAATATAATTCTGTATGTTATCTCTCCCCAAGAATTGTATATAGATCCAAGACCATTGAGTTTCCACCAACTGAATTTAGGCATGGTTACAGATCTCCTTTAAATACTTTCCTTGTCATTCTGAAGGTCTTGATTCAGGAAGGAAGGTTCTGTAGTGTCTATTTAGTTTACATCTTCAAATGCAATTCAGCAATGTTTTCCTGTTACATTGGAATAACACAGAAGTTTCCCAATGAAAAACAAGGAGATAATCCCTGTATTTTGGCATGACATTTTTATATCCCAGTTCCTCCATTATTGATCACTGCCTCATTCTGGGAATTTGTGTCACTAACCTACTGTTTCTTTGTATTCTCATCTCAAACCCCTTTCTTTTCCTTTCATCTTACCATGTACTTTAAAGTTGTCACTGGTATATTTATTTCTTTATGATGATTATAAGTTTCAAAGACCCAGACTATTTCAATCACAGATATTTGGTGAAGTTTTTCAATAAACTAACATGGAAAAATGAGAAACTTAACTGTATATGGCTTGTTTTATTTTCACAGGAGATAGAGAAAAGTTATAGGGAATTATTAAACCAAGGATTAAGTAACAAAATTAATAGATCTCTTTCTATAGTAGACTCCAAGAATCAACAAAGCTCAGAGTTAAAAGAAAAACCTGGACTTCAGAATTTATACATATAAAACTAAGTTATTCCAAATAAATAGGAAAGAAAACAGAGTCTAATTTGCTTCAGATATTTTAATTTTATATATCCTTTTATCTTCATATTCTTGTCTTCACAATTCAAGGCTGTACCTCTTGTAAAGGAGTCTGCTCAAGATAGCATGTTTTCACAGAGCTTTTTGTAAAAGGATAGGTACAAGCATACACTAGAAGAGTTGATTCATCTATTTTATCAACTGTATTCTCAAAAATTTTGGTTGTGCTTCATATGTTTTTCACAAACTATGTTAGAAAATGAAAGCCTAACATCTAATTTCAGAGTTTTTGTATTGTCCCACAACGACACCTATTGATGAATACTTCATGGGTCTCCTTTTTTTCTCTTATTATCTTGCTTAATAAATGATATAGTAAGTATCCTTGTGAACATATACTTGCTTATTTGTGTGTCTCTGTCAGGTAGATTTGGAAGTGGAATTTCTAGGATAAAGGTATGCATGGATAAATTTTGATAGGTACTGCCAACTTATCCTTCAAAAGGTGACATCACACTCAAACCAATAATTTATAAAATTATAGAGAATAATTTTGATTATATTACTTTATAGTGTTTTCTTTCTTTTGAATTCATAAATATAATTACCTAAATCCTTTAAATTACAATTTATAGTATGTTTTCCTTCATGCTGTTGCAGAACAAAACCTGAGTCCAATTTCCTAATATGCTACTTATTTTCTATGTGTTATTAGCAATTAATTTAGATCAGTGATATTCAAACCTTCTGACTAATACAACCCCAGGTAAGAAATAAGCTTTATAGCATGGCCAGTGAATACACACGTGCACACACACATGCACATGCACACAAATACACTTTCACAAGTAAAATTTGAATAAAAATTTCACAAAACAACACTTGCCAGGATTATATATGATGTATTGTATTTTACTTTGTATTGTTTTCTACTTATTTTTTATTCTGATGGCTACCAACAACTAAAATATTTTCACCAGCTGCTAACGGGTCAATGGGTCACCACCTACAGTTGAACCATGCTGAAATATTCCTTGAGTATTAATTAATAAGTTCATTTATAAAACAAGATATCATTAGTAATCATAGAAATTATGTAATATATCACATAAGAATCATGCTAAAATTTCTGTTTCTGGAGAAAAAGGGAGATGACATTAGCAAGATGATGGGCTAAGAGGTCCCAGCACCCCGCTCCCACACAAAAACAACAGTAATGATAAACATACAAATCCAAACCAATGAAGGAAGCTCTGGGAAAGCTCTGGACTACAACACAGAGCAGCAGAAACCCTGTGTAGCTCAAAATTTGGTGACCACATAGAAAAGCATAGGAAGCCTTTACCTATGTCACCTCGTCCCTCAGTCCAGAGCAGTTTGGGACAAGGAAGGATCCCCTTGGAGGGATTTCACCCCACAGAAAAAAAGAAGAGCAGAAGAAACCCAGTAAGCCTCACCACCCTGTGCATATACAGCCTTTGCCACTGAGGACTCCCACAGTCTTCACCATTGCTGACTCAGCTGACGCAGCTGCTCAGAGTTCCTGCTGCTGTGTCTCTTCCTAGAGGATGGAGCTGTCGCCGCAGTGAGACTTGTCCTCAGCTGTGGCTGTGTCCTGCTCTCCGGGACTGGGACATCACAGCACCTTGCTATCTACAGGACTAGACCTGCCAATACTCTGAGCCCTGAACTGGGTTCCAGGTTACAGCTTTGACCCAATATGCCAGGGCTGAGCTGCTGCTGCCCTGAACTCTAACCCTGGATCCCAGGTCATGGCTTTGACCCACTACTGCTTGGGCTGAGCTGCTGCTGCTCTCAGCCCTGCCCCTGGTCCCAGGTTGAGGCTTTGATCCAACAATACCTAGGCAGAGTTGACACTACTCTTCACCCCACCCCCTGGGTTCTGACACATGGCTTTAATATGCCCTTACCAAGGATGTATTGCTGCTGTTCTGTTACTGCCAGAGTTGGGACTCTGACCCATCATCCTAGGATGTGCTGCCACTACATCCTGCCCCTTGGGCCTGAGCCACTACTGCACCCTATTATTCCCCAGGGCCCATGCCACTGCAGCATCCCTCTTGGCCTGAGTCACTGTGGTGAGCACCAGAGATCTAGACCCTGTCCCACAGGAGATATTCACATGCCTGTGCCACAGACACCAGTGCCACCAGTGCAGCAAGAGCACTTGTGCCACAGAACCCGGGCACTGTGGTAGTTCCATTTGCACCTGATTCCGGATGCTGGCTCCACTGTTGCTCTGATGCCAGTATGCCAGACCTAGTGCCAAGAGAGATCCCCATGGCTGGAACTTCCTACCATAGGCAAAATAGGAAAATAGGAGGAACCCACCAGCCATCACCTATGAGGACTTCAATAGCCCTAGCCACCACTGCCACCCACAGGACCTCTGTAGTCCTGGCCACAGAAGACCAAGGCGGTCTTGACCAATGCTGACCTCAACTGGCAGACCTGCATGAAGACTATGCTGCTGTGCCCTCACAAGAATCAGAGTCATTGCACCTCACCTGGCCTGCACTCTTGCAGTTATCTTAAGGTAAAAGTCTTTCTCCACAGAAATCAGTCTGAAGAGGCTAGAGAAGGTGACTGCCTTTTCAAATGTGAAGACATCAGTGCAAAGCCATCATAAACATGAAAAAACAAGAAAACATGATACCACCAAAGGAATACAATAATTTTCAAGCAACTTACCCCAAATTAATGGATATCTGTGAGTCACCAGAAAAAGGATTCAAAATCATTATTTTAAGGTAGCTCAGCAAGATTCAAGAAAACACAGAGATCTCAATAAACTCATGAAAGCAATGCATGCACAATATGAGAAGTTCAATACAGAGAAATTATAAAAAGGAGCCAAACAGATATTCTGGAGCTGAAGAATACAATGAAGAAAATGAAAAATGCAATAGAGAGCTCAATAACAGGTTCAGTCAGCAGAAGAATCTTTGAACTTGAAGACAGATTCCTTGATATTATCCAGTCAGAGGAGAAATAGAAATAAGAAGAGAAAATAAGAGGAGAAATGAAAAAGCATGAAGAAAGCCTACATGAATTATGGGACACCCTAAAGAGAAACAATACTTACTTTATGGGAGCTCTAGAAAGAGAAGAGAGAGAAAAAAGCACAGAAAATGTATTTAAAGATGTAGTAACCAAAACAATCCCAAATCTGGGGAGACATATGGCCATTCAGGCACAAAAAGCTCAAAATCTCCAACCAGATTCAATCCAAAGAGATCTTCACTGAGACACATTATAATCAAGGTCTGAACAATCAAAGACAAACAGAATTTTGAAAAGAGCAAGAGGAAAAAAAGACTCAACAAAGGAAAGGGAACCTTGATTAGACTATGAGCAGATTTCTCAGCAGAAGCCTTGCAGGCCAGGAGAGAGTGGGATGATATAGTCAAATCATTCAAAGAAAAAAACTGTCAACCAAGAATATTTTTCCCAGCAAAGTTGTCCTTCAGAATAATGGAGAAATAAAGACTTTCCCAGACAAACAACAGCTGAGATAATTTTTCACAACTAGATCTATCTTACAAGAAATGCTGAAGAGAGTTCATCAAGCTGAAACAAGAACAAACTGATTAATAACATGAAAACATACGGAAGTATAAAATTCACTGGTAAAAGTAAATATAGAGTCAAATTAAAAATACTCTAATACTGAAATGGTAGTGAGTAAATCACTTTGACCTCTAGCATAAATGTTAAAAGACAAAAGTGTTAAAAATAACTATACCTACAATATTTTGTTAATTGATACACAATATAAAAAGATGTAAATTGGGACACCAACAACATAAAATATGAGGGGTGGGAAAGTAAATGTGTAGAAACTTTTTATGCAATTGAAGTTAAATTTTTACCTGCTCAAAATAGACTGTTATAACTGTAAGATGTATTATGAAGCTTCGTGATAAACACAAAGCAAAAACCTGTGACAGGTACACAAATTATAAAGAGAAAAGGATCAATGAATACCACTACAAAAAAATCAGAAATTCACAAAGAAAGACAGCAAAAGAGGAAGAAAGAAACAAAAGAAATACAAAACAATCAGAAGGCAATTAACAAAATGATGATAGTAGGTCCTTATCTATTAGTATTTAAATGAAAATGGATTAAATTATCCAATTAAAAGAGGTAAAGTAGCTGAATGGATGAAAAAAAATCAATTATATGCTGCCTATAAGAGAGTAACTTAAGTTTTAAGGACATTCATAGGCTGAAAGTGAAGAGATGGAAAAACATATTCCATGCAAATGGAAAACAAAGGATAACAGGGGTAGCTGTACTTATATCAGACAAAACAGACTTTAAGTAAGCACTGTAACAAGAGACAAAAGCTCATTAAATAATGATAAAGGGGTCAATTCATAAAGAGGAAGTAACAACTGTAAATACATATTCACCCAATATTGGAGCACCTAAATATATTAAACAATTATTAACAAGTGTGAAGGCAAAAATAGACAGCAATGCAATAATAGTAGGAGACTTCAATATCTCACTTTCAACAATCTAGACAGAATCAAAAAGGAAAGGAAATAATGGACTTGAATTACAATTTAGACCAAATGGACCTGTTAGACACATATAGGACATTCCCACCAAGAGCAGCAGAATGCACGTTCTTCTCGAGTGCTCACAGAACATTTCTCATGATAGATCATATGTTAGGCCACAAATTTAAGTGTCTAGTATCTTTTCTGAATGCATAGTGTGAAACTAGAAATAACAGGAAGAAAGTGGAAAATTCACAAATATGTGGAAATTAAGCAAGGTACATTTGAACAATCAAGGGTTCAAAGAAGAAATCAAAAGGGAAATTAAAAAATATTTAGAGAAAACAAAAGTGGAAACAAAACATACCAAGACTTACAAGATGCAACAAAAGCGTACTAAGTTGAAGTTTGTAGTGATAAATGCCTATATCAATAAAAAGGAAAGATGTCAAATAAACAACCTAGCCTTACCTCTCAAGGAATTAGAAAAGGAAGAACAAACTAAGCTTAAGTTATCAGAATAAAGTAAATAATAAAGATTACTACAGAAATAAATGAATTAAAAAAACAATGGAAAATATCAACAAAAGTGAGTTGTTTTTTGAAAAGATAAGCAAAATTGAGAAAACTTCAGCTAGACTAATCAAAAAAAGAGATGACTCAAATTTATAAAATTGTAAATAAAAGAGAAGACAATACAATTGACGCCATAGAAATACAAAGGGTCATAGGAGACTACTATGAACAATTATACATCAAGAAATTGAATAATAGAAGAAATAGATAAATACCAAGAAACACACAACTTACGAAGACTGAATCATAAAGTAATAGAGCATCTGAAGAGACTAATAATCAGCAAGGAGATTGAGTCCATAATCAGAACTCTCCGCACATATAAAAACCCAGGGCCAGATAGCTTCGTGGATGATGTCGACCAAACATTTCAAAAGAATTAATGTTAAGCCTTCTCAAATTCTCCAAAAAGTTGGACAGGAAGGAATACTTAAAAACTCTTTTTATGAGGCCAGCTTTACCCTGATACCAAAGCCAGTCAACAACACTACAAGAAAAGAAATATCCCCAATAACATAGATGCAAAAATCCGCAAAAAATATTAGCAAACTGAATTTGCCAATACATTAAAATGATCATACACCATGATCAAGTGGGTTTTATCCCTGGGATGCAAGGACCCTATAACATACAAAAATCAATAAATGTGGCACACTACATTAATAGAATGAAGGATAAAATTCATATGATCATTCCAATAGACGCAAAACAAAGCACTTAATAAAATTTACTGTGATCTCATGACAAAAACTCAACAAATTAGGGGCCATCCCAGTGGCATAGTGGTTAAGCTCGTGTGCTCCACTTTGGTGGCCTGGGGTTTGCGGGGTCAGATTCTGGGCACGGACCTAGCACTGCTTGTTAAGCCACACTGTGGTGGCATCCTGCATAAAATAAAGGAAGACTGGCACAGATGTTAGCTCAACAACAATCTTCTCAAGCAAAAACAGGAAAATTGGCAACAGATATTAGCTCAGGGCCAGTCTTCCTCACACGCACAAAAACTCAACAAATTAGGTATAGAACGAATGTACCCCAACGTAATAAAGACTATATATGACAAACCCAAAGCTAACATCATACTCAACAGTGAAAAATTAAAAGTCTTCCCTCTAAAGATCAAGAACATGTCAACGATGCCCACTCTCACTATTTCTATTCAACATAGTAGTGGAAGTCTTAGCCATAGCAATTAAGCGAGAATAGGAAATAAAAGGCATCCAGATTGGAAAGGAAGGAGTAAAATTATCTTAGTTTTCAGATGACATTATCTTATATATAGAAAACTCTAAAGACTCCACCAAAAACTGTTGGAACAAATAAATGAATTCAGTAAAGTTTCAGAATACTAAAGCAATATACTGAAATCAGTTACATTTCTACATACTAACAACAAACTACCTGAAATAGAAATTAAGAAAGCAATACCATTTAATTAGCATCAAAAACAATAAAATATTTAGTGATAACTTTAACTAAGGAGGTGAAAGTCCTATACCCTGAAAACTATAAGGCATTGATGAAAGAAACTGAAGAAAATACAATAAATGGAAAGATAATCTGTGTTCCTGGATTGGAGGAATTAGTATTGTTATGGCATACTACCCAAAGCAATCTTCATATTTAATGCAATCCCTTTTGAAACCCCGTTGACGTTTTTTACCGAAATAGAAAAAACCTAAAATTTTCTATGGAATCACGAAAGACTCTGAATTGCCAAAGCAATCTTGAGAAAGAAAAACAAAGCTGGAGGCAAGATACTTCCTGGTTCCAAACTATATTGCAAAGCTGTAGTACTAAAACCAGTATAATAGTGGCATAAAAACAGACACATAGACCAATGGAACAGACCAGAAAGCCCAGACACAAACCCACCCATAAATAGTCAACCAGTTTTTGACTATGTTGCCAAGAACACACAAAGGCGAAATGATAGTCTCTTTGATAAAAAAATTTGGGGAAAACTGAATATCCACATGCAAAAGAGTAAAACCAGACCTCTATCTTACACCATTCACGAAAACTAACTCAAAATGCAAAAGACTTAAATATAAAAACTGAAGCCATAAAACCAAAGAAAACATAGGGGAAAAGATCTTTGACAGTCTTGGCAATGATTTCTTGGATAAGACAACAAAAGCGCAGGCAAAAAAAACTAAAATAAAAAAATGAGACTACCTCAAACTAAACAGCTTGGAATGGTAAAGGAAACAATAAGTTGATAAGTCAACCTACAGAGTGGGAGAAAATATTTGCAAACTATATATTTGATAAGAGGTTAATATCCAAAATATATATAAAGAACGCATACAACTCAAAACCAAAAAAACAACATGGTTAAAATATGAGCAAATGACCTGAATAGACATTCTCCAAGGAGACATTCAAATGGCCAAAAGCTATATGAAAAGTTGTTCAACATCAATAGTCATCAGGGAAATGCAAATCAAGACCACAATAAAATATTCTCTCACACCAATTAGGATGGCTATTGTCAAAAAGACAAGAAATAAGTGTTGGCAGGGATGTGGAGAAAAGGAAACCCTTACACACTGTTAGTGGGAATCTAAATATGGTACAGTCATTATGGAAAACAGGATGGCAGCTCCTCAAAAAATTAAAAATAGAATTACCGTATTATCCAGCAACCCTACTCCTGGGTATATTTCTGAAGGAAATAAAATCACTATCTCAAACAGATATCTGTACATCCATGTTCCCTGAAGCATTATTCACAATAGCCAAGATACAGAATCAACCTAAATGTCTTTCAATGGATGAAAAGTACACACACACACACGCACACACAATGGAATGGTATTCATTCATGAAAAAGAAGGATTTCCTACCCCTTCTAACAATGTGGATGAACCTTGAAGACATTAAGTGCAATAAGAAAAAGACAAATACTGTACGATATCACTTATATGTGGAATAAGAAAAACTGGGCCAGTATCATAGAAGAAGATAATAGAATGGAGGTTGTCAGAGGCTATGGTGACAGGGAATGGAGAGATGTGGGTCAAAGGGTACAAACCTTCACTCATAAAAATATTAAGTTCTGGGGATTTAATGTACAGCATGGTGACTACAGTTAATAATTTGGTACAGCACACTGGAAAGTTGCTGAGAGTAGTCTTAGGCATTCTCATTACAAAAAAAAATGTTATCTATGTGAAGTAATGGATGTGTTAATCGTCTTGATCTTGGTAATCTTTCCACAATGTATATGCGTATCAAATCATCACATTCTACACTTTAAATAAATGCAATTATATTTGTCAATTATTCTTCAATAAAATTTGGGGAAAATTTCCTGTTTCTGGTTTAATATTCCATGATTCTAAGAATAACTCTCATCCTATTTCTTAAAGTGTATTTTTTTATGATTTTCCAAACAGAAAAAAATGACATAAACATGAGAATACATTTCTGTGGTCCCAAACCTTCTCAAACTAATAATTTAGTGCAGACCTTCTAACAATACAACAGCTTATGAAGAGATACAGAAAGGATAATGAGAATTTAAAGATAACGTCACTCAAAATCATGAAGCAATCTTCAGCTCTTTAATTCATTAACAATCACTACGGATCAGAATCCAGCCATTTTCACTGGTCACAATGCCAGTACAAATCGCCTTGAGGTTAATGTGTCTCCTCAGAAGAGAAAATGATTTGCAGGAAATTGATGGCCTTCCAAGTAAGGCCAGGTCACAGTGGAATCTGGTTTTCACAAGAAGCAAGTAAACCATAAGCTATGGCACTACGTGAGAAGTAATAGTGCACCTTCTTTGTCCCTAATTTTAGAATCTAAAACTCTTTTTTTCACCTTCTTACCAGAGTTTATGCTATGTCTTTAATTTGAATTGTGCTTTTCTATCAAGATTTTAAGTGCTACTACTACTAGATGGGGCACATATTAGACACGAAAGAAGATAAATAAGCCTTTTGCAGTCATGGTCACTTTATACTAAAGCAATTGATCTGTTAGGCACCAGTCACAGGCCTTCAAGGAATGAGTAATGGGTTTTGATGGCCACAAGGGAATTTTACTCTCAAGGTGATTATAATATATGAACTAAATTTAAATTTTGCGCCAGATGATCTCTATCATACTGTTTTAGACCAAGGCCAGAACTGCCATGCTCAATTGCTTTCAGGCCTTCTAATATCAGAGATGACTACCTGTGCATCTCCACTGGCTGGTTATCGTTACATAGTTGGAATGTGACTGTGTATGTTTGATCACTTTTATCTGTAGATAATACAGCAAGTTGGCCCAAATGGCATGATAAAATACTGTATCCAAAACCAAATGGCAGATTAGAATGCTGTATAGTTGATCCTCAATATTCATGGATTCTGTATTTTTGAATTTGCCTGCTTGCTAAAATTTATTTGTAACCACAAAATCAATATACACGGTCAGTCATGGACATGCGCAGAATAGCAAAAATTTGAGTCTGCCGATATACACATGCAGCTGAGGCTGAACAAAGTGAAACTCTGCCTTCTGGTTTTAGCCGCTATGCTGTAAACAAGTATCCCATGCACAGTTTATCTAATGCCACATTTTTAAATCTTTTGTGCTTTTTCTTAGTGACTTTGCTGTTTAAATAGGTCACAGAGCACAATTCTGAAGTACTGTCTAGAGTTCCTAAGTACAAGAAGCCTGTAATGTGCCTTACAGAGAAAATATGTGTTAGATAAGCTTTGCTCAGGCATGAATTATAGCGCTGTTGGCCATCAGTTCATGTTAATGAATCAACAATATGTGTTAAACAAGGGGTCTCTAAACAGAAAAACACATATAACAAGGTTACATATTGATTAGTTGGTGAAAATTTTGTGACCAGAGGCGCACAGGAACTTACTCGTGTATTTCTCCTAGGAGCAATTGTTCAGTATTTGCTGATTCGGTGTTCACAGTGACTTTATAGAACATAACTGCTGTGAATAACAAGAAGAAGTGCATATATTTAAACATGTTTTTTAAGAAAATTTTAATAACATAGAAATATTTCAAAATGTCACTTTAAAAAACGTAATATAAAACTATATATACTGTACAATAGTCTTGAACATATGTTTTATAAAGTCATCATGAGCAATAAATTAGTGAACATTGAAAAATTGCTCCTAAGGGAAATACAGGATTAAGTTCTTGTGAGCCAATGGTCACAATATTATTGGCAACCAATCAACACAACCTTGTTTTATGTGTGTTTTCTACTTAGAGACATCTTATTTAATATACAACATAACTACAACGAATAAAGAGAATTGATCGTAGTTTTTGTAATAATATAAGGTAATTATGTTGGAGTTTCAGGGAGACAAAGTTAGTAATATAAGAGAGTTGACCAGCTCCTATTCATGGTTTCCTGTGACCTAGAGGACTTTACATTGGACACCAGCACAAATCTGACACCCAATAAGAACCTAGGAGCCCAGAGGAACTAATCTCAGTCAACACTGCCCAGCCTGAGATTTTGTGGTAGCCTTTGATTAAAAGGTATACTTAAGACTCATCCTAATAAAGTGTAGTCCCTATGAAGTTTGTATGTCAATTCATTTTCATTAAGGCTCCACTCCTATCTTCTGTGAAGCTAACACAGTCTCTAAAATTATGTAAATCACTGATTAATCAAACTATAAGAAACCATGTCTCTTGTCTGTTCTAATAGAATCAACAAGCTCAAACAAAGGGTCCCAGATGAGTGGGAAGAAGGTAGTCTCACACAGAATGAGTAAGGCACATGCAAAGCAAGACATCAAAATGGAGCAAGAGGACAAAGATGGATAATGAATCCAGAACAGATTTATCAAAATTTTTCCTAAAACTGGCATGTATATTAAGACTTTGTTGTGAAATGATAGAAAAATTGGCAGTTCTCACTGGGATACCAATGATACCAAGTTTACAATACTGGACTAACTCTGCTCTCTCTTCTCTCCCTCTCCATTTGTATCAGTAATTACAGACCTCAGAAGCTACTGGCTCTGCATCTGCTTCAAATTAACATAGATATAATAAATGGAGATATTTCCATTGGCTGAAATTCCAAAGTTTATCCTGAGATAATCTCAGTCCCCTGCAAGACTAGAGATATAGAAAATTATGGGATGGTAAATTCATGCTTGTATTGTCAGCAAGTCTTAACTGAGAAGGTTGTTGTTTCAGGTAATTGCTTTATGAGAAAGCTAAATAAGATGAAAAAGTATCATACATTAAAATGTGAAGGACTTGAAAAGTTAGATTTTGCATACATAAAGCCAAAATTAAGGCAGCCATGTCCAAAGTGGGGGCATGAATCAAACACTAGATTGGACAAACTGATTAATGTTATTGACTGGGATATCTCAACACACACACTTACACACACACACACACACATACAGCAGGATAGACACAGATCCTGAAATATTGTGCTCTTATTCCCAAATTTACATAAGCAGTTGCAATCTATCTTCTTTACTTAGAATAACAATGGTGCTACAAATTGACAGTGAAGGGGAGGGCAATGAAACATTACCCACCTGCTCAAAATTCTATAAGCCTATTTCTATACGGAAATTATAATTGGAAAAATTTGCCTAGAACAAGCAGGAATGAAAGAAATAAGACATTCTTCCTCTAGAAACAAACACAATAGTTTCCCTTTACGGGTCTGATTCGGTGCACTGTACTGGAAACAGGATTGTTCAAGTTTTATTTTTTTATTTTTTAAATGACTTTATTTATTTTTAATGATTGTGAACAGTTTTCTACATCTCTCTAGATTGAATCATTTTATCAAAATACTGGTTATGATATCTGACCTACAGCAAGAAAACTAATCTCCAAAGCCAAATCAGGGAATTATGTCCTATATTAAAATTGGGCTATCCAGGTAACCTATAGGTATATCCTAGGTTATTGAGAGTGAATAACCAAGCTGTAATTGCCAAGTTGTAACATGAAGCTTCAGGTTGGATTGAAACATTAGAAAAGAACAGGTAGCCTAATTCTGTCTGTCAGCTTTGCAATTTAAGCTAGTCACTTAATTATACTTTTACATTGTAGTTTCCTTCTCTGTAAAATATGGATATAACTGCACTTCCAAACAGGTTAAAATGAGATGATAGATGTAAAGAATTTTAAAAAGGTAAAAGGAATAAATAAATTAAAGGTCTAAGCATTGGGCAGTCAAGATTCATATTTATTCAATCAATCAGTTGAGTATATATTTTCATTTATCAAAATTATTAAATGTTAACTAACTGCTAGGGGCTATTATAGATACTGGAGACATGAAAAAGCCCTTGTATCAAAAGGGTTTCATTCTATACAATTGAAAATGTTACACTAGATGGATTTCTAAAGACCTTTGCATCTGTTAAAAACTATTTTTTGATCTATGACTTAGCTCTACCATATAAGGTGTGTTATATGAAAGAAGGTAGTCTGGAGGCCCTGCAACATTTGAGTCATTGTGTTTGAATGCATTACTTTCTTTTTGTAATATGCATCATAGGAGGCTTTTAGTTTTCAGAGTGCTTGAAATTGTTATATGGCTTAAGAGTTTATGCTACTATGTCTTACGACTGAATCACAAAATTACGTAGGCAAGACAGTTATACATACAATCGGATTGATTTGAGGTACCCTAATTCGTTTGCATATAAACATATTATAGCCTTATTTTTTTCAATAACTTCTGTAACTTTCTCGACATAACTCCCTCTATCCCACACTTAATGACATTTCAGTCTACTGCATACACTTTCAGTCGCTTTTAAACATAAACTCATTTTAGTTATTGTTATGGACTGAAAGTTTGTGTCCAGCTGGTATTCATATGTTGAAGCCCTAACCCCCCAGAGTGGCTGTATTTGAGGATGAAACCTCTAAGGAAGTAATTAAGTGAATGAGGTTATAATGTTAGGACTCTGATCTGATAGGATCCGTGTCCTTCTAAGAAGAGCCACGAGAGAGCGCTTGCTCTCTTTCTCTCTGCCCCATGCAGGCACAGAAAAAAAGCCAAATGAGGGTAGAAAGAGAAGATAGCAGACTACAAGCCAGGAAGAGAGCTCTCACCCCAAACTAAGCAGGCTGGCGCCCTGATCTTAGACTTCTGGCCCCCAGAACTGGGAGGAAGGAAATTTCAGCTTAAGCCACCCAGTCTAGCGTATTTAGTTATGGTAGCCCATGTAGACTAAAACAGTTATTAAAGATTTAAATAAATCTTTACATTTTAAAATTTAACATTTGTTTGTCTTAACTATGGTATCCCACATAAGCATCCATACATGGTAAACTTTGACATCGTCATTTATCTCAGCTTTAGTCGAAGCATCACACCGGATTTTTCTGAGGGCCATAAGTATTTGCCTTCTGCTGCAGCCGTCCCCAAGATGCCTGCAGTCCCCAATGTTATCTATTTTCACTCAGCAGTACACATGTACACACACACACATATAGCCATATATGTGTCTTATACATGTATATACATATGTTCATATATAATAAACAAATTTAAATAATTAATGATACTTAAAATACAAATTAAATCTGCAAGCCTTCCCTCAACCTTTACATACCTTTGACATAAAATTATACTTGTTTTTAACATAAAACCAGAGCTGTCAAATTTGGCAGATAAAATATAGGATGTTCATTTGAATTTTAATTTCAGATAAACAAATATTTTAATAGGATTACATCCCAAATATTGCATAGGAAATTTGTTTAAAAAATTATTCATTTTTTCTGAAATTGATACTTAACTGGATGTTCTATATTTTACCAGGTAACTCTACATCAAACCCCTAAAGCAAGACAGCACTTATGAATTAATGGTTAAATAATATGATATTTTCATGATATATTAATTTTAACCATATATAAAATCAAATGAATAGTTAATATTAATTTTAAACACTCATTAACGTATGCTAATATTTAATATAACAATTGCTAATGATAAATTTTTTATTTTTTCTTTTTATTAAGATTATGATAGTTTACAACCTTGTGAAATTTAAGCTGTACATTATTGTCAGTCATGTTGTAGGTGCACCACTTCACCCTTTGTGCCCACCCCCCACCCCACCTTTCCCCTGGTAAGCACCAATCAGTTCTCTTTGTCTACATGTTTGACTTCCACCTATGAGTGGAGTCATACAAGTTCATCTTTCTCTATCTGACTTGTTTCACTTAACATAATACCCTCAAGGTCCATCCATGTTGTTGTGAATGGGATGATTTTATCCTTTTTTATGGATCAGTAGTATTCCATTGTATATATATACCATATCCTCTTTATCCAATCATCAGTTGATGGGACTTAGGTTGCTTCCATGTCTTGGCTATTGTAAATAATGCTGCAATGAACATAGGGGTGCATGGGACTTTTGAAATTGCTGATTTCAAGTTCTTTGGATAGATACCCAGTAGTGGGATAGCTGAGTCATATGGTATTTCTATTTTTAATTTTTTGAGAAATCTCCATACTGTTTTCCATAATGGCTGCACTAGTTTACATTCCCACCAACAGTGTATGAGGGTTCCTTTTTCTCCACAACCTCTCCAACAATTGTCACTTTTTGTTTTGATTATTTTTGCCATTCTAACAGATGTACGGTGATATCTTAGCATAGTTTTGATTTGCCTTTCCCTGATGATCACTGATGATGAGCATCTTTTCATGTGTCCGTTGGCCATCTGTATATCTTCTTTGGAGAAATGTCTGTTCATGTCCCCTGCCCATTTTTTGATCAGGTTGTTTGATTTTTTCTTAAGTTGTGTGAGTTCTTTATATATTATGGAGATTAACCCTTTGTCGGATATATGACTTGCAAATATTTTTTCCCAATTGTTGGATTGTTTTATGGTTTCAATCCTGTTTTTCCTTGCCTTGAAGAAGCTCTTTAGTCTCATGAAGTCCCATTTGTTTATTCTTTCTATTGTTTCCCTTCTCTGGGAAGACGGTGTCTGAAAAGATCCTTTTAATACTGATGGCAAAGAGTGTACTGCTTATATTTTCTTCTAGAAGCCTTAAGGTTTCAGGTCTTACCTTTAAGTCTTTGATCCATTTTGAGTTTATTTTTGTGAATGGTGAAAAGGAATGGTCAATTTTCACTCTTTTACGTGTGGCTGTCCAGGTTTCCCAGCACCATTTGTTGAAGAGACTTTCTTTTCTCCATTGTATGCCCTCAGCTCCTTTGTTGAAGATTAGCTGTCCATAGATGTGTGATTTTATTTCTGGGCTTTCAATTCTGTTTCATTGATCTGTGCACCTGTTTTTGTACCAGTATCATGCTGTTTTGATTACTGTAGCTTTGTAGTATGTTTTGAAGTCAGGGATTGTGATGCCTCCAGTTTTGTTCTTTTTCCTCAGGATTGCTTTAGCAATTTGAGGTCTTTTGTTGCCCCATATGAATTTTAGGATTCTTTGTTCTATTTCTGTAAAGAATGTCATTGGGATTCTGATTGGGATAGCATTGAATCTGTAGATTGCTTTGGGTAGTATGGACATTTTAACTATGTTTATTCTTCCAATCCATGTGCATGGAATGTCTTCTCCTCTACGTCGTCATCAATTTCTTTCAGGAAAATCTTGTAGTTTTCATTGTATAGGTCTTTCAGTTCCTTGGTTAAATTTACCCCAAGGTATTTTTGTTGCAATTGTGAACGGTATTGTGTTCTTGAGTTCTTTTTCTGTTAGTTTGTTGTTAGAGTATAGAAATGCTACTGATTTATGCATGTTGATTTTATACCCTGCAACTTTGCTGTAGTTGTTGATTATTTCTAACAGTTTTCCAATGGATTCTTTGGGGTTTTCTATATATAAGATCATGTCATCTGCAAACAGCGAGAATTTCTCGTCTTCATTGCCTATTTTGATTCCTTTTATTTCTTTTTCTTGCCAAATTGCTCTGGCCAGGACCTCCAGTACTATGTTGAATAAGAGCAGTGAGAGTGGATACCCTTGTTTTGTTCCTGTTCTCAGAGGGATGGCTTTCAGTTTTTGCCCATTGAGTATGATGTTGGCTGTGGGTTTGTCATATTTGCCTTTATCTAAAATCATAGAGCAATCAAATGACTTTTAAATAATTTTTTTTCTAATTCATATCTGTTTCCTTAAACTGTCTCAAAACTATTTAATATACCCTTAATATATTCACTCTATTAAGTAGAATTTCCCATGATTAGAAAACTTATTTTTGGAAATGGAACTTAATCTAAAGGAAGGCACTGAAATTGTCTAGTTGGGGTTTTATAGTTACCAAAATACAAAAGCTTGGTCTTGGTCTTCTTACTAATCTTGGTAAAATTGTAGTAGAATTTAGTAAAATTACAATGAACATTTCCTCTGGTTCATAAAAGAGTAAAAGTTACTGTCATCACAGTACAAATGTATCACCAGGCTTTTCCTTTCTACCACATCCCTGTAAGATCCACAGTGAAGGAAATTGATTGATAAAAGAAAGTTTTACTAAATTATCCCAAGTTAAGTTTAGAGTATTAAACATGGCTGCAAACTCTTTCATATTCCTCCTATCAAGAGGTAAGTTTTATTTCATGTCCCAAACTCTGACCTACAGACAACCATGAGAAAATCAAAAGATTTTTAAAATTTCTTTTTTTATTGTGGTAAAATATACATAACATAAAATTTACCGTTTTAACCATTTCAAAGTGAACAATGCCATGGTATTAAGCATATTTACAATGTTGTTCAACCATTACCACTATCTACTTCCAGAATATTTTCTTCACCCAAAAGGAAACGCTGTACCCATTAACCCTCCCATCTTCCTTCCCCACTAGTCCCTGTTTTCTGTCTGTATGGACTTGCCTATTCTGGGTGTTTTATATAAATGTATCATACAATATATGCCTTTTGTTTCTGTTTTCTCTCACTTAGCATAATGTTTTCAAGGTTTATGTACATTGTAGCATGTATCAGAGCTTCATTCCTTTATGGCTGAATAGTATTCCATTGTAGGAATATCCCACATTTGCTTTATCAATTTGGGTTGTTTCTATTTTTTGGCTATTGTGAAGAGCACTGCTATAAACATTCATGTGCAAGTCTTGTTTGGACACCTGTTTTCAATTATTTTGGGTATATACCTATTAGTGGAATAGCTGGGTCAAATTATAACTCTATGTTTAATTTATTGAGGAACCACCAACTGTTTTCCAGCATGGCTGCACCATTTTACATTCCTACCAGAAATATATGAGGGTTTCAATTTCCACACATCCTCACCAAGACTTGTTGCTGTTCCTCTTTTTGATTATGGTCATCCTAGTGGGTATAAAGCGGTATCTCATTGTGGTTTTGATTGGGATTTCCCTAATAACTAAAGATATTGAGCATCTTTTCACATGCTCATTGGCCATTTGTGTGTCTTTTTTGGAGAAATGTTTATTCAACTTCTTTTTTTTAATTGAGTTGTTTTTGTTTTGGTTTTTGAGTTGTAATAATTTTTGTGTATTCTGGATAGTAGACCTTTATCAGATATATGATTTACAAATATTTTTCCCTTCTTATGGGTTGTCTTCTCACTCTCTTAAAGGTATCCTTTGATGCATAGAAGTTTTTCATTTTGATCAGTGCAATTTATCTTGTTGTTGCTGTTACTTGTGTTTTTGGTGTCATATCTAAGAAAGCATTGACAAACCCAAGGTTATGAAGAATTACCTCTGTGTTTTCTTCTCATTGCTTAATAGTTTTAGCTCTTACATTTGGTTCTCTGATCTATTTTGAATTAATTTTTGTACACTGTGTGAGGTAAAAATCTACCCTTATTCTTTTGTATGTGGATATCCAGTTGTTCTAGCACAATATGTTAAAAAGATTGTTCTTTCTCTCATGGAATACTCTTGGAATCCTTGTTAACAATCAATTCACCATAGATGCATGTGTTTACTTCTGGACTCACACTCTTATGTCACTGATCGTTATCTCTCTCTTTATGCCAGTACCACACTGTTGTAATTACTGTAGCTCCATAGTAAGTTTTGAAATTGGGAAGTATGAGTCCCCCAACTTTGTCCTTTTTCAAGATTGTTTTGGCTATTCAGAATCCCTTGCAATTCTGCATGGAATTTAGCATTGACTTTTCCAGTTCTTCAACAAAGGCCATTGGGATTTTAATAGGGATTGCATTGACTCTATAGATTGCTTTGGACAATATTACCATCTTAACAATTTTAAGTTTTCTAATCCATGAACATGAGATTCTTTCTGTTTATTTAGATATTTTAAAATTTCTTTCGGCAATGTTTGATAGTTTTCAGTACATAAGTTTTCATCTCCTTAAAATTTATTCCTGAATATTTTATTCTTTTGATGCTTTGTAAATGGAATTATTTTCTTAATTTCATTTTCAAAATTTTTTCACTACTACTGTATACAACAGATTTTTATGTGTTGATTTTGTATCCTGAAATTTTGCAAATTTGTTTATTAGCACTAATAGACTTTCTTGGCATAATTCTTTAGGATTTCCTATATATGAGATCATGTTATCTAAAAATAGAGATAGCTTTTACTTCTTAGTTTCTGAATTAGATGACTTTATTTCTTTTTATTGATCAATTAGTCTAGCTAGAACTTCAAGTACAATGTTGAATAGAAGTAGTGAAAGCAGACATCCTTGGCTTATTCCTGATCTTAGGGGGAAACTTTCATTCTTTCACCATTGAGTATCATGTTAGCTGTGGGGTTTTCATAAATACACTCTATCAGGTGAGGATTCTACCTTCTATTGACATTTAATTGAGTGTTTTTATCATGAAAGGGTGGTGAATTTTTACAAATTCTTTTTCTGCATCCCTTAGGATAGTAGATTTGATCTATTAATGTGATGTATTACATTCTATTAATTCTATTAATGTGGTGTATTATATCGATTTACTTTCTTATTTTGAACCATAGTTACATTCCTGTAATAAATCTCACTTGGTCATGATGTACAATCCTTTTACTATACTGTTGGATTTAATTTGTTAGTATTTTACTGAGAACTTTTGCATCTATATTCATAAGAGATATTAGTTAGCATATGGTGTTAACTCTTCTTTAAATATTTGATAGAATTCACCAGTGACGCCATCTGGTCCTGGCCTTTTATTTGTTGAGAAGTTCCGATTACTAATTAAATCTCTTTGTTATACAGATTTGTCTATTCAAATTTTCTGTTTGTCCTTTAGTCAGTTTTGATAGTTTGTATGTTTCTAGGAATTTGTCTGTTTCATCTAGGTTATATAATTTGTTGGCGTACGCTTGTTTATAGCATTCTGTTATAATTATTTTTATTCCTGTCAGGTCATGGATATAACCCTTTTTTTATCAGATCTATGGCTTACAAGTATTTTCTCCCATTCTGTAGGTTGCCTTTTCATTTTGTCATTTCCTTTGCTGTGTAGAAGCTTTTTAGTTTAATGTAATCCCACTAGTCTATTTTTGCTTTTCTTGTCTGTGCTTTTGGCACATATCCATGAAAGAATTGCCAAGGCCAATGTTAAGACGTTTTTCCCTATGTTTTCTCTAGAATTTTTATGGCTTCATGTCTTAAATTTAAATATTTAAGCCATTTTAACTTAATTTTTGAAAGTGGTATAAGACAGGGGTCTAATTTTATTCTTTTGCATGTGGATGTCCAGTTTTCCCAACATTAATTGAACAGGCTATCCTTTCCCCGTGTGTATTTTTGGCCTCCTTGTCAAATATCAGTTGACTGTAAATGTGTTGATTTATTTTTGTGCTTTCTATTCTGTTTTATTGTTCTATATGTCTATTTTTATGCCAGTACCATACTGTTTTGATTGCTATGGTTTGTAAGATATTTTGAAATCAAGAAGTGTGATGCCTCCAGCTTTGCTCTTCTTTCTCAAGTATGGTTTGGCTACTTGGAGTATTTGGTTCCAAACTAATTTCAGGATTGCTTTTTCTATTTCTGTAAAAACTGCCATTGGAATTTTGATAGGTGTTACACTGAATCTGTAGATGACTTTGGGTAGTATGGACATTTTAACAATACTAATTCTTTCAGTCCATGAACATGGGATGTCTTTCCATTTATTTGTGTCTTTTAAAATTGCTTTCATCAATGTTTTGTAGTTTTTGGTGTACATATCTTTCCCCACCTTTGTTAAGTTTGTTCCTAAGCATTTTATTCTTTTTGATGCTAACGTAAATTGGATTGTTTTTTGATTTTTTTCAGATACTTCATTGTTAGTGTCTACAAACTCTACTCATTTTTGTATGTTGATTTTTTTATCCTGCAGCTTTGCTGAATTTATTAGTTTTAACAGGTTTTTTAGTGGAGTTGTTAGGATTTTGTACATATAATATCATGTCATCTGCAAACAATTTTACTTCTTCCTTTCCAATTTGTATGCCTTATTATTTCTTTTTTCTTGTCTAATTGCTCTGGCTAGGACTTCCATTACTTTGTGAGTAGAAGTGGTAAGCATGATCATCACTCCTTTGTTGCAGATCTTAGAGTAATAGCTTTTAGTTTTTCGTCATTGACTAAGATGTTAGGTGTGGGTTTTTCATATATGGCCTTCATTGTGTTTAGGTAAGTTCCTTCTGTTTCTAATTTTCAGAGTTTTTAATCACAAAATGATGTTGAATTTTGTCAAATGCTTTTTCTGCGTGTGTTGAGATGATCATGTGATATTTATCCTTCATTCTGTTACTGTGGTATATCACATTGATTGATCTGCATTTGTTGAACCATCCTTGCACCCCAGGATAAATCCCACTTGGTCATGGTGTATGATTTTTTCAATGCGCTATTGAATTTGTTTCACTAGTATTTTGTTGAAGATTTTTACATATGTTCATTATGATATTGTCCTGTCTTTTTCTCTAATTGTAGTGTCTTTGTCTGGCTTTGGTATCAGGGTGATGCTGGTCTCTTAAAATGAGTTTGGAAGTGTTCCCTCTTTTATTTCTTGGAACACTTTACAAAGTTAATAGTTAATAGCTATATTAAATATTTTAAAAATGTTTGTTAGAATTCACCTGTGAAGCCTTCTGGCCCTAGGCTTTTCTTTGTTGGGAGGTGTTTGATTGTTGATTCAATTTGTTTATCTGTTGTTGGTCTTTCAAGCTTTCTATTTTTTCTTAATTCAGTCTTAATGTGTTGTACATTTCTAGGAGTTTATCCATGTATCTAGGTTGCCCAATGTTACAAATATTAGTTCATAATTTTCTTTTACAATCCTTTTTATTTCTGATGCATCCATCCATTATAATGTCTTCTCTTTCATTTCAATTTTATTTGAGGTTTTTTCCCTTAGTTAGTATTACTAAGGATTTGCTGATTTTGTTTATCATTTCAAAAAACCAACACTTCATTCCGTCAATTTTTTCTATTGATTTTTTAATTTCATTTACTTCTGCTGCAATCTTTATTATTTCCTTCCTTCTGCTAACATTGGACTTTGTTCTTTTTTTTTTAGTTCTTTGAAATGTAAATTTATTTTGTTTATTTGGGATCTTTTTTAATGTAGGGGTTTATCACTATGAACTTCCCTCTGAGTACTATTTTAGCTGTATCCTGTAAATATTTAATATGTTGTGCTTTTATTTGAGTTTGTCTCTAGACGTTTTCTAGTTTCTCTTTGGTTTCTTCCTTGCCCTAATGCTTGTTCAAGAGTATATTGTTTAGTTTCCATGTATTTATGAATTTTCCCTTTTTTCTTCCAATATTAATTTCTAGTTTTATTCCACTGTAGCCAAAAAATATACTTGGATGTTTTCAATCTTCTTAAATTTGTTAAGACTTCTTTTGTGGCCTAGTATGCTCACTATCCTGGAGAATGTTCTATGAGCACTTTAGGTAAATGTGTATTCTGCGGCTGTTGAATGGAATGTCCTGTACATATCTGTTAGGTCCATTCCCTATCGCTTTTATATTTTCTATTTTATGTATCTCCCTCTAATCTCAATTATTTCCTTCCTTCTGATAGCACTGAGTTTAGTTTGCTGTTTTTTTTTCTAGTTTCTTAAGGGTCAAAGTTAGATCATTTATTTGACATATTTCTTCTTTTTAATGTAGGCATTTACTGCTATAAATTTCCATCTGAGTACTACTTTCACTGCATATCACAGTTTTTGTGTGTTGTGTTTTGTTTTCATTCAACTCAAAGTATTTTCTAATTTCCTTTGTATTTCTTCTTTGCCTCTTTTGTTGTTTAAGAGTATGCTGCTTAATTCCACATATGTATGAATTTTCTTTTTCCTTTTATTGATTTCTGTTTCATTCCATTGTGATTGGAGAGACATTTTGTATAATTTCCTTCATCTTGAAAGTGTTGGGACTTTTTTGTGGCCTAACTTGTGGTCTAACTTGGAGAATGTGCACTTGAGAAGGATGTATCTTCTGCTGTTGTTGGGCAGAGTGTTTTGTCTATGTCTCTTAGGTCTATTTAGTCCACGGTTTTATTCAAGTCCTCTATTTCCAGTTGACCTTCTGTCTGGTGTTCTGTCCATTATGAAATTTAGGGTATGAATTTTTCTACTATTATTATGCTTCTGTCTACTCTTCCCCTTCAATTCTCTTAAAGTCTGCACTTCATCTAATTTGGAACTATGAGGTTTTGTGCATAAAAATTTATAATTATTACATATTCCTGGTGAATTGACCCTTTTATCATTACATAATGTATTTCTTTGTCTCTTGTAACAGTTTTTAATTAATGTCTATTTTGTCTTGTCTTAGTTTAACCATGCCTGTTCCCTTTGGTTGCCATTTTCATACAATATCTTTTTCCATCCTTTCACTTTCAGCCTATGTGTGTCCTTAGGTCTAAAGTGAGTCTCTTACTGTAGTCAGTATAGAGTTGGATCCTGTTTTTTAAAATCCATTTAGCAAATCTATGTGTTTTGATTGGAGAGTTTATCCATTTACATTCAAAGTAATTGCTAACAGGGAAGAACTTACTATTGTCATTTTGATAATTGCTTTCTGTATGTCTTGTGTCATTTTTGTCCCTCCTTTACACTCTACAGCCTCCCTCTGTGTTTATTTCATTTTTTGTAGCAATAAGCTTTGAAGTTCTTCTCATTGCTTTTTTTTTTTTAAAGATTGGAACCTGGGTTAACAACTGTTGCCAATCTTTTTTTTTTTTTCTGCTTTATCTCCCCAAACCCCTCTGTACACAGTTGTATATCTTAGTTACATGTCCTTCCAGTTGTGGGATGTGGGACGCCGCCTCAACGTGGCCTGACGAGCGGTGCCATGTCCGCACCCAGGATCTGAACCCTGGGCCGCCGCAGCGGAGCGTGCAAATTTAACCACTCGGCCACGGAGCCGGCCCCCTTTTTTTTTTAAGACTGGCACCTGAGCTAACATCTGTTGCCAATCTTCTTTTTTTCTTCTTCTTCTTTTCCTTCTCCCCAAAACCCCCCAGTACATAGTGGTATATTCTAGTTGTGAGTGTCTCTGCTTCTGCTATGTGGGTTGCTGCCTCAGCATGGCTTGATGAGTGGTGCCACATCTGCACCCAGGATCCAAACCGGCAATACCCTGAGCCCCCGAAGCAGAGCACATGAACTTAACCACTCGGCCACAGGGCCGGCCCCTCATTTACCTTTTGTATATATTCTGTGAGTAAGTTGTTTGTGGTAACCATTGCAATTAGATAACATATCTTAAAGTAATAGCAATCTATTTTAAAATAACAGCAACTTAAATTTAATTGCATGCAAAAATTCTACTCCTTTACAGTTCCACACATCCTACATTATGTAATTGATGTCACAAATTACGTCTTTATATATTGTATACCCACTAACTTAGATTAATAGGTTTTTAATGCTTTTGTCATTTAAAGTCCATCCATTAAAACTACAATAATACAGGTTACTATATGTGTCCATGTGTATACTGTTACCACAGGATCTTATATTTTCATGCCCTTTGTGTTGCTATCTACTGTATTTTCATTTCAACTTGAAGGACTCCCTTTAGTATTTCTTGTAGAGCAAGTCTAGTTGTAATGAACTCCAATAACTTATGTTTGTCTGGAAAAAAGTATAAATTTTTCCTTCACTTTGAATGAAAGCTTTGCTGGATACAGTATTCTTGGTGCACAGCTTTATTTTTCTTTCAGCATTTTGACTGTATTATTCCTCTCTCTTCTGACTTGCAGTTTTCCAGTGGAGAAATCCACTGATACTCTATGAAACTCCTTTATATGTGACAAATTGCTTTTATCTTCTTGCTTTCAAGATTCTCTCTTTGTCTTTGGTTTTAGACAGCTTGGTTATGATATTTCTTAGTGTAGTTCTCTTTGCATTTATTCTAGCCAGAGTTCTTTAAGCTTCTTGAATCTGTATGTTTATTTCTTTCCTCAAATTTGGGAAGTATTCAGCTATTATTTCTTCAAATAAGCTGTCTGCGTCTTTCTTTCTTCTCCTCCTGGGATTCTCAATATATGTATATTGGTGCACTTGATAGTGTTCCATAATCCCCTTAGGCACTCTTTACTTTTCTTCATTATTTTTTTCGTTTTGATCCTCTGACTGGATGACTTGTCTTCAAGTTTGTTGATTCTTTCTTCTACCCGATCAATCTGCTTTGGAATCCGTCTAACGATATTTTTTTTTAGTTCAACTATTTTTTTTTCAAATCTAGAATTTCTTTTAGATTCTTTTCTATATTTTCTTTCTCTTTGTTAATATTCTCATTTTGTTTATGCATTACTCTCTTGATGTTATTTAGTTGTGTATCTTTGTTCTCTTTTCGCTCATTGAGCATCTTGATGATAATTATTTTAAATTCTTTGTCAGGTAGTTCATATATTTGTGTTTCTTTAGGGTTCGTTTCTAGAGTTTCATTTTGTTCTTTTGATTTGGCCATGTTTCCCTCTTTCTTTGTATGCCTTATAATTTTTTGCTGGAATTTTGGCATTAAAAAAAACACCCACCTCTGCTAGTCTTTGTGTGCTGGGTTGTGAAGTAGAAGACCTACACCTGTGGTCCAGCTGGAGATTCTAGGACCTCTCAAATATTTTCTGATCTAGTCTCGAGCATTCACCTACAGAATTGCAGCTAAAATGTTCTTGCCTCTGTTACTCACCTCTGTTTTCAGTGACTTCCAAATTCTGGTACTGGTCCTCTCAGCACTCCAAGTCAGGCAAGACAGAAACTATTCCCTGGGGCATCCCCTCGACAAGCCAGTAATTGGATGGACAATCCATTCCTTTGCTTCTGTTCAAAGAAGGAACCTTAGTATGGGGGATTTTCTGCTTTTTGCTTCATTCTTTGCCACACAAGGGAGGAACATGAGTGTGTGCCATATGCCATGAGTTTTCCTATTCTTTCGCTGGAATCCTTTCTTTGATTTACAGTAGCCTGCATGCTGTAGCATCTCAGTTGGTCTCTAGGGTTCCCACAGAGATATTCTGGTCAGTATATCGTTGTTAACTCAGTGTCTTTGTTGGGGAAGGAGGGCTTATCACTTCTAGTCTGCCATTTTGTTGATGTCACCTTAATAATATTATTAACCAAATCAAAACATTTGAAATTGGGATTCTGGGAAGATGGCAGTGTAGGACTCTGACTCATCTCCTTCTGTGGACACAAAAAATCTACAATTACCTATGGGGTAATTTCCTCTGAGAGAGATCTGGAAGCTGTATAAAAAGAACATACACAACAAGGGATACACTGACAGGGTGGGAGAGGCAGAAATACACCTCTGCTGAGGAAAAAAGCACATCCTAGCAGAGATTCTTCAAGTCTAGGAGCAATCTTACACTTATGAAGCTTTTTCTCAGGAGAGCTGGGGGATTTGAGTGGGGGATCTATGCCACTATAGGCATCCCAGGACTTAGATTCAGCACAACTGAGAAGAAATCCCATAATACCTGGCTTTGAAAACCAACAGGGAATATCCCCAGAAAAACTATATAACTTCAGAGAAAGAAACCCTGCTCTTAAAGGGCTCACACACACATTAACTCATTCTGGAAACGAATACAAAGACACCAGAAAGAAAAGTGCATAGTCCATTGGTAAAAGAGATTCACTTACTAACTCTGAGTGTATCTTGTAGAGGTAGGAGGCAGCTGGGCCCATCTCCTCAGGGACTGAGACACTGGCAGCAGCCATTATTGTTCCCTAGTTCAGTTATGCTGACATGGATACTGGCAGATGCCATTGGATTCCTTCCTCTAACCTGTTCGTGCAGGGGTTTGCTCTGCACACTGGAACACCAATTTAATCCAGCACAGCCAGGACAGGCAAGACCATGGTGAACTTGTGGGCCTGCATAAGCAGAGTGTGTGGGACCTCTGCAGTGGGGTAAGTGGGTCCATGTTGGTGGGGTGGGGTATGCATGCATGCAGGCCTGTGTTGGCTGGATGCATGGGCCTTCAAATGGTGCAGCATGTCAGCTACAGCAAACTTGTGCCACTGGCCATCTCAAACAGCCATACAGAGGATCTGCCCTGCCTTCCAACGCCTGAAATGATTGTGTGATGCCATGCCTGGGGCTGGCGCCACTAATCTGTGCTCCTAAGAGCACCAACAAAAGTTGAAATGGCAGAGAGCCACACCTGAGGCCTGCAGCATTTGTGAACCTCTGGGCCTGGCACCCAGCCACACTGGGGGCCTGACTCACTTAACATCAAAACAACAGTAATTGTGTTCTATTAGACCTCACAGCCAGCCATGTCCCACCCAATAAAGTGATCATAGCAGCCATACAGAGCTGAGCCTTACAACCAGCTAGGCTGGGGGCCAGCCTAGCTTACCAGTGTGCACACAGCAAGAGCAACCCCGCCATAAATAAGGGCACACAGAACTCACACAGTGGCCACTCCTGGAAAATTTCAAATGGGTGATGAGAGAGAAGACATTGCTAGGCTCCATAGGGCATCTCTGACATAAGGCCACATTTTGAAGATCAGAGACATAGCTGATCTACCTAAACATAGATATAAGCACAGAAAAGTACGCAAAATGAGAAAACAAGGACTATGTTCCAAATAAGGGAACAAGACAAATCCTCAGAAAAAGGATTAAATGAAACAGAGATAAACAATCTACCTGATAAAGAGTACAAATTAATAGTCATAAGAATGTTGATTGTGAGAGAAGAATAGATGGACACAGTGAGAACTTCAACAAAGACTAGAAAATATAAAAAGAAACCAATCAGAAGTGAAGAATACAATAATGGAAATTTAAAAATTCACTAGAGGCAATCAACAGCAGAGTAGATGACCTAAGAGTGGATCAGTGATCTGGATGAAAGAGTAGAGAAAATCACCCAAACTGAACGGAAAAAAGAATTAAAAAGAAAGAGGACAGTTCAAGGTACTGCTGGGACGACATCAGCATACTAACATCTGTATTATAGGTGACCTAGAAGGAGAAAAGAGAGACAAAGGGGCAGTGAAACCATTTGAATAAATAATAGCTGAAAACTTTCCTAACCTAAGGAAGGAAACAGACATCTGGGTACAGGAAGCACAGAGAGCACCAAACAAGATGAGGCCAAAGAGGCCCACCACAAGACAAATTATAATTAAAATATCAAGACTTAAAGATAAAGAGAAAAATCCTAAAAGCTGCAAGAGAAAGGCAATAAGTTACATACAAAGGAAACCCCATAAGGCTATCATCTGACTTCTCAGCAGAAATCTTACAGGCTAGAAGGGAGCAGCATGATATATTCAAAGTACTGAAAGGAAAAAACCTACCGTGAAGAATATGCTACCCAGCAAAGTTATCATTCAGAATGGAAGGAGAAATAAAGAGTTTCCTAGACAAGCAAAAACTAAAGGAGTTCATCACCACTAAACCAGCCTTATAAGAAATGTTAAAGGGATTTATTTAAGGTGAAAAGAAAAGCCACAAATAGGAATAAAAATATCGTCCAAGATAAACTATCAATAATAAAGGCAAATATACAGTAAAAGTAGCAGATCGAATATATATAAAGCTAGTATAAAAATAAAGGTTCTAAAATAATCTATCTACATGATAAGAAGGTAAGGGATACACCCACAAAATACATATATCAAAAACGTAAATTGTGGGGGGAGAGGAGCAAAAGTGGAGAGCTTTTAGTAAGAGATCAAACTTCAGGGACCATCAACTTAACATAGTTTGCTATTTACATATGTTATTATATATGAACCTTATGGTAAGCGCAAACTAGAAACCTGTAATAAATACACAAAACATGAAAGGAACCAAACACAATACTAAATGAAGCTATCAAATCATGAAAGAAGAAAGCAAGAGAAGAAGAAAAGAACAGAGAAGAAATACTAAAACACCCAGAAAAAAGTAACAAGTGGCAATAAGTACATACTTATCAATAGTTAATTTAAATGCCAATGGACTATGCATTCCAATCAAAAGACTTAGAGAGGCTGAATGGATAGAAAAACAAGACACAAATCAGACCTAAAGACACGCACAAACTAAAAGAGAAGAGATGGAAAAGATACTCCATGCAAATGGAAAAAAAGACAGCTGGGGTAGCAATACTTAGACAAAATAGAATTTAAAACAAAAAGGGTAACAAGAGACAAAGAAGGGCATTCCATAATGATAAAGGGAAAAATCTAGTAAAAAGAAATTACACATAAATATATATGCGCCCAGTATTGGAGTATCTAAATATAGAAAGCAATTATTAACAGATATAAAAGGAGAAATAGACAGCAAGAAATAACAATAAGGGACTTTAACAACTACTTACATCAGTGGCTATATCATCCAAACAGAAGATCTATAAGGAAATATTGGCCTCAAATAACATATTAGACCGGATGGACTTAGGAGATACTTACAGAACATTCCATCCAAAAACTGCAGCATGCATATTCTTTCAAATGCACATGGAAGATTCTCCAGGATAGATCACATATTAGGCCACATAACAAGTCTCAATAAATTTAAGAAAATTGAAATAATAACAAGCATCTTTTCTGACCACAAAGGTATGAAACTAGAAATCAACTATAGGAAGAAAATCAGAAAAGCCACAAATACGTGGAGATTAAACAAAATGCTACTGAATAACTATTGAATCAATGAAGAAATCAAATAAGAAACGAAAAAACACCTGGAAACAAAAGAAAATGAAAATATAACCACCAAAATTTATGGGATACAACAAAAGCAGTTCTAAGAGAGAAGTTTATAGCAATACAGGCTTACCTCAAGAAATAAGAAAAATCTCAAATAAACAATCTAGCAATATACCTAAAGGAACTAGAAAGAGAATAAAGCCCAAAATCAGTAGAAGGAAGGATATAATAAAAATCAAATCAGAAATAAATGGAGTAGAAACTAAAAAAAGAAAAATAGAAAAAAATCAGAGAAACTAAGAGCTGGTTCTTTAAAAACATAAAGAAAATTGACAAACCTTAAGCTAGACTCACCAAGAAAAAAAAAACAGAGAAAGCTCAAATAAGTAAAATCAGAAACAAGAGGAGAATTACAACAGACGCACAGCAATACAAAATATTTTAAAAGAATGCTACAAAAAGCTAACATCAACAAATTGGATAATCTAAAAGCAAGGATAGATTCTTAGAATCATACAACTTCTCAAAACTGAATAAGAAATAGAGAATCTAAATAGATCACTAGTAAGGAGATTAAAACAGTAATCAAAAACCTTCCAAAAACAAAAGTCCAGGATCCAACCAATCCCCGGTGAATTCTATGAAACAGTCAAAGAAGATTTAGTACCTATCCTTCTCAAAGTCTTCCAAAAAGATGAAGAGGAGGAGATGCTTCCTAACTCACTCTGGAAGGCCAATATTAGCCTGATACCAAAACCAGACAAGGACAACACAAAAAAGAAAATTACAGGCCACTATCACTGATGAACATCAATGCAAAAGTCCTCAAAAGAATATTAGCAAATCAAATACAACAATACATTGAAAAGATCATATACCATGATCAAGTGGGATTCATTCCAGAGATGCAAGGATAGTTCAACATCTGCAAATCAATCAGCATGATGTACATTAACAAAATGAAGAAGAGAAATCACATGATCATCTCAATAGACACAGAAAAACATTCAACATGATACAGCATCTATTTATGATAAATATGTTGAATAAAATGGGTACAGTAGGAAAGTTCCTCAACATAATAAACGCCATATAGGTCAAACTTGCAGCTAACGCCATAGTTAACAATGAAAAACTGAAAGTTATTCCTCTAAGAACAGAACAAGACAAAGATGCTCACTTTCACCACTCTCATTTAACATAGTATTAGAAGTCCTGGCCAGAGCAATCAGGCAAGAAAAAGAAATAAAAAGGATCCAAATAGGAAAGGAAAAAGTAAAACTGTCACTATTTGAAGATGACATGATTCTAAATGTAGAAAACCCTAAGAATCTACCAAAAAACAATTAGAAATAATAAATATAGTAGAGTTGAAGGGTGAAAAATCAACATACAAAAATCACTCGCATTTCTAAACACTAACAACAAAGTAGCAGAAAGAGAAATTAAGAATAACAGTCCCATTTACAATTGTAACAAAAAGAATAAAATATCTAGGAATAAATTTAACCAGAGAGGCGAAAGAGCTGTACACTGAAAACTATAAAACGTTGTTGAACGAAATTGAAAAAAACACAAAGGAATGGAAAGATATTCTGTGCTCCTCGAATAGAAGAATTAACATAGTTAAAACGTTCATACTTCCTAAAGCAATCTACAGATTAAATGCAATCCCTATTAAAGTTCCAATGACATTTTTCACACAAATGGAACAAAGAATCTTAAAATTTATATCAAACAAAAGACCCCAAATAGCCAAAGGAATCCTGAGAGAAAACAAGTTGGAGATATCACAATCCCCAATTTCAAAATATACTACAAAACTATAGTAGTTAAAACAGCACAGTGCTGGCACAAAAACAGACACACAAATCAATAGAACAGAATTGAGAGCCCAGAAATAAACTCACACATCTATGGATAGCTAATTTTTGACAAGAGAGCCAAGAACATAAAATGGAGAAAGGAAAGTCTCTTCAGTAAATGGTATTGGGAAAACTGGACAGCCACATGCAAAAAAATAAAAGTAGACCATTATCTTACACCATACAGAAAAGTTAGCTCAAAATGGATTAAAGACTTGAATGTAAAACCTGAAACCAGAAAAGTTCAGAAGAAAACGTAGGCAGTACACTATTTGACACTGGTCTTAGCAGCATATTTTCAAGTACCGTGTCTGACCAGGAAATGGAAACAATAGAAAAAAAGAATGAATGGGACTATAGCAAACTAAAAACCTTCTGCAAAGCAAAGGAAACCATCAAAAAAATGAAAAGACAACCTAACAATTGGGATAAGATATTTGCAAACCGTATATCTGATAAGGGATTAATATCCAAAATATATAAAGAACTCATACTTCTCAACAGCAAAAAAACTAACCACCCAATTAAAAAATGGGCAAAAGATCTGAACAGACATTTTTATGAAGAAGATATACAGATGGGCAACAGGCATATGAAAACATGTTCAACATCACTAATTATTAGGGAAATGCAAATCAAAACTACAATGAGATATCACCTCACTCTGGTCAGAAAGGCTATAATTAACAAGACAGGAAATAACAAGTGTTGGAGAGGATGCAGAGAAAAGGAAACTCTCATACACTGCTGGTGGGTGTGCAACTGGTGCAGCCACTATGGAAAATAGTATAGAGATACCTCAGAAAATTATGAATAGAACTACCATTTGATCCAGCTATTCCACTGCTGGATATTTATCCAAAGAACATGAAAACATGAATGTATAAAGCTACATGCACCCCTATGTTCATTGCAGCATTATTCACAATAGCCAAGACTTGGAAGCAACCTAGGTACCCATCAAGGGAAAAATGGATAAAGAAAATGTGGCAGATATACACATTGGAACACTACTCAGCCATAAAAAAAAGATGAAACCCGACCATTTGTGACAATATGGATGGTATTATGCTAACTGAAATAAGTCAGAGAGAGAAAGTCAAATACTGTATGATCTCACTCATAAGAAGACGAAAACACCAACAAATGGGGTCAGCCGAGTGGCACAGTGGTTAAGTTCGCACTTTCCACTTGGCAGCCCAGTGTTTGCTAGTTTGGATCCCAGTTACGGACATGGCACTGCTTGGCAAGCCATGCTATTGTAGGCGTCCCTCATATAAAGTAGAGGAAGATGGACACGAATGTTAGCTCAGGGCCAGTCTTCCTCAGCAAAAAGAGGAGTATTGGCAGCAGATGTAGGCTCAGGGCTAATCTTCCTCAAAAACAAATTCTTTAAAAAAAAACCACACCAAAAAACAATCACATAGAGATGGATTGGATTGGTGATTACCAGAGGGGAAGTGGGAAGGCAGGAGAGCAAAAGGGGTGATTAAGCATATGTGTACGGTGAGGGATGGTAATTAGTTTTTGGGTGGTGAACATGACATAATCTACACAGAAATTGAAACATGATGATGTACACCTGAAATTTATATAATGTTATAAACCAATGTTACCTAATTAATTAATTAAAAATAATTTAAAATAGAAAAATAAAAAATAAGCATTGAAAAATTAATAAATAAGAAATTTCAATGTGCAGTTTACATGTTATAGGACGTGGGAGGTACATGAAATCATATTACATCTTACCTGTTTGACATTCTTTTATAACATACATTAAGCATTTTGTGTGTATTCATTCTGTTGAGAAATATTTGTTTGTCATCTACTATTGCTGGATACTGTGGATACAATGACGACGAAATGGAACAATGTGGTCCTTATTCTCATGATACTCTACTGTCTCACTTTTTTTTATTAATAAGAGCATTTAATTTTTACACATAACAGGAACTGTAGAAATGAGCATATCTAGAATTATGTGCTGCCTCAGTGATGTCAAGACACTTAATTTCAATTTCTGCCATCTTCTTGACCTTGCCTCCATAGTTGCAAGATAGTTATCACTTCTCCAAGCCTCATATCTTATTTAAAGAGAGTTCCCAAAGAAGGAACAGGGAAAATGGGGGAAGGAAAGCTAATCCCTTTAAATTAATTACTTTTTTTCACACAAACACAAAATAAAGTAATTTAATTGCAATGACTATTCAATTGAGGCCAACGATTCATCATTTCAGTACATTAATATGTGTATGTTGTGGTGGATTGGAATTGGCCACCTCAAGATATGTGTCTTTGTCATGAGGATTATTTTGGGCTGCTTACTTTTAAAAAACTACAGACATGAGAGAAACTCTGAAAAGCAGAAGTTACCCTTTGTGAGATACATTTACATTTGTAAGGGAAATCTCTATCTGTAAAGGTGTCTCCCTCTCTGTACCAGGAAGAAGGGGAGATGACCTTATCTCTAAAAAATCTTATCAATATGGAAAGCAAGGACTTAAATCTGTATAATAACTTTACTCTTGTTTACTGTACTTTTCTGGTAATCTCCCATAACAGACTCCTCCCACCCCCAACATCCTCCTTTGTCTGTAGCTGAAGACGGTATTTAAGATGAGTATTTCCTTCATTTTGGCAAATTGCTCAGTTTTCCTGAGTCTCTCCCATGTATACATGTTATAAAACTTTGTTTAATTTTCTTCTGTTATTCTGTCTCATGTGAATTTAATTCATAGCCTGGCCAGAAGGACCTAGAGTGGGTAGAGGAAATGTCTTCCTCCCCTACAATCTCCATTGTAGTTTCATGAAACCTGCACATTTCAACAATAGCATCATCAAATTTTCCCTGTTTGTACTCATTTAAGTGCAAAAAGAAGTCTGATTAAAAATATTCAAATGAATATACAAAGTTATATAGTCAAAGGTGGTGGCATTAACAAGACAAAACTGGTAGTTGCTGGGGAATATAATAGTGAAATACCTTAAACTGTTTGACTAATATATGAAAATCCAAATTTGACATATGAATAAGAGAACATGATGGCTTTACAGTAAGTATAGGTAAAGTTATGTGACAGCTGAACAACTAAAAACTAAACCCAAAGGTATACTTTGTTCTGCCAAACATAGTCATATGTCACTTAATGATGGGGATACATTCTGAGAAATGTGTCAGGCAATTTAGTTGTTGTGCAAATATCATAGAGTGTACTTACACAAACCTAGATGGTATAGCCTACTACACACCTAGGCTATATGGTACTAATCTCATGGGACCACCATTGTATGTGTGGTCCAGCATTGACCAAAATGTCCTTAAATGATGCATGACTATACTAAAGTAAAAAACTATATGTCAAAAAAAGTTTCTATGTAAATATAATGGAATATTATTCAGCCATAAAAAATGAAGTTGTGATACATGTAACAACATGGATGAGTCTTGAAAACATCATGCTATGGGCTGGTCCAGTGGCACAGAGGTTAAGTGTGCCCTGCTTCAGTGGCCCAGGGTTCACTGGTTCAGATCCCAGGTGCAGACATGGCACCACTTGGTAAGCCATGCTGTAGTAGGCATCCCACATATAAAGTAGAGGAAGATGGGCATGGATGTTAGCTCAGGGTCAGTCTTCCTCAGCAAAAAGAGGAGGATTGGCAGCAGATGTTGGCTCAGGGCTAATCTTCCTCAAAAAACAAAAAAAAGAAAACGTCATGCTAAGTGAAATAAGCCAGACATAAATGGACAATACTGTATAATTCCACTTATATGAGGTACACAGTCTAAGCAAATTTATATAGACAGAAAGTAGAATAGAGGCTACAAGGGACTAGGGCAGGGGGACACTGGGGAGCTGTTGCTTAGTGAGTACAAAGTTTCTGTTTGGAAGGATTAAAAAGTTTTGGAAATAGGTAATGGTGATTGTTACATAATACTGTAAATGTACTTAATGCCACTGAATTGTACACTTAAAATTATTAAACAGGTAAACTTCATGTTATGTGTATTTTATCTTAACAAAAAAGTGAGAAAATTTTTTTTTTCGGGGAAGATTAACCCTGAGCTAACTGCTGGCAATCCTCCTCTTTTTGCTAAGGAAGACTGGCCCTGAGCTATCATCCATGCTCAGCTTCTTCTACTTTATATGTGGGACACCTATCACAGCATGGCTTAGCCAAGCAGGGCCATGTCCGCACCCGGGATCCAAACTGGCAAACCCCAGGCCACCGAAGTGGAATGTGCACACTTAACTGCTGGGCCACCAGGCCAGCCCCAGAAAAAATTTTTTAAAGAATCTAGAAAAATGTTAACGGGATGATGATGAACAATAAAATCAATTAAACATGGGAATTGTTTAAATAGTTGCTTCAACTAGGGTTATAAAACTATGTGAATGTAATAAATAATCCTTCATAGAGAAACAGAGAACCTATAGAAAAACTAGTGATTATAACAGCAATAATAGTAACAGCATGATTCTAAAATCTTTACTTTAGAAACCAAATATGCAACAAGGTGGGAAGGAAAGAGAAGAAGTAGAATATTCTAATTTCTTAAATTTTCAGTGTGTATTTTTTTTTTTTTTTTGATGTGCAATAATTAGTTTGAACCCTTCCCTTGGGGAATTAGCATTATTCCTTTTTTAAAAGGATAACAATATTTTTTCTTTATTTTTCTTTTTTCTTTTTCAGGGAAAGATTTGCCCTGAGCTAACATCTGTTACCAATCTTCCTCTTTTTTTTTTTTTGTCCCCAAAGCCCCAGTGCATGGTTGTATGTCCTAGCTGTAAGTCCTTCCACTTCTTCTATGTGAGCTGCCACCACAGCATGGCAACTGACAGTCTGGTGGTGGGGTTCCATGAGGGAGAAACAAACCTGGGCCACTGAAGTGGTGAGAGCTCCAAACTTTAACCACTAGATCACGCAGGTTGGCTCCCATTATTCCTTTTTACAGCTCGACCATAGGTCCTTAAACTTAATATGTAAAATGGGAATAAAACAAAATTGGAGTATTAATTGCATAAAATTTATTTAGCTCAATCTCTCTCAGATCACTCCATGGCAAACAACCAGAGGTACGTTTTAATGCTTGTCTAATCTGTCTCAGACTGTGTAGTAAGCACATTAAAACCATTGCTTCATTTAACCTTAACAGCGTTTCTATAAGTCAGGAATAACATGGAGCACTAACATAGGACAAGACCAACTCATTGTCCTCTCTCTCATTGAGACAGATATGGAACAGTTTAAGGCTGGAGAGAAAAGAGGCAGGAAACTAGTTACCTTCACTGGTAAATCAAGTTTTTGTAAGTCTAGAAAAGTGAAGAGAGAGGTAAACGAGCTGTGTAGAATAAATTCAAGATGTGTTGGGAAGTAACAGGAGTATGACGAAAGAGAGAGAGAAGGTGGGACGTGCATGAGAGGACATGGTGCATTACATGGGAACATGAAAGAGTAACATAAGGAAGGGCCTAGGAGAAGAACAAGAAAATTCTGGAGATGGGAAAAGTTATGAAGTGGCAGGAGTTGCTAAATGGGGATGTGTGTATTTTTACTGATAGGAATCAAGTAAGAGATAAACAGATGTGCATATACACATGAGTATTTAGACCACAATCCCAGTAAAGGCTTACCTCACAGAAAGACTAAGCATGTGCTTAGGGTAGCATCAAATTATTGTGTTCAAATGCAACTGGGGGAAAATTTTTCATATTAAAAAGAAAATTGGACAAGTAATTGTTGGAAAATAATCTAGAATCTTGTTGGACTTCCTTACTCATATTTGAATGTTTAGTATAGTTTTATTTTAAATTATGTATATGAAAGAGCACCATAATCTCTTCAGATCTTGGAACAGCCTAAAGGTCTTAATCTGGCCCTATATCCCCCACAACTCTTGATACCATCCCTTTTCTATCCGCCATGTCTGTGTAAGGACTAATAACATTCAAGTCAGAGCTACTAAATACTAGTATTCTACAGTATAGTCTTGAGAGCAAATACTCACTGGAAAATTAAAAGTCTTTTAACCCAACGTCATAGGCTTCCAAATCATATGAGCCTTCCTGATCACATTACAGCCCTCATTTTAATTGCTGTAATTCAGAATTGCACATTTTTACTTCCTTTGCCTGTTTAAGAGGAGGTCACAGCCCTCACATTGACTACATTTCTTCATTCGTTCCAAATTTACTTCCTCTTCAAGCTTACTTTCTCCCTCCCTTGCTAACTCTAGAGACAGTAGCCAGGGAAGGGGGACTGGGGAAGGAAGAAAAGCATGGCAAGAGGTGAAAAATTCAACCACAAATTCTCCTAAACAATAAGCTCAGCATTTCCTCTCACGCTTAGTTTTGCTGATTCCAAAGGACTTAGCCAGTAGTCCTGCTGACACACATTTTCTTCTGTCTTCACTTGCTTTCTTCCCTGTTCTGCTTTCCCATATCTTTCTTATGTCTCTTCTTTCTGAAATAATTTTGGGTATTATGTGTGAATGTACATTTTCTAAAACACTATGTAACTAAAACATTCTGCTGTCCTCGCACATGACAGATGAGTTGATTAAGTAGAATTATTGGGTCACAAACATTTTCTTTCAACAACCCATTACCACATGTCCATTGTCACCTATGGCAGAAAATAAATCTGAAACCAGTGTTGTTTTGTTCCTTTAGATTATAATTACCTACTTTTTTTCCCTCAGAATTTTTCCCCCTTTTACTTAAAATATGTTGCCAAATAATATGTGAGTCTCTTTTGATTTTTTATTTCCCAAAATACAATGATCTATTTTAGTCTACATATTTAAGTTTCTCTATGTACAAAACTTTAGTTATTCTACTTACATATTTGACTATTTCTTTTATCCTATCTATTGTGATTTACATGTAGGGAAGAACTCCATTTCTTAGGTTGTATTCCTAATTTCCAACACACATAGATCATTTTTGTCTTTCTCTTCAATAGTCTAACAGAGTTTCTCAGATTTAGCTTCCTTTCATAAATTTAGTTTTTCGTACTGTCGATTATCTTCTCTACTTCCTGCAATACAGATTTTAATTACACTATTACATTTTTAATGTTCTACAAGCCTTGCTAACTTCATCAAGCCCTTATTCCAAGTCTATCTATTATAATTTTATGTCATCTTGCTCTCTTCACATGTTTACTTGTTCACATCACATAAAGACCACAACATCTGGCAACCTACTGAGGATGACAAAACATCTGAATATTTTTTCTGCTCCTCTTCCCCTTCTCAAGAGTTGCTTTTCCTTCATGTTGACGTTCCTTGACTTACCCAGTAATTCTTCACAAACGTAATGCTGATTTTTGGAAAGTTTGATGAACTCTGCTTCTGGTGCAAAACCAGTTTCTAGAGGATATCCCTTTACTTTAGCACAGCTGAATTTACATAGAGTACCATCCTATGCATATGATCTGGTTCTTGAAATGTTCAATTTACGGAATATTTTGAAAATTACAACTCATTCCCATCATACACGGGGATGCGACAACATCCCAATTCATTTTCTACTCTTGATCAGTTGTTCTAAGTATCAAAGTCCTAAAAAGGACTATTCATGATGGCAACTAACATCATTTCAGCTAAAGTTCAGGTCTGAGCAGTGGATCTTGACAAACGCTTGTATTAGTAAAATGCTTTGGCCAGTGTTCACATTTTTAAAAATCCCCTCCCAATTTTCAGCTCAAATTACTGCCCATCACCAGGACAAATAACAGAAACATTAATAGGAGAAAAGGGAGGAGACTGATTGTCACCCTTACACAAACAAAAATCTTTGCTCTTGGACATATTGTTAAAAACTCTTATGTTATTTAAATAGGCTCTTGATAATTTGTGGGATGGGAAATACACTTACAAGCACTGGATAGATCTCGGCAGTCCTAATATCTTGAGATCAAGGATATATGGTTTTCATATGTGTTTTTTCTAGTTCTTTCCAGAGAGTATCAGGTAAGTCATTGTTAGTTAAATGCGAAAATGTGAAATGTGGAGTAGAAACCATGTTGTATTGCGTTCAGCTGGGTAAAATGAGAAGAAAATTCTGAATATAAACTGCTTCCTCTCAAAGAACTGTTAAAAGGGAAAAGCAGAAATTGCAAGTCTATGCTGGAGAACATTAGGAAACTCAAATATCAAATGCTGAGCATGTCCAGTAGCAAATGAAGTCTAAGCTACTGGGATAAGATCACGGTTCATATTTAGAGCAAAGAGTTTTTATTACAGGAGATGTGAAGAAAGAGCAAGAAAAGATTGAGAACAAGGATCAAGGTCAGTGTGGAATTATCCATAGCATGTATTCAATAGCTGTTGTGTACCTAGAGTGCAGTTGTGTTTGACTAGCTTAAAGAGCAAATGAAAGGTTAAGCAAAAGATAATTTTCAGGGAACCATAAACATGTAGGGGCATCTATAATGTTACCTGGTAGAGAAAAAAATTTACACTCAATATGGGAGTAATCTAGGTCAATTGTAAACCATAAAATTGTGATATTATGTAGCTTAGCCATAGCAATTGTTAGAGTAAAGAGAAAGATATCCAATCTCTGGTTCATGGTAAAGCAGTATGAAGATAGTATCTTGTTTCCATCTCAAAATATCTGTTTGAAGACAGGACCCCCAGTCCTGAAGTACCCATTGATTTGGAGAGGTAATCAAGATGGTAAGTGAAGCATAAGTAGATTGTATGAAACAAATTACTGGAATAGGTACATGACAAACACTGTCACAAGGCACAAATAAAGCAGAAGTCCAGTTACTAGAACTGGGGAAAAAAAATCAGAGTATGATGGAATCAAAGGAAACTATTAGTCAATAAGCAGCCTACAAAGAACTATTTACATGCCATAAGCAAGTATCATAGTATGCCAACATCCACACTTTTTATGTTCAATGTAAATATGAGTTTGCAAATGTGTACCTTAAATTTATATTCAATACACTAGAATATTAAGGGAAAATAATCTAAAAAAAGGACAATATTGAGTTAATTAGGGCCAAGAGCATAAAGGAGTCAGAAGACATTGCACTCTGGGGTTTTGAGGAATAAAATCAGATATGAGGTACAAAGAACTTTCTAGAAAGCCTGAAAAATAATAGTTGAAGAATTTGAAACCAAGGAAGTCCTGGCACTCTATCACAAAGGAAATTAGGTCTAGGTGACCATTCTCCATTAACTGCAGCAGAAGACTGGATTACTCATATGAGCTCAGTCTAATTTGCTACATTATTACCTTATATATCCCATTTCAAATAAATTCCAACAATGACTGCATTCTCTTAATAAAGAGACATATTTCCTATTCATATAACATAATACATATTTTACAATTATCAAAACAAGTTTGTGAATGTTATTTTCTAAAGATAGATTTCAAAAAATAAAATCTTTTTTCACAGATTAATATTTTTCCCTCTAATGTAATCCATAAAATATTTTTATTTTATTTATTATTTTCCAGTTTTATTGGAATATGATTGGCATACATCACTGTACAAGTTTAAGGTATACAGAATAATAGTTTGAATTGCATCTATTGTGAAATGATTACCACAATAAGTTTAGTTAGCATCCATCATCGAATATAGATACAAGAAAAAGAAAAATCAAAAAAATTTTTTTCCTTGTAATGAGAACTCTTAGGATTTACTCTCTTAACAACGTTCATGTATATTATAGAGCAGTGTTAACTATAGTCGCCATGCTGTACATTACATCCCCAGCGCTTGTTTATCTTGTAACTGGAAGTTTGTACCTTTTGGCCACCTTCCTTCACAAAATACTTTTAAGTCCTATCTCACTATTTCTAAATTCATGCGACCTAAATCAAGTTATAAAAAGTATAGAGCCAGCCGTGGCTAAAATTCTCCAATCACTAGTAGTTATAATTTCGAATTTTTGGTATCTAGAATGATTTTTACCATATCCTAGTACTACTACTACTAATAATAATAAACTTTTCATTATTGTCAACTACGTGCCAGATCAACCCTATCACAGGCCCTTTGCTCCAACCTCACTGTTACATGTGCCCACTTGAAGGTTCCCAGTGCGTTCCTTTAAAAGTGTTAAATATTTTATAATTTTTCTTAACTTTTTCAACAATAGAAATTGAAATATCCTGTTACCTCATTTACTGATATGAATATTTTTTACAACTGTGACAGACTCCAGTGATTTGCTAACCAGTAGTTGGAAAAAGTTACACTATTCCAAATTTCCTGCAGTTTATATTTCATAAAATCTTAGAACTCAAATAGGACCTCATATAAGATCTGTTTCAGTAGTTTTGAAATTTGAGTACCTATATCTTTGGTGATATTTCCAAAGGTAGTGCTGGCAAAGATAGCTTACAGGAAATTATTGTCCAGATCTTCAGTTTCACATGTACTTTGCTAAAATTACTGACTTCCAAACTCCTTCATCACAATGGCCTCTTTCTACTTTGTAAAAGAAAGATATCTGGGCCGGCCGGGTGGCACAGCGGTTAAGTTCGCACGTTCTGCTTTGGCGGCCCTGGGTTTATTGGTTCAGATCCCAGGTGAGGACATGGCACTGCTTGGCACGCCATGCTGTGGTAGGCGTCCCACATATAAAGTGGAGGAAGATGGGCACCAATGTTAGCTCAGGGCCAGTCTTCCTCAGCAAAAAGAGGAGGATTGGCAGCGGATGTTAGCTCAGGGATAATCTTCCTCAAATAAATAAATAAAAATAATAAAAGAAAGATATCTAAGTTCCTTTCTCCTTAATTTCATTATGGTGTGCTTCCTGGGGATGTAGTAAACTCCATTGTGTCAATTAACATATAATGAAATACTGGTAAATGTTTAGAAGGGGAATTACTTTACTTATAGGTGAAAAATACATTTGAAAGTTAGAATGTTTCCATTTCTTTGCTTTCCATAAAATTGAGGGAGTATCTACTAGAGTGGTTAGCCAAGTCATCATTAATAATAATTATCGATGATAGTTTATTGCACAACTCGAAAAGAGTACAACAAATCAAATGGCATTGCTGTAACAAAATTTTCTCCATTCCTATTACCGTTATGTATCTGAAAAAGATTTCACACTGTCTTGATCTATAAAAAAGTATGATGGAGTTTATGCTGAACCGTACAGATTACTGTAGTACATAATATTAATTATGGATACATACTATGATTTGTAAAAGTTTGAGAGGCTTTTCCAATAAAATTGTATTTTTTATGTTTAATAATTATACACAAGTATTTCAATATAATTATGTTGTTTTGATTGTTTCTGTACCAGTAAAAATGTAATCATAACTAAATCCACAAGAAATTTATCATCTGGAGTTAAAAATTAAAGTAAAATAAAATTATAAATGGAAGTTAAACTAAAATTTACAGACTTTTCTCCTCCAGGCTGGAATCAGCCATTTTTCCTCCTGGTTCTTTTCCTGGAGAATGGTATTTAGAAACCAAGATCTCAGCAGTAAGTGAGCTTATTCCTTCTGAAGTATCATTGCTTTAAGGCTGTCTAAGCAGTCAGAGCTACTTACACACACACACCCCCATGCACACATACATTCACACATACTCTCTCTCTCACACACACACGTCTATATCTATGTCTCTATCTATTAAAAACAATGAATTCATACTCATCTCTCTGAATCCAACCCAATATCCCAAGGTTCATTCTAACTGCTCTCATTCCGTATTTGTAACTCTCTTCTCCCATGGCGGGAAACCTGTCCCCCAGTATATTTACTCAATCCTAGAATACATCGAAGCCTTAACCAAAGGATCAAAGTTAACCTTATCAATAGTGGAACAAGTTGACATCCTTTGTCCCTGATATAATGCACTGAGATGAATTCAAAAGTTGCCTAATAAATTCTTCTGGATTAGTTGTTTTTATAATTTTTTAGTGCATAAACAATCAAAATAACATAATCATAAGCATTATAAGATGTTGGCAAATAATTATTAAACATAAAAAGTACAATTTCATTGGGAAAAGCCTCTCAATTAAATGGATTGGACTTTTAAAAATTATAGGATACACTCGTAATTGAATGTTAATTATTATAAAACATTAGAAAAAAACAAATTCAGAGGTCTTTTACAAAATAAGTGCACAGCAGTTGAAATATTGATAAATTCAAAGACAAAGAAAAACAGCAGAACTATTTCAGGTCAAAGAAGACTAAAAAGATATGGCAACTAAATTAAATGGTATAGGATATTGGGCCAGGGGAAAGTGGGCCGGGGTGGGAGAAGATAATACTTATATCTTCTCAAAGTATCTTTCCGCAAATTACCTAAGTACAAAAGGAAAATCATAAATTTACACAGTGGAGAAACCCAAGTGATCAAAGCAACACATGATCTGGGATTTTCTTTTGCTATAGAAGATGTTATTGAGGAAATTAGCAAAATACGATTATGGTTTGTACATCAAACAAGAGAATTTGGTACTCATGTGAATCCCCTGATTTTGTAAATTTCTCCTGATTTTCATAATTGTACTGTGGTTATGAAAGAGAATGCTTTCGGAAAACACAAAGAAACAGGAAATAATTGCCTGTTTTAAGGAACTATTTAGGAGAAAATGAACATCATGTCCTCAACTTCTCAGATGATTGAGAAAATAAAACTTACGTAAGAGAATAGATATAGCTGAAAACATGTACATGCACATTCATCCACCGATCTTTTGATACAGGGCAAGGCTATTCCTTTTTGATTGGTTTCACTGACTGCAGTTCTGCCTCCTTATTCTTGAATAATCTTACATCAATAAAACATTGTCTAAGATAACCAGTTTTAGATTCTTTAAAGTAGAGTCAGAGCTTAAAGACATTTTTTAAAGCAATCTGTATGTAAGCTCTGTCTAGGTTTTTAGAATTTTTTTGCTAATCTTTTCCAATTCTTATTCACACTTAATCCAACAACAACTTTCTAGTGACTCACTTTTCTAAAATGTTCCATCTGTATAGAAACAACTCTTCATTTAATTCATATTTTATCCATTAGTGAAATATTTATTTAATTATGCAGAGAACAATTCCTATAACAGTGCAGGGCCTAAAATATCTCAACTAGTGATGACTTCTCTAGATAAATTCTTTTGAAAGGAGGTCCCAAGGGATATTAGTAATGACAATAATTTCAAAATTAAATTAGTGATGTTCCCAAAAGTGGAGTAAGGTACTGTGCTGTATGGCTCTCCCAAGCACCCCCAACTGAGTGTTAATACCAATGAATGGCATCAGTTGTTCAATGTAAGGGACAAACTGTCATGAACTATACTAATTAGGAGATCTTGTATTAATTGATAAAGAAAAAGCCATAATTGACTTATTATTCTACTCAAAAATATATACCAAGTAGTTGTCTAAGTGCTTGGAATATATCAGAGAACAAAATTCCTCCCCATTATGGACCACATATTCAGATATAGCAAGTGGGGAAGGAGAGAGACTGACACCCAGGAAAAAATGGACTAAATAAATAAGTAAACTCCTTGTATGTTAGAAAGTGAAAATTCTATAGAAGAAAGAAAAATTAATACAGCAGTGGAGATATAAGGATGGGAGTTATTTTAAAAAATAATTATGGAGAAGACTTACTGAGAAGCTGATTGAGATTTGAAGAGGATGAAGGAATTAATGTTCTAGACAAAAAAACGCAGCTAGTACAGTGGTCCCAAGGAAAGACGGTGCTTGATTTGCTTGAAAGCCAGCAAGATGGCCAGCGTAGGTCGAGATTAATGAGTAGGGAAAGAGTCAAAGTAGATTCAGAGAGGTAAGGGAAGTGGTGGTGGTGGTGGTGGGAGTTGGTCAGTCCCTTATAGACCATTTTGAGTAGTTCTACTTTTATTCTGAGTGAGATAGGGAGCCTTTGGAGAATTTTGAATAAGCAAATGATATGATCTGACTTAAAATTTAAAAGATTTACCCTAGTTATCTTGTTGAAAACAGATACCTGGGAGAGGTAAAGTGAGTTAGGAAGCTCAGGCAGGATTCTAGGCATGAGATGATGGTGACTCTGACCGGGGTGGTTGTAACAGATGCAGATATATTTCTAAAGTGATGCAAATAAGATTTCCCAAAGAACTGAATATGAGATGTGAAAGAGAAGGATCAATGATGACTACAAGAATTCTGGTCAGAAGAACTGAAAATTGTGACATAAATTTGCCTTTCACATGGCAGTGAAAACCTAGAATCCATATTCGTAATCCATGGATTTTCTTTATTTACATCCTGTAATGTCTACTAATACTTAGGTTAGGAGAGTTCCACTGAAAGATTTTAATGCCTATTTCAAATTGCATTTTTTATTTTCTTTATGGAGTGGGCTGTGCACAAAGAATTAGAGCTGAGTTTGAATGTGTTTTAGAATCAGTCTCCAGAAATATTTCACTCAGACTTTCCACAGTAGTCCATCTTTCCATCTTGGAACATTTCCTAAGTGGCTTGGAACATTTGTAGTGGTTCTCTAACAATTTTTTCCCAGTGTCTAAGTCAAGTTCTTGATTTGGTGGTCAACATAATGTATGTCATTTATCTTGATCATAAAAGCTGTCATAGAATAATTACAGGTTGACGTTTGTTCAATAAAATGTCTCTTTAACCTACCTGTCACAGTTTTACTTTTATCAACTGACCTCTGATGGTTACTGTTTGGGCACTTGTTTCTGCATGTATTTGTAAATTGAATTGATTGACAGGTCATGAACTATATGAATGATTCTTCTTTCTTTTTAATCCATAGTCTGAAGATTTTCAATTTCTTTTTCAGTTTTCTCTCTATAATACCAGACCCCTGGGGACTGACTTTCACAGAATAATCTTAATTTCATATGGAGCTTTAAAACATATAATGAAACTCATATACCAGTAATGGCAGTCATGTTGGAGATCCCACAAACCTTCTTCTCCTCTAATCTCATTGCTTGGCAGAAAACCTGGAAGTCATCCACACCACTCCATTAGCACCCTCATCCTTAACCAGGTCCATTTTCTTCTTCATTTTAATAACCGCTAACTATAGTTTCCTCTCAATGTGCACTACCCCTCCTTCAACTCACTCTTAACATTTCTTTCTTGAATTACTTGTGTAGCAAGTACAACAAAAAGTACTGATTTAAAAGCTGTCTATAGCTACCTCAACATTCTAGAATTACAGAAGTCATCTTGAGGAGCTCATTTGTTTGGAAAAACCCATTACTTATCCTCTGAAAGCTAAAGATACTTAGCTAAAACTAGTAGGAAAAGCTCTGCAAATAAAGAAATATAATTCTCTTTAATGAATGTCAAGATTATGTGGGAGAAGAGGGAGAATGCCTCCCCCTTTTCCCCTTCTAGTTCTTATGGCATTTCAAATAATTAAAATGACATAAGGCAGGTTGGCAGGAGAAAATCAAAGTTTAGTACATGTACATGGGGAATTTCACATAAAGATGAAGAATTCCGAAGACAGGCAAAATGAGGTGTATGTCTTTCTGCACTAAGGAGAGGGACATAGAGGCCTGGGACTTCAGAGGGGGAGAAGGCAATTTACAGAAAGATGAAAAGAGTTAATATTTGGTAAACAAATGTTTGCTGGGCCGTCTATAGATAATGGGACCCGAGAGAGATCTTTTGATAAAATGGCCCTTGCTAGATGCCTTCCTACCTACCACACCTAGAATTATCTATGGTGATAGCTCCTTCGTGGGACAGCCTCTTCTATCTTAAATTTCTTAAGGAAATTTGTGGGAAAGTCAAATGTTCTTCATGAGTCTTCTGAGCCTTGATTTACTTTAGCTCAAAATAATCTGCATACAAGAGTGGCACTACTTGGGGCGGCCTGCCATGAACCTCATCAATTATTATTTGGCTGAATAATAATGGATTATTATTATTTTTTTATTTTTGTTACTCTTTGGAGTCCTTGGACCTGGCAAAGAAGTAATATTAGAGAGAGGCCTCTGATTTAAGTAGAAACAAGTTCCAGAAACATGGCAGAATTTTGGAGGAACCCTGTGAGAGGGAAGGGTTAATGGGCACGAAGACAAGTGCTATCTGATATTCAGTTTTCTGTTTTCTCTCTTGTTTTTCTAATGATTTCTTTAAATCTTCATTAAGAACTATTGACAGCAATATTCGGATGAAACACAGACAAACGAGCAGAGAAGATCCTAAAGAAGGTAGGAGAGGTAGTTTGAGAAGTAATCAAAACATGTAAACATCCACGGAAGAGTTTCAGAAATTTTAGGCACAGGGGTGGAATTCCTTACAGGACCACAGGGTAAAGGTTCAGATTATAGATGCTTAAGTATTAAAGGAAAGTTGACTTTAGATGTGCGGAGGTTTTGTCTTGGGATACACATCCTGCTTTCCATATTGTTCTTCATTCCCTTTCTGAGTTGCCTTTCTATCTTTTAAACATAACTATATTTCCATGACTAAATACCTTAATTAAATATCCGTTATCTTCCATACAAAGTCAAGACTTCTTGTTTGTTCTTTTTTTCTTAACTTCCAAATGTAAATCCTTCCACATCTTTACATAACTTATAGTTTATTCATACAACTTCCAAGTTTCCAAGTGTGTCATATTTTCACATGCCACAAAGCCTTTGCACTAGTTATATCTGTAACTGAAATATTTCCTCCCTTATCTGCATGACTACTATTGATAGTTTCAGATGTAGCCCCAAACAGAGCTTTCTTGACCCCTTTATGTCGAGTTACAAGATGTTTATCCATCCTCTCATAGTATCCATATACACTCCATCAAAACCCATGTCACACTCTGTTGTAGTTGTTGATTTTCTTGTTTATGGTGTCTTGTTCATCTATGAATTCATACTGTCTGTCTCAGAGAATAGCATCTACTGGATATTCAGTAAATGTTTCTTAAGTAGGAAATTAAATAGATAAATAAATTAAAGTTGTCAGGGAGCCATATGCTGTTTTAAAAAGATACTCCTTTACTTTTAATATAAAAATAAAATGTATAGTATAGATCAATCATAAAGTACAATTCAATTTTTGTTTGTTTCAGGACTTTCAGTGTGTGCATAGATGTGTGTGCACAAATATAAATATTTGTAAAATGTAATCATATTATATTATAATATTCTGTATATTGCTTTTCTCACTTATAAAACAGCATGGACTTTTCCAAGTCAGTACATAGGAAGTGACATTATTATTTTTAACAGTTGCATAGTATTCCATCAAATGGATGTTCTAAATTTTCAAAACTTTATCCCCTTATTGGGCACATGTCTATTTCAAAATTTTCATTATTCTAGATAAGCCTGTGTATTTATATTTGGATACTCGTCCACTTATTTCCTCAGGACCTCTGCCTATGAATGAATTCTTAAATATCTCTGACTTAAGGATTTAATAGTACACACATGGAGAAGTCGTGCTGTGTACATTTTGTAACCACTTCTTATTATAGACATAAAAGGCTGAAGATTTCAGCAAGTAACTGAATGTGATGTTCCTGGGTTTTGCAAATAGCTACTTTCAAAAAGGGAAGAACATTACATTCCTCTTAAAAAAATCCGTTTCTGAAAACATTCATCTCTACATCGGCAAAATATAAAGTAATTTTACAAGGATGAACATAGAGCTGACACATCAATTTTAGGATTCAATAGGAAGAAGAAGTTTGGTTGTCACCTAGCTTATTACTCTTTTCTTTTTCCAGAAAGAATAAGAGGAAATATTCTTTTTATCATAAATAAGTGACAACATCTTTACCAGGAGCGCTAACAACAAGAAAAGAGTCAAATATCTCAACCCCACCAAGTTATATTTGCCCATCCATACTGGCACTTTTCTAAAGATTTAGGTTTTGCTTGGAGTTCAGTTTTTCCCTTCTTTCCAACTTCTTCAGCCTAAATGAAAGTTTCTGGTCTCTGGAATTGTGTTCTTCATGATGGAAAGTTACTATGTGATTTGCTTTAAGGATTTCTGAGATCTTTTTACAAAGAGTTCAAAAAATTTTCTAACTCTGAGGTAAAATATGTTTAAATGAAAAGGAAAATGGGCATGGAGTCAAAATTTCACTGTTTCAATCCTTGTTTTTCCACATAATAAACAACATTTGGTAAGCCATTTAACTTGTTTAAGCGTCAGTACTCTTATCTGCAAGATAAAGAAATTATTAATTATTTTGCAAGATAACTGGCAAGAATAATGAGGTCGCATGCCTAAAAATGAACAACACGTTACCTGAGCAAAGAAGGGCTCATCTGCGCTTGTTAGTGGACAAGACTGGCTACACTTTCACAAAAGCCTTAGTTTCTGTCGCTTTGTACTTTACGTGTCAGAATTCCACACTTACTATTCCTCTTTGTCCCTCGGAATATGCTTTCCTTCTTCATGCTCAATATCTGATTTTTTTTTTAAAGATTTTATTTTTTCCTTTTTCTCCCCAAAGCCCCCCGTACATAGTTGTATATTCTTCGTTGTGGGTCCTTCTAGTTGTGGCATGTGGGACGCCTCCTCAGCGTGGTTTGATGAGCAGTACCATGTCCGCGCCCAGGATTCGAACCAACGAAACACTGGGCCGCCTGCAACGGAGCGCTCAAACTTAACCACTCGGCCACGGGGTCAGCCCTCAATAGCTGATTTTTAAAGTGACTTTTTCTTAATTTTTAAAGAAAAGGTCTAATTCTTTCCAAATTTGATACCCATATTCCAGACCTTATGATTTGGCAGAAGGTATAAAGATTTCCGCAATGCCTGTTTTCTCTTCTGGATATACTATTCTGTAACCCACTCACACTGGCAATTCTCCTTTCTTGTGCAAGTATAATGCCAGCATATTTTGATAACCCAGGGGAAGTACTCTCTTCCCTGCCTTTTTACCTGATTGCTACAACTGGGCTCCACCCCTGCCTCATGTCCTATGTTTCTGTTTTTAACACTCAAGGGAACACTTGCTCTGTCCTTTGTCCTAAATGGTCTCTCCTATTTGGTGAGCCTGCTACAATCCCCTGCTTCAGCCATTCTTATTCCTTCGCTATTTCCTGGACCTAATTTTAAAATGACCTATTTTATATCCTGCATTTTCACTCTTTTAACTTTAAATCATATACACCTGGATTTAAAATGGATTTAAAATTGAACTCATTATTGTGTGTAACTTGGCCATGAAATAATCCAGCTGCAAAAGCCAAAGCATCTGGCTCAAAAGAGCCTTTTGGAAACGCAATGAAACTCCACAATTTGGGAGGGTCTCTGGGGCAACTTCTAATTTGATAATATGCTCAGCTTAAACATTTGCCACTTTTCTTTCATTTTGTTACTTATTTACCCATATAATTATTTGACATAGGGTTATCTGACATATTGAACTGGGATTTTTTTTGAACTCCCAAGTAGAGTATCAAGAACAGAGCTCATAGATTCTCCTTTTTTTTAATGCTTTCATATGATTTTGTATGTAAATCTTATGACATTGTAATTGTCTAAGCTCTAAATTAGATAATAAATTCCTTGAGGGCAAGGATCACACTTATTTTATTCCTTGCACTTAACACAGTTTCTGGCATGCTCTAAATTGCATTAACTAAGTACAGAATGAATGGAATAATAGATCCATTAAGTGAAAATTTTCTCCATGGTATACTCTGACATTATCTTAGAACAGACAAATGAGGGATTGTATTAAAAAATCTTTCAAACAAAATACTTTGTAACTAAAATATATTCCTTTATTCATTTATTCAGTAAACATATCTTCCTTTAGTGCTTAATATCATGTGCCAGTTTCAAAAATATTAGTGACACATGGAGTAATTTTAGCTTTATCCTGTGAATTGTTTTGTAAAACTAAATGTTATTTTCAATAATTTTATTCTGTGGTTCATATTCTACATGTCTATTGATATTTTCTACCCCTTGCAATTTGCCTCATGGACCTTAATGACACAGCTCTTCCTGTGTATTTCATTCCAAAATCTTTACTTTTTTAGAACTATGCTTTTCTTTACCTTCCCTGAGACTTTTACACACTATTAGCTACTTATTTGGCAAAGAAATTTCTGTTAGATTATTAATAGATACTAATAAGCTCTTATGTTATTACTCTGTGATATAATATTTGCATTTTTATCTCATAATCAGCTCATTGTTTTTTCCCCCATTATATTTCCTTATTCAGATATAGTTTTTCCCTAAGTCAAGTTGCTTTCTGCACATATATATTTTATCCTTATGTATGAAGAGGTAAAGTTTGACACATATTTCAAAAATCATTTAATCCAGATGGTTAATTTTTATAAGTATCTCCTCACCCAAAGGTAAAGTCTTCAATATCTGAAAGTAATTCTAGTAAAAACTGCTGAAATTTATTTTTACACAGACTTAAAGTAAGTTGGATGAAATACTTTGGTAAAAAGTGACCAGACGGTAAAAGATTTGACAACTTTTGAAAGGGGATGAAATATGAGAAAAAGCAAATAAAAATCTGTGGAAATATTTTTCTAAATTAAAAATAAAAGTGAACGGGCAAAAGATTCTAAAATATAAAGTTTCTCACATACTGAGAAATAAGATTTAGAGTGTTGTGGAGCTAACTATAAACCTCAAGTGTGCATATAGATTTAAAAGGTATTTTTTAAGATGCAAGTCACTTGAATGATGTTTCGTGTACTGTAGCAGAATAGCAAGACACACACTTCTCCTTCTTCCTCTTATCAGTTCAAACTCATGCACATGGTGATTCTCTCAACTTCTCAGAAAATCCATAAATCCTTTCTTGTTTCTAGATGGTCCCACTGTAGCTATATACGCATGATCTATGGCAATAAAGCACTGAAATCAGCACAGCTGTGTAGGAGTTTTCATCTGCTCTAGGTTGTTATTTTTCTCTCTTCAATTGTCTTATAATAAATTGAGTTAAAAATTATCTTCCTTGTGGTGTCGGCCCGGTGGCGCAGCAGTTAAGTATGCACATTCCACTTCGGCAGCCCAGGGTTCACCTGGGTGAACCTGGGTGTGGACATGGTACCACTGGGCAAGCCATGCTGTGGCAGGCGTCCCACATATAAAGTAGAGGAAGATGGGCACGAATGTTAGCTCAGAGCCAGTCTTCCTCAGCAAAAAGAGGAGGATTGGCAACAGACGTTAGCTCAGGGCTAATCATCCCCCCCCAAAAATAAATTATCTTCCTTGTCTTTAATTTGTAACACAGCACAAGTTGAATTTTTTCACATGCCTTCAAGACACGTATTATTCCTTTTTCTGAAATCACTAACCCTTGATTTTCCTTTCAGCCCAACTTTTACTGCATCTGTTTCTGGAACTTGCAGTGGCCAATTAAGAGAAGAACTTGTCATCTACACCATTTCTGAAACATATAATGTTTTCACAGAAGCCAGAAGTAATTTACACAGTGTTCTGGCTTAAAAACAAAAAACAACAACAACAAAAAGATGGGCTGGAAAGAATAGGAAGTAACCATTTCTTGGTAGGATTGCAGTGTAGTACTTCTGGAATTAGCAAGAATGATGCATTGTTACACAATGATGGGGAAGTTCTGAGTGCATGACTCAGAGACATTCTAACTGGATTTTGCTCTGCTTCTTTTTCTCAGCTAGTTTCTCTCCCCTGGAACTCCTGTTCGTGGTGACACAATTGTTACAGCTGGAAAAAAAGACATAACTGAGCAGATAGGAACCATTTTAAATAATGATCGTTATCCTCACCTGGGCCCTCAGTTTGTCATTCAGCTCCATCTACCACAATCTGTCCTATGTTGCTTATTCACATGTCACAGAAAAAAATATATAAATCACTTCACTGAAACTCTTCTCACCAAATTCAATGTTGACTTCTACATCACAAATCCAACAAGCTCTTTTTGGTCTTCATCTTATTTGATACGTCAACATGATTTGACACATAGCCTATTATCTTTTTTTGTTTCTAATATTTTCTTTTCTTGACTACAGGGCGTTGCTCTCCAGGATTTTCTCATATATATCTGAGCATCCCTTCTTTGTTTCTTTTGAAAACATCTTATCCTCTACCAATCGTTCCATGTTGGAGTTTCCTGGATGTTCATCATTACCCGTGCTCTTATGGTATCTCTTCGATTTCTATGTCTTCAATTATTATCTACATATTCCCAAACTTATGTCCCAAGTCCAGAGTTCTCTTTCACAATTCTTTTTTTTTTTTTTTTTTTTTGAGGAAGAGTAGCCCTGAGCTAACATCCACCACCAATCCTCCTCTCTTTGCTGAGGAAGCTTGCCCCTGAGCTAACATCCACGCCCATCTTCTTCTACTTTATATGTGGGACGCCTACCACAGCATGGCTTGATGAACAGTGCATAGGTCCATGCCCGGGATCTAAACATGCAAATCCCCCAGGCATTGAAGCAGAGCACGCCAACATAACTTCTACACCACTGGGCTGGCCGCTCCTTCACAATTCTTAATTGCATATATATTGTTTACTCATTGCCTCCTCTTGGATGTCTCAAAGAGACTTCAAATGTCACGTGGCCAATTTTAATAACTTACTACCTTTCATTCCACATCTGTCCTTCCTCCAATGTTCCTTATCATGGTTAATGATAACCTTATCAGTTGTTAAATCGATAATCTTGAATTGTCTCATCCTCTCATTATCAATCATCAAAGTTTATCTTTGTTTTAGACTACCAGAGTGTATTTTACCCGTATCCACTTGTCTTCTTCTTCCTGTGTTCTTGGATCTCAAGTAGACATCAATGGACCAATGATCATCCTCAGGCTATGGCACACTGTGCTATACTGGTACATGTATACACCTTTTTCATTTACTTAGTCAGTCAGTCATTTATTTCTAGGAATAATTAAATACTGATGAACCCACCACTACATCCCATCATCTATACCATATGTCGTTTCTTACTGAGCACTGTAATAGCCTCCTTTCTGGCATTATTACAACTACTTTTGCCCTTTTGCAAGCTCTTTTTATAGTGTATCCAGAGTAATTGTTGCAAACAGAGGTGTGATCATATTACTACCTTGTTTTCTACTTCTCAGGATCTTCCTTTTGACCTTAAGGAAAAATTCTTAACATGTCCTTCAGTATTCTGTGAGATCTGTCCCTGTCCTGCCTCTGAACTCATTAAATATCATCCTCAGTTTCTATGTTGCAACCATACTGGTTTTGTAGCTCCTTCAATGCACTAGTCTATTTATTACCTCCTGGACTTCAAACACGCTTTCCTTTCTGCCTAAGGAATCTACTACTCTCCCATCATTGCTATATAACTCATCCTTCAGAGCTCAAATTAAAGGACATTTCCTCCTGGATGTCATGCAAATACCTAGAATTGGTTGTAAGAAGTTAAGTCTACTTGCTATGTTCTTGCCCTCTATATTACATAGAACATGTTATTTGCTTATGTTTGTCTATCATTCCTCAATGATATGCTCAATGCTCAATGAGTTTAAAAGCCTTGAATGAATCGATTCCTAATGTATTCCAGGAAACCAACAGAGTACTTGAGTAGAGTAGACATTTAAATATATTTGTTTGTTAAATGCAAAAATATAAAATATGGAGTGGAAAACATATTGTACTGAGTTCAATTGGGTGAAATAAAAAGCAAATTGTGATTTTAAACTGCTTCCTCATATAGAACTTTTAAAAAGGAACAGCAGGACTTGCTGGAGAATGTTGGAAAACTCAAATATCAAATGATGAGGATGTCTAGTACCAACATGAAATCTAAGCTACCAGGAATATGATCACAGTTCAGATTTAGAGCAAAGAGTTTGTATTACAGGAGATGTGGATAAAGAGTAAGAAAAGATTGAGAACAAGGAGAAAGGTCAGTGTGGAATTATCCATAAAGTGTATTCAATAGATGTGTATATAGAGTGCAGTTTGTTTGACTAGCTTACAGAGCACACGAAAGGCTACGCAAATGATAATTTTTCAGGGGAACCATAAACATGTACGGGCATCTATAATGTTACTTAATGGAGAAAAACAATTTACACTCAATGTGTTGGTAATCTAGGTCAGTTGTAAACCATAAAATTGTAATATTAGGTAGCTTAGCCATAGCAATTATTGGAGTAAAGAGAAAGATATCCAATCTCTGGCTCACAGTAAAACAGTAGGAAGACAATATCTTGCTTCTGTCTTATAATATCTGTTGGAAGACAGGACCCCCAGTCTTGAAGCACTCATTGATTTGGAGAGGTAATCAAAATGGTAAGTGAAGCATAAGTAGATCATATGAAACAAATTACTGGAATTGGTACATGACAAAAACTGTCACAAGCCACAAACAAAGCAGAAGTCCAATTAATAGAACTGGGAAAAAAATCAGAGCATGATGGAATCAAAGAAAACTATTAGTCAATAAGCAGCCTATAAAGAACTATTCATACGTAACAAGCAGGTCTCATATTATGCTGACATCCACACTGTATATGTTCAATGTAAATGATGAATTTGCAAATGTGTAGCTTAAGTTTATTCTCAATGTGTTAGAATATTAAGGGACAATAATCTGAAGAAAAAGGCAATATTGAGTTAATTAAGCCCAAGAGCATAAAGGAGTCAGAAGACATTGCACTGTGAGGTTTTGAGGGAAAAAAAAATCAGATATGAGAGATGAAGAACTTTTCAGAAAGACTGAAAAATAATAAATTGTTGAAGAATTGGAAACCAAGGGAGTCCTGGCACTCTATCACAAAGGATAATTAGGTCTAGATGGCAATTCTCCAAGATGTGCAACAAAAGACTAGACTGTGAGTGGTAGAGCCTAAAAAAGGGAAAAGTTGAGCTTGAGTTTGCTCAGCATCACGAAGAAACTATATCTTAGGCAAATTAGGAAGAGAACACAGATATTCTCTACCATTGAGTGGTAGAAGACTGAATAATGAAAAGACGAGAGTTTGTTCCATGATTTATATAATGATACTATAAAATTGTATTTTATATGTAGATATTTTTAACACAGCAATAAAGAAGCTTATTTCATTATAAAAAGCACCAGGTAATTCTGACAAAGCTAATGACTTCATTTAAAGAAGAAATACAATGGGTATATGAGCACAATCACTTTACTAACAAGCCCAAAATCTGTTCCAAAATCAAAACGAGTTCCCAAATCTCATACCATCCTCTTTCTCTATTCCTCTTCTTTCTTCCACTTGTCATGCATAGGCCCATATAAAAATGTCACAGGTTTCCTAACAAATTATCTTCTAACTTCCAGGTCCACTCAAATTTTTTCCCATAGTCAGTTTCCCCCAAACTTGGCTCTCATTGGAGAGTTTGCCCTGCACCATGTATTGTAAACCTGAAAAATTTGGTTGATGCTAGACTTCTTCCTTTCCTTCATCCTCCACCAATAACTGCTCACTAAGATTTTCTAAACAGCTTTATTTAGGTACAATTGACATACACTAAGCTGCACATAATTACTGTGTTCAATGTTTTAGTTTTGATATATGTGTATACCTGTGAAACCAACAACACAATCAAGATAATGAACATATCAATTACCCCCCAAAAGTTTCATCATAATTACCCACCATGTATCCTCTCCTTTCCATGCCTCCCAATCTATCCCTAAGCAATCACTGCTTCCAGTCACAATACAAGAATGCTTGCATTTTCCAGAATTCTATATAAATAGAATCATAAAGTGTAAGATTCATTCCTGTTGTAGTATATATCACCTGTTCATTCCTTTTTAGTTTGTTTACCCATTCACCAGTTGAAGGACATTTGGTTTGTTTCTAGTTTTTGTCTATTACAAATAAAATTGGCATAGAAACTCACGTACAAGTCATTAAATGGATACACGTTACCATGTCTCAAGTAAAAACTTAAGAGTTTAAAAAAACCTGTCAAACTGTTTTTGAAAATGCTTACATCATTTAAATTCCCATTAAGACTGTATGAGTTCCAGTTCCTCAACATTATCGACAAGATTTGGTATAGTCAGTCTTTGTAAATTTAGACACTCTAATAGATGTGTAGTTGTATCTCATTGTGGATTTAATTTGCATTTCCTTATGGACCAACGATACTGAAAATCTTTCCACGTGCTTATTGCCATCATGTACATTCTTTGGTGAAGTGCCTGTGCAAATTTCTTGCTTGCTTTTAAGTAAGGTTGATTGTTTTCTTATTATTGATTTTTGAGAATTTTTAATAAATTTTCAATACAAGTCCTTTATCAGATACATGATTTGCAAGTATTTTCTCCCAGTCTGTGGCTTGTCTTTCATTCTTCTGTGACTTTTGAAAAGCAGAACTTTTTGATTTCGGTGATATCCAGTTTATCAAATTCTTGTTTTCTGACTCATGCTTTTGATATTGTATCTAGGAAATCTTTGCCTAACCTAAGGCCATGTAGATTTTCTCCTCTGTTTTTAACAACTGTTGCCAATCTTTTTTTTTTTTCTGCTTTATCTCCCCAACCCACCCCCCCCCCCCACCCCCGTACATAGTTGTATATCTTAGTTGCAGGTCCTTCTAGTTGTGGGATGTGGGACGCCGCCTCAACGTGGCCTGACGAACGGTGCCATGTCGGCGCCCAAGATCGGAACCCTGGGCCGCCGCAGCGGAGTGCAAACTTAACCACTTGGCCACAGAGCCGGCCCCTCCTCTTTTTTTTTTTTTCAAGTTTTGTAGTTTTAGGTTTTAGATTTATGTCTATGATCCATTTAGAGTTAATTTTTGCATAGGATGGAAGGATTGAAATTCATCTTACTTCATATGGATAGCTAATTGTTCCAGTGCCTGTTGTTAAAAATATAATATTCTTTATCAAAAATGAGTCATCCATATATGTATTGATTATGCTAATACAACATTGTCTTCATAATACTACTCAGCTTTACTAAAAAATCTTGAAATATGATAATGTTGATCCTCCAACTTGTTCCTTGTTTTCTAATTTGTTTTGACTATTCTAGAGCCTTTGGATTTCCATGTAAATTTTAAAACCAATTTGTAATTTCTATCAAAAAATGCCTACTGCCATATTGATTTTGGTTGCACAGAATTTGTAAATCAATTTGGGGAGCATCGACACAACGATAATGTCTTCTAAGCCAAGAACATAGTGTATCTTTCCAATTATTTAAGTCTTCTTTAACTTCTGTCAGCAATATTGCGTAGTTTAGAGTGGATAGGATTTTCACAGTTTGGGTCAGATTTATCCCTAAATATTTTATATAATTTTCATACTATTAAATGGAATTTGTTTTTTCCATTTCAATGTCTGGTTTTTTGGTTCTTCATTTTTGTATGTTGATCTTGTATCCTGCAAACTTGCTAAACTCAGTTACTAGTTCTGTTGTAGATTCCATCAGACATCCTACACAGACAATCAGGTCGTCTGCAAAGAAAGGCTGTTTTGCTTCTTCCTCTTCAATACGGATGCCGTTTCTTTCTTTTTCTTACCTGATTGGACTGGATAATCTCTCCAGTACAATGTTGAATAGAAATGGTAACAGTGAACATTCTTGTCTTGCTCTTGATCTTAGGAAGAAAGCATTCCGTCTTTCAACAATAAGTATGATTTTAGCTGCAAGTTTTTCATAGGCATCCTTTATATACCCAGTTTGCAGAGAGTTTTTATTTGCAAAAGTCTTTTTTTTACATCTATCAAGTTGATTGAATTATTTTTTCTGTTTAGGTGTTTTAATATAGCAAGTTGTATTAATTGATTTTTGAGTGTTAAACTAACCTTGCATTCCTCAGATAAACCCTGCTTGGTCATGATATATTATCCTTTTTATATATTGTTGGATTTCATTTGCTAACATTTTGCTTTGATTTTTGCATATATGTCTGTGAGAGATATTCATAGGTAATTTTCTTTCCCTGTGATGTATTTTTTGGTTTTGATATCAAGATATATTGGTCTCATAGAACATATTGGAAGGTAGTCACGACTCTATTTTCTGGAAATGTTTGCTTAGAATTGGTATTTTTTTCCTTAAATATTTGTTAGAATTTACCAGTGAAACCAATAGGGCTTGAAATTTTCATTGTGGGGAGACTTTTAGTAACAATAATATACAAATTATTACTTTTTTAGTGGGCTTTTGTAGTTTGTGTCTTGTAAGGAATTTGTCCTTTTTATGTAATTATCAATTTATTGGCAAAGAGTTTTCATAATATTTCCTTATTATCCTTTTAATTCTGTAAACTTTATAGTGATCCCCATTCTTAATATCGGCAATTTGTGTCTTTCTTTTTCCTCATCAGTCTGACTTTAGTTTTATCCATTTTATTTGTATTTTCAAAGAAGCAGGTTTGGGTTTCATTTATTCTCTTTATTTTTCTGTTCTTTATTTCATTGATTTCTGCTTTTATCTTTATTACACCCTTCTTCTGCCTACTTTGAGCTGAATTTTCTCTTCTTTTTCTAGTTTCTTAAGGTGACGATTGAGACCTCTCTTCTTTTCTACTATAGTGTTTAGTGCTATAAGTTTCCCCTTAAGGATTGTTTTAGTGACATCCCACAAATTTTGATGTCTGCATTTTCATTTTCACTCATTCTTAAATATTTTCTAATTTCCTTTTGATTTCTTCTTTACCTATTGAATTATTAAAAGTGTGCTATTTAGTTTCCAAATATTTGAAGTTTTCCAGACATATTTCTGTTATTGATTTCTAATTTAATTTTATTGTGATCAGAGAAGATATTTCATATGATCTGAATTAGTTTTAATTTACTGAGAATTTTTATATGTTCAAAAATATTATCTATCTTAAGAAATGTTCTGTATGCACTTGAAAAGAACATATGTTCTGTTATTACTGGATGAAATGTTCTATAAATGTTGATCAGGTTAAATTGATAGTGTTGTTCACTTCCACTATGTTCTTACTGATTTTATACCTATTTGTTCTACCAGTTATTGAGAGATATTTACATCTTCTACCATAATTGAGGATTTTCTGTTTCTCCTTGCAGTTCTATAAGTTTTTGCTTCATGGATTTTGAAGCACCAGTGTTAATTTCATAAACATTCAGGATTGATATGCACTCTCAATAAATGGATCCATTCACTATTATGAAATGATTTTCTTTATCCCTGGATATACTTTTTGTTCTGAAATGGACTTTTGCTGATTTTAGTATAGCCACTCTGGCTTTATTTTAATTGGTGTTAGCATAGCATATCTTTTTCCATCATTTTACTTTTAGCCTATTTTCGTCTTTATATTATTTAGACATCATACAGTTAAATTTTACTTTTTAATCCAGTCTTCCAATTTCTGCCTTTTAGCTGAGTGTACTTAGACTACTTACATGTAATGTAATTATAGACATATTTGGGTCCAAATCTCTTATCTTGCTCTTTGCTTTTTGTTTGTCCTATCTATTCTTTGCTCCTTTTTCATCTCTTTATGGCTTCTTTTGGATTAATTGGACATTTTTTACAATTCACTTTATCTACTTTGTTGGCTCGTTAGCTGTAACTCCTTGTTTTGTCATTTTAGTAGCTGTTTTAGAGTTATAGTATGCAATTTTAGCTCATCATAGTCTACCTTCAAAAGATATTTCATTTTATGAATGTTATAAACTCCACACTACATAGCTATTATTCTTGCTTAAACAACTGTCTTTAAAAAATACTTAAATGATAAAAGTTATATATTTACCTATGTAGTTACCATTTCTGGTACTCTTTATTCCTTGTGTTGAACTATATTTCCATCTAATATTTTTTTTCTGTCTGAAAGACTTTCTTTTACATTTCTTGTGGTGTGGGTCTAGGGGTGATGAATTATTTCATCTTTTAAAGGAGAAAAGCATCTTCATTTCTTCTTCATTTTTGAAAGATATTTTTGCTAGTTAAGGAAATTTAAGTTGGAAATGTCTTTGTCTTTCAGTGTTTAATAATGTTGCTCCGCTGTCTTCTTGTATGCATGTTTCTGACAAGCAATCTGCTGTTATCCTATCTTTGTTGCTCTGTACGTATGAGTCTTTTTCTTTTCTCTGACTGCTTTTAAAATTTTCTTCTTATTAGGACCGGCCACATAGGATAGTGGTTAAGTTCACGTGCTCCACTTCACGGGCCTGAGGCTCGCAGGTTCAGATCCTGGGTGTAGACCTACACACTGACCATCAAGCTATGCTGTGGCAGCATCCCACATAGAAGAACTAGAAGGACACACAACTAGGATATACAACCATGTACTGGGGCTTTGGTGAATTAAAAAAAAAAAAAAAGGAAGATTGGCAACAGATGTTAGTTCAGGGCCACTCTTCCTAACCAAAAAAAAAAAAAAAAAAAGCATAAAAGTAAGCCACACTTCCGTGCTATATTATCTAACAAAGACCAAGTGCATTGAGCCAGAAACCTAGAAAAAGAAATTTCTCTTTATCACTGGATTTGGACAATTTATTGTGATATGCCTTGTTGTAGTGTTATTCACGTTTCTTGTGTTTGAGGTTTGTCAACCTTCTTGGATCTGCAGGCTTATAATTTTCACTAACTTTGAAAGTTTTTAAGCCATTATTTCTTCAAATGCCCACTGCCTTTTGGAAGACTTCAATCACAGATATATAAGGCTGCTTGAAGTTGTCCCATAGCTCACTGATGCTCTTTTCATTTTAGTTAATTTTTTCTCTCTCTCTGTGTTTCATTTTGGGTAGTTTCTATTGCTATGTCTTCAAATTTACTAATCTTTTTTTTTCTGCAACATCTAATCTGCCCTTAATCCCATTCAGTGTATTTTTTTTAATATCACTTACTGTAGTTTTCATCTCTAGAAATCTAATTTGGCTCTCTTTATATACTTCTTGTCTCTACATAATTTTTGAACATACAGAAAATATTTATCGTAACTATTTTAATGTTCTTGTCTGCAAATGCTAACAGCTTTATCCATTCTGGTTTGGTTTCAATTGATTAGTTTTTTCTCTCATTATGAGTTGTCTTTTTCTACTTTTTCCATGCTAGATAATATTTGTGTTTTTTTTAAAGATTTTGTTTTTTTCCTTTTTCTCCCCAAAGCCCTCTGGTACATAGTTGTCTATTCTTTGTTGTGGGTCCTTCTAGTTGTGGCATGTGGGATGCTGCCTTAGCACGGTTTGATGAGCAGTGCCATGTCCGGTCCGCACCCAGGATTTGAACCAACGAAACACTGGGCCACCTGCAGCGGAGCGTGTGAACTTAACCACTCGGCCACCAGGCCAGCCCCCATACTAGGTAATATTTTATTTAATTCCAGATATTCTGAATTGAACCTTGCTGAGTTAAAAAAATTTTTTTTATTCCTTTAAACATTCTTAAGCTTTGTTCTAGGATACTATTGTACACAATTACACAAAATTGTTTATTAGACATATTTGATTATGGAAATAATATTAAAAATGTTGTACAATAAATCAATTATCTAATTATATTTTGCCTATTTTACTTTAGTTTTTGACATAATTTAACTACACAACAATTGTTATTTTTATTTCTGACATATTAGTCCAAAAGAAAGGGCAGAAATTTAAAATATTCAGTTCAATAACAACAGTATATGAGTAAATATTTCCCTTAATTTTTGTAAATCTGTAGTGAATATTTCTCAATTTCCTTTGGTTGTTTCATGTCCTATATTGAAGAAAATATGGGTATGAAAGGGAACTTCACTCTTTTAATGACTTCTCTTTTTTGGTTGACTCCACCTCTATTATGTAACCTTTCTGGTTTTTTGTGGAGGTGAGATGACTTTTACAGTTCTTAGTGGTTCTCTTCCTTAGGAGAACATTCCTAGGGAACAATACAAGGAGATTTAGGAACCATACAACTCTGGAACAGACAAACTCAGAATGGTGCTACATGAAAACCCTGGATCTGCTGGTAAAAGCTTCTCATTTATCCTTTAATGGAGTATAGCGTGATTCTGACAGTCAGTGGATCTGATTTAATAGTAATTGGCATCAGGAGAGTGAGGAATTGGAAGAGGGCATTAAGCTTATACGGCAGTATCTTTTATCTGCCATAGATTCAAAATCGAAGATATGAGATAAGGATTAGATTTGGCATCAGTTTTGTAAAACTGCTGACGTGAAATTAAGCAAGGAACTGAAATTAACCGAACTGTACTGAGTATGAAAACAATGGTCGTTAGAAAAGATAGAATATGTAGGAATGAATATTGATTGAAAGTTGATTGCTTAGAGGAAATTTAGAATAACACCCCTGGGTTTTGAAATCTACTTCATGATTTATATGGACATGTTAAACTCGTTGAGTACTTTTACTTTTTAAAAAATTTTTTTCAAGCTTTTCATTGATGTATAACATGCCACATGAAAGTGGAAGTCCTAAGTGCACAGTTCAGTGACTTATCCCAAAGTGAGTGCTCCTGTGTGGCTACCATAGCATTTTTACTTTTAAATTCATGTCAGGTTAGAGTAGACTAGAGGTATGAGAGTGATAACAGTTTTAAAGAGTGTTTTATGCTATATCTGGAGATAAGATCCAATACTGGGGTTTTTCAAATATAAACACTGTCACTTTATTCCATCAGTGTATTGTTCAGCTACTATTTAGCAGGCGCTGTACCAGGTACTGGTGAAACTATGGTGAACATGATAGATATAATCCATTCCCTCATGGAACTTACCATCTAACAATGTGGATCAGGTAGGCTTGGAGATGGGGACATCATAGTTCAATATTGCTTTGTGCCTGCAGGGAGAACTGCCCACTTCTAAGTTTCATTGATCCTTTTCAGTTTTCCAGGTTTTAAGGCCTGGTCTTGCCATTTTTTTCCATCCTCTACTTTCCTCTAAGTACTTAGTCCTAGGTTGTCTATAAAAATGAACATTTTCAAAGCTATTTCACTATACCGTTCTGGGTATGAATTTTTCCCTGTCTGCCTTGCCATTTAGAAGGAAGGTTTTTCAGTCTTGGTTTGACCTTCTTTGTTAATGTCAAACCTCTGAAACCATCTGTCTTCCCCAAAGTCTCTTTGGAGGAAGACTATACTTTTGCCCTCTTTCTTTTTTCCACAGAATTTAGAAGACGTTTTGTCCACTTGAGTTCCTTCCCTTTTGCTCTGGTCTCAGTTCTCAGTGCCTGTTTGATCACCAGTTCTCTCGGTGAGTACTTTGTCAGATTTACTTGCAGCCTTAGCCCACTCAGACAAGAATCATTGAAAAGCAAAAAATTCTCCTGAAGGCTAAATAGCATCTAAAAACATGCTCCATGGTTCCAAAGGATTGATATTAGAAGAACAAAATAAGGACATAACCATGAGACCCAAAAAAATGAACAAAATATTAGAACAGTTCCCCCCAAAATAAAATAAACTCTCACAGGAAGAAAATGCATTTTACTTAAAGATTTGAAATTATGTCTAACTAAAAAATAAAAAATACAGAATTATTGAGATGAAAGGGAATTTTAGGAATACTTTAATAAATTCAAATGCTAAAAATTAATCTAAAAATGTATTGAGGGAGGCCAGATATCCATCAGTGGGACCACAGCTTCCTATGTTAGCTAAAATAATCACCGCGCGGTAGCTATTTTAGGGGGGAGGGGCGTGATTATTTTATGGTACAAGGTAATAGGAAAATATTTCCATCTTAATTTCCATTTAAATAGATAAGTTTCAGTCAGATTTCAACTACTATTTTAAAAATTCATGGCATTTTACATATACGTGTGAAATGTGTGTTAAATTTCTTGTTACTGGTCTTTCCTTCGTCATCATCAGCCTTCTTTCTATTGATTTTAGGATTTTGGAGAAACTTATGGAGATCATCCTTGTAAAATTTTGTAACACCTTATTTAAATATTAAACTCTCCTTGGAGGTTATATAAGTTGACATTATCATGAATATCAGTCATAAAATAAAGATATCATATAGCATTGTGTTGCTTAGCTTTACAAGCTTTACATCCTTACTTACTTTGAAGCCTGTGATACTGATATTTGTATTTGAATTCTTATGAAATAACATTCTTCTATTGTACATGGGTGGGTCCAGGAATGTTTCTCAAATCTGGCTTTGAAAAATAAGTAAGTAATCTAAAACATAATAATTCTCTACTTGTTCTTTGGATCTTGACCAATTGATGCCTTTATCCATTGTTGCAGGAGGAACAGACAAGAAGCTGAGACTAACAGCTGGTAAAGATAATTGTACTGGGAGAGTGGAGGTGAAAGTCCAGGAGGAGTGGGGAACTGTGTGTAATAATGGCTGGGACATGGATGAGGTCTCTGTGATTTGTAGGCAGCTAGGATGTCCAACTGTTATCAAAGCCACTGGATGGGCTAATTCCAGTGCAGGCTCTGGACGCATTTGGATGGATCATGTTTCCTGTCGAGGAAATGAATCAGCTCTCTGGGATTGCAAACACGATGGATGGGGAAAGCATAACTGCACTCACCAACAAGATGCTGGAGTAACCTGCGCAGGTAAGACTTGCATAACTCAAAGCCCCAACATGAAATGTTTTGCAGGAAAAAATATTTAGATGAGTTAAAAATGAAAAAGAGCTAGTTTTCTGTAAGTATCGTAGTCCACGAATAAAGTTATCCAACCCAATGTTAAAAGACCAGAAAATACATGGCAAAGCCTATATTTAAAAAAAAATCAAAAGAGATTCTGAATGCTACTATCAATGAGGAAGTGACTAGCTTCAATTTTATATTTAGGAATCCTGCTACAGCCTCCTACTCCTATATAAAAATACCATGATATCTAGGTTATTTCATTGTTCCACTTCCCAGTAATGTGCTGCTTTCATACATTCGTCCATAAATCATGACCTTTTTGTCCATTAATTGATAATCAACTTACTGAATTAAGAAATAAATATTCTTAACACTAATCTTTCTTTGTTGGAGGAAGGATGTTTTGCAAAGTATGATTGCTTTTTCCAGTGTACAGTGCTAATCATTTCATTTACATGGTAGTTTTAATTTATAAAACATTTCGTAAGTTTTAATTCAGTTGATCTTACCTTAACTCAGAAAGTTATGTGTCAGATCTTTCTGCTGACAAATCCTAAGGCCATGTTTCTGACACAATTCAGATTCCTGGTCTTCCCATTTCTCCTTGCTCATTTCATCAGTTTTTATGCAACCCTCTCACCTCCCAGCCTCTGTCTTAAAGACCATCTCCTCCCTAAGACTGAGTTTAGAAAGGACTAATCTCTACTCAAGCATTGTGGTATAATGGGAGCAACACAGGCTAGCATCTAGAAGAAAAACACTGGACTAAATTCCACCTCAGCCATTCATTAATGCAATTATTTTGAACAAGTTGTTAAATCTTTCTAAACTTTAGTTTTTGAGAACTCAATAACATAACACATGTAAAGCTACTGGTACACTGTCTGATGTATAATAGGTATTAAAGGTTAACATTCGTTTCCTCATGGCTCACTGTTTCTCGTTACCTTGACAACTTAGTTTTCTTCTTCCTGCTTTCTCTTCCGCTTCCTCCTCCTCTTCTTCCTTCTTTTTCCTCTTCTTCCTGCCTTTTATTGCTAATCATTATGCAAAAAAGATAGGAAATGATAATAGGAACATCTAAATCAAACATAGACAGCAAAGTTAAAAATCATAATAAATTTTGCCAGGTTCTTACTATAATTATTACCATCTATAGAGCTGACTGTTTAAGCTAAGACATCAGTGTAGTACTTTTGACTCTAGCTTTCTGTTATTTTGATCTGAAAGATGGAGTTCATCAAACTTGCTTTTTGAAGTTTATGCACCTAAAGCTCTAACTGGGACATAAGAACAGAAAGGGACGCATAGCCACTCCAGGACTCACTAGTCTCTTGAGGTTTCAGAGCCTGCATTTCTGAGACTCTTCACCATGATTAATACTCAATCCTCAGAGCCTCAACCTCTTGGGAGATTTTATTATCACCACGTGCACTGGGGTGGTATAGCATATTGGTGAATAGAATAGACTGTAGCGCTAGACTGTCTATTTTTCACATCCTAGTTCTACTATTTTCTAAGTGTTTGATCCTGTGCCAATTATTTAACCTCAGTTTGTTGGTCTGTGAAATAGGGATAGTGGTAATAACGCATAATGCTTAATGCTGTTGTCAAGACTAAACAAGATAGCGTATTTGATACACTTGGAATAGCATATACATATTTTGATTGTGAGCTCTTATTATCATTATTATTATTATTAATTGTCCATAATCAAAAATCTTAAGAGGAGGTCTTTGCCTGGAGTTTAGAACTTTTGAAATTGAATTACTGTTTCAAAAAAGAACTTCTAAACATTTTGTTCAACCACAAACAGTTTTTGTTTTTCAGGTGTCCCCAAATTTCACTCCAAATCTTCTTTTCTCAGATATTTTAGTCCTCATAGAAAATCTGAGTGATAGCGTATAGAGAGAATCTTCTTTATAAGAAAGTTGTTCTTTGCTAAAAATGGTGCCAGATGCTTTGGGGAGGGGAAAAAAAGCTTCAATTCAAATAGGAAATTGGTAAGAAAGGAATTATTTTGACAGATTTTTTCTTCAATTTTAATAATTTGATATACCATAAGGTACTTGTGCAAACTATTATGCATGCTTATGCATTTTTATTTTTTGCTTTTTCTTGTTTTCTAATTTCAAATTCAACTTTAGACAATTATCCATGCTCTGAATAAAGAAAGATTAAAGATTTTAAATGTTCAACAAACGACCAACTTGTCATTTTTACTACTTCATTGTATGCACCAGTTTTATTTTTTCTAGTTTTTAAAAGAAATACTTTGAGACAAATTTATCTATTTCTACATATAAGAGGGTTTACTCTGTCTTAGTAATGAAAGGAAACAAAACAAAACAGAAAGTAAATTTTAATCTGTAAACATTTTCCTTGGTAAGTAGATGTAGATGAAAGCCCTAATTGTTAGCTTGTTTTTAAAAGATTAAAATTTTGCAATATGTAAAGATGGGTAGCATCCACAATGAGGCACCATTTTTAAGGACAGCATCAAATCTCAAGTGTCGGGAGGAATCCTATTTTCTAAAATCACTTCCAAACTCTGGCCTTTTCTCTGCTCTAGATGGATCCAGCTTGGAGATGAGGCTGATGAATGGAGGACACCGGTGTTCAGGCAGAATAGAGGTCAAATTCCAAGGACAGTGGGGAACAGTGTGTGATGATAACTTCAACATAAATCATGCTTCTGTGGTTTGTAAACAACTTAAATGTGGAAGTGCTGTCAGTTTCTCTGGTTCAGCTAATTTTGGAGAAGGCTCTGGACCAATCTGGTTTGATGATCTTGTATGCAATGGAACTGAGTCAGCTCTCTGGAACTGCAAACATGAAGGATGGGGCAAGCATAATTGTGATCACGCTGAGGATGTTGGAGTGATTTGCTTAGGTAAGGACTGATCTGAGTTTGTTCTGTTCCCCATGAGAGGACAAAAGAAAGGGGGTAAGGGTCTTAAAATCCTGAACTCTTAAAAACATAATGAAGACTGCTTCTTTTATCATTTTATTATTACCTAATTTCAGGTTTCAGTTCTGATACCTGTGGAGATTTTACCTTAACTGAAATTAGGATAAAGAGGTTAGGGAGGAAGGATGAACAGTGAAATTGATATCTAAGTCATGAGGATAGAAGGAGGTGTTTAGAGAACAGTCCAGTATCCCCCTAAAAAAAAAAGAAAGAAGGAAAAAGAAAAAAGAGCCTAACTAGCAAATTTTGCTTTCTAGATGGTTTTTAAAAGTAAATCACCCCCTTGTCCTCTACCTACAAAAGTTTCCTCTTTAGCCATGTTAACCCACCCGTTCCCAAACTGTTAGTCCAAATTCACAGAATCAAATAATTAAAAAAAATAATTTTGGTTTCCTATTGAAACCTCATTTATGCTAGTGCAATGGCATGAGCAGACATTGTGTCTAGAGACTTTCAGGTTCCATGCTTGATCAGGAGGACAATGGTTTGTGTGTGCAGGGACTCCACTCACCTTTTTTCGCTTCAATTCTTAGTTTGATGAAGACCTAGTATATCTTGAATCCCAGGGAACATTTAGGAAAATATAATTAGAGTAAAAACATGCCTGTCGTCATCAGGTATCTTTTCTTTTGCAAATGAAGGAGAATCAATTCAAACTAACTTTAAAATAAGAGAATACTGACTCAGAAACTGGGAAATCTAGGAGGTACAGTTAGCTTCATGCATGGCTGGATTCAAGCACCTAAACAATGTCATCAGGGTTTTCTATTTCTTGAACTTGCTTTTTTCTTGTTGAACAATATGGCTGTCTATAGTCTGAACCACAAAGAATGGGATTCCTACCGAAAAGATGGATTTCATTAGCTGAAGAACGTGAAAGGGATTTGGGGTAGAAAAAACACAGTATGTACCTTCTATTTTCCTTTACCCATCAAAATCTTTCTAGGTCCTCTATCAGCACTATTTTTCTCAATGTGTTTTATACATGCTGAGGAATCACAATAAACAGTATGATGGCAACAAAAATTAAAATGGCCAGCAAAAAAAAAGCAATTTATTTATTACAAGATATTACTCAGAATCAAGATCTGTTCTTTGACGAATATTGATTGGGGGAAGGAGAAGGTAGTAATAGGGAGGTCCTTTTTCTCTTTTCTTTGCTTTTAAACTAAGGAAGTGGTCACAAAGGGACCAAGTATAAAATATAAACCAGGTAATATAGATAGGTAATGCAGTCAGAGGCAAAAGTGAGTGTTGAATATTGAGGCAAACTGGAGTGTGTAGGTACCACCTAAACACATGCAAATGTATATTTAACAGCAACAACAAAATTCCAACAAAAACTCTGTGGTCAAACAAGAAAATTTCACCCTGAACCTCCTGTTAGGAACGCTTCCTATAGTGCATGCTTTCCTTACTGAGAAGTACTGTCTTCTTGCCTGATCCACTCCTCCTTCCATCTTTGATTTTCAGTGGTAGTATATTACTGCTTTCTCTGTCTCGACTATATCTTCCCTTTTTTCCTTAACTCATCTCAGGTACATCTATTTAGAATCCCCTTATTCTTGTTGTTTCTTTGTCACAGACTTGTTTTGTTTCTCTCTTACAGAAGGAGCAGATATGAGCCTGAGACTGGTAGATGGAGTCACTGAATGTTCAGGAAGATTAGAAGTGAAATTCCAAGGAGAATGGGGGACAGTGTGTGATGATGGCTGGGATAGTAAGGATGCCGCTGTGGTATGTAAGCAACTGGGATGTCCAACTGCCATCACCGCCATTGGTCGAGTTAATGCCAGTGAGGGAACTGGACACATTTGGCTTGACAGTGTTTCCTGCCATGGACATGAATCTGCTCTCTGGCAGTGTCAACACCATGAATGGGGAAAGCATTATTGTAATCATAATGAAGATGCTGGGGTGACATGTTCTGGTAAGTTCAAACAGAGAGAAAAACAGAGGGAAGGACCTGTGGTCTTTAGGAGTAGGAACAGGTGTGAGATATGAGGGATGGAAATATCTATTGATTTTTTTGTTAGGGATTCTTTTATGCATTCTTTATTTGACTAGTTTGGAGTGTTGTCTTACTCAATTTTCTGTATTAATTATTCAGACTGCTGTTAGGGACCACACTTTGAACTCTAAATCTTCTTGGAGCTCTAAGAGACAAAATGTTATAGGTCTCTTTTTTTAATATATCTGACTTGCTCATATTTTTCTGCCATTAACAATTTCTATTAACCCTTGAAACTTAATCCCATTTATAACCAAATTTATCGTCTATATTGGCTGTTAAAAAAAGCTGGGAGATAGTTAAGCCATAATTTCCAGTGTCTCAGTATCTGGGAAGGAGCAAGTTAAAAATATATTCTTTGGGAACTAACTTCCTTAAGTGTTTATGGCCTGAGTGTATGTTTCTTTTGCAGATGGATCAGATCTGGAACTGAGACTTATAGGTGGAGGCAGCCGTTGTGCTGGGACAGTGGAGGTGGAAATTCAGAAACTGTTTGGGAAAGTGTGCGACAGAAACTGGGGACTGAAAGAAGCTGATGTGGTTTGCAGGCAGCTGGGATGTGGATCTGCACTCAAAACATCCTATCAAGTTTATTCCAAAATTAAGGCAACAAACACTTGGCTGTTTTCAGGTAGCTGCAATGGAAATGAAACTTCTCTTTGGGAGTGCAAGAATTGGCAATGGGGCGGACTTAACTGCCAGCTCGATGGAGAAGCCAAAATTACCTGCTCAGGTAAGACTTTCAATCAATGTGTTAAGAAGTTGAATTCCGAGAGCGTAAATTTCCAGTAATAACTTCGAAACTGATCAGAAACATTGTTCTCCTTGACTAGATTTTTCTCAAAAAAACAGAAAATATCTACTCCATTGTGAGAATTTCAGGTAAATTTATAATTCATTTTGTACCTTGCACACAGGTGTTTGTTTTTTGCTCACTTTAACTTTTGACTTATTTTTAAATACATAGAAGTGTGAAAGATTAAGGAGGTTAAAATTTTTAAGGTAAAACTTAAATATGTCTTTCATGCAAATGTCACCAAAAGATTTAAAAAATAACTTGGATAAACTGGCGTGATTGACACTTAGGCTCCCTCTATCTTACTATGAAAGAATTTTCCTCTTTCTGAACATTTTTGTGTATTTCACGGCAACCTCTTTAAAAAGCTCAAAAGTGAGTTGGCTAGCTTGTGGATAATCTCTGCTATTTTACACTAATCATGTTTATACAAATGCTAACTTTGTTAAAAAGTGATGCCTTTTCAACAACTGTAAGGTAATATATTGATGTAGCTACTACTAATATAGTGGGGAAAAAAAGACTTTAGAGAGAGCAACGTAAGAGCAAAACCATTAAACATACAGAGACCTAGTCATAGGGTGGAAACTTATGTGCTGCGTGTCCACTAGCCAATGGCTTTGCCCTAGACACATCCTAACCTAGATATGCTCCTAGGTTCATTCCCTGATGTTGCAAATTGTGTCTACCTCTGGTTACATAGAAATTATCCTCTGATTGAAATAAGACAGTCTTTTAAGATACAAATTTGAATTTATACATTTGCTTTTCAATCTTCTTTTTTTGAAAAAAGGTATTTTTTGATTAGCCAATATATTCACATAGTTTAAACTTCAAAACATGAAAGAGTAAACTTTTCCTCCACTGCTGTCCCCAGCTATCCAGTTCTATTCCCCACAGACAACTTCTGTGGTTGGAGTATTTATATATTCTTCAAGAGACATTTTATGTAAATACAAGAAAATACAAACAAACCCATATATAAGTTTCACCTCATTTTGTTATCCAAATGGTGGCATATTATATAAACTGTTCTGTTGAGTATTTACTTAATAAAATATCTTGACCATAATTTCATATCAGTTTTTAAAGAGCTTTCAGAAATTATTTCTGCATCCATGACATTTCTTTTCTCAGCATTTTTAGTGTGTGCATTTATTTATATTTTTAATTTCTTTTTTAGATAAAATTAGCTGTTAGCTTTTTTTTAAGGAACTAGTATTTGGATTTTTTAAGATTAGTGCTATGTGCGCTTTCTAATTCATTAAAATTTGTTTTTCTTTCTATTAATTCACTTCTGATATCCTAAAGTATGGTTTCTTTCTTTCTCTTGAATTCTTGAATTGGATGTTTAATTAATTTTGATTCTTTCTTATTTATTAATATAAATATCTGAGGTTATAGGTTTTCCACTGAGTGCACCAGTAGCTGTTTTGCATAATTGATGATTAATACTGTGTGAATCTGGGACATAGATCTTCCTATGACTATGTGGTCGTTGTGAATTGCTCTTTTTAGCATTATAAAGTTTCCAGTTTTTTATGGTCGAGTGATTTTTTTCTTAATCAAACTCATCTGATATTAATATCATGACTACGGCTTTATTTATTTTCAACCTTTATAAATCATTCTGTTTTAGGTGCATCACTTGTACTCATCATACAATTGAGATTTATTTTAAAAAGGACTCTGATTAAATTACTTTTGAGATGAGAGATATAGTTGATCTTAGTCATATTAAGATTATAGTGTCCTATTATGTATACAGAATATTTATAGTCATTATGTATTATGCTACAACTAAAAACATTTTTCACTATGTGACCTTTTTGGGGACTTTGCATGTGTTTGAGCACGGGCAAGCATACTTCTATGTCTGATAATTTTCTTCTAAATTTAGAAAGATTTGTATATTTTCCTATTAATTGCATTTCATATTAGCACTAAGTTCAGCTGCATCTAAAAAAAAATCAAATAAGAGTGATTGAAGAAAAAGTTTGGTTTTTTCTCATTAAAGAAAAGTCAGATAGGTAAGCAGTTTAAGGCTGTTTTGGTGGCGCTGTGGTCACCAAGAAACACCTAGAGTTGTTTTTCTGCAGTAATTATCAAATCCTCCTGGACAAGAATGAAGAATTGCCCTGCAACTGAGTGAGTTCCTTGGTAGGCCAATCTGATAGCCCAGGCTCTACTTTCTGAAGTTGCCCTCTGTCTGTTGTCCTTCACGAGCCCAGGTGCCGTTCTTAGGGCAGTTCTCCCTAGTGCATGGTTCTCCATAGTCACATGTGAGTTCGGTTTGGAGATTATATCCACACCTTTCACAACCCATTTTCTGCTGATATTAGTTTAGCGACCCTTGGGTTGCTGTAAGGGTTGAGTAATCACTGGCTGATGTCAGCTGCCATCAAAATCAGCAAAACAATGCTCTCTAAACTTAGTAGGCTTTTGGTCTATTTGCTTTAATTGAATGCCATGTGAAAGTAACCACAGTCAAAGAATACATTTACATACTTTGATCTATGCTGTGGCCAGTCCCTTCCTCTTAATTTATTGGCCACTTCCTTAAAATCATTTGAAACCATGAGTTTGGGAGGAAAGGCAAGACCTAAATCCTGTCTTTGCTGGTAGGCTCATTGTCTTTGTAAGTGGAGCATCAATTTTATTTTCTGCTAAAGCTGCAGTTTTATCACCATTTCAATTTGGGGGACAGGATACTTATGCTTTTTTTTTTTAGTCCTGCAAGTTTTAAATTATAGGACTTACAATTAACTACATATAGTAGCTGCAGGCAGAGCATGCCTCCCTTACAAATTGGTACTTTTCCTTCCACTTCTTCTTGCAGTCTGGCTACTTCTAGTCTGAGTTTATCTCTTGCTGGTAAGTGTTAAAAGTGGCAAGAAGGTTTCATGTCATACCAACCTTATGATTTTTTTCTCAGTTTTTTATACCTTCCTCAATGTTCTCCAATTTTTCAGCTTTAGTGAGCACATGATTTTCTTTTCAAGGTTACATTTGTCCAAATATCTTACCATGAATAACAAGACTCATTAGCTTTCCAGCCTCCAATATCTGAGTCATTGGTATATTCTGCCCATCAATTCTGTTTAATCACATTCAAAATCTAGGTTTCATAACTAGAGTACCTCACTTATGGTAATACATTCTGAATTATTTAGGATTCTTTTCAGCTGCATATAGTAGAAATCCCAAATAGGATAAGTTGGCAACTTAAGGTGGGCCCCTTTCTCTACAGAACTATATTTTTGTTTGCTATTTGTCATGCGTTTCCTTTGCTTTCTTTTCTAAACTTTTTTGTTATATTTATGTAGCTTTTGGAAGCTTTTTCACTTATTTTGCGGCCCAGATTTTAGCTCTCTCCTTGTTTTGCTAGAAATAGGGTTTGTAATTTTGTTCCTTGCCTTACTTGATACTTTCAGAAGATTTCCAGGAAAAAAATAGAGGAATACTGTCTCTATGCCTGCAAAATTCAAATCGCAAATTCCATAATCTATTTGAATTCTTAGACTTTTATAGAGCACAAGTCTTTATGGCTGCAAAGGGCCAGAAAAACTCAATAAAGCAGGAAGACTAGAATGATAAAACAGTTTCTCTCTGATGTGCAGTTTAGACAAATCAGACAGAAAGAAGTCTAAGAAATTGTACTCTTTAAATGCTGTTTCACACGTTGTTTATGTGGTAAATTCCTCATTTTTTTTTTTTGTCAAAACTCAGGTCAGATTTATAATATTCTCTAGAGTTTTCCTACTAAGACTCAAACAGAACTGATGACTTCTTCATTTTTCAGTTTTTTTATCCAACATATATTTCTAATTTTGGACTCATGATTATTTAAACATGTGTGTCTTCTACTAAACTGTGAGTTCTTAGGGGAGAGAGCAATCAATGAGAAATTGAGCAGCCTTGAAAAGAAGTAGCCTTCTCCCAGGTACACAAGGTTGGGAAATATATTACAGTTAGAAGGAAAAGTTTCGGCAGAGGTACAGAAGCATGAAAAAGCATAGTATGCCCAGGCATCTTTAAGCTGGGGCGTCAGGTATGATTGATAGAGTAATAGATAACTAAGTCTTCTAAGGTAACATCATGATAGAGTAATAGATAACTAAGTCTTCTAAGGTAACATCATAGATCATTTTAAAGTATGTCAAGAAATTAGCATTTATCATCTTTCCTTAATTTTAATAGATAGGTAATATTGGGAAATTTACCAAAGCTCTCTGTGCTGCAATTTCCTCAAAAGAAAAATGATGGTAATAATAATACCTACCTCACAGGAATTACACAGCAAGTGATCAATACATGTTAGCTACTATGGTTATGATTGTTATTAGCGGTATTAGTATTATCTATCTTCACTGATAGACTGAACTCTGTGACAGACTTTTTAGCCCATCCAAATGCCTAAAACATTGTAGGTAATTAATAACATTTGTTTAAAGGATAAATTATTGTATAAATAATAAAGAAACATTGAACTATCTTGAAGACAAAGATATCATGTGAAAATATTTGAAATTTAATAATATATTTGTGGTCTTGGCATAGACGTATTGGAAAGAGGACTTAGAAACAAGTAGACCACAAGGACACTATTGCAAAGGTTTACATGACATGTGATAACAAATTACATTAAAGCAATAGCAATAAATATGGACAAACAGTGGTGGTTTTCCACATGTGCAGTCATTGTGAGGGTCAAGATTCTAGTCTGGAATATAGTGCCTGGCTTTAAATCCTGGCCTTTCACTAACTCGGGTGTGACCTTACCAAATTACTACATTTCTCTGTGTTTCAATTTCCTTGTCTGTAAAATTGGAATGATATTAATAATTATCCCTTTAAGTATCTGTATGAATTAAATAATGTTTGTGGAACACCTAGCAAAATGCCCTGTATACAATAGGTGCACACTTAATGTTCACTACTATCGTTATTATTACCATTATTCCTCGTGAGATAAAGGAGTGGTTCAATTTTAGGTGATTCTAATTTGATCTGAATCTCACTAAGTGCATAAAGAATACAGTGGTCTTATCAGTACATTAATTCATTCAGTCCTGAACACCTTAAGTTCCAGTTGAACAAGTAAATATGTTTATGAATATAAATGTAAAGGGAAATGTATAGATGAAAACATACTTATTGGCAGTTAAGAGAAGATGTCCATTGAGAGGATGAGAAAGTGGAGGATAGAACTTCTTTGGTCAGAGAATACATGATAAAGTACTGTTGGGCAGGAAGGAGGAGTAAAGGGGAGAAAGAAGCGTCTCATGTATCAAGTGTAACAGTTATCAAAGGGAAGAAGGGGTCTGATGTTCATTTTGAAATGGGAAGTACATCGAAAAACTTCATGTAGAACCATTTGAAAAGGTTGGGGCAGACTGCAGATTGCAGTGGGCGGAGGATTGAGTATAGGGCTAAAAGAGAGAGTGGATATATGTTACTGTGGTCTCCAATGTTAGGAATAACGTAAGCAAAATACTGAAAGGAAAGAATTATCATGCCTCCAGGCATGGTTGGTCCCAGGAGGCAAAGTTCCAGAATTTTTCCAGATGAATTGGTCCAATGAGGAATGGGGAGACCTAGAAATTGCTATGTCCAACTCCAGGCAGAAAAGCCAAGAAGGGGGAGGCCCCATGGCCGAGTGGTTAAGTGCACATGCTCCGTTTCAGCAGCCCAGGGTTTCAACAGTTCAGATCCTAGACTCAGACATGGCACCACTCATCAGACCATGCTGAGGTGGCATCCCACAAGGCACAACCAGAAGGACCTCCAGCTAGAATATACAGCTATGAACTGGGGGGCCTTGGGGAGAAGAACAAGGGAAAGAAGTGAAGATTGGCAACAGATGTTACCTCAGGTATCAATCTTTAAAAAAAAAAAAAAGGAAAGCCAAAAGGAATGAGAGTGGAAAATCACTAAACACTCTGGTCTCCCTTTCTCACTCTTCACTCCCTTCCTCACCTGAAGGAAAATCTGAGTATCATGTTATCTTTCACTGAAATATTATTATTTTTCAGCCCACAGGGAACCCAGACTGGTTGGAGGGGACATTCCCTGCTCTGGTCGTGTTGAAGTGAAACATGGCGACACATGGGGCTCCGTCTGTGACTCTGACTTCTCCCTGGAAGCTGCCCGTGTGCTGTGCAGGGAATTACAGTGTGGCACAGTCGTCTCTATCCTAGGGGGAGCTCACTTTGGAGAAGGAACTGGGCAGATCTGGACTGAAGAATTCCAGTGTGAGGGGCACGAGTCCCATCTTTCACTCTGCCCAGTAGCACCCCACCCCGACGGGACCTGTAGCCACAGCAGAGACGTTGGAGTAGTCTGCTCAAGTGAGATGCAAAGAACATGTTCAATTTGTTCTCATACTGTGAAAAGGGTAGGGATAGGTAGTCACAGACATCTTTTGTAAAGCCCTGTCTCCTTCCAGGATACACAGAAATCCGCTTGGTGAATGGCAAGTCTGCATGTGAGGGAAGAGTGGAGCTCAAGATTCTTGGGACCTGGGGATCCCTCTGCAACTCTCACTGGGACATGGAAGATGCTCATGTTTTTTGCCAGCAGCTTAAATGTGGAGTTGCCCTTTCTACCCAAGGAGGAGCACATTTTGGGAAAGGAAGTGGTCAGGTCTGGAGGCACATGTTTCACTGCACTGGGACTGAGCAGCACGTGGGAGATTGTCCTGTAACCGCTCTGGGTGCATCGCTATGTTCTGCAGGGCAAGTGGCCTCTGTAATCTGCTCAGGTAAGAGGATAAATGGCACTCGTGGTGGTGTGCCTTAAGAGTAGCTGTACCTTTAGAGATGAAGATAGAAAGTAAAAGGGAATGATCCATTTTGTGGGATCACAAGAAGTGTGCCAGAATGTTAACCTCATTTGTCTTTTTAGAGAGAAAGTAAACTTAATTTGCATGGACCTTGTAGTTATCCAGTGCTTACCACGTGCCAGCTCTTCTCAAAGAACTGCTTCGTTCCCAGCCTGCTTGACCCATTCACCTTCCTCTCTCTAAAACTATGTTTGCCCTCAGCTCACCTAACATTCCATCTTGACTCCCTTCCTCACTCTAACTTTTTGTATCTTGTATGACTGAGCAACTTGATATTTGCAGGAAACCAAAGTCACACACTATCTCCGTGCAATACATCATCTTCAGACCCAACAAGCTCTACTACTTCAGAAGAAAGTGCTGTTGCCTGCGTAGGTAAGAATCAGTGACCAATCTGTGAAAATGATCTAGATCCTTAGGAATGCATTTTATTCATATTCTATTCTCTCTTTCCAGAGAGTGGTCAAGTTCGTCTGGTAAATGGAAGTGGTCGCTGTGCTGGGAGAATAGAGATCTATCATGAGGGCTCTTGGGGCACCATCTGTGATGACAGCTGGGACCTGAGGGATGCCCATGTGGTGTGCAGACAGCTGGGCTGTGGAGTGGCCATTAACGCCACTGGTTCTGCTCATTTTGGGGAAGGAACAGGGCCCATCTGGCTGGACGAGATGAACTGTAATGGAAAAGAATCTCGTATTTCACAATGCCATTCACATGGCTGGGGGCGGCAAAATTGTAGGCATAAGGAGGATGCAGGCGTTATCTGCTCAGGTAAGTTTTGCCCACAACCTGTGGTCACAATTACTTAAGAAAGGAGTGAGGCAGGGGACAGGATAGCGAGGGATGTTAATCTCAGAGAATTCCCTGAAAAGCAGACACAGAGGAATGTACTGTAAGTCAAGATCCCATAAGTGTTGATTTGATGGATTACTGCTACCTCGTTGGCAAAGTAGCATAATATCAGAAGAGAAAAATTCAGAAATGAGCTAGCATATCATGAAAATAACAATACTAATAAGTTCTTTTATAAATATATATGGAGCTGGATATTGGGTAAGGATTCAGCGCACTACTGTATTAATAAAGAGGTAGATTAAAAGAGACACGAAGAAATATATTTGGTGCTACATTATACAGAGAAAAATATAATTACCATGCCTAAGTAATTTTTCATGACAGACAAATGAGACTGACTTCTCGTAGGAACAAAAGTTACCATAAGAGGCCACTGCTTTTGTTTTGTATTCATGGGAAACTTTAGAAAGTATTCTGAAATAGAAAAATGGACTCAGTCGTTATATGTTAGGGAAAACAGTACCGTGACTCAGTAAACTTAGGGAAGTGAAAAATTCTATATGCTAGAAGTGATTCTGATATTCATATTTAATGACATAAATCTAGTAGAGGACACATATGGAAAAATTGGGAAGTGTCAGAAAGGGAAATATTTTATTTTAAAGTAATGTACACAAAACATTGGTTTAGTGTCGCAGTACCTCACAAATTTTAACTATCAAAGACAACTGCAAAACTAATGAATGGAATAAGTTTCTTGAAGCTAAAATTGCAGTAGTTTATGGGAAAAAATCCAAATTATGTAACTGATGAAAGGCTCTGAGCCTTTGACTGAGATTTAGAAGTCAACTTTGAATCATTGGTGGCATTCTAAAGAGGTCCCTAAGTCCAAAACCCAAGACTAAAAAACCATAAAAATATTTATAGGACAAATACTATATTTTGCTAAAATCTACTAAATCATCCAGAAGTTACTGAAGAATTACCAGTAATTGACATATTGTACCTATTTTTAAAGAATTTTCACCTCAGAATTAAGAGAGAGAGTCCTCTGAATCATCAGAGAAGTTATGAAACTACTAACTCTGTATTCCACCCTAGAGTTCATGTCTCTGAGACTGATCAGTGAAACCAGCAGAGAGACCTGTGCAGGGCGTCTGGAAGTTTTTTACAATGGAGCTTGGGGCACCGTTGGCAAGAGTAACATGTCCGAAACCACTGTGGGAGTGGTATGCAGGCAGCTGGGCTGTGCAGACAAGGGAAACATCAGCCCTGCATCTTTATACAAGACAATGTCCAGATACATGTGGGTGGACAATGTTCAGTGTCCAAAAGGACCTGATACGTTATGGCAGTGCCCATCGTCTCCATGGAAACAAAGACTGGCCAGCCCCTCAGAGGAGACCTGGATCACATGTACCAGTGAGTATCCATTGACCTATATGAAAATTCCATTCTGTAATTCTGCTATCATCTTCTGACTTCATTAAGTAGGAATGAATAACCTCTGGTTAATACTTATTGCACCTGAATGGTGTAATTGATTTTATTTAATTTAGCCAGTGTGCATTCAGGATTAGTGATCATTTTTCTCAAGAGTATTATCCTCGCCATGGTCTTCTTGAAAGTTTTATTCATTTGCTTTCTCTGTGAATAAATGAGAAGCAAAGAATACATGATTCAGTATTTGACTATTGAATGGTCTACTTTACCTTTTCCATTTTTCTTTCAAGTATTGTCTTGCTACACTAATATGAGGAGATAAGCAGTCAGAAAAATTAATCCTAAGTATTTCCCCATTCTCCATCTTCTTAAAATGAAAGAAGATTTCCGCGTACCTGACAACCTCCCAAGCTCTTTTCTATTTGAGAGAACTGACCATTATGCAATGTTAACTTTATTCATTCGATGTTTCCCGACTAACACTAATGTTCTTACGTAGAGGATGAAATATACCCCATTTGCTGAAAAGACATGCACTTTCATAAAAGATGAATTTTGTTAAAATATATTTTTAAATGTAAATTAAATAAGCAAATTTTAAAATAGAGATTTAAAAAAGAGTTTCAAATCTCTTTTTCCCTGTGACCTCTTAGAAGCTTTATCTTCTCAGAAATTACCTAGCTGTCTCTGATTTTTCAGACAAGATAAGACTTCAAGAAGGAAACACTACTTGTTCTGGACGTGTGGAGATCTGGTATGGAGGTTCCTGGGGAACAGTGTGTGATGACTCCTGGGACCTTAAAGATGCTCAGGTGGTGTGTCGACAGCTGGGATGTGGCCCAGCTTTGGAGGCACTAAAGGAGGCGGCATTTGGTCAAGGGACTGGGCCCATATGGCTCAATGAAGTGAATTGCAAAGGGAATGAGTCTTCTTTGTGGGATTGTCCTGCCAGATCCTGGGGGCACAGTGACTGTGGGCACAAGGAAGATGCCGCTGTGAGGTGCTCAGGTGAGTTCCAGGAAGCTGGCTTAAGCTTGGAATCTCTGGCTGCAAAGAGAGTGTGGGCAGTGAAGTGCCTTGCGTAAAGACTGGACATATCAACACAGGGATCTGGTGGGGAAAGAATCACGATGTTTCAATCTGATGGAATGATGAAAACATTTGTTGCTATACACTGGCCTTCACCAAGGAAAAGAGTATAACTTATATGCATCCCTGTGCAGAGGGAAGAAAGACTGGAGGACTAGTTGTAGGTCAGAAGGAATAGTTTACTTGGTTGAGAGGCTTGAAACCCTCAGACAGAAAATAGAAATATTTGTTCTATATATTACTCCCAAAATTGAGTCTCCTTCTCTTTTCTCCTACAGAACTTGTCAAAGAATCATCAAATGCCACAGGTATATCATGGGGTTTACAAGTATGGGGCCAATTGTATGCATTATTTAGAATGCCTCTCATTTAGAGACTTTGGGTCAGAAGAAGTTCTGAGGATTTGAAATTTACTTCAGTAATTTTGTATCTGACCTAAGAGAGGGATAGTAACTAGGGACCTAGGTCTTTTGGCTAAGACATTATCATCTCTTGTGACATTTACTTGTTCTCAGGTCATTCATTCCTTGTTGTATTGGGGATCGTTGGTGTCATTCTGTTGGCCTTTCTCATTGCACTCTTCTTGTGGACTCAGAAGCGAAGACAGAGACAGCTGCTTACAGGTCTGAGCCAATTTATGGTCTCTCTAATGTTTCCATGGAATAAGAACCTTCTTGGGATAAAAAAAACAAAGATGAAAAGTATTAGACTCAAGTATCAAATGGCCAGAAGGGTGGAGCCTAGAAGAAGTTTAAGCAGTTCTCAGAAAAGAAGAAACAAAATTTCAGAGGAGAAAATGGGCCTTTGTTGTATTGATGATGATTCCTATTCTCTATCTACATGTTTAATAGTGATGTCATAGAACTGATAGTTTAGAATGAATATGCATATATGATTTAGGATGAATCCTTTATTGCCCAAACATTATTTGCTCTTCCTATATAGTTATTACTAATTTTGCTGTTTTGTCAAGAAGTATGCTAAGCTCTGAAAATACAGACATGACTAATCAAGTGTTTCTGTCTTCTTGGAATTTCAAGTCTAGCAGAAGAGATATACAAATAAACAAATAAACTGCAATGTAGTATTATACATTAACATGCATAAGGAACAAAAGTGTCACAGAGGAGAGAGTAACTAACTAAAAGTGTAGGGGAGTATCAGAGGCTTCTTGGAAGCTTTTGAGACAAATTTTGAAGAGAAGCCTCAAAGAACTGAGTAAGGTGCATTATAGGGAAAGAGAAAAATATGTACGAGTGTAGAGAAGCTTAAAGAATGGCACATTTGTCCTTTTAGGGGAAATTAAAAGTTGATTTCAAGGAGAGAATCTACTGATAAGGCTGCAGAAGAGACAAGGAACAAATTATAAAGTTCTATATTCTGGTCAGAAGATTAATAGTCATTAAAGAGTATTATGTGGGGAAGAGCAATAGTCAAGCTGTCTTTTAGAAAGTTCTGTTAGACAACAGGATGTATGAAGGGTCAAAGGATGATCTCATTATTGATGAGATAGCATTTTGAAATAGTTGAGATGAAAGATGAAAAGGACTTTATAGTGAGAATGAAGGGGAGAGGATAGATTTTAGAGAAATTTGAGGAAAAGCTCCAATGAATTAGGGAAGACTGCTGGCTGCCTTGGGGGAAGAAACTGGGTTATATGATGGCAATAGGGGAGGTTTAGCCTCATCCTATTGCATTTGTGTATGTAGTATTACAAGGGAAAAGCTTGGTAGTAGAATGAGATGGAGACATGGATAAAGGTTAGGTATCTTTGCACTGCTTGGAAAAAAACCCACATAGGGAGGCAAAGTTTTATTATGATCTGCTGATCCCTAACCTAGGACCTCTGTTATCAGTGTCCTCGAGAGGAGAGAATTCTGTCCACCAAATTCAATACCGGGAGATGAATTCTTGCTTGAAGGCAGATGATCTGGACGTGCTGAATTCCTCAGGTCTGTGAGTTCTTTGAGGGTCTATAGCCCTAAACTAAACTAAAAATTATTTTTAGAAAAGACGAAAGTTTCAATCATGAGGAGACCTCTGGCTAAGAGGTCTATGATTACTTGTGACTGAGGTACAAAGAATCATGTAGCACCTCATTTTTTCAAAAGAGAAATTAATCTTCTAAAAGGTAGTTTAATTTTTCATATCTTTTCCACAGTTTCTTCCATTTCCACTTCCTGCTACTTTCCTTTCTCTAATTTGGCATTTATTATATTTTTCTAAAAATCTAAAAACTTAAGTTTTCTATATCATTATCCCAACAGAAGCAATAACTATTCACAGGACATGCTTCTTTCTTTGTCCTTTGACTTCTGTTAACACCAATGCCTCTCAGCAGTATAACTCTGCAGGGTTGGAAGAAATATCACAATATCCACATACTCTATGAAAGTTAGATGCCTTCTCAATATTCCTTACCTTCTGAGAGGAGACTGCCTCACTTCTGCAATCCAAGGGATTTGCTGTTTGCTGCAACTATGTCAGAAAACATATTTAAAGCATAGGAAGGACTCTCTATGCCCCTTAAATCACATTTGTTTGTCTTCCCAATGTGGACAGTAACTTTAGATATTCAAAGAGCTTCGAAGACACTTGAGGGAAGTTCTGATTTATTTCCCAGAAATTATTTTCTTCCTTTCAAAAAATTCCAATGAGTCAGATGGTTTTAGTGCTGCTGGACTAATTTCTGTATCTTAATCTTTTCCTATTTCTGCATGAAAAAGAGGACCGTTCTGAGGTACACTGAAAAGGAGAATGGGAATCTATAACCCAGTGAGGTGAGTGAGGAGAATTTATTCATTATTGTTCACAACAGGTACATTTCTTTTTAAAACGGAGAACTCTCCAGTATTAGAAAGAAAGAATGTGTATACACATATATTTACATATATATGTATATATGTTGATGAATATGTATATGTATCCATATTTAGAATATGTAACAGCTTTTTATAAATTTGACTCTTGTACATTTCTCAGTTGCATATATATTCTAAGCAATAACAATGGTATATTACGGAGCTAAGGAGAAACTGGGTAATGTTCTTACCTGCTATATTTCATGTTCATATTTTATTTTGGGGACTGTTGGGGAGGTGGTGGGCTTTGGAAGATTAAGTTGGGGCAAGATAGAATCAAATTTTATAATTTTCCTTCATGAGGAAAGTATAACAAAAGAAGAAAAAGTAAACAAAGCAAAAAATTTAAGTCATACATCAAAAAGAAAAGATGGCTAAATGAGTTAGTGGAGACATTTCTTATTTTTTAAAAAAAACAATTTGGAGAGGACTATACACTTAGAAATGATATGTGGCAAAAGTATGTTCTTTTTTAGAAATATTATATATGACATAAAAGGAATACAAATTGAGACAAAGGATAAAAGTTGGAACTCTTAGAAGAATATAAATATAAAGTGTTATTATATATATACGCATATAGAGAGGGAGTTCTTATAAATTGTATATAACATGAAAAGGGTTGATATTTATATGTAAATTATATATATTTTATCAATTGTTAAAACAAAGAGAGCATCTAGTGGATAATTGGGCAAAGCTGTGAAAAGACAATTCACACAAAATGAATTTCAGATGACAAATACAGTCATGTGCTGCATGACGATGTTTCAGTCAACAGTGGACTGCATATATGACAGTGGTCTCACAAGATTAGTACCAAATAGCCCAGGTGTCTTGTAGGCTGTACCATCTAGGTTTGTGTAAGTACCCGCTATGATGTTTGCACAACAACAAAATTGCCTAAAGATACATTTCTCAGAACGTGTCCCCTTCGTTAAGCAAGACATGACTGTAGACATTTAAAAAGTGCTCGAATTCACTAGTATGTCTGGCAGTTCAAATTATGATTAACAATATTATATTGCTATATATAAATCAGACTAAGAAAAATTAAAAACAGCATCAATATTTATTGCTGGTGGGAATACAGAGAAAAAAGTAATTTCAAACATTGCTATTGGAAACAAGAGATATGGTAGCCTTTGGAGAAAGCAATCTGGAAACTTCTATTAAAATTTTTGGAAAATGCTTCACAGATCCTTTGACTCAACAATTCCACCTCTGAGAATTTCTTCCATACAGATGAAGCCACTACTGTGTAAGAACATATATATATGAGGGCTCCTTCTTGCAGCATTGTTAGTAGTGGCAAAAAGCTGGAAACGAAGCGAATGCCAATCAGTGGAGTAGTGGCTGGAAAAATTATGATGCAGCCAAGTAAAAAGAAAAATCATCCACAAAAATGCTAGGATGTCATTTATGTGCTCATGTTATTGAATATAACTAAATATAACTTTTACATCTGTAAAATTATACATGTGTATATGTATAAAGAAACATTCAAAAATTCTAACAGCATTGTAAACTGAGGAAGACTGAATGTCTTTTGATTTATAATCTCAAACAAATGAATATTATTCTGATGTAGTAAATAATGATTAAACTATTTTTTTTCCTTAAAAAGTGCTTACTGCTGAATCACTGCTTTAGAATCACATGGAGGTGGTTTTACAAATGGCGTTTCTGGGTACCACTGTAGTTCTATGGAATAGAAAGAAACCTTATGCACACTGAAGTTGGAAAATCATTTCATATAAGTTTTCAATTCAGGAAAGGAGTATGCTTTTTAAGTATATGTGAGTTTGAGTGTGTGTGAGATAATGTAATGTAATATGTTATATTATATTCTAACGTAATTCTTCTATGTGTGTGGATGAAGATAAAAATAACTTTTTTCCCTCTATTTATGGCTTTAGTTCGGCCTGTACGATACCATGATGAAGAACTGGACTATTGAATGGAGCACGAATCCACCTCGTTCACTGAAGACTACAGTACAGTCCGTTTTCCTCCAGTATTCCAAAGACCGCTGCTGAATTTATAAAAATTAAACAGTGAATGTGACTACCAAGAGTTGTATATAAGATTTTCAAGGGGATTAAATAAAAAGCAATATTGCTAATTTGTATTTGCTTTAACTTCTTGTTCTTGCTTTTATGAATTTCTGAATGGGCTTTCTGACTTTTTTAGGAGTTTCCTAAATATAATATGATGTCTTTTCATTTGACAATGTTTTCATTTGCTTATAATATATATTTTTCTAGTTTGGTTTTAATAATAATTTTCTTCTTATTAGCAAATAAAAACAAATTTATTTTTCCTTTAGTTGTTTTAAGAAAGGGAAAGTTAATGGTTATTGAGGGGTTTGTTGATAATATATGGTTATCCCTAAGAGGCCTAACTCTCGTTGGTTCTTTAACCAAAAGTTATCTAATCATTTATTCTTTCATTCAACAAAATTTATTGAGCACCTGTTTTTTGTCAGGTATTGTTCATTAAATCCCCAATTATATGCCATGCATCCAATTACATCAGGTACTATATATGTGTGTAAATACATATATGTGTGTGTGTGTATATATATATATATCTCCAATTATAGTATACACACCTAGGAACCCCACCTATATGATAATTAACATAAATCTTTTTTTTTTTGAGGAAGTTTAGTCCTGAGCTAACTACTGCCAGTCCTCCTCTTTTTGCTGAGGAAGCCTGGCCCTGAGTTAACATCTGTGCCCATCTTCCTCCACTTTATATGTGGGATGCCTACCACAGCATGGCGTGCCAAGCAGTACCATGTCTGCATCTGGGATCTGAACCCACGAACCCCGGGCTGCCGAGAAGCAGAACGTGCGAACTTAACCACTATGCCACCGGGCCGGCCCCAAACATAAATTTTTATGTACATATTTTAAAATAATATGAAATAGAGTCTTTACCTATATTTAGATTTATTTTACCAAAATTGTGTATCAGACATCAATTGTTAAAATACCTCCTAATTAATGGACATTAATTAGTAGGTGGTAAATGAAAATTGTGATGGTATTTCAGAATTTCCACCACTGTTTTAGAGAGTATTAGTAGTAATGCTCCCCTCTCCTTTTATTGCTCAACATGTCCCCTGACTGGTAAAACTCTACTCCGTGTAATAGTAGTTAACATGTTGTATTTACTGTGCACCAGAGAATGCTTTAAATGTTTTACATGAGTTAACAGCTTAATCCTCACAATAACCTGATAAGGGACATACTTTTTCATACTCACTTTAGATTTGGGAAAACTAAAGGACAGAGAGGTTAAATGACTTGCCTAGAGACATGCAACTAGTAAGTGACAGAGCTGAAATTTGAAGCAAGGGACTGGCTCTACAGGCCATGTTCTCAACCATCATATTATATAAATATTGCCTTTCAAAATGAAATACAGTTTATATGAGGCCAAAACATTTCCAACTTTCATTGTCTTATACCCACTTACGTGTAATTTATGACACTGTTACCGTTTGTAGAGAACTGATTTACTTTGATGAAACAAGGGCAAAAATGGCGTATGAGCTACCTCAACAGAGAAAAGGATCAAATCTATATTAGCAAACCGTCCTCTCAATCTTTGCCTGAGTCCATCTGCTCCAAATCTATCTCTGTCTAGCATCACAAATTTTCTCATCTTTCATGTCTATGTCACTTGGCCACTTAAATCACCTAGTTAAAAATGTTTTTTGGAAGAGGATGTATTTTAAAAATGGGAATATTTACCTTTCCCTTCTTAACTCTTGGATTACTTTTCTTTCAGTGACTCTTTTACAGAATTCTTTCCTCTGTCAACCAATAAAAAGCCCAATACAGTCATTTATTATTAGTGTCTCTTTCTCTCAATATCTCTCATTCTCTCTCTCTCTCTCTCTTTCTCTCTCTCATAAGTTGCCATTTAACAGTCCTAACAATTCTTATTAATTTATTTCTAAATTGTTTGTGTTTTTTTGTCATTGTAAATATCTTTTTTTTCTTCTGGGTTTTAACTGGGTTACGGCTAACATAATCTACATTTCTGATTCTCTTGAAAATTCAGGAGATCTGGAAACATTGGGCCATCATTCCAGCATGACAGCAGTGAGCTGGGGTTAAGTAGCCCCTTCCTTCTATCAATAGGACATGTGCTTGTCATTTTACACATCCACACTCAGCCCACTTCATGCATTTACATTACCTTCCTGGCCTCTATAGGCAAATGCACTTATTTAAGGGTGGGTGAATTGTAATTACAGATGTTGACATTACCTGGATGAAACAGTACTATGCATTCTACTTGGTGCTGCTATTGACTCTATGGCCTCACCAACTCAGTCCATAAATCTGACCTCACCTGCCTGACTTATAGAACTTCCCAGGTCCTCCTAGCTCTGTATGCTCTTCTGTGGTCTACCTTCGGTCTCTAATCAGAAGCAATTGCCATGTCCTCTCACCTAAACACCCCCTCCACAGTCCTCCCCTTCCTGCTGCTTTTCCTACTACAAGCATGGTACCATTGTTTAACTGACAAACTGAAAGCCCAAGGGTCTGTAAATACTCCTATCATCCGCAGCTTTATTTGCATATCTGTTCTACTTTCCTCTAAAGGTCTGCCAGTTAGGAGGAAAAGTTCTAAAATGAAAAAAAAAATTTATATCTCTGGTCTTATAATTTCTCATTTCTTCCTCGCCATGATGTAGCTTATCCCAAACTTCTGCAACACCATCTATAGTGATGCCAAATAAATTATAAGAAAGGAAAAAATACCTTCTTATCTACCCTAAATAATTCTTGACTTATATTGTGACCACACTGGACTATAAAAACTTCAGATAAAGATTTTTAAAGAAGGATTATATTATGGCTTAAGAAACTTTTGTTATACATATTTCTGTGATTCGCGATAATATCATAAATCCTCTCTATAGACCACGTTCACATTCACAAGCATAGGAGAGCTTGCTCATTTGCCTGTTTTCAGCATATTTCCTCAAACATTTTATAAGCATATCTTTCACAAAGATATATTTCTCATTTCTCTTTTTAACTTTTTTAATTGTGTTCATAATAGTTTACGTCATGAAATTTCAGTTGTACATTATTTCTTGTCTGTCACTACATAAGTGCTCCCCTTCACCCCCTGTGCCCACCCTCCCACCCCCCTTCCCCTGGTAACCACTAAACTGTTTTCTTTGTCCATGTATTTGTTTATATTCCACATATGAGTGAAATCATATTATGTTTGTCTTTCTCAGTCTGGCTTATTTAATTTAACATAATTCCCTCTGGTCCAACCATGTTGCCACAAATGGGATGATCTTGTCTTCTTCTATGGCTGAGTAGTATTCCATTGTGTATATACACCACATCTTCTTTATCCAATCATCGGTTGATGGGCACTTGGATTGTTTCCATGTCTTGGCTAGTGTGAATAGTGCTACAATGAACATAGCGGTACATATGTTACTTTGAATTGTCGATTTCTAGTTGTTTGGGTAGATACCCAGTAGTAGGATAACTGGGTCATATGGTATTTCTATTTTTAGTCTTTTGAGGAATCACCATACTGTTTTCCATAGTGGCTTCACCAATTTGCATTCCCACCAGCCTTTTCTCCACACCCTCTCCAACATTTGTTATTTTTAGTCTTCGTGATTATAACCATTACAGGTGTAAGGTGATATCTTAGTGTAGTTTTGATTTGCATTTCCCTGATGATTAGTGATGTTGAACATCTTTTCATGTGTTTATTGGCCATCTATATATCTTCTTTGGAACAATGTCTGTTCATATCCTCTGCCCATTTTTCGATCAGCCTGTTTGCTTTTTCGCTGTTCAGTTGTGTGAGTTCCTTATGTGTTGTGGAGATTAACCCCTTGTCAGATATATGATTTGCAAATATTTTCTCCCAATTGGTGGGTTGTCTTTTTGTTTTGATCCTAGTTTTCTTTGTCTTGCAGAAGCTCTTTAGTGTGGTGAACTCCCACTTGTTTATTTCTTCTTTTGTTTCCCTTGTCTGAGAAGATATGGTATTCAAAAAGATCCTTTTAAGTTCGATGTCAAGGAGTGTACTACCTATATTATCTTCCAGGAGTTTTATGGTTTCAGGACTTATCTTAAAGTCTTTGATCCATTTTGAGTTTATTTTTGTGTATAGTGTAAGATAATGGTCTACTTTCATTCTTTTGCATGTGGCTGTCCAGTTTTCCCAACACCATTTATTGGAGAGACTATCTTTTCTCCACTGTGTGTTCTTGGCACCTTTGTTGAAGATTAGCTATCCATAGATGTTTTATTTCTGGGCTTTCAGTTCTGTTCCATTGATCTGTGTGCCTGTTTTTGTACCAGTACCATGCTGTTTTGATCACTATGGCTTTGTAGTACATTTTGAAGTCAGGGATTGTGATGCCTCCAGCTTTGTTCTTTTGCCTCAGGATTGCTTTAGCAATTCGGGGTCTTTGGTTGCCCCATACGAGTTTTAGGATTCTTTGTTCTATTTCCATGGAAAATGTCACTGGGATTCTGATAGGGATTGCATTGAATCTGTAGACTGCTTTGGGTAGTATGGACGTTTTAACTATATTTATTCTTCCAATCCATGTGCATGGAATCTCTTTCCATTTCTTTATGTCATCATCTATCTCTTTCAATAATATCTTATAATTTTCCTTGTATAAGTCCTTCGTCTCCTTGGTTAAATTTATTCCTAGATATTTTATTCTTCTTGTTGCGATGGTAAATGGAATTGTATTCTTCAGTTTTCTTTCTGTAAGTTTGTTATTAGAGTACAGAAATGAAACTGATTTTTGTAAGTTGATCTTGTACCCTGCAACTTTACTGTAGCTGTTAATTATTTCTAATGGTTTTCCAATGGATTCTTTGGGATTTTATATATGTAAGATCATGTCATCTGCAAACAGTGAGAGTTTCAATTCTTCACTCCCTATTTGGATTCCTTTTATTTCTTTCTCTTGCCTGATTGCTCTGGCCAAAACCTCCAGTACTATGCTGAGCAAGAGAGGTGATAGAGGACATCCTTTTCTTGTTCCTGTTCTCAGAGGGATGGCGCTCAGTTTTCCCCAGTGAGTATGATGTTGGCTGTGGATTTGTCATATATGGCCTTTATTATGTTGAGGTAATTTCCTTCTATCCCCATTTTGTTGAGTTTTTTTTTTTTAATCATAAATGGCTGTTGGATCTTGTCAAATGCTTTCTCTGCATCTATTGACATGATCAAGTGGCTTTTCTTCCTCATTTTGTTAATCCAGTGTATCACCTTGATTGATTTGAGGATGTTGAACCATCCCTGTGTCCCTGGTATAAATCCAACTTGATCATGATGTATGATCTTTCTGATGTATTGCTGTATTCGGGTTGCCAATATTTTGTTGAGAATTTTTGCGTCTATGTTCATCAGTGATATTGGTCTGTAGTTTTCCTTTTTTGTGTCGTTCTTGTCAGGCTTTGGTATCAGAATGATGTTGGTCTCATAGAATGTGTTAGGAAGCATTCCATTTTCCCTATCTTTTGGAATAGTTTGAGAAGGATAGGTATTAAATCCTCTCTAAAAGTTTGGTAGAATTCTCCAGGGAAGCCATCTGGTCCTGGGCTTTTATTTTTGGGGATGATTTTGATTACTGTTTCAATCTCTTTACTTGTGATTGGTCTATTTGGGTTATCTATGTCTTCTTGATTCAGCTTTGGGAGGTTGTAAGAGTCTAAGAATTTATCCATTTCCTCTAGATTGTCCATTTTGTTGTCATATATCTTTTTATACTATTCTCTTATAATCCACTGTATTTCTGTGGTATCTGTTGTTATTTCTCCTCTTTCATTTCTAATTTTATTTATCTCAGCTTTCTCTATTGTTTTCTTAGTAAGTCTGGTTAGGGGTTTGTCAGTTTTGTTTATCTTCTCAAAGAACCAGCTGTTTGTTTCATTGATCCTTTCTACTGCCTTTCTGTTTCAATAGCATTTATTTCTGCTCTAATTTTTATTATATCTCTCCATCTGCTAACTTTGGTTAGCAGTTAGGTGTAGTTTGAGATTAGTTATTTGAGGTTTTTCTTGTTTGTTAAGTTGAGCCTGTATTGCGATGAATGTCCCTCTTAATGTGGCTTTTGCTGCATCCCATATGAGTTGGTATGGTATGTTTTCATTTTCATTTGTCTCCAGATATTTTTAATTTCTTCAATGATCCATTGGTTGTTCAATAGCACGTTGTTTAGTCTCCACGTCTTTGTCTCTTCCTCAGCTTTTTTCTTGTGATTAATTTCTAGCTTCATAGCATTGTGATTGGAAAAGATGCTTGTTATTATTTCAATCTTCTTAAATTTATTGAGGCTTACCTTGTTTCCCAACATATGGTCTATCCTTGAGAATGTTCTGTGTGCACTTGAGAAGAAAGTGTATTCTGCTGTTTTTGGATGGAGTGTTCTATATATGTCTATTAAGTCCAGCTGGTCTAGTTTTTCATTTAATTCCACTGTTTCTTTGTTGATTTTCTGTCTGGATGATCTATCCATTGATGTGAGTGGAGTGTTGAGGTCCCCTAATATTATTGTGTTATTATTAATATCTTCTTTTAGGTTTGTTTATAGTTGCTTTATGTACTTTGGTGCTCCTGTGTGGGGTACATAGATATTTATAAGTGTTATATCTTCTTGGTGGAGTGTCCCTTTAATAATTATATACTGCCCCACTTTGTCTCTCTTTACCTCTCTTACCTTGAAGTCTACTTTGTCTGATATAAGTATTGAGATACCTGCTTTCTTTTGTTTGCCATTGACTTGGAGCATCACCTTCCATCCCTTCACTCTGAGCCCGTGTTTGTTGTTGGAGTTGAGATGTGTTTCCTGGAGACAGCATATTGTTGGCTCTCGTCCTTTAATCCACCTTGCCACTCTGTGCCGTTTCATTGGAGAACTCAATCCATTTACATTTAGGGTGATTATTGATATATGAGGGCTTAATGCTGCCATTTTATCTCTCATTTTCTGGTCCTCCATTTCCTTTGTTTCTCCTCCTGTGTATTTTGGTCTACCAATCGAGCTATGTAGTTGTTAATGTTGTATTTCTTTGTTTTCTCCTTATTTATTATTTGTGTTTCTGTTCTGCTTTTTTGTTTACTGGTTACCATGAGGTTTGTATTCAAAATCTCATAGATAAGATAGTCCATTTTCTGATGGCCTCTTATTTCTTTAGACTAAACCAATTCAGTCTCTTTCCTCTTCCACTCCTAAGTTGTTTTTCTCACATCTTGTTCCATTTTGTGTTGTGTTTGTGATTAAAATTACAGGATTACCTTTGGTTTTGGTGTTTTCCTTCCCTTTATCTTTAATGCTATTCTTGAGCATTTGCTAACCCGTTCTGATGTATAGCTACAATTTTCTGATTTTGTCTACCTATTCATCTCATTGCTCCATGCTTTGTAACCCCTTTCTCTCTCTCTCTCTTTTTTTTTTTTTTTCAGGTATGAAGGTCTTCTTGAGGATTTCTCATAGAGGGAATCTTGTGGCTACAAACTCCCTTAGCTTTTGTTTATTTGGGAAAGTTTTTATTTCTCCATCATATCTGTGTAGCCGCCCCTGATGCAGGAAGGGTTAATAATCACTGGAAAAGGCTTGCCAACAAACTGTGACCCAGAGGTGAGAAGACCGGTCAGCCAATGATGGGTAAGACCTCCAGGGCAGGGCAACCTAAGACAGGCGTGGTTGCCTGGGGGCACAGATGGAGACACGATATCGATATTGGGAGCAGGAGGGGCCGTTGCCTAGGAGACCTTGCCTGCTCCAAGATAAAAATATACGAGCACAACAATAGCATGATAATATCGAAACAGAGGCCCAGGGAGGGCTCCTTGAGAAATCACTAAGATTTCTTGGCGTTCGCTAATTACTTCATCCAGAACACCTGTGTATGTTTAACAGCTGTAAGCTATGTATATATTGAAACGCTGGTTATAATAAACTCAGAGTGGCCATCAGCCCTCTCTGCATCTATCCTGATGTGTACATTGGATTGCGACACCGACAATCTGAAGGATATTTTCACTTGATAGAGTATTCTTGGCTGAAAGTTTTTTCTTTCAAAGATCTGGATATGTCATTCCAGTCTCTCCTAACCTGTAAGTTTTCTGCAGAGAACTCCACTGAAAGCCTGATAGGGGTTCCTTTGGAGGTTATTTTCTTCTGCCTTGCTGCCCTTAGTATTTTTCCTTTGTCATTCACTTTTGCCAGTTTCACTACTATATGCCCTTCAGTAGGTCTTTTTACATTGACATATTTAGGAGATCTGGTAGTCTATTCCAAATGGATTTCCATCTCCTTCCCTAGGTTTGAGAAGTTCTCTGCTATTATTGCTTTGAACAAGTTTTCTGCTCCATTCTCCTCCTCCTCTCCCTCTTGAATACCTATAATTCTTATGTTGCATTTCCCTGTTGAGTTGGATATTTCTCAGAGACTTTCTTCATTTATTTTTAATCTTAGTTCTCACTCCTCCTCTATCTGGAATGTTTCAACACATCTATCCTCGATTATGCTGATTCACTCCTCTATGATGTCTGCTCGAGCCTTCAGGTAATCCATGTTTTTTTTAATCTCTTCCATTGTGTCTTCCATCTCCAATATTTCTGATTAGTTCTTCTTTATAATTTCAATCTCTTTTGTGAAGTAGCTCCTGAACTTGTTGAATTGTTTCTTTACATTCTCTTTTAACTCACTGTGTTTTTTGATGGTAGTTATTTTGAATTATCCGTCTTGTAGATTACATATTTCTGTGTCCTCAGGACTGATTTCTGGATACTTGTCATCTTCTCTCTGGTCTGGAGATTTAATATAATTTTTGATACTGCTAGAGGGTGTGGCTCTGCTTTTGCACATCATGGTATTATTTGGTCATAGTCACCACCTATCGCCACTGGGTGGGGTTCAAGAGTCATGTGTTCTGATCTCTCTGGGTTCTGCTGAGGTCCCAGGCACTGGAGCTGTGCTGGGTGCATGGGGGGAAGGGTCACTTTCTTCTGCGTGCTCTTGGGATTTTCTCCCTCTACCCTCTCTATCTGCTGTCCTGGGGTGTTGACTTGATGAGGTCACTCCTGTGTTAGATTTCACCTCTGTAGGGGCTTTCTCCTCAGCTGCAAGGGCTCTCAGGGATCTTTGATGTCTCCACAAATGAATGTCCACATCCCTCTTGGAGGCCATCTGTGGTCCCAGATCCCAGTCTTCCCAGGAGGGAGTGAAGTTTTCTCTTACCCTCTTCCACCTCCTCCAAGGAGAGTGTCATCCTCTCTGCCCTCTGTTTTATGGCTGCGTGGGCCCCTCAGATATCTTTTGTGTTGTGTTTGGATGTCCTCTGTTGGAGTATGGATATCTTTTTCATTGTATGATGGAGCAGAGAGATTACCAGGAAAGCTCACTCCACCATGATGCTTACGTTCTCTTTCTTTTACTTTTAAAAATTATTTTATTGAAGTCACATTGGTTTATAATGTGTAAATTTCAGGTTCACATCATTATATTTCAGCTTCTGTATAGACTGCATCATATTCACCACCAAAGGTCTAGTTTCCATCTATCACTATACACATGTGCCCCTTTACCGTTTTTACCCTCCCTTCATCCACTTGTCCTCTGGTAACCACCAATCTATTCCCCTTATCTATTTGTTTGTTTACCTTTCACATTTGAGTGAAATCATCCAGTACTTGCCTTTTTCTGTCTGATTAATTTCACTTAGCATAACACCCTCAAAGTCCATCCATGTTGTTGCAAATGGTATGATTTTCTTTTTTAAGGCTGAGTATTATTCCATTGTGGTGGGTGCACGTATATATATATCTTCTTTATCCACTCATCTATTGTTGGGCACTTGGGTTTCTTCTAGGCCTTGGTTATTGTAATTCTGAAATCAACATGGGGTACATATATCTTTTCAAATCAGTGTTTTCTTATTCTTTGGATGAATACCCAGAAATGGAATAGCTGGATCAAAAGTTATTTCTATTTTTAACTTTTTGAGAAGTCTCCATACTGTTTTCCAAAGTGGCTGCACCAATTTGCATTCCAAGCAGCAGTGTATTAGCATTCCCTTTTCTCCACATCCTCTCAGATATGTGGGGTTTCTCATCTTGGTAATTATAGCCATTCTAACAGGTGTAAGGTGATGTCTCATTGTAGTTTTAATTTGCATTTCCCTAATGATTAGTGAGGTTGAACAACTTTTCAAGTGCCTGTTGCCCATCTGTATATCTTCTTTGGAAAAATGTTCATATCTTATGCCCATTTTTTGATCGAGTTGTTATTTTTGTTGTTGTTGAGTTGTATAGGTTCTTTATATATTTTGGAAATTAATCCCTTGTTGGATATATAATTTGCAAATATTTTCTCCAAGTTGGTGGGTTGTCTTTTCATTTTGTTAATGGTTTCCTTTGTTAGGCACAAGCTTTTTAGTTTGATGTAGTCCCATTTGTTTATTTTTTCTATGTTTCCCCTGCCTGAAGAGACATGGTATTCAGAAAGATACTGCTAAGACTGATGTCAAAGAGCATACTGCCTATGTTTTTCCTATGAGTTTTATGGTTTCATGTCTTATCTTCAAGCCTTTGATCCATTTTGAGTTAAGTTTTATGTACGGTGTAAGATAATGGTCTACTTTCATTTTTTTGCATGGGGCCTTCCAGTTTTCCCGACACCATTCATTGAGGAGACTTTCATTTCTCCGTTGTATCTTCTTGGCTCCTCTATGGAAGATTGGCTGTCCGTAAATGTGTGGTTTTATTTCTGGGTTCTCAACCCTGTTCTGTGGATCTCTGTGTCTGTTTTTGTGTCAGTACCATAATGTTTTGATTACTATAGTTTTGTAGTACATTTTGAAGTCTGCCAGTGTGATACTTCAAGCATTGTTATTTTTTTCTCAGGATTGCTTCAGCTATTCGGGGTCTTTTGTTGTTCCATATAAGTTTTAGGATTCTTTGTTCTATTTCTGTGAAGAATGTCATCAGGATTTTGATTGGGATTGCATTCAATCTGTAGATTACTTTAGGTAATATGGACATTTTAACTATATTTATTCTTCAAATCCGTGACCACGGAATATCTTTCCATTTCTTAATGTCCTCAATTTCTTTCAATAATGTCTTACAATTTTTATTGAATAAGTCTCCACTTCCTTGGCTAAATTTATTTTTAGGTATTTTATTCTTTTTGTTGCAATTGTAAATAGTATTGAATTCTTGATTTCTCTTTCTGCTAGTACATTGTTAGTATATAGAAATGCCACTGATTTTTGTATGTTGATTTGGTATCCTGCAACGTTATTGTATTCATTAATTATTTCCCACATTTTTTTGTGGATTCTCTGGGGTTTTCTCTGTATAGAATCATGTCATCTGCAAATAGTAACAGTGACAGTTTTACTTCTTCTTTTCCAAGCTGGATCTCTTTTATTTCCTTTCCTGACCTGATTGTTCTGGCTAGGACTTCCAATAGTATGAGAGTGGTGAGCGTGGGCATCTTGTTCCTGCTCTTAGAGGAATAACTTTCAGTTTTCATCATTGAGTATGATGTTGGCTGTGGGTTTGTCATAAATGGCCTTTATTGTGTTGAGGTACTTCCCTTTTATATCCATTTTATTTGGAGTTTTTATAAGTGGATGTTGGATCTTGTCAAATGTTTTCTCTACCTCTATTGAGATGATCATGTGATTTCTATACTTCACTTTATTAGTGTGGTGTATCACATGGATTGATTTGTGGATGTTCAACCATTCCTGCATGCCCGGAATCAATCCCACTTGATTGTGCTGTTTGATCCTTTTAATGTATTGTTTTATTTGCTTTGCTGATTTGCATCTACCTTCATCAGTGGCATTGGCCTGTAATTTTCCTTTTTTCTGTTTCCGTTGTCTGGTTTTGGTATCAGGGTAATGTTGGCATCACAAAATAAGTTAGGACGCATCCTGTTCTCTTTGATTTGTTGGAAGAGTTTGAGAAAGGCAGGTATTAAATATTCTTTGGATTTTTGGTGGAATTCACAAGAGAAGCTGTTTAGTCCTGGACTTTTGTTTTTTAGGAAGTTTTTTATTATTGTTTCAATCTCTTTACTTGTGATTCATTTATTCAGGTTCCCTATTTCTTCTGGATTCAGCTTGGGAAGTTGCATAATTCTAAGAATTTATCCATTTGTTCTATATTATCCAATTTGTTGGCATACAGGTTTTCATAGTAGTCTCATAATCCTTTGTATATCTGTGGTTTCCACTGTAATTTCTTCTTCTTCATTTCTGATTTTATTTATTTGAGCCTTCTCTTTTTTTCTTGGTAAGTCTAGTTAAAGGTTTGTCCATATTGTTTATGTTTATAAAGAACCAGCTCTTGCATTCATTGATCATTTTTATAGTTTTTCTTTTTTTGAAGCTATGCTTTTTGGTGAGGAAGATTGCCCCTGAGCTAACATCTGTTGCTAATCTTCCTCTTTTTTTTTTCTCCCCAAGCTCCAGTACATAGCTGTATATCCTAGTTGTAAGTCCTTCTAGCTCTTCTACGTGGGATCCCACCACAGCCTAGCTTGATGAGTGGTGTGTAGGTCTTCACCCAGGATCCAAACCAGCAAACCCTGGGCTTCCAAAGCAGAGAGCGTGAACTTAACTACTATGCTACTGGACCAGCCCCTATTTTTTTTTAGTCTCTATTTCATTTATTTGTGCTCTGTCTTATATAATTTCCTTCCTTTTACTGACTTTAGGCTTTTTTTTTCTAGTTTCTTTAGGTATAGTGTTAAGATTGTTTATTTGAGGTTTTTCTTGTTTTTTTACGTAGGCTTTAATTGCTACAAACTTCCTTCCTAGTACTACTTTTGCTGTATCCCATACGTTTTGGTATGCTGTGTTTTTATTTTCATTTGTCTCCAGATTTTTTTATATCTCTTTTGATTTCTTCATCAATGCAATAATTGTTCAGCAGCATGTTATTTAGTCTGCACATATTTATGACTTTTCTAGTTTTCTTCTTGTAGTTGACTTCTAGTTTCACACTATTGTGGTTAGAAAAGTGGCTTGATATGATTTCAATCTTCTTAAATTTCTTGAGGCTTGTTTTGTTTCCCAATATACAGTCTATCTTTGAGAATGTTCCATGTGCACTTGAGAAGAATGTGTATTTTGCTGCATTGGATGAAATGTTCTCTCTCTATATATCTATTAAGTCCATCTGGTCTAGTGTTTCATTTAAAGCCACTGTTTCCCCGTCTTTCTGTCTGGATGATCTATCCATTGATATAAGTGGAGTGTTAAAGTCCCCTACTGTTATTGTGTTACTCTCAACTTCTCCCTTTAGCTCTGTTAATAGTTGCTTTATATACTTTGATGCTCCTGGGTTAGGTACATATATATTAATAAGTGTTATATCTTCTTGGTCGAATGTCCCTTTCATCATTATATAATGTCCATCATTGTCTCTTGATATCAGATGAATGCATTATACCCAGGTAGAGTATGTGAGTGTGTGTGTGTGTCTTTGTGTGTTTATTTTCTTCCTTGATGTTCTTTAAGTATGTTGAACCTGTGGTTTGGTGTCTGTCATTAATTCTCAACCCCCATTTCTTCAAATATTTCTTCTGCCCCATTCTGTCACTATTTTCCTCCTGGTATTCCAGTTACAAATATGTTGCAATGTTACATGCTGTCCCATAGCTTTTGGGTGTCCTGCTCAATTTTTCTTCACTCTTAGTTGTAAGTTCCTTACAAAATGGTTCCCAATTATGTCTCCAAGTATACATGCCTTGTATAATCCTCTCTGGGCTATACCTAGTGACTTGTTTCAAATTAGTGGAATATGGAAAAGTGCTGAGATGTCACTTTCAATATTTGGTTATAAATTACTGTGATTCTACCTTTCTAGTACTCTCTCACTTGCAGCAGGAGCTCACACTCTCTCTGCCCTGTGGAGAGGTCAATATGACAGGGAATTTAATGCAGCCTCCATCTAATTCTGCAAGAAACTGAGTCCTCCAGTACAACAGCCCATGAGGAACTGAATCCTGCCAACAACTTCATTAGTGACTGTTAGTCTGTTGGGCTGCTGTAACAGAATGCCACAGATTGGGTAATTTAAAGAATGGACATTTATTTTCTCACAGTTCAGAAAATTAGAAGTCCATGATCAAAGTGCTGGCATATTTGGTGTATACTGAGAGCTCTCTTCCTAGCTTGTAGATGGATACCTTCTCAGTGTGTCATCACATGGCTTTTCCTCTGTATGTGTGCAAAAATACAGAGAGCATTCTGGTGTCTCTTCGTCTACTTATAAGGACACCAATTTTATTGGATTGGAGCCCCACCCTTATAACCTCACTTAAACTTATTACCTCCCTAAAGGCCCTATCTCCAAATACAGTCACACTGGGGGTTATAGCTTCAACCTATAAATTTTGGGAGGACTCAATTCAGTACATAATAGTGACTATGGAAACAACGTTGTGAATTTGCCAAGGTAGCATGAGTCAAGTCTTCAAGTGAAACCACAACCCCAGTTGACAACTTGATTACAGCCTTATGAGAGATCCAGCTACTGCCCAAAAGAGAAAGTTATCACATTCGTGATGCCTTCCCATTCCAAAGATAAGAAAGAGACTCAAATATTTAGGTTAGGATCAGCTGCCAAGTGTGTGAGTGAGATAACTTTGGAGACTGGAAATGGAAGAAGCCAAAAACAGAAGCAAATGTGTTGTGGAGGCAGGTCAAAGAACATCAATAGGTTCTGTCAGGTTCTATCAAAGAATAACAATAACCAGGTTTCACTGTTTTGGTTTTAGTTCTCACTTCTGTAGTTCAACGTTCAAGCATTTACCAGCAACAGTTTGCTCTGGATTGTGTCAGCATAAATATCAAAGAAGTGAAAATTTTCCAGTCATCCTGTATTTTGAAATTTTCAAGAAGTTGTGGCTGAGAAACAAGGTATCAGACCAAGTTTCAGTACCCTCCTCTTGTATCCTCCATTCCTTTGATCATATGACTTTGTCCTAGATAGTAAATCATATTTCTCCAATGTCTTGTTTCATTTCAAGCTTTCCTAGAAAAAGTTCTCCCTGTTTTTCTTCTGACTGCTTCTGACTTGAAGCAGTTACCTCTGCTCTGAGAAGATAGAAAGAGACTATGTCAGAGGCACAGCTAGTTCATACCTAGTAAGCCCTAAGATTTAATTAGACTTCTTAATAATACATTTGGTGTTAATTGCAACATAATTTTATTTAACCTTTGTTATGTGGTCTGCCATGTATCCAGGTTGACAAGAAAGGAAAAAGTTTTTGAATTTATCAATGGACATTTATAAGGGCTAAGTTATTTATCTGAAGTCTTTATTTTCTTACATCCTTTTAATTTCTATATGTTAGCTTCATTTTTATTAATCAACCTTCTCCACATGGAAGTATGCTATGAAAAATCTTGACAAGCGCTCTGACAGGCTTGTTGGCTTTTCCTTGGACCTGTCACTGTAATCAGGGAGACATGGGCTTGTAAGAAGATGTGAGCTCTAATTATTAACATATCAAACATGGAGAAGAAAAATAAATTTTCCCAAAGAAGTAGGGTAGGACATACAGGCCCGTGAGAACATAAAACAATAACTGTGAGCTGAGAAGCCATTTCTGGTTTTCTGCCAAATGCTTTAAAAATCATTTAAATTGATGTTTTCCAAACTCATTTGATAACTAAATAGCATTTTCTTTCATATTATCATTAACATTAAAAAATTAATTTTCCAAGGATTTCATTTTAAACATTTTCAAAGATTACCAGAATATTTTCAAATGTGTTTATCCATGCCCATATTATCAGCAAGACTTTCATAGAAAATCCAGCTTTGAGCAATGTAATTTCCCTCTGGGACCTTTAACATAGACTGTTGTTATATGTAAGCTAAAGTAAACAAATCTGGCGATATATTTTTATCCTTTAAATAAATTCCATATAAATCTTTTAACACAAAATATGAATCTTTTTGAAAGTTTATAGTTCCCCTTTTCTGTGGGAGTTTTTAGGCAGATTCTTTAACTTCCTTTGTTGTCCCATATCCTGACATGATAAGGAAGTAACAAGGAAAAACCAACCTCAGCTTTTATAATGACTTCTCCTTTCAAGTACCAGTAGCTCAATTTTAGGGTCTTATTTCCAATGAACAGATCTGTTCGTACATCATGAGCACACCTCTGGGGGCATATATAAGAGGATCCAGGAATCACTTCTTAAGACTCAGGAAGAGAAATTCTCATAATGATGCTTCCTCAAAACTCTTGGCATATTGGTAAGGGTTTGCTTTTATTTTGTTCTGCCATTTGGGAGAGGGTGGATATAGTAGGGGTATGCATGTCAAAAGAGAGATATAAATATCATACAGTAAGGAAAAAATAGAGGGAAAATGAGAAATATAAAAACTATTGGAAGTTTTCTGAAGCTTATAGTAACAGAATGTTGGAGGCAGAACTGAAATCCAAGAAAAGGGAAAATAATTAATAAAGTCAACAAAAGTGTATAATAAAGGCTGGAGATTAGAAGTCACACAAGGATATGAAGTTGTGAAATGAAAAAGTAGTAGAAGTGAGAAACACATATTTATTGTTACCAAATGCCAGCTACTATGTTAAATACTTCATATCATTTCAATTTAATTATCACACGTAATCTATGAAGTAGATATCTTTGTCCCCATTGTTAGATAGAAAATGAACATTTATAAAGACTAACCAATATGTGTAAGGTCATATAGCAAATTCTAAAATGTAATTTAAACCAAAGACTAGCTAAGTCCAAACCCTTGATCTTTCTGCTATAAATTTTAGTAAGGACGAGAAATAAAATGGAAATTATGATGAGAAAACAAAGGACAAATCTTTAATGGACTCTGAAGAGTAAGGACAGAGAAAGAAAAATATAGTTAAGAAATGTTTCAGAATGCATTTGAAATTAGTGAAAATCTTTAAATTTACACTTCATAGACATTTAGTGGAAATAAGGAATGGTGAAGCATTATGGGGCTGAAGGAGGTTTTTTGCTGCATTTGGGACTTATTAGGCTTAAACAGCGTAAAGGCTTTTGAAAATGCAACACTGCTGTTAGTGCTGTGTCTCTATGCCACCACACCAGTGCACCATTACTGAGTCAATTTAAAATTTTGTGACTATTTTGATTATGGTTGAAAACCAGCAAATTTCTAGAAAATCAGCAGACTGTCTCATTTTTTTCAAAGACTCCTTTATGAGGAAGACCTATATAGTTTAAGAGCCATGGCTCGCTCATACCTAGCAAAGTTCAACTTAATGGACTACAGATCTTCATAATTCATGTGTGTTACTTAAAGGGTTACTTTAACCTTTAGCATGTTGTATGTCTTGTCTCTAATTAGAAAATGAACAAGGAAGATGAAAGTTGTGAATTTGGCAAGATGGCATTAGCTATACAGAGGACCACAAGTCTGGCAATAATACTTTAATAGTTGTCTCTCTTCTCTTATCTTCATTACTGCCCTACTTGTTCACATTCTCATCAGTTTTTGCATATGTTGGTATCAGATCATACTAACTAGCCTCCTTACAGCTTGTCTTCTGCTCTAACCACTTATGGATAGCCACTCATAGTTTTCTGGAGGAATTTGGGCGGGCAATATGGCCTCCTAAGATAAACTTACCCATGAGGTTTGACAGAACTAAATATTCCTGTAATTAGGAACTGAAAAATAAGAGGAAAAAAAAGACCAACTTAATAATCATTTTGGACAATGATGGAAAAGAAGGACATTGGGACACTAGTTGTGCATTCCACATCTTTTGTTTCTCCATCTTTGGTTCTATAGGGAGAGTTTTCTAACAGTTTGGGTACTCTTTCTGAGACTGATGGATTATAGTGATTGATGATAGTTATAACAATAATGTATTTTCTCTGGTTATTATCGATTGTTGCAGGAATCCAATTTGGGGTTACTTGTTCTTAGACAAGCCCTCGGGATCAGTTTCAGTCTCAAAGCATCATCTGGAAAAATAAAATGTGAGCCAAAGCAGTGCCACTCCAGGTTAGGGCTCAGAACTCTTAGTGCTTCTCATCCCGCCTTCTTCACAGCCCCAGTTGGTTGGGCCTTTCTCCTACTGGTCCTCCTCTCTGTGCTCTCCTACGGTTTCCATTTTCATTATCTGAAATTAAGTATATTCAGTTTAACTCTTGCTTCATCTTTCCTATAAGTACTAATAAAAATACTATTTAAAATAGTTCTTTAACAATTACAGATTTTCTATACCCCTCAAGTAAATATGATAATGTTTTACACTACCCTTGTGAATTTACCTTTATCCCTGTAAATCCCCATGAATTAATCCTCCTATCTACTTTGAAAGCAATCTTTCTAAAATGTTATTTATCATATCCTGATTAAATTCCTTGAAGTCACTAAATTACTGTCAGAATAAAGTCTTGATCCCTTTGGTTGTATGTTGCTTTTGCCTATCTCAACTTATTCTTTTCCCATATATTAACATATACTTTGCTAGGTGCAGAACTGAGAACAAATTGGAAAGGGAGAGAGAAGTGAGGAAAGTGACAAGATTCTGTAGATAAAATAGTGAGATGAGTTTTTGAGATATAATCAACATTTTGATTTGATACAATTATATACGCAGCAAAATGATTACCCCCATAACATGAGCTAAAATCTCCATCATGTGACATAATTACTATTTCTTTTTTGTGGTGAAAACATTTACAATCTACTCTCTTAGCAACTCTCAGGTACATAGTGCAGTATTACCAAATAATCGCCATGCTGTGCATTAGATCCCCTGAATTTATTCATCTCAAAAAAAAGCTGTAGAAAGAAAGAAAAAAAGGAAAGAGAATGAGAGAGGAAGAGAGAGGGAAGGAAGAAAGTAGGGAGGGAGGAAGAAAGAAAGAAACGGCAGCTATTAAATTAAAAAAAATAGTGAGATGGAAGAAAAGTGGGTAGTTCTGGTAAATCATCATGACGTTAATCAGCAGTGATCATTAGAGTGAGCTACAAATGTTGGCTTGTTTGTACATTCCAGTCCGAAGCCACTGCGTAGAATGCAGGGAAGAATACTTTTAATCATCCTTCTATTCCCATAACAAAGTGTCAAATCTGGTGCATACTTCATACTCAATAAATGAGTAAACGAATGAACAAAGTGGAGTGATAAGGTCAGGAGGAAAAACATGGTAATAAAACTGAGGAGAAGGCAGACCAAAGAGCTGAGAAGTAAAAACAACTAGCCCAAAATACTAATTAAATTACCCCCAAAAAGCCACAAAATAGATTTGGACACAGAATGTAAACTTCTAACATCACATGCTAAAATACCCTGATGTAAACCATGTGGTGGCTTTGCATCACAAACAGGATCTAATCCTGCGACATTTTCCTAGGATAAAAGAAGTTTTTGTGCCATTTTCTTGACAGTTGGAAGAATCCTTTCACCGCTCCTACTCCGTTGTGGGTTTAAATGACTGAAGTCATCCACATTCCTCAGAAAGGCATGGAATTCCATCTCGCTATATTTTGTTCCTACAGGTTTTGGAAGATGCTGCTTTCGTCAGAGTCTTTTGCCCACTGTGGTAGTTTACATCCTGCTCCTGAATTCCTGCTTTCTCACCAGCTGTTTTAGTGAGTTCTGTGAGATGACTACTTTTGGGCTGTCTCTCCTTCACCCGACCTTTTCCCTACTCACTACCCAAAATAACTATTTTGAGGTCAATAGAACATGTGAAAATAATTTTGGAAGTCTCATGGAAAAAATACGGATATATAAACATAGTGTATTTTTGTAACTGGAAAAAGTTAATAAAGATTTGAAAAATACAGAAATCAGAGAGAATTAGACAAAATAAAACATAGGTAATATTAACACCCAGAGAAAAACACACCTCAGAATTTGAAATACCAATTTGTGGTATATTTTTATATGAATATACAATATTTGAGAGAAAGTTAATATTATACTATACTACAAGTTACTATCTGTATAGTTCTTTAACATTTTTATTACATCACATATTCACCTATGATACACAGTTTTATTGACTGTGAATGTTTCCATCACCTGGAAATACTCGAATGATTTAAATAAGACTCTACAGGTGATTATTGAAGTTCTTTCATTAAATTTTATATTTTAATAATCTTGCAAATACGTTATATTTCATAGATCTGACACAGTATCATTAAACAGTAATTATCTAACATGATACAGAAATTATCATTTTTATATGCTTTTCATATTTTCTATAATTTTAATTAATGCCAAAGTTACAGCCTGAATGTATTGTATTGTTTTAAGTGAACATTTTAAATGCTTTTGAGATTGAATCATGATATTAAAATGCTTATTTTAATTAAATTTTTAGTTTTTTCATGTATTTTTAATATTTCTATTTAACATTAGAATAGTATGAAAACAGTATTTCTTCTCATCATATATGTTTCAAATATTTTCCACTCATTTATTTGCTTTTTAAATTGCTTTAAATTCCTTTCTGCTGAATATAATATTTGATTAGACAAAAATGTCCATAACATATATACAATTTATTAACCCACAATGCACAAAATGCACAAAAACCCACCATTCAAACAGGAAACTGGATCTTTGCCAACCTCTTTTTTCTACCAGTTTCCTTCCTCTCTTCACTCTATCTGCCACCACCTCTAGAGGTTACTTCTATCCTGAATGGTGTATTTCTCATTATCTTGCTTACTAATATACTACACATAGATATATTTATAAGTAAATAATGTGTTGTTTAGTTTTGCTTGTCTTAAGCTTTATAAAATATCAAACTGCATTTAGTGTTCTGGGATTACTTTTATTTTTCAATATTATATTTCTAAGTTTCATCTCTGTTGTTACAATAGCTATAGTTAATTTAGTCTTCAGTCACGTAAGTTTACTTCACTCACAATATTCTCTTGTATAAGTAAAAATTCCCAATGAATTTATCTATTATCCTGTCAACAGTCGCTTGGATTGTTTATTACTATTATCAAATGTGCTGGTATAAATATTCTTGTACTACATATCTCTCGTGCATATTTTTAGGAGTTTATCTAAGATCTACAGGTAGTAGTGACATTGCCAGATGCTAGGATGCACGTCTTCAACCTTTCCAAGTAGGATGACTTCCACCCACAATGTATGTGTTTCCTATGATCCAAATCCTCTCTAACATTGAAATATTCAGAGGGCTTTGTTTTGCTAAACTAGAGAGTATAAAGCTATATCATGTTATCTTAATTTTCAGTCTCTAAAATGTTAAAGAGTTTCAGATCTCTTTATGTATTAATGGTCAGGTCTTTTGTTTCCTTCTGTGAAGTGTCTGTTCAAGTCATTTGCTCACTTTGTATGTTTTTATAAATATATGTATTTTTTAAATATAATATAAATACTAATCCATAGTCATAATTTATGTTGTAGATATATTCTCCAAGTTTGGACTTGTCTGTTCGCTTTTTAAATGATGTCTTTTGAAGAGCAGAAGTTCTTAATTAAAGAATCATTTTACTTAATAATTAGTACTCTTTGCATCTTGTTTAAAGAAAAGCTTATTTACCCAAGGTCAAAATGAATATTGCTTTTTACCCTCTAAATGTCATAAGGTGTTGTTTTTCACATATCTGCAAAGATCCAAATTAGATTTTCTAATGCATGAAATAAGACACTAATTTAATTTAATTTCTTCCAAGTAGATAATCTATTTTCCTAGCACAATTTATTGTAGACACTCTTTTTCATGCTAATTTGAATCACTGTCTGTACCCTATATCGTAGTATATGTTGTGTGAAACTCTTTGAAGACAGTCTATTTTCTTCCAATTAGTTGTTGTCTAATTCTACACCGATATCCCACTGTTTTAATTACTCTAGTTTTCTAATATATACTAGACTAGTTTTTATATATACTAGACCATGTACACCAAATTAATTTCATTTGCATATAATTCTTTATAACAGTCCCTTATGATCCTTTTTATTTCTGAGGCATCCATTGTAATGTCTCCTCTGTCATTTCCAAGTTTATTTATTTAATTTTTCTCCCTTTTTTCCCTGTCTAGCTAAGGGTTTGCCAATTTTGCTTATTTTTTTTAAAAAGCCAACTCTTAGTTTTGTTGACTTTTTCTATTGTTTTTCTATTCTCTATTTGATTTATTTCTGCTTTGATCTTTTTATTTTGTTTCTTCTGCTAACTTTGGTTTTAATTTGTTCTTCTTTTTCTAGTTGTAAATGTAAAATTAGGTTGCTTATTTGAGATCTTTCTTCTTTTTTTAATTTAGGCATTTGTCTGTATAAGTTTCCTTTTTAGTATTTCTTTTGCTGCATCATGTAAGGTTTAGTAAGTTGTATGTTCATTTTTATTTGTCTCAAGATATTTGTTAAATTCCCTGTCAATTTCCCCTTTGACCCAATGGTTGCTTAAGAGCGTGTTATTTAGTTTCCACATATTTATGAGTTTTCCTGTTTTCTTACTATTATTGATTTCTAGTATCATTCCATTGTAGTTGGAAAAGATACTTGGTATGATTTCTATCCTTTTAAATTTGTTAAGACTTGTTTTGTGACATAACATTTGATCTATCCTGGAAAATGTTCCATGTGCACTTGAGAAGAATTTGTATTTTTCTGCTGTTGGGTTAAACGTTTTGTATACATAGTATGTTAGGTACATTTGGTCTAGGGTGTTTTTCAAGTCCACTGTTTCTTTACTGATTTTCTGTTTGCATGTTCTATCCTTTATTGAAAGTGGGGTATTGAAGCCTCCTATTATTATTGTGTTGCTGTCTATTTCTCCTTTCAGCTTTGTCAATATTTCTTTTATATATTTAGGTACTCTGATTTGGGGTGCATATGTATTTACAATTATTATATCTTTCTGTTGAATTCATCTTTTGATCATTATTTAATGACCTTCTTTTTCTCTAGATACAGTTTTTAACTTAAAGTCTACTTTATCTGATTTAAGTATAGCCACTCTTGCTTTCTTTGGGTTATCATTTGCATGGAATATCTTTTTCCATTCCTTCACTTTAAGTCTACATGTGTCCTTGAATCTAAAGGGAGTTTCTCATAGACAGCATATAGTTGGAACTAAGTTTCATATCCATTAAGCCACTCTCTATCTTTTTATTGGAAAGTTTAGTCCATTTACATTTAAAATAATTATTGATAAGGGAATGTTTACTGTTGACATTTTGTTAATTGCTTTCTGTTTGTCTTGTAGTTCTTTTGTCTCTCTTCTTTTCTCTTTCTGTCTTCCTTTGTGCTTCTTTTTTTATGTATTGATAGGTTTTGATTCCTTTCTCTTTTTCCTTTATGTAACTTCTATAGGTATTTTCTCTAAGGTTACCAAAGCACTGACATAAAATACCTTAAGTTATACCAGTCTATTTTAAGCTGATATCAACTTAACTTCACTTGGACACAAGAACTCTCATTTTTCCTCTCTTCTTTCCACTTTATATGCTATTGATGTCACAATTACATCTATTTATGTTATGTATCCATTAACATAACCTAGTTATAGTTGTTTTTAATACTTTATCTCTTAATTTTTGTAGTAGAATTAAAAGAGGTTTACCCACCACTCTTATAGTAATACAATATTCTGCTTTGTCCATATATATGCCTCTACCAATGAGTTTCATCCTTTTTTATGCTCTCATGTTACTGTTTAGCAGTCTTCTTTTTAACTTGAAGATCTTCCTTTATAATTCTTGTAAGACAAGTCTATGGTGATAAACTTTCTCAGCTTTCGTTTGTCTGAGAAAGTCTTTTTCTGAAGTCCTCTTCATTTTTGAAGGATAGGTTTGCTGGGTATAATATTCTTCATTAGCACTTTGAATACGTCATCCTACTCCCTTCTGGCCTGCAAGATTTCTGCTGAAAAAAAACCACTAATAGTTCTATGGGGATTCCTTTGTACATAACAAGGTCACTTTTCTCTTGCTGCTTTCAAAATTCTCCCTTTGTCTTTAACTTTTGACAATTTAATTATAATGTGTCCCAGTGTGGGTCTCTTTGAATTCATATTATGTGGTGTTCTTTTCACTTCCTGCATCTAGATATCTATTTCTCACCCCAGGTTTGGGAAGTTTTCAGCCATTATTTCTTTGAATAAGATTTCTGCCCCTTTTTCGCTCTCTTCTCCTTCTGGAACTCCCATAATGCATATTTGGTCCACTTATGATGTCCCCTAAGCTATGTTCACTCTTTTATATCTTTTTTTCTTTTTGTTCCTCTGATTGCATGATTGCCAATGACTTGTCTTTGAATTTGCTAATCTTTCCTTCTGATTGATCTAGTCTGCTGTTAAACTTTGCTACTGAATTTTTCAGTTCACTTATGTATTCTTCAGCTTTATAATTTCTATTTGGTACTTTTTACATTTTCTGTCACTTTCTTAAAAACTCACTTTATTCATACATTCTCTCTTGATCTCAGTGAGTGATCTTATGACCCTATTTTGAATTTCCTGTCAGATAAATCACTTATCTCTGTTTCTGGAGATTTATCTTGTTCTTCTTTTGGAACATGTTTCCATGTTACTTCATTTTACCTGACTCTCCATGTACATTTCTCTGCATTAGATGAAACAGCCACCTTTCCCAGTCGTGAGAGACTGGCCTTGTTTAGGAGATAAATGTCACCAATTAGCCCAGCCAGATATTCTGGGTGCCTCTCAAACCCTTGTGCTTGTCAAACTGCCATCTTTGATCTTATTGACCCCAACAGATTAGAGTTTGTTCAGTCCCATTGATGTCCTGAAGGCAAAGGAAGTGCCCATAGGCCCTTCATGCTCTGGAGGAGTACTAATTGCCTGCTCTATCAACTCCAAGCTACAGGCTAATTGGAAGCCCAACCTTCAGACAGAGGCTGGGAAAGTCAGGACAGTAGACATTCAGTCTAGCCCTTTCAGGGAGAAATATGGATGTGGGTAGGTTTGCCTACTGGCCCTGTGCTGAGTCATGGGAAATATCCACTGGAAGTGCTTATACAACCATTTAAAACCACTTCTTTCTTCTCTTTGTTTCAGAAGGATTTGAAAATGTTCTATGTGTCTCTCTCTTCCTTTTTCCTTCCCCTCTCTTTCTTCCTCTTTATCGCTTGTCTTTCTCCCTTTTCCTCACTTACTCTATCACAGTCCCTCACCACCATCATAGTCATGAAATTCATCACCATAATGTTTCATATTGCAAACTCATGGTTGCTTTAATCTTCTCTTTCCTCAAATCAGTTTGCCAATTAAATTCTAATGTCCGCTACTCAAAAATTTTGCTTGCAAATAGACTTGGGTTAAGGCTAACTCTACTTGGTCTCATGGCTTCAATGACGAAATTGTCCAAGTCATTCTTTGTTTTTTTATTTCAAATTTTCAAGGCAAGGAATATGAATAGTCACTGGTCATCCAAAGGACTGACTCTTCCTGAGGTAGCTGTCTGTTCCAATAACTGTGACTAGGGTAGGTAGTGTAACTTACTACAATCATGGATAACTAAGTCTTCTCCCACAAGGCTTATTTTAGTATGTATTTAAAATATTTGGAGCTAGAAATATCCAAAAGTATTTAATGCTATAGATTTTATTGAGTTGGTTGTAAATGTGAAGATTATTGTGTCAACCGTACAAGATGTTTGCAATTATTAAGTTAAATAATGTAAAATATCTTTTGCAGACATGTGAAATATAATCCTCAGGTATAGATAACTTTGAAACTGACTAGCTAAAGTACTTTCTTGTCATCTTGCTGTGCAAAAGAAAACGTTTCCTTTACTATGGTTTATATTGATGGGAATATCACCAAAAGGAAAATTTCCTTCCTACTCTTGTTACTTTCACTTTAGAATGCAAAATGAGATCGTGCTGTAAAGTGATCTTTAATTTTCTACAGGGAAAAATCCAAGATCATATTTTCATCAAAGCTTTTAACCTCAAATTTCCTCATTTTTTCTAATAACATCATGCAGACTAAATTATCATTATTAGTCTCATCTACTTATATCATTTCTGCTTTCTAGCCTTTGCCACCTCAAATTTGTGTCTCTGTCTTTCTTGCAGATGGAACAGGTCTGGAGTTGAGGCTGACTGGTGGAGACAGTAACTGCTCTGGAAGAGTAGAGGTGAAATTCCATGAAGAGTGGGGGACCGTGTGTGATGATGGTTGGACTACTGCTGAAATAATTGTTGTGTGCAAACAGCTAGGATGTCCATTTTTTATCACCAAATTTGGTCTCGGAAATGCCATGGCTGGACGTGGAAAAATTTGGCTTGATGATGTTTCCTGTTATGGGAATGAATCAGCTCTCTGGGAGTGCCAACACAAGGAATGGGGAAACCATGACTGTAGTCATAGAGAGGATGTTGGTGTAAGCTGTTATGGTAAGAGTCTAACCAGAGTAAGAAGATAAGGTGAGGTAAGGTAAGATCTATCCTCAGGAAGCATTTTCTGGGAGCTGGAGATTTCTATTCAGACTTTAACAATGTCTCTCTGGAAGATGTAAAGAGGTATATTCTACCCTTTTTCTTTCTTCCAAAGTAATGTCTAATTATTGTTCTTTTTTTATAACTACAACTGAGATTAGATAGAAATGAAAAAGGGGCAGACACAGAGAAAGAGCATGCACACTGCAGTTACCAATGTAATTTCTGCTTTATAAAATCTTATTCCCTCTTAACAGAATAAATTTCAACTTAGCATTTTCACTTTGTACTCTCTATCTTGTTGCTGTTTATAATTTCATTTTTATATTTTCACATATTCATTTCTTTGTTTGAAATGATGTATGTAAATTTTTTAGTACATCTTAAGAACTGAAAATATGAGCTCATGTATCCCATCCTTCTTTTCTGCTCCACTCCCACTTAAGTGCTCCCACTAAATTATGAGCTTTATTAGGACAGAAAAAGTAGGTCTTATTTTTTTTTATTTGTATTATTCTTTATATTCATGCAGAAAACATAATTCTAGGGAATAGTACACTGCTGACTTTAGCTGAATTTAATTGTTACATCCTTGAAATTTCACTTTTGGGTGAAATCCAGGAGAAAGACACAATTACTTGAAAATCTTGGGTAGTGGCACTTTCAAACTCAGTATATATCTTTTTGTTTTACACATTCTTGTGTTCTCTAATAAGTTGTATATGAAGAGCAAGATCCAATGATTCATTCTTTTCTTTAACATATACTGACTGCCTATTTTATAAAATATCAAACATAAGCAACTGCCAGTGTTTGATGAGGTTTGGGCACAACAGAGTTGGGAAAACAGAGTTGTTTTCATTTTTAATTTAATTTCATTCAACACTAATTTAATGCTTAATATATATTTAATACTATGCATTATTTAAATAGACACTCAGTAAGTTGTCAGACATAGTTATGGACATGGGCATGATGAGACCTTAACAATGTTCCATGATTCAAAAATCTGTGAGCGTCATTACACTACTTTCTCTTTGGCTCAACCATTTTGCTGTCATTTTGGCTACTATATACTATACTAAAGTAACAATATTCAAATTTAATTTAAATGTTATTTCAAGTAATCCTGGCTAAATTTAAGTACTCTTTTAGTCATTTTATAAATTACATTCATAACCTTAGGAATAGCTTTGATTTAAATGTCTTTTCTCATGTGCTGAAAACACTGAAAGAAAAAATATTTTGTGAAGAACACAATATAGAATAAAATCAAAAAAATAAAGAAGACCGTGCTAATGATTGGGTTTTCACCCTAGGATGCTTCTTTGCCCGTGTATTCATGTTTCCGGAAAAGTCTCCTACACTGTCCCCTTTAAATATTTTTTAATAGACTTCTTTTTGTTCTTGGTAACTTCCTTGATAACAGGGCTATCTTCTAAGGATCCTTTTGATTTCATTTCAGACTCAAATTGGGCCCATTTCTGACATGTCTGTTTTTCTTATAGGTAAAGACAACCTGGGTTTGAGGTTGGTGGATGGAAGCAGCCCCTGTTCAGGGAGACTGGAGGTGAAATACCAAGGACAGTGGGGGACTGTATGTGATGATGGTTGGGACTTGAATGCTGCTGCTGTGGTATGCAGGCAACTGGGATGTCCATCTGCTTTCTTTTTTTCTGGACTTGTTAATAGCCCTGCTACATATAGCCCCATTTGGCTGGATAATATTTCCTGTAATGGCAATGAGTCAGCACTCTGGGATTGTGGTCACCGTGAATGGGGGATACATGACTGCCATCATAATGAGGATGCCACATTGACTTGTTCTGGTAAGATCGCAAGACATCATGTGGAAGAAAGGAACAATTTGTTTGGAAAGAATATGTATGGAAGGAGAAAGGCCAATTATTTCCTGGATAAGAATTTTCTCTGGTTATAAGAAACTTCTGTTACTCTTGAAATTACTCTATTCTGGATTTATCCTAAATGCTTTTTCAAAACTGTTCTTCCTAATAAGTCCAAAGTACACTTGTAGTTTTAATATTTCTTCATCACTTTGCACCATTCCACATGCTGAACAGTCCCTTCTCCTTAAAACCTTTTTCAATGTATTTCTTGACACAACACTATAGTTTTTCCTTCTTTCTCTATGGTCTCTCATTCTTAGTCTTGTTTTACCGCTTCTCTTCTCTTTCCAACTACCAAAACTTGGATTTCATCAGGACTAGGCCCCTGATCTTCTCACTTTAAACTCTCTCCCTCAGCAATCACGTCTACTTTCATAGCTTCAGCTTAACCCATCTCAATTAAAATTTCAGGCCAGATGCCTCTTTAAGAGCTCTAGATACATATATCCATCTGCCTATGATATGTCCAAAATACATCTGAACCTTAACATTTCCAAAAGTAAACTTATTATTCTCTCTCTACTTTTCTTCTAATCTTCCTAAACTCAGTAAATGACACACTCTCCCACTCAGTTGCTCAAGTCATAAATCTAGGGGATCATCTTTAAGTCCGTTTTTTAATCTGTTAGCACCATACATTCATTACATCATCAGACTGAAATGATATATTTAGAACTGCAGGAAGCTACAAAGTTCTTTAATTTCTAAATTTTCTGTCTTCCAATGTCGACAGAGTTCTTCCTACCCAAAGTGGATAATAATCTGAAAGAACCAAAAGTCTTGGAGTAGTTCAAAGTCAAGGAGAATATTTAGATCCTACTATGAAGTCCTTAGAATTCCCCCATTCTCTCTTCTACAAACATCCATACATTTATAAACTCTGATGAGTGCTTTGAAAGAAAGGTACAGAGTGTTATAAGATTACTTAATAAGATTACTGACTCAGTATAGGCATTCAGAATTGGCTTCACTGAGTCCTGAAATATGAGAAGCAATGTTTCCAGGAAAAGCATTTCAGGCAAAGGGGCGAGCACAATGCTCTTAAACTAGGAAAGAACTTGGTGGCTTCCGAGAATAGAAAGAACACTGGTGTGGCTAGAGCTTAATGAGCAAGTTGAATGGTAGTTGATGGGCTGAGGGTTGGAGCAAGAGACTGGGGAGCTTTGTTAAGAGTTTTAAACTTTATCCTAAATGCCAAGGATATTCTTGGGAGAACTTTATACAGATAATTAGTTTTGAAAAGATCTGATTATTAAAGTATGTGGACTAACTGAATGGAGAGTAACTTGATGGGAGCCAAGCTTGGATGCAAAGAAACAAGAAGTTCTTTAAGGAGTCACGATAAAAGATCATGGTGGTTTGGACTAGGGCTATACCAGTAAGATAAAGATAAGTGGATGGGTTTGAATTATATTTACAATGTAGAATTAACTGCACCAGGAAATGTAGATATAAAGATGAAAGAGAAAGAAGAGTAAGAATTCTTCCCAAATTTCTTATGTATGCAATCAGGTGGCTAGTGGTACCATTTGCAAGAAAGATGATGATTTCTGTGTTAGAACATTTCTTAGGTACTTGGGAAATATACAGGTAGATATTCACACTGAGAATTCTCAGAAGAAAGGTATGAACTAGAGATATAAATTGGAAGGTGTCAGCATATCGGTAGTGCTTGAGGCCTTTAAAATTGATAAATTGTTGGGTGGTTTCAAAGGAATTGAAATAGATATATTTTCTTGGTTTGCAAATTTACTATGAAGGCAAATCCCAAGGAGATTCATAAAATATTTTTTGTAATTGCAATATTGTCTACCACATGAACATTTTGTTTAGATTTTTTAAATGCCATGTTTCCTAAAAATTCTATCATTTAACCCAGAATGTCTTTTAATTGTTAAATAGTTTAAAAATATATTTCTCTTCAGGACAAAATGAGGACGTTCAAAGCGCCAGATTACAATTTCAAATATGAGATAATAATACCCTTTATTTTACATAGATTTTTTGTGTTTATTAAACATTACTAAAAATATATCTTCTGATTATGTTTAATAATTTTGGCATATAACACAATATTTTATATATAATCAAATTTTTAAAATTCTGCTTCTGTAGAAGACATGCAGAATATAATTTATTATTCACATTTTACTTTGGGTCCACATGCTTATGGACCCAATGATTTGACCAGATTACTTAAATTTGCCAACATCTTCTGGCTACCTACAATCTGTGAAAGGGATATCAGCAGCAGAATTAGCAACTGTTGATTTTATAGTTTCACTACATTTAAGTGACCTCAAATGCCCCAAAAATGTAAAATAGTATATCAAACTCTTGCCAAAATTTTGAGAAATGAGCTATTCCACTCAGGCAGGTATATTATTCAGGCCTTATTCACTACTAAATTTGTAATAGAATGACACAGAAATAAAGTTCCAAATTATTGTTTTGCAGTTAGAAATATAACTACCAAGTAGATCAGAATGTATTTGATGGCTGGTCAGAATATACATTATAGGAAAATTGATACAGAAATTTATTACGTAACTGTATAATATGTTGAGTGAGAATTAACTAAAAGAAGCTAGGGAAGTAAGTTATAATTAATGATTAACCACTATCATTAAACATAGACAATTTGAAACATCTACAACTTGGAAATATACCTGCTTGAGCGGAAGGGACTGTCATGTTTGCTGAACAAGACTCACACCTGCTAAGCCTGACATTGTCAAAGTCTTGCTACCCGGCTTGCTTTTATCTTGATAACAGGCTGATAATATACTTTTTTCTGTGATCTCCATCTTTTTAGTAAAAAACAACCATACTCTAAATTCTCCGTATAATATGAAATATTACTTTTCTTTTATACCATAATTTAGCCTTTCCCTTTTGAGACTAAAAGCATATCATTGTGATTAGGTTTGCATGGTTCTAAAACATTTTAATTATGCATATACAAATGATGAACCTTTCATTCCATGAAAATTTTATTATGTCCATTTCAAATAGCTCTTTGTGGAGAGCTTGCTTCAACCCTATTTTTCTCCATTGACTGAGGATCATATCATGAAAAGTTTTTAAATTACTTATGTGATTTTGGTACCTGTAAAATACAGCATTTGAGGGCATCCACAGATATTCCCTCAAATCCATTTCCTGGGGGTGTCTGTTTTCCTCCCGGGTACAATAAATCTTAAATGTGTCAGCCAAAAGATTTATGTTGCTTAAGTGAATGAGTACATCATTTGTGTGAATTCTCTTTTTTCTGGAACTGAAAGAACAGTTGTTTTAGTAAAATGAATTGAGAGGACAATATTTTGACATTAGAGCCGTGAGTCTTGAGTCAAGAAGAAATATCCTATGGAAATGAAAGATGCTTTCAGAACCAGGAAGGCTGATTTTCCTTAATCTCATTTACGACCTACACCTCCATCTCTTTTGCAGATGGAAAGGATCTGTAGTTAAAGACGGTGAGTGGAAGCAAAGAATGCAAAGGATTGGTAAACGTCAAAGTCCAGGATCAGTGAGAAACTGTGTCATCAGAACTGGGTTGTTAATAATGTTACTATTGTTTGTAATCAACTGGATTGCCCCACTGTCATCAAGACAAATTTTCATCCTAATGGTGTTTCATCCAAGAAAATCTGGATTTATCACTTATCTTGCTTTTGAAATGAGTCAGCTCTCTGGGGATGCATACACCATGAATGGGGAATAATAATTGTAATCATAAGTAGGCTACTGGGGTGATCTGTTCTGGCAATCTGGTAATACTTTCAACCCATGGAAACCAAAAAAAAGGAAATATGTGTTCAAATTTATCATAATTGTTTATTCTTTAAAAGAGGAAACTAGCAATATCACCCTTAGAATTAATCTCAGGATTTTAGGCTGGTCTGGTTTCTTTTTAACATCTGGAAAGTATTGTTCCATATTATATGGTTTTCATTTTTTCTGTTGAAAAGTGAGCTGTCCTTATTGAATTTTCATCGAAGGTAATCTGTCTTTTTATGTCTCTGGATGCTTTCAAAGTTTTTTTCTATGTCTTTAGTTTCCAATAATTATACCATTATGTGCCTAGACATGGTGTTGTTGTTGTTGTTGTTGTTGTTGTTGCTGTTTTTGTTCTGCTTGGAGTTCAGTGGTGCCTCTTGAATTTTTGGCTATATTTGGAAAGTCTTCTTCATTTTTAGAAAATTCTTAATCATTGTATTTTCAAATATTTCTTCTGCTGAATTCTCTATCTTTTCACTTTCTTGGACTCCAATTACACATATATTAGTTCTTCTTACTCCATCCTCGATGCCTGTTGAAGTATTTTTTATGTATTTTATATACTTTTGACTCTTTCTCTTTGATTCTGTGCGTATCCTACACTACACTAATACTTTATTTTTCTGTGATAAATTTGCTGTTAAACTCATATATTGTGTTCTTAATTTAGTGATTATGTTTTTCAATTCTAGAATCTCTGTTAGGTTTCTTTTATGTTTTTTGTTTCTCTGCCAAAATTCCCAGTCGTGCCTTTTATTTTGTTGGACATATTAAGGATGGTCATATAAAGTCTGTTTCTGGTAATTCAATTACATATACCTCCTGTTGATCTGTGTCTTTTGCTTCTCCTGGTTTTAGAGTATGTTGTCTTCTGATATCTTTATTATTTATGAGACAGTGATAAACATGGTTTACGAAAAATTTTAAAGACAATTGGAGGTCTAGGATAATTTTAAGTTTTTGGCTGAAGGAAATCTCGGAATACCTTAATCCAATCACAGCTAGAGAACATTTGAATACAGGCTTAAGTTCCTACAAAGGCTGGTCTGTTCCTACTCCTTACTCCTAGGAATGTACCCTTTGGGATACCTTCCCAAAGTCTGTGGGTTTACTGAGGTTTCTCCTTCTTGATGGGTTCTGAATTCAGGAAGATTTTACATAAATGGGTATATAAAGATAAAACTTGCCTTATGAGGGGGTTTTGCATATACTTAAAAGTATTTACAAATGATAGATACTTGAAAGAAAAACATAAGTTCCTTTCTTATGTCTACTGAAGAACCATATTTTGAGTTAATATTCCTTATCTAACTCCATGACTATAGAGGCAGAGGCTATTTCTTCTAAAACATATGATACTAGGACAATTCCTTCTTGTGAAAATGCTAATTTTAACTGTAGGCTTATAAACCTACTATATGGCTTCAATAAAACATCTGTTTTTTAATATTCTATGATAATCCCATCATCCACTGAGGTCATATACACATGCAGTAGCAGTGATAAGGATGGTCCTTCTTTCTTTATTTTTTTAAAAAATGTTTTTACCTTTGGATGAATGATAGGATGCCTATTTCCTTAAACAATTCTTGGGTTAGGAAAATATAATTTAATTTATTTAACTGAGATAAATGGGGACAAAAAGCAATTAGAGAGAGAGGATGTATTCTTGGCAGATGGAGGCAAAGACTGAGAGAAGGCCAGGAAATGAAATTCTTCTTCTGAATAATTAGAAATCTTCATAGCTAACATCAGATCTCTTCATAACTGTTAACAAAAACTCCAACAGTTTAGAATAAGGATTGAAATCAGTTCCATTTAAGAAGGCATTTTAATATCTGAATAAATGGCTGTGGCCAAAAAGGGATAAGATCTTTAATTAGATAGTTAATCTACACCTATGTTTACCAACAAATATATTTCTATCACAGTGGGTGAAGATGGACTCAGAATATGTGGTAGCTTTGCAATTTTTCTATCTTTACATCTGTTTATTTCAAGGCTCTTCACTAAGGTAACGTTGTAGTTGTGTTGATTCTAAGGAATGTGGTGATATGTTGTTTCAAATAATACATTAGAGAGAATGCATGCAGAATAGAAGCAAGAGAAAATTATGTGATATTTAAATTAGTGTCTAAAGATATCTTTCTATCTCTTCATTTCATAACTAGAAGTGACCACTGTAGATTTACTTAATGTTAAGATTCCTTTGCATATATATAACAAGAACACAGAGAAAGAGCATTTTGAATAGAGAATTTGGATTAAATCAACAAAGTACTGTAACAAAATGACAAGATGATAATTTACTGCTGGTCACACTTGCTTTCACCTTTGGAAGCTTTATTAGTCATTGGTATCTTTCAAGAGAATAAATCTAAATAAGATGAACTGTTAGAAGCTGTGTTACAAGAAATTGGACTTAAATGCTTGTTTAAATGAAGACTAATGACAATATTGAAATGGGTGAGATGATGATGATATCTCATCCCACTGCCTTTATTTAACACAATTGTAAGTTCTATTATATCCTCTGGCTAGGCGGAGAAGGCAGAGGATGAGAAGATCTCTGTTTCAAGAACAAATGGGCATGATTCTTGGCCCATAATTAGTTGATTCTTACCTCACAATCAGAAAGGGTATTTCCACTCTCTATTGTGCTTAATTCCCCAAACAACAGAGATTATGGTATATTGTCAATATCATACTGTGATCCCTTCCCGGGAAAAAAAATTCTTCTACATTAAACTTGTACAGGGATTTGAAAAGGCAAGGACTAGACATCCATTGAATCTCAAATCAAATTACAATATATTTGTGCTTATTTGGGGAAACAAGATTTGGAGTCTGAAGTGTCTGATCAAAACTTCACTTGAGATTTTTGTTTGTATCTCTGTTTCAGATGGTACTGATCTAGAACTGAGGCTCGTGGGTGGAAGTAACCGCTGTGCTGGGAGAGTAGAGTTGAAAGTACAAGGAAAGTGGGGAACCATATGCCACCATAACTGGAACAATGTTGCTGCTAACGTAGTATGCAAGCAGTTGGGGTGTGGAACAGCACTTCATTTCCCTGGCTTGCCTCATTTTGAATCAGGGTCTGGTACTATATGGCTTGATGATGTCTCCTGCTCTGGTAATGAATCTTTTCTTTGGGACTGCAGACATTCTGGAAGGGTACATTATAATTGTATTCATCAGAAGGATGTGGCTGTGATCTGCTCAGGTAAGACTTACATTTCTATGGTACGTCAGATAAAATATCTCTTTTGGAGAAACAGGAACAAGCCCTGAAGTTACAACCAATTGTGTATGTAGGAATTGACATTTTTCATTTTTCCTCAGGGGATGTTTCTATACCTTCTAGCATATTACATTGTAAATCTCCTATCTTGGGAATGAGGTTTATAATCTCTGACACCATTTTACTTAATTCTGATTGATGCAACAAAATATCCAATCTAGTCAAAATTATTATTAGTCTTCACAAATGCATGATTTATTAATATTCAGTAAAAGTTTTTAAATGTGTACTCTAATTACTTGGTATGTTCAGAGACACACAATATTTTTTTATAATGTCAAAATTAGGCTTATTTTAGCACTTCTTTTCACTAAAATAAACTATTTTCAAACAGTATCTAAAACTTTATGACGTCTTAATTACTTCATACTTTACACTAGTAAAGTTTTTGTCTGTAGCCATTCATTTTCTAGTTTTGAATTCTCATCTACAAGCAATTTTCGCCTTGTTGTTTACTTATAGCTTTGTATGGCCAGGGCTTGAAATATTCCCTAGCATTTATCTCACAACAGTGTTCTATGTTCAAAGATGTAAGAAAACCTGTCCACTCTCTTAGTAAAAGTAAATCTACACCTTCTAATATCCTTATGAAAGAAGAATCTCTAGATATAGAGTCAATTATTTTCCTCTGAAAGTCTCTTTTGTCATGATGGAAGGGGTTTCTTTAGTAAATTATTTTCTTTAGTAGCTGACGCTACTCCACTTGTCTGACACACAAGATGCCTTCATCTAATTTCCTGTAGAGTTTGAGATCAGGCCATAGATTTTAAATAGAGTTTTGCTTAAGTCTAGAAGTGCAGGGAAATGTGCACATAGGAAAACACATATAGGCAGTGAGATTTATTGATTACTGTAGCTCTCCATTCCATCCTCAAAGGACATTTGAGAATGAGACTATATTTAGGAAGTCTTTTCACTTTATTTTTTCTTTTTACACTAGTTTGCTTGCAAGTTTTGTCTGGGGACCAACCACTTCCACCCTGCAAAAGAAGAGTTTCCCAAAATATAGTTAACTAATCCATCACTTATTACATAAATGGACAGACTAGAAAGGGAAAGAAAAACTTGGGGAAGAGAGGAGAGAGACATGAGAAGATGAGATGAAAGGAGAGAGGGAAGGAGAAGGAAAGAGAGAGAATTTCAATCATTTTGATTAAACATAAACTTTCTTACAATATTCAAAATTGAATGCACAGTAGTGCACTTCTGACATAATATCCCTAATTGTGAGAACATTTGCATTTCAAATTCTGGAATCTCTAGAATTGTGTGCTTCTGAAAGAGTAAGGGAAAGCCATAAAGGAAGTTATGTGAAAATAAAATTAGAAAAGAGTCCCAATAATGAGGACAGACACACTGCCAACCATGCGAAGATGGGTAACTACGTACGTTCGTCTTCTCCTCAGCCCCACAGTCATAGGGACTTTTTTACCAAACAGATATAGTCTGTAGTTTAGAATCTGTCATTTGATAATTATGTGACTTTGTATAAATCAGCCTCTAAGCTGCCGGTTTCTCATATTGTAGACAGGACAACAACGTTAAGTAAAATAGTGCAAGGAAAGTACCCAAAATGTGTCTGGAAATCAGGAAGGTCTGGTAACTACAACAAATATATTTTATAAAGGAAGTTTTGTTTCTTCATAGAAAACATAGTATGAGAAAGAATATGTTTCCCTTTAAATCCAAGTAAAAGTTTTTCCTAATGCTGCATTCGTTTTGTACTTTTTCCTCCTGAAGTTACTGAAATAGGATATTTCCCAACACTCTCTTCATTTTATTTTACTCAGTTAAAAATAATTAATCTAGTATTGTGAAAATTAATATAATTTATAATAAAATAGGATTCTAAGGCTTTCCATTGTGACGCGTAGTTTCTTAAATTTTAGCCAAGGTTAAAGCAAGGTTCTCTTAGGTTTATGATTTCAATTTTCATGTCGAAGAGAGGATTGTTTCCAAAAAGGCAGACATACATTTCCATATTGAAGAATTTTTGTTAAAATTCTAGAAAAAATGCATTCTCATGTTTCATTTTTCTCAGCATATGAAAGATACATCTTATCTTCACACGGTGGGGCTAGGGGGTGAAGCAAGCTGATGATCCTGTCCCAAACACGACCGAGATATTTCTCTGCCATTTTGTTCTAGATGGAGCAGATTTGGACCTGCGATTGGTGGATGGAAGAAGCAATTGTTCAGGGAGAGTAGAGGTGAGAATCCATGGACAGTGGTGGACAATATGTGGCTATGACTGGAGTAACAAACAAGCCACTGTGGTTTGTAAACAGCTAGGATGTCCAACTGATATCACTGGCAGTCTCTATGCTAAATCCAGTAGTGAATCTAAGGAAATTTGGATAAACAGCATATCTTGTACTGGAAATGAATCAGCTCTCTGGGACTGTGTGTATGATGGAAAAGCAAAGCAAGCATGTGTCCGAAGATCAGATGCTGGTGTAATCTGTTCTGGTAAGGTTCAAAGATCACGAGAGTATACGATTTCGAATTCTCAGGTATAATTTGTTGGGAGGTGTAAACACTTGATATCTTGGAGGGAGGCTTTTTTGGATCTTACAAAATACCCTAACATGGGGCTGGCCCCATGGTCAAGTGGTTAAAGTTCCAAGCTCTCTAATACCACTGCCTAGGTTCACCGTTTCAGATCCTGGTGTGGACATACTCCACTCATCAGCCATGCTGTGGAGGCATCCTACATACAAAGTAGAAGAAGATTGGCATAGACGTTAGCTCAGGGTTCATCTTTCTCCAGCAAAAGAAGAGGAGGATTGGCAATGGATGTTAGCTCAGGGTGAATCTTTCTCACACACACACACAAAAAATACCCTCAAACTGCAGGAAAAAATTTGTCTTATAGCTTTCTTCAGTGCTGTGCTACTTGCTTTTTATTCATGAGAAAACACTGATTAATCTTCATAACTCAAGCTTAGAAGAGATGAAATCTAGAAATATAATTTGAGTCTATGAGTGAATCCCACTCTAATATACTAACAAAAGATAGTTCCACGTCATCCTGCCTTTAACATACCTTGACTGACTGTATTTTTAAGTGCACATTGTAAAAAAGAGAGCTTTCATTGCCTCATCAATCTTCCCTGAAAACAAATGCAGCTGGTTTCCAAATGTATCCCTATATTTAATCTGTATCTCTAAAACAATTAGGAAGTTCCTCCTAATATAAAGCTAAATTTTATTAATTCATAGTTTTCTTCAAAATGCAAAAAATTAAAAAGAATCTTTAAAATCCACTTGCAGTGCCACCATTTATGTAAAATTTTTTTACAATTTTGTTGTTTATGTTACAAGATCATGGATACATAACTATGTGTCTGTGTGTGTGACTCTTTTTGCTGAATAATATATCACAGATATATGCCACATGGCCATTATTAATCTATCATCATGTTAAAGGCTACTTAGTATTTTGCCTAAATGTACTGCAATTTATTAATTATTTCCATACTGTTAAGTTTTTAAAAGCTTTCAAGTTTTCACCATTCAAAATATTGCTATATTGGATATACTGAAAAATACATTTTTCACACTTTGATTATTTACTTTGCTAAGCACTTAAAAATGAGATTGTTATATAAAAGAGTATGCATCTTTTCAAAGTTTGGAATTATATTGACAAATCACCTTCCAGGAATTTCATTTTTTTCTCTTCTACTAAATCTCTCTTTTTTCTTTTTTTTAAAGATTTTATTTTTTTCCTTTTTCTCCTCAAAGCCCCCCGGTACATAGTTGTATATTCTTCGTTGTGGGTCCTTCTAGTTGTGGCATGTGGGACGCTGCCTCAGCGTGGTTTGATGAGCAGTGCCATGTCCACGCCCAGGATTCGAACCAACGAAACACTGGGCCACCTGCAGCGGAGCGTGTGAACTTAACCACTCGGCCACAGGGCCAGCCCCATAAATCTCTTTTTTCTACTATCCCACTTCATCCCACTAACACTGAATACTTTCATATTTTAAAATTACTGTCAGCATGATAAAAAATTATAATAATAATATCAACTAACACTGTTGAACATCTACTGTGTGCTAGGCTTTGTTCTATTTGCTGTACATATATGGTTTCACGTAATCTTCATGTAATCCCAGGAGGTAGATACTATTCCAGCCTCTGTTTTACTGTGAGGGAGTAGAGGTACTGAAAGTAACTCACCAAATGTTACTCAGCTACAAGGGCAGTGGGGACACTGGAATTCAAATATAGGCTGTTTGGCTCCAGAGTCAGTGCTCAAAACTGTTTTAACAACAAAGAAGAATTTTTTCCCCAATTCTTCATTGGAAATTTATTTGTATTTGTTTGTGGATTGTCTTTTCTTGTTCTTTGGCCAGTTATCTATTGTGTGATATGTCTTTGTCTTCATAATATGAAAACAGGGGCTCTATTTTAGAGTCTCTGCAAAATACATGATCCTCTCTTCTATTTTCAGAACCATGGTGTTCTAATTATTATAGCTTTCTACTGGTTAATGTGTATTGAGGCATATACCCCGTAATTATTCTTTTTTTTTCATAAAATTCCCTTGCTATTCTTCCATATTTACTCTTCTAAATATGGGTTAAAATTGGAATTGGCTTTAGGTAATAAACATATGAATTGGCTTGATTTTGGAAGAAATTATATTATTACAACAGCTAGTTCTGCTATAGGAGAAGAGAATACATTATTTCATTTATGTGTTTCTTTTATTTGCCTCAGGAAATTAAAATTTTTTCTTTCCTTTGTTTCTATGAATTTTTGTTTGGTATATATGGAGATTATATATTATATATTGTATGTATATATTGTATGAATATATTTAACTTACACTGAGAACATTCATTTCCATTATAATTCTCTTAGAAATAATTGGGGACATACTCAAACTTTATGGGCAAGAATGTCCATGGCAGCATAATTTACAAAAATGAAAATTGATCAATAACTTGAATAACCAAGAATTATGTATTAATTAAATAACTTAGAGAATCCCTGTGTGATGGGGTACCATGAAACCATTAAATATTGTATTTTAAAAATATATATACACCATGGTGAATAAAGTGGAAGATTATTATATATATACAATAGATTTGTCTTACTGAATATCCAGTAAAGGAATTGGAAAGCTTTGAGAATTTTTAAAGTGGTCTGCTATAACATGTTATATCTTTCCTACATAATAATAATAGCTGGTTAGAAAAATATTTCTTAAGTGCTTTGAACATTGGAAAAATCAAGATAAAAAGAAATTTATTTCATGAAAGGACATTTTCATGTACTCCCACCTCCTTTACTTTATAAAACATGGGTGGACAAACTAAAATGAAGAATATGAGGGGATGAGCCAACACTGAACTCCACTACAGAAACGTGCCAGAGTTTTAATCTCCTGAATACACCCATGCCTCAAAGAACCCCTACCCGTGATTCCATGTTGCCTTCGTTGTCCAAATCAGTCATTCTGGGAGGCTTTATAATGATCCCAGACTTAACTTCAGTAAATTTGTTTCTTTTGTTTCATCCTGTAGGGACATCCTCCGTCCAAAATTTAAATAAGAAATTATCACAAGAAAGAAAAACTGTCCATCAATACATATGCCTAATATATTATCTCTTAGCCTAAAGTCTCAGAGTGTTGAGTATATTAAATGAGGAAAATGCCACATTTAGTCTTCCGAAAGGGTCCTATCAATTTTATCTCAAACGTGCAGTTTTGTCTTTCTTGCAGATGAGGTGGATCTGGACCTGAGGCTTGTGGGTACAGATAATCACTGTTATGGGAGATTGGAGGTGAAATACCAAGGAGAGTGGGGGACTGTGTGCCATGACAAATGGAGCACAAAGAATACAGCTGTTGTGTGTAAACAATTGGGATGTGGAAATCCTGTCCATATATATGGTATGACCCATATTATGGAAGCATCAGGACCTATCTGGTTGGATGATGTTTCTTGTAGTGGAAATGAGTCAACTATCTGGGACTGTGAACACGCTGAATGGGGAAAGCATAACTGTGTACACAGAGAGGATGTGACTGTGACCTGCTCAGGTAAGATTCATTTTGTTTATTCTATCCTGACAAAAGGAATAGTATTCATAAGAATGGCACTTCATATGGTTGAGGCAGAATAGAAGGAGGGGGAATCCACAGACTTTATAACATGGGGTATATAGTTAGAAAACTCTCACTGTTAAATCAGAAAGTATTAGCAAAAGTCATTGTCTGAAGAGAGAAAATGCTATCTTCTACTCCCCCACCTCATTTATTGCTTTTACTCCCCTTCATATTCTCAGTCTTGATTTTAAAACATCTGTTATCTGTAGCCTTGTAGTTTTCAAAGATTGTCTAACTAGGAATTTCCCAATAGCACTAAAAGAAGGAAAGAGGAATTTGAAGTACATTTGAATCAAAAAAATGAAAATATTTCATAGGGATAATACAGGGCTAAGAGATATTACAGATGGTTCCCGCCTTACAATGGTTCAGCTTATGATTTTTTGACTTTACAGTGGTGCAAAAGTGATGCATTCAGTAGAAACCATACTTCAAATTTCAAATGTTGATCTTTTCCCTGGCTAGCAATGTGCGGTACAATACTCTCTTGTGATGCTGGGCAGTAGCAGCAAGCCACAGCTCCCAGGCAGCCACGTGATCACAAGGGTAAACAACCAATACACTTACAACCAATCTGTACCCAGGCAACCATTCTGTTTTTCACTTTCAGTACGGTAGTCAGTAAATTATGTGAGATATTCAAGACTTTATTATAAGATAGGCTTTGTGTTAGATGATTTTTCGCAACTATAGGCTAATGTAAGTGTTCTGAGTACATTTAAGGTAGTAGGCTAAGCTACGATGTTAGGTAGGTTAGATGTACTAAATGCATTTTCAATTTACAATATTTTCAACTTAAAATGGGTTTATTGGGATGAAACCCCATCACAAGTCAGGGAAGATCTGTATAGTATTTGATAAAAGGTAAATATTTAGATTTTCTTTTAGAAAATATTATTAGACCCTGAATATTTATAACTTATTGTGAAATAGTTGGATTAGTGACAATAGATATACAAGAGCCTTATTCAAATAATTAAGAAAATTATTTTTAATTGGATAAATTATTAAATAATTAAGAAATGTCATAGAAACACATTCATCTGAATTTTAAGTAATATCAAACATATGTAGTGATGTTCCTCCTACCTCTGTATATACGCTTGTGGTTAGTAGTATTCCTGTTAGACTCAACAAGGACCCCTGAACAGAGTGGAGAACACCCTGGACTTATTGGGCAGTGAGAAAATAATGCTTAAAACTCATTCAGATGCATAGATCATCAAGTACAGATCACCTTCAACTTACATTGGGGTTACATCGCATCATAAATTGAAAGTATCATAAATAAAAAATGCATTTAATACACCTAACCTACTGAACATCACAGCTTAGCCTCGCTTAATCATGGCTAGAACACTTACATTAGCTTACAGTTGGGCAAAATAATCTAACACAAAGCCTATAATAAAGCGTTGAATATCTCAGGTAATTTATTGACTAATGTACAGAAAGTGAACCTAATGCAGTATTAGGAAAATATTGTATGGCTAGAACCACATAGGATGAATTAAAAGGTGCTGCAGTTGCATTGGGAAACGTCAGGGTGTGAGGAATTGTAATGGGCAAGTCTTCCTCAGAAAAGTCATGTTCAAAATGCCACTTGAAGATAAGGAGAGTTGATATATTCCTGATGTAGGACAGCGGAGGTGCACTGTTGGCCTTGCCAGCTGAAAGCAAACTGCTTCTGGTGGTCTTTTTAAAAAGATATTGAGGAAAAAAAGCATTTGTCAGATCAATAACTGCATAACAATTACCAGAGGATGTATCAATTTGCTCAAGCAATAGAATCATATCTGAAAAAGCAGCTGCAATTGGAGTCACCATTTGGTTAAGCTTATGATAATCCATTGTCTTTCTCCAAGACTCGCATGTTTTCTGCGCAGACCAAATAGGTGAGTTGAATGGGGATATGTTAGGAATCACAACTCCTGCATCCTTCAAGTCCTTGACGGTAGCACTAAACTCTGCAATCATTCCAGGAAAGTGGTATGGATTTTGGTTTACTAATTTCCTAGGTGGAGGCAGTTCTAGTGGCTTCCACTTGGCCTTTTACACCATAATAGCCCTCACTCTACAAGTCAGGGAGCCAATGTGAGAATTCTTCCAGTTGCTAAGTATGTATGTTCTAATTATGCATAATTCATAGTTAGAATTAACGAATTCCAATTAGCTATGGATCTGGGGAAACAACCACAGAATGAGTTAGGGAACCCAGTGGGCCCACCGTGAGGCAGACCTGTACTAAAACCCCATTGATCACTTGACCTCCATAAACCCCTACACTGGCTGGTGGACTGACAGATGTTTTGGGTCTCCTGGAATTAATGTCAGTTCAGAGTGAGTGTCCAGTGGTTCTTAAAAGGTCTGATTATTTTCTTTTCCCAAATGCACAGTCACCTTGGTAAAAGATTGTAGGTCACTTTGGGAAATGTTGGGAGAAAATTTAAAAGTATAAATATTTGGTACTGTGACTGGGTCCATCCTCAAGGTGATCTGGCCTCCCTTCCTTCATGGGATTCTGGGTGTGTAAACTGACTCAAGTCTGGGAATCAATTGAGGGACCATGAGTCTCTGTTCCTATGATTCAAGTTAGATTTATATTTGCTTGACCTAGAACTCTTCTACTTATGCAGATCAAGAAGTTAATAGACCGCCTGCCTATTTCACTTCTATAAACACCATTATCAACTAGCTGATGCCATAGGTCTCTGCAAATCAGACTATTTTCATTACTGCTTTGAATGTACTATCTATTATGGTAACCACGCCCACCTTGCCTTTGACAGTTAAGCGCCCATCTCTTGTCCTCACCACCTTGGAATTCAGTTATCCCCACTGTATTTAAGAATTCGAACTCAGTGGCAGCAGTTTCCATTGTAATTTCTTTCTGACCTGTATGAAGAGCAGCTACAAATCTCTTCAAGAATGATGGGCTCCTCTCACAAATTTATTTCTCATAGTCATGGTAAAAGGTGTGTTCTCTGGACCCTCCCAGGGTGGGTGAGTAGATCTTACATGATAAATCCACTCTAACATTCCAAGCTACCTAAGCCTTTGGATTCTTCCTCTACCATATACAGAGGCAGTTCTGGCATTTTAACTTCATTTAATGTAGGCCATCTTTTGGTCAATGTTTCAGCCAACCAATCAAACTATTAGAGCCCTTTCTAACCACCTGAGCTGCTTCATTAAATCTAGAATATCTGCTTAGTGGGCCTATATCAATAAATTCAGCCGAATTCAATTTTAATTTCCTTCCGCTGTTATCTCACACCCTTAATATGCATTTCCACACACATTCCCAAGATTTATGTCCATATAAATTTGAAAAATCATGTTTTTTCTGTGCACTCTTCCACATGAGTCACATTTTGTACCTCACTTTGGGACCTACTGGGTCTTGAGTCTAGTTGTAGTTCTAGAAATAAAGAAGGCTAGTGGGGGTGGGTCCTGAGGAGGATCAGGAGGGTCATGCAAAGCAACTACCTCAGGGGAGGAGGTTATATATATATGAGAGACAGAGAGAGAGAGAGAAAAAGGAAAGGGAGAGGGAGAGAGAGGGAGAGAGAGGGAGAGATTGACGGAGTGAGAGAGAGACTGAGGGAAAGAGAGGCTTTAAGGAATTATGGGGTTCAAATCCAAAATCTGTAGGGTAGGCCAGCAGACTGGAGAGCCCAGAAAGAGTTGATCTTGCAGATTTGAGCCCAAAGACAGTCTAGAGATAGAATTCATTCTCTTCTCTTAAAGTCTTCAACTAATTAGATGAGGCCAACCCACCTCATGGAGGATAATCTGCTATACTCAAAGTTTGCTGAGTGAAATGTTATTTACATCTAAAAATAGCTTCACAGCAACATCTGGACTGGTGTTTGACCAAACAACTCAGTTCCGTAACCTAGCCAACTTGACACATAATATTAACCATCACACCCACTAACTACTTGCTTCACTGTTTTTGATGTAGATAATACAAAGTGGAGCCTGAGGCTGATAGATGGCAACAGCCGCTGCTCGGGAAGACTGGAGGTGTACTTTCAAGGACAGTGGGGCACAGTATGTGATGACAATTGGAGCAGTAATGCTGCTGCTGTGGTGTGTGACCAGCTGGATTGTCCATCTTCTATTATTGGCATGGGTCTTGGAAATGCTTCTGTAGGATCTGGAAAAATTTGGCTTGATGATGTTTTCTGTGATGGGGATGAGGCACAACTCTGGGCATGCAGCCACAGTGGGTGGGGAAATCATGACTGCAGTCACAGTGAAGATGTTGGAGTGACCTGCTCTGGTAAGACACCCAAACCAGGATTTCCTATAAAAGTGCCTGGGCTCTCTAACACACTCTTTTTTTCCCCTTGAATGGGTACCTGTATTGCAGAGTACTCATTTCTCACTTTTGCAAACTACTGATAACTCATATCCTCATTCAGATTTTTAATGCCTCTTCCTATAGTACCAAACCCTCAGGAAATGAAACCTTATGTTCTAATATTTGCCAAGATTTTCCCAAGGTTAGCTTCCCCAGACACTAGCGTTACAAAGGATTCTACAAAAAGAAATTATCCATAGTCAGATTAGTTTAGGAAAAAATAATAAAAATTCAGTCATTAAGACACTTAAACACTTGTGGTAAAACATCCACATACTTGAAAATTCTTTCCCATGATTACCCAAATATGCATTCTTACCTGAAAGATTTATTTATGTAAAATTTATACCAATAGCATTAAAGCAAGTGAACCTCATCTAAAAGTCTGGGCTTATGGTTTATATGATTTCAAAAATGTCAAGAATTCCCCTTCAGACTCCTTCTCCAAGGCCAAAGTTTTAATTAGACAACTTTCAAATGGTCCAAAGAAAAATTTCATGTATACCTATGCAGGTAGTACAATTTCAGAAGAGTTGAATTCCCTTACTTTTTATATACTGTTTTATTAGTCTTGGAGTTTCCTTATGTTCAGTGAATCCCAACATCTTTATCTCTTACTCTATATGTTCCTTTCTGAGATAAATGAGTAAGACATTGAATTGTGTTTTAAAGAATCATTAAACTCCAATATAAATCTGAAATTTACCTCTTAAACTTTGACCATTCTATTCTGCCTTTCAATTTAGGTAGATCTACAGTTACAATTTACAAATAATTACAATCCTTCCTCAGAGGAGCTATTCTTCCAACTTGAATTTTTCACATGTCTTCTGGAAGCTTGTTCTGCCACTGAAACAACCTCTTTTAAGGGGAAATTTTGCTTCCCATGGCCATGAATATCAATATGTTTTCCTTTTTTAATTTTTATATTTTTTTAATTGACATAACATTGGTTTATAACATTGTATAGATTTCAGGTATACATCATTTTGACTTCAGTATATACTGCATCCTGTTGACCACCAAAAGTCTAGTTTCCATCTGTCATTGTACAGATGTCCCCTTTTTCCCCTTCACCCTTTCCCTACCACCTCTCCCCTCTGGTAACTACCAATCTGTTCTCTGTACCCATGCGTTTTGTTGTTTTTTGTTTATCTTCCATGTATGAGTGAAATCATGTGGTATTTTTCTTTCTCTGTCTAACTTAGCATAATACCCTCAAGGTCCATGTTGTCACAAATGGCAGGGTTTCATCTTTTTTATAGCCAAGTAGTGTTCCGTTGTATATACATACCACATCTTCTTTATCCGTTCATCCATCAACGGGCACAAAGGTTGTTTGCATGTCTGGCTATTGTGCATAATGCCACAACGTATCTTTCAATAAAAGAATTCAGGTTCCCTGAACATGAGATCCAACTCTAGTCCATAGAAACTATCCACATTTTTTTTTCCTGTGCTTGTATCTATTATAGTAAACTTCAGACTCCTTTAGAGGGAGATGTTATTGTTTGTTTATATTAAAGATGTGTAATTCAGGAAGACCTACATGTCAATGTGATGTTACCTTCTCATGCTGAACCATCTACTACAACTGATTTTCTACCTAAGCCTGTCTCACAGTGAATATATGTTGCTACCCAGCAGTGAAATATGTTTTTCCCTATATTTAGAGTACTTTCTTAGGGCAAAAAATTTTTATCTGCTTCTAGACCACCTTTTCAGGTAATCTCAATCTTCTTAGAGATTCCTGCAAGACATATAGATACTCCCCAAAAGCATAGCTCTGTAAATATCAGTACCTAAAATAAGTCCCATTTGTAAAAATGTCTTTTTACTATTATGGAAAAGTTGAAAATAACTGCTCTACCAACCTCAAATGATTACACTTTCAAAACCTCTGCTAACTATGAAAAGATCTTAACCCTTGCTTCACAAACACTGTCACTGAGCCCCAATGACACAGAGAAACATATAGGCTTAAAATGGAAATACACTGCAATTTTATTTCTCTATTTAATGGGAGTTTTACTTAGAGAATCATTCCATATCCACTCAAACATAATTATGTCAAAATAACTAATATAGTAAAATCTTACTCAGCAGTGTTGTAAGCATCAGGCAATGGGGCTGGCATGAAAGGAAAGGGCAGACATTGCAAGGTCCTCTGGAGCATATTAATTATGTTGTTCCTCTCCTCAAGGCCAATCGGCAGTAATTTGGTCACACTAATAGAACTGATTTTCTGACATGTCAGATCTTTCAATATTAGTAAGTTAGATCTATTAATATAATTTAATAAATAAAGTAGAAAATACGGAGTATGAATTCACATAGATATCATATTTATTAATATTAATTTTATTTTTTAATTAAAAATAAGATAAAATAAGTTGACATCATCCACTATTCATTAAAAATTAAAGCATGAATTAGATAAAGAAGTATTGCATGCTTAGCATAATTAAATATATTACTTTCACATCAGTAGGCAATATTATTTGTTTCACAAACTATACCACAGCACACCAAAAACTACTAACATGCCCTAAAAGAGATAAATCAACTTTGCTAGAACAGGTCTCATTCCATTTCACATCGATACTTGTGAGACTTGCCTTCAAAAGCTGACTGTTTTGGGCCAGCCCGGTAGCATAGTGGTTAAGTTTGTGCACTCTGCTTCAGTGGCCCAGATTTCGCTGGCCAGGATCCCAGGTGCAGACCTACACACCACTTATCAAGCCATGCTGTGCCAGGCATCCCACATATAAAATAGAGGAAGATGGGCACAAATGTTAGCTCAGGGCCAGTCTTCTTCAGCAAAAAGAGGAAAATTGGCGGCAGATGTTAGCTCAAGGCAAATCTTCCTAAAAAAAAAGAAAAGAAAAGAAAAGCTCACTGCTTCAACTTGGCTCAGAATTAATTTCCAGTTTCTTAATTCTTCAAAAAATCACATACAGTAAATTTCATGTTTTCTTTTCGTAGAGGCCAATGTCTTTTTAAGATTATTTTCATCTAGCATCTCTAACAGATTTAAGTTTATTCTAGCTTTTCCTGGATTTTGTAATATCACAGATGTGTGCATTTCTTCTTTGATTCCACATATATTATATCACCTTTCCTTAATATTCTCCTGAGTCTCTAGCAGATAACATGTAGTTATTCAAAATTCAGACAAAAATTAAGACCATTAAGTAACGTTATTTTTTCTATTTTTTCAAAGTTAATTTTTATTGAGTTTATGATAGTTTACAATCTTGTGAAATTTCAGTTGTACATTATTTTTTGTCAGTCGTGTTGCAGGTGTAATGTTACTTTTATCCAAAGTCTCTGTTCAGATTTTGTAGGCAAAGTGATATCCCTTCTTTTCTCTCTTTTTTTTTTTTTTTTTGAGGAAGATTAGCTCTGCGCTAACTACTGCCAATCCTCCACTTTTTGCTGAGGAAGCCTGGCCCTGAGCTAACATCCGTGCCCATCTTCCTCCACTTTATATGCAGGACGCCTACCACAGCATGGCGTGCCAAGCAGTGCCATGTCCGCACCCGGGATCTGAACCAGTGAACCCTGGGCCACCAAGAAGCGGAACGTGAGCACTTAAGCACTGCACCACTGGGCCAGCCCCACTTCTTTTCAAACCAGAAATTTTCATGAGTTTGGAGCATACCTGAGTGATACATTTTTTTAAATCCAATAAAAAGGAAACATGAACTTTGAAGGAAAACATAAAATAAAGTTATTAAACACACTAGAGAAGTCAGGACCTGGACAATCTCTCAGCTTTTGATCACTGGTTTATGAGTGGGAAAGAATCTTAAATGTCTTATGTGGTACACTTCTCTAAAATCACTCTGGTGTTTTGATTACAGATGAATCAGATATGGAACTGAGGCTTGTGGGTGGAGGCAGCAGATGTGCCGGTAGAGTCGAGGTGGAAGTCCAGGGTGCCGTGGCAACTGTGTGTGCTACCCGCTGGGGAATGAACATTGCTGCAGTTGTTTGCAGGCAACTGGGGTGTGGCTCTGTACTCAGTATCTCCAGAGAGTTTCATTTCACTGGGAGAACATCACACATCTTACTATCTACATCTGGCTGCACTGGAAATGAAGCCTCTCTCTGGGAGTGTGCCCATTGGAAGTGGATACAGACTACATGTCTTTCTCATACAGAAGCTAGTGTGATCTGCTCAGGTAATTTCTGGGCAAAGAAAAATACATTTATTCAACTATTTATTCTTTCATGTATTTAATCAATATTTATGGAGTGGCTATTTAATAATACTAGGTCAAAAGTAGATGAGCTAAATAAAAGTAGCTCTATTCTCTTATATAGAAAAGAAGACGATAGGTGTATAATGAAAATATATAATGAAATAATGATTGATTTAAAGTTGTATGAAATAGAAGTACAAGATGAAATGAGAAGGCATAATTAGAAGATATTACCTATTTGCAGAGTCAAAGAATATTTCTGTGATGATATTTAAAAAAGGACCTAAAGTATGAGTATGACTTAATCAAGTAAAAAAGTGTTAGGAAGATCATGGAAAAATATAGATAGTATTTTATTCAAGTACCAAAGGTGGAATGAGCTTGTCTGATTCCAGGAACCAAAATATGGCTGAAGGAAAAGCGTTAGACCTAAGTGAATGAACAAGGGGAAGAGGTTCCAGTAAAGCCTTGAGATGTAGGCAAGGGCAAGATTATTTATGGAGTAGAGATTTTGGTACTTTATTCTAAAGTGAAAGGGAAACCATTGAAGGGCGTAAGCATGAGAAGATACATTTTAAAGAGAAAAGTCTGTAGTGTGTGTGTGTGTGTGTGTGTTTGTGTGTGTGTGGAGGTGGTAGGGGGCTATAGGATGCAGGACGTCAAGTTGTTTGATGATTCTAATGAAAGCATGAAGTTCTGAGTAGGATATTCATTGTGGGTCTGTTGAAAAGTTAACGGATCCAAGAAACATTAGTTGCTGGAACAAAAAGAACTTGATAATTCATTGAATGTAGGAGTTTGGATAAAGAAGACTCAAAGATTGCTCCAAGATTTCTGGACTAAGCAAACAGATATACTGCAGCTGTGTCATCTAAAAAGAATATCCTGGTAGAGGAGAAAGTTGGAGAGTGTGGAATGATGAATTTAGTTTTGTAAATGTTGAGTTTGTGGTATTTGTAAAACAGTCAAATAAAGGGGGTGGCAGGAACATAGATATACGAGTTAGGTGATCAGAAGACTTTTCTTGGATAGAGAGATAAATACTAGGATGTGGATGTTAACTAAAACCTAGGGATAAAATGTAAACTAGGAGTAAAATAAATAGACCCAAGAAAAAAGAGTTCTTATCCCTGAGGAATAAAAATATTAAATGGTTTATCAACTTCAAAGAAGCTGGAGAAGGATACTGAGGAGTCGTGGTCAGAGAATGTCATGTCACTGAAATCAACGGAAGAGGACATTTCAAAAAGGAAGGCATTATCAGCTCTGTCAAAAGTTATTGAGAGGTTAATATAGATGAAACTGAACATTTTCCACAAAGTTTAGTAAACTTAACAAAAGCAATCTTGTTGCATTGAAAAAAAAGATAGTTTCAAGTTGAACAGTTGATGGGAATTAGGATGTTGGGAAGACAATTATACACTATTTTTCAAAGAGACAAATTTTAAGGGGAAGAGATAGCTGAGGCGATGACTAAAAAGGAATATAGGTCCAGGGAAATTGCTTAATTTTTTCTTTGATAGAAGAGTTGAGAGTAGCGTTGTTCAATAGAACTTTCTGTGATAGAGTAAAATATATACAATTATCGGATGTTAAGGGCTATACAAAAAGAAAATAAAACAAGAAAAATGGGATTCAGATTGTGTATGGGACACAATATAATTCAAATAGGATGTCTGTGATAGGCCTTATTCAAAAGGTGAAACTTGAACAAAATTGAAGGAGGCAAGAGAGTTAGTAATGTGCATATATGCGGAAGAAAAATACAGGTAGAGGAAACAGCCAGTTCAAATGCCTTATGACAAGATTATGCCTGACATGTTTGGGGAACAGTAAGGAGTCCAGTGTGGGTTGAAGAGCAAGAAGTAGAACAGTTGGACATGGCATCAAAAGAGGTAAGTGGGGACTGGCCCGTGGCTGAGTGATTAAGTTCACCCACTCTGCTTTGGTGGCCAGGGGTTTGGCCGGTTCGGATCCCGGGCACGGACCTGGCACTGCTCATCAGGCCATGCTGAGGCGGTGTCCCACATAGCACAACTAGAAGGACCCACAACTAGAATATACAACTATGTACTGGGGGGGCTTTGGGGAGAAGGGGAGGGGAAAAAATGAAGACGATTGGCAACAGTTGTTAGCTCAGGTGCCAATCTTTTAAAAGAAAAAAAGAGGTAATTGGATGAGGCAGGTTATTTGGGAATAAGTAGGTCAAGAATTTAGGTTTTTACTCTGAGTGAAACATGGAGCCATTGGAGGAGCAAAAACCTGATAATGTCTGATTTCTAATTTTAAATGACCTCTCTGGCTTTTTAATTAAGAATAAACTATAGAGGATCAATGATGGAAATAGGGAATTCATAGGCGTCTACTGCAGTAATCCAGGCAAGAGATAATGGTGGCCCAGTCCAGGTGTTAGCAATGGAAGGGTGATAAATGTTGGGATTATTAACATAGTTTGAAGATACATAAAACAAAATTTCCCAAACGGTGGAATATACGATGTAATAGGAGTGAAGAATTACTCCAATATTTTTTAATATCTGGAGTGATGGATTTCCATCAACTGAAATATGGAAGACTGCAGTCTTAGAAGATGCTTGAAAGGAGAGTCAAGAATTCAGTTTGAGATGTCTGTAAGAAATCCAATTGGAAATGCTAGGTAGCAGTTAGATAAATGAGTCAGGAGTTTGGAAAAAATATCTGGATTGGAAGCAGATATCATAGATTATTAATACAAGTAGTTATGCTACAAACGATGGGGTCAGGAAAACAAGGCAATATTTTTGTTTGTTTTTAGATTACTAAAATGTGTTTCTCGGATCTAAACTTCTATTTTTAGATTACATCCTCACCTTCCTAAAAGGATTACAAAATCTTAATATCTCTTGTTTAATGCTGAAGTTTACCCAGTCAGTACTTTTTAATGTAAACTAGTTGTGCCATTCACTTCCTTCAGAGGAGTTCTAATCCTGGATTTGTGTGTTACCAAGATATAGAGAGTAAACAGATAATCTGGACCTTAGGAACCAAGTCTAAATTACATAGCATCATTCTCTGATCCCCTGCAAATGGAGTGTTCTAATGATCAATGGAGAAAAAGTGCCCTGGAGTTAGATATGGAGATTAGAGGACAGGGATAGAATTGGAGACTATAAAAACTAACCTCTGAAATATTCTTTGTAGTCCACAGGCAGCCCAGGCTGGTTGGAACTGATATTTCCTGTTCTGGACGTGTTGAAGTGAAACATGGAGACACGTGGGGTTCTGTCTGTGGTTCTGACTTCTCTCTCCATGCTGCCAATGTGCTGTGCAGAGAATTAAATTGTGGAGAGGCCAGATCCCTTTCTGTGGGAGCTCACTTTGGAAATGGGAATGGTCCAATTTGGGCTGAAAAGTTCGAGTGTGAAGGGAATGAAACTCACCTTGCATTGTGCCCCACTGTGCCCCATCCAGAAGAGACTTGTAACCACAGCAGAGAAGTTGGAATTGTCTGTTCTCGTAAGCTATCTAATGAGCTTAATTGGCTGGGGCTGGAGATGGAGAATGTGGGGCTGGAGTTGAAAAGTCATGGCCTCTTCTCTAAGGCTTTATCTCCTCTTAGGCTATACAGACGCCCGACTTGTGAATGGCAAATCCCAATGTGAGGGGCAAGTGGAGATCAAGGTGCTTGGATATTGGGGCTCCCTCTGTGACAGTTACTGGGACCTGGAAGATGCCAATGTCCTATGCAGTCAACTCAGCTGTGGGGTTGCTCTCTCAACCACAAAAGGAAAATATATTGGAGAAGGAAGTGGTCGTGTTTGGGGACACAGATTTCATTGCTTAGGGAATGAGTCCCTTCTGGATAATTGTCAGATGACAGTCCTTGGAGCACCTCTCTGTGCCCATGAAAATGTCATCTCTGTGACCTGCTCAGGTAAGGGAACAGTGCTCCTGGTCACCTACTGGCAATATAGCCCAGAAGTGCTGGAGGAGGTAAGGGATTAAAGGAAAGATAGATAAGAAAATGGGGCCGGGGTGGGGAGTGGGGGTAGGATAGGCATGACAGTCAAAAAGTAACATGTAATGAATAATGATGACTGGGGACGCTCCTAGGGCAAAGGTAACTCACCTCTCCATTTGGGGTTTGCAAGTAGACATTAATAAAGACAATTTTTATTGATCACAAGAGTTTGAAGAGTCCTTACCATGATTGCTTATTCTATTTTGTCAGTGAACTGTTCAATCTTTTTATGTATTTTGACCTTACTTTTGCCCCATTTCCTACACCCCCACCAGGAAACCAGACCCAGCCATTGTTTCCATGCTCTGCAAGTTTATCTGACTTATCTGTGTCTGTAGTCCCAGAAGGTAGTGATTTCATCTGCTCAGGTAAGTAAATCACAGTGCCAGGAAGTGCTTTGCAACTCTAAAAAATGTCACCTGTTAACTGGACTTTCACCTCTCAGAGGACAAACTGCTCCGCCTGGTGGATGGGGGCGGTCGCTGTGCCGGCAGAGTGGAGATCTTTCACCAGGGCTCCTGGGGCACCATCTGTGATGACAACTGGGACCTGAGTGATGCCCACGTGGTATGCAGACAGTTGGGCTGTGGAGTAGCCATTAATGCTACCAAATCTGCTCACTTTGGGGCTGGATCAGGGCCTATCTGGCTGGACGACCTGAACTGCACAGGAAAGGAGTCCCACGTGTGGAAGTGCCCTTCCCGGGGCTGGGGGCAGCAGGACTGCAGGCACAAGGAGGACGCAGGGGTCATCTGCTCAGGTCTGTGCTGCAACCTTCACACCCTCCCCTATACACACGCACACACACACACCCCCACATGGCACAACGGTAAAGTATAGTGAAAATGTACTGATCTGAGAATTGATTTTAATCCTGTTCTTACACTGATTTCTTAATACTCTGCCAAAATATTTCATTTGTTTGAGTGTCCTTTCATAATTTAGGAAATAGAGGGTTGATCTTAGAATCAGGGAAAGTTAGACCCCAAGAAAGGGACCTTACATTCTATCCACTCTGGTGTTAAGAAGCCAAAAGACCTTGAGTAATTTGCCCCAAAACGCATTCCAGTAAGTAGCAGAAATGAGATTAACCTGATTATTTTCTGACTCTAATTTATGTGAGAGAGTAGAAGGAAGAGAGATACATTTTAATTTGATACAAGTTTAAAGCTCAAATACCATCCTTGGGAAATCCATATTAACCCTGAAATCACCCGAGATCCTTAGTTTCCCCTGGAGACATTCTGTTAATATGTTAGTATCGTTTATGAAATTGTATTATGAGCCCTAAAAAACTATTTCCAGGAAAAAAAAAAATGGATCCTAGGGAGGAATACTTTTGAAACTCTAAAGGAAATAATTAACTCTAGATTCTCTATTTCTCTCCAGAATTCACAGCTTTGAGGCTCTACAGTGAAACTGAAAGGGACACCTGTGCTGGGAGGTTGGAGGTCTTCTACAATGGGACCTGGGGCGGTGTGGGCAGGAGAATCACTGCCGTCACAGCGGGGATCGTATGCCGGCAGCTGGGCTGTGCAGAGAATGGAGTTGTCAGCCCGTCCCCTTCGTATAAGACAGGCTCTGGCTTCATATGGGTAGATGACATTCAGTGTCCTAAAATGCATATCTCCATATGGCAGTGCCCATCTGCCCCCTGGGAGAAGAGAATATCTAGCCCAGCAGAAGAGGCCTGGATCACATGTGAAGGTGGGTTTCCTTCTGAACACTGGCTGCCATCTGAGACCCTGTGAAATATAATTTGCCACTAACAAATATCTAATCTTTCAGTTCAGGAGCACATGGCAAACTCACGAAAAGTACATGACAATAAATGCTGATTTATCACTTCTGTCCCACAGTGCAACTTCGTTACTCTGGTTTGGTATTTTACAGTTTGTTCGGTTTTTGTAGTGTGTATTGTCTTGTTTGCTTCCTTTAAGGCCCCTGTGAGCAGCTGGGTGAAAATCGTATAAAATTGTGGTGGTGTAGAAACTGAAAAATATAATATGTCTTCTTATTATAAATATATTTCTTAAATTAAAATATATTAAATATACTATAAATAAAATATAATTTGTCTTAGAAATTCTAGACATCTTAGAACTTTTGGGAAGTATGTAAATTAATTGGGGAGATTAAAATGTTCCATTGTTTCCTGCAGAAATTTCCAGTATGAAGGTTGATAATTTGTACATTTATAATTAGCTTTATTCAATTAAAATTTAACGTTTATTATAGAAATTTAGACATTTTTAAAATTACAAGTAATAAAATGTATTCCACATTTAATCCTACCATCAAAAATAACTATCACTGGGGGCTGGCCGGTGGTGTAGTGGTTGGGTTCGCACGTTCCACTTCGTGGCCTGGGGTGGCAGGTGCGGACATTGACACCGTTTATCAAGCCATGCTGTGGCAGGCAACCCACATATAAAGTACAGGAAGACAGGTATGGATGTTAGCTCAGGGCCAATCTTCCTCAGCAAGGAGAGAAGGATGGGCAGCAGATGTTAGCTCAGGGCTAATCTTCCTCAAAAAAATAAAAATAAATAACTTTCTCTAATAGTCACAAGTATTGACTACTGGGCTTCCTTTCGTACAAAACTCTAATTGTGATTATGATTGCATATGGGAAATTTAGATATACTATTTATAATCTTTATAATATAAAACTTTATAATATAATTTATGTATATGTTTATGTAGTATAGTATATATACATGTAATGTATAGTATTACACTATATTTATTTAGATATATATTATATACATTTTGATTTTTGTATCCTTTTTTGTATAAAATTATGCTGTGAATATATTCTAATTTCAATAAGTGGTCTTCAAACGCCATAAAATATTAAATAATCATGTCTTTATTGGTATTAAGACTATTTCCCAATGTGAAACCAGTATAAATAACACCATTGTAAACATTCTTATCCATTTTGGTGAATCTCTGATTATACTTGAAAACTGTATGTCTAATCTTGTAATGAAAGGGTACAGGCAATGAACATTTTCAAGATTCTTTATACATACTAGCTAATTGCCCCTACAGAAAACTTGTGTATTAATTTCCATTCTTATGATCAGTATACGAGAGAATCAATTTCTTCTTACCCTCCAACCAATGTTATACACAGAGAGAAACACACAGAGATGTACGCACACTTTCCCAAATTTAAATTTCACCTATCTCAACATAATTTGAATGGATTTTATTAGTAATGATACAGACATTTTTCATGAATATTTTCCATTTGGGGTTCATATTTTTAAATTTCTTGCTTCTTTTTACTATGTGACTTTTATCATAACATAAAATCTCTCTCAAAACAAAAAAAAATTGAAAATACAGCAATCATGAAAGACACAAATAGCTATAATCTCATTGTTAACTGATGATATATTAGCTGATTTTACATTCTTGTGTACAGTACATTTGCATATATTTTAAATACATATATTTTGGTACAAGAAAAGTTATACTATGTATATTTCTGTCTCTTGCTCTTCTGATTCAGCAACGTTTTTTCATGTTAAAGCATACTTCTTTACAGTATGATATACTCTGATTCAGTGCACCAAACACCTGTTGATGGACATTTGGAGAATTCAAGTTATTTTTCCATTTTAAATAACACCACATAAAAAAATCTTTAAACATATAGAAAATCATTTTTAAGCATACTTCTTAATATTTTCTAAGAAAAATCAACTTACCTATTGAATCATCAATTGCATTAAGTAAAATTTTGGATTTCAACCATCTTAACTTTTAATTTGCGAATATTTTACTTAGAAATTTTGCACCTGTAAAAGATACTGTGCCATAGTGTTCCTTTAGCACTCTTTTTATATTTGCTGATTTTAGAGTTTTGGATTTGTTGCCCCATAAAATTCATTACAACAAATTCTACCTATTATGGTCTTTAATAGTATATTGACCATAGTAATTGTTTTAATATTTGAAAGTGAATATCTGCTACTACTTTGGATACCAGTTTATTAATATCTAAGAGAATACCAAATATTATTGGATTATTTTAGTTTTCCTGGTCTATTTTGTGAAAAGATTAAGGAAGATAGGATTATAAACCATACTTTGAATTTATGATGATATAGGCCACTTGGTGATGCACTGTGTATTGGTGGAAGGTAAAAGCTAGTCTAGAAGGGTTTATTAATAAATAGGAAATTTTAAAAAATGAAGACAAAAAATAAACCAAATTCTTTCAAGAAGTTTTGCTGTAAGGCAGAAAACAGATAAAATGGTAGCTGGAGAAGGGTCCTTATGACCAGAGGAAAGGAAATTTTTTAAAAAGCACATGTGAAAACTATCAAGTTAATGTGCTTAGGGATGTAGAGTTCAGGTCAAAACCCCTCTGGTAGAAGCCAGATTACCTAAAAGCTAATTATCTTTTATAACTGTGGCTTTTCCCAAAATATTAAGTGAAGTAAAATCCTGAGACTCCCCCTCTTGATCTTCATGTAGTTGGTGGGCATTGATAAGGAAAGGTTTAGATGTTAAAGAACATTAACAAAGTAATGAAGAATGAGAAATAAAGTTAACTAAAAAGAATGGTAAGACCATTTAAAAATATTGAAGGTTTAGCATAATTTTTAACAATAATTTTATAACGACACCAGTTATGATTATCTGCAATTGTAGAGGACTAAGAAATTTTCTTCTATTCTTCTAACTTCTTCTGGCTGATCTAAGAATTAAATTGACATGAGACAGAATAACAGGAAAAGCAAACAGAGTTTAATTACATGTACACATGAGAGAAACCCCAGAAAACTGAGTAACTCATCAAAATGGCTTAAGCCAGCACCTTAAATATCATCTTCAACTAAAGACAAAAGAGAATGTTGGGGGTAGTGGTTTGGAACTTCAAGGGGGAGGAAGGCAATTCACACGGAGGTGGAAAAGCAAATGTTTGGTAAACAAATGTTTGCCATGCCGGGCAGAAACAATGGGACATGGAGAGGACTTGGATCAAATGGGCCTTGCTAGGTTCCTCCCTGTCTACCACACCTAGTTCACATTATACTATGGTTATCTATGGTGATAGCTCCTTCCTGAAACAGGCCTTCTATTCTTTTAGGCAGTTAGGGGGAAGATCCAAGTTTCTTCCTGAGTCTTATATGGTTAAAAATAATCAAGCCAAAGAGACACATTTTGGGGTGGCAAATTCTGCTCCCCTGCAAATGAAACTCAATATTTCAGGAACTGACTCAAAAGAAGTGGACAGTTAACCTTACCCTGTATTTATACACAACCATGCGGGTATAATGGAATGTCAGTAGTGCCAAGAGTCTTTTACTTGGGCAAGAGAATGTTTGTAGTTATGATCATAGCCCATGTGCATTATAGGCAGGGAAGTGAAGGCAAGAAGAGATGATAATTCGAGGGAATAGGAGAATCAGTGGTCTGTAGATCGGACTTCAGTCAAACAAATGTTATATCTGGAGTAATTATGAAAATGAGAGGGGCAGGATAGGAAGTTAGGGTCAGATGATAAGACACAGAAATTTGGAAAATGAAATCAATGTATTTTGTCTTTAAATATCTAACAGTAGAAAACAAATAACCAGTTTCGGCCAGGTTGAAGATTTTCCACCCCTTGTTCATAACCAGGACAAACCACAGCAATGTGTAGAGGCTTATGCTCCTTACAGATTATTCTCTAATTCGTGTAACATTGGAACTCTGCCTTCCTCACCACGTCCAGATTCATCAATCAGGTTTACCACTTTCAAGTCTTTCCACCACAGCATTCATCCACAACGACTTTCAGGATTAATAACAGCCATTTTGTGCCTTTCTAGATAAGATAAGAGTCAGTGGAGGCGACACCAAGTGCTCTGGGAGAGTGGAGATCTGGCACAAAAGCTCCTGGGGTACAGTGTGTGACGATTCCTGGGACCTGGCAGAGGCTGAGGTGGTGTGTCAGCAACTTGGCTGTGGCTCTGCTCTGGCTGCCGTGGGGGAGGCAGCGTTTGGCCAGGGGACTGGACCTATCTGGTTGGATGACATACAGTGCAAGGGAAATGAGTCTTCTCTGTGGGACTGTCATTCCAAGCCCTGGGGACAAAGTGACTGCGGACACAAGGAAGATGCTGGTGTGAGGTGCTCTGGTAAGTGTGAAAAGGCTGAATTTAAACTAGGAGCCCTGCTAAGAGTGAAAGCATTGAGAAACAGCCTCAGATAGTTGACCTGGAGGATACTAGGATTTCTTGTTAAAGAAATGAAAGGCTGTGTTAAATTATCCTTTTGTGGGGCTGGCCCCGTGGCCGAGTGGTTAAGTTTGCGCACTCTGCTGCAGGTGGCCCAGTGTTTCGTTGGTCCGAATCCTGGGTGCGGACATGGCACTGCCGACTAGAAGGACCCACAATGAAGAATATACAACTATGTACCAGGGGGCTTTGGGGAGAAAAAGGAAAAAATAAAATTAAAAAAAAATTATCCTTTTGCCTAACTAAATAAGATAACATTTCACTGTTCTCTAAACCTTTTCATCACTTTGAGGGGAGAAAGCTGGATTTAGCCTCAGACTTCCAATTGAGAGGATTCGGAGTGATATTTTAAAGGACACTCTATACACCCAGGGAATGCAAAAAGAAATACCCAGTTCCGTTTTGATTTCTATTTCATCTACATTTATGTGTCTCTCTTTTTCACTGTCTCTTTCTTTTGCAGGACAGTCGCCAAGATCCCTTGAAGTCTCAGGTACAGTTTTCTGCCCATCAGAAATGTCACTAATAACTAAGACAATATGGGAGGTCAAGGGAGAGAGCAAACTGCAATGAAATCAAAGGAGGCTGGGGACTTCAGAAATTATGAAACTATGGATGGCAGTGGTTGGTATCTACAGCTCTATGAGTCTACTCTGGTGTGCAGAACTTCTCTATAAAAAAGTAACTTTTTAAATATGGAGAAGGATAAGGAACGCTCATGCTACCCTCAGAAAAAAAAGTTATCTCTGCAGGTTCTCAAATATTCTTTATAAGACAGGCAAAAACAGCTCAAGCCCTGGCTATTTTCTAGGACTGGTGTTTTAGTGGTGAATGCAATGCAAGAGATAAGGCTTAATCATCAAACCTTTTGTATACAATTGGAGAGAATTTAGGACAATAGAATTATGGAAAGCTCTGTAGAAGATTAAAAGAAATCTACTGTTTAGAGATATTTTTTATCTGAGATAGTTCTCAGAGATTGTGCCATTTGTGAATATGCAAAAACTTATAGCCCTCATTCTTCTCAGCAGCTAGAAAGTCGGTTCTTTTTCAGTGTATAAATTCGCAATTGATATCTACTAGTTAAATGCCTATCAATGTTTAATTTCTATACAGGTCACTCAGCATTTATTTTATCTGGTATCCTTGGGCTCCTCCTGGTTCTGTTTATTCTATTTATTCTTGTGTGGTCTCACGTAGAGAAGAAAAAACATCTGCTCAGAGGTGAGAGCCCCATTAGAGTTGCATAAAATGTGGGTTATCTGGAACCAAGGGCACAAGGAATGGGGAATTCCCGCAGGGAGAAACAAAACCATTTGCCACCTTGAGTGAGTTGGGTGGAAAGTGGCAGCCAAATAGAGAAGCACGTGGAATGATCAAGAATCAGCCAATCCACAATTCCCTTTTGTAGAAATGTGATCACTTGGAAGCTGTAGTATACAATAGAGATGATGTATCAGATGGGCAATGATCTTAGCTGATGAAAGGAAGGTAATTGTGTACTTTGGTTCAGGCTCCAGATTGCAGAAATAAGAAACAGCCAGTGGGAAATGGCGAACCGTGGTGGAGAATTAAAAGCAAAGATGTCCTGGGTTTGAACCTCAGCTATTTATCATTTACTAGCTGCGTGACCTTTGACTAGAAAGTTTACTTTGTCAAGCTCCAATTTCCTAATCTGTAAAGTAGAGACAATACTATTGTTACCTCATTAGATTATTATGAGAGTTAAATGAATTAATCATATATAAGAATGGTGGCCAGCACACATAAATGTTATATAAAGGACTTGGTAATAAAAATGGAGGAATTTCAAGGGCTCAGCAAAAGGATAATGAATATTAGAAACATTGAGAATTCACTAGCAGAAATTGGTGCTGAAATGATCTTTAGATTTTAACTCAGAGGGATCAATATATTTCAAACCTCGTAGATATATGTCCTAGTGTAAGAGATCAGCCATTTGAATTTAAATCCTAACCATGGGGCATCATTCTCAGTTTCATCCAGAAGAAGAGATTCTCTAGAGGAGGACCTATTCCATGAGATGGATACCTGCCTTACCAGAGAGGATTCACGGCAGATGAGCACTTCAGGTTTGTGACTCCAGTGGCCTCACTCTATAGAGAGGGTGGGAATATGAGGAAATACCACTGATATTTAGATACTCTTACTTGATTGAGATTTATCTCAGCCTCCTATACAAAATACTTCATGTGAAAGGGAAGCAAAAGGAGGAGTTGATGAAATAAAACACTATTCAAAATTAAGAAAATTAGAATCTACACCCTCATTCATTTCATCTTCAGCATCATATTTAGTCCATGGCAGAGGAACCAAGTGGAGAGAATTAAAATGAAAAGTGTTGAACTGCTTCAGATGTGAGCAGTCAAATGCCTGTCCTCAGTTTTATTACAAAGCCAATAAGCAATAAACAATTGTTTTCAATTTTATTTTATTTTCATTTTTATTAATATGGCTATCTTCCTTGGGTATTATTTTTTGTACATTTATGATTATTTAAAATGTTTTTATGACATATAATATATGTACAAAACAGTTCATAAAGGTTTTAATTATTTCTTTGAAGAAATAACTATAAGTAGAATTGCTGTGACTACATAATAAACAGAGTCTGGCAAGTGGCTTTCCACTAGTTATAACAAATTTTACTCCTATAAGTTATAAGCGAAAAGGTATTTTGCTGCATAGTCTCTAACACTAAATATTTTCACCTCTTTTATAATTTTGCTAATTATTTGATAATGGTATCTCACTGTTATTTTAACATTATTTCAATTACCAAGGAGATACATTATTTTTTACATATTTGTTAGCCAATTTTAAAGCCTTAAGACTTGCCAGTTTTTCCTTTAACATTGAATACATGTCTTAATTTGCAAGTACTATTTTAATATTAAGACTATTGATTCTTCTTCTATGTTATCCATTATATACAATTTCCCAGTTTGTCACTTGACTTTAAAGTTTTTAAGTGGATTTGTATTGCACTGGAGGAAATTTAGGGCTGTTAGGTACAAAAAAGAGAATAGACAGTGCTTTCTTTCAACAGTGCTCTACATTTTATCTGATTGAAAATTTGGAGCCCACTTATCTCATTGATGGTGGTGGGGGTTATTATACTGTGTTAGTTTTGCTCAAGCCGCCATAAGAAAGCCACCATGGATAAATTAAACAACAGAAATTTATCTCCTCACAATTCCAGAGTTCAGACGTCGGAAATCACAGTGTCAGCAGAGTTGATTTCTTCTGAGATCTGTCTCCTTGGCTTGAGGATAGCCGGCCAGTCTCTGTGTCTTCATATCTTCCCTCTGTACCTCTCTGTTTCTTAAATTCCTCTTCTTATAAGAAGACCAGTCATATTGGGTTAGGGCCCACCTTAATGACCTCATTTAAAATTATCTCTTTAAAGACCCTATCTCCAAATACACTCACGTTCTAAGGTACTAGGCAGTAGGACTTCAACATGCGAATTTAGGGGGACGTGACTCAGCCCGTAACCTGTACCTAGTAAAAGAATTGTGCCAGTGTAGAGTATGCTATCTCAAAATTGCTAGATACATCTAGTTGTTTTTTGAAGTGATTGTTTCCATTTACACTTCCAACAGCAGTCTAGGAAAGTTCCTATTGGTCCACATTTTTATTAATTACCGTCTGACCATATTGACGTGATCTGCAACTCTGCTGTCTGCCAGAAGATAAAGTGAATCTTCTCTTGAGGGAAATAATATCATCCAGAACATCTAAAATGTTAAACACAAGATTCAGTATTTAAAAAAATGCCAGGCTTACCAAGAAATAGGACCAAATGTAAAAAAATACAAAAGAACCAGAACTGAAGGTGACTCAGATACTATGGTTATCAGATATTTTAAAATAACTATGATTAATGAATTCGAGAAAAAATCTGGCCAGATAGAGATTTCACCACAGAATTGGAAGTTATGTATAAGAATGAAATAGAAATCCTATAAATGAAAAATACAAAACTGAAACTAAGAACTCAATAGATAAAATTGAATAGAGCTTAAAAGAGAAAGAGTGAGTTGTATGATAGACCAATAGATAATAATTGGACTTACAGAAAACAAAAAAAAAAACAAAGGATGAAAGTATAGTAAAACTCATAAGAAGAAAATTGGGTATGATTAAAATATCTAATAAATATAACTGGTGACATCAATTTCAGGGAGGATGAAATAAGCCAACTGTAGCCTATATATCCTACTGATTATAACTAAAATCTCTGAGCAAATATGAAAAACAGCCACCTCACCTCAGACCCATTGAAATGGCTCCTACTAAAGAAATAAATAAATAAACAAACAGAAAATAACAAGTGTTGGCAAACATGGAGAAATTGGAACACTCATGTATTGTTGGTGGGAATATAAAATGATACAGCCACTGTGGAAAACAGTATGGTAGTCCCTCAAAAAATTTAAAATAAAATTGCCATATGGTCTAGCAATTCCACTTCTGGGTATATATCCAAAAGAATCAAAAACAGGTCTCTAAGAGATGCTTGTACACCCGTGTTCATAACAGCGTTATTCACAACAGCCAAAACATGGAAACAACCCAAGTGTCTATTGACAGATGAATGAATAAGCCAAAGGTAGTATATCCACACAATGGAATATTATTCAACCTTAAAAAGAAAGGAAATTCTGACATGCGACAACATGGATGAATCTTGAGGACACTATGCTAAGTGAAATCAGCCAATCACAAAAAGACAAATATTGTATGATTCCATTTATATGACATACCTACAGTAGTCAAAATCATAGAGACAGAGAGTAGAATGGTGGTTGCCAAGGGCTGCAGGGGAGGGGGAATGAGAGTTATGTTTAATGGGTATAGAGTTTCAGTTTTGCAAAATGAAAAGAGTTCTCAAGATGAATGGTGGTAATCGTTGCACAAGAACATGAATGTACTTAATATCACTGAAATGTACACCTAAAATGGTTAAGATGGCAAAAAAAAAAAAAAAGAAAGAAAGAAAAATCCTTAAGACTCTGAAAAGTAAATAGCTTGAGAAGGATCTTAAAAACTGAAGAAAGACTATTACAGCTGTGCTGGTGAATTTCTTGGGTTTTTTTTTTCCCTCCTGGTCCGCCAGAGAAGCCCATCCTTCTGGCCAGAGGACTGGGGAAGGGAAATCCAGAGATATGTGGGAATCCTTTGGTTTTTTTCCTTTTTGCTCTCCTGGCCCTGCCCCTAGGCTACTTTCAAAGGCATATCTGTTACAAGCTGTTGCTTTTTAGTATTTTGTTAACTCTTTCTTAGAATTTCCATCTATCTGCTTATGTTATCCATATGTTCTTGCAGGTTGTCCACTTCTTCCGTTAGCATATTAATCATAGTTATTTTAAATTCCTGGTCTGATAATTCTAATATCTCTTCCATAATCAGTCTGATTCTGATGCATGCTCTGTCTCTTCAAAGTGTATTTTTATCTTTCTCTGTGCCTTGTCATCTTTTGTTTAAAGCCAGACATGAGGGACTGGGTAAAGGAAATTGAGGTAAACAGGCCTTTGGTATGAGGTTTTATGTTTATCTGGCTAGGAGTTGGGCTGTGTGTACCATTTGCTGTAGGTTTAGGTGTCAGAAGCTAAAGTTTCTTCTGGTATCCCTGTTTTTGTCTCCCATCTTGTCTTCAGGGTTCCCTAGTGACTTCTTCTTGAATAACATCTCAGATGTGCAGCTCTTCCACTTGTATTCCCCAGTTATTATATAGGAGCCCTATTGGTGTGCTAGTAATGTGAAGGAGGGGAAGCGTTGTACAGTCCCATGATTTGGTCTCAATTTTCTAGTGAGCCTGTGCCCTTGGGCTGTGACCTTCACAAGTGCTTCTCCGGTTTTCTTCCCCTCTTAGCTCACTGAGACAAGAAGGCTAGAGGGGGCTGTGGCTGGATATTTCCCTTCCCCCAGGTCATTTAGGCTCTGGTAAAATCCTAAATCCTTAGGTTCTGATAAAATACTTTCTCTTAAAGGCAGGCCTTGTTAAGAAGAACAGAATACTTTGTGTATATTTCCTGCTGGAATCACACAAGAATTTTTCTCCAATCTTCCCTGTGAGAATGTAGTAGAGCTCCTAGAGGTAAAACTAACAAAATTGTAGGAACCCTGAAGATTTTAACACTCAAGCTTGTCCACACTGAATCTCCAGCAATTTGTCAATTACAGTTTAGGTTTTCCTACACCTATTACTGGTTCCCACAAAGGTTTCTGTTCAAGCACTTCTGCTCCAGCAATTTGTAATTCTCTTTCTCTGCCTGTCTGTCTCTCCAATTTTGAGGGCAGTGGTTTCCCCTGTGATCTCAATTCTCTGAGGGATCTAAGAAAAGTTGTTGCTTTTCAATTTGTTCAGCTTTTTTGTTGTTGTATGAATGGGAGTGATGACTTCCAAGCTTCTTACATTCCAGATGGGAAACCAGAAGTTCAGGCAATCACTCTTACAGATCCAGTCATATTCAACCTTATTAATATTCAGTTATCTAAACTTTTCCATCCATAGACAACAATTCTCCATTTCTCTCAATTCTGCTAAGAATGGGATGTTTCCCTCATTACAACTTATTGTACCTCCTATCTCTGGACAATGACTCTTACCCTTGAGTTTGCTTGTCCTTTTTTTAAATCAAAATATAAATTTCACAGTTCTAGGCCTTCAAGATACTGGGAGCAAATCTGATCATCTAATTATAGCTGCGCGTTAGTGATGATAATAGCTTAATGGTTTGACCTTTTAAATTTGATAATTAAATGTTTTCCTTCAAAATAATAACTGAGGATGCTCTTCAGTCATGTGATAAGCATTCCTTGCTCGATTGTATTTTCCTAGCTGCTCAAAGACTGCGTTTAACAGCTCTTCCCTCTGCAGGGATGTTTTCTCCTACTAGGTAATACAGATTTTGCCTTTTTTTTTTAGATAGCACCTCCATCCATGGTTGTGCAGATGTTGGCCACATAACACTGCTGGAAGTTCCTCCTGTCTTGGAAGCCACAAAATGAATTTGGGCTTCCAAACCCACTAGGTAATTTGAGAACATTGCTCTGTCACTAAAACTCAACACACACAGATCTCCTACCCTTACAGAATTAAACACAATTTTTCCTACCTTTATGTTACCATATATATTATGGGACTGGTCTATATCCCCAGTCTGTTGAGTATTCAAAGTTTCCCTCTGGAAAAGAGAATGGATGATGAGAAAGTTGTTCCTATAGAAAGCTTAAAGAGTTTATCAGGATTATTTCTGATCATTGGCTGAGGCTGTGGATAGTCTGTCACTAAGAAAGAGGATGATTAGATCCAAGCTTCAAATACTGCTCATTAACAACCTCTGTTTCTAGGATTTCTGTTCTTTTTTTTTTTTTTTTTTTGAGGAAGATTAGCCCTGAGCTAACATCTGCTGCCAATCCTCCTCTTTTTGCTGAGGAAGACTGGCCCTGAGCTAACATCCATGCCCATCTTCCTCCACTTTATATGTGGGATGCCTATCACAGCATGGCTTGCCAAGTGGTACCATGTCTGCACCCAGGATCCGAACCGGCGACCCCTGGGCTGCCAAAGCCAAATGTGTGCACTTAACCACTGCACCACCGGGCCAGCCCATCTGTTCATTTCTATTACGCAGAGTAGGATCTTCGTATTTAATTAAGTACAGCCCAGATTCAGTGCATTAATATTGCCCATTATTGTTTTGATCTTCAGTGCCTAGAATATAATATATGCTTAATATTTGTTAAATGTAGGTATCTTTATCTGATGTGAAAACTTTAACATAATAAACAATGGAATCATGCTCTAGAGACTTAGGAAAACAAGCACTCATTATATGATGATAAATATATATATTTAAAGGGAAATTCTAAAACACCTACCAGTACCAAGACAAAAAGAGACAAAAGTCAAAGTCAACTGGAAGTCTGGCAGGAAAAGAGCAATATTGTCTCTCAAATTCTAAGAGCATCGCTTATTAGAATAACAGCTTGCTGGTGCTTTTTGTTAAATTGTCACGGAATCCCAAGGTTTAACAGGACATGATTAATCGCTGCCCACACCTAGCAGAGAGTGGGTGGTCCAGGCATGATGGAGAGAGGAATTGAACTTGATGAAGTCACAGCACTGGAAAGCACAACGCTTTATAAATAGCATTGAGAAAACTGTCTAATTTCCAGCATGGGTGAACCAGCAATACCGAAAAGAGCATTCCTAGGTAATCCAGAGCCAATTATGAATTTTTTTTATGGGAATAGATGGTAGGGTGCAGACATAAGTCCTATCTCCTGATTTTTATTATAGAATATTTAGGTATCACCTGCACAAAACTATTTCACATTTGACCGAAGGATCCAAGTGAATGAGCTTGAGTTCCTCTTTTTTTTCCCCAAAAATATATTGTTACCAAAATAAGAGGAAAAATGTTAGAAAAATCAGAGGCAAAGAACATGAAAACCATTTAGATGGTAACTAGCCCCAACTTAATTTAGTAGGAACTGTTTTAAGTAATACTAGAACTTATTTGTATTTATAGTTGAAGCCTCCTTTCTCTTCATATGCGATATCTTAGTTATTGATAAGGATACTAATTTCTCTATCTGGAAAAGTTCAGTGAAAATCTTGAACGAAAATGTTTTCTTTAAAAGTGTATTTTGTATTTCCATCTGCATGATATAAAGAACAAAAGATTGTCTAGATTATTCTAAACCAATTTTAATAAACAGTAATTTGTATTAGCAGAATTCTATGCAAAGAGTATGAATGTTGCTCTTAAAATACTTGAAACTAAAGTTTTATATTAGAAAACATTTTCCTCCAGCAATTCTGTTTAGTTTATTATTGTGTTTATCGGATGTATTAGCTTGCTAGCGCTGCCAAAACAAAATACCGCAGACTGAGTGGCTTAAACATCAGTAATTTATTTTCTCACAGTTTTGTAGGCTAGAAGTCCAAGATCAAGGTGTCAGTAGGTTTCATTTCTTCTAAAGCCTCTCCTTGACTTGTAGAGAACCATAATCTCTCTGTGTTCTCACATGTTCACCCCTTGGTCTGTGTGTGTCTGTGTCCATTCTGTTCTTTTAAGGATGCCAGTCATACTGGATTAGGGCTCACCCAAACGACCTCAGTTTACCTTAGTTACCTCTTTACAGTCCCTATCTCCAAAGTCTAAGCTACTAGAGATTAGGACTTCAACATATAAATTTTGAGGGACGTGATTCAGCCCACAACACTTAGCAGATTTATTATTGTATGATATAAGGGAACGCCCTTGCCCTGTCTAAACATCGTTAATCCTAAATTCTGAGTTAACAGAGTCCAAACCATAGAATTTTGAAAGAGTAATTTCCAGAGGCATTTCAAAAGCAAACCCATAAACAGTTTTACCCTCCTCTTTCATTTTGATGTTATTTAACTCTCTTTCTTTGACAATTAAATTATATTATTACATGCTGGAACTCAGAATTCTAGATTGACTATGGCGTCAGGAAGAAAACTGACTAAGATCTGGGTATAGAAGGGAATATTAGGACCTAACATCTGCTAGATCTGTCCCAATTGATCAATTCTTCATGCTGTGTGTGTGTGTGCGCGCGCGTGTGTGTGTGTTTGTCTTTATATACAGTAGTGGCTTTGTTTAGAAGAAGAGGAACTTATTGCCTCTTGTTTTATAATTTCAGATCAGCTTCCAAATGTTTTTGAAAGAGACAGCAATTTTCAAATGAGTGAAGAGGAATTCAACTTACCCTGTGGAAAGTTGGTCCAAACAACATTTCCTGATCAATAAGAGAACAGCTAAATTGGTAAAGACTGGTGATAATAAAAGTCAAATTATGTGTATCACTGTTATGGACTAAATTTTTGTGCCCCTGCCCCAAATTCATATATTGAAATCTTAACTCACAATATGATGATATTAGGAGGTGAGGCCTTTGGGAAGTAATTAGGACATGAAGGCGGAGGCCTCATGAATGCAATTAATGCTTTTGTAAAAGGGATCCCAGAGAGCTCTCACTCTCTTTTCACCGTGGGAGGATACAATGAGAGGTTGTCAGTCTACAGCCTGGAAGAGGGCTCTCACCAGAACCCGAGCACACTAGCACCCTGATCTCAGACTTCCAGCCTCCAGAACTTCGAGAAATGAGTGTCTGCTTTTATCAGCCACCCAGTCTATGGTATTCTATTATAGCAGCCCAAACTGACTAAGACAATCACTAAGAAACACTCCTACCATAATAAATTGAACAACGAAAAACATTACTTGAAGCTGATTTGTGGCTGTTCTTATGGATCAAGTGTGCTTAATTCCATAGAGATTTGAATGTAGAAAGCATCATTTTCAAAATTGAATGTCAGAATAGTCACTTTATTTTTATCCCTACTAGATTTATTCATTGATGGCTTTGTTCAATTGCTCTTCCTTCTAGCTTAACATCTTCAGATTTTGAGAATATCATTGTTCCCATAGGAACTGCAGCAGATATATTACAGTGATAAATACCTATCTCAAAATTAAAATAATTTTGGAAAAAGCAATAGGCTTCATGGAGCTCTTAGAGGGGACGTAAAAATAGGAAAAGAGGACTAGTTTGTTATAAGGGAAATTTTATAATCTTTATGTCCCCAAACACCTTTTGTTCATTTAGGGCCTCTGCTTTCAAGTAGTTGGAGAGGCTACAAATCAGGACACTTTGGTCCATAAATCTTATCAGAAAGAATAATTCGCTCCATTCCAAAAGAAGCTTGTTTTGAAAGCTTTTTCTCAAGAGAGAGCAAGATCTTAGATTGTCCCTTAGATTTAAAGTAAATTCTGGGGCCCAGCCATGCATTATATTTGCAGTAAATATTATGAAAAAATGTAGTAGAGAGTTTAAATATTATCATTTAACCCTGACCAATATTTTGTCCTTCAGTAAAAATATTATGGGTTCCTATATAAAAATGCAGAGCTATCTCTATTTCTGTTTCATAAAAAATATCTACCATTCTGAGATAATTACTGTTAACATTTTGGAATGTTTCTGTCCATCTTTGTCTACCTGTGTCACTCTTTCTTGAATATAAATGAACATATATTGTCCATCTGTGTAAAATAAAGATGCCTCATTCTTATTACATTATTTTTCTTTAAACTTCCACTAAGTCTAGCATAAATCATATGTGTTCTTGTACATGATGAGTCATTTTTCTCTTGCTGTTTTCAGGATTTTCTTTTTGTTTTTCAACAATTTGGTTGTGATATGTCTAGGTGAGGATTTCTTTCTGTTTTTCCTCCTTGGGATTTGTTGAACTTCTTGGATTTCTAAATTAATGTTTTTCATCAAATTTTGGAAGTTTTCAACCATTATTTCTTCAAATAGTTTTCTGCCTCTTTTTCATCTCTTCTCTTTCTGTGCCTCCCAGTACATGTGTGTTTTCATTCAAGCTCTGTTCATTTTTCTGCAATCTCTTTTATCCATGTTCTTTAGATTGGGTTGTTTCTACTGATGAAGTTTATTAATTTTTTTCTTCTGCAATTTCAAATATGCTGCTAAGCCACATTAATAAGTTATTGTTTCAGTTGTATGTTTCAACTCCAGAATTTCTATTGGTTTTTTACAGATTTTATCTCTTCTTATTTGCTGAGTCATTGTCATCATACTTTTCTTTAATTCCGCACACATGATTTTCTTTAGTTCTTCAAACTTATTCATAGTAGTTGCTTTGAAGTCCTTGTCTGCTCAATCCAGCATCTTGACTCACTTAGAGATAGTTTCCATTGATTGCTTTCGTTTTTCTTCATGAGTATGCATCATACTTTCCTGTTTCTCTCATGTCTCATTTTTGTTGTTGTTTAAAACTTTGTATTTTAGATAATATATTGCTGCAATTCTGGTTTCTACTTTGTGCCCCAAGGCAATTGTTGTTGTGATTTGTCTGTTAACTTGCCTGGACTACATCTGTGGAATCTATCTCCCTTATGTTGTGCAGTCACTGATGTCTATACTTAGGGTTTTTTCTTGTTTTTTTTTTACACCTGGTTTTGTGGAGATGACTCTTCGATCTGCAATGCTTAGGGGTCAGCCAATTATTGGTTAGATGTGCTCAGACACAGTGAACCAGTAAGGCCGCCTTCTTCTACCACTGGATCTGTGTGTTTGAAGAACTTATTCTAAGTTTAGGCATTTTAAAGTCTGCCCTTGCTTTTAATTTCTGCCAGAGCCTCTTGTGTTTCTTCCGCATGTGTGTGCAACCTCCAGTGAGTCAGAGATGTGTGAAGATCTTATTTGATGCTTCTATTGCTGTCTCATTTCCCAGATCTCCCTGTTAAGTATCTACCTAGTCCACTGGGTTTTTTGGGTGGCAGTGGGATAATTGGGATGGGGGAGTGAGAGCTATCCCAGGCAATAATGCCACAATTTCTTACTGTTCTTACCCAAAGTTCACGATAGACAGTTCTCAAATTGATTTTTTTTTAACTACCAAGTGAAGGTTAATATTTCTTTTGTAGTTCTTTTTTTTTATTTTAAAGATTTTATTTTTCCTTCTTCTCCCCAAAGCCCTCTGGGACATAGTTGTATAATTTTAGTTGTGAATCCTTCTAGTTGTGGCATGTGGGACACTGCCTCAGCATGGCCTGATGAGTGGTGCCATGTCTGCACCTAGGATCCGAACCGGTGAAACCCTGGGCCACCAAAGATGAGCGCACAAACTTAACCACTAGGCCACAAGGCCAGCCCCTCAAATTGATTTTTGCCTTTGGTCAATTTCCAGAGTTCTGAAAAGGTTTTTTTTTTTTACTGTTTTATTTACTTTTTTAGTTTCTTTTGGGGGAGAGGATTTGCCAACCTGCTCACTCCATTGTGCCTCAATTACTAGTCTTAGCATCTATTTATTATCTTGCCTGAATCAATTATTACTATGATGATTAGCAAATGATGACTTTTAAATCCATAATTTCTAATTTGTTTATTTGTTAAAATTCTGTAAGAAAGAATTTTTCCTACTTCTGCATTTATTTATTCAATACGAACACATGAGTTTTCATTTTATTGAATGACTGTAGTTCGTTGCTAGCATTATTTACGTTGGTGCACAAATTGTCTCACGTTTGGCCGGTAGGGGCCCCCTCATGCTAGCTCCTATGTCCATTAGACACATTTCCATCATCTTTGAGTACTTCTAATTTTATGTCACAATTATAGATCTCAGGTTCATCTTGCAGTTTCCCTTTCCCAGCTCTGGAGTTAGGCACTTTTCCAAGGAGCTTTGGTTTCTTTTAGAGGGAAGTGGAATTTTGAAAGCAATACTGGAGTTTTAAGTGATCTCATTGCTCCTGGGATGTCACTATTTAGAGTCTGTTATGAACTTAATTGAGTCCCCTCAAAATTCATATGCTGAAGCCCCAAACTCAATATGACTGTATTTGGGGATAAGGAGATAAGGCCTTTAGAAGGTAATTAGGTTTAAATGAGGTCATAAGGGTGGCCCTAATCTGATAGGGCTGCTGCCTTATAGAACAAGTAAGAGACATCAGAGCTCTCTCTCTCTCTCATGTCAGGACACAGTGAGAAGACAGCTGTCTACAGCCAGGGAGAGATTTCTCACCAGAAACCAAATTGCCAGCACCTTGATCTCAGACTTCCCAGCCTCTAGAATTGTGAGAAATAAGTTTCTCTTTTTAAATCATCCAATCTGTGATATCTTGTTACGGCAGTCCAAGGTGACTAAGACAGAGTCCATCTCAGCAGGGAACTGGAAAAAAAATAAACATACATGCACACACACATATATACATACATATATGCACATATATGTATTTTATATCTGTCTAAATATCTATTGATATGTTTATACCCATATATTTATCTATCAATCTATTTATCTATAATATTCTGAGTTCATTAAAGAAGACTTTCTAAAGAGACATGACAATTAAATGTAATACATGATATACTTGGCTGAATCCTGGATGACAGGATTGAGTTAACTGAGACAATAACTACATATATATGAACTTTGCATGATATAATATTTTGATTTGATAACTGTACTTGGCTACCTTAAATAGTCATTGTTCTTAGGCAATACACAGTGATGAATTTCAGGAAAAGAGCACATGATGTCTGCAGTGCAGAAAAGAGGGGGAGAGGGAATGGAGCAAATGTTAAATGGTAAAAGTGGAGAATTGTTCTTTGTAATATTCTGGCAATTTTTATGTACATTTGAAATTAGATAAAAATTAAAATGTGCAAAAATCATTTCTAACATCTATTTTGCTACTTATCAAAATATCTAGTGTTGATTGGAGATAAATGTTGCTGAAGAGCTTATGCTAGTTACTTTAGGATTTTTAGTTATTTTCTTCCAAGAACTAATTTTCCACACCAGAAGTATTTATTATTAATAAGGGTAACTGATTCCTCTAAGGTATAAATTAAAATATCACACACACACACACAAAATGAGAAGACAGAGACAGAAAAATAGAGAGATGGGTGGAGAATGTATGGATTAATGAATGGACAAATAATGGATGAATAGATAGATGGGTATCACAAGTAAGCCGAAGGAAATAACAAAAAAGATAACCTTAAAAAAATGACAGTCCCAGAATTCCTTAGCTGTTTGCACAGTGCACTCGGGACTACAAAAGAAAAGTCAAACAGCTCTTCTCTAAAGATCTATCTTTTCCTGGGATACATAGAGCTCCAGTTCATGAAAGGCAGCTTTAGCCCTGAGAGGTGACTTGAGATTCACATCTTGGAGCCTAGGGACTCTCTGTGACTCCAGTTTGACACGGAGCTGCTAATGTCCTCTGACTTCAACCCAGCCACGGAACTGCTTTTGCAACAAAGGAACATATTTTGGCAAATGAGATAGCGAAATTTAGGTCCATACATTTATATGCTCAAGAAATGACTCTTATTTGGACACCTCTCCAGTGACTTTCCCTCATAGCTCCTTGTGTTTCCACACAAATCCTGCCTCTGGGAGCTCAGAAGAGAGAAAGAAAACAGTACCTCCCCAGGGCCTGTGATCTTAAGATCAGGATAAAACGTAAGGAGTAAAGGCAAAGAAAGGAGAGGGTGTGGGTGATTGTTCCCAAGCTGTGTCAGTTTCATGTATGAGACACAATGAAGAGTGGGGTCCTATCATTGCCTCAATGAGCTTAATAAGATATTTTCTGTGAGAAAAGTCTAGGATATCCTAACTACTTTGCAAGCATCCTGTCTTCCCCAACTTACTATACTGTTCCCATTACTCCAGAAAAAATCTTGTGAAATATAATTTAATTTATTCACTAACATTTATAGAACAACTAAATGCCCTAAGTCTAGTACAAGGGGCCCTGTCTATATGATTCATATGGTTGGTGTGACTATGACACTTGCAGGATATGGACCTTTAGTTTGTTATTCCAGCCATATCTAATTACTTGAAATTCCTGAAAGAAATAATTTTTTGCTTAATCCTATACCATTACCAGAGTGATTCAACTTCATCTTTCAAAAATAGTAGTTTTATTGAGAAACTATTAATTACTTTGTATTAAACCATTCAAATCTCACAGTAAGCATTTAAGGTAGTTTTGATTAATCATCTACATTTTCTAGTTGAGGAAACTTAAACTCAGATAATTTGAAAATTTGAATTTGGCCAATTTCAAAGGAGGCAATGTCAATAATCAAATCTGAGCTACTTCTGCAGTATTTAGCAGAGAATCTTGTTCAAAACTTAAAAATCAGTATATAGTATGTACAATCAGTATCTAATTAGTATGGGATCAGTAAACTAGTTGATTAAAGATAAGAAGGTAATTTCTCATGAGCTTACAGGTTTCCAAACATACTTCCAGAGAGACATCCATACCCAAATTCTCCATGATCTCTTGAATCGAAATCAAGCCCGCTTGTGTTTAGCTGATCAGTGTAGTTTTGGCAGAAATTCAGATTCAGCATCTACCTCATTCTAACAATCCCCTGCAGTCTCAGAGGAGGGAGCTCACAACTGTTCAGATGAGGAAGGCTGACAGTCTTGGGAAATACTTATCACTTATCCATAACTTATTTACTAGCATTTCTCACCTCAGTGCATTAACAGAACTGACTGATGAACAGGAGAGTTTCCAGTGTTGTAGAGTGGAGATGGATTACCAAGCCTTTTGATCTATGATCTATGATCAGAACTAATACTTGAGTGATGTCCTCCTCCCCCATGGACATCCCTCAATGCTATGGTCTCTGCTCACATTGGAACAGGGTTGTGGCCCATCTGACTAGACGACCTGAACTGCACAAGAAATAAGTTCTGTGTGTAGTGGTGACCTACCTAAGACCGGGATCAGCATCACTACAGGCACAAGAGGCATATAGGAATCATCAGGTCAGATCTACTCTAAAGGTTGCCTACAAGTTAGAGAGAGAGGAGAATGACATCAGCAAAATGCCAACATAGGAATTTCTACCACTTCTCTCCCGACCCAGAAACATCGATTTGAACAACTATCTGCAGACAAAAATACCTTCACAAGAGCAAAGGACTCTAGTTGAAGGATTACTGCACTAGGGTAAAGCACACAAATAAGAAAGGATGCATTAAAGAGGGTAAGAGAGATAGATTCACATTATCCCCATTATCCCTTCCCTAACTCTGGGCAGCCTAGTGTGGAGAGAGTAACGTGAGTGCCCACCTTCACTATGGACCCTACAGCCCACCCATCCCAGCACCAGGCTAACTCCTGCAGTCCTGGGTGTCCCCCTGAAACCCAGGCCCCATCTCATGGTTCCAGCAGCCCCAGGCAGCATGCTTGGCACAAGTTCCCAGATGGCTCTTATGAACCCAAACCCCAGCTCACCCCAGCACCTGCTGACTCCAGGCAGCTCACATGGCCCAAGATAACTTCCGTGGCAAGGCTCCCTGCAAACTCCCAGGAACCTGGGGCCCTGTCTCACCCTGGCACCTGCCACCTCCAGCAGCTCCGAGTGGCTCCTGTGACACCAGGCATCCAGAGGATGCCTGGGAACAGAGGCCCCTATTTCACCCTGGTGCCTGCTGGTTCCAGCAGCCCCAGGAAGCATCCTTGGCACCAGGCTTCCAGTGTGTTCTTGCAAATCCAGGCTCCCAGATTATCACAGCACTCAGCAGTTCCAGCAGTTCCAGGTGGCTTCCACAGTGCCAGACATCTAGTGGGCTCCTGCAAACTGATTCCCCCATCTCAGGCAGGCATCTGCTGGCTCCGTGGCCCCAGGCAGTTCCCACTGTACTAGGTGGTGTTTCTGGCACTGCTCTCCTGGAAAGACCCGGAAAATCCATGCTCCAGTTCATCTCAGCACCAGCCAGCTCCAGTGGTCCCAGGCCACTTATTTGTTCACAAAGTGGTCCCCATACACAGAGGGCAAGAAAAGACCAAAGAAAGAGGCAGATCACTCCAAATTTGTAGGTGGCAGGTTTAATAATCAAGACAACTTATATACGAGGCTTGTCTTGGGAGGCCACAAGACAAGAAGATCTCTGCAACTGCCTGCTAGAATCTTAAAGCTTATATAGAGGCCTTAACAAGGTTCAGTCATGTATTCAGTCCATATGGTCTCAATGACACCATACTCTCTCAATGCTACATCCTTGGAACAGCTCCTAGTATGGGAATGGTGGGCAGAACACACATTCCAGGGTCAGGGGAGGGAGTGGTCCAGCTCACAGGTCAATCAATAGTCACATCCTCTTAAGGACCTCCTCCTACACAGTTTCCAAGTCACCAGGCCCTGGCAAGCTCCCATGAACCCAGACTCCTGGCTCACCCCATTCCTGTGAAACTCCTGCAGTATGAGGTGGCTCCCTAGGCTCCCAATTAATGCCTGTGAACCCAGGCTCCAAGGGGGCACCTGTGAAGCCAGGGTCCCAGCAGGGCCCAGCACCAGGCTGACTACTGCCATTCCAAGCTTTTAACCCACCCCCACACCAGGCCACCCAAAGGACTCCAGCAGCAAGCCTGCCCAAGGACAGCACCAGACTGTGCACCCAGAGTATTTGGAAAAGTTGCACAGTGAAAGACTTTCCCTGTCAAAGCCAGTCTGTAAAGATTAGAAGAGTTTCCTACATACTCAAATGCACAGACACCAATGCAAGGCCACAGGGATGACGAACAATCTAAGGAAACATGACACCACCAAAGGAAACTAATAAAATTCCAGTGACTGACCTGAAAGAAATGGAGATCTATGAAATATCCAACAAAGAGTTCAGAATAATCCTCTCAAAAAACTTCAGTGAACTACAAGAAAATAGAGCTAGACTACTAAATGAAAGTAGAGAAACAATACATGAACAAAATGAGAAGTTCAACAAAGAAATAGAAACCATTAAAAAATCAAGCAGACATTCTAGAGTTGAAGACTACAATGACTGATGAAGAATTCAATGAGAGCTTCAACATCAGACTTGACCAAGCAGAAGAAAAAATTAGTGAGCTAGAAAACAGGTCATTTGAAATTATCCAGTCTGAGGAGAAAAATTAAAAATCAATTAAAAAAGAATAAAGAAAGCCTATGTGAATTACACAACACTATTAGAAGAAACAGTAATGTATTATAAGAGTGCCAGGAGGAGAAGAGAGGGAGAAAGGGATAGAAAGTTTATTTAAAGAAATAATGGCTGAGGGGCTGGCCCCGTGGCCGAGTGGTTAGGTGCGCGTGCTCCGCTGCAGGCTACCCAGTGTTTCGTTGGTTCGAATCCTGGGTGCGGACATAGCACTGCTCATCAGACCACGCTGAGGCAGCGTCCCACATGCCACAACTAGAAGAACCCACAACGAAGAATACACAACTATGTACCAGGGGGCTTTGGGGAGAAAAAGGAAAAAATAAAAATCTTTAATAAAAAAAAAAAAAGAAAGAAATAATGGCTGAGAACTTCCCAAAACTGGAAGGAAATTTAGACGTCCAATTCATGAAGATAATAGATCACCCAAAAACTTCAACTTAACATGATTTTCTCAAAGATACATTATAATAAAATTGCCTGAATCCAAAGAAAATGAGATATTTTTAAAAGCAGCAAGAAGGAAAAATTTCACACAGGTAATGGAACTCCCATAAGTCTATTAGCATATTTCTCAGTAGAAACATTACAGGCCAAGAGAGAGTGGGATGATGTAGTCAAAGTATTGAAACAACTGTTGTTTAGGGGGAAACAGTTTGTCTCCCTGATAAACAAAAGCTTCGGGTACTCATCACAACTAGATGTGCTATACAAGAAATCCTCAAAGGAGTTCCTTAAACTTAAAGGAAAGGACTCTAAGTAGTAAAAAGAAAACATACACAAATATAAAATATGCTAGAAATGGTAAGTACATGGTCAAGTTCAGAATAGTCTAGTACTTTAAATTAGTGATGTGTGAATCACTTAATTATAGTATGAAGGTTTAAAAGACGAAAGCATTAAAAATAACTGTAGCTACAATAATTTGTAAATAGATGTACAATTTAAAAAGATGTAAATTATGACATGAAAAACATATCCATTTGGTCTAAGATATAGCCAAGTCCAATGTTTCCTTAATAATTTTCTTTCTGGATGATCTATCCATTGGCAAATATGGGGTATTGAAGTCCCTCACTATTATCATGTGTTATCTATTTCTCTTTTCACATATGCTAGTATTTGCTTAATATATTTAGATGCTCTGATATTAGGTGCATATATATTTACAATTGTTATATCTTCTTGATGAATTGACCTTCTTTGTCTCTTTTTACAGTTGTTGACTCAAAGTCTATTTTCTTTTCCTTAAAGATTGGCACCTGAGCTAACGTCTGTTGCGAATTTTTTCTTCTTTTCCCCAAAGCCTCCCAGTACATAGTTGTATATTCCACTTGCAGGTTCTTTCTAGTTGCACTATATGGGACACCACCTCAGCATGGCCTGATGAGCGGTGCCATTTTGGCACCCACAATCCAAACCAGTGAAACCCTGGGCTGCTGAAGTGAAGCACACGAACTTAACTCTTCAGCCATGGGGCTGGCCCCTGATTAGTGATGTTGAGTACCTTATCATACATTTCCTGACCATTTCTATGTCTTCTTTGGAAAAATGACTATTCAAGAACTTTGCTCATTCTTTTTAATTCAATTTATTTAAACTAAAAAAAAATAGATCCCCCTTTTCTTCCCCACCCCCCGCCCCCCGCTTCTGGAAACTACTAATTCGTTCTCTGTATCTATGAGCTTGGTTTATATATATATAATTTTATTTGTATACAATATACTTTATATTTTATTTATAAATATATATAAAAATATCATTTCTAGTCTTTTTGATAATAGCCATTCTAACGGGTGTGAGGTGATATCTCATTGTGGTTTTGATTATCATTCCCTGATGATTAATGATGTAGAGCATCTTTTCCTGTAACTTGACCATCTGTATGTTTTCTTAGGAAAAATGTCTATTCCAATCTTCTGCCCATTGTTTCATTGAATTATTTGGTTTTTTTGCAATTGAGTTTTATGAGTTATTTATATATTTTGGATATTAGCCCCTTATTAGATATAAGATTTACAAATATTTTATCCTCTCCAGTAGGTTGCCTTTTCATTTTGTCAATGGTTTTCTTTGCTGTGCAGAAGGTTTTTAGTTTGATGTAGTCCCACTTACTTATTTTTGCTTTTGCTGCTTTTGCTTTTGGTGTTAGAGTCAAAAAATCATTGCTAAGACCTATGTCAAAGAGCTTACCACCTAAGTTTTCTTCCAGGATTTTTGCGGTTACAGGTCTTGTGTTCAAGTCTTTAATCCATTTTGAGTTAATTTTTGTGTATAGTATAAAATAGTGGTCCACTTTCATTCTTTTGCTTGTGGCTTTCCGTTTTTCCCAACACCGTTTATTGAAGAGACTGCCCTTTCCCCAGTGTATATTCTTAACTTCTTTATCGTAAATTAATTGGTCATGTATGCATGGGTTTATTTCCGGGCTCTCTATTCTGTTCCTTTGATCTATATGCCTGTTTTTTGCCAATACTATACTGTTTTAATTACCATAGATTTGTAATATAGTTTGAAATCCAGGAGTATGAAGTCTCCAGCTTTCTTCTTCTTTCTCAAGGTTGCTTTGGCTATATGGGGTCTTTTATGTTCCATACCAATTTTAGAATTGTTTGTTCTACATCTGTGAAAAATGCTTTTGGAATTTTGATAAAGATTGCATTGAATCTGTATACTGCTTTGGGTGATATGGACATTTTGACAATACTAATCCTTTCAATCCGTGAGCCCAAAATATCTTTCCAATTATTGGTGTCTTCTTCAATTTCTTTCATTAATGTCTTCTAGTTTTCAATATACAGGTCTCTCACCTCCTTGGCTAAATTTATTCCTAGATATTTTATTCTTTTTGATGCAACTATAAATGGGATTGTTTTCTTTATTTCTCTGATAGTTCATTATTAGTGTATAGCTATTATAGTTCATTATAGTGTATAGTTCATTATTAGTGTATTAGAAACAGAACAGAGTTTTGTATATTGATTTTGTATCCTGTATCTTTATTGGTTTTGTTTAAGTGTTCTAACAGCTTTTTGATGGAGTCTTTAGGGTTTTCTACATATAATATCATGTCATCCACAAATAATGGCAGTTTTGCTTCTTCCTTTCCAATTTGGATGTATTTTACTTCTTTTTCTTGCCTAATTGCTCGGTTAGGTCTTCCAATACTGTGTTGAATAAAAATGGCAAGAGTGGACAACCTTGTATTCCTCCTGATCTTAGAGGAAAAGCTTTTAGCTTTTCACCATTGAGTATGATGTTTGTTGTTGGCGTGTCATATGTGGCCTTAATTATGTTCAGGTACATTCCTTCTACACGAGCTTTCTTGAGACTTTTTATCATAAAAAAGTATTAAATTTTGTCAAATTTTTTTCTGCATCTATTGAGATAATCATATGATTTTTATCCTTCATTTTGTTAACATGGTGTACCACATTGACTGATTTGCAGATGTTGAACTATCCTTGTATCTCTGGAATAAACCCCACTTGATCATGATGTATGAATGCTTTAATGTATTGCTGAATTTGATTTGCTAATATTTATTGAGGGTTTTTGCATCTATGATCATCAGGGGTATTGGCCTATAATTTACTTTTTTGTGTAGCATCATTGGTTTTGGTATCAGAGTGATGCTAGACTCATAAAATGAGTTTGGAAGAGATCCTTACTCTTCTATTTTTGGGAGAGTTTGAGAAGGATTGGTATTAATTCTTTACATGTTTGGTAGACTTCAACAGTGAAGCCATCTTGTTATGGACTTTTGTTTGTTGGGAGGTTTTTGAGTGCTGATTCCATCTCATTACTAGTAATTGGTCTGTTCAGATTTTCCATTTCATCATGATTGGTAGGTTGTATGTTTCTAGGAATTTATCCATTTTTCTAGGTTGTCCAATTTGTTAGGGTACAATTGTTAATAGTAGTCTCTTATGACTCTGTTTTTCTGTGGTAACAGTTGTAACATTTCCTCTTTCATTTCTGATTCTATTTATTTGAGTCATCTCTCTTTTTTTTCTTGGTGAGTCTAGCTAAAGTTTTGTCAATTTTGTTTATCTTTTCAAAGAAGCAGTTCTTGGTTTTCTTTATATTTTCTGTTGCCTTTTTAGTCTCTATTTCACTTAATTCTGCTCTGATCTTCGCTATCTCCTTCCTTTTACCAACTCTGGGTTTCATTTGTTCTGCTTTTTCTAGTTCCTTGAGGTGTAAATTTAGGTTGTTTATTTGAGACTTTCCCTCTTTCTTGAGATAAGCATTTATTACTATGAACTACCCTCTTAGAACTGCTTTTACTGCATCCCATGAATTTTGGTATGTCATATTTTCATTCATTTGTCTTGAGGTATTTTTTTATTTCTTTTTGATTTCTTCTTTGACCCATTGGTTTTTCCTTAGAATGTTGTTTAATCTCCACATATTTGTAAATTTTCCAGTTTCCTTCATGCAATTAATTTCTAGTTTCATACCATTGTGGTCAGAAAAGATGCTTGATATGATTTTAATCCTCAAATTTATTAAGACCTGTTCTGTGGCCTAACATATGATCTATCTTGGAAAATGTTCCAATTGCACTTGAAAAGTATGTAAATTCTGTTGCTGCTAGAAGGAATGTTCTATGAATATCTGTTAAGTCCACCTGGTCTAATGTGTCCTGTTCTGATTCAAGATTGCAACATAGGGAGGTTCTGAATATACCTCCTTCTATGGGCACACTGAGTCTAAAATGACATATGGAAAAATTTCCTCTTAAAAATACCTAAAGGCTGGCAGAGTGATGACTACATATTGGGAAAACAAAAAGGAAACCACATGAAAGCGGGTGGGAGAAGCCAGGATACAGTCTTGCCATAAACCTCACTCCTAGTGTAGCATCCAACAACTGGGAAGGAACTCAAAACATGGAGCTTCTCCCCAAGGGGCAAAGGGTTCAAACCCCACATCAGGCATCCCAACTTTTAAGACACACACTTGATAGATGAGCCCGCGAAACATCTAACTTTGAAAATCAACAGGGCTAGCATCCTGAGACCCACATGACTGTACCAATCTGAGAAACCACTCTTAAAGGGTTCATACACTAAGACTCACCTGCTCCAGGACCCAGCTTAGAGACTGTGCAGACTTAAAGTGAAGGAGGCTCATCTGCTTATATTAAAGCCTTGACCTGAGGGGCAGGCATCTAATTTAACACACAAATCTAGCAGCCTGCTGGAATACTCTCCAGGGATAGAGATTGGCGTATGCCATGTTTGTGCTCTCCCTTTGCCATGCTCCAAAGCACAAGTATCTTCCAGAAGGGAACTGTTATATGTATCTGGTGCCCTGATTTTGGTGGTGCTGCTTAGGACTCTGGAGGCCATGGGAGCTTGCATTCCTGGTCCCATGATGCTGTAATAATTGACATCACCCAGAAGGGGGCTCATACCCCATCTGGCACTCATTGCTGATGCCTAAGTTACATGTTAGGTAAATTGAGTCAGGTTGTGAAGGTCCTTGTATATCATGTTAAGACCTGTGGTCTTTTAAACTCTACTTCAGCAGCTCTTGTGATATACTGAACACCATAATCAGAAGAATACAGAGCGTTATGCTAATTACAGTAAAGACCAGGCAACTCTAACAAAGAGGCCCAAAAATATGGTGATTAATGAGAAAAGTTTATCCTCTCTAAGGGAAAAGTACAAAGGCAAGAGGTGGCCTCTGTTCTACAAATTACTCCAAGAATCCTGGTTAGAAAAGTAACTCTCCTCACTCTAAACAGAGCTTCTAAGGTGACCTCAGTTTGTGCCATTTCCAGCTTAAGAACAGAGAAAGTAATTTCTTTTCAGCCAATGACATGGATTTAACATGGATTCTTTTTGCTGGCGTTCTATTGGTTAACATTTTGCCACATAGCTACAATTTGCTGTAGGAGAAGTTAAGAAATATAGCCTCTTGCTGAAGAATCATGTGCCCAGGAAGAAGAGAAGCACAGATTTGGGGAGTCAGCAAAGAATCTTTGTCACATTTGCTTCTTAAAATGCATATTCTTGGGTTCTCTCTACATCAATTGAATCAAAATTATAGAGATTATGCCAGGGAATCTTCATTATTTTTCAGGATGACAGTTGATCCAATGAATGTCACAATATCAGAGCATTAATATTGTTCATGGAGAGCCAACAGAGACTTGTACATAAAGAAGGAACATGTGGAAAAATAATTTTTAAACTAAATATGATGAAATGTAGTGCACAGCCTTTAAAAGGGACAGATCAGTTCAATAAACTGGATTGTAAGGCAGTTATAATTGCAGAGGCAAACAACAAAGTGATTTGGGGGGGCTGGCCTAGTGGCCAAGTGGTTCAAATTCTGCTTGCTTCGCTTCAGCAGCCCCCAGTTCACAGGTTTGAATCCTGGGCATGGACCAACTCCACTCATCAGCCATGCTGTGGAGGCATCCCACATACAAAAAATAGAGGAAGATTGGCACAGATGTTAGCTCAAAGTGAATCTTCCTCACCAAAAAAAAAGAAACAAACAAACAAAAGAAAGTGGTTACTATGACAAAGACATAGTATGTGGGTAAGAGGTAAACAGAAAGGAAGAACAAGAAACAGAAGTACTTGATAAACAAGTGTATGTGGTAAATAAAGATGAAGGAGAATTGCGTGCTCATGTGGAAGAGAGATAAAATTGGTTTAACTTGGTAGTAGAAAAGTAAAATTTAAGGGGCTGGGAAGCTTAGGGCAAAATAAGAAAATCTGTAGCAATTCCTACCCCACACATCTATCCGTGAAACCATATTTCAGTGTAGAATACGGGAGAAGCATGGCACTTATATAAGAAAGTGATGCAATCTGGACAAAACACTTTAGAATGTTTAGGTGATTTGGCTGTGAAATCGTTTTGGGTGGAGAGAAGAGCTTAGCTGTAGTCCTGGATTCAGTATCTGCCTATTCTGATAAAAACCATGAGCATGTCTCTTCATCTATGAGAGTGAAACCACATATTCCCTTGGGAAAGGAAACAGCATATGTCACTCACCTAGGACTTGGACAACAGAAGTGTGTTTGGGATTTTTATTCACTAAAAGAAATTGGATGAAAGAAGATAGAAGTTCAACAAAGAATTCCTTATAACACAGCACTTTTCTAAGAGTATCAAAGTACTTATTATCAATTTCATTTCAATACAAACAGATAATGAGCGTCTCAAAAGCCTTCTCTTGTCTGATGTCACAGAGGATTCCTTATAGGTTCAATCACTCTCAAACTGTTGCGACTGGGCAGACTTCCTGGGTTCTGTCTTCAACCACCTTCACAAAAAGTGAGTGATCTTCTCTCCTTCCAAATTCCTCTCCTCTCAGAGCTTCTCTCCAAGGGCACTGAAGAAGGCAGCCTGAAACAGAAAGAACACTTCCCTGCTATAGGTCAATACAGCAGAATGACAGAACCCTGTTTAGGCAGAAACAATTCCAAGAGACTCAGATGGCAAATATTTCCAAACATCAGCAAATATCTCAGAACATTTATAGCAGGATAGAACTGTGGGGTTCACGAGCCTTAATCTGGTAAATACTTACCACAGGAGATTATTGCCAGAAAACAACTGTATGCAGAACTATTTCCCTGTCTACACAATCAGCAGGACATGAGGGTGAAGATGGGAACATTTCACTTCGCAAAATATGAATAGAGTAAATTCACACGGAATGGAAGGAATAAGAAAACAGAGCTCCAGATCCCTCATTCCTGAACGACAAAGTCTTTCTCTGGGGCCCTGACCTTACAGAAAATTTCCATCTGAATAGTCCCAGCCTTATTAGTTTATCTCCAAATAGGGGTTATTACTTGAGCTCCAAAAGTAAAAGTCACAAAAAACCACACAACTGTCATCTTTCATGGTTAAGAAAAAAAGACACTATTCTAATCTGTAATCGGAGACATCAGCACTTCTATTTTTTGTGGTTCCTTCCAGCTTAACTTTCTATGTGTCTTCAAGAAAATTTACAGTAATTCTCCCCGCACATCTGATATCTAACTCATTGAAACTACATACAGTCATGTGTCACTTAACGAAGAGGACATGTTCTGAGAAATGCGTCGTTAGGCCATTTCCTCATTGTGCAACCATCATAGAGTGTACTTACACAACCTAGATTATATAGCCTGCTACACACCTAGGCTATCTGGTACTAACCTTATGGGATCATTATTGTATATGTTCTCTGTCACTGACCAAAACGTCATTATGCTGTGCACGACTATATTTATCAGGAAAGTCTTAAGATGAAGTACTAATGTAAGTGATCACCATAAGTCCAACTCACCACAAATGTGTCAATATTTTAACATCTAACTGTTTCCCTGCACTTCATCACACCTAGAGTTAGCACAAAAAAAATCACGACACTGTAAGGAACCAACATTTGAATTTAGGAAACATGGTCAAAGTAGCACAATGTTTGTGCATCAGTGGCCAAGAATGAGGGCAGAAGAGAGGGATAACCACAGAACCCAGGATTTACTCAGCCTCTGTAAGGATACAGAGAAGTGACAAAAATACCTTGAAAAGGGCCAAGTTGACTATGAGAGAGAGAAGAGCCTACTTGGACTCTCAACTCTCAGAAAAGATAGCTGTACTCCCCTCAACTTTCCTTGGTCACTTAAAGAGACCCTAGATGATAACCCTGTATCTCATCAACCCTGCCTGAGGGAGATATCCCTCTCATTCGTTGCTGGAATGGGAAAAGTTTTAAAGGCACCCATTTGATTCTTTGAAATCACTTGGGGTATTGCTGTTCTGATTTTGGGCTCTAAGGGCAAACAAGCGTCTCAAGAACAGTAGTAGAGATGAGGTAGAACATGAATGGGGGAAGTAGAGACATTTGTACAAATGACTGAGAGTTACAGCAACTTCATGTGAAATTTGGGGGAATTCACTTCAATCTTCCAACTAAATTTAAATTTTAAATTTCCAATAAATTATATATTCTAATTTATATAATGGTAGTGTTGGGGGAGACTTGGTTGTTTACAACTAAAAACACCATATATTTTTGGTTTTGTTGGGGATGTGGCAAATGCAAATGCATGGTACCATTCTTCTCTTGAGTTAATAAGCAAAAGTTTCTCAAATTCAAATATTTGTTCAGCCAAAAGTTCACTTTCTGCCTGTTTTTTCTTACCTCAAAGCAACACAATAACATTTTGCAGACCAAGCATTTCAATTTTGTGTGAGGGAAACCTCCTCAGAGTATCTTTAGGATGTATCACAGTCATACTGAGGAAGCCATATGGTGGACACAGAAAACCCAAGAATATGGTGTGTTCCCTTTCTAGGATGTCGTGAGGAGCCATAGAACAGCACTAAGGAGGAAAGAGCTGACCTTACCTGGAGAGCAAATTGTCCCACATACACAGTAAATAGGCATTACGATCAACAGGTGGTCAGAATGTTCCCCCCAGGAAACTGGACTTTCAATTTTTCTCTGAAGGTCTCATCTCCACAGACGCTAGGGTTCTCTATCCTTAATCCTATTTCAAAATCAAATGTATCACCACTGCCTGGGAAAGATTCAGAGCCACCTTGCCTTTTATTGTCTAGCATGTAATATGGAAATTTTGTCACTGAGTCAGTTGAAAGGGACTTTTAATAGAAAGAAAAACATCACAGAAATAGACAAAAAGGAGAAACATTTCCACTCACAGGATTTAATGAGAGCTCAGAATGAAAACTCAGCTTTATAAATGTTCTCCCCAGAGAGAATGCTCAGAGGTCTTAGGCTTAACTGAAAGGACGAGGAGGTCACGTGCAGAACCTGAGGGGGCTGTCTCACTGGGACCAGATTTGTGCATGATGTTGTAAACTATTTAGCATATGGACTACGGAACTGACTACAGCTGCCAGCTTATGGGCAGAAAAACCCAGAGGTAAAGGGGAGACAATACTCACCTGGCCTTCCTAGTTAATCTACCTTTATAATACTGTCATCTTTATCCTTATACACAGCATTACACAGAGAATATTTGTATCTGAGCAAGACTAAGACAAAGTTTCCTGGGTCAGAGACAAATATCTGGAAAATCTCTCATAGATCTGCAGATTCTATAGGGTTTCCCACGTCCTTACACCTGGGCATTAACCTCAGCCCAGAAGGGCCCCAGAAGATTTCTCATGCTCCACAGGTATACGAGGAACGGACCTCCTAGCCCAGTACTGACCTCTGTCCTCCAGGTATTTCTATCATACACAAAAGTATGAATACTAGGAACTCTTAGCCCAGGGTCATAGAAAGAATTTAAACCCCAGAAAAGAAGAATTTTTTCCCCAGATCTTGTGATGAGGAACATATTTTCAAGTACCTTACATTTTAAAGGATCCCTTCCCCTCCTTGCATATGTGCATTTTCTAGGCTCCAACTGGGACTTATATTTCCTTATATGTTCATCAACCTCACTGAAGAAGGAAAAAAATGGAGAAAAAGAAAATGACAAAGATGGTCATCATAAGTAGTATGGATAGCCAGAAGGCCACATTTAAGTGTAAGCTGGTGCCTGATTCAAACGGATACATAAAGATGAGAAGAGGGATAAGGAATTCTCTATCTTAGCTCTGTCACCTCCGGAGTGATCAGGATGATGAAGTCACAATTTCAGAAACAATGGGAGTAATGAATGTCTTAGTGGGGATTGGCCAAGCCTTACCCTATATATACCATAAAGAAACCATTGAGTAAAATCAGATAGCTTCACTTCTACAAAAGCCTCAAAGATCCCCAAAACACTAGCAAACCTCAACGTGAACAGGAGGACGGAAGACTCCTACACAAATATTCAGAATGAGTGTGTTCCTGCATTGCAATCATATCATTATACAAAAGATATGGCCTGTTTCCTCAGACTCTTCAGCCTTAGAGCCAGCTTTATTCACAGAAAAGGACATCTAAGTTGGAAATGAAGACAGATTAAATGTTCCTGAAGAAAAAGTCCAGATTCTTTCCGAGAAGCTCTAAAATTCTGTCTTGTTTTACTTATTCATGTCAGGAATGTGTGTCCCACCGACTGTGGGATCTCCCCAGTCACATGTGTCAGGGGAGGGAACAGATTATTTTCTGAGATAAATATAATGTTTTCCTCTGAACTAAACAGAAGATTAGGCAGTGTAGTTGCTCTGAATATCACCAGAATGTGCTCGCTTGGTCCTCGGCAGCAGCTCTAGAAACAGTGGGGAGAAAGCCAAGGGATCAGGCCATAGCATTATCTAGTGCAAGAACAGAGCCGTGCTCGCAAATGGAATTTCCTTTGAAGTAATATCTCCTCATTGCTAACCTACTACATAAACCCATCGAACATGTTTCAAAGAATTTAAATCAATTGATTCTCTCCCATTCAAAAGAGCACCTGACAACAGATGTTGTCTCATGCTTCAAGTCACTTTCCCCAGAGATTCCCAGCCCACTGCCACAGGGAACCCTCTATCCCACCACTACTCCCCAGTGTACAAAATGATCTCAATTCCTTGTCTAAAACCAACCTTCTCTAAGGTGACCAGTGCAGACCCACTGACAAGATGCAAATGTGCCCCCATAGTCTTTGCCAGCTCCCAAGACTTGTTATATACCATCTCCAGGAGCCTTCATGCCTGATCTCTGTATGCCATTAGCATGTTTCCTCTTAATGCACAAACCCCTCATTTCTCATCCAAAGCAATGAAGAGAAATCACTGACACCCAGACACTGCCTAAGGACAAAAACTGTGCCTAGGGCTGAATTGGACAAAAAATATGAGGCTGTCTTCCAGGAGCTTCTCATCCACCTGAGAAAATAAAATCCCAAGCAGAAAAGGCAAGGGTCATTATGAGTTGCAATAATTGAGGAATTCTTTACGGAAGATTAGAGAGAAAAAGTAGCAATTAAGCAAATGGAACTAGAAGGAAATGATCTTCTGAGAGAGCAACATCTCAGGTTCAGCGATGAAAACAAGGGGTCAAGGTGCCTACGTGCCTTTATTGGCTTCTTTTTGAGGACACCTCAGAAACTGAAAATTTCTCAACCAGAATTTTAAAAATATTTATCAAGATAAAAATCCACATTTAGAAGCTGAAATGAAAACAACTATTGATACTATTTTACCTATTGTTACCAATAATTGCTAAACGAACAATATCCGCTGTGTTTTGTTGTGTTCCATTTTGAATACTTTCCAGAAAAAGACCTTGACTGATTATGGGCAGGTGTTTTAAGCCTAAAGATATTCAAGTGAAGCTGGGTAACTGAGGGTTACTGTAACTATTCAATAAGCAATTTGCTGTTTTGCTGTTTTCCTGTTTAACTTGAGGGGTGACTCAGGGGTCTCAAGGATTTGTGAGCTTGTTTTGCAGAAGAAAGATAGTGCCTCCTGGGAGGTTGTAATCACTGGATGGCCAGTCCCCAGCAGCTGTTGAAGCCCAGAAGTCAGATTGCCAGGGGCTTTTAGGAGTGACCCTTTTGTTTCTCTGAAGCTCCTCCTGTCAAGCCCTGTAGCTCTATAAAACCCCCTGTTTTCTGCTCTTGTTAAGGTGGATTTGAGCAAAGTCATGCTCCCACCTTCTCATCTTGGCCAACTCAAATGGGACCTTTCTCCATCTCTAAGCACCAGATGTCTCAGTGTTTGGCTTGCTGTACATCAGACACGTGGACTTGAGATTAAGAGGTTTGGTATCACAATGACTCCGCACATCTTTCTCCACCAAAAAGCTCTTTCCTCATTGTGCAGAACTCTGTTCAATATTTTTATTCTTGTTTCATATAAAGTCTGTTTAAGTCCTGTTATATAGACAAACACCGGGAAAAAACACCATTTTCATAATCATCAGTGAGATATTTAAAAAACAAATATTTGCTTTTCCATTTAAAAGCAATGTTCAAAAAATTAAGATTAATTTAATGACCAAAAAAATTAACAGAAATAGTTAAAGAAGAAAAATGTGGAGTTGACATTTACATGATATATGAAGATTATATGGAAAGACAATAATAGTGGCAATTGAAGGGTTTTTGGAAGTTTTATTCCATGGCATCATTAGCATAAGAGATAACTCCTTTTGAATTTGGAAATTAACCATGGTAAATTATTTGGGTATAAAAATATAAGGGAAATATCCACCCATTGTCCATGAAAAAAACTATTAGGCTATCTTGAATCTCAATTTAGGTCCCAGAGATTGGGTTAAAATTAATATTTTTTAATAAATACATCAGGCGTATCACTAGGCAGGGAGCATCATTGAAGAGCAATGGCTTCTTGGGAAGGAAATTAAGACCAGAACATTGGTGCCCCACACATGAAGATATATGTTTAAGTAACCAAGATTTGGGGGAGAATGATTTGAAAACTATTGTGATTGTAGTGTCCTTTTAGAAAAGTAAGGGAGAGGATGGTTTCCATATTTGGAATTAATTTCTAAAGGGATGAGATCTCAGCATAGTATGTGACCAACGGTAAGCCCTCCTGATCTAGCACCCTGAAGAAACCTCGTAAAGAACAGAAATAGAATGTAGCCAGAGCCATCTTATGGTTTGATCACTAGATTTTCTGCTGAAAGCGAGAAGAGAGCCCCTGTTTGCATTGAATAGGCAACTGAGCCACATTACCTCACAACAATCTTCACCATTCCTGACCTCTTTTATGCTCTCCCTGAGGCGGATGCTGGGAGACAGAGAACTACATTTCCCACAGTCTTACAGGAGGAATCTGAGCTAGGTTCCACCAATGATGGATTCTACTATTCATGGGAGGTTTACTTTGCAGGGGCCTCTGCAAACTGCCAGCCTCGGTGTTGCAGCATCATGACCTTTAGCAGTGGTTTCCGGAGTTTTTTTAAACTTCCTGATGAGGATTTTATAAGCACATAATTTCCTGTAGTAAACCGCTTCCTGCTTTAAATACCTAGAGGGCTTTCTGTTTGATGTCTGATTTTGAGCCCTGGGTCTTCTTGAATTCATTTAACTCTGGGAAGAATTACATTTGGAGAGCGGGGCAATAGGGACTTAGAGTTATATTCTCTCATTTCAACGTAGTGAAACATGAAGAATGAAAAAACATTCGCAAGAACTTTGTTAGGCAAATTAGAAAAGCAAAAGAAATTACCCTCAGTAAGAAATAGTCAGAGACATAGGACATAAAGTAATAGGAAAGACATGTGCAAACCCAGAAATGAAGAAAACAAGAAAAATTATTTAAAATTGTTTTAAACAATCCAGATTTTAAAATAATCAATAAATAACATATAAAAAAAGAGAATAAAAATAAAATAGAAAATAAAAGACAAGCAACGTGACCCCAGAAACTGCAGGAGCATCTGTGAAGAAAAAAAGATACACAAACAAACAGTGACACATACCCCAAAGAAACAGATGCAGACACAAAAGACCAACACCCTGTGGCCATTTTGAATATCATCTTAGTAGACAGCCATACAGTTTTACAAACATCAAAGTGAATTGCGCTTTCAACAGTTCTTCATCACGAAGTATTGTATCGGACAATGAAAAGACTTTCCAGGCTTTTTTAACTTCCCATTCAACGCAGAAAGGCCTCATCCAACTGTTCTGACAGGTTGCACCAGACTTTTCTTTAACATTTCTACTGGCAGGAGTTCCTTTCATCTCAAAACAACCTATTCCATGTCTCCAACCTAAATAAATCTCCCCTCCGTCTACTTCTCCTCCCATCTTCTCCCTTCCTTCCCTTCCCCTACTCCTCCCTCCTTCTCTGTTTCTTTCCTCTACCTCCTCCTCGTCCTCCTTTTTCTTCTATGATCCCTCTCTCTTGCACTCTCTCTCTCCACCTGCCCCAACCCTCCAGTTCCTTATACACCTTTCCAACAGAGGTTTCCACTCAGATTCCTTAATGACCCATCATAACAAAGATTGCACTTGGTTAAGAGAGGTGAATAGAGAGGACAAGCAGGTAAACAGATATATGTCGTAGGTAAAGATGAAGGAGGATTATGTGTGGGAACTTACGTGAAAAGAAAACCTGATGTGGGAGAAGAAAGATAAAAATTAGTTTTGCTTGATAATAAAGAAACAATATTTTGAGGGCCATGAAGTTTTGGGTAGAAAATCTATAACAATTCCTTCCCTATGCATCTCTCTCCATGAAACCATATCTCACTACAAGATGGGAGAGGAGAATGGCACCTGTATAAGAAAACAGTGCAATCAGGACAGAACATTTTATAATATTCAGATGAGTTTGCTGTGTGATCATCTGGGTGGAGAGAGGAAGGGCTCAGCTGTGGTCCTGGATTAAATGTTTGCTTAGTCTTATAGGAACCATGGGCTTTTCCTCCTCTCTATGAATGACTCCACACATTGCTTTAAGAAACTAAAATAGCGTAAGTCATTCACCTAGGATTTCATCTGGAATTAGGAATTTTGAGATTTGGATTGACTACAAGCAGTTGAGTGTAAGAAGATGTAAGTTCAACAAAACATTTCTAGTAACACAGAACTTTTCTGAGAGTCTCAAAATATTTATTTATTTTTTCAGTATAAACGTACATAATAAGGGTCTCAGAAGCCAACACCTGTATAGGATATGATGTCACCAGTGGCTCCTTACAGGCTCAATGACTCTCAAACTGATGGCCCAGGGGTACAGATCTCAGTCTCAGAATCCCTGGGCTCTCTTGCTAACCTCACAAGTAGTGAAGGATCTTTTCCCATCCCATCTTCCTTCCCTCCCAGAACTTCTCTCCTTGGTGACTCCAGGAGACAGCCTGAAACAAGAAGAAAATTCCTTGATTACCCCTATGACCAAGCAGAATGGCAACACCCATTTTAGACAGCAGAAACAATGGAAGAGATGCAAATTATAAAAATTTCTGTACATCATTAAAGACTCAGGACAATTCTGTCAGGATAGAACTATATGACTCTAGACCCAGGGTCTGGGAAAAACTTGTCACAAGAGATTAGTATTTCTTAAGATGAATATACAAGAAATGGAAGGGAAGAAAGCAGAGCTCCAAAATGCTCCTCAGTGACAGACTAAGCTTTTCTTTGTGACTTTATCCTGATTCCCAAAATATCTATGCAGCTAATCCCAACTTTTATAATAGTTGTTATATAAGGGAATTGTTACAGGATCCATAAGTCAACCCTCATCAAAGGGCCCACAACTTTCACCTTACATAGCAAAGAGAAAACAAGAGTTTTCTCAACTGCTAATTAAGAATATTGTAGCTGATATTTTCTACATCCACTCTAATGCTTCTATCTCTAAGTTGCTATAAGTTTATAATAATACTTTCCCCATCTGACCCAAGAAACTATATATCTGTAATGAAAGTCAATCTAGTATATTAGAAGCAATGGTCATCATAAGGTAGGAAATGTCATAAATGTTCATATTTTAGCATCTCATCAGACTCCTCCCACTTTTTTTCACATGCAGAATTAGGGCAAAAGTCACTTGACAATCCATTAAAATAATATTCATATTTGAAAAATATGGTCACAGTAGCACATTTGTGCATCAGTGACTGAGAATGGCGATGGGAGGGGGTGTTAACCACAGAACCCAAGATTTACTCGGCGTCTGTGAGGATACAGAGAAATGACAAAATGCCTTGAAATGGGCAAAGTTGATGCATGAGAGAGATAGGAGCCCGCTTGGACTTTCAACTCTCAGAAAGGATAGCTGTACTTCCCTCAACTTTCCTTGGTCACTTAAAGAGGCCCTAGATGATAACCCTGTGTCTCGTCCTCCTCCATGAGGGAAATACCCCTCTCACTCATTGCTGGAGTGGGAAAGTTTCAGACAAAACCACCCAGTTGACTTGTTTGAAATAATCACTTGGGGTATTGTTGTTCTGACTTTAAGGGCAAACGAGGGTCTCAAAAAGAGTAGCAGAGATGAAGTAGAACATGAATTGGGGAAGTGGAGGCGTTTATACAAATGACTGAGAGTTACAGCAACTTCATGTGAAATTTGAGGCAATTCACTTAACTTTTCTAACTACAAAAATAAATTACATATTCTGATTCATGTAATGGCAATGTTGGGCTACACATTGTGGTTTTTTACAATTAAAACCAGGATAGACTTTATCTTACCTACATCAAAATAACAATAACCTTTTAGAGACAGGCATTTCAATTTTGTGTGAAGAAAATCTGATCAGAGTATCCGTAGCATATAACCTAAAGAAGGAGCGATGTTGTGGGAACAGAGAACTCAAGAATCCAGTGTGTGTTCTCCCTGTGATGTCACAAGGGAACCATAGAATAGCACAAAGGAGAGCAGAGCTGGAGAGGCAAGTCACCTCACTCACGTAATCTTCAGGAATAATGGTCGATGGATGTAGAATGCTCCCGACAAAAAATGAATTTTAGTCTCCCCAAGCTGTTTTTATGATGGTCTCATCTCTACAAAGTCCTCCTGTACTTATCCCTTTCACAGAGTTATAACAAGTGTCTAGAGAAGAGTGACTTTATTTTTCATTGTCTAACATGAAAAAATGGTACCTTAGTAACTGAGTCACTTGAGAGGGAACCTTGATAGAAAGAGAAACATCACAAGTATAGATGAGAAAGAGGAACTTTTCCACCAACAAGAGGCACTAGATAATAAACCTGTGTTTATTATGGAGTTAAGGGTTCAGAATCAAACTTCTCCTTGAAAAAATGTTCTCCCTAGATGGAAGACTCAAAGGTCTTAAGCTAAACAGACCATGAGGGAGCCGTCTGAGATCAAATGTGAGTAGGAGGTTCTCAGCTGTCTCACACGTGGACTGTGGGAGTATAAACTGCCAGCTTATGGCCATATAAACCCAGAGGTAAAGGGAAAAGAATACTCACCTGTCCTTCCCAGATGGCCCATATTCATTTCATTGTTTTCTTTATCCTTATGCACAGCATTACGGAGAGAATACCTGCATCTGAGCAAGACTAAGACAAAGCACGCTGAGTGAGAGACCACCATCTGGAAATCCATATATCCCCAGATTCCACAGGGTTCTCTATATCCTTATACCCGGGCATTGTCAGCTCAGACAGGGCTCCAGCTACTTCCTCATGCTCCACAGGTAAACCAGAAATGGACTTCATAGCCCAGTCCAATCTGTTCCCCCAGGTACTTCTATCATATATAAGCTTATGATTTGTAAGACCTTTAGCACTGGGTCATTGAGACCTTGGAGATGAGAAAAGAGCAGAAATTGTTTTCATGTTCCCCACATTATAATGCATGTCTTCTCCCCCTCCATACACACATTCTCTCATTATAGTTCCCCTGTGCCCTAAGGCACACAGTGGCACTTACATTTCTTTATACGTTGGTCTATCTCAAGTAAAAAGGGAGAGATCATGACAAAGAGAAAAAATACAAAGAGCATAGCAAACAGGGCATAGTGCCAAGGAACACCATTCGGGAATAAACTGGTCCTGGGTTCAAACTCCGCCATTGAGATCTGAGAAAGGAAGTGGAATTCTCTGCCCCAGCTCTCTCATCTCCTAGGTGATCAGGATGATGAAGTCACAGCTTCAGGCACAATAGGAGTGTTGAAGATCTGGGTGGGGATTGGCCAAGCCTCATCCCATATGTGCAACATGGAAACAAGTCATTTCAGGGAGTTTCACTTCTACCACAGCTCCAGTGAACCAAAAGTACTAGATGATCAGGCCAGACCAGCAAGAGGGCAAATTGCTACATGGATAATCAGAATGTGCACCTCACTGCATCAGAACCATATCCATTCACAAAATGAAGGAACTATTTCCCTAGACTTCGTAGCCCCAGAGAGAGTCTTGAATAAATCTGCTGAAATGCAGAACAACATCTAAGTTGAAGGACAAAAATAGGACAGATTTTCCTGAGGAAAGATTTCAGATCCTTCCCTAGAAACTCTGGAATACTGTCTTTGTGTGCTCATTCATGTCAGGAATGTGTGTCACATGGATTGTGGAAATATTTCTGCAGTGCTGTGTATCAGTGGGGAGGGAAGTGTTTATTTTCCAAGATGTGGGTTATGTTGTCTTCTGAACTAAACTAAGCAGGACATTAGCTGCTCTGAATATTACCATTCTCTGAGTATCTCCTAATTCCTAATCTGCCACATAAACTCATCTAACATTTATCAAAGAATTTAGATCAATCGATTCTCCCCCATTCAAAAGAGCACCTGACAGCAGAAGTTGTCTCATGCTTTAAGTCACTTTCCCCAGAGATTCCCAGCCCACTGCCACAGGGAACACTCTGTCCCACTAACCCCCCACCTGCCTACCCCGCCCCCCAGTACACACAATGATCACAATTCCTGGTCTAAACTCAACCTTCTCTAAGGTGATCAGTGCAGAGACAGTGACAAGATGCTCAGGTGCCTCCATAGTCTTTGCCAGCTCCCAAGACCTGTTACATACCATCTCCAGGAGCCTAATCTCTATCTGCCATGAGTATGTGTTTCCTCTCAATGTCCACAAACCCCCTATTTCTCACTCAAAACCGCAAATAGAAATCACTGATACCACAACACTGCCTAAGAACGAAAAATGTGCCCAGTTGCTGGATTGGTCAAGAAATAAGAGGCCTAAATACTGCCCTCTAGGAGCTTCTCATCCAATTGAGGAAACAAAATCCCAGGCAGAAAAGGCAAGTGTCATTAGGGGTCACAATATTTGAGGAATTCTTTATGGAACATTAGAGAGGAAAAATAGCAGTTAAGCAAATGGAACTAAAAGGAATTGATCTCTTGAGGGTCACAGTGACTTCCTGGTTTCAGGAGATGAAAACTGGGGGCCAAGGTGCCCACGTTCCTTTACTGGCTTCATTATTCATTGAATTTCAAAAATTAAAATTCTTCTACTTTTTTTTTAAAAACTTGTCAAGATAAGAATTAACATTTAAAAGGTGAAACAAAAAAAATTGTTGATACTATTTTACTCTTATCATTGCTAATTACCTGCACTAGAATAAAACATACATGATTGTGTTGTTTGTTTTGTGTTGATATCCATACCCAAAAAGGCCCAAGCTTTAGGCCAAAACAATACTCATTGACTCAAGGACATCTTCCTCCTCCCAATAAAGCTCTTTCTTCCTTATGCAGAACACTGTTCAATTTTTTATTCTTTTTTATATAAAGTTTTTCATACAAAAATACAATTTAAATAACCATTAGTGAGAAGGCTTTGAAAAACAGTATGGCATTTGCCTTATCCTTTTAACAAACAGGGGGTTTTAAATCTGAAGCTTTATTTGATGATCCAAAACATAAAAATAAATAATTAAAGGACAATAGGAGAAAAAGTGTTGAAGTGGTACAAGAAAATGGTGGCGAATTCAAAGGCTGCTCATTAAAATCTCTTTAAATTTTATTTTCTTTAGAATTTTATTTTTTTCCAGCTTTATTGAGAAATAATTAACATATAACATTGTGTAAGCTTAAGGTGTACAATGTGATTATTTGATACATGTTTGTATTGTGAAATGATTACAACAATAAGGTTAGTAAACACTTCCATCACCTTATATAATTGCTTTTTTTTCTTCTTGTGTTGAGAACATTTAAGATCTATGTCTCAGCAGCTTTCAAGTACATAATATAGTATTGTTAACTACAACCACCATGCTAACATTCAATTCCCAGAATTTATTCATCTTAAAACTGGGAATTTGTATCCACCAACATCTTCCCATTCTTCCACTCCCTCAGCCCCAAGGAACCACCATTGGCTCTATTTTTTAGAGTTCTGCTTTTTTAGATGCCACACATAAGTGATATCATACAGTATTTGTCTTTCTTTGTCTGACTTATTTCACTTAGCATAATGCTTTCAAGGTCCATCTGTGTTTTCACAAATGGTAGGATTTCTGTCTTTTTTAAGGCTGAATAATATTCCATTGAATACTGATTTCGTCTTTTTCCAGTTTTCTTCTTATTATTGATTTCTCCTTTCACCACATTTTGGTAGGAAGAGATACTTGGTATGAATTCAATTATCTTAAATTTGCGAAGACTTTTTGAGTTCTAACATATGATCTATCCTGGAGAAGATTACGTGTACTATTGAGAAGAATGTATGTTATGCTGCTGTTGGATGGAATGTTCTGTATATATATTTAGGTCCATTTCATCTAAAATACAGTTCAGGTCCAATGTTTCCTTATTTGTTTTCTGTCTGGGTGACCTATCCATTGTTAAAAGTAGAGTATTGAAGTCCCCTGCTATTATTGTAGTCTATTTCTCTCTTCAGATCTGTATTTGCTTAAATACTTAGGTACTCCAATGTTGGGTGCATATATATTGGCAATTGTTACATCCTCTTGATGAATTGATCCGTCATCACTATATAATGACCTTTTCTGTCTCTTGTTACAGTTTTGGCTTATAGTCTACTTTGATATAAGTATAGCTACCCTGCTCTCTTTTGTTTCCATTTGCATGGAATATCTTTTTCTATCCTTTCACTTTCAGCCTATGTATTTCCTTAAAGTTGAAGTAAGTCTCTTGTAAGCAGTATCCAGTTGGTTCTTGTTTTTTTATCCATCCAGCCACTCTGTGCCCTTTGATCAGAGAATTTAACTATTTACATTTAAAGTAATGATTGACAGGTAAGGACTTATTAATGTCATATTATTAGTTGTTTTCTGGATATTTTATAGTTCTCTTGTCCCTTTCTTCTTCTTTTGCTATATTCCCTTATAAAGCAAAGATTCCATAGTGGCATGATTTGATTCCCTTCTCTGCATCTTTTGTCTATCCTTCTATAGGTTTGCTTTGTGGTTACCATGAGTCTTACATAAAACATCTTATGGATATGTCTATTTTAAGCTGATAATTTAACTTCAATCACATACAAAAACTTTATCCTTTTACTCCACCACCCCATTTTGTTTTTGATGTCACACTTTACTCTTTATATCGTGTATCCATTAACAAATTATTGTAGCAATAGTCCTTCTAATACTTTTATCCTTTAACCTTTACGTTAGAGTTGAGTAGTTAACACACTACTATATTACATTATTAGAGTATTCTGAATCTCACTATATACGACCTTACCGGTGTGTTATATTTTTATAAGTTTTCATGTTGCTAATTAGCATCCTTTCATTTCAGCTTGAAGAACTCATTTCAGAATTCTTGTAAGGCAGATTTAGAGATGATGAACTCCCTAAGCTTTTGTTTACCTGTGGAAATATTTTTCTCTCATTCGTTTCTGAAGGATAACTTTGCCAAGAGTGTATTCTTTGTGGCAGTTTTATCCTCTTAGTACTTTGATTATATTATCCCACTCTTTTCCTGGCTTGTAAGATTTCTACTGAAAAATCTAATGAAAGCTTTACTGGGTTCCCTTATTTATGTCAGGATTTTTTTCTCTTGCAGCTTTTAAAATTCTTTCTTTGTCTTCAATTTTAGACCATGTTATAATGTATCTTGGAGAAGATTGTTTGGACTTGAAATTATGGAGACTTATGAGCTTCGTGAACTTGGAGTCAAAATCTCTCCCCAGAGCTGGAAAGTTTCAGCCAATATTTCTTTAAATAAGCTTTCTGCCTCTTTCTCCCCCTCTTCTCCTTATGGGACTCTAATAATATGGAGACTGTTTCTTCTAATAACGTTCCATAATTCATGTAGGCTTTCTTCACTCTTTTTCATTGTTTTTTCTTTTTTCTCTTCTGGATAATTTCAGATAACCTGTTTTCTAGTTCATTAATTCTGTCATCTGCTTGGTTGAGTCTGTTATTCAAGCTCTCTATTGAATTCTTCAGTTCAGTCATTGTATTCTTCAACTCTAAGATTTCTGTGTGTTTTTTGATGGTTTCTTTTTCTTTGTTCAACTTTTCCTTTTGTTCATATATTGTTTTCCTAATTTTGTTTACTTGTCTATCTGTGTTTCTTGTAGTTCATGAATTTCTTTAAGAGGATTTCTCTGCGTTCTTTGTAAGAGAGTTCATAGATCTTCATTTCTTTAGTTTCAGTCACTGGAGCTTTATTTTCTTCCTTTTGTGGTGTCATGTTTCCTTGATTATTCATGACCCTTGTGGCCCTGCATTGATGTCTGCACATTTGAAGAAGTAAACACCTTTTCCAGTCTCTACGGACTGGCTTTGGCAGGGGAAGCTCTTCACCATTCAGCCTGTCTGGAGATTCTGGACAGGCCATTGGTGGTGTCCACAGGCAGGCTTGCTGCTGGAGTCTTTAGGCAGCAAGGGGCCTGAGTCAGCAGTTGGGCAAGTCTAGTGCGTGGGTGCCAGGGAGCTGGCCCTGTTCCTGGGTCCCTAGAGCCTGGTTTCACTGGGGCAGTCTTGGCACCTGGGTTTGTGATGGTGGGCTTGGGATCTGAGCCCATGTGGGTAGGCCTGGATCCTGGGATCATAAGGATCAATGAAACACTGAGGACTTCTGGAGTGGGCCTGACATCTAGGTCCACAGGGACTGGCCTGGTGCTAGGATGGGCCAGGAGCCTGGGTCCATGGGAGCTGGCCTGGAGTCTGGAGCCACAGGGTCTGGTTTGGCATTGGAGTGGGCCATAAGCCTGGGTCCATGGGTGCCAGTCTATAAATTAGGTCTGTGGGGGCCAGTCTGGTATTGTGATGGATCTGGAGGCCAGGACTACTGGGTCTGGCCCAGTACTAGGGCAGACTAGGAGTCTGGGTGCTGCGAGCTGATCTAGAGGTTAGGTGCACAGGAACCAGCCTCACACTGAGGTGGGCTAGAAGTCCACTTTACTTTCTCTCTCCTATGGGAAGGGTGTCTCTCTCCATGTTGGGCTGCCTGGCTTGGCCAAGAGCCAGGGATAATGTGAAACTGTTTTTCCTATCCTCTTCAACATGTCTTTGCTTATTTCCATGCTCCAACCAGGTGTTGTAATCCCTCACCTGCAATTCTTAGCTCTTGTGAAGATATTTTCATATGTGGATAATTTTTCAAATTAATGTTTCTGGGAGGGGACGAGCACCAGAAACTCCTATACTATCATCTTGTTCAGAAGTCCAGAATTTTCTTGAACAAGGAAATGGCAATTGAGTATTTCTGGAAGTTTTATTCTATGGCATCATTAGCATATAGACTGAATTTTAGAAATATTTAAGAAATTCACCAAGACGAGTTGTCCAGTTATACAAACGTGAGAGAATAAAGCACCCATTACTCACGTAGTAAATTGTTAGGCTTTCTTGAGTATGATTTTAGGTTCCAGAATTTGGGTTACAATTTATATTCTTAGTATATGTATCTAGTATATCATTAGATGGAGACTGTCTTTTTTATAACTTTTTTATTTTGAAATAATTATAGATTCACAGGGATTTGCAAAGATAGTATGTTTTGTTTGTTTTCAGTTTTGGGCTAGTACAAATAAAGTCACTATGAACAACCATGTACAGATTTCTGTGTAGACCTAACTTTTCATTTCTCTGCAATAAATGTCCAGGAGTAGCTGAGTAACATGGTATATGTAGGTCTAATTTTTTAGGATCATAAAAAAGAGTCTTAGTCATTTCAAATGATTGAAATCATTCAGATATATTATCCCACTAAAGTGGAGAAATCATAATGAAAATTAGAAAATGTTTTGAACTGAAAAACAAATATAAAATTTGCATGATGGCTAAATAAAGCAGGGTTTAGAAGGAAATTTATAAACATAATTACATTGTCTTACGTCACAGCAAAGTGAATCTAAGTAAAGGAAAAGGAAAATAGGTATGAAGATAAAGTTAGAAGAGTTAAAATAGAAAACAAAACTATAACAGAGTAGACCTTTAAAGCCAAAAACTAGTTCTTTGAAAAGATTAATGAAACTGAAAAACCTCTAGCAAGACTGATAAAGGATATAAGAAAGTATATATTGTTAATATCAGGAGTGAAAAAGGATACATCACTGTAAATTTCTATAGATGTTAAAATGATGAGGATATTATAAACATTACACCAATATAAATGAAACGGGCAATTTCTCAAAAAATACGCTACCAAAGCTGGCACAGGAAGAATCAGAAAAACTGAATGGTTTTATATGCATTTTAAAAATTGAATCCATTATTAAAAATATTCCCACAAAGTTAGTTTCAGGCTCACATGGCTTCGCCAATTATTTTTCCAAAGTATTTAAGTCAGTAAGACTACTTTTAAATAAAGAGTTCCATGATACAGAACGCATTTTATGAGGCCATCATAACCTTGATACAAAAACTTAGAAAATTTTTATGAGAAAGGAGTACCACTAATCCCTCTTATGGTCATAATTATAAAAAGCTAAGCAAAATATTAGCTAGATGAATCCAGTAGTATTCATAAAAGATAATATATCATGACCAAGTAAAGTTTTATGCCAGGAATGTGAGTCATTTAACATTCAAATATTCAATCAATATCTATACCTTCCACCGAATTTTTCTGTGAACCTAAAAATGCTCTAAAATATAATGTCTATTAAAACAGCTCTTTTAAAAAATTAAAAAATTGACATTCCTATAAAACAGCATTCTTAAATGTTTTGGTCTCAGGACCTCTTTACATGCTCAAAAATTATTGAGAACACCCAAGAAGCTTTATTAATGTGGGTTATATCTGTCAACATATATATTAAAAATTAAAATAGAGAAACTTTTAAATATTTAATTATTAATTCACTTAGAAATAATAATAATCCCATTACATGTTGACATAAATAATATATCTAATTTTAAATATGTTTTTCAAAACAAAAAATAATGAGTGGCATTGTTCCACATTTTTACAAATTTCTTTGTTGTCTGGTCTACTAAGAGACAGCTAGATTTTCATATTTCCTTCTCCATTCACTCTGTTGTGATCTCACACATCATATACCCTCTGAAAAACTCCTTTGGACACTTGTAAGAGAACATATTTCCAGTAGAATGAACATAAAAGGCCCAACAATAGCATCCCAGTGGGAAAAAGTTCGTAAACCTCTTTAACCTCTTTGTCGAGATCTACAAAATATACACGTACTCTACCCTGTAACCCAGCAGCTCCTCCTCAGGATATTTCTAAGAAAAGCTTTCACCAATGTTGGGTGATTTTGTCTGTTATGAATATCTTTATATAAGTGTTTTAGTAGACAGAGGAAGTCATTTTTTCGCTTCCCTACTATCTCATTTCAGCTCTATTTACAATAGCAAAACTAGAAATAATTCAATGTCCAAAACACAATAGAACAAATAAATAAATTGTAATACAGTCTTGCACTGGAATATTACATAGCAGTTTTTTTAAATACTGCTACATGTAGTAACATAATTGAATTTCACTGACATACTATTTGCAAAAGAAGCCAGGCAAAAAGGAACTCTCACTGCTCAAACAGCTCAAAAACAGGCAGAACTAGTCAGTGATGATAAGAGGTCAATAAACTGGTAGGCAGGGAAGGCAGGCGTGAGAAAGCCTTCTGTGGCACAGAAAATGTTCTTTACCTAGCATATGCATATATAGGTGTATAGATATGTAACAATACTTGAGGTGTACACAATATTTGTAAAATTTACTCTGTGTAAGTTTATAACTCCAGAAAAAAGTAAACAATATTATACTAAGTTTTCTAAATGAGCTGGGGCTTTTTTTCCTCTATTTTCTGCTGCTTCTATTTTTTGTATAAAATAGCAATTACTGTTTGAGAGTTTGATGAAACTTAACAATAAAAGTACCAAGATCTGTGTTTTAATGAGACTGATGTTTGACTAGCATTTCAGTTCCACTATACTTATTGTTGAATTCAATTTCACCGTTCCTTCTTATGTTAATAGCAGCATTATGTATATAAATATATATATATATTATAAAATTGTGGGCTTATATAACATATTTCTCTCTCACTTAGGAATGACGTTTTTTCTGTACATCCAATTCCAAATTCAATGTTCTTGTTTCTCTCAAGATATTACTTTATCGTCTTATAAGTAATGCTGCTACTGCTAAGTTTAGAGGCAATCTGATTTTTGTTCCTTGGCAGATGATAAGCTCTTTTTTCCTGAAATTTTGCTTTGATATTTTGTAAATTTTTCGGTTGCTTGTCTGGATGTGAATGATTTTCCTTATCTTACTTCACTGGCAATCTACAAGTCCTTCCAGAATGAGACTTCACATTTTTTTTAATTCTGCGAAATTTCTACTGGTTCTTCAATTCTTTGCTCCTCTCTAGTTTTACGTTTCCTTCCTTCTGGGACTCCTGTTAGGTATTTACTGGAGCTTTTCTTCTGTCCTCTATATCTCTTAGTATTTTAGTTGTATATTTTCTACGTGTTTATTCTTTTTTCTTGCCTTCTTGGAAAATTACTCAAATTAATATTCCAACTCACCACCTTATTCTTCATCTACACTCATCCTACTATTTATTTCTTAATTGTTTTCTTTAACTTCTTGGCTTAGTAGTACTTTTGTACTTACCTGATATTAGTATTGGTTGTGAAGTAGCTCAGATTGCTGCCACAGATTTCTGTGGCTATAAACAACGTTAAAATGAGTTGGGGGAAATACAAGTCAGAACTTTCCTCCGGTCCACACTTTCATTTTCTCCCCTTGCAGCTCTCTTTCCAGGTTGGAGCCCTTCACCGCCCTCTGCCCAGCCCACTACTCTCAGGTCACCACTTCAATACAGGCTGCTATCAACCCAGGAAATGGTCTCACTTTGATGTGGTTCATTCTTTGGATACTCATTTCCCTTTTAGTTCACCATTTTGGCAGGAATAGGGTATCATGACATATAAAACAAATTATCCCATTAAAGAAGAAATATTTTTAGAACATAACACAAATATGTGTCATTTTTTAGCAAAACTATACAAAATATGATCAATAAGTACATCGAATTCAAATTTCTAAAATTAGTTACCCCTTTGTCTCTATGACTGATCAATGGTTAGGCTGCTAGTTTAAGGAATTCTGTAGGCACTGTTGATCTGTCAGAGCGATCTAAGATATAAGTACACCACAAAGCTCTGCCACGTAGAGATCAGCAAGACCTCTTACATTACAGCTAATCAGATATTACTAAAGGTGCGGGATGTTTTTCTGTTCATCTTTAGGCCCGTTTGTAATTATAACCATAGTGGTATATAGCAGGAAGGAAAAATTGGCTATATCGAAAGAAATAACAGCAGTTGTTTTTGCCTTCAGGAAAAGGGGGTAGGTTGTGGGTAATGGTAGTAAAAGTTAACACTCCATGTGTGCATTTTATTAGAGGAGTCAGTCAGTGCCTAAATATTATACTTAGGCCTATATTCCTTACACTCTGTTATGTGGACAGTCGGTTATTAGTCCTGAGAGTAATCTGTTTTTATGCCAAAACTCTGCCATGTTCCTATACAGAAATTTAGGCAGTCCCTGTTAAACCAAAGCACAAAACTGGCCTGAACTCCAAATAGAGAGAATGCACAAATCCTCTTTAGTGGGGTCAGCTTGTGCACAAAGATGCCTCAAAAACGAGAATCAGGGAAACAAAAGCTGGCCAGGCAATGCCTGCCAGAAGGATACACCTTTTCTCATTTCCTGCACGTGAATCAAGCATACATTCGGAAGTGGACAAAATTCTTCTACTTTGTTGTAGTTGGAGGAAGGATGTTTTATTGGTCTTCTCTCCCATTACCTCTCTAGACCTGAGGCAGGAGGGTCAATTTAAAGAGGACTTATAGCAGGCATTTCAAAATTTGTAAGAGAAAGAAATTAGGAAACGTCCATAGAGAGAGAGGAGGGTATTACTAAGTAATGGCGACAGGGTGAAAAATGGAAAGAGAAACAAAGAGAAATTCCCTTGTTCAGATGTGATGGGAGAGAACAGTGGTGGGATATTAAGATTAGGTCAAATTGCTAATTATTTACATCTTGCACTAGGCTGTATTCCCTCCTCTCCCTCCTTTAACACTGAACCTCAGTGAATGTTGACTACATAAAATATGCTTTTGACAGTAATGTTTTGGAGGAGGAAGAAGGAGCAAAATGTCCACACATTGGGTGAAATGAGGCAGAGAAGATTGGAGGCATAGGAAAGAGAGGAAGAAAACAGAGATTGAGAATTCAATACAAACACCTTCAGTAAGTAGTAGTTAGAAGCATCATAGCTCAGACTCAAGAAACTTTGGAAACACTGGGGACAGTACACAGAGCCAACGAGTCAAACCACTTTATTTCTTATTATTCAAAAGACTTGAGAATTTGAGCATAATATGTAGATGGTATATTTGTCCCCAGCAGATATGTGAACTCTAATGATTTTCCCAGGAAGCTCAGAAGATTAGCAAGTGTGACCCTACTCTGTATAATATGTGATCCTCTCAACCCTAACACAGTAGACCACAAATAAAGGACCTCATTCCCTTCGTCTTCCACTGATAGGCACACATTAGGATGGAATTTGGGGATAAAAGCAGGCAATTTTTGCATGGTATGGCTTATCATTTGACTTTCCTGTACTCCTAGCTTGAATCCAGGGGGTTACTCATTTCTTCAAAGTGAATAATTTGGAGATAGTAGAATATGGAGTACTTTTACAGAGAGAGTATAACTACTTATAACACTACTATTTTCCAAGATGTCATGCACCAGTATCTTCTAGAATATGAGTTGAGAAGACTATCCACATTCACTATGGCTATAACATGCTGAGGAAACAAGAATGGTCCAGCTCCTAATGAATCATCACTAACCCTGACCCTAATCCAGCCTCGAGCACTCCTCTGATCCACCAAGATACCCAGTGTTTCTGATATTTTTTTATAGCCAGAGGAAGTGAGAACAGGGAACTGAAAGTTGTTTTCCCAACTAAAATCTAACCATACTATTGGGTAACTTGAATTGATTTACATTTTAAAAGATCTGTGTACTTGAGGATATAATAAATAAGCTTCATTTTAGTTAACTGTGTAGCACACGTCATGTGCTACACCCAGTAAGTCACACGTGAAAAGACAGAAATGGGTTTGGAAATGAGCTGAGAACTAAAAATCTTCACAGCTAAAGTTACAAAGTTAACTTAAACACATTCTGCTTCCAGGTGACTTCTGTACTTTCGCATTCCAGTTATGCCTCTGAGAAGTTTTTAGATTTATTTTTACTAAGAAAGTTCTGCCACACCTACAACTACCTCCATAAAATCCAATTCCAGAGTCTATAGGGGGAGGGGCCAAAATTATAAGAAGATGTAAGAAAGGATGATGTAACTAAGACAGAACATTTCTGGAATATTCAAGTGTTTTTGCTGAGTCATCTTGGGAGAAAGATCTCAAGTCTGGATGTGGTTCTGCATCTCCCTCAGTCTGACCGTGGACCATTCACCTAGGGTTTCATCCAGAAGAAGAAAATATATATTGGAGTAAAAGTGGCTAGGGTATCAATACTGTAAAAGCAGTTTCTGTTTAAGTCTCTAGATGTTCACAAAGATTTCTCAATAACACAGAACTCATCTGAAAGGACCAAAGTGTTTATTATTGGACAATTTATATAAAAATGGAACATAAGTCAGCATTATACTATCTGGACATAGACAGTGATATTTTCTGAACCTCTACTCTGGACAAAAATATACCAGGAGTTTCTTTCTTTTTTTTTTTTAAAGATTGGCACCTGGGCTAACGACTGTTGCCAATCTTTTTTTTTTTTCTTTCTGCTTTATCTCCCCAAACCCCCTGTACACAGTTGTATATCTTAGTTGCAGGTCCTTCTAGCTGTGGGATGCAGGACACCGCCTCAACGTGGCCTGACGAGCGGTGCCATGTCCGCGCCCATGATCCAAACCCTGGGCTGCCGCAGCAGAGCGCGCAAACTTAACCACTGGGCCACGGAGCCGGCCCCACCAGGAGTTTCAATAGAAGCATATTTGTTCTGCAAATGACATTCCACCGTCTCCGAGCTCAGCATCCTCACTCCAAAGCTCGTCTTCTTTGTTCAGGAGTTTCTCCTCTCCCTATCTTCTTTCCCTGAGGAATTTGAAAAACCAACCTGCAATAGCAAATTTAGGGCCTGGTTGTAACCATACTGCAGAGACTAAACAGCGCTCTCTAGAGGCATCAGAATTATAGGCAAGGTGAAAACACGGCATCCCTCGGGACCCAGATTGAGATCATTTCTGCACAATATAAAACACGTCATGAAAACCATATTAGATACAAACTGTTGATCTCAGATCACTATCTAGGAAATATCTGCAATAGGGACTAAAGACCTCTATGAAGAGCTATTTCTCAGTCTATACAAACATGAAAGGGACATGAAATTGGAGAAACAAATTATGAGAATCCTGCTTTTCCCAGGAAGATTGGACTAAATCACTTCCTGGTCACAGGAAGGTACAACTCTCTTACTGTCTACCCCAAGAGGACACTTAGGGACCAGATCCTGACTTCCCAAATGTCCACAGGGATAATCCCAGTCTTTTCTGAAAGCCATCAAATGAGTATAGCTGCTTCAGCTTCTAGAGTTCTTCTCCTCCCAGAGACCCCACCACCCTCACACAGGCTGTGGTGGTCAACGGTTTATTGGGGCTTGCAGCTCTGAAACTCTGAGGATCAGGGCCAGCTTCATGGGCTTGCAACCTAAGCAGTTGCCCAGGACTCCACGCTCAGAAGGACTCTATGCTTGGCTTAATGTTCTGCTGTCACCATGTTCAAAGTCTTAATAATTTCTGAACAAGGAATCAAACATTTTCATTTTTCATTGGGCCTTGAAAATTATGAAAGCAATCCTGCCATGAGTTTTAAGGAAATATGGAGTAATTCTCACCATTCACCCAACACTTGCCCCCATGAAAACGCTTATCAGAGTAATCCTCATATATTAATAGCTATGGAGTATTAAGTGTAGCCTAATAACAATAGATTGCCATTTTAACTATATTTCTTACTCTGTTCCTTCTTGAATTAACCCAAAACTCTTTTGATAGTCTGTATGATTGTTGTGATTGGGAAAATATAGTCACAGCATCTAAAAATAAATGCACGGCTGTAACTGCAGGAAGGTACCTCTCACGAAATCCAGTCTATTCCAATCCTCCCTACAGATACCTAGAAATAACTGAAATTACTTGGGAAGATAATTCTGGTTGTAATTAAGAAATTGGGCCCACTCAAATTTTGTCTTTGAAGGAAGGATTGGCAATTAAGGGCTCAAATTTTCCTTTCCAGGAAGTCAGAATAAGACCACAAGTCATCGAACTTCCTTCTTACTTGTATGTGAGGAACTGTTCTCTCGGCTACATAATTTGTGGGGCCCAGTGCAAAATAAAATGCAGAGCCTCTGTTCAAAAACTATCAAGAAGTTCAAGATGACAACAGGAAAGCAATAAAGGAAGTGTGAGGTCCTTCTTGGTGCGTGAACCTGTGCAATTGTACAGGTGGCATTTCACGAAGGTGGCTCTGAGCACGTCTATCTCATCCACTTCACATAAATAAATCTCAGGAATAATTTCAGACACAGCAAACCCTTCATTTTTGTAATTGTATTCCAGGCCATCTGTCCTCTGTTCTTTAACAGCAGGAAAGTATATAGGTGGAGTGGACCCCTCCCCAGGAACCAGGATAGGGTCATCCTGGATCTAACAGTGACTCCTTGTGTGACCTTAAGAAAGTCACATGTTATCTACTTTCAGTTACTTTACTTATGTAGCAGGATTTGACTGTACAATCCCTATGATTCTTTGAAGTATCAACGATCCCAGAGTCTATAAAGACATTCTGGATAATTGGTGGATATACCAGCTTCAAAATTTGATAGGATTATCCCCATAAAACACCAAAAGAGTCACCAAATCCCAGTATATTTCAGTAAAATGATATTTCTCAGTTGTTTCCCACCCTAAAGTTCTATAATTTTTTGTCAAACCAGATATCTTGGTTTGGGAAATAGTCACATTACCCATACAAGAGCACATATATGAAACTATTAAAGCAGCTCTGCACACAGAGAACTCAGTCTGTTTCTTCCTCTCTGAGGTCATGAGGTAGTCACTGATGTGTCAGAAAAAAAGCAGAGTTTAAACCACCTGGAGAAACAGTCATCTGGTTCCTCAGAGGATGGTCCCAGGACTCCAGACCCTCCCTCTCAGAGAACTGAGATTGCAATCTCCCAAAACTCTGTTGTCTTCTGTGTCTCTTCCACAAAAGGCCTTCCTGCCCTCATCCCCATCCCCAAGAGCAGATTGACCTCCTTTGCCTTGGACATGTCCAAAACAAACTTTGTCTTCACACTCTTGACTCAAGGGCGGCTTGGCCACAGGATCATCTGACAGGTAAGAAACATTCCAAGAACACACATTAAAAGAGAAATTTGCACAGTGAAAACTACATAAGAACAGAACCTCAGGCTTGAAATATTTTGTTTCCAGAGAGAAGACTCAGTGTTCATTGGAAATCAGAGAGATCTGCTGACATCTTCAGAGTGTGGAGAAAGCTGTGGTTCTGAAGTGGGATGTAGGAACACTATGTGTAGATGCTGTGCCCACAGATGCTGTGAATCACCCGGAGATGATGGTTTATGGCCAGAAGAACATGCTAGAGAGGGCAAGGGACATCCACTTGACTCCAGCTATTTCTCCTCCCTGGTGTCATTGTTATCATCAATGTCTTCACACAGCCTCATGTGGATAATATTTACATGGGGGCAGATTGTTACAAAGGTTCTGAGTAAGAAAACCACATCCTGAAACACCTTCATATATTCCCACATTTGAAGTCTCTGGGGCTACTCCCAGCTCATCAGAGTCCTTACCTTTTTCATGCCTTATGGGAATACCCAGAATTCCTGGTCCAGTCCTAACCTGTGTCCCTAAATCTGGCACTGAACTTACTGCTCTCGTATATGATACCATGTTTCCTTGGCACTCCTAGTACAAAGTCACTGAGGCTTAGAGTCCATAGAAGTACAGGTATCATTTCCCAGAAAAGATATTAAGGATAAGATGCAGATTCAGTATGCATGTCACAATGGACCCTTTCTCATTCACTGCCCACAAGCTCCCCTCGTCCTTAGCTATTTTTTAGAGCCTACCTGGGCACTTTATTTCTTTTTGCACTGCTGAATTGCCAGGAAAATAAGGAAAAGAAAGACATCAGGTCCCATGATAAAATGGAGGATACTTGCCACAAAAAAGAACCAAGGGCCAGGATTTAAACCTGAATGGGTCCCTGATAAAAATATGTCCTTAAGATGCAAAAGGACATGGGGGAATCCTGCCCCTTACTGTCACCTGTTGGGTGCTCAAGATGGTGAATTCACAGCTTCAGGCACAATGGGTGACTGTAGGAGCCTGGCCAGGACTGGCCCAGCCCCTGTCCTTTGGAGATCTCAGCCCCATCCTATACTCTCCTGAGAAGTTACATAAGAGACTGCTAAGGAATATCAGGAAGTGTCACAATGGCCACAGACTCATAGCTCAGAAGCGTCATAACCTGCCCCCTTTCCAGGGATAGCACTCACCCACACCAGAGCAGACAGATAGAAAGCTCAGAGCACTCCTGTTCAGGATGAGATATCTCCAAAGGGAACAGCACCCATGTGCACAGCAAGTGATCTGTTTCCCCAAATTTTCCACCCCAAGTCAACCCAAGGAAGGGAAAATTTCCCAAGGAGGGACTCCTGACCCTTTTCTGAGGGGCTAAGGGTCCCTCAGGGTGTATTCAGCCCTGTCTGAAATGTGTGCACCGGAGAGAATCTTAGACTATCTCTCCTGTCACAGAGGCAGATGTAAGGGAACATCATACCTGTTTAAATATGAGGCCAATTTCCTCTGTTGTCTGGACAGCAAAGAAAGGACCTAAGGTTGTCCAACCCTCACTAGGAAAATCACCCTGACTCCTTCACTCTGTATTCCTGGAGGGCCCTAGGTCCCCCTCCTCCAAAAGTGCCCAGATAAATCCAGCCATTCAGGCCACAGCCTCACCTGGTGTGAGAATACTTACAGTCCACAGAAGCATTTTTTGAAAGAACATTTTTACATTCCTACTCTGTGTCCTAAGTCTGTCAAAATAAACTAGGTGACTTAAAACAGAAATTTATTCTCTCACAGTTCTGGAGCCTAGAAGTCCAAAATCAAGGTGTCAGCAGGGCCGTGCGCCCTCTGGAGGTTTAGCAGAGGATCTTTCCTTGCTTTTTCCCAGCTTCTGGTGCTTGTCGGCAAGCCTTAGTGTTCCTTGGGTTATAGACGTATCACTGCAGTCTCTGCCTCCATCATTACACGCCTTCTCTTGTGGGTCGCTCATTTTCTCATGCTGTTCTTCTCTCAGTGTCTGTGTCTAAATGTCCCTTTTCTTATAAGGACACTGGTCATTGGATTAGGGCCCACCTTAATCCAGCAAGACCTCATCTTAACTTGATTACATCTACAAGGCACCATTTCCAAACAAGGTCACATTCTGAAGTTCTGGATGGACATGAATTTTAGGGGGACACTATTCAACCCAGTACGTAGCTCATCCTCAAAGCTGTCAAAACTACTTCTCCTTTACAAAGTTTCAATCCATGACTCAGTCCTCTCCACTCACCAGAGCACCTCACTGCAGCATCCTCTTCACCTTAGTAGTCTTCCCACAGTGACTACAAGCTCTGACCTGTGGGGAGGACTCCTTGCCCCTGCACTCTACCTTGACCAGCCAGAAGTCCCCATTCTTTCAGCCAAACAGAGCCTTCCCAGGCAGCTGGAGCAGAGACATGCATACCATGACAGAAAGTACAAAAAAGAGAAACCACGCCTTCAGGTATCCACTAATTTGTATGAACATATCCTGGAAAGCATAGTTGTACATACTCAAAACAAACTGCTTTCAATCTTTTTTTTTTTTTTTTGGATTCACAATAGAACTGGTACCAGGAGCCTGTGTAGGCTTCATCCTGAAGGCAGAAAAGGCAAGCCTATACCCAAAATATGTGCTAATTCCAGTGAGGATGAATCACTGCCCTCTGCAGGGTGAAAGGGGTTCATTGCAGCCACCTTGCCACCATGTGGTTGGTTGGTGTCCATGGGGACCTAAGGAGCTATGATGGCCCTTCAAGATTGTGCTGATGAGGCAAAAGAAGGAGACCTTTACACTCCTACTTTGGCCAGTCATTGATTATGGGCTAACTAAGGAAAGGGTGAGAACTTAGATGATGAAACTCTCTGCAGCAGAGGGCACTTCCCAGAAAGGAATTCAGATGAAAGATGTCGGCTGTCACCACTCTCAACACCTGAGAAGAGTGCTTTAGTCCTGAGGGAGTTGACCTTGACAGCGCACCAGGACTTCCAAAACACAATAACCAAAATAAAAACCTGACTGGATGGGTCCAATACTGAAATGAAGATGGTAGAGGAAACAAACAGTGAACTTAAAGATATATCAACAGAAACTATGCAATCTGAACAATAGAGGAAAAAAGACTATAAATATTCAAACAAACCAACAAGTCCTCTGAGACCTGTGGGAAAATAACAAAAGAGTAAACATTCATGTTACTGTAGTTCCAGAAGGAGAGGAGAGACAGTATGGGACTGAAAAAATATTTCAAAAAATAATGGCTGAAATTTTCCCAAAATTGGCAAAAGACGTAAACCTGCAGATTCAAGAAACTGAGTGAACTCCAAGTGGGATCAATCCAAATAAACCCACACAAAGACATGGTATAATCAAACTTCTGCAAACAAAATACAAGAATAATTCTTTAAATAAATTAGGGAAAATGGTACATTTGCCTATAGGGAAACAACTATTTGAATGAAAATTGATGTCTCATTGGAAACCCTGGAACTTCTGAGTGAGCACACCATGAGTGGTCCTGGGGCTGTCCTGACTTTCAGCCCTTCAGGCAAGCTGCCCCTACTTCTACACATAGCACATGACTCCATCTGTCCTTCCCCAGGTGAACACAACCACATTCTGGCAGGAAAGATTATGTGCCTCTTGAAAATGCTAGAAACTTCAGGGATAATCACCTAGTGAACATCTGGCTCCCTGGGACTCTGCCTACCCATCCCAGGCAAGCAAATCTCAGAAGTTGCCCTTGAGTGACTATTTATGGGAATTCTAGCCTCTTTAAGAAAGGCTTTTTGGAGAAAGCCTTGTATCATGTCAAGAATAGATGAGTTAGGGCATAACGGGGACCACAAGGACTGACAGCTGCTGTGAGACTCACCAACATGGTAGCCTTTCCCTCTCCTGTGAAAAGAGGGAGGTCACAGGGTTAAACAGACTCTAAGGGTGGTTTGGAGGGGGTAGGGAGTTCCAGGGAGGTCTGGTGAATTTCATCGCCATTAATGGTACAATTTCTCTAAAATCTTCTGAACTCTCATCTATCATGGACATTAACATTAATTTTATTAATAAAAATGAGAACTAGCATTTTTATAGTGCTTCGTTCTATGTCAGGCACCATTCTAAGTGTTTTCACTCATTTGGATACTGTAATTGCTATCACAATCATGCAGATAAAGATGCTGAGGCATAAAAACTACTTAAAACTTATGTGACAGAACTGGGGTTCAAACCCGGGCAGCCCAGCAACTGCTCTCACTTTTAACCATCATGACATCCTGCCAAAATATTAAATGAAATTAAATAGGAAAATAAATATATTGAATAAATAAGATTCTTAGGCAATATTTTAGGGACAAATTTTTAAAACATAATTGCTATTAGAATCAACAGAAACTGAGGATTTGAAACCATGAAAAGTATCACTAATGCTAAGAAATTCTCAAATTATTGAAACTTCAAGTTATCCAAGGACTATTAGTATAAAGTAGAATTCAAAAGAATCTGATGCTGTTCCCTACATCAAATCAGATCTCAGGTCTTAGGGCATTATATAGCTGATGATAGCTTTATCCAGCAAAAACTCATATCCACAATTTCTAAAAATCAGAAAATTATTTGGAATTTTTTTAATGACTTGATGAAACACTGAAGCTACGACTTAATGACTTGGTGAGCAATTTTATAGTATTTAGAGTATGGTTTATTCAGAAATTACAAAGGGACATATTTTTAAATTTTTCATTATGTATTGATTTATATATCAAATCATATTAACATATCAATTGATAAATATTTAAAATATGACCCATCTAAAAGACCATGTGAATTCAGGGCAGTATTGCTAGCAGGATGGAAGAGGACAAGTGCTCTGTCAGAGGAACACATGACAGAAGGAGCAATGATAGTTCTGGGGAGGATCATAAACTAAGGAAGAGCGTCCTCACATCCCCATCCCTCCTCCTTCTCAGCTTGACTGACAAATGCTCTCTCAGCCACATGGACTGGATCAGAACCAGATAAATGGATAGAATACTGAAAAGCGATTATACTTATTTTACATTGTTTGTCCTTAAATATCATATACTGACAATATCACAAATATATTCTCTGAGTCTACCTACTTCATATATTGAACAGGGAGATATAACAAAAAGAATAATTCTTAAATATAAAACCACCACTATTGCAATTGAAATAAAATTCTAGTTTTTTTAACAAACATATTTTTATTATATTCAACAAACATAAAGCTACTTTTTAATATACAATAGGAACAAACATAACAGAGGTGAAAAAAAGAATTACCAAATCTATAGCCATGTTTCACAAAGAGTCTGCATATTATTGACAAAGAAAATCATTATTATTTTCATAAATTTTTGTCATTTGGCAAGTTATTTGTAATAAATTCACAAAAAGCTATCGTGAAATAGCAATTCCACATAGTAAGTGACTATATTCAAAGTTTGAAAGAACACTATCTATGATATCTATGTTAAATTTTTTAAAATTACTAATGTGTCAAATGTATTTGGTTCTTGCTTATTAACTTATCTACCTAAGTTGAATTGGTGATAATGCTACTCCCAGGGAAGTTTCTATGTTTAGTTTTAATGGTACTCATAGTAGGGACATCAGTCTGTTAGATGCATGTTGACAGCATTTTGATAAGAGATATCAAAACAACTTCAGCAAATTTAAAATATGTATTCATTTTTAAGACTTTCATCTGAAATTAAGTGATGCTGTATCTTCAAAATTAACCTCCACGCTTCCATCAGTAGTGAGTTCCAAGAATTTGTCCTCTAAAATACTAGTCAAATCTAAATTAACTTTTGAAGAAAGAAATGGATTCCAGGTTCACGAATTCCAATTTATGGATTTTTCTTTTGAAAGAAAATAACATTCAAAACATTCTGGGGCCAGTCTGGTGGCATAGTGGTTAAGTTCCCAAGCTCTGCTTCAGTAGCCCAGGGTTTGCAGGTTCAGATCCTGGCACAGACCTAGCACTGTATCAAGGCATGCTGTGGCAGCATCCCACACAAAATAGAGCAAGATTGGCACAGATGTTAGGACAAAACATTCTATCAAATGTGTAAGATGGCAACTTTTCACAAAAGAGCAATATTAAGATTATCAATGACTTGGCTAATAAATGTTGTTTAATTGTGGAGCATATCATAACCACAATCTTTAGAAACCTTCCTTTCAAACTTTTAGCTTTTGTTTTTGACTTTCAATCTTATCTGCAATTGAAAAATATCAAGCATTCATTCTTTACTCCAGTACTTAGATGAGAGTATTAAGATAATCAAAAATACCAAAGCTACTAGACAACTAAACAAGCCTGGCTATCCAATTCACATCTTTACAAAGTCAAGATCAGACTGATTTCTTCTATTGCAGAAATACTAAGAATTGATTCCACAATTCAAACATTCTCTGAAGAACTTTTCCCTTCTATAACTAGCGTGTCAGTATGCAATAATGGTTGTTTATGACCAGCTTCCAAATTATCACATAATAAAGAGAACAATCCCAAATTTAAATAATTGCCTGATTCTCAATTTTACTACGTTATCAAGCACACTTAGTTCAACTGACTTTTTTTTTAATTGTGGTCAGAACACTTAACATGAGATCTACCCTCTCAACAAATTAAGTGCACAATACAGTATTGTTAACTATGGGCACAATGTTGTACAACAGATCTCTGGAATATATTTATTTTGCCTAACCAGGACTTTATACACATTGAACAGCAACTACCTATCTCTCCCTCCCCTAAATCCCTAGGAACCACCAATTCTGCTCTCTGCTTCTATGAGTTTGACAATTTTAGATACTTCATATAAGTGGAATCATGCAATATTTGTCCTTCTATGACTGGCGTATTTCATTTAGTGTAATATCCTCCAGGTTCACCCGTGTTGTTGAATATGGCAGGATTTCCACATTTTCTAAGGCTGAGTAATATTCTGTTGTAGGTATATACCACATTTTCTTTATCCATTCATCCACTGATGGACATTTAAGTTCTTTCCATACCTTGGTTATTGTTAATAATGCTTCAATGAACAAGGGAGTGCACATGTCTCTTTGAGATCCTAGTTTCAATTCTTTTGAATATATAATCAGAAACAAGATTGCAGGATGATATGGTAGTTCTATTTTTAATGTTTTGAGGAACTGTCATGCTATTTTCCATAGGACTGTACCTTTCTTACCAGCAGTGTACAAGTGTTCCAATTTCTCAACATGCTGACCAATATTTGTTCTCTCTTGTTTATATAATAGCCATCCCAACAAGTATGAGGTGGTGTCTCATTGTGGTTTTGATTTATATTTCTCTGATGATTAAAGATGCTGAGAATCTTTTCATATACCCATTGGCCATTTGTATGTCTTCTTTGGAGAAATGTTTACTCAAGTATTTTGCCCATTTTTTAATTGGGTTATTTGGTTTTTTGCTATTGAGTTGTATGAGTTCCTCTTTCACTCTGTTGATTGTTTCCTTTACTGTACAGAAGCTTTTTAGTTTCATATAGTCCCACTTGTCTATTTTTGCTTTTGTTGCCCTTGTTAGTGTTATGTTCAAGAAATCCTTGTATTTAATATTGTCAAAATGTCCATACTACCCAAAGCAATCTATAGATTCAACACAATCCCTATGAAAACCTCAAGGGCATATTCCACAGAAATAGAAAAAACAATCTTAAAAATCGTGTAGATCCACAAAAGACCCTGAATAGAAAAAGCAATTATGAGAAAAAAGAACAAATCCAGACGCATCACACATTCTGATTTCAAACTATGCTACAATGATATAGTAATCAAAAGAGTATGGTACTGGCATAAAAATATACACATAGACCAATAGAAGAGAATAGAGCCCATAAATAAACCCCTGCATATACAGTCAACTAATATTCACCAAGGGAGCCAAGAACACTCAATGGGGAAAAGATAGCCTCTTCCACAAATGATGTTGAGAATACTAGATAACCAAATGCAGAAAAATGAATTTGGATCCCTGTCTTACATCACTCACAAAAGTTAACTCAAAATGGATTAAAAACAGTAACATAAGACCTAATACCATACAACTCCTAGAAGAAAATATAAGGAAGAAACTGCTTGACATTGCTCTTGGCAATGAATGATTTTTTTGGATATGATGCCACAAGACAAGCAACAAAAGCAAAAATCAACAGGGGGATTACATTAGGCTGTGGGCATTATGCTAAGTAAGACAAATCAGCGAGAAAGACAAACACTGTTTGATATCACTATATGAAGAATCAAAAAACCAAACTCGTAGGAACAGAGAGTACAGTGGTGGTTATGAGGGGCTGGGAGTTGGAGGAACCGGAGAGATGTTGTTTAAGGGCACAAACTTGCAACCAGTAGATAAATAAATCCTGGTGATCTAATGTACAGAATAGTGATTATAAACAACAATAATGTATTATAAATTTCAAAGTTGCTAAGAGACTAGATCTTAATTTTTCTCACCACAAAAAAGAAACAATAATTATATGATATGATAGAGATGTTAGCTAATGCTATGGTGGTAATCATATTGTGATATATAAATGTATCAAATCAACATGTTGTACACCTTAAGTGTACACTATCTTATATATTATATCCCAATAAAAAACTTTTTAAGTGATAAAATAATAAATACTTGTTTTATTGATAGAAGAGTGAGATAAGCAATTTGTGTAAAACTGATTTCATTCCCAAGCACTGTAATGACAGCCATCTTATATATTTACTCAAAGAGGCCTGAATACAATGTGAAAGTAGACTAACGAGTTTATATGAAAATTAACTGAAGAAGTGGAGACATAGGGACAGAAATGTTGAAAAACAGGACCCAGGAACAGGAGGGGACTCACTTTCTGAAGACTGGATTGTCAGGGACAGATTGCCATGTTGTAAAATGGGATCAATTTTGTAACTAATTTGTCATCTGTAGTCCCACCATGTCCCAGGGAACTATAATTTATTCCTAGGTGAAGTGTCTGTGCTGGTCATGGTAGTCTTCGGGGCAAAAAGTTCTCTGTGATGAGAGAGATGGAAAGGAAAGACAGACTTCGTACTTGATGTCATTAGGAGCCCTGGATCTTTATGAGGCTTTTCACTTTACGAGAAATGAAAGGAGAGAAAAGCTCACCCTATAAATCCAATAATCATGTCCCCTTGATGTCCATCTCAACTTTTTTTCACTTACCCGCAAATTTTTCATCTTTCTGATTCCAATTTTCTAATCACCTGACTTTTTGTTCTTACTGTTAGATTCTTGTTTCTTTGCAGCCACAACACGTTGGTCATTTCACAGTGGAGACCTAAACTTCATTAAACAAAAATAATCTTTTCTTGGGCCCATGGGATGTAGAACTGACTCAGAAACAGTGCATCTGACTGATCCCACCAGCTGAGCTGAACTAATCATTGAGCCAGATCCCTGGGGCAGAGAAAAGAAAGCCACCTGTATTTATTTTAACACAGCTTTTCTGTATCAGCTTTGAGGAAGAGAATGACATCTGACGTTAGAAAACCTTCGATCTCATATAAGGAGAAATTTAAGATTCAGTATCTAATTGGTGTTTGAACTTCAAAAAGTTTCCTTTTATACAGTCTCTGATGGCAGGGAAGATGTTAAACAGGGTTTCTATTGGCTGCTGGAAGATGGCGATGTCAGGGGATGGGACTATATAGTCCCCTTCCTGCTGTAGGAGCCGCCATTAAGGACCAGAAGGATTCTTTGTATGGTTTGGGAAAGCTGAGGCTGGTACCTGAAGATAGGAGGATCAGAATGACCATGAATGGACACTGCTTTCTCCAAGGTCTTGTTATTCTCCTCTTCAGTGTTGTAGCAAGTGATCAAGGTAAGCATCGCCTCACTTCCTAAGATCAGCAGAGTTACCGGATTAGCTCTAAGACTCTGGGGGAATGATCCCTGGGATTGTAAAGACAACGCCTCTCTATTGGCCATTTGGTCTTGACCAAATGTGATCTTTAGTGACACTGAATGTTGAATTTTCTCCTGTGGGACTCTGTTTTTCAAGTTCAGCAGTGAGATGTTGCAGAGATAGAAAGTTTGTTTTCAGATTGACTGAGTCTGTGTTTCAGCCCCACAATACCTAAAAGCTCAGAAAATGTCTGATCACTTCCCAGTTTCTATGGATTATGGCCGAGGGACTTCCTCAGGGTGGGTCTCTATCTGTCCTTCCTGTACTCCATATCATCTCTGTCTCCACCAGTATTTTGGTATTTCTGCTCTTTTAGTCTATGGACTTGTGTGTGTGTGTGTGTATATGTGTGTGTGTACATATTGTGTGTGTGTGTACATATGTGTGCATGTGAGAGAGAGAGAGAGGAAATGAGTGAACATAAGTTTGAAGAGTATGTAAAAGCTAAATGTGTGGGCAGGCAAATGTCTGCCCAGTGGAAGTCAAATGTTCAGATATGCACTCATAGAACTTACACTCTCTAAGCCAGACTGCTGGGGTTGGTAGTGGTGGTAATGATGGGTGTGTCTGTGTATATGATGAAGGCAGATATGGAAACCTTCCTGCATATAAAGAAAGCCCTCCTAATGTAAACTATAATTATACTCTCAGATAACCCTGCACCTGCAGTCTAGGCCTGACTTTGACTTTCTTCTTCTTCCCCACAAACCCACAGCTCAGACATTTTTCTGCTTTACTGTAGTATTTTCCCAGCATTGGGTTCTTGGCAGAAATTTGCCTTCCTGCCTGTGGTGTTTTCCCTTCCTACCTCTTGGGTTGACTGGTGGTTCTCCAACCCCACCATGCAGCACAGAAAAAACTGATGCCAGATATCAGTGCTCATAGATGGACTTATATTAGAGCACTGAGGGCAGAAGAGGGATCTGCCTTAGAGACTTCAGGATGTTCCTCTCTTGGTCACTTTTTCCCTGCCCCACTGGGGTACTAGAACTTGTTCCATGACATCTTAAAGGATCTGCTATTTAGGAAGAACCTGTGTTTATGAATATCCTTATGGTGAATTTTCTCCCTTGTAGTTCTCTCAGATCCTACATGAAATCTAGTCTCCACTGGGCCCCTGACTCAGGAGAGTCCAAGATATCAGTGTTTGAGCTCCTGAAATGAGAATGATGTAGCCACATGCGTGGAAAGTCAACTGTTTTAGATATGGGCCTTTGTCCTATGGTGTGTCCAGAACACGTCAGAGTCATGCTTTAGCAATGCTCCTCATCTCTCTATCCCTTCCTTAACCCATGTTTCCTCCTTATTTCAAGCCCTTCCAGTCAGAAGTCTCTGTCTCTCTTCTTTGGGAAATTCTACTCCTCCGAACAGGAGCAAGATGTTCTGCTCCTCACTCCCTTGTTGTATTTCTTGGGACTTCCATTCCTTGGGTTCTGGCCATAAGCTAATTATGGTTGTCCTTTTTCAGGCTTTTCAGGCTTTGCAGGCTTTTCAGGGTAGAGGTGGACTCTTGAAAAAAAATACAGTCATGCATCACTTAATGATGGGAATACATTCTGAGACATGTGTCGTTAGGCAATTTCATTGTTGTATAAACATCACAGAATGTACTTACACAAACCTAGATGATACAGCCTACCACATACCTAGACTATATGGTACTAATCTTTGGGACCGCCATCGTATGTGTGGTCCACTGTTGACGGAAACGCCATTATGCAGGCGCATGGCTATATAAAATTGGTACTCTGATTCCATTTTGGCCTCTCCATTAATGCTATGAGAACAATGAATAAGTTTCTCATTAGGCCAAGAAGAAGTCTCACCTCACTCAGACAAGCGTAATTTTTCCTCAGAGAGAAGTTTTTGTAGAATCATATTGTTAAAGCATGTGTTCACACTCTAAAGCACTCAGTTCACATGAATTCATCCCGTCTACTTGTGAAATTTCAACGTTGGCATCATGGTGTCAAAGGGCGTTAAATATTTCCTGAGCCTGGCACATGCTACAGAGTCTTTACAATAAAAGTCACGTTCCACCAACTCCCTTTAGAGTCTTTCTGTACACTAAATCTCTGCTTTAATTGAGGGCATGTCTCAGTCCATACACACACACACACACAGACAATTGGATCATAAAGTTCCTGGACACCATTTTATATCCACTTTCAAAATTAATGATGAATTTTAAATTTCTTTCTGACCTGTTAAAATATCTTCTATGACATTTGTATGGTTGCCAGTATTTCACTCTATTATTGAATCACAACTTACTTATCTAAGACTATTTGTTGTATATTTATGTTTTCATTTATGATGCTGTGATAAAGTTTTTACAAATACATACATTGACCAAACACACTGACATAATAGAAAAGCCATTATTATTTTTTCAAGATAACCATTCTGAAGGCCTCTGATATATATTGCCCATCAGAACAGCTTTAATATTCAATAGCTTTAATTCAATAGCTTTAATTCTCTAAAACATTAACTGAGTATTATTTTTTTCATAACCTTGCCACAAGTGTATTATATCATGTTTTTTATCCATATTGACCCTATATATACAAATATTATCTTCTTTCTCATATTGCAGTCCTAAGATATCTGTCGTGACAATTTTTATTTTTTCTCCTGTTTTTCATTTTCTTATTTATTTATAGGAATTCTTTATAAGCTAACATCATTTACTGTTTGTCTTACTATTACTTACTCTTAGTATTAATGTCTATTTTGTAAATATGTTCCCCAATTTTTTGCATATTAATGTTTTTAGGGGTGTGTATGTGGTGGGGGGGTCATGTGACCAAATCTTCAATGCATTACCTTTATGATTTCTGCCTTTAATGTGATGCTTCAAATGCCATTCTTCATCCCAAAATTACTTTTAATCATTTTATTTAATAATTTTATTTAGGGGGCCGGCCCCGTGGCAGAGTGGTTAAGTTCACGTGCTCTGCTTCGGTGGCCCAGGGTTTCACCAGTTCCAATCCTGAGCGTGAACATGGCACCACTCGTCAAGCCATGCTGAGGCAGCATCCCACATGCCACAACTAGAAGGACCCACAACTAAAATATACACAACTATGTACCGGGGGGCTTTGGGAGAAACAGGAAAAATAAAATAAATAAAAATCTAAAAATAGTAATAATTTTATTTAATTTAATAATTTTATAGTTTCACTGAAGAGCATCTAAAACCTTATTGTATCTGAATTTATTTTGCTGTGTGTGATGGTGTTATGCCATTTGCACAAGATAGGAATTACACTTTAGATGGGTGAGACACTTTAGATACATGATAGTTCCATCACAAAATAAAAATACAGCTGTGTAATATGGGCTTTATTCTGTGATACTATAAGGAGAGGTATATTCAATTGCTTAACAACCTGGCTAAAAGATGCCAGCCTGCATTCCAATTACAATTAAAGCAATCAGAAGGAGACTTCCCAGAAACTCACTACCATATCTATGCACCTATCAGCAATTCTCCTCCACTTCTTCAGTGGCTCCCATCTGAATCCAGTTCCTCCGCTTGTGTACTAGATGCCATCCCACCAACTCCCCTCAAGGGCATGCCTGAGGGAGTTCTCCCCCGTCTCTCACACCCCATCCATTTTTCCCTTTCTACTGAATATCTGCTACCATGCAAACATGTTGTTCTCTCTCCCATCTCAAAACAAATGAGTAAACTCTTGCTCCAATTTTCTCAACAGCTACTGCTCATTATCTTTATCCCCTTTTACAGCAAACTCCTCCCGAAAGTCTGCAATCACTCTCTGCAATTTCCCTCTGAATTATATCAGGTTTTTCTGCCCCCTCACTCTGCTGAAACTCCCCCCTGTAAAGCCCGTCAATGATCCCCACATCGCTAATTCAATGATCTGTTCTCAGTTGTTGTTGTTTCATTGGTTGGTTGGTTTTGCTTGATATATCAGTAATATTTAGCAAAGTTGATGACTCCCTCCTTTCAGTATATTTCTTTATCTGACTTCTAAGACACAACACTCTTTTGGTTTTTATTCTACTTCACTGGTCACTCCTTCCTAGTGTTGTTTGCTAAGTCAATCTCTTTTCCCAGAACTCTTAATTGTGGGGTGACCCAGGGACTCAATGCAGAGCCTCTTCTTTTTAATATCTCCAACCCACATTTGGTGATCACATTTAATCTCATGGTTACAAATATTTTTTATGTGCCATCAGCTCACAAATTTGTATCTTGGGCCCAGCTCTCTCCCCACAAACCCAAACTTGTATCTCCATGTACTTGGCTTCTGCAGTTGGATATCTAATACACATCTCAAATTAACCCATCCAACTGAGCTCCTGATCCCCTCACCCCCGAAACAAATGTATTCCATCCACAGCTCAGGCCAAAACCTTGCAGCCATCCCTGATTCTTCTTTTTCTCTCACATCTCCTACCGAGTCTGTCAGGAAGGTCTGTCACCTTTACCGCAAAATACATCCAGGATCTGACATTCTTTTCATAGATTTTTCTATTTTATTAATCTTTTCAAAGAACCATCTTTGGACTTTGTGGTCTGCTCTATTTTATCAAACATTTCCTTCCCTTTTTATTCTTCCTTCTACTTTCTTTAGAAGTAGTCCCTTCTTTTCTCAATTTAAAGGAATCTTTAATTAATTTTCATCTTTTTTATCTCTTATAGTATAAGCACTTTAGCTATAAATTTCTCTCTAGGTACTGCTTTAGCTACATTTCAATGTTTAAAAAAGTGGAAATTTCATTTTCATTTTGAACCATTTTTACTTTATGATTTCTTCATTGACCCTCAAACAATTTGCACATAGATTTTCTTTTTTTAATTTCCAAACATATGGGGGAATTTTTTTTTATCTTTTGGATTTATTTTTAACAGTTTCATTTTGATCAGATTATGTGATCACTGTTGTACCAATTCTTTGACATTGCTTAAACTTGTTCTATGGATGAGTACTAATCAATTTTTGTAAATGTTCCATTTATACTTGTTAGAAATGTGCACACTCTTTATTATGTGTATAAGATCTAATAGCAGGTTAATAGATTAGGTCAAATCTTATAATTTTTGTTACTGTTTGTCTGCTTGACCTATCATTTATTGAGATAGATGTGATCTCCTTAGTTCCAACATCACTGAATTATATATTTTGAGGCTTTTTATTGAATACATATAGATTTTAAATTATTATATCTTCCTAGTGGATTAAAATATTTTTCATTACTGATTTATTTTCTGGTTCTTAATAATTCTTTGAATCTTAAAGTCTATTTTGTCTTCTATTAATATAAATATCACAGTTTTTATTTGTTTGTCTTTGCCCCATATATCTTATATGATTATTTGCAGATTTTCTGTATTCTAGTATTTTAGATATTTCTTACAAAGATTATTTGACTATTTTTTTTAAATATCTAATCTGATATCCTTTGTTTTTTAACTGACTATTATAACAGATTTATTTATTGTGGTTATTGATATATTTTGAGTTCTTTGCATCACTTGGAAATTCTCATCCATTATATTTTCAAATATAGCCCATTCCAACCTCTCTCTCTCTCTCTCACTGCTCTGCGCTCCCTCTCTTCTGGAACCTAATTACGCATATGTTATATCTTGTCATTTTATTTTCCATATTTCTTAACTTTCTTTTCGGTTTTTTTATTTCTTTGACTCTTTGTTCCACATTCGTGGTAATATGTGGGACTTACATTCCAGTCCATTTACTCTTTGTTCATGTGTATCTGGTCTGACGTATAACTCATCCAGTGAGTGTTTTATTTTAACTATTATACTCTTCATAATTAAAAGTTCTATTTGTTTTTCAAATGTATCTGCTCATTTCCAATAAACTCTTGTAGTTGCACATCTTGATTTTATTCATTTTTAAAATATTTTATATATGGCTGTATGTTCTTTATATGATAAATCCATCGTCTGAGTTTGTTGGAAATCTAAAATTATTGTTTGGTTTCTATTGGTTCATTCATTTGCTGTTCATCTATCCATAAAATATTTACTGAGTGTTGTGCGTCAGGAAAGTTTGTAGGTACTCATGATATAGCAGTGAACAAAATTTAAAGAAAAATCTCTACCTTTGTGGAGCAGATTCTGGAGGAGGATTGATAAGACACCAATATATGCAAGTAAATTTGATATTTTATCAGATGATTTGTTATGTGGAAAGAAAGAAAGAGAGGAAGAAGGGTGATGGGGTAAAAGATTATTAGGTAGACTAGTTTGCAATTTTATATGTATTGTTGGAAGAAAGCCTCTTTGAGACGGTGGCTTGCCTCCTCCCGTGCTAACTATTTGGTACTCATGAAGGTCTAAACTGGGGATGATTTCCTCAAGAAGAGACTTGTTTCTGCTACTGCCGGTAGCCCAGGTGACCACCATAGCTCCTCACAACACATTTGAGCCCTTATATGGTCCTGATGTAAGGGGAGTCCTCATTACAGTTCCCACATTGCTCCTCAATACAGGCCCAAGGCATAATATCCTTAAAAGGGCTCCCATCCGAATTTTCCCAGAGCTAACCTGTTTCTCCTGCTTGTTTATATCTTATATATCAGACTGGTCTCATGGATTGTTCCTTGGTTGTTCTTTGAAGCATTTCCTCCACATACTGGAGGGTTCCCCCAGAGTACCTGGTACACTATATTGCTAGATATAATGGTCCTTCATTGCCCTCAAATAGGCACTAATGTTACAGCGGTGAACACAGTTCACATTAAGCTCATAGGCTAATGAGGGACCTGAACAACATTAGGCTAAGTGAAATAAGTCCGACAGAGAAAGACAAATACTATATGATATCACTTATATGTGGAATTTCAAAAAGCTGAATTCATAGAAACAGAGTAGAATGATGGTTACCAGGGTCTGGGGGCTGGTGGAAATGGGAAGGTGTTAGTCAAAGGGTACAAACTTCCAGTTAGAAGACAAATAAATTCTGGGGATGTAGTGCATAGCATTACGATTATAGTTCACAAAACTGTTTTATACAGTTAAAAGTTGCTAAGAGAGGGGCTGGCCTGGTGGTGTGGTGGTTATGTTTGCACACTCTGCTTCTGTGACCTGGGGTTCATGGGTTCAGATCCAGGGCACAGACCTACACACTGCTCATCAAGCCATGCTGTCAGGGCGTCCCACATACAAAATAGAGGAAGATTGACACAGATATTAGTTCAGAGACAATCTTCCTGAAGCAAAAAGAGGAAGATTGGCAACAGATGTTAACTCAGGGCCAATCTTCCTCACCAGAAAAAAAAAAGTTGCTAAAGAGAGTAAATCTTAAATGTCCTCACTGCAAAATAGAAATGATAACTATGTGAGGTGAGGAAGGCATTAACTAACACTAATGTGGTAATCCTTTTGTAATACATAAGTGTAAGTGTATAAATCAACTCCTTGCACACCTTAAACCTACAAAATTTTGTATGTCAATTATATCCCAATAAAACTGGAAAGAAAAGTTAAGCCTACTTTAGGAACACAATATAAAGTCAAAGAATATACTTAGGAGTGGTCTAGGAAGGCTTCCTGAAAGAAATAAAATGTAAGGGGATACGATGTATTGTAGAATTCAAATTGTTTTAGATACAAAGCTAAACATCTATGCCTGTTATATCCATATAACAGAGGTCCCCGTATTCTTGTATGTGCACACACACATATGTTGATATATATCAAGCCCTCCATATCCTTATTTATTTTCTTCTATATTGGTCAAATGTTAACAAATAAGTATGTGAATAAATATATAAATGATTCATGGATATGGCAATGATTTTAAAAGAACAAGCAACAAAAGCAAAAATAGACTAGTGGAACAATATCAAACTAAAAATCTTCTGCACAGCAAAGCAAACATCAGTCGTGTGAAAAAGCAACCTATGAAATGGGAGAAAATATCTTCAAACCATATATCTGATAAAAGGTTAATTTCCAAAATACGTAAGGAACTTCTACAAATCAAGAGCAAAAAATCTCCTAATAACCCGCTTTAAAAATTGGCTAAGGACTTGAATAGACATTTCTCCAAAGAAGACATACAAATGGCCAACAGGTCTACAAAAAGATCAACATCACTAATCACAAGGGAAATATAAATCAAAACCATAATGAGATATCACCTCACGCCTGTTAGGATAGCTATTGTCAAAAAACCCAAAAATACACGTGTTAGCAAGGTTATAAGAAATTGGAACTCTTCTGGGTATTTATCCACATTAAATGGGTAAATTGTATCTCAATAAAACTGTTACCAAAAATCTGTGATTTATAGCGATGCCTCTGTTTTCATCCTTGGTATTGTGAAGTTCATTTGTTCAATCTTCTTGATTAGTATTGCTTGTTGTTTATCAATTTTCAATGAACCACATTCAAAGGGGGTTTTCTGTATTTTCTCTATCTTATGTTTGCCTTCTTTTTCACTAATTTTTATTTCCATCTTTATTAATTCCAGCGTTCTACTTCCTTTAGGCTTTATTTGCTCATCTCCTAGTTTCTTAAATGGAAGTTTGCATTTTTTTTTCCATTTTCAGTCTTTCCTCTTTTCTAAATCTATGTATAAAATTTCCCTAGGCACTACTTTAGTTGCATTAGAGGAGTTTAGTTACATCATATTTTTGTAATCATTATTTCACAATGTTTTCTAATTTTTTAAATTTATTTCTAGACCTATGTATTTTTTTGGAAGAGTGTTACTTAATTTCCCAAAATTTAGGGATTGCTAACTATATTTTCTTATTAATTGTTAATTTAATTTCACTGTGGTCAGAGAAAGCATTCTGTGTGAATTCAATTATCTGAAAGTTTTTGTCCTATCATTTGGTAATTTTTGATAAATCTTCCATGTGCGTTTACAATAATATGAATGCTTTCATCGTTGGGTGCATGTTATAAATACATTATTTAGTTAAATGTGTTGATCATGTTGTTTTACATCTCCTATATTCTTCCTTCTTTATTGTCTGCTTGGTCTAGCTGCTATGAAAAAGTTATGTTAAAGTTCCCCCATTTTGATTGCAAATTTGCTTATTTCTTCTTTTCATTCTATAACGTATTACTATAAGCTTCAAAGCTATGTTTTAACATCTTTCTTGGATTTTAATATCTATAACATCTTTATTAAGGGCTTATCCCATTATAATGGTGAAAATTCCCTCTTTAACTCAATTAGTGTATCTTGTCTTAAGGCTACTTTTTGTGATATTGAAATAGCTACTCCAGTTTTCTTACGTTAGTGTTTACATAGTACATACATTTTTTTGCATCATTTTACTTTCAACCTTTCTTTGCCTTCGTATATAAGGTGAATATCTTGCAAGTAGCACTTACTTGAATGTTGCTGTTGTATCTAGATTGGCTTTTACTTGAAGCATCTAATCCATTTATTTTTAAATGCAATTGCTCATATCACTTGGGTAGTATCTACCATTTGCTTTTAATTGACCCACCTGCTTTATATTCCTTTTTATCTCCTATTTTGCATTAAACAAATGTTATTATTCCATATTTTCCTCTTTTCCTTTGATTCAGCAGCTTTACTAGGTGTGGAGGTTTTCATGTCTTTCTGGGAATCTCTGAGCTTCTTGAATATGTGAGTTATACATTTCATCCATTTTTTTTAATTCTCAAAATATTATCTCTTCAAATACTGCTTCTGCTGCTCTCTCTCTGTCTCTTCGCTGCTTCTTCTCTTCTCTTCTCTCTAGAACTCCCCTAAGTCACTAACTCTGTCTTGAAAAAACTACCTAAAATTCTTTTAAACCAATTCATTCAATTCTTAACTATAGACTTTTATTGTCAGTTGGTAACTTTTACTTTGGTATTTTTAATATATTTACAATTACTTGTTAATTGTTTTTTATCTTTTCACCAGTTGTTCTCTCCTTTCCTCTTTTTTCCTAAATATGTTGATCATGGTTAAAATTATTATCTGCTAACTCCAACATCTTTATCGTGTGTATTTCTGCCTTCTCTTATCTTCCTTTTTTTCACTTTAATTTGTCATGTGATTCCCATCTTTTTACATGCCATGTAACTTTTTACTGAATGCTAAAAATTGGGTATGAAAAAATAAGATACTGCAGATATATTTTCTAACACCAGAAAGGATTCATCTTTTGCTCTGCTTGGCAGGTGGAGGAGGAGGTACTGATAAACCAAGTGTCTAAAGACAACCTAGAACTGAGCTGGAACAAGTCTGGGTTGCAGTTCTGGTAACACTGAGTCTACCTCTGCTTTTCCTCTGTTCCTATGGCGTGGGTTTTCAGGGATTTCAGTTGAGAGCCTGTGAAGAATAATGCTGCAATGTTTTGGTAGCTCAGCACCCAAGAGAATGAGGGAATATCCACTCTGCTTTCCAAGATTTTTGATATAGTTCTTTAGCCTCCTGCCCTCCACAGATTTTCTAGTGTGCAAATATTTGAGAAGAAAGCCTGTTATGTGGGAGTGGCCCTCAAGTCTCCAATTCTGTCACTCTAACACCAAGTAACCCCCAAAGTTATGCTGGCTTCTCTGTCCCAGCAGTAGTCCTCTGCCTTACCGAAGCCCAGATCCTGAGCCATTAACTCATACACTAAATTGGGACATTCCCTTAGAGAAAAAGAAGCTGGAGACCTTTGGTTAACAATGAAATTATCTCCACTCTTTGGAATTTTAGCATATAGTAATCGCACCTTATCTGCAGGGAATGTGTTCCAAGACCCCCAGTGAATGCCTGAAACCACAGATACCACCGAATCCTATAGGTAGTATGTTTTTTCCTATTCATGCATACCTATGATAAAGCTCAACTTATAGATTAGGCATAGAAATAGATTAACAACAATAACAAATAATAATATAGAACAATTATTACAATAGACTGTAATAAAAGTTACCATAGATCTTAGCAACCTCAGCATGATCTCTTTTCTTTCCTTTCCTTATTAAGTGGAGAACTTTCACCTTTTCACTTAAAAGAAGCACTTTATGGCTTCTCTTTGGCATATCCAAATTGCCAGCATCATTACTCTTGCACTTTGGGGCCCTTATTAAGAAAAATGAAGGTTACTTGAACACAAGCACCGAGGTACTGCAACAGTCGATCTGATAACCAAAAGGGCTACTAAGTGACTAATGGGTGGGTAACATAAGCATGGATACCCTGGACAAAGGGATGATTCATGTCATGGGTAGGATGGAGCTGGCTGGAGGGCTCGAGATTTCATCATGATACTCAGAATGGTGTGCAATTTAAAACTTATGAGTTGTTTATTTCTGGAATCTCCCATTTAATATTTTCAGACTAGAGTTGACTGCAGGTAACTGAAATCATGGAAAATGAAACCAAAGATAAGGACAGACTGCTGTATTTAGTCCATGTTGTATCCACAAAAATCTAAAATCTTTACTTTTTTTTTCTATTTTCCAGCTTTTTTAGTTGTACACAGTAGGACCATTGGCCTGCTGTGAATTCCTCCATTCTTCTTGGAAGCAGAATTTCTAGGTTTTATTTTCTACTTCATCATTTACTTAAAGAGCAATCTTGATAGACATTAGTTAACCTCCCTTTACGTCACTTTACTCATCAGTAAAAAGGAGAGAATAATAATACAGTGAGTCCATCAAAATTGTCTGTTCAAGTGCTTTCAGAGCAGGACTATAACCTATTTCTGCTCTGTGTGGGGTTAGCAATACAGGATATTTTTTCCCCAGAAAACAAATAAGTCCAAATTTTGAATCATTGCAATTCCTGACATGAAGTCTAAGTAGCAATTAGATTTGTTTGGGAGAAGGAGCAATATTCTCTGATTCCCAGTGGAGTCTGGCCAATGTCAATCCAGATCATCTGACATCATCTGTCATGTGAGGTTGCCCAGTCTACTTGAAGAGGAATACCGTTTTTGAAATTAAGTATCCAGATCTGGAGTCTGAAGCCTAGAATCATAAGTGAAATATTCTCGGGCAAACTGTGGCCTGTCTTATGATCCACTGATTTTTCAGGTCTGAATGACTATAAGAAAAAGAACAATTCTGATTGGTATAGAATTCATGACTGCTACTTAAAGCTTCTGATGAGCTTAGCCCTGTTCTTCACTTCATTCCCTTTAATCTAATCCTTCTAACTCTCAGGTCGATGGCACCGAAATGTGTGTGGTTCATCAGAAATCCATCCAGCTGCTAGCCCATTACAGTGACTCTGAACTCGTCTACCTGCTCAGAGTAAAGATTCTAACATTTCCTGTATATCTCTCTCAGATGCTATGCAGAACTCTACAAATCAAAAGGTTACCTCTGATAGGACCTACGTAACACCTTCTATCTCAGACTACTCACTAGATTATTTTCAACTTAACTTTTCCTGTTCTTTCCCATTTTTCAACCCTATGACTCTCTGATCGCTAGGAAACCAGATCCAGATGCTGCCCAGGGGCAACAATTCCATATCTGGCCCAGCAGGCTCTGCAGCCTCAGAGGAGAGCACTGCTCACTGCTCAGGTGAGGGGGTCCTGTAGACAGAAAACCCTTCTCATTCACTGTTAAATGTCTCTTTGGCATGACTCTTTCTCCTCAGACAGCAGACAGCTCCGCCTGGTGAACGGGGGAGGTCGCTGTGCCGGCAGAGTGGAGATCCTTCACCAGGGCTCCTGGGGCACCATCTGTGACGACAGCTGGGACCTGAGTGATGCCCAAGTGGTATGCAGACAGCTGGGCTGTGGAGAGGCCCTCGATGCCACCATCTCTGCTTACTTTGGGGCGGGATCAGGCCCCATCTGGCTGGACGACCTGAAATGCACAGGAAAGGAGTCCCATGTGTGGAAGTGCCCTTCCAGAGGCTGGGAACAGGAGAATTGCAATCACCAGGAGGATGCAGGGGTCATCTGCTCAGGTAAGGTCAGTGCATTGTCCTGTGGCTGAAAGAATGGAAAGTTCCAAGGAAGCTGGTGTCTGAATACTGGGACAATAGAAAATGGAGGGGCTAGAGAGGCCTGAGACATCTACCCAACAACCCTGAGTACACAAAGCATCTGTGAATGATGGGCTTCATTTACTCTCTTCTTATAAGTCTCAACTGCCATTCTTGTCTTCTCCAGAGGCCTTACCTGACAAAATACTTTATTCTCTTATCCCAATTAAAATCCATCTTCATAATTTTTTTTATAATTTACTTTTTGTAAGAGTGAAACATTTGCAAATCACCACACGTACTCCCTTTGTACAGTGAGCCTATCAGAGAAAGGGCCAAGAATGAGGATGTACTTTCCTCAGTTGAATTGTTTTTGTATGCATAGCGTGAGACACTGTTTTGCACTAGGTTAGTAGAAGTAGAGGCATAGGGGATATCATTAAACAAATCAGAGAGGAATTTATGGATTTATGCCAAATTGCAAATCTCCTTTGCAAATTTAAACTTAAATATTCATACCTCTTTGGCCAGTAGGACCAGAGAACTGTGGATGAAATGCTCTGAGTCACAGGTTCTCCTTCCATTGTCACTAGAAAAGGTTCTTTCTCCATTTTTTCTTTTAGAACATCTGTATAGACTCAGACTTTGGAGGGATACTTAGCCATGCACTGGCAAGTCAGTGGTGGAGGCAATAAAACATTAATTTTTGTGTTTTATGGTAAGAGATTATATAGTTTATACCTGATGGCTTAAATGATATGAGAATTGTATTTGGGGGGTTATTTCATAAGAATGGGAGTAAGGGAGTAAACACAATTTTTGAAGAAGGTAGAAAGGCTTATAGTAGCTGAGCAGTAGGGGAATGTCAATAGGAGCTGACAAAGGGCACATAGGGGTCTCTCTGAACAGCACTGAGGATCCAAGTGTGATGTGGAGAATGCTACGTGTGCCTAAGGACACGGGATATTTATACAGCAAGAGCCCAGACAAGGATATATCTGACCACAGTTTTCATTTTGCCTTGGGTAGCATTGATTCATATAAATCAACACCCTATGCAGAGGCAGTTTCCCTTTCTATGTGCTATCCAGGCCTCTCATAAACTCTTCAGGAGGCTTAAAACTGTCTACTTGTTTTCTCCTCCACTAGGAGAAGGCTTTAGGTTAAAGCCCTACAAATATAAGAACATTGTTTTATTGTGATTTACACTCCCAGCATCTACCAAAGTTCCTGGAATATGGCAAACTCTAAAAAGATGTTTGTATTTTGAATAAAACGACATGAAAATGGACTCTCAGTGTTGCCTTCGAATACCTTTTTCCTATCTAACTAACAGACCTGTGCACAGAGTTTAGCTATGCCTCCTTTGAAGCCTCTCCTCTCTCTCCATTATCATCATTTCCCAAACAGAGGCTCAATTTTTGCCTATTTCTGGGCCTCCAGTGACCCACTCTCCTTGCCCTTTGCTGCACCTCAACGGAAAGGTCATGCTGACCACCTCTAGCTTTCAAGGCTGAGTGGTCAGCCCAAGGTAGAGGGCAAGCTTGGTCTTCAAGGAAAATTTTGATCTTTTTGTATCTCTGAGTGGCCAAATACCACATCCAATGGAGACAGTTCCCCTATCTCAGGGAACACCGTGTTCTGTTCCACCCAGAATAGTAGAGCCTGGAGTGATGGATAAGAGCCAAAAGGATACAGAGGCAGGTGAGGCTGATGGTCAGAGGCCCTGAGAGTTCATTTGGATGCAGATAATTAACAGCTATAGGCAGGATAGAGAAGGCAGTCTTGGTCTGAGAGGAAGAATATACATGGTATCCAGATGAAAGATGATGAAAACCAACCTGTTCAACCTGTTCATCCTTGCTGTCTTTCTTCTTGAGATAAAATTGAGCCCCAAAGCTATTACAATGAGAGGGGACATTTCTTCTGGCCAAAAGAGCCCTGAGCAGAAGCTGAGATGTAGAAAATGGAGGATCTCCCAGGCTCAGGCACAGGTGCAATAAGAGTAGTTTCCTGAAGACCTGGCCCCCTGAGATCCCTCCAATGACTCAGGTTGACATCTTTCTTACAAATGGGCTGAATTTGGAAAATGGAGGCCACCTATGTGAGAGAAGAATAGAGGTGACGTACCAAGGAGAGTGGGCCATGGTATATGCTTAACACATGACCTGAAGGAAGATGAGATGTTGTGCAGTAACCTGGGACGTGGAGCTGTCATTGAGAACAGGAAACAGGACAGAAGAGGCTTTCTGGAAGCCAACAGTATTCTCTAACTCTGTAACCTCGAACAACTCACTCTTGTGACAGAACCTCCCCAGGTCTGTCTGCTCTGGCCCAAAATAAGAACACAGTACTTGAGCATCCACAATATTAATTACACCCTTTAAAGCTTGTTGATCTTTAATCTTAGCATTGAAAGAGGCCATATTTTGCTTGGTGTGGGCCTGGGTGCCTTCTTTCTTTTTGATCAAAATAACAGTGTGTATCTCTTCATATTTATGGCCCAATATGTGAACCTAGTTCTCTACAGTGTAAGACATGGATTCCAAATTTTAGGGATTTTTGTTACTTTCCATTTTTGTTATGTTGATCCTTTGGGGCTTCTGTGGCATTAGGTTAAATTTATTAATTCTAAATTCAGTAGTCCTTGGTAAAACTGCTTTTTCTCTGCCACCTCTTCTGCTTAGGCAGAATTTCAGAAATGTGCCCTGACTTTTTTCAGGTCAGGTCAAGAGGACTGATTTCCATTAAAAGGACAAAGAGCTGGACAGGAGCTATCAGTGTAAGCACAGTCTTCACCCTAAAAATTTCACTCCCTCCTTTCAGATGAACCAGTCAGGAGTTCAGCTAGGAGCTCCATGTCAGTTGGGCTCTTCCTCAGCCCTCATTTGTACAGAAACTTCGTTTACTTTCCAATAAAAAGAGAAATGGCACCAAACAAGTGGATGTTATCTGCATTAAGCCCAAATTCTATTTTAACTCAGACAACAACTGTGGAATTATCGGATTATTAAAACTTCACTTTTCACTAACGATACCAGTCTTGCACAGATATTAATATGTCCTTACCAAATCATAAACCAATGAAAGGATTTCCGGATCATAGTCAATATGGAAATGTGGGGTCATGTTACATGACACGCTGAAAAAATTTGTGTTGATGGGAAAGCCCTAGAATGAATCTTCTTTACAATCAACTTTATTTTTCAAAAGATATGTGTAAGTTATTTTTTTCTCTCGGTGTCTTACACTTCTCTTCTGATGTGTATATATTTAGTTACTATAAAATTTATTTTAGAGATTGATAGCAAGTAGGGTTTTTATGTTATTATTTTTAAATCTATCCCTAAGTTTTTCAACACTATTTATTGAATAATTTATCTTCTCTAATGATTTAAAATATTAACTTTTTCAATATTCTATACAACAGATTTCTATATGTGTGTATATGTGTGTGTGTCTCTGAGTCTATTAGATATTTATATTCTGCTCCATTACACTGTAGTCTATCGTTACACACGAACACAGTTGGTTTTAATATTTTTAATATCTTATCCCCTCATATCAGCCTTCTGTTTCATAAATTCCCTTGCAATTTTTACATATTCTTCCATGTGAATTTTTAAATCAAGTAGAAAATGAAAAAGAATTAATAGTAATTTGCATTAGAAGGCTCTATACTGATGTGTACAAGACCTTATTAATTGTTCAGCATATATTTCGGTATCTAATAGTGTCAGGCTAAGTAAAATAGCATACAAGAAGGATTTCTTTCTTGTTCTTTCTAAGTTTGTGATCTCATGGGATTAATGTAGAAACTAACAACTTATTATGTAAAAAGTGATTATGAGTAGCCTATGACCAACCTCCCAACCAGAGCAGACTAGGAGTCCTAACCCGAGTCTGTCTGGAGAGATGGAAATGAAGAAATGAAGGACAAACAGATCCTCTTCTCTCACCATTCATTCTTGTGTAAGAGGTCAAGCTGATCCTTCAATTCTTTAAATCCTGTGGTGTCGTTCCTGTTCTCTCCTGCTCTCTGTAGCAGATTTTTATTTTTTTAGAACATTCTTTCTGAAAATCTATCATACCTGCCTCAAAGTGCGCATACTTATGCAATCAGAGTCCTTTACCAGAAAAAATTCTACCACTTACATAAATAATCATGAGCACACTCAAAAACCAGGCAAGTGTCTAAAAAATTGTTCCTTATGATTTGGAGAGGGGAGGTTCATTGAATTATCTTTCCTCTATGCAAAATATGGTCCCTGGATGACCAAATCATGATCATGACTCTCTCCCTTGGTCTCCCTCCTTCAGTCATACCTCATACCGTCCCGACTTAGTCTACCACACATCCCACCCACACTCCACTTCCACAAAAGTTGCTTCCCTTTTTCATTCTCCCTTCCGTCCATTTGTAGCTCTTAAGATTGTTTTTTCTTGTTTGCAGTGGGAGAAATGGAGAGTAGCAGAGTTAGGAGGTGGAAGGGAGAAACCCAGGGTAATAAAGTGTGTCCACTTATCTGTGGACAGCTTCTTTCACAATCAGCCCAACTAAGAAATTCTTGTAATTTTTCACCTTCAAAACTTATCAGAAAAATAAAACGTGAAACCTTTTTTTGTTCCACAAATACTGGATACTGGCCATGTTTTCCTCTTTTTTTTTTTTCTTTTTTTTCTTTTAATTTTCTTGTTGGATAAGCCAGACAGAGAAACACAAATACTGCATGATTTCACTCATATGTGGGAGATAACTAATACATGGATAAAGACAACAGATTAGTGGTTACCAGAGAGGAAGGGTGGGGCGGGGGTGATGGGCGAAAGGGATAAAGGGGCACATATGTATGGTGATGGATAAAAATTAGACTACTGGGGATGAGCACTATGAAGTGTACCCAGGAACTGATAAATAATAATGTACACTGGAAATTACACAATGTTATAAACTATTATAATCCTAATAAAATTACTTGGAAAAAAATAAATAAATAAATGTGAAATCTTAAAGGCGAACTAGTTATAATATCTATACTTCCTCCCTTGAGTCTGTCTACAGTTTGGCATGCACTCATGATTTTCCCCTATCCTCAGTCACTTGAGGATTGGCCCCTGAAAGAGAGCTGGCCAGAATTCTATCCCAAGAAATCTCAGGATGGTCCTCTAAACTGGTCTGACTGATAGGCCTTTAGTCTCTTGAATCCCTTGATTCTTTTTTAACTCTGGATTAGTTCAGCTCTTCATATCTCTGCATCCAAGTTCGAATTCCCACTACAGTGCACTTTCGTTGGGTCTTGGAGTTTCCAAACCCCTAAATAAGGACTTCAGATTTCTAACCAACTTCAAGGTATATGTTCCTGGGATTTAGCCATTCCAAAATGACCTTGCAAATCCTTCTGGAATTCTCATCAGAAACTCGCTCATGAAAATGCAATTCTGACACTAACTGTAAAGTTCTCTCACCATGCCCCACCCCTGAAAAAGAAAAGCTTTCACACATTTCCTGTGAAATGTTGTTTCCAATTGCTGAGCCAAAATCATGAACACTCACTGGGTTTGTTTGTTTTCTCTTAGGATTTGTGCATCTGGTTGGAGGGGATGGACCCTGCTCAGGGCGAGTAGAAGTGCATTCTGGGAGAGACTGGACTCCAGTGTCTGATGGGAACTTCACACTCCCCACTGCCCAGGTCATCTGTGAGGAGCTGGGGTGTGGCAAGGCTGTGTCTGTCCTGGGGGATGTGCCCTTCAGAGAGTCAGATGGACGAGTCTGGGCTGAAGAGTTCTGGTGTGAGGGGCAGGAGCCTGAGCTCTGGTTCTGCCCCAGAGTGCCCTGTCCAGGAGGCTCTTGCCACCACAGTGGGGCTGTTCAAGTTGTCTGTTCAGGTGAGATGCAGAGCAGAACTTGAACCTCCCTGCATACCGTGCTAAGGAAAACTGGGATGTGGCTGAAATCCTATTTTCTCCCATCAGAGTACACAGAAGTCCGGCTCATGAAAAATGGCACCTCTCAGTGTGAGGGACAAGTGGAGATGAATATTTCTGGAGAATGGAGAACGCTCTGTGCCTCCCACTGGAGTATGGCCGCTGCCAATGTTGTCTGTCATCAGCTCAGCTGTGGAGTCGCCATCTCTACCCCAAAAGAAACATACTTTGTGGAAGGAGGTGACCAGGTCTGGAAAGCCCAATTTCACTGCTCAGGGGCTGAGTCCTTCCTGTGGAATTGCCCTGTGACTGCCCTGGGCATTCCTGACTGTACCCATGGAAACACAGCCTCTGTGATCTGCTCAGGTAAGAGAGAGGGAGGGGCTAACTGGTACTTAGGATGCTCCTTGAGTGAAATGTCTCTAAGAGCAGAAAGTGTGGAAAAACTGGCTTCAAAAGTAAGATATTTCATGGTGAGATATGGTTCTTCTCATTGTTCATTCGTTTTTCAGGTCAAGGCAAGAAGTGTTAAGAGGAATAAGATTTTTTAATAAACATTTTTACTTAAGCATAGTCATAGAGAACAATGTATAAGCAATAAGTGTATATCTTAGTCATGGCCCAACTCAGATCAATAAAGAGAGCATTAACAGCACTCCAGAAGTCATCATTACATCCCACTAATCATTATACCCTCCCTCCTCTCCAAAGAAAACAACTTTCCTAACTTCTACTGCCATAGAATATTTTTATCGATTTTTGAACTTTATATAAAATTATGTAGCATGTTTTCTTTTCTGTCTAACTTCCTTAACTCTACATTATGTTTGGGATTCCTTCATGTTGCTGTTTATAGCAACACTTGACTCATTTTATTGCTGTAGAATATTCCGTTGAATGATCACATGACCATGTATTGATCTATTCAACTGATGGTAGAAATGTGAGTTGTTTCCAGCTCTTGAATATTACAAATACAATGCTATAAATTACCATGACAGGGATTTTTGGTGCAAATATGTATTGTTTATTTTATGTGTTTAACCCTTTGTGTTTTATTTTTACTCTCTTAATAGTATAGTATTCTTTGATGAACCAAATTCTTAATCTTAATAAAGTATAACTTATCAATCTTTCCTGTACATTGAGTGTGTCTTACATCCTTTTGAAGAGAACTTTGCCTACCCCAAGATCATAAAAATATTTTCTGAGAGTATCTTATAGAAGTTTAATAATTTTTCTTTTCCATATAAAATTGTACAGTCCTTCTGGGATTGATATCTGTGTGTGGTGTGAGATAAGGGTCAAGTTTCTTATTTTAATGTGGATATCCAATTGACTCAGAATCTTCTCCTGAAAAGACTCTCTACCCCACTGCAGTGCCACCTTTGTCATAAGCAGAGTGCATGTACGTCTGAGTCTTTCTAGACTCTCTATTCTGTTCCATTGTATCATTTTTCTATCCTTGCACAAAACTACAGTTTCTTAATTATTGCAACTTTATAGTAAGTCTGGATAACTTTACTTTAAAGGAGCTACTTTACAGTAACTCCTCTAACTTTGTTGCTTTTCTTGCCAATTGTGTTGGTCATTCTTGGTATTTGGCATTTTCATATAACTTTCAGAATCAGCTTGCAATTTTTCAGCAAAAAAAAATAACATAGCTGTATCTTGATTGAGGTTACATTTAATCCACGTATGAATTTGGAGATGAATCGACTTTGACAATATTGAGTCTCCCGATTCTTTTACCTGGTATATCCCTCCATTCATTTTATGTCTTCAATTTCTCTCAGAGGTTTTGCACATCTTTTACTAGGTTTTCTCCTGGGCATTTTATGATTTTAGTGAAGATGTCCTAGGAATGAATCCTCTCTGACTTATTTTCACCTTTTATTTTTAATTTTTTTTATTTTGACATTATTTGGTATTTACAGAAAAGTTTCAATAGTATAAAAATTCCCGGATAACCTTTATCCAGATTCTCCAATGTTAGTATTTTGCTGTAATCTCTGTCTGTCTCTCTTTCCTCCTGCCCCATTTCTCCCTGAATAGGTGAAATCTTTCTGAATTCGTAGCTAACATTTGTAGGTTGCTAATATGATGCCCCTTTACCCCTAAAATACTTGAAGGAATTTCCTTACATAACCACAGTACAATTACCAAATTTCAGAAATTAACATTGCTATAATATTATTTTCTAGTCCATAAGCTTTATTCCGATTTTATTAACTGATCCATGTACAGTATTCATGGCAAAAAAGAAATGTAAGGTAATGTGCTGCATTCTGTTTTCTCCATTTACTCTCCTTTAATGTGGAACACTTTCTGAATCTTGCTTTATTTAATAACACTGGCATTTGTAAAGAATACAAGCCAAGTATCATGCAGAATGTACCTCAATTTGAGCTGTGACAATACAGAAGAGAATTAAATACTGTGGGAGCACAGTAAATTGATATTGGGGTCCATCCCACATGAACACAAATTGGCTTTGACTTTTTTCCAAAGTAGAAATTGAAAAGAAAGCATTAGCCAAATCAATCACAAAACATCAATCTTCCTTAACTGTTGCACAGTTTGAGCTGTTCATATTATATTGGATACGGCTGTTGCTACAGGGAGCACTACTTTAAGATTTCTGTAATCTACTGTTAGTCTGCAGGATTCATCGGTTTTTCCCACCGGTCATATTGGAGAGATCCTTAAATAAGGCCTACATTCTTGATGTCCCCAAGGTATCTTATGCTATTTTGAATTAGTCACTTGAGTGGGTTTAGGTAATTCTAAGGTTCCCACTTAGCAGCCCCAATTAGAACAGAATGAAAAGCATAACATCACTTTTCCCAATGGTTTGAGTAAGGGAAGAGTCCTCAATTCAGACATCACATCCATTCCTATAATACATTCAAGCAAGGGCAAGGCAAAAACATACATTATTTTTATTTATAAATTTTTACTTTTAGCCATACTTTTACCTGCAAGCTTTCTACAATTATATCACCATATCCTCCTAAATTAATTATATTGCTTTTTCATTTACCATTGTCAGGTTTAGGTATAGACAGTACATTGAGCACCAAAAATCCCAATATTATTTCTCACCGCCCTCAAGCCATTTTCCTCCTACCAATTGGAATAACTTCCTATCCCCTGATGGTGGCTGTGCCCTGGCCCACCTGTCATTCAGAGTCATAATCCTCTCTTTTACCTTGCATCATTTTAACCTGCACTGGCTCTGACAGATCCATAGATTCCTCTTTTGTGTAATCAGTGAATAGTTTAAATTCATCAAGCCTGGGAGTAACCAAATGAATTTGCCCTGGTCTTTTTACGGTTTGAGGAGTTTGGGGACAGCTAGACCACCTAATCTCTTATGGTGATTCATAAAATTTTGGTGGCTACTCCATCTGTCTCCTCCTGTTTCATTCCATTTTTAATCAACCAGCTGAACACTTCCACCCAGTTTAATTGCCCCAACGTGTTTTTATAACCTATTGTTTCCTTTCTTTGAAAAATTCTAATCATTTTCCCATTGTTTAGCACCATTTGCAGTAGTTGGGCAAGAAGATCCACAACAGTTACCCTGATATCATCTCATCTCCCAAATAACAGCCAGATGGGGAGCCCAAGCAGCAAAAGCCCCTTTCATCACAGGGTCAAAGGCATAGGATCAGGAAAATTTTAGTATCATCATATAACCAATGCAAACATGCTTGCATTCTCAATATTTCATCACCCTCAGAGGGAGGATTCCACTTAAGAGTGGAGCTGGACAATTCTCTTATGCAGGGCATAAGTCATGCACACCTGCCTTCATATAACTCATCGGCTTGAGAGCTTGTCTCTCCATCCACATTTCTGCAAAAGCTACAGCAAATTGAATGTCTTGCGGAAGACTGTATATGCCCTTCCATTCATCAGAATTTAGTACAAAGGAAATAGTTTTTTGATCTCCCACGCACAAAATCTAACAATAACAGTTTGGGAAAAAAATGTTTATACTATCCTCCAAAGTGTCTTAACCCTCTGACTTAATATCTCCATGTTTTAGGAGTTCCTGATTCTTTTCCCCTGCTTCATGTAAGGTCTTTTTAGTGATCTTCCACTGAATTGGGACCATATTCTGATTGTAGAAGATATCCATCCAACTCTTTTATGGTGTTATGGCCTTCCCCTTTACAGAGTAAATCACTAGCTATAACTCTGAGACTCTGGCAGCCTCAGACTGCTTCTCTTATTTTTATATTCACTAAAACAGACCAAAGCAGCTAAGGTACCATGTTAACTCATTTCAATGAGGTAAGCATTTTTGGGTAGAAATTGACAAGCCAATTCTAAAATCTATGTAGAATGAAATGGGCAAAACAATTTTGAAGAAGGACAAATTTGGAAGCTACCTGATTTCAGGATTTAACTATAAAGTTGCAGTAACCAGGACAGTACAGTCTTGGAGTAAAGATAGATGCAACAGATCAATGCAACAGAATAGAGAGTTCAGAAATAGACCCAAATACCTGTATAGTAGGTTGACTGTATACAAAGATGCGATGACCTAATTTGTGTCCTCCTCCCTCACAAAATTCATGTGTTGAAGTCCTAATCTGCAGCACCTCAGAATATGACTGTATTTGGAGAAAGGGCTTCTAACGAGGTAATTAAGGTAAGTGAAACCATATGAATGGACCCTAATCAATATGACTGCTATCTTTATAAGAAGAGGAGGTTCAGACACAGACACACATGGGAAGAAGATCATATGAAGACACAGGGAGAAGATAGCCATCTACAAACCAAGGAGAGAGGCCTGGAACAGATCCTTGTCTTGGCCCCCATAAGAAATCAATCTTGCCAACACCTTGGTCTTAGACGTCTAGCTTCCAGAATTGTGAGAAAGTAAATTTCTGCTGTTTAAGCCACCCAGTTTGTGGCACTTTGTTATGGCAGCCCTAAAAAACTAATGCAGATGCCAAAATATTTCACTGGAGGAAGTATAGTCTTTTCAAAAAATGATGTTGGAATAAATAGATGTCTGAATGGGTGAAAAATAAACTGCAACCCTTTCTTCACACCATACCAAAAAATAAACTCAGAATTATTACCAACCTAAATGTAAAATTTTAAATTATTAAACTTCTAAATGAAAGCATAAGAGAAAATTTTCATGATCTTGGGTACACAAACATTTCCTAAGGCAGAAAAGGCATTAAGCATTTAAAAAATTGAGCGTTAGACTTCATCAAAATTTAAAACTTTTGGGGCCGGCCCATGCCCGAGTGGTTAAGTTAGCATGCTCCACTTTGGAGACCCAGGGTTTCGCTGCTTTCGGATCCTGGGCGTGGACATGGCACCACTTATTAGGCCATGTTGAGGCACTGTCCCACATGCCACGACTAGAAGGACCCACAACTAAAATATACAACTATGTACTGGGGGGGTTGGGGGAGAAAAAGCAGGAAAAAAAAAAAGAAGAAGATTGGCAACAGTTGTTAGCTCAATTGCCAATCTTTTATTTTTCTTTCTTTTTTTTTTTTGAAGGAAGACCAGCCCTGAGCTCACATCCATGCCCATCTTCCTCTACTTTATATGTGGGATGCCTACCACAGCATGGCTTGTCAAGTAGTGCCATGTCTGCGCCCGGGAACCAATCTGGCAAACCCCGGGCCACCAAAGCAGAATGTGCGCACTTAACAAGCCCACCACCAGGCAGGCCCCTTAATTGCCAATTTAAGAAAAAAAAAAATTTAACTTTTGCTCCTTGAAAGGCAACATTAAGAAATGAAAAGGTATTCCACTGATAGGGAAAAATTTGCAATATGTTTGTCTGACAAAATACACTCAGAATATGTAAAGAATTCTTACAGCTCAAAAACAAGACAAATATCCAGTTTAAAGATGGGAAAAGATTTGAAGAGATACATCCCAAAAGATGATATACAAATGGCCAATAAGCAAACTAAAAGATAGTTTCTGATAGCATCTTGTCATTTAATTCCACAAACATTTCCATCATGGTTGTTTACACTCCTCGTCAGGTAACGCCAATAGCTAGATGCCCTGTGAAAATCTTCCTAATGTCTCCTTTTCCTTCTTCATTTTCCATGAAATCTCTTTTACATGAGTATTTTTTTAATGACAGACTTTAGGTGAAAAATTGCAGAAATCCTTCAGAAAGGATATTTTGCTTCCTCTAGGCACCTGATTTACGGGTCACCTTATTTAAGAGGAGGTGAAGTGATTAGAAGCTGTGAGCAATAGTCTACTTTCAGTTCACTCTTCCTTCTGTGGTACAAGGGTTCTGGTTAACAGGCTCCTCCTCCTTGGCTGACCCTGAACTACACTTTGTGTTTCCTGAGCCTGTGAGTCCAGCAAAGTCTCTGCTGAGCTTTTCAGCCTCAGCTATTACCTCTGAATTGACAAAGCCCTAAAGGGGAAAGTGGCTCACCTCCGCCCTTTACTTGTCTCTGAGATCTTGCCTCCAAAACTTCTCACTGCCATGGTAGCTCTACAACACTTTCAAACACTATTGATAGGTTCCTGCTTTTCTAAATTCACTCCTAGTGCAACGCTTAGCTTAAAACAGAAAACTTGGCATTGTCAGAAGCAGAACTCTCCATAAAGAAGGCGAACTCTAAAATTACGATAACATGACTACTATGTTACAGCTTTCATCTCAGACCCCACACTAGATTGTAATTTAGTTTGATTCAATTCCCTGTTCTTCAACCCTGCTAACCCTCTGACCACTGTGGTTTCTGCAGGAAACCAGACCCAGGTGCTGCCTCAGTGCAATGACTCTGTGTCCAAACCAGCAGGCTCTGCAGCCTCAGAGGAGAGCGCTGCCCACTGCTCAGGTGAGGGGTCCCACAGGACCAGAAAACCCTTCTCATTGACCCTTAAATGCCCCATTGGCATGACTCTCTCTCCTCAGACAGCAGACAACTCCGCCTGGTGGACGGGGGTGGTCCCTGTGCTGGCAGAGTGGAGATCCTTCACCAGGGCTCCTGGGGCACCATCTGTGATGACAACTGGGACCTGAACGATGCCCATGTGGTGTGCCGACAGCTGGGCTGTGGAGAGGCCCTCAATGCCACAGTCTCTGCTCACTTTGGGGCGGGATCAGGGCCCATCTGGCTGGATGACCTGAACTGCAGAGGAAAGGAGTCCCACGTGTGGAAGTGCCCTTCCCCAGGCTGGGGGCAGCACGACTGCAGGCACAAGGAGGACGCAGGGGTCATCTGCTCAGGTCTGCGCTGCACATTGTCCATAGGCTGGTGGAGGAGGTGGGGCTCTGGAAGATGGGAGTCTCAGCCTCCAGGGCGTGTTGCTGGAAGAGCCATAGAAGAAAGCTTGCTTCCATAATGCCAGTCTTTCTAGCAGTTATGAAGATTAGGCACTCTTTTCCTCCTACAGCAGCTAAGGGTTTCGTCCTTCCTTCTCAGAAATATCTGCTGGCAGAGCCATTTCTTACAGTTTCCATTTGAAAGCAGGGCTCAGTCTTCAGTTACCCACGGTAGTAGAATCTTGAGATCCACTGTACTAGTTTCCATTTGTTGTTGTAACAAATTATCACATTATTAGTGGTTTTAAACTACATATATTTGTTATCTTCCAGTTTTGTAAGTTAGATGTCCAACACTGATCTCACTGGGCTAAAATCAAGGTGTCAGTAGGGCTGTATCTCTTCTGAGGCTCTGGAGGAGAATCCTTTTCTTGTCTTTTCAAGCTTCTAGAATCTGACTGCATCCCTTGACTCATTGCCCTCTTCCTTCATCATCAGACCAGCAATATTGCACATCTCTAACCATTCTTCCATAGTTAGATCTCCCTCTAACCAAAGCCAGGAAAAGTATTCCACTTTTAAGGATAGTGGGTCTAAGAATGTGATTAGATGACTCACCTGGTTAATCCATGACATTCCAGGTTAACCTCACCATCCCAAGATCCTTATCTTAATCACATCTGTACAGTCCCTTTTGCTATGTGAGGTAACACATTCAGAGGTCCCAGGGATTGGGACGTAGGCATCTTTGGGGGTGCATTATTCTGCCTACCACCTCACTATCCTCACTCCCTTTCACACACTCTGTCAGAAGTTCTGTCAGGATGCAGGATTCAGCTTTCGCTCCATGCAGAGTGCCAGGTCAGGGGTCCTCTCAGTTCATATTCCACTACGTCATTGTGGTAGAAATAGAAAGACAGACACAAGTGGACAAAGTCAGGTAAAAAAGAGACAGTTTTCAGTCTTGCCACCTGGTGGGTGCTTCCTCAGCAAAGTCAGCGATGACTGTTCACAATCTGTGCGATAGAGAAAAACGCAGTGCGTTGAGTGGAATGTTCACTGTGCCCTGTTCCCCTACCCCTTTCAATTTTAGAGTTCCTGGCCCTCAGGATGGTGAGTGAGGACCAGGAGTGTGCTGGGTGGCTGGAAGTTTTCTACAACGGGACCTGGGGCAGTGTCTGCCGCAACCGCTTGGAAGCCATGACCTTGTCCATGATCTGCAGACAGCTTGGCTGTGGAGACAGTGGGACCCTAAATACTTCTGTTGCCTTTAGAGAAGGTTCTAGACCACGATGGGTAGATGGAATCCAGTGTCGGAAAACTGATAAGTCCCTCTGGCAGTGTCCTTCCGACCCTTGGAAATACAGTTCATGCCCTCCAACACAGGAAGCTTATATCACGTGTACAGGTGAATTACTGTCTGTTTCTATGTGTCTGTCCAGCTCTGTGGGATGTTGTTAGTGAGATTTTATATTTTCAAATCTAAGTGATGAGTGTAAGATATGTCTACAAAATGAAGTTTGAATGGGGCAAATTTAATCCATATGTCCCAACCTTGTTTCTTTTTTTTTGATTGAGATATAATTGACATATAACCTTATATTAGTTTCAGGTGTACAACATAATGATTCTACATTTGTTTATATTGGGAAATGATCACCACAATAAGTCAGCCTTAACATCCATCACCACACATAGTTAAAAGATTTTTTTCTTATGATGAGGACTTTTAAGATCTACTTTCTTAGCAACTTTCAAATATACAATACAGTGTTAACTATAGTCACCATGCTGTACATTACACCCCCAGGACTTATTTATTTTATAACTGGAAGTTTTCACCTTTTGCCCACCTTCACTCATTTTGCCCACCCCAACCCCCTACCTCTGGTACTCAGCAATCTGTTATTCGTATCTATGAGCTTGTTTTTCTTGAAGATTCCACATATAAGTATGATTATATGGTGTTTGTCTTTCTCTGTCTGACTTATTTCACTTAGCATAATGCCCTCAAGGTCCATCCATGCTGTTGAAAATTGCAAGATTTCCTTTTTTATGGCTGAATAATATTCCATTATATACATAACACATATACCATTAATGGAATATAATGGAATAATACCATATAATGGGGTAGTATATTCCATTATATATATATATGTATATAACACATATACAACATATACATACAACATATATATATACACACACATATATACCACATTTTTTTCTTTATCTGTCATCCATTGATTGACATTAAGTTGCTTCCATGTCTTGATTATGATCACTAATGCTGCAATAAACATGGGGGTGTACATATCTTTTCAAATTAGTGTTTTCATTTCCTTCAGATAAATACCCAGAAGTTAAATTGCTGGATCATATAATAGTTATATTTTTAATTTTTTCAGGAACTTCTATACCATTTTCCATATTAGCTGCACCTATTTACATTCCCACTAACAGTGCACAAGGGTTCCCTTTTCTCAACATCCTTGCCAACTGTTATTACTTCCTCTTTTTTTAACGATTGGCACCTACACTGACATCTGTTGCCAATCTTATTTTTTTCCCCTTCTTCTTCTCCCCAAAGACCCCCAGTACATAGTTGTATATTCTGGTTGTAGGTCCTTCTGTTTGTGCTATATGGGATGCCACCTCAGCATGGCTTGATGAGCGGTGCCATGTCTGCGCCCAGGATCGGAACGGCAACACCTTGGGCCCCCGAAGTGGAGCGTGCAAACTTAACCACTCGACCACAGGGCCGGCCCCTTGTCATTTTGATATTAGCTATTCCAACAGATGTGAGGTGATATCTCACTGTGGTTTTGATTTGTGTTTCTCTGATGATTAGTGATGTTGGGCACCTTTTTATGTACCTGTTGGCTAACTGTATGTTTTCTTCAAAAATGTCTATTCAGATCCTCTGCCCATTTTTTAATCAGATTGTTTGGTTTTTTTGGTATTGAGTTGTGTGAGCTCTTTATATATTTTGGATATTAACCCCTTATCAGAAACATAATTTACGAATATTTTCTCGCATTCTGTCAGTTGCCTTTTCATTTTGTTGATGTTTTCTTTTGCTGTGCAGAAGCTTTTAGTTTGATGTAGTCCCACTTGCCTAATTTTTGCTTTTGGTGTCAAATCTAAAAAAATCACTGCCAAGAAAAATGTCAAGGAGCTTTTCCCTATGTTTTCTTCTAGGAGTTTTATGGTTTGAGGTCTTACTTTCAAGTCTTTAATCTATTTTGAGTTAATTTTTGTGTATGGTGTAAGACGATAATCCAGTTTCATTCTTTTATGCATGTGATTGTACAGTTTTCCCAACGTTATTATTGAAGAGATTATCCTTTCCCCATTGTATATTCTTGGCTCCATTCTCGTAAATTAATTGGCCCTTTATGCATAAATTTATTTCTGGGCTCTCTATTCTGTTTCATTGATCTCTGTGTCAGTTTTTATGTCAATACCATATTGCTTTGATTACTATAGATTTGTAATATAGTTTGAAATCAGGAAGCATGTTGCCTGCAGCTTTGTTTTTTCCTTTCTCAAGATTGCTTTGGCTATTTCTTGTCTTTTGTAGTTCTATACAAATTTAAGGGTGTTTGTTCTATATCTGCAAAAAATGTCATTGGAATTTTGATAAGGGTTGCAGTGAACCTGTAGATTGCTTTGGGTAATGTGGACATTTCAATAATATTAATTCTTCCAATCAGTGAGCACAGCAAATCTTTGCAATTATTTATCTTCTTCAATGTCTTTTATCAACATCTTATAGTTTCCAGTGTACAGGTCTTTCTCCTCCTTGATTAAATTTATTTCTAGATGTTTTATTATTTTCAATGCAATCGTAAATAGTATTGTTTTCTTTTGTGTGTGTGTGAGGAAGATTGGCCCTGAGCCAACATCTGTTGCCAATCCTTCTCCTTTAGCTTGAGAAAGATTTGTCGCTGAGCCAACATCTGTACCAATCTTCCTCTGTTTTATGTGGGGTGCTGCCACAGCGTGGCTTGACAAGCTGTGCTGGGTCCATGCCCAGGATCCAAACCTGTCAAGCCCAGGCCACCGAAGTGGAGTGCATGAACTTAACCACTACGCCACTGGGCCAGCCTGGGGATTGTTTTCTTAATTTCTCTTTCTGATACTTCGTTGTCAGTGTATAGAAATGCAACTATGTTTGTATGTAGATATTGTACCCTGCAACTTTACTGAATTCGTTTATTAATTCTAACAGCTTTTTGGTAGAGTCTTTCGGATTTTCTATATATAATGTCACGTCATCTGCAAATAGTGACAGTTTTACTTCTTCCTTTCAGATTTGCATGTCTTTTCTTTCTTTCTCTTGCCTAACTGGTAGGGCTAATAATGCCAAAACTATATTCAATAAAAGTAACAAAAGTAAGCATCCTTGACTTGTTTGTGATGTCAGAGGAAAAGCTTTCAGCTTTTTGCAGTTGAGTATGTTGTTAGTTGTAGCCTTGTCATATATGGCCTTTATTACATTGAGGTACAATCTTTCTTTACTCAACTTGTTGAGAGTTTTTATTATAAATGTATGTTGAATTTTGTCAAATGCCTTTTCTGCATCTATGGAGATGATCATATGATTTTATTTTTATTGAGGTCATGTTGGCTTACCATATTATACAAACTTCAGGTGTACATTATTGTATTTCACTTTCTGTATAGACTGCATTGTGTTCACCGCCAATAGTGTACTTCTTATCTGTCACCATACATATGTGCCATTTTACCACTTTTGCCCTCCCCCAACCCCTTTCCCCTTTGGTAACCGCTAATCTGTTCTCTATGTCCACGTGTTTGTTTATCTTCCACATATGAGTGAAATCATATGGTGTTTGTCTTTCTCTGTCTGACTTATTTTGATTAGCATAATACTCTCAAGATCTGCCCATGTTGTCGCAAATGATACAATTTTATCTTTTTTATGACTGATTTGTATTCCATTGTATATATACATACCACATTTTCTTTATCCATTCATCCATTAATGGGCACTTGGGTTGCTTCCATGTCTTGGCTGCTATGAATAATGCTGCAATGAACATAGGGGTGCATAAGTCTCTTTGAATGGTTGATTTCATGTTCTTTGGATAATACTCAGTAGTGAGATAGCTGGATCATATGGTATTTCTATTTTTTATTTTTTGTGAAATCTCCATACTTTTTTGTGAAGTGGCTACACCAGTTTGCATTCCTAACAGCACTGTATGAGGGTCCCTTTTTCTCCACATCCTCTCCAACATTTGTTATTTCGCATCTTGTAAATTATAGCCATTATGACATGTGTAAGGTGATATCTCATTGTAGTTTTGATTTGCATTTTCCAAATGAGTGATGTTGAACATCTTTTCATGTGCTTGTTGGCCATCTGTATATCTTCTTTGGAAAAACGTCTGTTCATATCTTCTGCCCATTTTTTGATGAGGTATTTTTTTGAGTTATATGAGTTCTTTATATATTTTGGAAATTAACACCTTGTCAGATATATGATTTGCAAATATTTTCTCCCAGTTGCTGTGTTGCCTTTTGTTTTGTTCATGGTTTCGTTTGCCTTGCAGAAGCTTTTTAGTCTGATGTAGTCTGATTTGTTAGTTTTTTCTTTTGTTTCCCTTCCCTGAGTAGACACGGTGTTCAAAAAGATACTACTAAGACTGATGTCAAAGAGTGTACTGCCTATACTTTCATCTAGGAGTTTAATGGTTTCAGGTCTTACATTCGAGTCTTTAATACATTGTGAGTTAATTTTTGTCTAAGGGGTAAGATAATGGTCTACTTTCATTCTTTTGCATGTGGCTGTCCAGTTTTCCCAGCACCATTTATTGAAGAGACTTTCCTCTCTCCGTTGTATGTTCTTGGTTCCTTTGTCAAAGAATACCTATCCATAGATGTGTGGTCTTATTTCTGACCTCTCAATTCTTTTCCATCGATCTAGGTGTCTGATTTTCTGCCAGCACCAAGCTATTTTGATTGCTATAGCTTTGTAGTATATTTTGAAGTCAAGGATTGTGATACTTCCAGATTTGTTCTTTTTCTCAGGATTGCTTTGACTATTCAGGGTCTTTTGCTGTCCCATATAAATTTTAGGACTATTTGTTCTATTTCCATGAAGAATGTCATTGGGATTCTGATAGGGATTGCATTGAATCTGTAGATTTCTTTAGGTAATATGGACATTTTAACTATGTTTATTCTTCTAGTCTGTGAGCATGGAATATCTTTCCATTTCTTTATGTTGTCTTTGATTTTTTTCAATAATGTCTGATAGTTTTCAGTGTATAGGCCTTTCCTCTCCTTGGTTAAATTTATTCCTGGGTATTCTATTCTTTTTGCTATGATTGTAAATGGGATTGTATTCTAGACTTCTCTTTCTGCTCATTTGTTATTAGTGTATAGAAATGCAACCGATTTTTATAAGTTGATTTTGTACCTTGAAACTTTGCTGTAGCTATTATTTCTAATAGTTTTCTGGTGGATTCTTTAGGATTTCCTATATGTAGATTCATGTCATCTGCAAACAGTGAGAGTGTCACTTTTTCCTTTCCAATTTGGATCCCTTTTATTTCTTTTTCTTGCCTAATTGCTCTGGCTAAAACTTCCAGCACTATGTTGAATAAGAGTAGTGAGAGTGGGCCCCTTTGTCTTGTTCCTGTTCTCAGAGGGATAACTTTCAGCTTTTCACCATTAAGTACGATGTTGGCTGTGGATTTGTCATATATGACCTTTGTTATGTTGATGTACTTTCCTTCTATACCCATTTTATTGAGAGTTTTTATCATAAATGAATGTTGGATCTTGTCAAATGCTTTCTCTGCATCTATTGAGATGATCATGTGATTCTTATCCCTCATTTTGTTCATGTGGTGTATCACATTGATTGATTTGCAGATGTTCAACCATCCCTGAATCCCTGGAATAAATCCCACTTGATCGTAGTGTATGATCCTTTTAATGTATTGTTGTATTCGATTTGCTAATATTTTGTTGAGGACTCCTGCATCTATGTTCCTCGGCAATATTGGTCTGTAATTTTCCTTTTTTGTGTTATCCTTGTTTGTTTTTGGTATCAGGGTAATGTTGGCCCTATAAGATGAGTTAGGAAACATCTCATCCTCTACAATTTTTTGGAATAATTTGAGAAGGACAGGTATTAAATTTTCTTTGAATGTTTGGTAGAATTCTCCAGAGAAGCCATCTTGTCCTGGACTTTTGTTTTTTGGGAGGTTTTTCATTACTGTTTCAGTCTCTTCATTTGTGATTGGTCTATTCAGATTCTCTATTTTTTTCTTGATTCAGTTTTAGGAGGTTGTGTGATTCTAAGAATTTATCCATTTCTTCTAGGTTATCAAGTTTGTTGGTGTATTGCATTTCATAATATTCTCTTACAATCCTTTGTAATTCTGTGGTGCCCATTGTCATTTCTACTCTTTCATTTCTGATTTTATTTATTTGAGTCTTCTCTCTTTTTATCTTAGCGAGTATGGTTAATAGCATGTAAGTTTTGTTTATCTCCTCAAAGAACAAGCTCTTAGTTTCATGGATCCTTTCTATTGTTTTCTTAGTCTCTATTTTGTTTATTTCTATTCTGACTTTTATTATTTCCTTCCTTCTACTGGCTTTGGGCTTTGTTTGTTCTTTCTCTAGTTCTTTTAGGTATACTATTAGATTGTTTGTTTGAGGTTTTCCTTGTTTGTTGAGGTAAGCCTGTATTGCTATAAGTTTCCCTCTTGGTACCACTTTTGCTGCATCCCATAGGTTTTGATGTGTTGTGTTTTCATTTTCATTTGCCCCCAGGTATTTTTTTATTTCTACTTTTATTTCTTCATATCCAATAGTTGTTCAGTAGCATGTTGTTTAGTCTCCATGTATTTGTGTCTTTTCCAGCTTACTCCTTATAGCTGATTTCTAGTTTCTTACCATTTTGGTCAAAAAAGATGCTTGATAGGATTTCAATCTTCTTAAATTTATTGAGGCTCACCTTGTTTCCCAACATGTGGTCTATCTTTGAGAATGTTCCATATGCACTTGAGAAGAATGTGTATTCAACTGTCTTTGGATAGAATGTTCTACGTATATCTATTAAACTCATCTGGTCTAGTGTTTCATTTAGGGTCACTGTGTCCTTGTTGACTTTCTGTCTGGATGATCTATCCATTGACATAAGTGGGGTGTTAAGGTCCCCTACTATTATTGTGTTGCTGTCGGTTTCTCCCTTTAGGTCTGTTAATAGTTCCTTTATATATTTTTGTACCCCCATGTTAGGTGCATTTATATTAATGAGTGTATGTCTTCTTGGTGGAATATGTCTTTTATCATTATATAAAGCCTATCTTTATCTCTCTTTATCTTTTTTATCTCAAAATCTGCTTTGTCTTATATAAGTTTGTCCACTTCCACTTTCTTTTGTTTGGAGTATCATCTTCCATCCCTTCACTCTGACCCTATGTTTTTCTTTAGAGCTGAGATGTGTTTCTGGAGGCAGAATATTTTGGGGTCTTGTTTTTTAATACATCCAGCCACCCTGTGTCTTTCAAGTAGTGAATTCAATCAATTTACATTTAGAGTGATTATTGATGTATGAGGTCTTAATATAGCCATTTTATCTTTTGTTTTCCAGTTGTTCTATACTTCCATTGTTTCTTCTTCTTTGTATTTCTGTCTGCCATTTCAGTTTGGTGGTGTTTTGTGATTTTTTTCCTCAGTTTTCTCTTTATTTGTGATTTGTGACTTTACTCTAATTTTTTGTTCTGTGGTTACCATGAGGTTTGTATAAAAGAGCTCATAGATAAGATAGTACTTTTTCTGATGGCATTTTATATCCATCAGACTATACAGATTCCATTCCTTCCCTCTTCCCCTTCTATGTTTTTGTTCTCACAAATTATTCTTTTTTGTCATGTGAGTTTGTAACCAGATTAAAATGTTTATAGTTATTTTGATGCTTTCTTTCCCTTCATCATTTATGTTATAATTAGGCGTTTGCTAACCTATTCAGATATAGAACTCCAATTTTCTGAATTTGTCTATTTATCTCCTTCCTCAAAGCTTTGTAAACTCTTGCCCTTTTGTTTCAGGTAGGAGGGTTCCCTTCACCTTTTCTTGTAAGGCAGGTCTAGTGGCAATGAACTCCCTCAGCTTTTGACTGTCTGAGAAATCTTCTTTTCCCCTGTCATATCTGAAGGATAATTTCAGTGGATAGAGTATTCTTGGCTAATAGTTTTTGTCTTTCAGTATTTTGAATATTCCTTCCATTGTCTCCTTGACTGTAGGGTTTCTGCTGAGAAATCCACTGAAAGCCTTATGGGGCTTCCTTTGTAGGTTATTTTCTTCTCTTTTGCTGCCCTTAATATACTTTTTTGTCTTTGACTTTTGACAGTTTAATATTATATATGTTGGAGAAGGTCTTTTTGAATTGATATAATTAGGAGTTCTATTAACTTAATGTATGTTCACATGCAGTCCCTTCCCCAGGTTTTGGAAGTCCTCAGCTATTATTTCTTTGAGTAAGGTCTCTGCTCCTTTCTCCCGCTCTTCTCCCCCTGGGATACCTATAATCCTTATGTTACTTTTCCTAACTAGTCAGATATTTCTTGAAGAATTTCTTCACTTTTTAAAATCTTGATTCTCTCTCCTCCTCCACCTGAATTATTTCTATGTTTTTATCTTCAAGTTTACTAATTCTCTCCTCCATAAGATCTGCTCTATTCTTAATGCTTTCTACATTTCTTTTTTATCTCATTAATTGTGTTCTTCATATCCAGAATTTCTGTTTGGTTTTTTTTCTTAGAGCTTCAATCTCTTTGGTGAAGTGTTCCTTCTGTTCCTTAATATTATTCCTGAGCTCACTGAACTATCTTTCTCAGTTTTCTTGTAACTTGTTAAGTTTCTTTATGACAGCTATTTGAATTCTCTGTCAGTTAGGTTGTAATCTTCTGTGACTCTGAGTTTGGTTTCTGGAGAGTTGTCATAATCCTTCTTTTCTTCCATTTTGCTGTAGTTCTTCCTGGTGTTTGATGAATTGATCCTCTACCAGTGCATTTGTGGTAGTAATCACCTTTTCTTATTAAAATACAGCTTTGGTTACTTTGGTTCTGGTCTCCTTGGTCTCATGTTCCTCCACTGCGTCTCCAGAGGTTCAAATGCTGTTGTCCTGTGCACCACTTGCACTGCTGGTCCTGAGTTGTCTGGGGGTGCTTGTTGCACCACTCCCAGGGCTGCTGGGTTCACAGTTGTTGCTGTCACTGGAAGGGGCCTGGGACCTGGGGACTTGTATATAGCCCCCATTGCTGGTGGAGCTGATCTCAAGGGTGGCGTCGCTGGGGGCTGGGGGATTCCACCCTGTCTGCTTGCAGTTGTGTGGGTCAGGCTGCTGCCACTCCACTGACCATTGTGGGATGGAGCCACCACCAGGTGCTACTGCCACTGGCCACCACTGCCATGACTCCTTAGGTGTTTACACAGATGGGGCTGGGCCACCCTTACCTCCACTCACAGTCATCTGACTGCTGTGTGAACATTTACACCCTGTATTGCTGTCACTGGGGGAGGGGGGCTTCTCCCATAGCTCCACAGCTTTCCAGGAAATCCTCTCATGGTCTATGGATGTCTGTTTGGTTGTAATTTAGAGGGGAGAGACAAAAGGAACCACTCACTCTACCATGATGCTGATGTCACTCCCAAGATGATCATATGATTTTTATCCTTCATTTTGTTAATATAGTGTATCATATTAATTGATTTGCAGATGTTGAACCATCCTTGTATCCCTTGAATAAATCCCTCTTGATCATGGTGTATGATCCTTTTAATGTATCATTGAATTTTGTTTGCTAGTATTTTCTTGAGGATTTTTGCATGTTCTGTATTCATTAGGGATATTTGACCGTAATGTTCTTTTCTGTAAGTGTCCTCGTCCAGGTAATACTAGCTTCATAAAATGAGTTTGGAAATGTTCGTTCCTCTTCTATTTTTGGAAGCGTTTGAGAAGGATTGGTATCCTTCTTTGAATGTTTGGTAGAATTCACTAGTAAAGCCATCACGTCCTGGACTTTTGTTTGTTAGGATGTCTTCAATTACTGGTTTAATCTCCTTACTAGTAATCTGTCCAGAATTTCTATATGATTCAGTCTTAGTAGTTTTTATGTTTCTATGAATTTATCCATTTCTTGTAGATTGTCCAATTTGTTAGCAGATAATTGTTCATAGTCATCTCTTAGGATATTTTGCATTTCTGTAGCTTCAGTTGTAATGTCTCCTCTTTCACTTCTGATTTTATTTGTCTGAGTTTTCTCTCTTTTTTTCTAGTGATTCCAGCTAAAGGTTTGTCAACTTTATCTTTTCAAAAAATCAACTCAGTTTCATTAATCTTTTCTATTGTCTTTTAGTCTCTATTTTATTTCTGAGAGTAACATAGGATCTATCTTAGAGAATGTTCCATGCACGCTTGAGAAGAATGTGTATTCCTTTGCTTTTGGATAAAATGTTTTGTATGTGTCTGCTAATGCCATCTGAGCTAATGTGTCATTGAAGGCCAATGTTTCCTTATTGAATTTCTGGCTGAATTATCTATCCATTGATATAAGGAGGATATTAAAGTCCCCTACTATCATTATACTGCTTTTTATGTCTCCTTTTAGGTCTATTAGTATTTGCTTTATGTATAGGTGCTCCTATGTTGGATGCATAAATATTTATAAATATTATATCCTTTTGTTGGGTTGACTCTTTTATCATTATATAATGGCCTTCTTTTCCTTCAGAACAGTCTTTGTCTTAAAGTCTATTTTGTCTGAAATAAATATAGCTACCCAGCTTTCTTTTGGTTTCCATTTGCATGTAAAATCTTTTTCCATCCCTTCTGTTAAGCTTTCTAAGGAATTGCTAATGCAGTATTAGATTATGTTTATTAACCTATATTTGCTCAGTCAGAAGGATGAGAAGTAAGACTTCAGTCATACGAATCACTTACTATGTCCTAGTCATTATATTGAATTTTTTCACATTTAATGAAATTCAATATGTGCAACAAAGTTTTAATAGGTATTATGGTGATAATTTTACTCAGATGAGGAAACTGAGGTTAGGAGTATTTAAATGATATACTCAACACCTTAAAGTAAACAAGGCACAGTGCAGGGAATCCAATGCTGTTTGCTCCATCTCATAAGCTTATGATTTTTTTACTCTGCAAGGCATTTACATCACTCAGACTACTTCTCAAGTCTGTCTACTTACAGACAGTAATTGAGTCCCTGTAGGTACAAACTTATGTTCCAGGCATGAGGACAGAGAAGAGAAGGAAATATAGTTACTGTGGAAAGGAAAATGCCTCTTTTCTGTCAATTCACCACTGTACTCTACTATCAATACAATTCTGGTCGCCAAATTTTGGGGGGTTTCCAACCTAGAAATTCTCTGACACCAATTGAGTGTCATACAATGTAACTCAATTCTGACACTAGCTACCTGGAAATAGCATCAGATCCCACAGGTTAAGGGCTCAGTCTACAAGACTGCTCCTACTTTAGACACCAATAACAAGTCCAGGTTGTCACCTGTGCTTCTGATGACCAACTGTAAACCAGAGGTTCCCACAACCCCCTCTATGGGTTTGATAATTTGCTAAAATAGCTCACAAAACTGGGTGAAATCATTTACTTACTAGATTTTATTATAAAAAGATACAACTCAGGAACAATCACATAGAAGAGATACATAGGACAAGGTATGGGGAAAGGTGCAAGGAAGTCCCATGCCCTCTCAATGCATTCCATTCTCCCAGCACCTTCATGTGTTCACTAACTCAGAAGCTTTCCAAACTCCATTGTTTAATATTTATGTAGACTCTTCATTTGGAGGCATGACTGATATAACTATTGGCCATCAGTGATTGATTCAACTTCCAATCCCTTTCCCCTCCTAATAGGTCAGGGGGTGGGGTTGAAAGTTCTGCCTTCTAATCACATGGCTTATTCCTATGGCAACTAGCCCCCATCTTGTGGTTATCTCTCTAGGAGCTTTCCAAAAATCACTCTATTACATAAACTTACCTATGGTTGAAAGAGGCTTCTTATGAATAACTAAAAGAAAACCCTTGCAGTATTATCTCTCTGCTTCATAGATATTTCAGCATCCAGGAACAAGAACTAATATTATAACGAAAGATGCCCCTAAAGCTCTTATCACTTAGGAAATTAGGGTTTTAGGAGCTGTGTGCCACGAGTATGGGAAGAAGACCAAAGACATATTTCTTATTATGTATCACATGCTGCCTTCATGGAGCTACAATCCAATGCTAAAAACACTCTCTGGACAGAAATTTCTAGTGTCATGAAGAAATAGAAAGTTCTGAGGAAGTGTGCACGTGCGGCAAAAGAATAAATCCATTTAGAGTGAGACCTGAAAAACAAATCAATAAAGCCAATAAAGGAAAGAAAGTGGAGAGATCTTTTTGGTCAGTGTAAATACTGAGGTGTGGGAAATATGGTGTCTATGAGGTACTGAGAAAAGTCCATCATGGCCATAACAGAAAGAGGTTGAGGGAGAGCTATGCAGGTTTACCCTGGAATGGTGAGCAGAGCCAAGACTGCTCTTAGGCAGGACCCAAGACCCAAGAAAACAATCCTGTTAAAGAGTAATTTGTTTATCTTTTTGTCTACCTCATCATGGAGAACTGCTGTGTGGTCAGTGGCCTGGGTTCCCTGTATCTTTCTGTTTGAATTTATCTCTTCTAAGAGGCCCTCAGAATCCAAGTCTTCTTGACTGATCCTTCATCCTCTGGGCCTTCCTCCTTTACTACTGTGTACTAATATGTCCCTTTCATCTGACTCTCTCAAAATCTTCTGCAGAGTCTCCTGGAATTTTGAGCCCATCATCTTCAAATTCCCTTATATCATCACTATTGCCTTCACTTTCATGTTCTGATAAAAACTTGACTTTTCTCTGAAAACACTGATTTCCCTGTGAATCGGAGGCTGTGTGTTTCTCTTTCAACACACTTTTCTCTGGACTGAGACTTGGAACAGTTATACTCCTTGCTCTCAGTTGTCCTTTTCAGTAATTCCTCTTCTGTGTTTCTTCTCAACATCCAGCTACTTTGAAATTCATTCCATGAAGCAATGCTACCCACTATTTGTTTGTTGTTGTCATCATCCAACCTTCTAGTCACTTCCCTTTGTCCACTGAAGACTGCAACTTTAGGCTCACCAGGTTCTTCATCTCTGCCTTATTCCTGGAACCATTAGTCATTACTTCAGCATCTTTAAACACAACTGATACAACATTCTGGTCTCTCAACTCATTGAGATCCTCATTTCTAAGCACCTTTCCTTCCATTCCTTCTCTGCCTATGCATACACTAATAATCATCAATAACTAAACATCTTGAAATCTTGATTTCTTTATTCCATTCTCTGACCACTGCTTCTTATCCTTGAACCTTTTCTATTTCTTTATTGAGATAACATTGGTCTGTAACATTATATAAATTTCAAATGTACATCATATTTCCTTTTTTATCACTTTTTTAATTTTATTTTTATTGCAGTAATATTGGATTATAACACTATATAACTTTCAGGTGTAAATAGTAATATATTTTGAATTTTGTGTAGATTACATCATGCTCAGCAACCAAAAACTAATTATAATCCATTGCCACACATGTGTGCCTAACCACCCTTTTCCCTCTCCTCCCTCCTCCCTTCCCCTCTGGCAAGCACCAATCCAATCTCTGTTGCTATGTGTTTGTTTGTCATTGTTTTTATCTTCTACTTATGAGTGAGATCATGTGGCATTTGATGCTTTATCCCTCTGACTTATTTCACATAGCATAATACTCTCAACATCTATCCATGTTGTCACAAATGGCCAGATTTCATCATTTCTTATGGCTAAGAAGTATTCCATTGTGTATATATACCATGTCTTCTTTATCCATTCACCCCTTGATGAGCACCTAGGTTGCTTCCAAGTCTTGGCTATTGTGAATAAGGCTGCAATGAACATAGAGGTGCATGTATCTTTATGCATTCGTGTTTTCAAGTTCTTCGGATAAATACCCGGCAGTGGAATAGCTGGATCATATGGTAGGTCTATTCTTAATTTTATGACGAAACTCCATTCTGCTTTCCATAGTGGCTGCACCAGTTTGCACTCCCACCAGTAGTGTACAGGGTTCCCTTCTCTCCACATCCTCTCCAACACATGTTTCCTATTGTGTTAAGTATAGCCATTCTGATGGGAGTGAGGTGATACCTCATTGTAGTTTTGATTTGAATTTCCCTGATAGCTAATGATGTTGAGCATCTTTTCATATGCCTGTTGGCCACTCGTATATCTTCTTTGGAGAAATCTCTGTTCAGATCTTTTGCCTATTTTTTAACTGGGTTTTGGTTTTTTTGTTGTTGAGACATATGAGTTCTTTGCATATTTTGCATATTAACCCTTCATCTGATATATGGTTTGCAAATATCTTCTCCCAATTGTTAGGTTGTTTTTTCATTTTGTTGATGGTTTCCTTTGCTGTGTGGAAGCTTTTTAGTTTGACGTAGTCCCATTGTTTATTTTTTCTTTTGTTCCCCTTGCCCGGTCACTCATGTACTTGAAAATATACTGCTAAGACTGATGTCAAAGTGCATACTGCCTATGTTTTCTAGTAGAATTTTCATGGTTTCAGGTCTTACATTCAAGTCTTTAATCCATTTTGAGTTTATTTTTGTGCATGGTATAAGATAATGGTCTACTTTCATTCTTTTGCATTTTCTTTTTTTGTGTTGTCCTTGTCTGGTTTTGGTATCAGGATAATGTTGGCTTGTAGAATGAGTTAGGAAGTCTCCCCTCCTCTTCAATTTTTTGGAAGAGTTCGAGAAGGATAGATATTAAGTCTTCTTTTAATGTTTGGTAGAATTCACTAGGGAAGGCATCTGGTCCTGGACTTTTATTTTGGGGGATGTTTTTATTATTGTTTCAGTTTCCTTACTAGTGATTGGTCTATTCAAATTCTCTGCTGCTTCTTGTTCAAGTTTTGGAAGATTGTATGATTCTAATAATTTATCCATTCTTCTAAATTATACAATTTGTTGGCATAGCTTTTCATAGCATTATCTTATAATCTTTTGTATTTCTGAGTTGTCTGTTGTAGTTTGTCCTCTTTCATTTCTGATTTTATTTATTTGATCCATCTCTCTTTTTTTCTTGGTGAGTCGAGCTGAAGGTTTGTCAATTTTGTTTATCTTTTCAAAGAACAAGCTCTTGGTTTCATTAATTTTTCTATTGTGTTTTAGTCTCTATTTCATTTATTTCTGCTCTGATTTTTATTTCCTTCCTTCTGCTGATTTGGGGATTTGTTTGTTCTTCTTTGCCCAGTTTCTTAGGTGCACTGTTGGATTGTTTATATGGGATTTTTCTTGTTTGTTGAGGTAGGCCTGAATTGCTATAAACTTCCCTTTTGGAACTACTTTTGCTGTATCCCATAGATTTTGGCATGTCACATTTCCATTTTCTTTTGTCTCCAGATATTTTTTTATTTCTCCTTTGATTTCTTCATTGACCCAATCGTTGTTCAGTAGCATTTTGTTTAATCTCCACATTTTTGTGGCCTTTCTGATTTTCTTCCTGTAGTTGATTTCTAGTTCCATACCTTTGTGGTTAGAAAAGATGCTTGGTATTATTCCAGTATTCTTAAATTTATTGAGACTTGTTTTGTTGCCTAATATGTGATCAGTCCTGGAGAAGGTGCCATGTGCATTTGAAAAGAATGTGTATTCTGTGGTTTTTGGATGGAATGTTCTATATATATCCACTAAGTCCATCAGGTCTAATGTGCCATTTAAATCCAGTGTTTCCTTATTGATCTTCTGTTTGGATCATCTGTCCATTGGTGTAAGTGGAGTGTTAAAGTCCCCTACTATTATTGTGTTACTGTCTATTTCTGCTTTTATGTCTGTTAATAATTGCTTTCTGGATTTAGCAATGCTCCTATGTTGAGTGCATAGATATTTACAAGTGTTATATCTTCTTGTTAGATTGTTCCCTTTATCATTATGTAGTGCCCTTTTTCGTCTCTTGCTACAGTTTTTGTTTTAAAGTCTATTTTGTCTGATATAAGTATTGCTACCCCTGCTTTCTTTTCTCTGCCATTTGCATGGAGTATCTTTTTCCATCCCTTCACTTTCAGTGTCTGAGTGTCTTTAGGTCTGAAGTGTGTCTCTTGAATGCAGCATATATATGGGTCTTGTTTTTTTATCCAATCCGCCACCCTATGCCTTTGGATTGGAGTGTTTAGTCCATTGACATTTAAAGTAGCTACTGATAAATACGTATTTATTGCCATTTTGTTACTTTTTTCCTGGGTGTTTTAGTAGTTCTTCTCTGTTCATTTCTTCTTATCTTGCTCTCTTCCTTTGTGGTTTCATGGCTTTCTTTAGTAATGTGTTTGATTTCTTTCTTCTTATTTATTTGTTTTTTATTTTAGGTTTCTGGTTTGTGATTACCATGAGGTTCCTATATAATATTCTACATATATAGCAATCTGTATTGAGTTGATAGTCTCTTTAGCTTGACCTCTTTCTAAAAGCTCTACTCTTTTACTCCTTTCCTCCCACATTTTATGTTTTGGAAATCATATCTAGTCTCTTGTTTTGTGTGTGTCTATCCGTTACCCTCTTATCATTGAAATAGGTAATTTTAGTACTTTGTCTTTTAACCTTCATATTATCTTCATAGGTGGTTGATCTGCTACCTTTACTATATTTTTGCCTTTACCAGGGATTTTATTGCCTGCTTTGTTTGTTGTTGTTGTGGTTTGATAATTTTCTTGACCCTGTTTGTGGTCTTCTCTTTCCCACTTAAATCCCTTCAGCATTTCTTGTAGAACTGGTTTCTTGGTGATAAACTCCTTTAATTTTTGCTTCTCTGGGAAGCTCTTTATCTCTCCTTCCATTGTGAATGATAACTTTGCTAGATAGGATATTCTTGGCTGTAGGATATTCTTTCAGCACTTTAAATATGTCATGCCACTCTCTTCTAGCCTGAGGGGTTTTGGCTGAGAAGTCTACCGATAGCCTTATGGGCTTTCCTTTGTATGTCACTTGTTGCTGTTCTCTTGCCACTTTTAGGATTCTCTCTTTATCTTTAATTTTGGACATTTTAATTATAGTGTGTCATGGTGTGGGCCTCTTTGGGCTTATTTTGTTTGGTGCTCTCTGTGCTTCCTGTACTTGGATGTCTGTTTCCTTCCTTAAGTTAGAAAATTTTTCAGCTATTACTTCTTCAAATAGATTCTCTACCCCTTTGTCTTTCTCTTCTCCTTCTGGGACACCTATAATACAGATGTTAGAGCATTTGATATTGTCCCAGAATTCCCTTAGACTGTTATCATTCTTTTTAATTATTTTTTTCTTTTATCTGTTCAGCTTGGGTGATTTCCTCTAGTCTTTTGTCCAGCTTGCTGATCTGCTCTTCTGTATCATCTACTCTGCTATTGAGTCCCTCTAGTGAATTTTTCATTTCCAGTATTCTATTCTTCATTTCTGATTGGTTCTTTTTTATATTTTCCAATTCTTTGTTGATGTTCTCACTGTGTTCATCCAGTCTTCTCCCAATATCATTGAGCATCCTTATGAGTTTTTATTTGAACTCTTTTTAAGGTGGATTGCTTATTTCTGTTTCATTTAGTTCTTTTTCTGGGTTTTTGTCCTGTTCCCTTGCTTGGAATGTATTCCTTTGCCTCCTCATTACACCTCTTTCTCTGTGCTTGTATCTATGTACTAGGTGAATTGGCTATGTCTCCTGATCTTGGAGAAGTGGCCGTGTGGAAGAGACACCTTTTGAGGCCTGGCAGTGTGCTTCCCTCTCATCACCAGTCCAAATGATCCAGGAGTGACCCCTGTGTGGGCTACTTGTGTCATTCTGCTGTGACAGAGTTGCTCTTAATGCATGTACCCAGGGAATCTAGTCTTTCCCTTGCTGCATGGCTGTTTGTAAATTGGGATTGGGAAACCCCAGCACCATTGGCTACAAGGTATAATAGCACACTCCTATTGCAGCTTTCCTGTTAATTGGGTAGGTACCCAGTGTAGCTGGTTACTAGGCTCAGGGGCTTACAGTTACTGTAGGCCTCAGGCCTGCAAGGCTGTTGTCAGCTGTTTTAGGATTGCAGCTGAGTGGGGTTGGCCCTAGGCACAGGAGCACCCAATTGTTTCAGGCTTTGGTAGGTGGGGCTGATACTCTTTTTGGCTGTTTGTGAAGCACAGGTCTTCTGCCACTGATAAGCCCCACCCCCCACAGCTCCATACACACCATCAACACAGTCCTGGCCCATGTGCACTTCCTGACCCCCAGAGCATATCCAGTCACCCCACTGCAGACCCCTCAGCTTTCCATCAATACCCCCTACAGTTTATCTGGTCCTCACATAGGCCCTGGCCCACAGAGGGGGGCACACACATCTGCCTGTAAAGGATCAAGGCACTGAGTCTATGCAGACCGAGAAGTCACCTGAGGGCTTGCTGTTGGGTGGGACTGGTCCCTAGGGCAGGCTGCCTGCCCTGGCTGAACTTGATTAAACCTGTGCTCTAGTGGGTGTGGCAGACCCCTGGGCTAACAGGCCAGGGGAAGAACTTCAATGGCATCTGCTAGCTTCTGTGTCAGCACACCTGTACTACATCACAACAATGGCTGCCACCAATGTCTCAGTCTCTGGAGAGGTCTCACCTCTGACTGAGATGCACCCAGAGTCTACCAGGTGAGTTTCTTTTCACCAAAGGACTGTGAAGCCTTCTTTTTGGTGACTTTAGGTTGTTTTCTAAGATGGGTGAATTTGTGCAAGGGCCCTTTGAGGGCTGGGATTTTTCAGGCTTGTCAGATAGCTTTTCTGGGGATATTCCTCACTGCAGTTAAAATCCAGTGAAGCCAGACAGTAGGACACTCACCTCAGTTGTGCCAAGTCTGAAGGATGCTTATAGCAGTAATGGGCCCCTGCTTAGGATCCCACTCCTCCAGGGAGGGCTATGTCCCTTAGGTGGCTCCCACCCAGCTGGCTGTGAATCTCCGTGGCTCACAAAAGTGGCTTTTTTTCTCTCCCGAGGAATTTCTGCCTCTTCTGTCTCATTCAGGACTGTCTCATGTTGTGAGGGTTCTTTTTATCCAGTTTTCAGTTTCCCCTCCAGGGTAATTTTTCCAACAATATTTGTACTCTGATTGTGTTCATGGGAGGAGGTGAATTCAGAGTCTGCCTACACCACCATCTTGATGAGATCTGCTTCTTATCCTTATGTCTTATATCCCATAATGCTCCTTTACCAATCATTTTTATCCTCATGGAGACACTCAATCTTTTCCTCTGTCGATTTTTCTTAATTTTTCACTTTCCTCATATCCGCATTTTTTTCTTAGCCAGATTATATTTTTTAAAACACAACATTATAATCATTTAACTATATTCCATTTTCTTGCCTCTTCTTTGTCAGTCCTTACCTGGATATTCAACATATAGAAATAAATAAGTACATGTTTGTGGGAGACAAACATTTAGGCAATAACACCTTTCTCAACATTTCTTTCCTCTCTCTCTCACACACACACACACACAGACACACACACACACATACCATTCAGTTGTACTGTGGACAACATGCTGGGAGTCTCCTGAAATCTCCCAGAGGAGAGAAAATAGCCATAGATATTTCAAAGGCAGAGGCTCACCCTCTTTCTTGCCTCTTTCCTCATCTCATTGTCTTTTCCCTGTTGAAGGCCAATGATGGTTTAAATCATTGAACCTTATATTGATAATATCTTTTCTACAGTAAAACACTCTGAATTGAGAGGTTGTAAAGTCTCTGACTCTGAAAGTGAAAAACCACCCCAAAAAGGTCCTGCCATCATTTTCTGAGATTTTCTCTGCATAGGGTAGGAGGTTTGATTGGATGATTTAGAAAGAATATAGAAATTCCGATATTTTATGAAAAGTACCAAGTACACTTCTGTTTTCTTCTGTTGTTTTGAACTTATATGTATTTAAGTTTTAATTCTTTTATTTTTTGTCTTTTGTTTGTTATCTCTATGTCCTCTCAATCTATTTTTCAGTATATTTGTTTGAGTCTCATGCAGACATTTATGTCTTACTTGCGAGCTCTTTGTCCAACTGTCTTTCTCTGAATTTTGATTGTTCTAGTCTGTACATTCCCTTTTTTAAGTTTCTTCTTACATAGTAATCTTTGCTTGCCCACATGTCATACTCAAAAATAGATGAGTAGTTTAGAATCTGTTTTAAAATTTTCCATTAAAAACTAAGTAAATGGAATATTGAATATAAACTAATTCTGTGCTTATGGACTAATTATTTTTAACATGCACTATTTATTACCACAAACCATTACCATTCATTTATATTTTCTTTATTATTTTACTGATTAGTAAGAATTTAAAGGAATTACTGGACTTGTATTCATCTATTCATGCATTCAATAAATATTTATCAAGCCCCTATACACAGTAATTATAGAAGATTCTCCATACATACTTGTTGAATGAATGTGCACAATGTGCCAGGCACTGTCCTAATAGCAGAAACACAGGGGTGAATAGATATGCAAGATCCTTCCTCTAGTGGAGCTTTCATTCAGGGGTGTGTGTGGGTGTGTGTGGTTGTCTGCATGCATGTCTTTCTGTGTTTATTCTGGAATGCAGTGAGTGATAAACAAGTAAACTGATAAAATAATTTCAGCTGGAGATAAGGGCTAAGATCCAGTGAATGTCTCATTAATCCAGCCCATTAGATTAATCATGAAACCTGTTATTTTCACTTGTCATTGGACTGAGCCAAGAACCTTAGATAATCTTATTTGGGGGCAAGACCACCCCCAGCTGTCCCTGATCCAGCACTTCCCTGTTGTCTGTTTCTGCAGTAATGAGACCCAAGAGCTGTCCAACTGCTGCCCCCTGCACAGGTACATCAGCCCCTCCTGCCTCCCCTGTTGGCTCCCAGGGGCTTCTTCCTTCCCACCAGGGTTGGTAACAGGAGGTGCTGCTGCCTTTTCAGACAAAGAGAAGCTCCGACTCAGAGGAGGAGACACCAAGTGCTCAGGGCGAGTGGAGGTTTGGCACAATGGCTCCTGGGGTACAGTATGTGATGACTCCTGGAGCCTGGCAGAAGCCGAGGTGGTGTGTCAGCAGCTGGGCTGTGGCTCTGCTCTGGATGCCCTGCAAAAGGCAGCATTTGGCCTGGGAAATGGGAGCATCTGGCTGGATGAAGTGCAGTGCAGGGGCAGGGAGTCCTCCCTGTGGGCCTGTGCTGCGGAGCCCTGGGGGCAGAATGACTGCAAGCATGAGGAGGATGCTGGAGTGAGGTGCTCTGGTGAGTGGAGGATCCGGGAATTGACCAAAAATTGAAGGAGGTATGAATTTAGATCCACAAGCACTTCCTGAACTAACCTGCTGTTCTGTGCTCTGGCTCCAGGAGAGGGTTTGCCTGAAATCCTGGGATCTGGGAGAGAACAATATGCCAGTGGTTAGTAAGGGTAACCCTATGGCTTTTCCAGGCCAACTCAGTACAGTGAGCCCATTTTCCTCCTATTCTCTGCAGGTGAGAGGAAAGCAGTTCTCCAAACCCATGCAAGTAAGTGATCCTTCTGCTCTGAACCATGTGATAGTGGAGAAAACCATATTTTCAGGGACCTGCTCTATTGAATATAAATATTTCTGGCAAAATTAACCATATTAGCATAGGCAAGGTCTAAGGTGTTTTTAGTCCTATTAAGTTGTGGCAGCTGCAATGCTCCAAAGCTTTACTAGCTTTCATTTTATAAAAATCCCTTAGAGCCAGATTCAGAAGACAGTTGACACTGCTCAGGACTGGGTCAATCATATCTTGGGGTTCAGGCAGATCCGTTGTATCTGAATGGTGACTTCGTGGTCTTTAGGTCTCAAGGGATGACTGGGATAAGAGGTGGGGAGGACGGCTCTCCTAGGCTTATGACCCTCTCTGAAACCACATGGCCCTCTTCTCTCCTCAGGCACCAATTCAGGCTCAGCTCCTGTCCCTGGCTTCTTCTCCCTACCTGGGATCTTCTGTATCATACTGGGGGCCCTTCTTTTCCTGATCTTTATCATCCTGGGAATTCAGCTGCACAGATGGAGAGCAGAGCATCAAGGTGGGCCTTAGGGGTGGTAAATGATCTGGAAAGTAGAGGAAAGGTTATTTCCAGTTGTGATACCAAGCCAGTTGTGACATCAAGAAAAGTGAACAAGTATTGGTCTCCATCTTCATTATCTGGCAAAAGTCCACCTTCTCTACAATAGACTTTAAGATTTGAAAGAATTGAATCCTTGGTCCTGGGTTGAATGTAAACTCTCAAAAATTATAACTTCCTGTGTGAACAGTGTCAGTGGAAAATGAGTATAGGATCAAGATCAGGGTCAGGAAATTTAGTTCTGTCTCAAAAAGGCACAAGGCTAAGAAAGGGGCCCTAGCAGCCCACAGGGGTTTCCCCAAGTGTGAGAATTGGAGAGCACTGAAAACTTTGTCTATTGGTAAAGAGAATACCTCCAAGGGCAGTCTCTAAAGTCATGCCATACTCCCCAGCCTTATCTACTTTTGAAGATGCTGTTGATGAGCCCTTGTACCAAGAGATTGATTACATCATAAAACCAGAGGAAGACCTGTTGGACAGCCCAGGTATGTTCCATGCCCTCCCCTCTGTTCATGAGCTAGCCATGGGTTATCTTCAGCAAGAACAGACCCAACCACTAACCCAACCTCTCAGAGTCAGCCTCCTCTTAAGTCAAGAGCTCCAAGCCTTCTCTCTACAAGTCTGAATCCTCAAGGTTTCTTCTAAACCATGACATTGGGCCACCTGGTGTGGGAAAAGTTTTCTGTTTGTTATGTTTTTCTCCTTAACAGATAACCTGTCTGATGACTCAGTGACTAAGCTGCCATATTACCCAGGGGACAACAAGCAGACTGGAGACCCTGAATCTGCCCCAGGTAGTAGAGATAGGTCATCCCTTGGATGGTGGGGATGAGGAGGAGGAATCTCATCTGAAGAGAACTCATCCTACAATTAGGATGAGAAGGATCTCTTCTCTCCAGTTCACAACAATTTTTTCTTCTCTCTGCCCATTCTGTGACCTCAGAAAGAGAAAGATCATACTCAGCTTTCTGCATCCACAGCTACTTCTCCTCACTTACAGACATGCATCTAATGTATTATTATGGGTTCAAAGGCCATGTTTTTTTAAATAACATCTGAAACTGATAATCTCAAAAATTCTGTAGCAATAGAGAACATTTGGAAGTATGGTTGGACCCTGAGAGAGTATGATATTTGGATCATTTAATGGATTATGTATATATTGAGACCAAAAAAGTGTTTTTGGTAAGCCCTGGAATACATGGAGTGCTTGGTACCTGTGCTTACCCCCTACTAGAAACTCTTATTTACAAGGGACCTAAGAGAGGAGAATGCCCCTCCAGGATCTCCTCCAGATAGTGAAGATGGACAGCTCTTAGGATGAGGCATGTCCAGAAGGGCTCCTGGGGATCAGATCCTGAGGTCAGTTGGGTCTAGAGGGAATTGAAACCCAGGCCTCCTGTGATTGGGACTGGTGAGATCTCCTGTCACTGAGTGATAGATATCCATGCTTCCCTCTCCCTGCCAGCTCTGTGTCTCCCACAGCTTCAGAGGGCACATGAACAGCCTGGGTTCTCTCGATCTGGATTCATCCTTCCTCAGTCACTGATGTGTGCATATTATATGTTACAACTCAGTACCATATGCTTGAAAATAGTACCTGAAATTCATAGCACAATTGCTTTTGTTGATGATTTATGGTATGAGAGACCATATTAGAAAAATATTATTGACCTTCATGTATTGGAATATTTAGAAGATACAAATGATTTCTGAGAAGATTGAGATCAAATATACGCCTTTGAGACAACCCTGGGTATGGTGCCTATATTTATCAGCTGTTAGAGTCTCTGCATTAGAAGGGACTTAAGATATCACCTAGTCCAACCCATATTTTGCTGTTCCCCCTAAGTCCTTGTCTACTTTCAGAGCCTCCAGGACAGCATGTCAATGCCACAGGAAATGGTTATGATGATGTTGAAGAGTCATTTGTTCCTGAAATTCCTTCTTTCCCTGGGATGAGTGAGAATTATTTTTCCCCAGAGGAGGGAGATAGTGCCAGGTATTCCCAGACAGGTGAGTGGACAGCTCTGTCTCCAGTAGCCTTACTTCCCTGCCATGGAAAAGATGAGTTTGGACCGTCAATAGTCAGTTTTTCTTTACTATCAGAATCTAGGTAGCCTCGTATACCTGGATAAGATCAGCTCTTCCCTTTCCCTAGTATATTACAGATATTTTACCTCTTCTGAGAGGAGAAACATGTTGTGTTCTCTGTGTCCATGTCCACCATCAGTTGGATGTAGAAATGTCTGTAATGAGTTGCAGAGGTTTTGTTCTCATTTTTCATACCCCAAATTGAGACATATGTTCCAACGATAAATTTGCGGACTCTCTTGGATTGCAAGAACTAATCTGGAAAGATTTTTAGTGGCAATGTAAATTAAATTTGTGAACTATGAAAACTTGTCTTGGGGTAACTATTTAACCAAATGTTTAAAGTTGATATTGCCCATTATCTATGAAAAATGTGCAATGGCCTTAATTAGAGGGTCATAAAATCTCAGCACTAGAAGGAAACAAAGACACATTTCTCTCACTGTTTCAATTGATAGATGAAGACCCTCATTCCTTAGGACTAGGCTTTCTGCTTATATTTGAGTATGTGGTCCCTGGGGAGTAGGAGATTGTGGGATTTGGCTGAGCTTCTCCCTTTTGGCATCTGACAGAGAACCCAAATTGTTCTCATGATTAATGTTAGGTCAGGCTTGATCTATTATTGAGGTGCTGAGGAGAGGTCATCTGAGGTGCTCTAGAGAGTCATCTCCACCCTCCATTCCTTAAGGAATTGTACCAGACTTCTGTAGAAGAGAGTGTTTGTGTCTGTCGTCCACTCCTTGCCATTATTGATCTATCTTCTTTCCAACTATTGAAATCAAGACAAGATTTGCACAGAGTGGCTGAGTCAGTATGGAGTAGCTCTATCTAGCTTCTCAGACAAGCGTTGGGTCCCCACAGCACTGGTCCCTCCTCCCTATCTTGTAACCACTTTTTACGTCTCCTTCCACCTTCCTTTATTTTTGTCAGCACTGAAACCAAGGTTCTCCTTACTATTTCAGACATCTCTCTACAGTCTCCTAGAGAAGCTGTCAACTATAGCATAGAAGAGAAAGAACCCTCATTGGTCCTGAGACAAGAAGACCCTGCGTATGATGATGTTGAGCTTAGCACCATATAGTGCCATTTTTGGAGCAAGTAACTCTTCAAAGAATCTCTGTAACGTTGTTTCCCAAATAAATGAGAATGTATCTTCTTCATTACTGCAATGTTTTTACATGTACCTATAATGAAAGGAAATTATTCATAATAAATACTCTGAGCTTCACAGACGAGTGCTGTTCTCTTAAAAATTTAAATACATTCACCCACACTGACCTTGGGAAATTCATTCTTCAAAGATATTCCTTTCACCAAGTGAAACATCAGTTGAAAAATCAGTGTTATCACCATCCCACAGACTACATTCTTGCCTTCATTTAGGTACATATAAATTCATATTTTTCTTGAATAGCATGAAACTCTCGAAATCTGGCCCAGAACCAAGGACTTACTCTTAGGAAGATAAACTCAGAAATGAAAATTCTCAGGCCACATCCTAGAACTACTAAATCAGAATCTGTGTTGTCACAAAGGTTTCAGGTTATACTTATGCATATCAACATTTGAGAAGCCCTGGTTTATGCAGAGCAAGGACAGACAAGCTGGGTTGAACACGTGTTTACAGGACAGGCCCCTTGCTATGTGGGAGGTGTAGGAATTGGGAGAGCAAGAGGGGAAGCCTCGAGATGGCTCTTCCCACAAGGCAACATTCCCACAAGGAACCTTGACTTCCAGCCTCAGGTTCCTCTGAGAGGATAGGGGATCAGGGTACCTTTTGAGCAGAGGTCACCTGCCCTGGACTGGGAAGCATGAGGAAAAATCTCTGGCTTCAGCACTTAAGCACAAAAGGTGCGAAAAGTGGGGCTGAGCAAAGACAGGCCTCAGCAAAGGGAGAAAGAGTTCCCCCCAAATCAAGAGGAAGAGAAAGGGTGTACTTGTCTTGTTAATGTCCTGGGCTACTGGAAGAGGAGACTGAGGGATCCAGCAAACAGCTTTCGTTTTTTGTCATTTAGAAGGAATATTGTCAAGGGAAGAGGCTATAACATGTTCTGTTTAAGTTTGTGAACTTTAATTAGGCCTTTTAAACATTTCAATACGTGGTATGTGGGCCCCAATTTGCATCCTTGCCAGGACCTGCAAATGTTAAGAGTAAGCCTTTGTCAAGACCAAGATAATAATCAAAACTTCAATCTTTCTTCAAAGGTAAGTCTTCTCCTCCCCCTCCCTTATTCTAAGGCCTGCAATTCAGGACTAGCTAATTTGGGGAAAGTAGGTTTTGTTGGGTTTTGTTTCCTCTACCTTTTCATTTTCTTCCCCGTTTGCTAGTTGCTGTCGTGAGAGAGAAGAGACGTATGCTGTCAGGGAAGTTCGTCCTTGGCTGGGTGGCTTCGCGCTTACCTTCAGAGTAAGTGCTTCAGAGGTTTCTGTCACCAGGGACCTTTCTCTTGCAGTTCGCTTCTCATGGTCCATGCATCTCTATTTCACAACTCTTCCCACTGTCCCTAGAAATCAAGCATTCACCCCCTCCTGGACAGGACCCAAGACAAGCCTGCACTGGTCCTCTCTCCGGCACAGGCCATGTATAGCCTCTCATGCCAACAAATTCCCAGAGTGCAGGCCAGGCCGGGAATAGCCACCTCTATCCTGCACCCGACCAGCACCAGTTCAATGAGTTCACTGAGTCTCTCAATATTTCAAGCTCTCCGTGTTAGTCAATGAAAATCTTTCTCATTAGGCTTGAGATAAAAGATATAAGATTCCCTCACTTCTTCCTTCTCGGTGAGGAAGAGAGCTCACAGCATTGCAACAGTTCTCTTTGAAAAATATTTCCCTCACAAATCCCCCTCTTGACATTATGATCCCTTCATTGTCCATAATCTGCTTCAGGGGGCCAAGTGGCATGGAAGCAAGTCTGATATATTTCCTTTGCAAATTCTATATTTAGCTGTCTGGCTCCAGAATTTCATATCTATTACATTTTGATGTCTTGGTAGAAAGTTCAGTTTTAACATTCTACTCCAGAAACATAAAAGAACCATCAAAGAACAAGCAGGAGAATTGCCTGTACCAGAATAGTTTAAGCTAGAGAATGCCCTTACTGGCCAATATGATGGTCTGGTCTCCTGAGGGCGTATGATATTTTCTGGTTGGAATGGAAGATACATCCATCTTTGTTGGAAAGATGGGTTTGTCAGTTTGCAGAGCTTGAGACCATTAAACCTTCCAACTAAATATCCAGCTTCCCCTGTTCATTATGTAGGTTTTCAATCATTTCATACCAAACCTTCCTCCACCCTTGTGGGTTACAGTTAGAAGATGCTTCGACCGTATTCGAGTAATATCCAGTCCATCTGACAGTTGCATTTCCTAGTGTAAATTAATAAAAATGACATTCTGATTTAAAATTTAAATTGTCCTTTGAAAAGCTGAAGTCAGTAGAGATCCCTTATCCTTTTGAAAATAAGAAAATGTTAAAGAATTAGCTTCCTAATGGTAATATCTTACCAATAATTATCAGAGAGGGAAAGGAAGAAGAAAAGAATGAGGAAAAGGAAGAAGATGGAAAGGAAAATTCCATATGTTCATTTTCATATAATTAATATTACCATAAAAATCTTTTCACATAAATTTTGCCTACATTTCAGATTATTTATTTGTAGTAGATACCCAGAAAGGGAATTATTATTATTACATTTGCATAAAAGAAATTTATTATTAGTCAAATGGGAAAAATATTAAGTTTTTACCATATTGCCCATGTAGTACCTGGAAATCTGTCTACAGTCATGAGCCACATAATGATGTTTCAGTCAACAACAGATCACATATATGATGGTGGTGCCATAAGATTAGTCCCCTATAGCCTAGGTGTATAGCAGGCTATACCACCTACATTTGTGTAAGTACACTCTATGTTTGCACAACAATGAAATCGCCTAACAACACATTTCTCAGAATGTATCCCATTTTTAAGTGATGCATGACTATATTCTCCTGTGAATCACTCAACCTTCTTGAAGAAGTAGAAAAGAAAAAATAAACCTATATCCTTCTTCTCACTCCAGATCTAAGTCACTTTATCATTCAGAAGTGGCTGGGGCAGGGTGTGTTTAAGGCAACAGAGACTCTTGTGTTGATGACCTCCCCTTAACCCCTACCCCTGCACTTTCCCAAGGCCGGCAGCCAGCCCTCAGCTCAAGTAGACATGGGATCTTTACACAGCGCTTAACGGGTTCTAGACTTCTCAGTTCCAAATAAGTAAATGATTAATTTTTAAAAAGAAATTTCAAAGTCAAGTAGTAATGCACTCACAGTATCAGGGGACTTGTCCACTGTGTGAAGGCATCAGCTTCTACATGGATGTTGCTTGTCTAAGATCAGAGGTTCCAGATCGCAAGTGTGCAGTTTATAGGATCGCCACAAGATGGCAGAGCTGGGAATGACAAATTCCTGGAAGCTGAAGGAGCCAAGTAAAATTTAATTGCTTGTTTTTTTAAAAGATCACAATTAGGGGGCTGCCCACTGGCATAGTGGTTGAGTTATGGCACTTCGCTTTGGCAGCCTGGGGTCCACTCAAGCGATCCTGGGCATGGACCTACACACAGTTCATCAAGCCATGCTGTGGCAGCATCCCACACAAAAAATAGAGGAAGATTGGTACAGATGTTAGCTCCACAACAATCTTCCTCAAGCAAAAAGAGGAAGGGTGGCAACAGATGTTAGCTCAGGGACAATCTTCCTCACCAAAAAAAAAAATCACAATTAATATCTATTTTGTATTTAAACATCCTAGTATGATCTATTGACTAATAATTAGAATTTCATTGTTTGAACTATGAAAGAAATTAATGAAGATAGCAATATAGACACTAAGGAAAGATTAGATGGGATGATAGATTGATGATAGTGGTGATTGTAAAGATAGGTATCTAGATAGATAGATAGATAGATAGATAGATAGATAGATAGATGGATAGATAGATGGATAGATGGATAGATAGATAGATAGATAGACAAATGGACACAATAGCTATATATAAGGGGCTTTTAAAATATGCTAAATATTTTTTCTTTTATTTCTTTTTATTTTATGTAAACTATCCCTTTCAGCCAATCACCAAATGATGCTTCAGCAGAGAAAGAGATTGTTATTACAGGAAACAGAGAGAAAGAAGTGGTCAACATTCAACTCTAGTCCTCCAAAATAGGATTTTTGGGCCTGAAGAAGAAAACAAATAGCTTTGAAAGACTAAGGTTTTCTAAACTTCAAATTTTCCCTCTTTGTATGTTGAGAGTTTCATTGGGTAGGACTCAGAACAACACTGTAGTATAAACCATAGCTAAAGAAGACACAAAATATAATTTAAGGGAATTGCCAGAGACAAAAAAGGGAAGTAGAAAGTCTTTTTCTAGGGGTGGCTCAGGGCAGGGGGCAAAAGAGGCATGTGAAAGAGAAAAGAGAAGGGGGCAAATGCTGCTTGAAACCATCCGTGACTCCACCTCCTTCATTCTGAGGTCAAGTGGAAATGTGGATGAATGAAAGCCCAGATGGGTTGAAGGGAAAGCCAAAAGCAGAAGGGGCTTATGCCTGACTTAGCCATTGCTGCCTTGTTCTGATTTCCATTGATCAGAGAAGCTCCCAGATGCTCCCCAGCAAGAAGCTCTGGGGTCAGTACAGAGAGAAAGAAGGGCAGTAGAGGGATGCAAGACAGGGTCCCCACCTCAGAATTCAACCTTACTAACACATGCTACCACCTCACTCTTCATGCCCCCTCAAGCTCGGTGTTGCCATAGTGCACCCCTGCAGGGCACACTAACCCACCCTGTGGTCCACTCACTCAGGCCCTCACCATTTACACACAGATATAGGAAGGAAGCATTCCATGACACCCCTATCCCCAGAGTCCCCACCAGAGCTCAAAGACAGCTTCATGCCCTTCCCCATCCCACACCTGAAGTTCTCAGTGGGACAAACACTGAGGGCAGCTGAGACAGTCCACAGCCTTGTCACACTCCCTACTAGAAGGACCCACCTCATCCAGGTCAGTAGACACAGGCTCCCTGTTCCTGCCATGCCCATTCTTTCTCCTTGAGACTCAGGTAAATTAAAAGGGATAAAACACAATTGAACACGTGCATTTCTCTCCATAAGTATTCTAATATTTACCTATTAATTTTGCAAGAATCACTTACTTGTCATTTCTTCCTCCTACTCCTAAGCCCCATGGCTACAACGAATCCTGTCTGCTTCTTTATCTGTAATCTTAACATATTAATCGTAATAATTGACTACAAATATCAGAAGCAAGATTTGAACTCAGGTGCCGGAGCTGGGATCAGGATCTGCTTTGTCACTTAGAGTTGATGCTGTCTGCCCTCTGGGGCCCAGACTTAACATTTCTTCCCCAGTTTTGGACTTTAACCATCACTAGAAACCATTCACCCAGACACCTAGGACATAGGATATGGCTGCTGGAGTCCAGCCATGCCTTCCCCTGGGAGGGCATAGGCATACATTTAGTGTAGCCAGTTTCTATGGTCTCACTTAACCCAGGATTGAGAAGTCATAGATAAGGCAACGTTAACAGTTCCAGACCCTGTTACAGGGAAGGATGGGCTGAAAAGGAGGAGCTCAGCTCAGGGCTGGCATGCTGTCTCCAAGCAGCATTGTACACTCTCCACAGCTTGGGGTGCAGTTTCAACATGGGCTAACTTGCCCCCCCAAGAGAGGTAAGATCTTCTTTGATGTATAAGGAAATATCGGTGTACAATCTCATCATAGATATGAAAAAGGAGGAAAGTTTTATAGAGGACACCAACCCAGCTGGGTCCCAGAATGAACTTGAGAGAGTGCAACGCAGTGGTCAAGCAAACAGACTCACAAGCCAGACTGCCTGGTCTTGACTCCCAGCTCTGCACATGCTATAGATGTGACTTTGAACAGGTTTCTTAAACTCTCTGTGCCATGGTTGTCTCATCTATAAAATGAGGGTAACAGTCATGCCTAGATAACAGGGTTTTAGTGAGGATTAAATGAGTCAGCATTAATAAGTGATATTACAGGTGCTAACTAGTACTGGTACATAGTAGTAGAGAAGTAGTAACAGGGCATCTTCTTCCATCCCATCCCAAGAATCACAGGACTCTAGAATGTGAAATTAAATTCTACATTACCTCTAGCCTTGGCTGGAGCCTGTCAAAAATCTATCCTGGAACCCCAGTGGTGGCTGGGTGGTGTGATGATAGCTGGTGCTGCCGAGAGCTGTGAGCCTCCTACAATTGGCCCTCACTCTTTACTGCTCCTACTCTACTGATCATGAAATTCTGCCTGAGTGCTTGTAACGCTTTCATGAACTTATGTTTCCTTGCCAATTTTACTTTATAAGCTCTAATGTTCTTAGTAGAAGTTCTGTGTCTAATTCATCTCTATATCCCCAATGCCTGGCTATTAAAAAACCCCAAGTTATAGCTATTGAATGAATGAATGAATGACACTCTGCTAGGTGTTTTACACAAACCGTCTCAATAAAAGTAAGTTTTGAGAACATTTTTCAGCTTGATGTAGTGAGTACTTACCATCGCAATACAAGGTATGTCATTTGATATAATGAGAATACAATAAAATTAAATGCTATTATATTAATGTATTTAATACAATACCATTAAATGGTATGAGCTATGGTTCAAAACAAGACGTTTCTGCAGTGAATGCAGTAAATTCCAATTTCCAGAAACAAATGCAGCCCCATCCCCAGGGCAGGGCTAAGATAGCCAGTTCTGGAAATATATAGATGCTACAGGTTTCTTCATGTATTCAAAAACACAGAAAACAAACCACAACATGGTCTGCCAGGTGGAGACCATGGAGCCTGCTGCTCTAGTCTTAATCAGATATGGCTAAACGGGCAGGATGTTTGTGTATTTATCATTTGGCACATTTTCAATTAAAACCACACATGACTGTAACAGGAAGAAAATTTTGTTATAAAATTTTTTAGTTCAGCAGTTTCTTATTGAATAAGAAGTGCAGAAGCAAAGAGCAGAAAGAATTCTGTCCATTTACTTAGGATAACTGCTCAATTGGTCTTATGGATGATAAAACAATACAATATATTACAACAATACAGTAATATAGCGCTATTATTCTCAACCCATCCATGAGAAAGTAGAGGTTTAAGAGGTTAAGTAATCTCTTTTCTGGGGAAGTTAATAATTAAACATTCTTACTTGAGGGACGGTTCCTCAGGACCTATCAGAAACAGAGTGACTAAGATACAAAATATTCTTTATGAATTAAAAAAGATCTATACATCAAAAAGAAATATTAATTGAGTTGTTTCACTGACACATTGGCGATCCACCTCACACATCTGTGTTCCTTGTGTGGACAGTACAAGGGTTGGTAAAGGTTCTTTTACCAAAGCCTACCTCATCTCAGGTCCAGCCCATCACCATTGTTCAGCCCTTTGCAGACTATAGCTAGCAACATCTAGCAAAGAGCTTGACACTGAATAGGCTTCATTCATTTCTCCACAAGTCCAGCGCAATGCTGCCCAGAAACCAGACCAGATAAAAGCTACTAAAATCAACAACAAGCAGATGCTAAGTGGAGAGCAAGCAGACCAAGGACCCTTTCCCTGCTACCATTAGGGTAGTAAGAAGGCCCCTCATCCCAGACACCATCTTTGGGAGGAGAAACAGAGGGAATGCTTGCTGAAAAAGAGGAAAACCAACAGCAACAGGGAGTTTGAACCCAGAATTGACAAAGTATTTATTATGTTGAAGCTGAGCTAAGTTGAAGAAGACTTTTTCTTTTTTTGGTAAGAAGACTAGCTGTGAGTTAACGTCTGTGACAGACTTCCTCCATTTTGTACGTAGGTCGCTGCCACAGCATGGCTTGATGAGTGGTGTACATTTGAACCTGGATCCCAGCCAGTGAACCCCAGCCGCCAAAGTGAAGTGCACCAAACTTAACCTCTACCCCACCAGGCCGGCCCCAAAGAAGACATTTAAATGAAAGAGTCTGAATTAACTTTATGGAAACTTTTAATCTGCATAAATACCCCTTGCTACTGAGCAAGATGAAACCAATTATTAAAAAAAGAGAACATGACATTTATGCATATTTGAATTCTAGAGGTTACGTTTTTAAGCCCACCACAGATAGATAATTCCCAAATCTTTCCATGTTTATAAATGCATGCAGCTGTCAACTTCCATCTCAAAACTACTACTGTCTATTTAATCTGTACAGACTTGTTTACTGTTTCCAAAGTGAGAGCTTCTTGAAAGCAAGGACTATGTCTTATTCTTCATTATCTCTTTAGGACCAAGTGAAGACATGTAGAAAGAACTTAATAAATATTGTATAAATAAAGAAATGAATGCATGAACAAAGGATGAAAATAGCCCTGCACTTAATGACTACGGGGGGATATGGCAGGTGGGGAAGCGGGGGACACAAATCTGACAAATCACACTCAGCATAGACTAAAGTCAAGGTAAGGAGTTAGAGAATCCACCAGTCAAAGGAATCGAAGATAAAATGTCTTCAAATCCCACTCTAGTGAGGTTCAGATCATGTTCAATTTCTGTACACAGCTGTACCTCAGAAGCTTCCCCAAGACAAGAAAAAACTGACAGCTTCACTACCAAGAGTTCTATTGAAGAACGTGGCATAGACATAATACTGAACAAATATTTATTTTCCCAGTCCCCAGTGACTAGTTTTGGCCAAAGAAATGTGAGTGAGTGTCATATGTGTCACTTCCAAGTGGAGGCAGTGAAAAGCCCAAGTATGATTCTCTAGTCTCTCTCTTTGCTGCCCAAGAAACTGCATGTTCCAGATGGCACCTCTACGAGATGGTGGAGCCAGAAGGCCAATTGAGCAGTTATCCTATGTGGAGCACAGCCCTCCACTTACCACAACAGATTTGTAGCTTGGTGATAAGTAAATCTGTGTGTGTGTGTGAGCTACTGAGATTTGGGGTTAACTTGTTCCAGCAGCAGAACATAGTCTATTCCGGCTGATCTAAAGGAGAAAGAAGACTTGAAAAGAAGATGGCATCTGTCACACGAAGAAGGTGCTTCTCATTTTCCTGGATCTGTGCACTCCTGGATCTGTGCATCCTTTCCATCTGCTCTCTCAGATCTCACCTTGCTTCCTCTGTTGGATTTGCTGGTTCCCAGTCACCATTTCTTATTTACTGACAACTAGATCTAAAACCCTTTTTAAAAGCAACTGGACCTAGGTCCAGCCCCTTTTTCCTTTCATATCCGTCTGTCCTGACAGTCACACTCCCATTTCCCCACTTTTGTCTCAGCATCTTGACCATAGCCATTAATCATCTCTCCTTTCCTCCCGGTTGGTTAATCCTTCATCTTTTATTTTATTTTTATTTTCCACCATTCCTATACTAATGAAAAGGTAACATGTGTTTTTTAAGCATCTTCAATTTTTCATGATTTTCTGAGAAAATATGGATTTAGTGCTCCATGCTCAAGCCCGTTTAATTAGCTTCTTGACCTTTGGGCAAAAAATAATTTCCCTGAATTGTGTCTTTTCCTCAACTCAAGAAAATGGCGCATTCAAGACATATGCCCTGTGGGCACAACACCAGGGCCCCTCTTAGGGCCTCGGAAGGGGCTGGTGTGATGAGAGGCCACGAACCCTAAGCTTCACTAGCTTCCTGACTAATCTGCCTCTCATCAGAGCTATGTAATTAACAACTCCCCAACAATTGGAGTCCTTGTGGGTGGAGATTCTTAAGCCACTCAAATCCCAGGTTAGTGCCCCCACAGTTCACCCTCTAGCTCAGAAGACAGCTCAGAACAAAATAAAAGAGGAGCAGAAATTGGGCAGCTGATCCAAGATTGCCCATCTATGGCTGACACTTGACGTTCAAAGCTAGATGCTCCCACATTGGTGCTTTGCTGCACATGGAGCTTTGGCGCAGCTTAGTCCTGCCTGCAGACCTGCTTGAAAACACTGAAAATACAGCAAAATTTATTCTTCCCTTTCACATCTAAAAAGTCTGTGAACAGATTCTCCTTTCCTTATCATTGAATCCTTCTAAGGGATTCAATGCTAACCAAGACCCTGCAGGCTACAGGCATCTGCTAAGGCCCCACAAGGGCCCAGGCGGGGGTAAAGCCTATACCTACTTACCTCCTTTGTGCCCTGCTTTGCCTCCCAGTACCGCCACCACAGCGCCTGAAATTCTTAACTCATTTATTTATGTGCCACTCAATCTCTTAAACTAGATTTTGAGGGGACTGGCTCTATATTTCCCATGTCTATAACTTAATAGATGCTCAACTAATGTTTATTGAATGACTGAATGACACTGTGCAGGACATTTAAGAGGAATTATCATAAGTAAGGAGAACTATTTTTGAAAACATTATTTAGGTAACTGATACATAATTTCAAAGGCATAAAATTTCAGCAATTAATAAAGTGAATTCCAATTTCAAAAACAGAAGCAGCTTATCACCAACAAACATATAGTAACAAATGCCGCAAATCTCTCTCTGCCTCCACAGATACACAAGACAAACCACAACATACTAACAGGTGGAGATCATGGCGCTTCTTGTTAAGTCTTAACCAGACCCGACGGGGGAGACAGGATATTTGTGTATGTATTTATCATTTGGCTGCTTTTCAAGTAAAACCACACAGGAATATAACAGGAAGAAAAATTTTCTATTAAAAAAGTTCTGCAGCACTGTCTATATGACTTCAGGATGGAGATGAGGTGTAGAAAGAGTTCTTTTCCTTAAGAAAACAGTTTAATTAGCCTTTCACGTTGTGGAAGGACAGTCCCCTAGAGCTGATCTTAAAGGATGTTGTAGAGACCAAGACAACTAAATTGTTCTGCACAATACAGTAAATTACCAGTAAGGGTAACAACAGATAGAGAGAAGAGGAGCAGGAAGGTCAGGTGCAGAGGCAGGATATGTTTGTGCCTAACAGGTTTCTATGAGGAATTTCCCAGGAGGCTCAGTGGCTCAAGAAGACTGGTCCTCCCTGATCTTTACTTATAGCTTCTGTCCCAAAGTAGAAAGAAATTAGTCATTCAGAAATGAAATTAAATGGTCATCCACAAACCTGTTACTACATTAACTCAGATAATGCAGCAACATGTAGCCTTAACAGTGAGAAGAGAAGAAATCAAAAGAAAGTATGGAAGAGGACCAAGAAACAGGGACTTCCAAGCACCCATCCAAATAAAACTCTGTAGAGACAAAGACAACCTTATAGAGAAGTTAATAATTGGTTTGCTCCATTGCTAATATACTTATCATATAAAAAATATTAAACCATCATTTACATGAGAAAATGCGCTCATAATCTGGATTTCACAGACGTTCATGATCAACCATAAAAAGTCTGGGTTCTTTTTTACAACAAACTGTGCTTGCATGGCTTTCCAAATGTTGGAAGGCATTGTGGCTGGTAAGGCTTTTCCAAGATTGGTAACCTGTAATATAGTAATGAGAAACCAGCTTAGCCTAGGCAAAGCACTCAATAGAAAATAGCAAAGAATAAACACCTTCACGCCATTCAGACTGTTAGTAGAATGGAACTTGAGGTGGGCAGTGGATAGGGGTCAGGGAAATTCAGCACAAACAAATACGGTGCCAAAAATAACTTAGAGAAAAGGAACTGCATGGGCAGAGAAAGGATCAAGATTTTGGAACCCGGGAGAGAGTGGTTTCTAGAATCCAACTAAAAATCCAGAATCATTCTTTATTATATGAATCTGCCAGAATGATTCTTGCAGGAATTTTCCCCATAAGAGATAGTGGAGGAGAAAGCCCATGGAAATCCTCACATCACACAACATACATTTTTTAAAAGAAAGTTGTATTCCTCAAGGAGAAGGGAGGAAGATCCATAAACAGTATGGTTAAGATCACGGAAAGACTGTAGCTAAAACTGAACCTGTTCCTTCCCACTGTAGGATGATAAGCTGACAGCCCAAGTAACAAAATGACAAGTAAAACACCTGTACCAAAATTATGTCAACACCAAAAACTCAAGACCTTTATAGAGGAATATAGAAAAAGTGCCAAGTGAGAAGTAAGAAGAAGAATATAAACTGTGTGTTACAGAAATGGAGCATTTCAGTCACTGAAACACAAGCTAATTGTGAAGAACTTACAGAGCTCTCCCCTGAGAATGTAACTAATTGGATGAAAGTGAGGAAGTTTGGGAGAGGCTAGAGTAAGGAATTGAAACTGTAGATTTTTGGAACCTACATAGCTTTGGACCAGATCCATTTCCTGATGCCCTAAGGATTTCTGAATTTTTTTCTAGTGAGATTTCCAGGAAGCAACCCAGGCCACTTTGCTATGAAGATTTACAATTTTAAGCATCTTTACTGAGGAGACCAACACCCCACCTTACAGTTCTTCAATTACTCCTCTCTCACCCACTAAAAGAAAGTACCGGATCCTACATGCTGTTTCAGCCAGTGTCTTTATTCTCTGATCTTTTTTAAAAAATTGATATATAATTGACATATAACATTATATTAATTTCAGGAGTACAACATAATGACTCGATATAGGTATATATTGTGAAATGATCACAAGACTAGTTAACATCCATTACTACCATAGTTACAAAGTTTTTTCTTGTGGTGAAAATTTTTAACATCTACTCTCTTAGCAAATTTCAAACATACAATACAATATTACTAACTATAGTCACTGTCCCCGATACTTTATAGCTTTGGTTTCTCCCATAGCCACAGGGAGAATCCATGAGGTCCTCAGCCCTCCTAAGCAGCCTAACGTAGTCCAGCACAGCCTGGCCTGGTGAGGCTCTCAATACCCAGCAGCTCCTCTACCTTCCAATATATTTCCCCATCCTATCTCAAAAAAGAAATTCTTTTTTTCCCAGCTTTATTGAGATATAATTGACATATAACATTGTGTATGGTTAAGGTGTACATGATAACTTGATATACGCATATCTTGAGAAATTATTACTACAATAAAGTTAGTTACCACCTCTATCTCACATAATTATCATTTTTCATTTTGTGATGAGAACTTTTTTTTCTGCTTTTCTCCCCATGTCCTCCCAGTGCATAGTTGTATATTTTAGTTGTGGGTCCTTCTAGTTGTGGCATGTGGGACGCCGCCTCAACATGGCCTGATGAGCGGTGCCACATCTGCACCCAGGATCCAAACGAGCGAAACTCTGGGCCACCAAAGTAGAGTGCATGGACTTAACCACTAGTCTGCGGGGCAGCCCCAGGTGAGAACTTTTAATATCTACTCTCTTAGCAACTTTCAAGTATATAATACAGTATTATTAACTGTAGTCACCATGTTGTCCAGTAGATCCCCAGAACTTATTCATCTTATCACTGGGAGTTTGTACCCTTTCAGCAACATCTCCACATTTCCCCCACCCCCAGTCTCTCTCAACCACCATTCTACTCTCTGTTTCTATGAGTTCAGCTTTTTTAGGTTCTACATATAAGTGAGATCTTACAGTGTTTTTCTTTCTCTGTCTAACTTTATTCATTAGCAGAATTCCATGAAGGTCCAACCATGTTGTCCCAAATAGCAGGATTTCCTTCTTTTTATGGCTGTGTAATAATACAGTGTATATATAATACACTACATTGTCCTTACCATTCATTCAATGATGGACACTCAAGTCGTTTCCATGTCTTGGCTATTGTGAATAACGCAGCAATGAGCATGCGGGTGCAGATATTTCTTTGAAATAGTGATTTCATTTCCTTCAGATATATACCCAGACATGCGATTGTTGGATCATATGGTAGTCCTATTTTTATTTTTTGAGAAACTTCCATGCTGTTATTCATAGTGGCTGCTGCAGTTTACTTTCCCACCAAAAGCGCACAAGGGTTCTCTTTTCTCCAAATCCACACCAACACTTAATAACGCTTGTCTTTTCGATGATAGCCATTCTAACAGGTGTGAGGTTGATATCGACCCTGATATCAGTTTCCCTACATTAAACCCAGCGTATTAAAACCAAAACACTCATTCCCTGCTTATTCTCTGGCTTCCTGGCTCCAGAATCTGCTATCCTCCATGGAGACAGACACCGTGAAGGACAAGCACCTGGATTATCTCCTCCCCGCAAAGAGATACAGGCTGGTGGGAAAGCTGCTGACCAGCAAGGTCATGGGCTCTTTCCTCTCTGCAAGTAGCCTCAAGGCCAAAGACAGGCTGGTAGGAAAGCTCCGACCAGCAAGGCCATATGCTCCTCCTCCCCTACCTAAAACCCCAAATAAAAACCCTTCCTTTTAGCTTTGTGGGGAGTTTCGGATTTCAGCATTAGCTGCCCTCTCTCCTTGCTTAGCACTGTGCAAAAATAAAATTCCTACTTTCTTCCACAACACCCAGTGTCAGAGATTGGCTTGCTGTGCAATGGGTGACCGAACTCACTTCAGGTTCCATAACAAGGTGATGTCTTACCATGGCTTTGATTTGCATTTCCCTGATGATTAGTGATGTTAAGCATCTTTTCATGCATTTGTTGGCTATTTGTATGTCTTTTTTGGAAAAATGTCTATTCAGGTCCTCTGCCTGTTTTTTAATCAGGTTATTTGGGTTTTTGCCATTGAGTTGTATTAGTTCCTTATATATTTTGGATATTAATCTGTAATCAGCATGGTCTGCAAATATTTTCTCCCATTCCACAGGTTTCCTTTTCATTTTGTTGATTGTTCTTTTGCTGTGCAGAAGCTTTTAGTTGGATGTAGTTCCACTTATTGATATTTGCTTTTGTGCTTGTGCTTTTGGTGTCACTTCCAGAAAATCGTTGGCAAGACCAATGTTAGGGAGTTTTTCCCTATGTTTTCTTCTAGGCTTTTATGGATTCAGGTCTTACATTTGCCTTTAATGCATTTCAAGTCAATGTTTGTGGATTGTATAAAATAGAGGTCCAGTTTCATTCTTTTGCATATGATTACCCAGTTTTTCCAACACAATTTATTGAAGAGACTATCATTTTCCCATTGAGTCTTTTTGGCTCCCTTGCCAAATACTAGTTGATAATAAATGAGGGGGTTATTTCTGGGCTCTCAATTCTGTTCCATTGGTCTGTGCACCTATTTCTATGCCGGTACCATACTGTTTTCATTACTACAGCTTTGTAATATAGTTTGAAATCAGGGGTGTGATGCCTTTACATTTGTTTTTCTTTCTCAGGATTGCTTTAGCTATTCTGGTCCTTTTGTGGTTCCATACAAATTTTAGGATTCTTTGTTCTAGTTCTGTGGGAAATGCCATTGGATTTTTGACAGGGATTGCACTGATTCTATAAGTGGCTTTGGGTAGCATGGACATTTTAACAATGTTAATTCTTCCAGTCCATGAACACAGGATATCTTTCCATTTATTCTGCCTTCTTCAATTCCTTTCATCAAAGTTTTATAGTTTTCAGTGTACAGATCTTCCACCTCCATTGGTTAAATTTAATCCTAAATATTTTATTGTTTTTGAGGCTATTATAAATGAGATTGTCTACTTTATTTCTCTTTCTGATGGTTCGTTGTTACTGTATAGAAACACAACTAGTTTCTGTATGTTGATATTGTATCCTACAACTTAACTGAATTTGCTCATTAAATCTAATAGTTTTTTGGTCCAGTCTTTAGGATTTTCTATATATAAGATCATATCATTTTCAAACAAAGACAATTTTACTTCTTCCTTTCCAATTCAGAAGACTTTTATTTCTTTTTCTTGTCTGATTGCTCTGCCAGCTCTTCCAGTACTATGTTGAATAGGAGCAGTGAGAGAGGGCGCCCTTGTCTTGTTCCTGATCTTAAAAGAAATGCTTTCAATTTTTCACTGTTGAATATGCTGTGGGCTTTTCCCCTATGGCCTTTATTGTGTTGAGGTACCCATTTGTTGAGAGTTTTCATCATGAAAGGATGTTGTATTTTGTCTGCATTTTCTGCATCTATGGAGATGATCATATGATTTTTATCTTTCATTCTATTAATGTGGTTTGTCACATTTGTTGATTTGCATATATTGAACCATCCTTGCATCCCAGAGATAAATCTCACTTGATCATGGTGTATGACCCTTTTAACGTGCTGTTGAATTCAGTTTGCTAATACTTTGTTGAGAGTTTTTGTGCCTAGCTTCATCAGGGATGTTGGCCTGTAGTTTTCTTTTCTTGTAGTGTCATTGTCTGGCTGTGGCATCATGGCTTATTTCACTGGCCTCTTAAAATGAGTTTGGGAGTGCCTCTTCCTCTTCAATTTTTTGGAAAAGTTAAAGAACTATTGGGATTAATTCTTTAAATAATTGGTAGAATTCATAGGTGAAACCATCTGTCTTGGACTTTTCTCTGTTGAGAGGTTTTCAATCACTGATTCAACTTCCCTTCTTGTTATTGGTCTGTTCAGATTTTCTACAGCTTCATGATTCAGTTTGGAAGGTTGTATGTTTCTAGGAATTTATAGTAGTCTTTATGATCCTTTGTATTTCTTGGCACCAGTTGTCTCTTCTATCATTTGATTTTGTTTATTTGATTCTGCTCTCTTTTTTTCTTAGTGAGTCTAGATAAAGGTTTGTCAATTTTGTTTACCTTTTCAAAAAACCATCTCTTCATTTTCTTGATCTTTTCTATTGTTTTTCTGATCTCTATTTGATTAATTTCTGCTGATCATTGTTATTTCCTTCTTCTGTTAACATGGGCATTAGTTTGTTCTTTTTCTAGTTTCTTGAGGTGTGCAGTTAGGTTGTTTATTTGAGATCTTTCTTTTTCCTTAATGTAGGCATTTATCACTATAAATTTCTCTCTTAGAACTGCTATTGATGCACTCCATAAGTTTTGGCATGTTGTGTTCCTATTTTTGTTTATTTCAAGATTTTTTTTATTTCTCTTTTGATTTCTTCTTTGACCCATTGGTTGATCAGGAGAGGCCTATTTAATTTCCACATATTCCTGAATTTCCCAGGTTTCCCTTGATATTGATTTCTAGTTTCATACTATTGTGGTTGGAAAAGACACTTGTTATGATTTCAGTTTTCTAAATTTGTTAAGACTTGTTTTGTGACCTATCATATGATCTTTCCTGAAGAATGTTTCCTGTGCACTTGAGATGAATGTGTTTTCTGCTGGGTTTGGATGGAATGTTCTGTATGTCTGCTAGGTCCATTTGGTCTAAAATGTAGTTCAAGACCAATATTTTCTTATTAAATTCTCTGACTGCATGACCTACATTGTTGAAAGTTGGGTATTGAAGTCTTCTACTATTAATATATTGTTGTCTATTTCTCCCTTCAGATCTGTTATTATTTGCTTTTGTATTAGGGGCTCCAATGTTGGGTGCATATATATATATATAGACAGAGAGACAATTGTTATATCCTCTTGATAAATTGACCTCTTTATCACTATATAATGACCTTCTTTGTCTCTTGTTATGGCTTTTGACTTAAAGTCTATTTTGTCTGATATAAGTATAGCCACCCTTGCTCTCTTTTGGTTCCCATTTTTATGGAATACCTTTTTCCTTTCCCTTTACTTTGAGCCTCTATGTGTCCTTAAAGCTGAAGTGAGCCTCTTGTAGGCAGCATATAGTTGGTTCTTGTTTTTTAATCCATTCAGCAACTCTAATTTTTTTTTGGCTTTCAGATTTTTTTATTTTTGCTACTTCAGCGAACTGATATATTTTTTCTTCTTTTTTTTTTTTTAGTTATTTTATTGAGGTCATATTGGCTTATAACATTGTGTAAATTTCAGGTGTACGTTACTATATATCAGTTTCTGTATAGACTGCATCACATTCACCACCAATAGTCTAGTTTTTATCTGTTGCCATACATATGTGCCACTTTACCCCTTTTGCCCTCCCCCACCCCCTTCTCCTCTGGTAACCACAAACCTGTTCTCCTTATCTATATGTTTGTTTATCTTCCACATATGAGTGAAATCATACAGTGTTTGTCTTTCTCTGTCTGGCTTATTTTGCTTAGCATAATACCCTCGAGGTTCATCCATGTTGTCATAAATGGCATGATTTTGTCTTTTTTTATGGCTGAGAAGTATTCCATTGCATACATGTACCACATCTTCTTTATCCATTTATCCATTAATGGGCACTTGAGCTGCTTCCATGTCTTGGCTATTGTAAATAATGCTGTGATGAACATAGAGATACATAAATCTATTTTAATTGTTAATTTTCATGTTTTTTGGATAAATACCCAGTAGTGATATAGCTGGATCACATGGTATTTCCATTTTTAATTATTTGAGGAGTCTCCATACTGTTTTCTGTAGTGACTGCACCAATTTGCCTTCCCACTAGCAGTGTATGAGGGTTGCCCTTTCTCCACATCCTCTCCAACATTTGTTATTTCTTGTCTTGTTAATTATAGCCATTCTGATGGATGTAAGGTGGTATCTCATTGTAGTTCTGATTTGCTTTTCTCTAATAATTAGTGATGTTGAACATCTTTGCATGTGCCTGCTGGCCATCTGTATATCTTCTTTGGAAAAATATCTGTTCATATCCTCTGTCTATTTTTTTTATCGGGTTGTTTGTTTTATTGTTGTTGAGTTGTATGAGTTCTTTACATATTTTGGAAATTAACCCCTTGTTGGATACATGATTTGCAAATATTTTCTCCCAGTTGCTGGGTTGTCTATTCATTTTGTTCCTGGTTTCTTTTACATTGCAGAAGCTTTTTAGTCTAACATACTCCCATTTGTTTATTTTTTCTTTTGTTTCCCTTGCCTGAGCAGACATGGTATTCAAGAAGATACTGATAAAACTGATGTCAAAGAGTGTACTACCTATATTTTCATCTAGGATTTTTATGGTTTCAGGTCTTACATTCAAGTCTTTAATCCACTTTAAGTTAATTTTTGTATGTGGTGCAAGATAATGGTCTACTTTCATTCTTTTGCACATGGCTGTCCAGTTTTCCCAACACCATTTATTGAAGAGAATTTCCTTTCTCCATTGTATGTTCTCAGCTCTTTTGTCGAAGATTAGCTGTCCATAGATGTGTGGCTTTATTTCTGGGCTTTCAATTCTGTTCATTGAGCTGTGTGTCTGCTTTTGCACCAGTACCATGCTGTTTTGACTGCTATAGCTTTGTAGAATAGCTTTGTAGTATATTTTGAAGTCAGGGAGTGTGATACCTCCAGTTTTGCTGCTTTTCTCAGGATTGCTTTGGCTATTCAAGGTCTTTTGTTGTTCCACATAAATTTTAGGATTCTTTGTTCTATTTTCGTGAAGAATGTCATTAGGTTTCTGATTGGGATAGCATTGAACTTGTAGATTGCTTTAGGTATTATGGATATTTTAACTATGTTTATTCTTCCAATCCGTGAGCATGGAATATCATTCCATTTCTTTATGTCTTCTTAGATTTCTTTTAGTAAGATCTTATAGTTTTTAGTGTATAGATCTTTCATCTCCTTGTCTTCTTCGGGTTTTTTCAATAAAGTCTTATAATCTTTAGTGTATAGGTCTTTCACCTCCTTGGTTAAATATATTCCTAGATATTTTATTCTTTTTGTTGCAATTGTAAATGGGATTGTATTCTTGATTTCTCTTTCTGCTAGCTTGTTATTAGTGTATAGAAATGCAACTGATTTTTCTATGTTAGTTTTTGTACTCTGCAACTTTGCTGTAGTTGTTGATTATTTCTAATAGTTTTCTGGTGGATTTGTTAGGGTTTTCTTTTTTTGTTTTTTTAAAGGTGTTATTCTTTTTTTTATTTTCTTTTTGAGGAAAATTCACCCTCTGGCTAACATCCATAGCCAAACCTCTTCCCTTTTCTTTTGTTGTTGTTGTTGTTGTTTGAGGAAGGTTAGCCCTGAGCTAACATCTGTGCTGATCTTCCTCTACTTTGCATGTGGGATACCTCCACAGCATGACTGATGAGTGGAGCAAGTCCTCACCTGGGATCCTAACCTGTGAACCTAGGCTGCCAAAGTGGAGTGCACAGAATTCTAACCACTTGGCTACAGCCTAGCCCCAGGGTTTTCTGTATATAGAATCATGTCATCCGCAAATAGTGACAGTTTTACTTCTTACTTTCCAATTTGGATCCCTTTTACTTCTTTTTCTTCTCTAAGTGTTCTGGCTAGGACTTCCAATACTGTGTGAAATAAGCATGATGATAGTGAGCGCCCTTGTCTTGTTCCAGTTCTCAGAGGAATGACTTTCAATTTTTCACCATTGAGTATGATGTTGGCTGTGGGTTTGTCATATATGACCCTTATTATATTGAGGTACTTTCCTTCTATACTCATTTTATTGAGTTTTTATTATAAATAGATGTTGGATCCTGTCAAATGCTTTCACTGCATCTACTGAGATGGTCACATGATTCTTATTCCTCATGTTGTTAATGTGTTGTATCACATTGATTTATTTGCAGACTTTGAACCATCCCTGCATCCCTGGAATAAATCCCACTTGGTTATGGTGTATGACCCTTTAATGTATTGTATTTGATTTGCTAATATTTTGTTGAGGATTTTTGCATGTATGTTCGTCAGCAATATTGGCCTGTAATTTTCCTTTATGGTGTTGTCCTTGTCTGGTTTTGGTATCAGGGTAATGTTGGCCTCATCTAATGAATTAGGAAATATCCTGTCCTCTTCAAATTTCAGAATATTTTGAGAAGGATAGAAATTAAATCTCCTTTGAATATTTGGTAGAATTCACCAGAGAAACAATCTGGTCCTGGACTTTTGCTTTTGGGGAGGTTTTTCGATTACTGTTTCAATCTCTTCACTTGTGATTGGTCTATTCAGATTCTCTATTTCCTCTTGATTCAGTTTGGGGAGGTTGTCTGAATCTAAGAATTTATCCATTTCTTCGTTATCCAATTTGTTGGTATATAGCTTGTAATAGTATTCTATTATAATCCTGTGTATTTCTGTGGTATCCACTTTAATTTCTTCTCTTTCATTTCTAATTTTACTTATTTGAGTCCTCTCTTTTTTTCTTATTGAGTTTGGCTAAGGGTTTGTCAATTTTATTTCTCTTCTCAAAAAACCAGCTCTTAGTTTCGTTGATCCTTTCTATTGTTTTTTTAGTCTCTATTTCATTTATTTCTGCTCTGATTTTTATTATTTCTCTCCTTCTCCTGACTTTGGGCTTGATTTGTTCTTCTTTTTCTAGTTCTTTTAGGTGTAGTTTAAGTTTAGTTATTTGAGATTTTTCTTATTTGTTGAGGTAGGCCTGTATAGCTATAAATTTCCCTCTTAGTACTGCTTTTGCTGCATCCTATAAGAGTTGATAAGCTGTGTTTTCATTCTCATTTGTCTCCTGGTATTTTTTTGATTTCTTCATTGGTCCAATGGTTGTTCAGTAGCATATTGTTTAGTCTCCACACTTTTGTGACTTTCCCACTTTTTTCTTGTAGTTTATTTCATAGCTTCTTGGTCAGAAAAGATGCTTAATATGATTTCAATATTCTTAAATTTATTGAGGCTTGCCTTGTTTCCCAATATATGGTCTATCTTTGAGAATGTTCCATTTGCATTTAAGAAGAATGTGTATTCTGCTTTTTTTGGATGGAATGATATATATATATATCTATTAAGTGCATCTGATCTAGTGTTTCATTCAAGGTCACCATTGCCTTCTTAACTTTCGGTCAATGATCTATCCATTGATATAAATGGGGTTTTGAGGTCCCCTACTATTATTGTGCTGCTGTCAATTTCTCCCTTTAGGTCTGTTATTAGTTGCTTTATATATTTAGGTGTTTCTGTGTTAGGTGCATACATATTAATAAGTGTTATATCTTCTTGGTAGAATGTCCCTTTTATCATTATATAATGCCCAACCTTATCTCTCATTGTATTTCTTATCTTGAAGTCTGCTTTGTCTGATATAAGTATGGCTAAATCTGCTTTATCTTGCTTGCCATTTGCTTGGAGTATCGTCTTCCATCCCTTCACTCTGAGCCTACCCTTGTCTTTAGAGCTGAGCTGTGTTTCCTAGAAGCAGCATATTGTTGGGTTTTGTTATTTTATTCATCCAGCCAATCTGTATCTTTTGAGTGGTGAATTCAATCCATTTACATTTAGAGTGATTATTAATACATGAGGGCTTAATACTGCCATTTTATCTCTTGTTTTCCAGTTCTACATTTTCATTGTTTCTTTTCCCTTGTATTTCTGACTTCCATTTCAGTTTGGTAGTTGTCTCTGTTTTCTCTTTATTTATGATTTGTGACTCTGCTCTGATTTTTTGTTTTGTGGCTAGCATGAGGTTTGTATAAAAGATGTCATAGATGAGATAGTCCATTTTCTGATAGCCCATTATCTCCATTAGCCTATGCAGGTTCCATCCCTTTCCTCTTCCCCCTTCTCTGTCTTTGTTATTACAAATTATTCTTTTTTCGTGTTGTGAGTCTGTCATTGTCCTGAAGTGTTTATAGTTACTTTTGATGTTTTCTTTCCCTTTATCCTTTATGTTATAATTTAGTGTTTGCTAACCTATTCTCATATAGAGCTTTAATTTTCTGATTCTGCCTGTCTATTTTTCTCCTTGCTCAGAGATTTGTAAACTTTTGCCTTTTTGTTTCAGGTAGGAGGGCTCCCTTCATTTCTTGTAAGGTAGATCTAGGGGTGATGAATTCCCTCAGCTTTTGTTTATCTGAGAAAGCTTTTATTTCTCCATCATATCTGAAAGATAGTTTAGCTGGATAGAGTATTCTTGGCTGATAGTTTTTCTCTTTCACTACTTTGAATATATTATTCCACTCTCTCCTAGCCTGTAAGATTTCTGCCTAGAAATCTGCTGAAAGCTTGATGGGGGTTCCTTTGCAGATTATTTTCTTCCCTCTTGCTGCTGTTAATATTTTTTGTCATTGACTTTTGCCAGTTTTAGTATTATTTGCCTTGGAGAAGGTCTTTTTGCATTGATGAAATTAGGAGTTCTATTGACTTCATATACTTATATATCTAGGTTCTTCTCCAGGTTTGGGAAGTTCTCAGCTATTATTTCTTTGAACTAGTTCTCTACTCCTTTATCCCCCTCTTCTCCCTCCGGGATACCTATCATCCTTATGTTACTTTTCCTAATTGAATCAGATATTTCTTGAAGAATTTCTTCATTTTTTTTAAATCTTACTTCTCTCTCCTCCACTACCTGAAGCATTTCTAGGATTTTATCTTCAAGTTCACTAATTCTCTCCTCCATAAGTTCGGCTCTATTTTTTATGCTTTCTACATTATTTTTTATCTCATAAATCGTTTTCTTCATATCCAGAATTTCTGTTTGGTTTGTTTTAATAGCTTCAATCTCTTTAGTGAAATATTCCTTCTGTTGATTAATTTTATTCCTGAGCTTGTTGAACTATCTTTCTGAGTTTTCTTGTAACTCATTGAGCTTTTTTATGACAGCTATTTTGAATTCTCTCTCAGTTAGATTGTAAACTTCTGTGACTTCAGATTTGGTGTCTAAGGAGTAGTCATTTTCCTTCTGTCCTTCAGTGTTAATCTATTTCTTGATGGTATTTGGTGAATTAAATCTCTGCTGGGGCATTTGTGGTAGTAATCACCTTTTCTTATTTGGGTACAGCTTTGATTACTTTGGTCCTGGTTACCTGGGTCTTGTGTTCCTCCACTGACTCTCTGCAGGCTCGCATCCTTCTGTCCCATGCACCACCTGGGATGCTGTTCCCAGGTTGTCTTAGGGTGCTGGTTGCATTGCAGCCAGGGGTGCTGGGTTCACAGATGTCACTGCCACTGGTAGGGGTCTGGGGACCCGGGGACTTGTATACATCCCCTGCTGCTGGTGGAGCTGGTGTCAGGGTTGCCCTCAGTGGGGTTCTGAGTCACCAGTTCTGCTGTGGTTCCTGTTGCTTCTAGCCACAAAGTCCACCTGCCACCCTTGGGTTGGGAGGGCAGGGGCTTTTTTTTTCTGTTCCCACCCCATGTGCTCATAGTTGTGCCAGTTGGGCCACTCTGAATTTGTGCAGGCCAGGCCTCAGCCACTTGGTGGTGAACCTTCACATGAGCCAGCTGTCATGCTCATGCCAGTGGAGCCACCACTTGGGTGGGGTGCCTCCTCATGGACTGAGCCACCACCACTCAGCAGGGAGCATTCACACAGATGTGGCCACCACATGATGGTGTGCTCTCCCACAGACCAGGTTACCACTGCTCTACAAACATTCACACATAAGCCAGGCTGCCCCCACCTCTGCTCAGTCACTCTGGCCACTGTGTGAGGATCCATGACTTGGGGTGATTGCTGCAACCAGGGAGGAGGAGGTGGCCATTCCCCTCCTTCCACTGTTTCCCAGGAGTCCAATCCACCCACCTTCAGATGTGTAGTCACATGGATCTCTTGGGCATCCTGTTGTGCTATGAAGGGAATCTTCCATTGGTTAATGGATGTCCATTTAGTTGTAACTTAGCTGGGAGGGAAAAAAGGAACAACTCACCCTGCCATGATGCTGATGTCACTTCTTCAGCCTCTCTATTTTGTGTGTGTGTGTGTGAGGAAGATTGACCCTGAGACAACATCTGTGCCAATCCTCCTCCACTTTATGTAGGATGCCACCACAATGTGGCTTGACAAGTGGTGCTAGGTCCATGCCCGGGATCCAAACCCACAAACCCTGGGTCACTGAAGCAGAGCACATGATCCAAACCACTATGCCACAGGGCTGGCCCCACAGCCACTCTATTTTTTGATTGCAGAATTTAATCCATTTACATGTAAAGTAATTAAAGTCATGCACAATATAACGACATTCAGTCAATGACAGACCACAATACAATAATTATAAGATTGTAACATATAGCCTAAGTGTGTAGTGGGTTATCTATCTAAGTTTGTTAAATACACTCTATAATATTTGCACAATGACAAAATTTCCTAACATCACATTTCTCAGGAAGTACCCCTGTTGTTAAGCGATGCATGACTGTATTGATAGGTAAGGACTTACTAATGCCATCCTATTTTTTTCTTGCTTTTTTTATAGTTCCCTTGTTTCTTTCTTCCTCTCTTGCAATCTTCCTTTGTAACTTATGAATTTTGATAACAGTATGCCTTAATTTCCTTTTCTTTATCTTTTGTGTATCTACTGTAGGTTTTTGCTTTTTGTTTACCACAAAGCCTACATAAAATACCTTATAGTTATAACAGTCTATTTTACACTGATAATTTAATTTTGATAGCATACAAAAACTCTACTCTTTTACTCCCTCCTTTATTTTATGTTTTTGATGTCACAATTTACCTCTTTTTATGTTGTATATCCATTAACAAATTACTATAGCTATAGTTATTTTTAATACTTTCATCCTTTAACCTTTATACTAAAGCTAAGTGGTTAACACACTACCATATCACAGTATTTAGAGTATTTTGAATTTGATTATATACTTATATTTACCAGTGTATAGTATATTTTCATATTTTTTTGTGTGTTACTAGCTAGCATCCTTTCATTTTGCTTAAAGAACTCCTTTCAGTATTTCTTGTAAGGTGGGTCTAGTGGTGACAAATTCCCCCAAGTACTGTTAGATTGGGAAAGTCTTTATCTCACCTTCATTTCTGAAGGACAACTTTGTTGAGGTAAAATATCCTTGGTTGGCAGTATTTTTCTTCCAGCACATTGAATATACCATCCCACTCTCTTGGTCTGCAAGGTTTCTTCTAAATAATCTGCCAATAGTCTTATGGGGATATCCTTTTATGTGAAGAATTACCTTTCTCTTGCTGCTTTTAAAATCCTCTTTGTCCTTGATTTTAGATAGTTTTGTTAAAATGTGTCTTGGAGAAGATTGTTTTGAGTTGAATTTTGGGGGTGACCTATTAGCTTCATGAACTTGGACATCCATGTCTCTCCCCAGATTTGGGAAGTTCTCAGCGATTATTTCTTTAAATAAGTTCTTTTCCCCTTTCTCCCTCTCTTCTCTTTCTGGGACTCCAATAATGTGTAGATTGTATCTGTTAATGGTATCCCATAGTTCATGGAGGCTTCTTTCACTCTTTTGTATATTTTTTTCTTTTTTCCCCTCTGACTGGATCATTTCAAAGGTTCTGTCTTCTGCTTCACAGATTGTTCTGCTTGATCCAGGCCATTGTTGATGCTCTACGTTGCTTTTTTTTTTTTTTTTTTTTTTTTCCCATTTCATTTATTGCAGTCTTCAGCTCCAGAATTTCTTTTTGGTTCCTTTTTTTGATTTCTCTCTCTCTGTAAACATCTCATTTTGTTCAGGTATTGTTTTCATGATTTTGTTAAATTGTCTTTCCATGTTTTCTTGTAGCTCACTGAGCTTCCTTAAAAACAGATATTTTGAATTCTTTACTGAGAAAATCACAGATCTCCATTTCTTTGGGGCTGCGTACTGTAAAATTATTGTGTTCTTTTAGTAGTGTTATGTTTCCTTGATTTTCCAGGTTCCTTGAAGTCTTACATTGCTATCTTCACATTTGAAGAAGTAGTTACCTCCTACAGTCTTTACTGACTGGCTTTGAGAGAGAAATATTTTCTGTCAGCCCTACTGAGGATTCTGAGGCTTTCTCAGACATTTCCTATTTATATTCCTGCTCCACACTGCTTGTTCTCCCTTATGGCAGAATTCGTAACCTTCTCTCAATCCTGCAAAGCAAGGGTGAGTGCTTATAGCCTCTCTTTTGCTTTCCGAGGGCAGTGCTGAACACTCAGTGTGGTTTCTCCCAGGCCTGCAGTGTTGGCAAGATTTCTGCACATGCTCACTAGCCATCTGCAAAGCCTCACTCTCACCACTGTTGGAAACATGCACCAGGAGCCAGCCACGGGGTGGGGAGGTGGATGAGGCATGCAGAGTTCTGGGGGTACCTGGGGGCCAGTTGGAGGATCTGCAGGTGATGCTTCCCCAGCAGCTTGTGAGAAGCCTTCCTAATGGAGTCTGCAAGGCAGTTAGTAGAATATGTGTCCCTTTGATGGCCTCCAAAGTACTATCTACTGATCCCTTAGCTGCTCCCCACTTTCCATTTGTGTAGCTCACAACTCAGTACTCTGGATGGAGTGAGAAAGAAGTGAGTCTCTGACAGCAACCAGCGCAGCTGTGGAAGCCAGGCAATCACTCTCAAGCTCTCACTTTCTCCCACAGGTAAAATCACAGGCCAGGAAGGTCTCTTTTGGCACTGAGCTGTACCATGTTGGGGGAGGGGTGATATGGGTAAAATGAAACTGTTCCTCTTACCCTCTTTAATGTATCCACTCTCAGATTTTTTGCTCTGATGATGTGCTGGAACTTCTCCTCTCAACTCCTGGACTTCCACAAAGGCTCTCTCATCTTTCAGTGATTGTCTAAATTGGTGTTCTTTGGGTGGAAGACAGTAGAAAACTCTAACTCTTCCATGATGATAATATCACTCCTCAAGGTCATGGTTCCTTCATCCTCATCCAGCACCTCAGCCGAGATTCTGCATTTGGTAGGGAGATCCAAACCTTTATTTCTGAGGGTCCTCAGCACTGATAGGTCTTATCTTTATTATCTTATTGTAGTCTTTTACCAACCTTTAACTGTGGGTGAAGTACTGAGAGGTGCCTCAAAGAAACTTCTGGCTCCAGACATACTCCTTCTTTCCGCATTGATAACAATGTCCCTATTTCCCTCTTGACAATCAGGATCAATTACTTCAGCCAGTTCAGTAAGCCCCTTCTTTGCCTATGAGTTTCCCACTGCTGCAGTAACAAATTACCACAAATTTAGTGGCTTAAATTAACAAATTTATTATCTTAACCTTCTGGAGGTCAGGAATCTCAAATGGATCTTACGGCGCTAAATCCAAGGTGTCAGCAGAGCTAGTTCCTTCTGCAGACCCTAGCGAAGAGTCTATTTCCTTACCTTTTCCTTCTAGAGGCTGCCTGCATTCCTTGGCTCATGGCTCCCCAGCCAGTAATCATATCATTCTGACCTCTGCTTCCATTGTCACATCTCCTTCTCTGGATCTCCTGCATCCCTCTGATCATTTGTAAGAACCCTTGTGATTACATTGGGCCCATCCAGATAATCCAAGATATTCTCCCCATCTCAAAATCTTTAATTTAGTCACATCTGCAAAGTCCCTTTTACCATGTAAGGTGACATATTCACAGGTTCTTGGAATTAGAATGTGGACATCTTGGGGGTCATTGTTCTGTCTACCACATTGCCTTTTGTTCAAAGGCATGAAAAGTTCAAAATGACAGGTGGTGGTCTCAACTTCCAGTTCAATGGAACCATAATTGTGTATCCTTGTAGAAGTATTCTTTCCTTGAGAATTAAAACCTCTAAATCAAAGACTCCAAAGTTGCAGGAACAAAAAGCACAAATTTTGTGTGTGGACTACAGATAACAATGAAAAAAGCCACACCCATTTCCACCTCTTTGTTCCTGGACCTGTTTTTTCTACTATTGGAGAAATCACCATGAATTGGTCGCTGATTCTGACCATATATCACATCTTATAGGACAGAACCCTAACCCCTAAGGCGTTGCCACTCAGCTGATGCCATAACTGAGTCTTCAACAAACCATTGCATAATTCTATCAGGCCAGTTACTGCTGAGTGATGAAATAATACATGATAAGACAAGTGAATACTATGGGTATGAACATGTTGCCTGGCTTTTTTTGGTGTGTAATGAGTTCCTAGTACAGAAGCAGAATTAGGTAGGATGTCATCATGGTAAATAAGGAATTCAGTAAATCCAAGAATGATGGTAAAAGCAGAAGCATTGTGCACAGAAAAACAAATTCACATCCAGAATAACTGTCTATTCTAGTGAGAAAAATAATCACATCCTTATCCATGATGGAAGATATCTAATGTAATTAGCTAACAAGTGGCTAGTTGGTCTCCAAGGATACACTGTAATATCAGGAATGAGGCTTTGGACTCTGCAACTGTCAGGTTTGGTATTCACCAAAAGTGCACCCAGGTAATGCTTGATGAGGGAAAGTCCAATTGCCAAGCCCGTTTATAACCTCTGTTCTTGAAACCGTGCCCACTTTGTTCATAAGTCCATTGAGTAAGCACTGAAGTAGCTTGGGAAAGCAGTTGAGTGGCAGCCACAAATCATGTCATCTCGTCAAGATGATTTTTGAGCACCACTTCTATGACAGATGACCTTTTGTGAGCCTTCACGGGACACAAATATCGCTACACTTTGTGCGCTTACAAAAGGTTTATCTAATGCCTCTTCTCCAGCTCTTTGTTGTCAATCCTTACATCTTGTTCTTTCTAAGTCCCTAAACATTCAGCCAAACCATTAGCTACTAACCAGAAATCAGTATAGATCCATAACTTCTGACCTTCTCTTCTTCCAGGAAAAGTGGACAATTAAATGCACTGCTCAAAGTTCTGTCCACTGAAAAGATGTTTCTTCCTCACTGCCTTTCAGGACCACCCTTGAAGGATTATATAATACTGTGGTCATCCACTTTGAGATGTTGCCAATAACATATTATCAGAACCATCTGTAAATCGGACCTAAATTTTTTTTCTCAGTCAATTGGTCATAGGAAGCTTCCTGTGAAGCCTAAGTGTGGGTTAAAAGAGAGGTGGCCAATGTAACAAGATTAAATGTCATTGAAGATGCTAAAATACAGAGTGGGAAATGTGTTTCAGCAAGTAATAGACAAAACTTTGAAAGCTCATTGTATACCAGGAACTATTCCCTGCGATCGTACGTAATAATGCATCTAATCTTCACAACAATCCTATAAGAAAGAGTTATTAATGTCCCTATTCTACAATGAGGAAAACCAAGTTAAATGATTTATCCAAGGTCACCCAGCTATCAGATGTGATACTGTGAAGCCAGGCAGTCTGACTCCTGTGTCTATGCTCTTAACCACCACTCCATACCCATAGCCCTTAGCAATCTTGGGTAGGTGGAGTGGGAAGCAGAAAGTAATAACGGAGATGGTGGCAAAGTTGTTGGTTGCTAGTAAATCCTTTGGCAGCATCTGCTTTTGGTCCAGGGTTGGCAGTACCGAGTGGTTTGCATTTCCTGTAGTTGATGCTTTTTCTTCCTCTCACTGGACCATCTGTGTATGACATTTTCTTCTTCTGCTGGATTATTTTTTCAAACAAAGAGATTGAAATCATTTGGTTCTCATTTAAAACAAAAATTGGAGCCTTGAACTGGCAGATTAAACAAAGAAGGAGTGAAAGGCAGAGGATGATGACGTCCAAATGAGTTCACATCCCTTTAAATGTTGGAGCCTCACTGACTTGCGCTTGCCTATAACATGGTCCAAACAACTTAGAATAACTTTAGATTTGAGAACCATTAGAGAGTAAGAGAAAAACTAACAACCCAATTAAAAAATGGGCAAAAGATCTGAACAGACATTTCTCCAAAGAAGATATACAGAAGGCCAAGAGGCACATGAAAACATATTCAACATCATTAACTATCAGGGAAATGCAAATCAAAACTACAGTGAAGTATCACCTCACTCAGGTCAGAATGGCTATAATTAACAAGACAGGAAACAACAAGTGTTGGAGAGGATATGGAGAGAAGGGAACCCTCATACACTGCTGGTGGGAGTGTAAACTGATGCAGCCACTATGGAAAACAGTATGGAGTATCCTCAGAAAATTAAGGATAGATCTACCATATGATCCAGCTATTCCACTGCTGGGTATTTTTCCAAAGAACATGAAAACACGAATGCATAAAGATACATGCACCCCTCTGTTCATCGCAACATTATTCACAATAGCCAAGACTTGGAAGCAACCTAGGTGCCCATCAAGGGACGAATGGATAAAGGAGATGTGGTATATATACACAATGGATTACTACTCAGCCATAAGAAATGATGAAATCCAGCCATCTGTGACAACATGGATGGTCCTTGAGTGTGTTATGCTAAGTGAAATAAGTCAGAGGGAGAAAGTCAAATATCATATGATCTCACTTATAAGTAGAAGATAAAAACAACGACAAACAACCACAGAGAAACAGAGATTGGCGTGGTGGTTACCAGAGGGGAAGCAGGGAGGGAAGGGGTGGAAAGGGGTGATTAGGCACACGTGTGTGGTGATGGATTGTAATTAGTCTTTGGGTGGTGAACATGAGGTAATCTACACAGAAAATGAAATATATAACGATGTACATCTGAAATTTATATAATGTCATAAACCAATATTACTGCAATAAAAAAATAATTTTAAAAAAAAGACAGAGAACTTCAAACCTATAATAGTGGTAGTAGTTAGTAGTTTTTGCTACATTGTTCAGCTGCCAGATGTTGTTAGTGGAGTCAGCACACGAATTTTTTGAACTGATGAAGCCTCTGTAGTCAAACTTTGAGGAAAAGTGATTTAAGCTCTGTCATTTTTGGAAATTTTAAAAATTATTTGAAAATTTTATCAAATTAGATAGATATTAACTCAACTTGAGACAGTTTCTTCCTTTGTGACATTTGAGATTAAGCCATTCAGCAGGGATCAGGGGACAAGAGTTTCCAGACTGCTAGAAACTTTAACTGGAGTAGAACTTAGAGGAGAACAAGGGGGCAGCCCTTCCTCGAGACCAGGGACCCACTGCCTTGGAGGGTAGAATAAATGTGTGCTTTGCTAGGAATCCTAGGACAAGCTGTTTAAGTCTGAGATGATGGGTGGTTTTTTCCCCCTGATTCAACTATTTTCTTTTCTTTTCTTTGAAAAATAAGGCTGCCATGTAACGTCTAGTGTGGCCAAAGTTTTGTAATTCTCATCTGTTTGAACAAGTGAGGGTGGATTTTTCCATATGAACGCCCAAGAACATTGAAAGATGGTAAGTACAGAACCAAGATGTTTCCAGGATCCCAAGAGAACTCCAGCCTTTTGATTCAGAAGCAGTGTCTGCAGAGGCTGTGTATTTCTGGAGAAAAGAAATGAGTAAATTGAGGGGCTGGCCTGGTGGCACAGTGGTTAAGTTCACGCGCTCCACTTCATCGGCCGGGGGTTCATAGGCCAGATCCCGGTACGGACCTACCATCGCTTATCAAGCCATCCTGTGGCAGGTGTCCTACATATAAAGTGGAGGACGATGAGCACAGATGTTAGCTCAGAGACAGTCTTCCTCAACAAAAAGAGGAGGATTGGTGGTGGATGTTAGCTCAGGGCTAATCTTCCTCTAAAAAAAAGAAATGAGTAAATTGAATAAAACCCAGTTGTACAGTTTCCACTAGAGGAAATTTTGATCTAGATTAATTTGCCTGTCTCTAGAATATGCTTAAATTTAACAGCCAGAAATTGTCTCAGTTGCAATGGATTCCCATTTTAGCTCATGTAGAAAAGAGCTTACATTAATACTTCATAGGACCAAATCCTAAAATGATGATCTTCTACTTAGAAAAGGATTTTTCAGATGAAACATTGAATTGCTTTGAATTATAAATCCCTTAGTTAATAGTAAAAACTACAATGACAAGAGGAAAGAAAAACTTAAAAATACATGTGAATGTGTTATTATGAATAAAAATTAAACATTCTTATTCTCTGATAAAAAACAATTTATCTCTTTTACAAGATTTTTGATGAGAATAAAGGAAATATTACTTTGGTAATATGCCCTCAGGGTCCCTGCTGTGTTATAAGAAAAAATACAAAAGAAATACAAATGGACAATAAGCTAAATGATTAGTAATCATGAAAAGGCTGAAGAGAAAATAAAAATAAACGCAAAAGATTTGGGGTCTAATTCTCTTTCAAGTGTACTGTTACAAATGGAAAGATATTTAAAAACCTTCTTTTCCTAAGATCTTAAAGCCAAAAAACAGAAGTCATGATGGTAAAAACAAGTATGAGAATTAAATTTTAATCCAAGTTCACTTGGATCAAAGAAAATTGATTAGTGAATTTTGGACACACAAGATTTCTATATATGTTCTCTCTGATTTTTCCCATAACACAAAATAAAAATCAAATGTGGCATTATAGCTTATGCAAGACTTTGAATTTGTCTTTCTAAAAGGCTAGATTAAATGAAACCTCCTAAATTACTTACACTTGCCTTAGAGATAAAGTAAGTTATTACCTTTGCCATTATTAACAGTACATAAATGTGTATATTTGTGCATATGGGTGTTTAAAATTTTTTTAATTAATATTTAATTTTAATAATTTAAATAATAGTATCTTTATAAAATTATCTTCTTAATCTTAGTCATTACTACAAATTATGTAGACTACAAAATTACCCTGCATGCACAATCTGAGTAAAATTTTAAGATGCCACAATTCTCTAATGAATTCAGATTATCAACAGTAATTGTATTGTTCATTGATGTTAGCTTCAATACAATTTCTAAACTCCCAGAATGGCTTTAGAACTTTAGAATAATACAATACAGTAATAATCAGTTACTAGACTATATTGACCTGAGGATTTCTAAAAACATTAACGTCAACATTTATTCATATTTTTTTCTGGTAATATTCACAATTTTTTTTTAAAGAGGTCCAGTGTTGGACTCCTCACTTGTTTTTTTAAACATTTCTCACTTTTTTTCATGTTTTATTTTTCTTCTTCTTCTCCCTAAAGCCCCCCAGTACATAGTTGTATATTTTAGTTGTAGGTCCTTCTGGTTGTGCCATGTGGGACACCGCCTCAGTGTGGCCTGATGAGCGGTGCCATGTCTGCAGCCAGGATCTGAACCAGTGAAACCCTGGGCCACGGAAGTGGAGCATGTGAATTTAACCATTTATACAAGGGCCGACCCCTTGCAATTTTTTTAAAAAGAAAAACTCTTAGCAAATGAGAAAAACAGCTTTTGTAAACTGACAAACTGTTTTTACCAAAAATTATAGCAAAAGTCATTCTTATTGGTGAAAAATTAGAAGCATTGCACATACAAGCAAAAACAAGCTCTTTTAATCAATATTGCATTGGAGGTTCTAGATAATACAGTATAATAAGAAAAAGATACAGCAGTTACAAGTATTGGAGAGGAAGGAATAAAACAGTCATTGATTTTCTATGATATGATTGACTATGATTATAGAAAATCAGAAAGAATCTATTGTCAATTAAACTTACTGAATTTGTAAAAGAATTAGGCAATTGGATATAAGATCATTATACAAAAAAATCAAATGCATTTTCATATACCAGAAATAAACAATTTTAACATATAACTTAATAAAGATATAATTTACAATAGCAAGCAAGTACATAAAAACAAATCTAACAATTATAAAACTTTACATTAAAACAATAACAAAAGGGGCTGGCCCCGTGGCCAAGTGGTTAAGTTCGCGCTATGTGCTTCAGTGGCCCAGGGTTTCACCAGTTCAAATCCCAGGTGCGGACATGGCACCGCACGTCAAGCCATGCTGAGGCAGTATCCCACATGCCACAACTAGAAGGACCCACAATTAAAAATACACAACTATGAACCAGGGGGGTGTGGGAGAAAAAGGAAACATAAAATCTTAAAAAAAAATCTATATAAATGGAAAGCTATTTATACAAGTTTTGTGGAAGAGAAGAATCATTGTCAAGATGTCAGCTCTCCCCAAATTGATCTAGAGGTTAAATGTAATCCCAATTAATGTCTCAATAGGCTTTTTCATGGAACTTTATCAACTCTTTAAATAGAGAGATAGAGATGGATACAGACATGAAAGAGCAAAGGCTCAAGAATTTTTTTTTAAACTTAAAATGAATAAACTGGGGGAAAGGACTTTCTCTGAAAGAGACAAATGGGCTTACGACGAAGTTAGATCATTAAGGCAGAGTGGTATTGGTACAAAGATAGACAAAGATACATGAAACCAAATAGAAAGCCAGAAATAGATCCACATATATATGGTGGCATTATAATCACTAGAAAAAAGGAGAAGTCATTCAATGCTTGGTGCTAGAGTAATTAATTATCCATATGGAAAAAAATTTAACTGGGTCCTCACCCCACACTGTATATAAAAATAAATTTCAGATGGATTAAAGTTTTAAATATAAAAGTCAAAGCATTAAAACTTACAGAATAACATGTATGATATTTCTATGATCCTGAGGTAGGCAAGGACTTTTTTGTCTTCACACAAAAAAGCAATACTCATTTTTTTTAAAAGAGTGAGAAATTCAACTACATTAAAATTAAGACTTCTGTTAATGAAAAAATATCAGAAAGTGAAAAGACAAGTCACAAATTGGGAGAAGTTATTTGTAACACGTATTGATTAGTCTCCTAAATATATAAAGATCTTCTAAAAAGTCAGTAATAAAAAGACAACCCAATGGAAAAATGTGCAATAAACATAAATTAGGCAACCCACAGAAGGGGATATATGAATGGCCAATAAATGTGGAAGAATGCTCAATCTCTTTATTAATCAGAGAAAGGCAAACTAAAATCACAATGAAATACCATTTTAAAGTCACTAGAATGTAAAAATTAATAAGTCTAACAATAGCAAATTAGAGAACAAGGTGGAATCCAACAAGACTAAGTATGGAAGTGATCAATGTATCAATGGAATCCAACAATATTGGGTATGGGATTGATCGAGTATAGATCAATGGAAATTCTTATACACTGATGGTGGGAGAGGAAATCGGCACACTTACTTTTGAAACAATTCAGCATTACCTTATGAATTCAAAATTCTAAATTCTACTCCTTGGTATATACCCAAACAATTGGTATAAACCCTACACCCAATAATTCTCCTCCTTGGTATATACCCAAAAATCTCTTGCACATGTGCACTAGGGGACAGCAACAAGAATATTTATAGCAACGATTTGTTCATCACAGCTGAAAGTAGAAACAACCTAAATGTTAATCAACAAAAGAATGAACAAATAATTTGTGGTATATTTTTGAACTGCAGCTGTACACTGAAATATGAATGAATCTTTGAAATATAATGTTAAATGAACAAAAGCAAATCCCAGAAAACTACAACAGAATGATACCATTTTTAGAAAACTCAAAAAGAAACACGCTATTGTTTAGGGAAGCATACATGTGTGATAAAAGTATTTTGTAAAAAGCAGGATAGTGGTTACCTCTCAGGAAAAGGCAGGGAGATAAAATAGAGGGGAAGCACGAGTTTCAGTGTTATTGATAACATTCTTGTTGTGAAGTTGTGAAGTTAATTTCATGATTGTGCTTCATAAATTACATGTTAATTGTATTCTTTGTATCAAATAATAAATATTTTTACGTAATAAATATTTTCCAACAATGAATAAAAATGGTTGCTCCACTACAATTTAGTAACTGATAGGATGTGGAAGTGAGGCAGAGTTGGGAACTAAAGTTTCCAGTCTGGGAAATTGAAAGGGGATGATGGCTTTAGTAATAACAACTAATTGCATTAGTCAGGAAAAGCTAAATGTTGAAAGAAACATCACATTAGACCCACTATAAGAAGGACTTCCATCATACCCTTTCAATTGGGAAACTATGGGGATGCTTAAAAGACCATAGTGTTCCTAAGAGTGAGAGGCAAGGAGCTGTGAAAGTATTGTAAATGGCTGATGTCAGCCACTACAGTGGAAAATCATGATCCCTTGCCCAGGTTCAAGAGCTGAGTCAGTTACTGATTGAAAGGGAGGCTAAGTCCCTTTGAAAAGGAACCCTGCAATGGTACCACAAGTATATTCAATAAATGTTTTCCAAATCCTCTTTAAAGGGACCTATGGCTGCCGGGAGCCATCAGCCTACAAGTTAAGCCTCTGCCTTGTGACACGGTCTGGGAGAGAGATGAGGGGACGCACGGCGACCCTCAAGGGATTCTACCAGGCTGCCCCTTCAACGAGTCTCCCTGGTACTTCTGACTTTTCTGCTTCTGCTCACTCTGTTCTACACCTGGGGTTATTTCAGGGGAAGTCAGCCCGGCCCTGGGAATGGGAATGTGATACAATGCGATATTCTAGGGAAAGTTCTGGGGAAAAACATCTTCTAGGGAAAGAACATTCTGACCTGTCCTTTGGTCGGGTAAAGCGATGGGAGTGGAGAGGAAACAAAGAAATCTGTAGTCCCCACAGATCTCTCTGGGAGGACGGTGGTTGCCACGGCCCATTGAGTCAGGAGGCCGCTGGGGGTAGCCTCCTTGAAGTAAAGAATTATAGAAGTTTGACTCCCCCCGGGCCTACACACAATCAATTGCTCTTAGGACTATTGTCTACCTTGCAATCAATTACTCTTAGGACTACTGTCTACCTTGCAAAAACCCGCTTACGCGAGCCAAAAATATGTACTGGGACTGTTTCATGAAATCATCCTTGCATACCCTGAGCCCTATATAAATCATACATACACAAAATAAAGTTAGACTTGGACACCAAACTCCTTGTCTCACTGCCTCCTCCCTCGCTGACGCCGTCCATCCCTCAGGAGACCCTGTTCATGCTGTTCAATTGGGAAACTATGGGGATGTTTAAAAGACCATAGTGTTCCTAAGAGTGAGAGGCAAGGAGCTGTGAAAGTATTGTAAATGGCTGACGTCAGCCACTACAGTGGAAAATCATGATCCCTTGCCCAGGTTCAAGAGCTGAGTCAGTTACTGATTGAAAGGGAGGCTTAACTTGTAGGCTGATGGCTCCCGGCAGCCATAGGTCCCTTTAAAGAGGATTTGGAAAACATTTATTGAATATACTTGTGGTACCATTGCAGGGTTCCTTTTCAAAGGGACTTAGCCTCCCTTTCAATCACATGGCCAGATACCAGAGGAACCATGTACTAGGGAAAAGAGAATACTCAGATTTTCAAGGGACCTAAAGTGCCATTATGACCTTGCTTAATATACTGGAGAGTGAATGGAAGCAGCGAAGAGGATTTAAAGGAGAGAGTGTTAATCAATGCAAGGCCACTAAGTACAGCCATACAGATTGTGCACTGCACAACCCTGGGGAGCATCATTCACATGGACTACATTAATGGCACTCCCCCTAGAATTGTGCAGTGCACCATTTGCACAACCAGATGTGGCAGACCTGCCTCAGGATCAAATCCCACAGTTAAGTCAAGTAACATCAAAAATAAATTGTCCATTGGCTTGGCAACATGTGGAAGTCCTTGGTGACCTCAGCAAAGCGGTTTCAGTGGAGTGGAGAGGACAGGAAACAGTACAGTGGGAGAAGTGAATGGAATGAACTTGAACAGAGGCAGCAAGCATGGCCCACTCCCTGAAGAGGCTTGGCTGTGAGGAAGGAGGGAGACAGTGGCAAGAGTGGGAGTGGCGGGGTTCATGGCTGAGAAAGGGTTATTTCATTTGGTTGATTGGTCAGGGGATTAGTTAGATTTTTGTTTGCTTTAAGATGGGAAATAGTTGAGTATGTTTATTTAATGAAGGGAAAGAGCCAGTAGGGAGGGAGAAATTAAAGATAAAGGCTAGATAAGCAATGTCCTGAGAAGACAGAAAGTTGAGAACCAGAATAAGGGATTATCCTTGAAGAGGAAGAAGGTAATTGCTCCCCTGAGACACAGGGAAGGAGGAAGGACCCAGTAGATGCAAGTGGAGATAAATGTATTGGGGGCAGGTGAGAAGGTTTATACCGTTCTTTCCTGATGACTTTGATTCTCAGTAAGCTCAGAGGCAGGATCATCTGAAGACAGGGAGTTGGCAAGTAGAGAGACCCGTCAAGTAGGGCCTCTAAATACAAAGAGGAACTTAAAAGCTCCTGGACAGAAAGAAAACCTAAAACCTGGTTTAAGGTTTTAAAGAAAGTATCTAAAGAACAGATAACGACCACTAGAAAGGGAGATGGTAGTCAGAAACATAGAGTACACCTCACCAAAGAAGATATACAGATGGCAAATAAGCACATGAAAAGGTGCTACACATGTCATCCAGGAAATGTAAATTAAAATGAGATACCACTACACACCTATTAGAATAGCCAAACTCCAAGACACTGACAACACCAAATGCTGCCGAGGACGTGGAGCAAAAGGAACTCATTCACCACTGGTGGGAACGCAAAATGGTACGGCCACTGTGGAAGAGGTTGGAAGTTCCTTACAAAACGAAATCTACTCTTACCACACCATCCAGCAACAGTATTCCTTGGTATTTACCCAAAGGAGTTGAAAATTTTTGTCTACACAAAACCCTGCACAAGAATGTTTATAGCAGCTTCATTCATAATTGCCAAAACTTGGAAGAAACCAACGTGTCCTTCAGTAGGTGAATGGATACATAAACTGTGGTTCATCCAGACAATCGACAACTATTCAGTCTAAAAAGAAACGAGGCAGCAGGCCATGAAAAGACATGGAGGAACCTTAATGCATATTACTAAGTGAAAGAAGCCAATCTGAAAAGGCTACATACTGTTTGATCCCAACTATGTGACATTCTGGAAAAGGCAAAACTATGGAGACAAGTAAAAGATCAGCAGTTGGGCAGGGGAGTAGGGTGATAAATAGACAGAACACAGAGTATTTTCAGGGCAGCGAAACTACTCTGCATATTATAATGATGGATATAGTTGTCATACATTTGTCTAAACCTATAGAATGTCTAAGACCAAGAGCGAACCCTAAAGTAAACTACGAACTTTGAGTGATTGATGTGTCAGTGCAGGTTCATCCACGGTTAAAAAGGTACCATTCTGGTGGGTGATGTTGATAAGGGAGGAGGCTACGCATGTGTCGGGGCATGGAGTATATGGGAAACGTCCCCCTCAATTTTGTTGTAAACCTAAAACTGCTCTAAAATTCTTAAATTTAATTTAAAAATTAAAAATAATTTTTAAAATAAAAAAAAAGAAAGAAAATACAGAAGAGCCTCAAGGAGGCAATGCCATGCAAGCACTGGCTACAGAAGTGGGTGCCCTGGCATGCTTGTCTGGTTGGCTTGACAGCGTTGTGGAGATGGCCCACCAGCAAGCAGAGAACGGGGTCATTAAGATGTCCTAGCGAACTAATTTCCCTCACTCACCAAGCAGCCTTTAATCATTTCACCTCCTATCAGTTTACCTATAGAGGGAGAATCCTCTGGTCATATTGAAGCGAGCACTCAGACCATCTGCCAGCTACATTTCTTCCTGGAAATGGAAAAACTTGAATTAAAAGTTAAATTGTTTCTCTAAAGTTGCAGACGTGCAACTCAGATTTTTTTTCTTTACAAGGTCTCTCTTTACATATTTGTATCATACAGGAACAAACAGTGGCTTCAGTGGGTCCTGTATGCCTGGTAATCTGTACATTTTGCAGCCTTACACCCTCTTCATTTACATTCCCTCTTTAGGCAAATATATCCAGTCCTGTGGCCTTAAATACTGTCTGTATGAATAAGAGTCTCAAATTTATATATCTAGCCCTGACTTCTCCCCTGAGACTTACAAATCCAATTTATCTACTTGATATCTATACTTGAGGAGATCTCTACCTACAATCTAATGTGTTCACTATAGAACTTTGTATTTTTCTTCCCAAACCTGCTCCCTCCCCTTTCCCCTTACTCAGTTGATTCCTGCAGTTGCTGAGACCAGAAGTCATCCTTCATTTCTTTCCCTCCACTCTCTACATCCAATCTGGCAGCAAGTTCTACTGGTTGTACCTACAAAATATATACTGAATTTGTCCAACTTCTTCCATCTCCATGCTACCCTCCATCCTCTCCACTCCATCTCCACCCTAGACTAAGCCACGAGCATCTCACCTGGCTTACTGCAGGGGTTTCCTAACTGGTCCACCTGCTTCAGCTCCGACCCATCCCAGCCCCCCATACCCCTAGGACCCATTCTTTACTCTGCAGCCGGAGTGATCTTTTAAAATCAAATCACATCACACCACTTTTCTGCTTAAAACTCCCCAGTGACTTCCTGTGGAACTTAGAATAAAATTCAAACTCTGCACCATAATCAGAAAAGATCCTCCTAGCCATGGCTCCTGACTACTTCTCCACGCCCTCTCCTGCTATTCTGCCTCTCCTTCACGCCAGACCTCTTTCAACCTCAGATCAGAGCCTTCGCATTTGCCCCTGGGACCTGAACTGCGCTTCCCACTACAACTCCCCGTGGCGGGCTCCTCCCAGTCACTTAGATCACCTCTTAAGGTCTTTCCTGACCACCCTATCTAACGTTGCCCTGACAAACCCTCCCCTTTACTCTCTAGTGCAGCATACAATTTTGATTTCTTCATAGCACATATAACTCAAATTTTCCCCTTTACTTGTTTATTCTGTCTCTCCTTCAGACCTAGCATATAAGCCATCAGAGCAGGGACATTTGCCTCGTGAACTATATGCCTGGTGCCCAAACAGCACCTGGCATGACAGGCTTAGTAAATATTGGTTGGATTTTACTCGGGTTCAAAAGAGGTATCCGGCACTGACCACGCGAAAAAAGCATCTTCTTGGACACTTTCATGCCACCAAAAGCAGGCAAAGTAGATACGCCTGGAGACCTTGCTTAAGAAGTTATCCCAACTCCCAAGCATTTTACTCAGACTTTTTCCTTCTTGTATCTACACGCTGTAGAAACGGCGGCCTCAGCCTGCCCAGCCCACTCTCCGGCCTGTGCCTTTGCACTGCCCCCCCTTCAGAGCCCAGGACACCACCTACCCCATGATCACCCAGGTGGTAGCCACCACTGCCTCCTGTCCCCCTCCCCCATGGTGTTTTATTTTTTCTATGAAAGTATTACACATGCACCAAAAATATTTGGAAATTACAGAGAAGTATGATAAAGCAGGGGAAAAATCACTCAATCTTCGCACTTTTAGCATATTGGGGTATATTATTCTTTTCAATGCATTTTTGCTTGATAACCTATAAATAGTTTGCTAACCTTTTTTTTCTCATTATGCTGCTAGCATTTATTGTCACTAGAAACTTCCAGAAATAAACAGCTACATAATATTTCACTGTCTGGATAATTTACTGAACCAGTTCTCTTTTAGATTTGTTTTTATTCTAATGTGGCCATAGACATTTATCTCCAAATATAAATATTTATTTACATTTTTTAATTTTTCCCCAGAATAGATACCCAGCTTGCTATGGCTCTTGATACAGTTCCTGATAAAACCAGGTAGAGCCAGATGAAAACTTTAGAAGCCCTAAGCATTGGAAAAACCATCAAATCCTCCCATGTCATTAGTAATAAAAACAGTAGTAAACAATTATATAGCACCCTACACTGTCCTTTATAGTAGTAACACAAGTGTAATAAATGCACGATTGTTAAATATCTGTCTTTCCTGCTAAACTATAAGCTCCATGAACGCACAAACCTGTTTGTCTTATTCACAGTATCTAGCATATATTAGGTGCTCAAGAATTACCGGACAGATGATGGCGAGTCAACACACCAATGAGAATTTGAAAGAGAGAGAAGAAGAAAACAGTTGAATACCCACCCTCCAAACACCCAGCCCCCACCACCCCAATTTTACACCTGGCAGAAAACTCATATCCACATCAGTTCCGTTTATTCTTCATACAAATATTTTACAGTTTTATTCTTAAATCATTTACACATATTCATACAAAGAAAAATAAATTTCAGGATGGAAGCTTGGGATCATGGTAATTTAAAAAAAAATCTCTCTGATCATTAGCTACTGAAAGCAAGGCAAGCGGCTTTGCAGTCGTCTCTGGGAGTCTGTATCTCCCACACAGGGGAAAGTGGAGAAGCAGCCAAACTGCTCTCCCATCTTCCCTCAATCTTCACCTTATGGAGGTAATATGGGGGAAGGGGATTTTTCAACATTCTCCCCTAAAAACATTTCAGGAAGTACAGCAAAGGCTTATGGTAACACTGAACCCCCTCTTTGCTAGGAATTTGGCAAGATTGCAATTTCTGAACCAGCTTTCTAGAAGAGCTAGCTCAGTTCCTATTTGCAAGTCTTTCTAAGAGAAGGAGGGTTTGCTGTACTCACACATCCCTTGTCCCACTTTCTCTGTCCTCCTACCAAAGGCCCCAAAACAGAGCCCTTGATCTGTTCCCATCTGGTTCCTTCTAGGCTCATTCCACAAATGAGCCTTCCTCCTACCCCACACCCAGAAACTCTGTAGCAACTGACCCCAGCAGCTCCTGAGGACCCCTACAAGAGAGATGCCAGCCTTACTGCATGCAGCATCATACGTAATGAATCTGAGCTACAGCCAGGAGAGGTCCAAGAATGACAGAACTCTGAGCGTCCCTATCAAAACTCAGCTCTACTGAGCCAAATCAACACTTAAATCAAAGAGGCCAACTTCTAAGACATCTCTTCTAGGTCGTCACCACAGAGGTGCAAGGAAGAACCACCTCCTGCATACAACTGCTCAACAAAGCTGTACTATTATCAATTCCCAGTATCAGTGTAGTAAAGGACAGACATTGCAAATGTGGTAGACCCTATCAGAAACAGCAGCTGATAACAAGTTGCTCCCTATCTTCGGGTCCTACCCAAAAAGCAGCACCAAGAAAGGGCATGATGAACAGAGAGATCTGTGGCTGGATGTACAGCCCTTGAATTGCCAAGGGACTCAGACAACACAGCTCATTTTCCTACAATTATGTAAGAACTAGAACACAGATTACCCACCCCTACATTGAGGCAGCTCCTGAGAGGCCACACTGCTTGTGGTCATCAGCCCACCCCCTTGGTAGGCCCAACTGGGGAGAGGGAGTCACATCCAGAGCAGGGACCCCTCCAGGTGGACACTCACAGGGCAGTCCATCCCACTGTCACTGGGGCAGGCCAAACATAGCTAGGAGGGTGGACAGATCCCGGGCATCAGCTGCCCCATAGGCATCGCTCTGGCCTAACATAGACAATGACAATCGCAGGGTGCTCCAGATGTTCTCTGACATGGCACCCCCTTCACCCCGAGGGCCCCGGCTTTTCCTCTGCATGTTCAGGGCCTCCAAAAAGTGTTCCACAGCCTCCCTGTAGGGAAGAGGAATGAGAGTTGGTAAATAGAACAGCAATGGAAGGAGAGAGGTCAGCTGGCATGGGGAGGAAGCAAGCTGGGGCTAGTTAGTCAATAACAGGATCACAGAATGAGGAGCTTGGGACAAAGGCAGGGAGAAAGTGCATTCATTCATTACTCAATAGATCCTCTCACCGGTGAGCCCCAAGGTTGATACAGCTGATGCCCAGGTTATAGCGGGAGCGTATATAGCCAGGCTGTAGCTCAAGGGCCCGGCGGTATGCAGCTACGGCTTCTTCACTCTGGTTTCCATTGGCCAAGGTGGCCCCTAGCTTATTCCACAGCAAATAGTCCTGGTATAGGGATGGAGAAGGGTTAGGAACAGGACCCAGATTCAGATCAAATTCTGCCCATTCCTCCCCCTGGTTCACCACTCTGCTTAGCTAATATATGTTACTATCCCATTCCTTTTGTGGCCACAATGTAACCACTCTCACGCCCTGCAGACTCCCTTGAGTCCAGATCACCCTGTACTCCCACCCTTCTTTCCCCAGTTCTCCCAAGGCAATCAGTACATGGAACATAGGAATGAAACATTCCATGACTTCAACGGTCCTAACAAATGATTCTCCAGCAAAGTACAGAGTCATGTCCCATTTCCATTCTTCCCCTGAAGCTCACATCGGGACGAACGCTGAGGGCAGCCGTGAAACAGTCCACTGCCTTGTCATACTCCCCACTCAGGTTGAAAAGGACTCCCAAGCCACACTGCACATCAGGGTCAATGGATGTAGGATCCAGGCGCACAGCTGCCAGGAAGAGCTCCTTCACTTCAAGAAACAGGGAGCTGTATGAGGAGCGGAAAAGGCAAAAAGGAGATGGATAGGTATGTCTATATTCCTACCCCTCCAAAAGAATTCCTTAATTAGTAATCATATCCTCAAGATTCATCAATCTATCAGCCACCCTTCCTACTCCCAAATTCCAACTTAGAAGCCTGTTTTTCTGCTTCAGCCCAGCACTGGACTGCAGAATGCAGACCTCCTTCAAGTTGAACCTGGGTCTCTCATCCCACTCTTAGACCCCTGAATCTCAATCTATCTGCACTTCCAAAATCAAGGTCCTCCTCCTACTCAGGTTACATTCGTCATCCCAGGAACCCCTCATACTCACTCAGACAACAGAGATCCCAGGACGCGCTTGCTGTGGCCCAGCGCTACCCCTCCAGCCCCTTCTTCACCAGGCACCACCAGATGGGCATAGGCTGGTGTGTAGCGCAGCCAGTCTCGCAGAGTTTCACAGGCCTGCCGCTGCAGGGATTCGTTGGTGAAGCTTACAGCCAGCGCCATCAGTGCCGTCCGGTTATCTGGCTTTAGCTCCAGACACCTGTTTGGACAGAGACAGGCAGAGCCAGTATTGCAGTGACACTGGCACCCATCAGGCACCTTGGAATCCAAGCCAAGCTTCAGAATCCAGAGTCATCATGGCCTCTCCTGCCAAATCCCTCAGATTAAGATATAGAGGAATCCTCTACATGTGAGTTACTAATAGTTACAGATCTCAGAAGGGGAAAGTTTTAGCAGTCAGGGAACCAGCCAGGGTCCCATAAATAAAATCAAAAGCTGATGAACGAGTGGAAGCAGTTATCTCCAATTCACTCTAAACCTTAGAGTTTCACCATAAGAAAACATAGGTTAGTGGCCATAAGGAAAACGAGGATCTGAGTCTGGGCTCCTATCACGCTAAAGTCTATTTAGAGAGCCCTGGAACCACCTCATCCCACCTTTCAGGGTACTCACTTCCGCAGCGCGCTGATGGCTAACAGTTCTTGTTCATTCTCTGCCTGGGTGGTACCCAGATACTGCCAAGCCTAGAGAGAAGATGACAGATTCCATCACCTCTGTATGCACCTTTCCATCCTCCCTTTCTCTGGCTTCCCCTACTCACCAGCAAGCTCTCGCCCTCCCACGCCAGGCCATCACAAAGGCCCTAATCCATGTGCACTACTCTTTAGGACTTCCCTCAAAACTGGAGGAAGCAGTCTCCAATTTGGAGTCAGAATAATGAGGCACTCACTTCCACGTGCTTAGGATCTTGCTGCACAGCTGCCTCAAAGAGCAGCACAGCATTCGGCAGGTCCCCCTCCTGCAGTCGCCGCAGCCCTTCCTCGAAAGGCTGGGGGTGGTCACGCAGGGGGTTCTCCTCCTCAAACTGATACCCCTACAAGGAAGAGAAGCCAAGTGAGAAACTGTCTAAGAGGGAGGAGTCACAGTCAGAGCAGCAGGAATGAGAGATGACAACCGAGAGAGGTGAAGAAGCTGAAGGCCTCCAAAACGGTATTTGAATTAAATGCTGGCAAATTTTCCATATCATAAAGGAGATCGTCTATGACTACAGTAAAATCATTCAGGATTGTGCTCACGCTCCTATCTCCTGTTCACAACAACTGGAAAGCTGGGCATGTGTACAAGCTCTGATCCATGCTGGGAATAATCTAATTTCAGGAAGTCTTTATAGGCCTGTATTTCCACATCCTTGACTTCTCACCACTGGACAGAACACATTTCTTAACAGGATCTGCTTACAGTAATGAGAGAGGTTCCCCTTAGCTGTTCAAAGGGCATTTCTCGTTATCCTGTAATAGTGTGACAATGTATAAAGGAAAAGCAATTTGGAGTCAGAGGCCCTGCCAATCAAATGCAACTGTTAATCTAGCTCATGAAGTTGCTATGCACGTTCAGGCACTCTGAAAATTTTAATTTATTCCCCAATTTCATTCTTAAAAGTTATTAACATTAATCTGTCTCTGACTGTATGAAAGCTACATCCCAAAATCCTGATGGCAGAAAACACTTCGGAAAGATACTGTTCTCTTCTAGCTGAGGATTTCTCATTTGAGGGAAGAGTTACGGTGCTAAGTGCGAAGCTTTGTCTACTGGTACTTCATGTCAGGCAAAGAGGTAATCTGGTAAAATGGGTGTCACTAGTAACCCATATGACTCGGGACAAGCAAATAAAATGTTCCTTTTGGGGGAGTAAATGGTTACCATCACAAAACAATACACCAGAATGAAAAGAAGACGGAAAATACCAGGCAGGGCTCTTCTAAATATAGTTACGGACAAATTAGAATGCAACTGTACATAATAAAGACATGAGTGAGGCCCTTTTTCAATATTACTGTGTAACTGCTGAAGAACCAGAAACACTAAATCTTACCAGTAAAGTTCTAAACCGTTATAAGTCATCAGACTGAAATTATTTCTGACAATATAAAAATTAAATAATTACAATGGAGGCTTAAGCAGCAAGACACAGTATAAGAGATGGATTTAGGGTAAATGTTTAAAGAGTATACTCATGTTGAGAATAGGTAATGTTCCTAGCACATTTTTGTACAATATGAAAACTCCGAAGGTAAAAAATGACCCTAGACGGGGCTGGCCTGGTGGCGTAGTGGTTAAGTCCACGTGCTCCACTTTGACAGGCCAGAGATCACAGGTTTGGATCTGAGGCTCGGACCTAGCACCATTCATCAAGCCATGAGTGGTCTGGGGCATGCATCCCACATAAAATGGGGCAGCATCCCACATAAAATAGAGGAAGATTGGCACAGATGTTAGCTCAGGGCCAATCTTCCTCACAATAAAAAAGGAAAAAAAAAGACTCTAGAACAGGGATCAGCAAGCCTTTTCTGTAAAGGGCCAAATAATAAATACATTTTATCACAACTACTCAGCTCCACCATTGTAGTGAGAGAGAAGTCACAGACATATGTAAACACATAAGCATGGCTGTGTTCCAATAAAACTTTATTTATGGACACTGAAATCTGAATTTTATATAATTTTCACATCACAAAATACTACTTTTCATTTTTTTAACCATTTAAAAATGTTAAAACCATTCTCGGCTCACAGGCCTGTAAAAACAGGTGGCACGCCAGATTTACCCGCAGGCCACAGCTTGCTGACCCCTTACCCTAGACAACCAGAGTTCAACAAAATACATCCTTCTGCATTCAACCTCAACTATGTCCATCATCAATCCATGTTTTAAGCCACCCTGTAAGAAACAGAGATCACTGTCACCTATCACACATTTTCCTAACGAAAGTAATTCCTGCTTCTCAGAGCTCTTGAGAGCATCAAAGGAGAATATTCACCAAAGCCCTACCAAAAAGCTTGAAATGCTATGTTTAAAGAAATATTATCCTCGGCAGACAATGTAACAAATCAATGCCATCATGTTGCAACCACGGGGTTCTCTAAGTACATGCCTGTCCATGATATCTATAATCCTTCAGGTTTCATCAATTGCTGATCAGAGAGGGACTTTTCAAAATTAGAATATTTGCAAAGTTGAGGGAAAAAAGAGTACTCTGGAGGAACCTTCAACAACCCACTGAACGCAAGATAAGCTTGGGATCGCTGTTGCATCCTAAACAGTCTACTCCAAGCCAGTCATTAGGTCTGATCCACTGTCTGGTCTATTCCAAAATCTCACAGGATCAAACTGCAAAAACAGGATCACTACTTAGAGACACTACTAAGTAGAGAAGCTTCTCCTTTATGCTAACAGTATGCAACATCTGCTTGAGCTATAGGTGCCAAGTTGTCTTGAAACTTTAGACAGCATCAACAAAAAATAGTACATTCAGAGACCCATGAATTTATCTGAAAACCAGCATCAGATCCACATCCAAAAAAAAAGGTACTATTGACATATAATTCAGTAATAGTTAGCATAAAGCCAAATAAAATCCTAATTGTTCATGATTAGTGAGTAATAAAGTACAGCATATTTTGGTGGAACATTAACGCAAACGTTTCCAATACTAATTTTGCAATAACCCAAGGTATCAATGATAATCAAATAGGGTTCAAGAATCTAAAAACATAATTATATTTTTAAGTTTTGAATTAAAAAATTTATTCCACCTGGCATGTCATTAATATGGAAGTAAAAAGAGGAAATGCTAATACAAAATTAGCACTATGTCTATATTTATCAAAAGCATGGAAATTTTTATCTAAAACTTATAACTTGCCATAAAGTCAATGGGGCTTCTGCAACTTACCAAATTGTTGATACAAGTTAATAAAAGTATTATCTCCAGGTATTTCCTTTAGTTCTTGCTCATCAGAATTCTATGAAAGAAACCCTTATCATGGCAAAACATAGAACTTACCAAGAAGTAAGCTCTCTTTTCTATTACGTAACAGGACAGCTCTCAGGAAACTGGGCCAGAATAACAGATTCATAATTTTCCTAGTACTAGGTTTTTCATTAGCTTTCAAAGCGTAACCTTTTCTAAGTTACCTTGAACTTTATTCTTCCCTATCTTTGCACATCTCTCTTCCATCAAGACCCACCTCTAGCATCTGCTTTACATCTCAGAGCCTGGCTCTAGCCCCAGAATCCTTCCCCGACCAGAACGAAGCTGAGAAAGACTTCATTACTCACCTCCCCAGTTCCTCTTTTGCATTTTTCAAAACCAAGAAATTCTCTCCCTTCTCCCTCATGCCTCAACTCAGCAGCTCAATTATTAACCACATCCCCAAATACCCTACAACCCACTTGTAGTTTTGTTTTTCAGAGTGAGACCTCTGAAATAACATACAGCTCTAAGTCAATAGTATATGCTATACGTAAAATTCGATCATCTTTCACCAATGACTGCTGGGAAATTTTCCTCACATTTAAGTTACTTAATATAATTCTTTGAAAACACCCTAAATTGGGGCAAGTAGTGAGTATCTACAGGAAGAGATTAGAATTTAAAATAAACCTATGAGTTAAAAAAGTAAATAGATATTAAGATATGGAGGCACAGAGACAGTCTACTAACTACCACTCTCTACCAAAGGAGTTATCAATCTTCTCAGAATATTCTCCACCAACCTCCAAAGCAGAACTCCTTCATCTGTGCTCTTAATACATGATGTGCAAATCTCTATCATAGGTACTATGTCACTGCATTATTATTTGACAAAGGTGGTCTATTATTTAATAATAACCTTTATATGCCAAGAATAAAGCATACACTCAATTACTGCAGGAGAGCAGGGGCAAGGCAATGATGCAGACCTTTTATGGAAAGGGGCTCAAAAACTAATTACCTGAAAGCAGGTACCCTTCAAATTCGGGTTTAATGGAGAGACAATGGAAATCCTACAGTCTGAAAAACTAGTTCTTACCTTATCATAGGAAGCAGACATGAGATCATCATAGTCAGAAAGCCAGGGGTGAGCCTCAGCATCCCGTTTTGCCATCTCCTCCAACTCTGCCTGCAACTTGTCCCAGAAATCAACATCAGACTGTAAGAAAGGGAGGCAGACAGAAAGAGGAGATCCATCATGACCATCCCACCTCACTCTTAGCTCCATCTTAGGATGTATTCCCTAAGGCAGCAGTTCTTAAATTTCAATGTGTTTAAGATCATCTGAAGAGCTTTCTTAAAATGCAGATTCCTAGATCCTACCCCCAGGTTCAGATTCAGTAGTCCATCTGAGGTGATGCCTAGGAATTTTCATTTTTGAACGGCACCCACTCCAAGCAATCCTAACACAGCTGATCCAGGAACAGTGTGAAATACAGCGTTCATCATCTTTGATGTTAATACACCCACTCTCTCCAACCGCGTGCTTTTTCTTGGGGCGTCTGCTCCTGCACTGCCTGTTCTCACCTCTATAGCTGACTTGGCTCGTTCAAACTCCATATCAAGGGCAGATGTGTTTACTGGTCTTGTGAACTGGTCAACCCAAGCATCTGATGTACCCTGTGACAAAGAAGGATGGTCATACCACCACCAATGACTTTCTACCAACTAAATACCCATTAAACACCACCATCCTGGACACTTCTGAGAATAATATTCTCAGAATCTCTTTCCCACCCACTCAGGACTTGGATGCTACCAAAACAAGCTGGCAATAAATCTCTTCCCCATCTGGGAACACTGAACACTGAACCCACGGCTTGGGGCACCAGCCACCTCTGAAGTGGGACTGGGAAGTGACAATGTCCTACCTGCTGCTGTATAAACTCTGCTGCCCACTGTTCTGCCTGAGCTCGGCCCGACCCTGCACCGGACTCCAGGGACACCTGGCCCTCGCCAATCTGCCGCACGAATTTCAGGAACTGGGGCACAGAGACACACATAGGCCACTTGGGAGAGGATTTCCAGGTGTGCACTCTCAGCCATGCCCAAGAGGAGCCTGCACTTGCCCCTCCCCCTGACCTTCTCTACCTGCAGACGAGATATGCTAAAGACCCTAAAAAACGGAGAGAGCAAAAAGAAAAGGGTTTCTGGCTCTAAGCTTTGAGAAGCCACAGAAAAGACAAAGGGTTAGTAGGCAAGGAAATGAGGGAATGCATAGTGGAAGGAAGAGGCAGGATCCTAAGTCTCTGTTCTCCAGAAAGGAAGGAACAGACCTAGGATCTCACCTCCTTATCTTTAAACTAAACTAGGTAAGACAAGCAAAACTCTCGACTTGTAAGACCAGCTCTACTGGCAAAGCAGCAATGGGATGTGGCTCACCTCAGAGTTAGCCAATTTGGGGTCATCCACCTTGGCCACAAAGTCACTGGCTGTATGCTGCAGATCCTCCTCTGGATGATATTCATCATTCCTGGAACAGGTAAGGACAAGTTAATTTTACACATTAGTCTTCCACCACCTTCCCCATGCTATTCCCCACTCCTAGCCCATGGCAATTACAGTTCTTAGTGGGGAAAAGAGAAGGCAATCCTATTCCACTCTCTTGCTGAGGACCTACAAATTCCAATTTACATTAAAGAAGGACATTTTGGTAGAAGCGGCCAAGGGCTAGCTACATCTTTTTCTCTCCCCCTTTCCCAAACATATCTTTGCACAGAAAAGGAGTAGACAGTAGCAGGCTCCAAATTAAAAAGGAAACAGGGTGCATAAGGTAAAGTTACAAACTTGACGTTAGGATAGTTAGGGTTTTTGATTCGATTATATCCATAGGGGTAATAATACAAGTGGAAACCTTAAGGTAGAAAATGAGGGGCTGCAAGTTGGTTTGAGAAGGTGAATGGAGGAGGTTGGGGGAGGCTGGGAAAACTGTCCAATACTCTTTCCACAGGGTCCCAAAAGAAGTAGCTGGACTCACCAGCGATCACTGGCAGCTGTTCCCTCAGGCTCTCCCAGCCACAGCTTCTCCTCTGACTGTTCCAGATATTCCTCAGCCCAGCGGGCAGGGGACACAGACAAAGGGTCTGCAAGGAGCAAAGAGTTGGGGAAATCACACAGGCTCAGTGATAGATCAGGGAAAGACAGACAACTATACATACTCAGCTGGTCCTCTGAAACAAGCAAAGCAGGTGAAATCCTACTGAATCCCTCAGAGACTCCTGGTCAAATAAATACTGCTAAATTTTCAATATCCAACCCACTCCCAAGGGGCCTGACGCAGAAGTTTACTGAGCTGGGAACAGGAGGCCAAATAAGGAGGCTCAGGAAAGGAGTAAGGACCAAACCCTTCTGCTTAAACAGACCTCAATGAAAAATAGCAGGCACTAGGGCCTCCGCCTTCCTCGAAGGTACTGCAGGGAACGGATAAGGAGCTAAGGGAGAATGGAAGAGCTCCTGTTCCTTCACCAAACCTCTGGTCTATTCTCCACCTACAGAGTTCACACCCTCCCAATGAAACGAGCCTCATATTTCACCTTAATATACCTACCAAGAGAATCTGAGAAGCAGAATGCTGGGCTATAATTAAAAATACATGGGTCCACTCTTCCCACTGGATGTTTGTTTTTTTCATTTTTTAATTGAGATGTAACATACAAACATGAAAGTACATAAAATGTGCCAAACTTGAGTATACTGCTTCATTCATTCCTACATACGAATACAGTCAAATCACCACCACCCAGACCAAGATATAGAGCATTTACAGTTCCCCTGCAGACTCCCTCAGGCCTCCATCCCCCAGGATAAACACTATCCTGACTTCTGTCACTTTTGATTTGTTGTAAGGGCTAGGTTTTTAAGCCTAATTCTAGAAACTGTCTTAGAAGCTGCAGTGACAAAGGGCACCACTGCAACATCAAAATAAACATATCAAGGCCCCAGACTGAATGAAGGTGCTTAACTGTTTTGTAACCTCCTGGACTCTGCCCTTTACTACTCTGGGGCCAGAAAAAAAAACAATGAGACAGAGTACTCAAAGGGCCCTGAAGAACGAGTCAACACAGAGAAGGCACGAGCCTGCCGTGTTCTTTCCTTCCGCTCTACATACATATCTTTACAAACCAGATACTGAAACGGTCATCCTGTCTGTGTCCCCAATTTGAAGGTTTGTTACTGCTTTTAACACTGAGGAGGCAGATTTATCCCCTCAGTATTAACGTATAAGAGAACCTTCTATTCCATTTAACTGAGACTTTACTGAATAATTTCACCAAAGGAATCTCAACATCTGAGAAAGTAACGCCAAAAGCTGAAAAAATGAAGGATCAAGACTTTCAGAATATACCTAATTATAAATAATAAGTAATATATTACCAATACAATAAACGACATGGTAGACAACTTTTTTGATCATGGACTCTGTCTCTCAATTTGAAGGACTCTCAACACTCACATCCAGATTTCCCTCACTACTTCTTTCAGGCAACATTTCTCTTTCCTTTGCCCCAACTAGACTGTTGACTCTAAAATGGAGACCTAATAAGGAGATGATTAGTACTTAAACAGATTTTATAAAGCCTCTTAGTCCCTTTGTCCTATTCTGTTGAAAAATATCCAGTCCCTCCTCCTTACTCTCAACTAGAGTGTTTTGCAAAAGTATATTCGGGCCACAAGTGCTCCTCAAATTACAGAGAAGACCGTTTCTGTGAAAAGGTCCTCTCAAGAACAAAAAGCCATAGGAAAAATACGAAGCATCTGTACTTTAAAACAGACATGAAATAGATTAGAAAAAAATCCCAGAGGTGAGAAAAGGCATCCTCAAATAGCTATAATTTGGTATTTGGCAATATTCGCCACAAGACTCAGAATTTTCTAGCATTGGGAACCTGCTCCAACAAAGCAGTCAAAATAAAATAATCAAAAGATCACCATTTGGCCTTAACGATATTTTTTGAGAAATTCTTACAGAAAATCAGACCCATTTGGATACCTCTGAGATTGAAGCAACTCAGGCCTACACAAAGGCAGGAACTATCCTAGGTCACATAGATTGGTAGAGTTAGAACCAACTTAGATACCAAATATTCAATTCAGAATGTTCATCTCATATAGTTTCTCAATGTGTGCTCATTCCATCTTGGCACATCTACCCTAAGCTCAAAAGTCAAAAACTCAGAACTTCCTACCCTTATCCACAAAAGTTTGCATTTGTGCTAAATACTACAGGGGTAAAGAATGTAGGTTCTAGAGTGAGCCTAACTGCATTCATATCCCAATTTCACTATTTATTCACTGTATATCTTCAGACAAGTTACTTAACTCTGAGTTTCCATCCCCTCATCTGTAAAATAGAGATAATTGCTACCTAATAGGGATTCTTGTGAAGACCAAATAAGATACTGCATTTGTAAAGCACAGAGTAACAAATATTAGCTATTATTATCATTACTCTCTGCTCATGGCAAATCCACACCAAAAGTAGAAAACACCACAATGAGATTGGTATTCCATTTATTCCATAGCCTCGTCCTCTACCATGCAGAGGAATGCCAATCATCATCTGCTACAGCTGCCCACTGCCTTTCCTATCAAAGTGCATGTTTATCTCTCACGATCATCGTATGAACTTCGCATACCATGCTGGCTGAGCCTGTCTAAATTCAAAACTCCTTAAAGATGGGTTTCATCCCTAGAGCTGAGCAGTCGCAAAATGGAGAATGATTTGGCCCAGAAGACTGGGAGGTGAAGGGGAGCAGATTCCATCAGGAAATATGGCAGGCTAAAACATGAGCTTCATGTGGTGATGGAATAATTCTGTATCTTGATTGCGGTGGTGGTTACACAAATCTACACATATGATAAAACTGTATAAAACTATAAACACACACAAATAAGGGCGTGTAAAACCAATGAAAGCTAATAAGTTCTGGACTGTACCAATGGCAATTTCCTGATTTTGATTTTGAACATAACTAACAGTTATGCAAAACTTTACCACTGGGGAAAATGGAATGAAAGATACACAGAACATTTACGTATATATTTTGCAACTTCCAGTGAAACTATAATTATTTCCAAGTAAAACAAGAAAGCAACTGAGCTTCAAGGTTGCTTTTAAACCTGATTCTAGAATCCTAACAATGGGTATTTAAACATAATAAGGATTTAAAGAATATAACCTTCTCTCATCTCGAAGAATGCTTATCCATAAAGCAATAAGTAACCTATATCATCAATATAATAATATCAGCCACAAATGCTCTGAGGATAACAAAAAATGAATTACTAGGAGATCAATTTCTTTTAGTTCTTTCTCCCAGATCTCAATTCATTCGTTCAGTAAATATTTAAGGTCCACTACATACAAAGCAATATACTACTGCAATAGGACATTTTTATGAAGGCAGACCCCAAACAGCTCAACTTCCCTTTCCAGCCTCCCATGTCCCTCCCTCTGTAAGCAGGCACAGTTCCAAAAGAATACACAAAACAGAGAGAAACATCTCCCAGAGTGGATCTAACAGGTAAGACAGGTCCAACATGTTTTTCTATAGATGTTTTTTGTTTAAAGGTTAAGGAAGATCATACAGGCGGCAAGTAACTCAGGTATCTGTAACAAAAATCTCATCTAAACACTCACAAGAGCAATGATTTTTTTCTGAGTTATCAAAAATGAGGGGGTGGCCCCATGGTGTAGTGGTTAAGTTCAGTGCACTCTGCTTTGGCGGCCCAGGCCCACAGGTTAAGATCCCAGGTGCAGACCTATACCACTTGTCAGCCATGCTGTGGTAATGACTTACATATAAAGCAGAGGAAGACTGGCACAGACGTTAGCTCAGGGCTAATCTTCCTCAAGAACAAAAAGAGGAAGATTGGCAATGGATGTTAGTTCAGGGCTAATCTTCCTCAGAGAAAAAAAAAATGAATGATGTCCACATATTACAACACAAGTCTCTCTGTGATAAAAGATAGCACTTAAGTCTAAGGTTTGTATGAAAAACTGAGTTTCAGTCTGGTGAGCTTTGCTACTGCTCAGATTTTCACTTGAGGCAATTCCATAGAGAAGATTCTAAATGATGGTGTAATAATTCTAAGCATAAAGCCTAGAGTCAGAGAGATGTGAGTTTGGAATATCATCTGTTACTGAATGATTCTGGACAACGTATTTAACCCTTCCACATTTAAGTTTTCTTATCTATAAAATGGGGGAAAAACACCTACCTTGTAAGTGTTACTGTGAAGATCAAATGTGTTGAAGAAAATAAAGTACAAGCATTATTAATGAAACCAAGAGCACCTCCTGTTCTATTTGAAACTCCAGCTTAGGTGGAAAAGGGAGTCATGATAAAAGACATCAATAGCTTTTATTAAAGGTTTGTTTTAGTCGTTACATTTGGGGGTTTTCCTCTTGTGCGTGGAGGAAGCCCTATCTTTAGGAGAATAAAAGTGATGGAGGGAGGAAAAAAATGATAGGGAGAGAAACCAATTAGATCCCATTAATCCTCTCAGGAAAATTTAGGATCTATGATGATGTGAGCACCCTGAGAGTCTAGAATCTTTGTAACTTTCTCCGTTTGTATCTCTTGTTGTTATTATTTCTTAAATTGGAAAAAGGCTAACAGTGCTTCTCTTTGAGAGCAATCAGGAAGAGGAAAGCTGAAGAGAATGCCCTTCCCCCAGGCCCCTTATCATAAGGCTTACAGGGGAAGAATCAATCCCAAGGGATGCTGTGAGCATGGATGCTCTGAGGGAAAATTAGGCTGGGACTTTAAAGAGTTTAAGTTGCAGGCCTGGCAGCACGGCATAACGGTTAAGGTCACAGGGTCTGGGGTCATTCAAACCCCAACTCCACCACTTACAAAGCCGCGTCACCTTGGGCAAATTACTTAACCTCTAAGCCTCGGTTTTCTTATCTAAACACTAGGAATAAAACAGTAACTACCTCAAGGATTCTCACAGGGATTAAACAGATAAAGCATTTAAGGCACTTAACACAAAGCCTAGAATATGTAAGCAAACATTAGCTATTATTATTAATTTTTATTATTATCATCAAGGTATGGTCTTTGCCCTCCAAGACCTTATACTTCTGGCTCTTGAAATCCACAATTCCACTTCCCAAGGCCCCAACTCTGTTCAAGATGACAATACCAGAATCCCACGGGCTGTGCTAAATTGCTTCTCTCTTCCTGGCAAAACTGCCATCTATCCAATCTGTGGATCCTCTCCACCAGACTACGGTAAAAAGTTCCAGATAACAAAGAAGTAGACCTAACTCGTGTCCTGTCTTCTCTCTCTCTCTTACACATATATATATATCTCCAAAATCTCTTATCCAGTTCAAACCCAGCCCTCTGTTTACTGTTTCATTCCCTATTATCACCTAAGGGAAGTCAGGTTCAGTGCTCTCTAGAAGGGAATCAAGGGTCCAGAAAAGCCATAGCTGCTGAAATCACTCTATATGCCAAGAGGAATTAGCTAACAGTGTAGAACTTTGATTGCCCCATGGAAACCATTTTAGATTTTCCCAAGACAAACCTCACCTGTAACTTCAGAGATGAATTCTTGGGACCAGTCAGTCTCATTATAATCCTGAGTTACATCCACAGCATCTCCAGCTGCAAGAAACTCCTGGGCCCAGTTCTCAGACAAGGCCAAGTCTGCGACAGCAGGGGCTTAAGAGAGAGAAAGAGAGAGAACTAAGAAAAAGAAATATGTATCATTCTATCATGCCTAAGGAACCCTGAGTGCACAGGAAAACACTCCGTTCCTTTTGTCTCTTTCAGCATCTCAGTCCCCCAACGTCAACAGCATCCAAATATGGAACCCCCTTGGCCCTATCTGCAGAGAAAATGGTGATCTCCCCTCCCACCAGACTCTGGACCCACCTCTCTGGGGTGCCTGGCGGAAGTTTGACTGTTCAATCTCCTGCATCTCTGCCAGGAGGTCATCCATTTTGAAGGTCTGAGGGGCACGGGATACAAGTGGTGCATTGTGGTCCTGGAGGAATTCAGCCACCAACTGTGAGAAAAGAGATGGTGAAATGAACCCAGCAAGAGACAGTGCCCATTGGGTGTCAAATATAAGGAAAAGGAAACACAGAAACTACAGATGTGGAAATATAGAATACATTTTAAAAAACAAGCAGGAGGCAAATGTCGTTTGGTCAGAAAAGTCGAAAGACTGAAATACAGGTAAGTCAAGTTTAAAATAAAAACACAATGGGCAAAAGAAAAAGGCTATAGAAGAGACTGGTATATTTACCTCATCTTCAGAGGCTACTCCTAATGGCTTAGAGACCTAAGACAGAGAAGAAAGGGAGGCAATATGGCAGAGTGGTGAAAGTCACAGAGACATAACTCAGTTAAACACGGGTTAAAATTCCAGCTCTACCATTTATATGACCTTGAGCAAGCTGCAAAATTTCTCTGAGCCTCGGTTTCTTCATCTATAAATGTTGCCTTCATCTATATAAAGACATACAGTACTTAGTATAGTGTTTAGCAAACACTCATTAAGTGGTAACTACCATGTACTACCATTTGCAACACAACAGAGAAGGCAGTTAGCCCCAAGCGTCCCTGCACCCTCTATCCCAGGCCGCCACTTAGACTTTCCTCCTCAAGAACACTCACCGCCTCAGAGGCTGGGGTTCCCGGGGGCCAAGGGCCAGGCCTCAACCCCTCCTGCCGAAGGGCCTTGTCCTGGGTAAAGTGGCCGGCCAGCTTCATGAGCGGGTTGGCACCCCCGCATTCGGCCTCCACCAGCTCCCGCATTGCCATGGTGACCGCCAGCTCTCTGATGGGCAGAGGAGGTTTGGAACTGAGGTCCCGGAGTCAGACCCTTCCCCAGCCCACAGCTCAGCCCGGATCTGGGGGACGCGGGCAGACATCCGTCCCAGATTGTTAGCCACTCGCTACCCTCCACCCCCTGTGCCTTCTGCGTGGCCCCCACCTCGCCAGGAGTCCGAGAAGGGGCTAGTGCCTCCCTGATGCCCTCCTCAAAGGCCGCCGCTTTCGGCCTGGGCCTCTCCAGCGGCCTCTGCGACTGCGGTCCCAGGCGGGGGGACAGGCCTGTAGCCGCCCCCCACAGAGGGGCCTGGACCCCTGGGTACTACGAGGGACAACTCCGCGAGCGGGCTGTGCTGGGGCACTGGCGGGGCAAGAAAGAGCGGGGACACCCCCCGACCGTGAGCCCAGGCCCCCACCCCCGAGCCGCCAGGCGAGCACCGCTGGGGGCCATTCCCTCCCCTCCTGTCACCTGAGCCCCTCCTCCGCTCGGCCGAGCCCAGCCCAGCCCTCCCGCGCTGTGGACCACCCCAGCTCCCCCGCCCCGGCCGCAGCTCCAGCCCCGCCCCGGGGCCCACGAGGGCACCGCAAAGGGCGCCCCCTCGGGCCCGGAGCTCACCGCCTTGCTCTGCACTACGCGCCGGGGCACCCGGGGCGGGCAGGAGGGAGAGGGAAGAGGAGAGGGCGGGGGGGCAGGGGCGGAGCTCAGGCTTAAAGGGGCCGTGACTACCGCGCTGCGGTCGCCGACCAAGGGAGCTGTTTGAAGGGGCGGGGCTTTAAGGCTGCGGCGCAGCGTGACGGGAGGAGCCGTGGGTTCTTAAAGGGGAAGAGCGCCTTAAAGGGGAAGTCTTGGAGCGTCGCCTCAGAACGCTCAAAAACATCGCCGATACTAAGGCTGCTTTGAGGAAAAAGCTCGAAGAAGAATGGAGGTACCACTGAGCTTTGAGGGAGACCCGAGGGCTCAGGATCCTGGATTCTGCTCATTCTGGCGCTTCCCTGGGAGCGCATTGTGACCCAAAGCGATTCCTCGCCCTTTCTGAGCCTCAGTTTCAGAGACAGGTCCTAGCACGGGAGTTGCGGGGCTCAAATCCGTAGCCTTCCCCAGCCTCTACGTCTGCCTCTTTCCAGACTGCCCCTAGGGGGACAGCGGCACGGTCTGCATGAAGACAGAGGCCTGCCCCGAATCCCTCTGCCATCTCTGCGTAATGGGGAAAATAGCACTGGATGATGACAAATTCCAGAGACTAAAATAGAGTCCAATGCATCCTGAGACCTCAAGCTGGTAACCTACAGGGAAGATGCGCAGTGAGTCACTCCTCTCCTCTCCTTCCTCCCTCACCAATGGTCAAGGTCACCGTGGTGGCCTTATTCCCGCTGTTCCAGACTGGAAAAGCACAGACATGATGCCAGAAGTGACTTTTAATCACGGAATAATCGTGAGGCCCCACCATCTGCCTCAGAATTGGCTATGGTGTCAAACCTCAAGGTCACTGGGAAATAAATACTGATATCTCACCCAGCTCCAAGACGAAGGGGAGTCCTGATGTCATGAAGAAGGGCAAGAGGTGCTCAGGGCTGCTGGTAGATGAGCAGGGATGGGTTAGTGCTAAAAGGGGAAAAAGTACCATTCCAGCCCTCTGTGCAGGAGACGAGGCAGGTAGACAGCAGGTGGCGCCCTGGGCCAGGCTTGTTTCTTGGCAGGCCTGCGGATTTCAAAGGTGAAGGTCCCAGGGGACGAGAGGGGCATGGCTGTGTAAACTCATCCCTGGGAAGGCAGAGAGGCTGCTCTGACAGCTCAGGGGAACAGACTAGCCAGACAGACCTAAAGAGTGTGCAGAATTTCTCCTTTTCCTTACATTTTGACCATCTTTCAGAGACCCTGACCCCACTCCCCATTTTCCCCTGGAGTGTACTAGGAATCTCAGCCCTTGCTGAGATGTTCACTGTTGGCAGGCTGCCATTGTAAAGCAGATACCTACTACCTAGTAAACTAAACCATGCCAAGGAGGAGGAGATGCTCTCTGAAAACTGAATCCTTTAAAAAGTGGATCGTTAGAGAGAGCAATGTTTAACTGAAAGCCCATGATATGGTAGAATGTCAGAAAATCAAAGCAAGCAGAGAGGACTCCCAGTACCACTCAAACCACATCATACGCATAACCTGCTCTGCCAGGAGTTTAGAACCCGATTACCAATAATCCAGTATGTGCCCAGCTCATGGGAGAATGGTAATAATGATACCAGCTGATGTTTATTGAATGCTTTACTAAAATCCAAGCATTGCAATAAACATTTTATGTGCATTAGCACTTTTAATCTTCATAACATCGCTATGAAGTAGGTATTACTAACCTCACTTTACAAATAAGACTTACCCAAAGTTACTCAGCTAGGAAGTCAAAATTCAATCCAGACGTAACTCCAAATACCCAGTCTTCCAGAAACCTTGCTTGAAGCCCCCTGGGGGAGCTTTGGTCTCCAAGGCAATGGAATTCTTCACAGAGCCTGGCCCACAAGTCCAAGAGGGACTCCGGGGCTCAGAAAGGACTTGGTACTTGGATATTTAATATTTAGTTTACTGAAGTTCTAGTTTTAAAATCTTGCATGTTGTTAATCCATGTTCAAGTTTAAATTCTTATTCTATTCATAAAAGTAATAATTTTTATAAAGGGAAAATAATCATTTTTACTTATTCTTTAATTAGTATTTGATTTTATTTATTCCTGAATGTTTGATTAATTCAAGTTTAACAGGTTAAATTCCTCCAATTTTTAAACACATACTGGATTTACTGTGTGCCAGGCATCGTTCTAAGCATTTTTCAAATATTGTCTAATTCTCATAATAACTTAGTAGTAATAACTATTATTATCCCCATTTTACAGATGAGGAAACTGAGGCACAGAGAAGTTAAGTGACTTGCCCAAGCTTATACTAATAAGCGGCAAAGTACATCAAACTTTGTCTGTAAAGGGCCGAATGGTAAATATTTTTGTCTTTGTAGGCATACCGTCTCTATCACAACTACTCAACTCTGCTGTTACAGCAGGAACGCAGCCATAGATAAATGAGCATGCCTATGTTCCAATAAAACTTCACGGACACTGAAATTTGAATTTTATATCATTTTCACGTCACAAAATATTCTTCTTTTGATTTTTTTCAACCATTAAAAATGTTAAAACCATTCTCAGCTTGCAGACTATATAAAAACAGGCAGCAGCCCGTAGTTTGCTGACCCCTGACCTACACAACCTGATTCCAGAGTCCGTGATCTTAAGCATTATGCTAGATTTTCCCTTTTTAAAAGTAAAAATTAAATTTCCTTAAACATTTTGCACTACATGGCACTCAATATACATATTTTAAAGCATTTTAAATGCCTGACAGCCCTGATGGGGCAAACAACCCTATCAGGCAAAATCTTTCTAAATTCTTATTCAACCCTGTAAACCTAAAACATTTATCAGATTCTCTTAGTCCTCTTAAAATCTCAAGTCTAAAACTTTACTTCCTAAATTGAAGGCTAATAAGTCAGATTTTCTTAAACATCAAATATTTTAACTCATAACGTCACTTATACACCTCTGGAAAGTAAGTTTACTGGCTCAGGTAGATTGAGATTACTGGGTTAAATTTGGAACCACATACAGGTACTTAAAGTTCAGAGATTTGAGACCAAGACGCAAGATTTAGAAGCTATATAACAGTCATGGGTCGCTTACTGATGGGGATAAGTTCTGAGAAGCATGTCGTTCGGCAATTTCATTATTGTGCAAATGTCCTAAAGTGTACTTACACAAACCTAGATGGTATAACCTACTACACACCTAAGCTATATGGTGTAGCATATTGGTCTTAAGCTACAAACTTGTACAGCATGTTACTGTACTGAATACTGTAGGCAATTATAACACAATGGTAAGTATTTGTGTATCTAAACATATCTAAGCATAGAAAAGGTATAGTAAAAATATGATAGATAAAAAATGGTACACCTGTATAGGGCACTTAACATGAATGGAGGTTGCAGGACTGGAAGTTGCTCTGGGAGAGTCAGTGAGCGAGGGGTGAGCGCATGCGAGGGCCTGGGGCATTACTGCACACGACTGCAGACCTCACAAACACTGTACACTTAGGCTACACTAAGTTTATAAAAAATATTTTTATTCGATAAATTAACCTTAGCTTACTGTAATATTTTTACTTTATAAACTTTTTTATTTTTTTAACTTTTGACTCTTTTTTAATGACACAGCTTTAAAACACAAACACATGGCACAGCTATACAAAAATATTTCCTTTCTTTATATCCTTATTCTATAAGCTTTATTCTATTTAAAAAAATTTGTTTTTTTTACTTTTTAAACTTTTTTGTTAAAAACTAAGACACAGACACACACATTAGCTTAGGGTCAGGATCATTGATGTCACTGTCTTCCGTTTCCACATCTTGTCCCACTGGGAAGTCTTCAGGGGCAATAACGCTCATGGAGCTATCATCTGCTGTGGTAACAACGCCTTCTCGTGGAATATCTCCTGAAGGATGTGCCTCAGGCTCTTCTTGAGGAGGTGTCACTCTTTTCAGAAATACGTCCATGATAGTTTGCTTGGTTTGTTGCTTTTTTTCACCACAGATTTTCTTGTAAGCAAATAATGCACCATGAATGTTCCTCTTTATTAAGGAAAACCTTACAGTGTTGGGTTTGATGTTTTCAAGCTTTTTAAGGAGCTTGTTGAGGTCTGCAAAAGCTCCTGCTAAACCCTTCACTGAAAATTTTCTTGGGAGTTCTCCTTTTTCTTCTCCTGCAGTTTTTTTCCCTTTGCCTCTTCTTCAGCTATGCATTCCTGTTCCAGTTCCAACAACTATTCATTAGTCAATTCCTCAGGAATCACCTCTAGGAGCTCCTCAATGTCATCCTCGTCCACACCCAGGTTAAAGTTGTTTGTCATCTCAACCACACCTTGTTGATTTCTACAACCTCCTCATCCTTGGCAAATCCTTTGAAGTCATGGATGAACCCCCTGAGTGTCTTCTTCCAGATGCCATTCATACACTCCTTGGTGACATCACCGCAAGCCCAAGCAAGGTTTTTCATGCAGCCGCAGATGTTGTAATCCTTCCAGAATTGCATCAGTGTCTTCTCAGTGTCTTCCTCAGTTGCAGCATCGCTTGTGAGAAGGTCCTCCAATGTAGTAGACCTTAAAATCTGCTGTACCTCCTTGATCCACTGGTTGGATCAAAGAGGTGGTGTTTGAAGGGAGAAACACCACTTTGATATTGGGATGAAGATCACTAGTAAAAGAAGGATGTCCAGGAACATCATCAACAGTAAGCAAAATCTTGATAGGTATATTATTCTCCAAACAGCACTTCTCCATTTTGCTGGCATAGCAATTCAGGAGGGCATCTTGGAAGAGGAGGTGGGTCATCCGTGACTTCTTATTATTCCTGTAGTACATTGACAGTGTGTGCTTATTGATATGCTTGAAGGCCCTGGGGTTCTCACTGTGCCAGATGACAAAGCGTTTCAATTTGTAGCCTGCAACATTGCCCCCAAGCAAGACTATTTTCCTATCCTTAAAATCTGGCATTGACTTGGCCTTCTTATGGATGAAAGTCCTTTCGGGCATCCATTTCCAGATTAGAAAGTTTTTATCCATATTGAATATTTGCTCTGGCAAGTAATTTTCCGCCACAATCAGCTTATCTAGAATTTCCAAAATTTTTTCAGCTACCTTCACACATCAGCACTTGCAGACACACCACTCACTTTCACATTATGTAATGAACAACCATTCCTGAATCATTTAAACCACCCAGAGCTAGCAGTACATTCAACATCATAGTCAGGTCCAGCCTTTCCTTTTAACGTTGCAAAGTTGACTATGATGAGCACTCCTCATCATAGTGCTGAGAGGGATACACTTCTGTGGCTGGTCTTCAGTCCAGGTCATTAGAAGTTTCTTCATGTCTGATATAGGTCCTTCATGAATTTTTGTTAGTCTCTTGCCCTCAATGAAGCAGATCCTTTAACAGCTTCCGTCACTTTGTTCTTGTACTTCAAGATCACGGCTATGGTGGAATGATGCACCATGCCTGACTGGCAAGCAGAAACCATCACTGATTTTCCACCTTCATAGTCCTTAATGACTTTTAATTTTGTTTCCAGGTCAATCACTCAACGTGGCCTTTTAGTGGCAACATTAGCAGTGGATTTTGTATACTTAGGGGTCATGATGAACAAAACAACACAAGATTAAATCAAGCACGAGAGAAAATGATGCAATCAAGAGACACAGGAAACTTGAGATGTATAATGCTGCTGCCAGTTTAACACAGCATACTGTTTTCCTAAACTTTTTTTGTAAGTAGAAAGAGCACACTCTAAAATAATGATAAATAGTATAGTATAGTAAATACATAAACCAGTAAGATAGTTGTTTATTATCATTGTCAAGTATTATGTACAGTACATAATTGTATTGCTGTACTTTTATGCAACTGGCAGCACAGTAGGTTTGTTTACACCAGCTTCACCACAAACATGTGAATAATGCTTTTCACTGTGGTGTTAGGACAGCTGTGACATCACCAGGCAATAGGAATTTTACAGCTCCATTGTAGTCTTATGGGACCGCCATCCTATATGTGGTCCGTTGTCGACTGAAATGTTGTTACACAGTACAACATGACTGTATTCCCAAGACAGTGCTGCCTGAGTCACAAGTGAACACTCTCAGCTCTTCTTTAAAGATGAGTTCTGTCTGTTGTGCTACAGATCTCTAAGGCCATTTCCTTCAATTGATAACGATATCCAACTCACAAGTTACAGTTGTCCCTAGTTTTTATTGTCTTATTTAGATGCAACTAATTTCTTTCACAACTTCACTTGAGTAAACAAATTACTTTGTAAGTGTTGAATTCTATACTCCTTTTGTTGGGGAAGGAGTTGCAAATGGGGAACCACCTCATCTGGTTTGACTCTTTAGTTTTTCCAGTGACATAAGATGCAGCATAGTGGAAGTGCCATGCTCTGGAAATTGCAAATCAAGCGCAGTCTTCATATATGTACATTTGGAAGGATTTGTTGGTTATTATTTGCCCACCCTCCTTTCAGTCGCAATAGCCATCAATGGCAGAGACAACTTGGCAAAGGAAGAAAGCTGTATGTGTAGTGAGGTGCAGCAAATCCCAAAGCCAGCCCATCTAAATTTACCAGCACAGATATCACCTTGCTTTAAAAGTGTTCAGGTAGTGAGATCTAGATATACCAGCTATATCCAGCCAACCTAGATCTGGATACAAAGTACCTAACTGCATCCACTGGACACACAGCAGGGAATTCCCCAGATAGCAGCAAGGACTGTAGTACTCACTCCCTTTACACCTGCTTGTAGCAGAATCTTACCACTGTAGAAACCCGGGGAAGTTTCAGACTTATGTTACGTTTGCCAAAATCCAATCAGAAACCCTTTGATCCTCTCTTCCCCCAAAAGAATGGAAAGAAGGAAGGTAAAAAGAAATCAAGGTTTTTGACTTTGGAGTATTCCCCCAAATGAGTAGTTTTGCTCCCTTTTCAGGATTTTTCACCAAATATCTACAGCATAGACAGAAAAGCGATGTGTTTGTTTGTTTGAGGGAAGACTTCTGCTTTCAAGAAGATGCAGTAGACATACTTTTCTTACTCTTCCCACTAAAATACAACTAAAACCCCTGGACATTATATGTAAAACAAACATAAGAAGATTCTAAAAGGTGGAAAAATGAAAGCAGGGCCAGCCCTGATGGTCCAGTGTTTAAAGTTCAGCACTTACTGTTTCAGCATCCAAGGTTCATTTCCCCATCATGGAACCACACCACCCATCTCTCAGTTGCCATGCTGTCGTGGTGGCCCACACAGAACTAGGACTTATAACTAGGATATACAACCAAGGCACTGTAGGGCACTTTGGGGAGGAAAAAAAGAGGAAGATTGACAACAGATGTTATCTCAGGGTGAATCCTTCTCTGCAAAAAAGAAAAAAAGAAAAGAAAAGAAAAGCAGGAAGTCTAAGGACCTCAGGACCCAAGAAACAACACAGTAGTGAGTTTCATGGGTTTTCTTTTTGTCTCATATATCCAAGAATGGGTGCTAGAAAGGTCAGCAACCCAGAAACACCAACATGCACAGACATAAAAAACTCCAATAAAATCCAGCCCTCTCTAGCCAAAAGGCCAGGAAAGGGGTAGCCTACAAAGACAGAAACTTCTAGACAATAACTACTCTGCTCCAGCCAAACAACAAATAAAAAACTTTGGCCCCACTCGCACCCACACTAGCAAAGGCCAAGAGGGGATCCTAGACTTCCACCCTCGTGAGGCCCCCCAATAATGAGACACCCCCATACCTACCTTGGGGTGGTGTCAGAGAAGGTCAGGTTGGGAGTCCATCCCCACAGGCCAGTAATGAGGTTCTCTTCCATCCCCTGCAGTGTGAATGGAGACCACGTCGGGTGCTGGAACTAACACACTTGCTCAGCCCAGCAGGTGTCATCAGAAGCCAAATGGTGAACCTGGACTTCTTACCTCCACATGGCAGTAGTGAGATGGTACACCTTCTTTCCCTGCAGGAGTAGTGTCCAAAAAAAGCCAGTTAAAACAGAAGGCTCAGGCCAGCCTGGTGGCACAGTGGTTAAGTTTGCACGTTCCGCTTCAGTGGCCCAGGGTTTGCAAGTTCGGATCCCGGGTGCAGACCTATGCACTGCTTGTCAAACCATGCTGTGGCAGGCATACCACATATAAAGTAGAGGAAGATGAGCGCAGATGTTAGCTCAGGGCCAGTCTTCCTCAGCAAAAAGAGGAGGATTGGCAGCAGATGTTAGCTCAGGGCTAATCTTCCTCAAAACAAAAACAAAACAGAAGGCTTAAATAAGATCCAGAATCTATAACATAATGCAAAAATGTCCAGGTTTCAATTTAAAAAGTCACACATCATATCAAAACCAGAAAGACCTCAAACTGAATGAAAATGTCAACGAGTAGATGCCAACAACAAGATGACAGAATTATTTTCAGGCAGCCATAATAAATATCCTTCAACAAGCAATTACAAACACACTTGAAACAAATGAAATGGAGAGAGCCTCAGCAAAGAAATAGAAGCTAACAAGAAGAACCAAATGGAAATTTTAGAACTGAAAAATACAATAACCAAACAAAAAGCTCAGTGGATGAGCTCCACAGTAGAATGCATAGGACAGAGGAAAAAAATCAGTGAACTAGAAGATAGGACACTAGAAATTATCCAGTCTGGACAATTGACAAAAATTAGAGTGAAAAAAAATTGAACAGAGCCTACAGAATCAGTGGGACTATAACAAAAGATCTAACAATTGTGTCATCAGAGTCCCAGAAGGAGAGGAGAAAGAGGGCAGTGCTGGAAAAGTACTAATAGAAATAATGGCTGAAAACTTCTCAAATTTGGTGAGAGACATAATCCTACAGATTCAAGAAGCTAAGCAAACCCCAAACAGAATTATCTGAAAGGAATATATAGGCATACCCCATTTTATTGTGCTTCACTTTATTATGCTTTGCAAATACTGCATTTTTTACGAGACCCTCCACCAGCAAAAAAGATTATGACTTGCTGAAAGTTCAGATGGTGATTAGCATTTTTTTAGCAATAAAGTATTTTTAATTAAGGTATGTACATTTTTTTAGACATATTGCTATTGCACACTTAATAGACTACAGTATAGATTAAACATAACTTTTATATGCACTGGGAAACCAAAAAATTTGTGTGACTTACTTTATTGTGGTGGTCTGGAGTCAAACCCACAATATCTCTGAGGTATGCCTGCACACCAAGGTACATCATAATTAAACTTTTGAAAACTAAAGACAAAGGAAAAATCTTGAAAGTAGCCAGAGAAAAATACCTTACCTTACCTGTAGGGGAGAAAACAATTCAAACTATAGCAGATTTCCCATCAAAAACCATGGAGGTCAGAAAGAAGTGGCACAATGTTTTTCAAGTGTTCAAAGAAAAGAACTGTCAACCCAGAATCCTATATTATTAGGCTATACTATTAACCCTATAATACTAGTGGTTTTTTTTTTTGCTGCTATGACAAATTTAGTGGCTTAAAACAACACAAATTTATTATCTTACAATCTTAGAGGTCAGAAGCCTGAAATGGGTCTCACTAGGCTAAAATTGAGGTGTCAGTGGAGCTATATTACTTCTTGAGGCTCTAGAGGAAAATCTACTTCCTTGTTTTCCAGATTCTAGAAGCTACCCACATTCTTCAGCTCATGGCCTCTTTCCTCCATCTCTAGCCAGCAAGGTAGGCCAAGTTCTCACACTGCCATCCCTCTGGTTCTCTCCCTTCTGCCTCCTTCTTCCAATTATAAGGACCTTTGTCATTATATTGGACTCACTTGGATAATCCAGGATAATCTCCCCATTTTAGGGTCAACTATTAGCAACCTTAATTCATCTGCAACCTTAATTCCTCTTTGCCGAAAATATTCACAGGTTCTGGGGATTATGACATGGACATCTTTCAGGGGACATTATTCTGCACCATACCCAATGAAAATATCCTTCAGGAATGAAGGGAAAATCAAGACATTCCCAATGAAGGAAAACTAAGAGAATTTGTCACCAGCAGACCTACCCTAAATGAATGGCTAAAGGAAGTTCTTTAAGAGGAAAGGAAATGATGAAATAAAAACTCTTGGAACGTCATGAAAGAAGAAGGAATACAGTAAGCAAAAGTATGGATAAATATAATAGGCTTGAGTTTTCCAAAATATGTTTGATGCTTGAAGCAAAATCATACCACTGTTTGTGTTTTGGAATAAGCATTAGCTAAAAGCATGAAACCTGGATTTGAATCACAGTTTTCCCACTAGTTAGTTATATTCACCATCTGTGAGTTGCAGTAACTTTGGCCTGACACCTCATTCTCCAATTTACAACCTGAGGGGATGGAACTCATCAGTTCTCTAAAAGGCCTCTATCTCTAAAATCTATGATGTTCAGCTGTGACTCTCATGTGGCAAGTGTCAAATGCCCTGTATAAAAGCCAGTCTTATACGACATTTTAATTTAATAATTCAGTAAGTATGTATTAAGCACAAGTCCCTATGCTAATTCCCTAATTCCTTATTATCTACACTGGTACAAGGCATTTACCCTGATACTTACATTACCTTTAAATCCTCTCACAGGGTTTACCTTACCTATCCCTCCACCACTGCCACACACATACACTTCCTGCCCTTAGGAGCGTTCTAAACCAGGCTGCCCCCACCCAGCCTTCCAACCTGACTTCCACTGAGACCTTTACTACAGTCATTGATTCTAAAAAGTATTACTTCAAGAAAATGAGAATAAAAGCCACAGACTGAGAGAAAATATTTGCAAAACATATATCTGATAAAGGACTGGTATCCAAAATATACAGAGCACTCTTGAAACTCAGCAGTAAGAAAAAAATCCAATTTAAAAATGGGCAAAAGATCTGCACACCTTACCAAAGAAGATATACAGATAGCAAAGAAGCATATGAAAAGATGCTCGACATCATATGTCACTGGGGGATTGCAAATTAAAACAACAATAAGATACCACTACACAACTGCTAGAATGGCCAAAATCTAAAATTCTGAGAACGTCAAATGCCGGTGAGGTTGTGGAGCAACAGGAACTCTCATTCACTGCTGGTGGGAATGCAACATAGTCCAGACACTGTAGACAGTTTGGAAGTTTCTTACAAAACTAAATAAACTCTTACCATGAGATTCAGTAATCATGCTCCTTGGTATTAACCCAAAGGAGTCGAAAACATTTATCCACACAAAACCCTGCCAATGAATGTTTATATAGGAGCTTTATTCATAATTGCCAAAACTTGGAAGCAACCAAGATGCCCCTGAGTAGGTGAATAGATAAACAAACTGTGACAAATTTATATAATGGAATATTATTCAGTGATAAAAAGAAATGAGTTTAAAAAGGAAAGAGAAAGAAATAAGCTATCAAGACACAAAAAGACATGGAAGAACCTTAAAATGCATATTGCTAAGTGAAAGACGCCAATCTGAAAAGGTACCATACTGTGTGACTCCAACCATATGACATTCTGGAAAAGGCAAAACTGTGGAGACAGTAAAAAGATCCATGGATTCGGGGGATGGAGTGGACAGGGGATGAACATGTGGAGCACAGGGGGGTTTTAGGGCAGCAAAACTATTCTATATGATACTGTAATGATGGATATATGTCATCATACGTTTGTCAAAACCCGTAGAATGTACAACACCAACAGTGAACCCTACTGTCAACTATGGACTTTAGTTAATAACAATGTATCAATATTGATTCATCAACTGTACCAAATGTAACCACACTAAAACAAGATGTGAATGATACAGGAAATGGAGAGAGGGAGGAGGGGGTATATGTAAACTCTGTACTTTCTGCTCATTTTCTGTAAACCTACAACTGCTCTAAAAAAAATAAGTAGTCAAAAATTATTAAATAGCAAAACAAATAAATATATCAAAAATGTAGTTCTGTGAAAAATTAAGAAAATAAACCACTAGCAAACCTAGTTAAGGGGGAAAAATTAACACAAAAAATAAAAATAACAATGAAGAAATAATCATAGAAACAAAGGAAGTTTTTTTCAAAAACATTTATGAGACTATTTCACATAACTCTTTTGTCGCAGGTTGCGTTCCTTGGGAAGCAAACTAATATGGAAATTTGCATGCACAAAGTTTACTTGGGACTGCCTTCAGGATCAACGTCTGTGGGAGAACAAAGAAAGTAGGATTGCGCAAAGAGAGGATTTGAACTCAACAATTCAACTTCATAAGAATTCAAAAAGAAAAAAACCTCTTATTTGCAGGGCACTTATTGTCTATGTACACTCTTTCCCCCTTCCCACCTCCCCAAAGGATATACGGATAAATTAGTAGAATTAATAAGAGAGCTTAATAAGGTTTTGGAAACAAATCAATAAGTAAAAATCAACTTTATTTCTATGCACTGGCAAAAATCAAAGGCTATAGTAGAAAAAAAAGAAAGGTAACACATAACAGCAAGAAAAAATATAAAATACTAGAATTAATTCCAGCAGAAGATGTGTAAGACTTTTAGGGAGAAAACTAAAATTTTATTTGAAGACATTAAAGAAAATCTAAATAAATAGAGTATTCTTCTATAGGAAATTCCCCAAACTCAATATTGATCCTCATTAAGAACTTTTAATTTATTGAACAGGCTGATTCTAAAATGCTCTTGATAGAGCAAGGAGCCAATCATAGTTAAGATAATCGTGAGGAAAAACGAGGTGAGAGCATTTACTTCATCAGACATCAGGACTTAAAACAATATGGTATTCAGTGCAAGGATAGATACAGTAATGAGAAGCTCTGCTTCCAGGCCTGACCTGTGAAATCCCACGTGTCCCATCCTCTGACTCTTGCTCTTTCTAGCTTGGTGCAGCCAGCCAAACGTAGTGACCTTGGAAATGCTGTGTTGAAAATGGCAGAGGCACCAGCCGGAAATAGCCTGGGTCTCTAATTCATGAGTTATTAGCCCATGCAAAATAGTCTTCCCAGAATTTAGGACAATATATTATACAATGCAGCCCCACATTTCTTCAGGTCCACAGTCTCTTATCTTAAACTCTTGGGGCCACGTATATTTTGGTATTCAGAATTTTTGGGATTTTAATAAGGTAATACAGTATATGCATCATGTGCTAGTATATGTGAATTACATATCTTCCCCAGCCAGCTTTGGGGCAGCACCCTAGAATCAAGCACATTGATACTTTTTCTGCAAAATGTATGAAAATTTACTTTGCGATGAACTCTATAATTAGCCTCAACTGTTGGGGGCAGGTTTTGCCATGAAATGAATTGTGGCATCAGACTTATTAAAAACACTTTTGGGGGACCAGCTGGTGGTGTAGCGGTTAAGTGCACACATTCCGCTTCTCAGCAACCTGGGGTTCGCGGGTTCAGATCCCAGGTGCAGACATGGCACCTCTTGGCACGCCATGCTGTGGTAGGCGTTCCACATAGAAAGTAGAGGAAGATGGCCATGGATGTTAGCTCAGGGCCAGTCTTCCTCAACAAAAAGAGGAGGACTGGCAGTAGTTAGCTCAAGGCTAATCTTCCTCAAAAAAAAAAAAAAACCACTTTTGGCTTTCAGAGCTTTGTGGATTTCAGAATTGCAGGTGAGAGATTGTGTAACTATGCCAAACCCACAAGAGAGATTTAGAAGTAATTAGAGAAAAAGAGTAATGGAGGAAATATTGATTTCAGTGTCAGGCTATACCAGTGACTAAACTCCATGGAGAAGATTCTCCAATCAAGAGTTTGGTGTGGCAGAATGCTCACATTCCATTGGCTAATGCTCAGTCATTGGCCACCTTAATAGCAGAGGAGGCTGGGAAATGTAGTTTAGCTATACGTCCATCATGTGCTGGACCAAGGTTTGGTGAGCAACTGGCAATCTCTACAATAGTCCACCCTTCTGGTCACTAGTGTCAAGCCATGCCAGTGACTATGAAGTTAAACTCCATTGAAGAGACTTTTCCAATCAAGAGGTTGGTATAGCTGTTTGACTCTTATAATCTTCAATTGTTCTATCATGGACTCTACTGCAGCTTTGAGGGGTCACCTCAGTTGCGTCCTGGACCCCGTCTCCCTCATGTTACTTCCAGTCTTCTCTAAGCCATCTCTGCTCCATCTCAGATTTCTTTCCATCACTCATTCTGATCCAACATTGTGGAGCTGATACAAGTTCCACAAATACCCCATCATTGTGAATTTTATGTGTATGAGGAAGATTGGCCCTGAGCAAACATCTGTGCCAACCTTCCCCCACCTTGTGTGTGGGACACTGCCATAGCATGGCCCAATGAGCAGTGTGCAGGTCCACACCTGGGATCTGAACCTGGGAACTCCAGGCCCTGAAGCAGAGCACGTGAACTTAACCACTAAGCCACTGGGCTGGCCCCCCATCGTGAATATTTTTAATGCCAAATGTGTATGGAAAAGACCATTTCTAGTTACCTGGGTTTTAAATTAATATTTAATTGATTAAAATTGTAAGTATAAAATCTGGTTTTGCTTAAGTCTTTAAATTCAACTTATAAATCCTGAAATTCTATTTATAAATTTTTTTTTTAAAAAATTACTTTGACTCGTTCTTTAATGGATGTTTAACTCAACGTGAACGGATTTAAACTTCCTTAACAATTAGTCCCATCTACAAACTTAGTAAAATTTCCATAACCGTTTTAGGCTCTATTCATATGCTTAATATGTTTGCTTTTTTATCCTCATGCACTTCCATTGCCTGACAAGGTAGACTTAAAATCCTTACATGCAAAACCCTTCTTTTGCATAAACATAAGCAACTCTTGTGAATCTAATTACTTGATTTACCATGTCAGGATGTTTGATTTGTCTTAAATGTTCTAAAACTGTTAATAAGCTTGAGCAGTATCTTATATCTTTCAACTAAAAATCGTAAATCTAAAATCAACAAACATTTCAAGTTGAAAATGCAAAGCTTAATTTAACTTAAATTCATCCAGATTTTTAAACTTTTCTTAAACTTAACATGACTTTGTCTATGCTAAATTTTAAACCTTCTCAGAAGAGTAATTTGACCATCTTAGGAAGGCTGAGCTTATTAGGTCAAAAAATTTGTGCGGTGAAACAGTTGTCAAATCAAAGAGCAGGACAGGAGAGTTTGGGGCTAGCCAAGCTAATCCTCCCCAGTGAACTCACTGAACTTTCTCCTGGTGTAGTTACCTCTGCTGACCACACGGCAGGGCTTTCAGCTGGACCAGTTCACAATTCACATCAGCAGGGCATCTCTTTTTGCATTGCACCTTATCCTGTCTTGGGTAGATGGACTGCTGCTGCACCCCCACCTAGATCTCAGCAAATTTCCCTCACTTATTAGGTCCTGCATTCCCTTGGTACTTCTCTTGTCTTACCCAATTCTCTAGCCCCATCAATGGCCTCTCTTTTCTAATCCTCTAACTAAGGGTCATTAGACCCACATAAATCTCCTTTTCCCTTTCATACCTGCTTGGCCTGGCCTCGGTGACCTCATGCTCCTTTCATATGTGTCTAGCCTGTCTTCAAAGATCATAAGCCTTTCTCCCAATGAAATCTATCTCTTCCTCCAGATTAATCAGCCTTCTATTTTTCTTTCAATTTCCACCTCTCCTGTTCCAGGAGTACGACCAAATCCAATGTTGTTTTGTTGTTGCTGTTGTTTTTAAGCAGTCCTTCCTTGACTCCTTGAGCAAACATGATTCTTAGAGTCAGAATATTCCAGACATGAGTCTTTTTAATTTCCTTCTTGAGCCCTTGGGTTTGCAGTAAGTTCAGTTATTTCTCTAGTTTAGAAGAAAATGGTATATCCCATATATAATAAGGGATCCTCAATCCTTTTGATCTCTTCGTTAGAAAAAATATACTACCCTTGGGAGCTAAAGCCACAGTCTGGGCCTCCAAGATTCAAATTCATGGCCAGGGACTGTGTAATTAACCAAAGGATTATAATTGTTACAATTCCAGGGCCACCTTGAGATGGTTGGAGGAACTCTCGGGAGCTTGTGGACAAGCTTAATGAGCTGAGATATGGTCCCTCCACACTTCATTCCCTTGTCCCATGACACAATGACAGTAGGAAGCTGACCAGCCATGGCCTTCTTTCTTGGGCCTTTGCAAAGTTCATACACACATGCTCAAGAGTGGAATTTAGCTCCTTTTGAGGTTCGAGGCTCAGCATGAAAACCTGGCTGAAAAACACAACAGAGCAAGAAGTTATTCTATCCACCAATGCCTTACCTAAAAATCCTTTATAGCCAAGGTTCTGTCCATTTTGAGGTGAGACCAAAAGACCATCTATTTGGTGAACAAGTCTCTATTTTTGCCTTGATGGCGGTACCAGGTCATCTTCCCCATCCAGCTTAAGATCAGACGCATAAGTCAGCACCCAAAAGCCTGTGAGCTCTTGCTTACTAAGACCTGGGCAGCTCCTGTTGCTAAAGCCCCCATCTATTAAAAACAACCTTGTGCCTGTTTGGATCAGCCTGGCAACCATAAAATAGTCACTCTCCCAGGGGCATTAGCCAGAATAAGCTTCTGTCAGCTGCTAAGGTGAAAACAGCCCCAGGTGTGTCTCACTCCAAAGCATATGTTCAAAACCACAGACCTGTGCTGCCTGGGCTTTGGATGGAAGGAACTTCAGGGATCCTGCCATCCCCAAGATTTCATGCTTTTAAAGACCCCATTGTCACTGGGGCTAGGAATGGTTTTGTCCATCTCCCAATAATGCTAATGATAGCTAACATGTAATATGCCGACTCTGATCTACTTCAGACAAAGTAGCCTCACTCAACGCTTTGAGTCAGCATTTCCCCTTTTGAGGTGAGGAACCAAAGCTTAGAGAAGTTAAAGACCAAGACCAAACACTAAGTTGCTGGGATCTGAACGCAGACAGAGCGGACAGCAAAGCCTTCCTCATTCCCTCCTCCCCACCACCTCACCCAACAAGAGGTGCCCCGCTTTAGGTGCTTTAGGATTTCCTCATAGTGACACGGTGGCATATCAAGAGTAGGGCCCTGAGGTAGAGGGTCACTGGCCAATGGCCTGTGAGGGGGCTGCTAAACTTTCAGGGGACAAGGTAGCATGAGCAGCCTAAGTCCACCTTGGTAAGTGGTGCCCTACTAAGTCCCTGGTACCCTGGGGCTTTGCCCAGCTGTCATCTCTCTTCACTGCCTCCTGCCTTTTGGACTTTGCCCTCTCTGCAGTGCCACGGAATAAAGGAATAAAGGCCCTCCAGTGGCCTAACTAAAAATCAGAGGTTTTCTCAAATGTTGCTTTTGCCCGTAACAGCCTCTTCTCCGCAGAGCCAGCCACCCTGCAGCCTATTGACAAAGGGCAGCATAATCCCAATGTACATGTGCTTAAGGGAAAAAGACCACATCTGAGGTGGGGAGTGGTGGGAGAGGGCTGTAGAGCTGGGGTGAGGACTTGAGAAATTCGGGTCAGGCCTTTGAGACTGGACGTTTGGGCAGGCGTTCCCTTATCCTCATGGATCAGAATCTTCACCCAGGCATCGTGGGTTTCCTACGCCTTTTCTGACAAAGCCAGCTCCACCACATCCCAGAGTCCCTATCCCCCCTCCTACCCACAGTCTCTAAATTTAAACCCTCATCTGTCCTTTTCCTGTAAGACAGGGGTATTTTAAGGGAGCGACAGCATGGTGCCACAAGAGATGCAGTGACACCAGCGCTGTGAAAATAAGCATGCCAGCTCCTCCTCTCTGTCTGTCAGATGCGCCCACCCGCCAGGGGCTCACCCATCTCCCTCTGAACCTATCTCCCTTCCTCCTGCTCTTCCTCCCTCCCAGGAGGGAGCTCACTGTGAGCCCTCAGCAGGAAGCTGGGTGAGGAGAGGATTCCCAGGGAGGTGGCATCCAGGAAACCTGCACCCACAGTGCACAGAGGAACACAGTGGATGCAAACTCAACCTCATGCTTATAAACATCCCAGGGTCTGAGGGATTCACCAGATCGACACACAGTCCAGAGGAGCCCTGAGTTGTGATAAGCCTGGGGGGTCCAGGAGACAAACTTTCTGGAGCCCTCAACATGGAGATTAAAATCTGAAGGGAATATGAGATCCTCCGTAACTCCTAGAAAACCAGGAGGATGTTTGTCATTCTTGACCTACCCCAACAAAGCCCCCAGGGTGGAGGCTGGTGGGAGGGGAAATGGAGGTTTCAGAATCCTCGCTGATTGGTGCATCAGCCTGAAGGTGGCAGGGCGGAATAGAGACTCGTGAAGAAGGCAGAGCATGCTGCCGTTGCATGCCACTGGTGTATGTGTGTCCACCTGTGCAGAAGGCACAGAGGTGAGTTTTCAGGTTTCTGGTCTGGTGACAGAAGAACACACTTTGTTCTTGAACTGGTGGCTACCATATCTGCCTCTCCAGCATGGCTTTTCCCAAGGGCGGATATTTTCCTCACACACCTTTCAGGAAGCTAATTAATTTTCACTGTGAAGGGTGGACTTAAGAGGATAACAGCCATCTAGTACAGAAAGAAAGATCGGTGTTAGGCCGAAAAGAGACGTGTTTGCCATTTCAAATTAAATGGAAACAGGTAAATTGGAAACCCTGCCCAAGGCCTGACATCCTGAGGCTTTGCCAGCTTCTGTGAAGGAGGTTAGGGAACATCCTTCCAGGAGATCTTGAGTAACAACATAAAACCCACTTGCACTCCTGCCTGCTGCCCTTTCTCTGCATGACTGGGGTTGGCATCTTGCCTCACTCCTGATTTCTATCTCCTCTGTGTGTGTGTGTGTGAGAGAGAGAGAGAGAGAGAGAGAAGGAGAGGGAGGGAGAGGTAAATAAAGAGGCAGAGACAAAGAGATTGAGGGAGGGAGAGTGGGCCAACAAGCAAGAGCAGTAGTTGGGCACATGCGGTAGCACAAGGAATTCAAGGTCTTCTCCAAGCTTCCAGACTCCTACTTATACCCCCACTCCACCATGACACGTCTACCTGCCCAACTGTCATATAAGGAGATGGTGGTAACTAGGGACTGGGATCTGGGGTGTCAGACGCTGAGAGTGAAGAGGAGGGACAGGAAAGTTTACACCTATAAGATAATCAGTGGCCAGTGGTTCTGATTCTGGAGTCTCCAGGAAACTGATGTAGAATGGTGCATTTCAGAAGAAACCCCTGCTTGGTCCCAGAGACAGATGACCCAGGAAGGCCGAGAGTCAGGCCAAGGCTGGGCAGATGCCAAGAGAAAGACTTTATGTTGCCATTTGGCAGTCTGCAGATGTGTGTACATCAAGGGGGTGGGGATAGAGTTCACAGCAAGCTTGCCCTCTCCCCCACTTGCTCTCTGGAGCTGGGGCTTGAACTGGAGGTGAAAAAAGACCCTGACTCCTGAGTCTCAGCCACAGTGTAGGGAGCTCCAAGGACAAACAGAAATAATGGGATCCCCTTGGCTTCCGCTCTTTTGCATGGGAAGCTGTGGTCTCTGAGACCAGGAGGGGGTAAGGACTAGAAGGGACGGCAAAAGGGAAGAGAGAGGGATGAACTCACTGAAATTCAAGACCATAAACCAGAAACTCTCATCCCCCTCTGAGAGCTAAGGCTTTCCAATGTCTGAAGTCTCTACCTATTGAGACATCACCCTGAGCCACTGAAGTACCCAGGTTGAACAGGGAGGGCTGCCTCCCACATGGTATTGCCACAGACATGGAAACGTCAGCATGGCATCCAGGCAGGCCCTGCTCAGCCACCTCTGTCCTCTGTGCACTGACCACCCAGGCCAGTGGGCCACCAGAGCAGCTCTCCTCTCCCCTCCTACCCATAAGTCGTCTCTCGGTGTGAGAGGCACACGTCGCCTCACTCACCATTTACAGAGCCCCTACCATGTGCCAGGACCTATGTGAGTTGCTGAGGACACAGCAAATCTGGTGGTGGAGGCAGACAAGTACCACGGTCTAGTAGGAAGTACTGTGATGGAAGTGTAAACATGGGTGACAGAGCGCAGAAGACTTCCTGGAAGAGGCAACATTGGAACTGGGTCTTCAGTGATACGTAGAAGACTGCAAAGCACACAAACGGGAAAGGACACACTAGGCAGAGGTAACAGCACGTGCAAAGACACAGAGGCAACAAAGAGCAGGGCGAGTTTGAGGAGGTACTAGTGCTTTGTGTGACGAGCAGAGAGGGGGCCAGAGAGGGAGGGAGGTGAGGCCTGACCGCCCTGGGTTAAGGGACCTCCCGAGGCGTCGGGACTTGACCCTGGCGGTGACAGGGAGGTAGGCAAAGTTCTAAAGAGGAGAGTGGCTAACCAGAGGCGCACTTCAGAAAGGCCCCTCAGCCCCAGAGCTGGGCTGGAGCAGAGTAAGACATCGGAGGCAAGGAGAGCAGATAGGAGGTCCCTGCAACGGGCCAGGCATATTGCAGAGGGCATGAATCCAGGCAGCAGCAGCAATACGAGGGAGAGGAAGAAAAAGTCATTTGAGGGGGCCGGCCCCATGGCCGAGAGGTTAAGTTCACGCGCTCTGCTTTGGCGGCCCAGGGTTTCACCAGTTTGAATCCTGGGCATGGACATGGCACCGTTCATCAGGCCACGCTGAGGCGGCATCCCACATGCCACAACTAGAAGGACCCACAACTAAAAATACACAACTGTGTACCGGGGGGCTTTGGGAGAAAAAGGAAAAGTAAAATCTTTAAAAAAAAAAAAAAAAAGACATTTGAGAGATTTTAAAACATAAAAATGGGTAAAAATGACAGGGTTTAGTCCCCATTTGGACATGAGGTTAAGGGAGAGGGAGGGATCTAGACGGACTCCCAGGTTTCTAGCTTAGGAGACTGGGCAAAAGGCAAAGGGATAGGGAACAGAACAGGGAAAACTCCGGCAAAGGTTGAGTGTGAGGCCAGGATGCCCGAGTGCAGAGGCCAACAGGTAGCTGTAGACAGGGTTCAGGAAACAGGTCTTGGGGGAGACAGAAACGTGGAGGCATCAACCCACAGCTGTAGCTGAAGCCATGGGTACGGCTGGGGCACCCGGCAGAAGAAAGAAGGGTCACTGGATGGAGCATGCAGTGGGCCAGTGAGCTCCACCTCCACCCCATCTGTGTTACGGAGAGCCAGAGAACCAGGGAGAACATCACTGATCCTCGGACCCCCTCATTCCACACAAAAATCAAGACTTGGATCCCCGGTATTTCCTGAGGCAGGGACAGCACAGGAAGGATACTCCCACCACAGTTCTCTCTTCTGAATAACCCCATCGGGTTCCTGCCTCTCACTCCCTGGGAGCACGTCTCAGAGCCCATTCTCTCTTGTTACAAACAGCAGGATTGCCTGCCCTCCCCGTCTGGACTCCCGGGCTGGGGACCCATGTACTCCAGGTAGACTGTTCTAAGAGATGGGGAGGGGTGGAGAGAAGCCCCAACAAAGCCCAGGTGTCTGCGGCATTCCCCAAATTGTCTATACTTCTCCAGCGGGTGCTGGGGGAAGAAGGCAGTGGGCACCATCTGCCCCAACTTACTTTCCCAGTGGCCTGGCGTTCTGTGGACTTACCTGGTGACGGCACCCAGGACACCCAGCCCTGCCCCCTCACTTCCGCCCTGCTCAGAGACCCGAATAGGCCCTGAGACTCAAGAGCCTGCCACCCACACAGCACCCACACCAGATAAGGCAGGCAGGAGGCAGCTCAGGAAGCTTTTTCTGCTTGTTTTATTTGAAAACCCCAGGGTGTGTCCCCTCCCTCACCACACCCATTCCCTACCCCAACCCCAGGACATGACGATGCCACACGCACACACGAGGCTGTGAGCTGCACACAGAACACAGGGGCTGCGCTCACATGACAACATGAAAAAATATACATTATATATAATACACCCAGGACCCCATTCCCTCTCCCATCCCCTCAACCTAGCCACAACCAGGTCATGTAGGAAGGGGCAGGGGCTGTAGGACCTCAGGCAAAGATAAGAGGGAAAGAGGACAGAAAAGGAAGGAAGTGGGCAAGGTGAAGGAGCAGGGATCCCCAGAGTGAAATGGAAAGAGAGGTGCGGGGATCACAAGAGAGGCAGGGAAGGCCCAGCCCGGGAAGCCGGGGAGAGAAAGGCCTCCGCAGACAGGAGAGTAGGGAAGGGCAGAGCACAGGGTTTCCTTCAATCCACCCCTGGCCCCGCCATTGCTACTGACACCCCCCAACACAGCGCATGGCTAGTGGGGGGAGAGACGGAGACACGGGTGAGCTAAAGGGGGGCTGCTGTTGGGGGCAGAAAAGGGAGGCACAGTCTCCCACACCACAGGAAGAAGAGTCAGAGGCCAGGGAGGGAGGTGGGATCGGGGGGAGGACGAGGGGTGGGGAGACTCCAGTGGGCCCCACAGGGATTTCAAGATTAAAGGGTGACTCATTCTGAAGAGCTCTCTCTCTCTTGGTCTCTCTGCTTCAGAATGTCCTTCCCTCTCGTCGGGGGGGTGTCTCTGTCTCATCAGGGCAGAATTCTCTCTCTGTTTGAGGAGGGATGTAGGCCTTAGTAGCGGTGTGGAGGGGTCTCGATGATGCGTCTCTCATCACTGCTGGGAGAGTCGGCTGCCTCTGAGTCACTGCTGTCCTCGTCCTCCTGCTGGCCACCAGCAGCCCCTGCCACATGGGCCTGCCGATTCTGGTAGGACTGGAGAAGGGGGAGCAGAAAGGGGAAGGGCTCAGAGGCCTGCTCACACCCTGGAGCCTCTCCTTGGGGGGCCACACCTCCCTCAGTCCCCTTATTCTTCTCCCTACCTCCCGCCCACAAACCTTCCTCCCTCCTGCTCCCGGGAGCTCTGCCTAGGGCTTTGTGCCCAGGGCCTGGCGCTCATTAGGAATCTGCTGTGTTTGCTCCAGTGGAATCTTGACTCTGTAGACCCCCCCACTCCCCAGGGCCACTCACCTCCATGGGGTTCACAATGATGGTGAGAGCTGAGTCATCCCAGAAGAGGTCAGGGTCCTTGGGGTCACTGGAGGCCCCTGGGGGCCCTCCAGCCCCCGAGACACGGCGGTGAAGGGAATGGATGCGCACGAGGCCCAGGATGACCATGAGCACCAGGAAGCCCACACACACCACAATGATGAGAGTCGCTGCACTCGGGACCACTGTGGGGAGAGCATGCGGTGGGGAGACATCCACCAAGCACACCTGAGGGGACTCACACAGGGACGAGCAGGGGAGGGGAGCCTGGGCAAAGGGAGTCCCCAAGTAGGAGAAGATAGGATCCAGGTTGGCCCAGAAGTGGGGACTACCCTGTAGAAGCTGGAAGAGAAACAGAGCCCCACAGGGAAAGGAAGGAGACCAGGAGGGAAGGGGACAGGAAAAGGGTTGCTGCTAGGGCCAAAGGGACAGAGTGACAGAGGGAGGGAGGTAGGCAAAGGGAGATGGGCAGTGGGAGGAGAAGGGCTCCCAGCACAATGCTGCTGTGAGCAGCCCTGTTCTCAGGGGACAGAGGGCAAGGGTCAGAACCTGCCCATGTCATTCTGCCTGTGCCTTCCCCAGGGACCACTCAGCCTAGGAAGGAGAGCCCCGTGCCCAGTGAGGAAAGGAGAGAGGCAGCCACACGGGCTTGATGGTGCAGGAGGACATTCCTTCCTCCTGCATCCTAAGAGGAGAAGCGGCCGGGCCTGGCTTCCAGAAGACGGTGCTGGCACGCAAGGCTGGGGGACAGGTCCAAGGGGCAAGGAGGAGCACCTTCATTTACCCACCTCGACTGAGCTCTTTCCTGCTCAGTGACACCTCTCTTCTCCTTGAGGGCTTGGGGCTCCTGGACGTCTGGGGCATCTGCTCCTCCCAAATCTCCCCCCGACGTATACCCACCTCCTCCATGGCCCTGTCACGCCTCCGGCCCTGCAGCCTCACTCTGGTGCCCAGGTTCAGGGGGACACAGACCCTGAAGGGCAGTGAGACCCAGGAGGGCATGTGCACTCTCACTCGGACCTTAGAGCTGAGGGTGGCAAAGCAGGTGTGCATGCACAGGAACATGGCCAGGAAAAACATATGGGCACACAGCTGGAAAACGGTTGCCATACCCTGCACCCGTGCCAGGCCTCTGCCAGCCTGCACACCTGCCTGCATCAGCCACCTAGCAGCCCGCTCACAGAGCAGGATCAAAGGGATGCGTCTGAGGGTCTCCAGCAAGGCACAGCAGAGCCATATGTGCAGCGTCACCCAGCTCCCTGCCAGCTGGGCAGACCAGGCAATCCCCTGAAGGAAGACGTACATACCACAGATGTGGGCTGCGAGGGCCACAGAGCAAGCAGCCATGAGCACAGCCCTGCCCACCTTCTGCACACACACATATAGCACTCGGAGAAGCAGGACGAGAGCCCAGAGCCCCAGGGACAGCAGGCGGAGGTAGAGACCCCACACAGGCGCCCCCAGGCCCAGGGCCCTCACAGGCAGCTGGGTCACTACACCCCACATGGGTGCACAGCCCTCACCACTGTTGGCACACACAGCAATGCACCCACCCACTGTGAGGCCCAGACCCTGGGCCGCCTCGTTGCTGAGAGACTATTACAACTACACATGTCCCACACGCATACACATCATGTTCCAGCCCACATATATCTCCCAATCCCGAATTTACCCACAGCCTCTAAGACTCACACTTCAAGAGACAGAGCAGAATGTAGAGAAGAACATAGCATGGGAGCCTCCACACCTTGCTGCATACCCCTCCTCTCCAGCAGCCAGCACACACACCTGCCATACACTCCGGGGCCAACCAGGTATGTGGAGAATGCCCTGCCTGAGCAAGTACACTAGCCCCACACCTCCCTGAGACTGCCTGAGGGCTCTCTGCCAAGTTGGTCTCCAACCTGATCTGACTTATAGCCCACTTGGAGCCACTTGCCAATGATTGCCAACTCTGCTGAACAGGGCAGGCAGGCTCCCTGGGCACCGGCTCCAGGGAAGAGATGGGCCTGCTGGATCAGCATTTCTCAACTGCCTTGGCATGCGGGGAGGAGGGAAGAGGGCAAGAGAGTTGCCCTTTCTGCCCATCTACAGGAAATAGTCCCTCCCAAGTCTCCAAGTCAATGGGTAAGATCCAGGGGCAGTGACCCCACCAGCAGATGGCCCCTGCAGCTAAGCCCGGGGCCCAGAAGGAGTGGAGAGCCCCCTCAGAGTGGAGGCCACAGCAGGGGAACCTACTCTAGAGGTACAATGATGACAAGCCAATGGTTCTGGTTTGTGCCTTAATCAAATGCACGTGTCCCTCTGAGCCCCTGGCCCGGGGAGGAAATGACAAGTTGATTGCCAGGAATAAGAAATGACCACAGGAAAAACAAAATGCAGATGTTCCCTCTGTAGGCAAACAAGTATGGTTAATCAGTTTAAAATGAGCCAGGAGGCCAGGGAGATGGCAGGATTTTTAAATTAGCTACAGACAAAAATCAAGAGTTTAAGTACAATCAACCTTTCTTGCTGCATTAGAGCCGAGCAGCTAATTCTGGCCTTGAATGACCTCCGGAGCCACCATGACTGGGGTTTAGCAAATGGCCCACGGGAACTCCTGATTCATGTGATTGTGAAGACACTGTGGAAAGCCCTGCCCACAGCCCTGCATGGCACCTCTCTGTGAAGAGCCTCAGGGGGAACTTCCTGCTGTTCTCAGGCCCAGGGCTTCTCTTGAAATACTGGTTGGCCCCTATCATATGCCTTTCATAACGCCTTAGCTCAGAGTCAAAGGGTGGGTCCACTCTAGCAACTGCACAGCATCTCCTGGGATGTATTTTGTGAACTGACTTTGTTCCCTGGCTTCCTCTTATTCTTCTTTCATCATTGTCCCTTCCTCCTCACTTCCTAACTCATTGTCTATTTTCATCCTACTTCGTTGTAGGTCTTTCTGCAAAGCCTTGGATACTTGTAGGAGACAAAGTAGGGAAATGGTTCCCAAACTTTGCTGCACACTGGAATCACCTGAGGATCCTTAGAAACCACTTAGGCCTGGCTCCCACCCCCAGACAGCCTGATTTAACTGGTATGGGGTGAAACCTAGGCACCAAGTGTCTTTACAGCTGCCCCAGTGATTCTGATGTGCATCAAAGTTTGGGATGACTGGATAAATATTGTCTTCATCATCTCAGCTCACCCTTCTCAGATAACTTCATTCTCCCTAACCGTAAACACCCCAAACCAACCACCCACCCCCAATTTTCAAATTCTCATTCCCTCTCATGCTCATCCAAAATCCCTTCTACCCTTCAAGATCCAAGCTCAAACTCTACATGAGCCCCAAAACCTTCCCTGGCTGCCCCAATTCACACTGCTCTCTGTCTGGTGTGCTTAGGAGCTTCAGAGAAATGAACCTCCTATCTCATTGGAGGGCATTAAATCTCTTACTGCTACTGCATGGTTAGAGTAATTTGAAATTGCAAAGCCATAATCCTGTAACACCACTCTTAGGGTTGGGAGGAGAAGGGGAAGGAACACCTTGAGAGTCAGAAAAGGCATATGGAACAGTTTTTATCAAGTGGATCTCCTGGTAAGCTTAAGAGATGTCAATCACCAATGCCCTTAGGTGAACTATCAACTCCACACCCTACTCAGGCCAAAATGAGGGCAAAAGCAAAGGCAGGCTGCTGCTCTCAATTGGAATCTCAGAGCAAGCTTGGTTGGCTTGGACATCAGCTCAGAACAGCGGCTGGGGAGGTGGTGTTCACTCTGGGGACGTGAGACAAGGGCAGCACTCACAAACCCCAGGGCACCCCCAGGCAACTGCAAGGGACAAGGGGTGTGAAATGCCAGGCCAGTGAGTGCAGGGCAGCTGGGTGCTCAAGGGAGGAAGCTCTGGACTAGTTAGAACAGGGATTCTCCCATGGGGCCTCATACCAAAAAAAAAGCAAGGACTGAGAATCTCACCAGGTCCAGCAGCAATGCCAACCCATGTCTACCTCGAGCCTAACCTGAGTAGCAGGACCCAGTGTCCAGCCAGACAAGGCTGAGCGGGTTGATTCCCAGGGAAAGAACTGGAGAAAGAGCTAGGGAATCATGAGGAAAAAAAGAGCTGACCCCAAAGGTCTATCTAACAAAAACAAAAACTATTAGTTTTCTCAGCCGTCTCTAAAGACGGTATGCAACTTGGTTATGCCTTAGACTCCCTCCTCACTACTGCCAAGTGAATCACAGTGAAACACTCAAAAAGGCCTCTCTAGTTGTTTTCAAAGAGAGTAAGGAAGAAGGGAGCCATCCCGGAGAAAAGGAAACACAAGCTGGCAGCCAATGCCAAGGAGAGGACACCAGACTAAATCAGGGGCACCAGGGAGCTAGCCCGAGTCAAAGAAGCCCTCGGGAGCTCCCCCAAATTAGGTTCAACTATAAAGTAATCAGACTGAAAAAAAAAGCATCAAACATAAACAGAGAGGGCACGGAGGGCAATGTTAGTACACAGGGTCTGGAATGCTGGCTCCACCACTTTCTAGCTGTGTGATCCTGGATAAAGTACATAACCTTTCTGGGCGTCTACTTCCTTGCCTTCGCAGGGGATAATTCTAGTACCTATTTCATTTCTTGTTTGTCATGACTAAATGAGTTAATATGTGTAAAGGCCAATGAGCGTGGTGCCCAGCACACACTGATGTGTCCGCTCTTCTTATTATTACATGTGTTGAGTGAGGGCTGTGCTTTCAGGGGAGCGTTTGCTGACCATGAACTTCTTCCAAGAAAGCATTCTTGGAACTCCTTAGGGAATTGCCTTCGGAGCCTGTGAAATACCTTTTGACTTTTTTCCAAAAGTGACAAACCTGCGCCCTTTGAGAGTGGGTTTTACGTGTAAAAACTTAAAATGCTATCCAGAGCCAACTCGGACAAAAGTGGATGACAAAGTTGGGTAACACGGAACTGGGCCAAAGGAAAAGTGTATCTAAAAAGCAACAAAAATACATGCCTCTCATAAATTGGCTTTGAAAGCAATTCTAAAAAGGGATTCCAAAAATCATCTTCAGCAACATCAGAATCATTCTGCAGTTTTTAACAAGGTGGAAGAAGACTCGTTTTGTAATATTAGGTATAAATATGAGGTTACAAAACAATTTGATCCCGACTTTGTAAAAAGAAAAAGACTGGAACATAATCTATCATCTTAACAATGGTTTCCTCTCTGTGATGGAATCATGGCTGACTTTCCTTCCTCATACTTGTAGTTTGTAGTTTTTCTACAACTTAGCAACTCTTACATCGGGGATTAAAACACTTCATCCCTGGTGCAGGAGCACGGCCAGGGAAGGAGGCCTTTGGAGGGCAGCTCTCCCTCGGGATGTAATACTTTGCATATTTGCATATTCTGTTGTAGAAAGTCTTAAGACTTTATAGATAGCACATAATTATACACATAATAGCACCAACATTCTCCTTGAGGACACAGACTGTATGTATCCTACAATTCTCTCATATTCCTAATAGCACTTTAGGACAGTGCTAGTACACAGTAGGTGTTCAATAAATAAATACTTGATAGCTTCACTACAGAGGATCCCTAGATTGAGGGCTAATTTGATATTGTTAGGGGAGGGCAGCAGGAAAAAAAGGTTCTTAAACCCCACACTGACTTTAGGATTCCAGGCACGAGTGCTCCTGCGACGACACAGGCTCACCTTCTTCACGGGAGAAAGTTAACGCTCCAGGGGGACCAGGGGACCGGAACACAGTCGCCAGTTAAGTCAGGTACACAGGGAACAGACCGCACTGCTCCATGCCTGTCCTCCCCTCCCCGTGGTGGAGAGGGAGGATGCCAGCACTCAGCCCACTCCCTGCCACCAGCCCCTCCCTGCCTGGCCCCGCGCAGCCTTACGTACTGGAGTTTCGGTGGGAGCTGGCCAGGCTGTGTCCAGCCATCTCAGGCGGTGGCTGGTGACCACGGTGCAGGAACTGCTGGGAGCTGAGCACATGGCTTGGGTGGGCAACTCGGTTCATGCTGTGCAGCACGTTGACCTGGGGAAACGGAGGGCTCACTGGGCACACACATCTCCCAGGTTCGACCCCACCTCTCTAGAGCCCACCTTTTAACCACTGCCCCACAGCTTCTCCTCCTTCTCCACCCACCGCCAGGCCCAGGAGTCCTCCAGGCTGTAATTTCCATTCCCACCAACTCTCAGTTTGAGTCCACTCCACCCTGGCTTCTCGTCAGTGGGGGATAGCTGTGGAAGGAAGGAACCTCTCTAGGTACCTCCACAATGAATTCATTGCTGGAGTAACGACCATTCATTTCCGAGCAGGAAAGCCGAAATTTCCTGGCATAAAGAGCAGCTCCATGTCGCAGCCGATAACGGGCCTGCCTCAGGATCTCTTCATACACAGTGATGCTCTCCACCCCTAGAGGAGGAGGACGCAGCTCAGTGCAAGAGCCAACAAAGAGGCTGGGACAGGACCCTCTCTCCCAGACTCCCACCAGTGCAGAATCGGTTAGTCCCACCCCTCAACAGGGGGTGACCTGAGTTCTCAGAAGAGATGCTCCCCTCCACCCCACTGCCTGCTCTCTGACTGGAGTCTCCATTTCCTGCTCTGCCCTTCTCTAACAGCTCTGTGGCTTCTGGGTAGGGATGGAGAGAAGGAAAGAAGGACACCCTGCAAGATAGAAGGGAGGCACAAGCAGGAGGGAAACAGAGAGGGGGAAATACAGAAGTCCTCAGTGAGGCTCTGGAAGGGAATGGAAACAGGAGGGAACTGGTTAGGCCCATCTTCTCTCACCCTCCCTTAAGGAGGGTCCTTTGGAGAAGAGTAGGCTTCCTTTGGAAGCTACCAGATCATTACTGCTATTCATTATGAGACGAGCACTTGACTTAAAGCTATGGTGTGTACATAAGATGAGTGAGACGGGAGATAGAGAAGATGGCTACTACCAAACAGCTAGATGATAAGAAAGCTGGTCAGAGAAGACTGAGCGAAAGGAGGAGAGGAACCAGGAGTGGCGATGAGCCTGGCTGTAGAGAGAAGCAGGAAGGAAGAATCATTTGGAGCCTAAACCCCGGCACACCTCCTCTAGGGACAATCTGGAAGCCAGAAGATCTTCCAGGCTTGGAAGGTGAAGATGGCACTTGGCCACATCCCTGGGCCTGGAAGGAGGACCCTCTGGATTTCCCAGATAGTTGATCATGGGGGAAGGCAGAAGAGGTGAGTTCTCAGGCCCCACTGACCAGCAATGGTGAGGTAGGCAGACGTGTTGGTGAGCTCCAGCCCTCGCTGCTGCAAGGATGCCATGTCCAAGAGCAGGCTTTCCCGTTCAGGGTCTAGGTCATCCCCCACCAGAGAAATTTCACAGCCGTCCAGGTTGTGCACGATCTCATCCGACATGCGTGTGTCTGTCACTGGATGGAAGAGAGTCAGGATCTTGGTCAGAGCTGAAGGGCTCACCTCATGGCCATTCTTCTTCCCCTTCCAGGGTCATTCTCTGAGAGCAGTCAGCATCATTTTCAAGAACATCATTACTCAACAATTTCCTTCTTGAGTAATGGGCCTCCTACTGGGTCTACGTCCTAATGGTGAATGGCCCTAATCAAGCAAATGCAGTACGAAGTCTGTCTCATATCCTGCCCCAGATTTTCTCCCTCACACTGGTTCAGACATGGGCCCCTTCTCTGGATGATATCCTGGGGTTATCCTTACCTGTGCCCTGCCAACTCTCATCCTTTTTGGCCTCTACTTGGTGAGAAATGGAGCAAGTGATTTGAAGATCGGGGAACAAAGGGACCCCCTCGGGTCCCTCAAAGTCCACAGCTGGGCGGGCAAAATGAGCAGTGCCAGTCAGCAGGATCTGGGGGGCGTCAGGCTGAAGTACCACCACGTAGCCCTCCACGTCGGGGATGGAGACACAGGATTCTTCACTGAAGCACCTGTATGAGAAGGCGGAAGAGAGGCAGCTTGTGACCCCAACACTCTCTCCCTTATAATCCATATTCTGTTTCATCCCTCTGGGCCTTCACCTCTACAACAGAGCACCTATGTCAAGAAGGGTGAGGGAAGGAAAGGGGGATAGTGTCTCTGCACCACCATGACCACCCCCAGCAGCAAAGCTGGAGGGGGGATACCCTTTCCTGAGAGGATGCCACAGCAGGAAAGAGTCAGGGACAGAAGGTCAGACAACCTTGACCTATCGTGGTGATCACATCACCATTGCCCTCCCCAAGGTTACAGAACATCTGTCAACCTTTATTTTACAAATTGAACTTACAAAAATCTATATACATATACAGTTCTTTATCCAGGAGATTTAAATTAAAAAGTGTATTCACTACAATATCTGACAGATATGTGCCAAAAAATATTCAACAAGAAAAGTGGGGTGGGATGGGGTGAGGGGGGCATGTCAAAGGATGTCCTCCTCCTTGGTGTGTCTTCCATTCATTCCCTTCAATATGAGAGAAACACACTTTGGTAGGTGAGCTACTCTGACCTTCTCGGACCTGCACTGGCCATCCCATGAGTCCTCACTGATCTCGGGGCCAGGACAAACTCTCCCCAGAGCACTCAGCCAGGCCAGACCAACCAACAGCACAGCCACTCAGGAACATGCCCCCAGGATCACCTCAAGCCCCATCTTTTGCTAATTAATAATAATGACACCTCTCCTCATAGCACTTGCTGGTTTATGAAGCATTTGCTCATATTTTTCTCATTTATTTTAATCCTGCGGAATAGGGATAAAAAAAAAAACCAAAGCTCTTAGGTCAATCATCCTAGCCACACAAGAAATATGTGTCCCAGTCAAGGCTCAAACTCATTCTTCTCATTCCAAGTCCACAATCTTCCCACTAAACCACAGCCACCATATGGGGCCTGGGTTTGTGCCAGTCAAATTTATAAAGAAGTGCCCCCTTGAACGAACAGTCTTCACAGGGGAGTTGGTAATTCAGGAGCAAGGACTAAGGTCCATATGGTTGTGCTAACTGAAATGATTGTGCTGAGCCAACTGTTATTAGTGCTCCTGAGCATGCCCAGCTTGACTGCTGGAGCCAAAAATGAGAAGGCACAGCCTCAGCAGATATGATGAGCTCAGAGTCCCTGAAGTTATCAATGCCTATGACTTGCTGCGTTCCTCTACCACAAGGAGTGGGGCCTAAGACAATCTTCACTGTCATTTAGAGAGGCCCAGATCAAAGCCTCTTGGGAAACAACCCCAGCTGACCCTGGAGCACAGGCTCCCACAGACATTCCCACTGCGATGAGCAATCCAAAGGGAACCCAAAAGGGAAGAGGGGGCTGTCTCTGACTTGAAGACACTAATGATCTGGAGAGATTAGATATGGCACACAACTCTTAAAACAAGGGCAAACACGGTCACCCTCATATGAACGGAACAAAGAAAACCCATGAGAGTTCAGAAAGGGAGAGGTTATTTCTGGTTAGGATGGGAATGGGAGGTCTGGCAAGGGAGGGTAGGGATAATCAAGAAAAGTAGAAAATGAGCTAGCCTTTGAAGGAGAGTACGACTTTGCTAGGCAGAAGGTGAGGAGCATACTAAGGAGAGTAGAGGAACACAAGGCAGGAAAGGCTGGGGCCAGATGGTTGAGGGCTCTGAGTGCAATTGGTACACAGTGGGCGAGAGGAAGTCATTGACGTCATCTTCATCAGGGGAGTGTGAGAATGAAAATCCTGACTTAAGATCACTAACCTAGCCTCAGTTACTCACTAACTGAGTTAGAATACTAGAGATAGGTCAACTAGTGAGGAGGCTACGGCAATAGGCGAGGTGAGAGGTAATAAGAGCCTGGGCTGGAGTGGTAATAGCAGAAATGGAAAAGAAGGAGACAGACTCCAGACACCTGGCACAGAGGAGGGATCTAGGGGACCTGGCAACTAATGGGGCATGGAGGATGAAGACAGAGAGGAATCCAAGATGACTCAGAGGTTTCAAGCCCGGGTGATTGCAAGGACCAAGACACCACTACAGAAATAGAGAATTCAGGGGGAGGGGCTAGTTTGGGCATTGAAGTTCGTTGCTTCAGCTTCAGCTCATTTGTTTGAGGTGCTGGCAGAACATCTAGATAGAGGTTATAGGAAGCAGCTAGAAATTCAAGAGCTATGGAAAGAGGACAATGCTAAAGATAAAGATGTTGTAGCCATCTGTTCAAGGGTTAATGCCACGAGTAGAGGGTCTTTCGAAGAAAGAGATCACAAAAAAACCCTTAGGGAAAACCTGCATTGACTGAATAGTTGCATAAATCTGGCTTTAAACAGGCAGAGGTCTAAGAACTAACTAAACATTGGAAGTTAGGGAAGCCACGCGGACCAGGGCAAGGCTATGCATCAGAGAAGGGAGGTGCTACTAAGTATCTGTTTCTCTCTGTCTTACACACACACACACACACATCTATATTTTCTCCCACCACCTTGAGGAAGTTTTAGGGTAGCACTAACCACCTGGAAGCCCTGAAAGTGGAGAAATGAGAGCTCTCTCTTCCTTAACCTCATAAAGAAAACAACAAGGCCCCTTCTCTCTACTAAAGAACCAAAGTCAGGCTCCCAGTCCTTGGATAAGCTCTTCCCTGGGCCTGAAAGAGGCAGGAGGAATTCAAATGAGCCAGTTAACAGAGAGGATATCAACTCCTCCCACTGAGGGCAGCCTCTTGCAGAGCTCCACCCTAAGCGAAAAGACAGAGCCCACCCTTCTGAGTGGTCCTGAGCAGACCAAAGCGGATGAGGCAACCACTTGGTCTCTGAGAGATTAAGCTCTTCATAGCTGGATGGCAGCCCTTTAACAAATAGAGTCCTGACTAGACCATGGTGGGGTGCACACTCAGCTCTGACCCACACCCACGGGACCTCATCTACCTGTGGCCTTCAGGTCCACGCCATGACCACACCATTCCCAAAAGCCCTGTCGCTGCCTTCCAGGGCTCTGATTGTGAGGGCTGATGGCCATGCCCAGGCACTGGCTAGGGCTGAGAGCCCTCACCTCTCTAAACCCACCCTTCCTAGGATAGGGACAAGTCAGAGATGTTCATTTTCATATAGCTTACGGAGAAACCGAGGCAGAGTAGGGGAGAAGAGAATGTTTACTCAGGAATCCTGACTGCTATACTGTGTAATTCACCCAATAGATGGCAGTGTCTCCTAAAAACTGCCCTGTAAACCATGACAAGGGGTGAAAATGCCTTCATATAACAATAGCCAACATCCGCAGAATAGGCACGCCGCTGGCCACTGGATCTGGATTATATCACGTAGTCTTCATAACAGTTCCGTGAATTAGACTTTATTGTTATTCCTGCTTTATAGCCTTTGCTCAATGCTAAAAAGCTAGTAAGTAATAGACCCTGTGTTCTTAACTATCAGCTTTCATTACCTCTCAATTAATCCATATTTTTAAACACCTAGTAGACTCAAACCTTGAAGTAATCTACAAGTTTTCTTTTAAAGAATTCAGAATCATTCACTTAGAATCCAGAGGTCAGCAAACTTTTTCCAGGAAGGGCCAGACAGTAAGTATCTTCAGCTTTTGGGGCCGTACTGTCTCTGTCCCAACTACTCAGCCCTGCCATCATCACAGGAAAGAAGCCATAAACAATATGCAAATGATGGGCATGGCTGTGTCCTAATAAAACTTTATTTACAAAAACAGGCAGCAGACCAGATTCAGCCCTGGGGCCACAGGGTGCCAACCCCCAGGCTCAGATCATCCTATGTGACCTTGCAAGAGTTTGATGAACCAAAGTTAAAAGAGGTGAAACAGCTAGATCTATTCGCCCAAGGTCATCCAGGCAATTAGTACTGAGTCAGAAGTAATATCAGATCTCTCGGCTCCCAATCCAGTACCCTCTCTGTCCCACTTTACACATCAGCATAGAGGCACAGAGATTAAAACCCCAAATCCTGGAAACGTGGCTTAGTGGAAAGAGTAATAAATCGGTTATGGGGAAATCTGAATCTAGTCCAGGCTCTTCTACCAACATTGCTATGTCAATTGAGCAGGTCAGTTGTCCTTCTGGGGGCCCCGTCTCCCCAGCCACAAAATGAGGGTGGTGTGCCTAGCCCTGGGTGACATCCAAGGCCAAGGAGTTCTGACACCATCTGGCTCTGCTCCGTGATTTGCCCGCCCCACCCAACACTCACTTGACGGCAGTGGTGAGGCGCAGGGGCCTGACGCCAGGCGTGGCAAAGCGCAGAGTGTTCATGTAAGCCACATGCTGCAGGGCATGGTTGAAGGTCTCCACATCATCCCCCTCCAGGGTGAGCAGGGACTGCGAGGGGTTCACGTGGACCTGGGCCCCAGACATAGACATGGCTGAGAGCAGGATCAGAGGCGGGAGAGGAAGGGAGCAGAGGTAGAGAGGTGGGGCAGGAGTGGGGGCCAGGGGACGTGCTGGGAAGGAGAGGGCTAGAGGAAGGGACGATACCTTCATGCCTTTGCCCAGGCTCTCGAAATCCCTATAGTCCAGCCCCTCCCGACATGCATAGAGGCACTCGATGACCTCACGGCTCTCCAGGCGGCCTGAGCGCACGCTGAAACCAGCCAGGTAGCCATGGAAGTAGTGATGGATCGGCAAGGGGTCTCCTAGGGGAGGAACACAGGAGTGGACGGGAGGTGAGAGGAGGTGAGAAGAGAGGAGGAAAAGAAGGAGCAAAGGGGGCTGAGAGAAAGGGAAAAGACAGAAAAAGCAGAAGGCTTGAGAAAGAAAATGAAAAGGAGAAAGGTAGAAACTGAAAGAAGGAAAGAAGAGAGATGAAGGCAGGAGGGAAGCGAGGCTAAGGCGGAGACTGGAGAAGGCAGAGAGAGAAGACAGAATAAAACCAGGAGGAGAAGAGCGAAAAATAGAAGCAACAGAGATGAGAAAAGCTTCCAGGAGAGGAGGAAAGGGAAGAAGGAAAGCAAAACCAAAGAGAGGAAAGAGGAGACATAACGAGGGAAAGGAGGAGCCTGCAAGAGAGGCACCTTCACAGTGACATGCAAGGAGACCAGGATGAATGTGTGCGAGCTTCATAGATGCCCAGATCTTCCCTGACGGGTGACTGACTCCTGCCTCCTGCGTTCTGCTACATGGAAAGCCAGCAAGAGAACTCCTTTACTTTCCTCTGTAGGCAGGAAGGAACACCCAGGCTCCAGCCAAGCTCCGTCTGGCCTTACGTCTCCAAAGAAACCCTGCCTTGCTGTAGTTCTCAGAGGCTCTGCACCCTGGCGGCATGTGAGGCAGTAAATAGTGAGGCGATAGGACTGGCGATGGAAAAGGGAGCACAGAACAGAAAGTTAAGATGAGAACCCTCTGGTCTCCAGGTTTTATACACAGAGTACCTTGTGTGGTGTCTGTACTGTTGTCTCCTCCCTTTTCCTTCTCTTTGTTCTTTTCCTCTGGAGGGAAAAAAAAGTGGCAGTGAGCTCAGGGTTGTGGGGCCAGATTGACAGAAAGAAGAGGTCTTGCCTGCTCTGACCCTGCCCACAGAGGACTTGCATCTCTCAGCTGAGTCCCAACCCTTCTTTTGTCATGTCTCAATCTCTCTGTTATAGACAAACCCCCAAATATGTTGCTGAGGAAGGACAAGGGCTCTGGTAAGACACACACACACAAAGGCTCCCAGAAGGAAAGAAAAAAAAAAGGAAATAGTTTAAAAGTTGAAAGATTGATGACTCTCTGAAGGGTTACTGGCCTCCTGCAGGGGACCCAGCTGTGGAAATCACCATCGTGATGGAACAAAGTAGGAATGAACTGGCTGACCAGAAAGAGAAATTCTGGTGAAATCTGAGAAGGAAATTCCTCCAAGTCAGAGGTGATGATTAGTTGAATGCGTGGGAGTTATGGGGGCTGTGGTCTCCTCCACCAGAGCTCTTTCTTCAGGGGGATTATGAAGGTCAGGCTGCCCTTGCTCCTTTACCAATCCTCAGCCACTGGAGGCTCTAACCTTTAGTGGTTTCATTAAGAAGTTCAGGAGGACTTACCAGCCCAGCAGGCCCCAATCATGAGTGCAGGTTCCCTTCGGGGCGGGTGGATGAGACCATTGTCATGGATGAGGGCAGGGTCAAACGAGATGCCATCAGCATAGAGTGTGACTGTGGGGAATTCGAGGTTCAAAGTATAGTGGTGCCACTCATCGTCACAGACCTGGGGGAGGAGGATGGGGCAAGAATCCCTCGGTTACTTCATCTTGAGGGAACTAACCAAGGCACTGCCCCATCTCCTGCAAGACAGGGGCCAGTCCCTCATATTCCCAGTTCTAGCAATAGGGTTTACTAGTGAATTGCTGCCTACCCGGTTCAAGGAGTAACATCCTTGCCCAAAATCTATCAAGCACCAACCTAGTATCTAAAATTCCACTCTTCAGGTAAACCTTTAAAACTATAAACATTTCTAAGAGGAGTAACACTATTTTGTGAATGCATTTTTCCCCAAAAATGTATGTATGTATGTATGTCACTGGAACCTCTAAGTCTGTAACCCAACAGGAACCACTAAAACAAACATGCTTCTCTTTGCGGTTTCTCCAGGATCAGACAAGCCGGGGTGGCGGATGGTCAGAAGAATGAGAGGCAGAGAGTTCTCTGCCTTACCAACTTCCAAACACTGGAATTCCTCAAGGTTCAACCTCGACCCTCTTCCCTTTCCTCTGTACACTCTTTTCCTAGGGGTTACCTCCTCTGTGCCTGTGGGTTCAGATGCCATATCTATGCTGACAACTCTAAAATCTGATCCCAGCCCAGAACTCTCCTGTGAATGCTCTGGCTCACCACTTGGTTGTCTTACAGGTATCTCACATTTCACACGTGTGAGATGGAAGTCCACACCCCTTCCCCATCGTCTCAGTTTTCCCTGGGCAGAATAAATGTTCTGCCGTCCGTCCAGTTGCTCAAATGGATGACCTAGGAGACATCTTTGATCCTTCTCTCTCCCTCATCCTCCATGTCCACTCCATCAGTGGGTACTGTCGATCCTAAGGCCAAACAGAACTAAAAGCTGTGGGTTTCTGTTCAGTTCTCTCCATCTCCATTGACACACATCACCCAAATCCTCAATCTTCTCCTATGTACTGTTGCAACAGACTTATCTCTATACTTACACTCATGTCTCTCTTATATTCATGTCTCTCTCCAATACATTCCTCCCATAGTCGCCAAAGTCATCTTCTTAAAATGTAAAGTTGATCAGGCCACATCCCTGCTTTGAACCCTTCAAAAGGCTTCCCATCTCTCATTGGACAAAATCCAAATGAACCCCACCTGACAGAGTCCATTGTACAACCTGATCACTACCCACCTTTCCAATCTCAAACCCAGTCTTTCCCCCTTGTTCACTGCACTCTAATCTCATTGGCCCTCTTTCCATGCTTGGAACATGCTGAGCTCTTTCCTCCCTCAGGGCCTTTGCATCTGCTCTTCCTACTGCCTGGAACACTCTCTTCTCACAGCTATTTCTCATCCTTTAGGACAAGCTTACATTTCACGTCCGTCAGGCCTTCACTGAACATGGGACCAAAGTTGAGTTCCTCCCCCCCCCCTTGCCTCCCTCTATTCTCTACCTTGGTCCCTTGCTTTTCTTTCAGAGAATTTATCACAATTTTTCATTCTTATATTTCTACTTACTTTTTAAAAATCTAGATCCCCAACTAAAACGTAAGCTCAATGAAGGCAAAGATTTTGTTCCATCTTATACTCCACTGTATCTCCAGAACCTAGCAGAATGACAGGGTATTGATATTTAATAAATATTTGCTGAATAAATAAGAGCAAATAAAAGAAAAATAGAAAGAGCAATGTTACCAATATTAGCAATGTAGGGGAAAGATCAAGAAGCGGCAAAAGGCAGAATATCTCTTTGAAAGAATGCCACAAAAAGCAAAAGCTTTTGTAGACAGCCCTCAATTCTCCAGTTTGTGGATTTTCTGGGCCCTTCATTTCCCCTTCTCTCTCTTCCACTTCCTGCCTTTTTTCAGCCATTTGCTTACTCAGCCACTCCACCAAGGCTTGCAAGAAAAATAGAAGGAGATGGAACCTCAAATTAGTCCCCGCTGGTCCTTGTGGTCAGCTTGGAGAATGAATAAAGAAGAGGCTAGAATTGTTGGCTCATGAGAGGATTTTTTCTTTTTCTTTTTTTTTGCCCATTTTTATTTGTCCCTCATAATCATGGATAATAATACTAAGAATTAAAATGTATAGACTGCTTTTCAGTCTATAAAGGACTATTACATCATTTTATCCTACAACAACCCTGGGATACAGAATCCCTATTATCCCCATTTAATAGTCAAAGAAACTTAAGTTTAAACATATTGACCAAGATTTTATGACTAGTAAGGTCCCCTGGCAGGACTTAAACCCAATCTGTGTCCCTCAGAATTACTTATATCCTTGATTACAACATGCTAACTGCTTGGAAGTCAGGGACAAATACTGTTAAAGTTCTAGATAAGAAGGAAATGAAATAAAACCAGGGGGAAAGAGCTAGTTGATTAGGTTTGACGTTAGTAGTAATTTGTTTTCCTTTTAGTCCAGGAGTGCTTTCTGCAGGAGACAAGACTTGGAAAAAGAGAACAAGAGAACCTGGGGGTACAACGATCAGGAACTGAAAGTGGAGAATGAAAGAGGGGGCATAGGGCGACCTCAAAAATGCCATGCCCTGCCTAGGACCCTCCTTCCCTGAAAGTAAGTTACATCACCCAGCTTTCCCTGGAGCCTCGCACCAGCTCACCTGCTCCAGCTTCCAGAGGAACTTGACCGGGCGGGCACTCTCAAGCAGAGGCCAGTAAAGGAAGGCAATTCTGCAGCCATGGACGGTCAGTGAGTAGTGAGAGAAGCCATCCTCTGAGGAGAGAGGGTGGAGATGGGGGTCAAACACAGGGCCTGAGGCAAGTACATGTTCAAAGCACCAGGAGGGAGAGGAACTGGATTCTTTTTCCTTCCAGGTGCGCTCTTACTCCTGCATTCTCTTACTCCTGCATTCTCTAGCGTCTCCTCTCTCTCAGTCTCTCTCTCTCTCTCTCTCTCTCTCTCTCTCTCACACACACACACACACACACAAACAAACACACACACACAGAGTCCAGCCCAGGTGACAACTAGGGCTTCTCAGACATCTGAGAAAGGGGCTGGAGGGGGACACTGGCCAGCCTGCTTCCACCCAGATCTTTATTGGTCCTTTGGTTAATACAAACATCATGGGTGACAGTCCTTTTCAGGTCAAAAGAAATGAGCTCAGAAAAGTGGCAGAAATGGAAGAGCAGGTCAAAGCTGAGCCCTCCCTGGAAAGATGTGCCACTGCAGTGGAGGGAGGAGGGGTACTTAGAGATGAGCCAATGAGCCCTTATAGCAGGAGGATGGGATGGTGATGGAAGAGAAAGAATGGGGCACACCATTATCCAGGCCTTTCCATCGCAATGGAGGGGCTTTAATGGGAGTAGATTTGGGGGCACTCTACTCCATGTGGGATGCAGGGGGATTGAGCAACTGCAAATGAGAACAGCAATGAGCAGTCCCACTACACTCTGAGGGCAGTAGGCTCTCACCTTGTCATGTTGGGAGTCAATCACAGAATTTGAGGGAGCATCAAACCCAACATTGCCATCTTACAAATGAGGGAGAGCAAGTGACCCATTCACAGTAAAAGACTGCCCAGTGATAGAGGCAGGACACAAAGCCAGTGTCCCCACTCTCAGACCAGCACCCTGAGGAAGGCTCACCATTTTGCACAGTGTTACACACGATGGTTTCCTCTTCCTTCTTGCCCTTGTTGGGAGTTACACCATGTTTCATCCAGAAAGACAGGGTAAAATGGTCACTGAGGCTGTCCTGGGGCCCAGAGCCCAGCCCAGCTGTGCCACCCAAGGGCACCTGCACAGCTTGGGTGCCATTGAACCAGTATATAAGGCTGCTGTCCTGGCTGTAATGCACTGAGAGTCCCGCCGTCCAGTTGGCATTGGGGCCAGGCATGGGCAACAGATCCACCTCCCCAGTGGCAGCACCTGCAGGAGCCCCAGAGGGCACGAGAGTCAGAGCGGGGAAACGGGAAGCAGGCAGGGCAAGAGCGACTGATGGGAAGACTGATGGAGACTACAGCTAGTCTCACTGACTCTTCTGGCCTTTCAAAGACAAGAGAGGGATAAACTTCTCTTCTAGGAATAGCTTTCCAACTAACTCAACCCCTTTTCCAACTCTTCATCTCTCCCTACCATTGTTCCACAAAGTACCTGGTAACTGTCTTGTGCTACAATTATGCATCTTTGCCAATGACATATTTATTTGCTTTTTGGGCCACGAGAGCTAACTACCTGCCACAACCACTGTGGATGTATGCACTCTGGATGGACAAAGGAAGATGTAAGAAGGCAGATTCTTAGGAAACAGGCAGAGGAGGATCAGGCAGAGGCTGGGTGGGAAGGGGCAGGCCTGGGGTGGGGAGGTGGGCGAGGCGGCAGGGGAGCAGGCACACCCACCACAGAGTTTCCGCAGTGCCCGCTCTGAGTAGTTGTCTCGGTCACAGCCCTTGGCCACATGGCTGGTCTGCAGCTCTATGGTGGCCTGAATGTTCCAGAGAGGTTCATCACACGTCTCCAAGCGGATACCAGGGAACAAAGCCAAGCTCCCAGCGCCTGGTGCATATTCAATCCTTTTGTTCCAGCCTGCATGGGTGAGAGGGAGAGGGCGGTGGACAGAGAGAGAAGGGTAAGTCAGCCCCTCCTATCCATTCCTCTCTTGCCACTCCACTGGCAGTCTCAGGCTCCTAGGAAAATGGCCGGCCAGGGTGGAGAGCTATAAGCCTGACTCCAAATATCCCTCCCCTGCCTCCTAGCCTAGCCCCTATGATTGTCAAAGGGACAAAAAAGGAGACCAAGGTAAAAGATGTTTCACAAGATGGGTCACTGAGCTGAGCTCCTCACCTTGCCAGCTGGGTTTACAGGTGGGCTTCACCTGGATCTCAACCTCGGCATCATCTGCCGCCCGCTTCTTCCCGCAGTCGTAAGCCGTCACCGTAAACTTGTAGAGCCTCTCACCACTGTACTGCAGCTTCTCCGTGTTCTCAATGTTCCCTGAGGTGGGGGTGTGGGTGGAGGCGGATAGAGCAGGTCAAGAGCACTAGAGAAATCCCGGGGAGGCAAGGGGAGGGCTCATGAGCTAATTGGGCACGGGTGAACTATGCAGCAGGAAGCGGGGAACAAAGCGTCTGGGACAAAAGCTCCACATCTGAGAAGGAGGGTGTGCAATGAGGATCTGACAGGCAGGAGAAGTGGAGAGCACAGCCCTGGAGTGTCCTAAGGGATGTGGGATGCAGGGGCTGCACTCACCGTCATTGTCGATGAGGAAGGGGGTGTTGGGAGTGAGGATCTCGTAATAGCAGATCTGGCTGTACTGGGGGGAGCAGTCACCATCGATGGCTTCGACCCGCAGGATGCGGTCATACAGCTTCCCCTCCGTCACCGCAGCGCGGTATAGCCGCTCCACAAACACTGGGGCAAATTCATTCACATCATTGACCCGCACATGCACAGTCGCCCTGCAAGTGCCAGAGCAGAGGAGGAACAAGGAAGAGTCAGCCAGCCTCGATACTCCATACCAGACACTCGCCGAGAGGCACCCGTAGGGATCCAGACAGGGAATCAGAGCAGAAGGGAGCCAGTGTGTCCCTGAGCTTGGGGCAGTCAGCACGCTCAGCCCCGCCGCCTGGGGCACCAGGCACCCCAAGAGGGAGGGCCGAGGGAAAGAGCAACTGATGTAGGGGTAAGGAGCAACCCCAGCGGGGGCCAGCAGCTGATGACTTCTGTACAGAACGCTATAGGTTGTGGTGCCAAGACCAGTGGTAAGGCAGAGGATTTTGTGCCCAGCAGGTCTTTCCTTCACAAGTCAGATCTGCAGAGTTAGAGCCAAATTAAAACCAACCATGGGGGGGGGAAGTGGCATTTGTTCAAAAGCCATAAGTCATCTGCCATGAGTCGTACGTGTGAGATGAGTGCAGCCTTCTGCATACGCATGTGCGATGTGCATGTTGGCTGTGGGCCCTCCCTACTCGGGCACCTGCGGGCCAAGCAGAGCTCAGCTAAGCCTTTTGTGCTGAGCCCTGCCCTTAGCCAAGATCCAGGTGCCGGAGGTCCAGAGGCAGGGGTCCTATCTCCAAATGGGAAACTGAGTCACAAGAATGGTTTATCGCTAGTGCCTCTTAGTGGCCCAGGAATCCTGACTGCCAATCTTTCTCCCATTCTCAAATGAGAAGTTAGCTGGAACAGACGTAGGAGTCCTGGGCCCCAGTCTCTTTCATGCTTAGCCATCTCCTGCCTACCCTAACCTAGAGCTGTGCATGTGTATGTTATGTGTGTGAGCGTGGTGCACAACACAAGTAGAGCTGTGCATGTGTATGTTATGTGTGTGAGCGTGGTGCACAATACAAGTAGACTGATGGGGCAATTGGAAGGGATCCAGATGTGTGCTCAATGCACTCATCTTCCTCTTCCTCATTGTAACCCCCATGTACTGAGCCCTTTCCTATGTGTCAGGCACTGTGGTGCATGCTTTGTACACAAACCACCTCCTTTCGTCTTCACAGTAACCTAAAGAGGTAGGTATCTCGGCCAGGCCCAATGGTTAAGTTTGCATGCTCTCCTTCGGCAGCCTGGGGTTTATGGGTTTGGATCCCAGGCATGGACCTACACACCACTCATCAAACCATGATGCAGCAGTGACCCACATGCAAAATGGAGGAAAATTGGCACCGACAGTAGCTCAGCAACAATCTTTCCTAAGCAAAAAAAAAAGAAGATTGGCAACAAATGTTAGCTCAGGGTCAATCTTCCTCACCAAAAAAAAAAAAGTATGTATCATCATTATCCCAATTTGACAGATAAGGAAAAGCAGATCCAGATGGGCTAAGTTGCCCAAGGTCATAAGAGGCAAAACCAAGATTAGATCTCACTGAGTTCTACTGCATGTTTCTGTCACCTTGACTGAAGGCTCCTGGAGGACAAAGACTCTGTCTCTAAACCCTACAAACAGAGAGGGGAGCCGGTAGCTAATCAATGACAGCATGGACAGAGGATGGTGAGCAGCTTGGGAGGAGGGAGAAGAGCCCTGGAGCAGGGGACCGGGACAAGGGCTTCCTCACTTGTGGGACTTCTTGGTGTTGGCCCCGTCAGGGCCCTCGCCACAGTCGTAGGCCTGGATGGTGAAGGTGTGCTCCTTCTGGGCCTCACAGTCCACTGGCTCCTTGGCCCGGATCAGCCCTTCTCCCGTCGCCTTGTCCAGGATCACAGCCTCAAAGGGCACCCCAGACCCATGGAGCCGGAAGCCACAGATCTCACCTGGCAGAGGGGGAGGGAGGGATGAGGCTCCTGCAACCACCTCCAGCGTCTCCTTCCCAGCCTCAGCCTCCCCACCTCGGGTTCCCGCTTCACCTCTTCTCCCAAACCCCGTCAGTTCTCCTGTACATGTGACAGCAATAAGTATCAAACATAGAGCTCCAATCCCAGCTTCCCTGAGCAGCAACCTCTCAGAGCCACCAGGTCTGAGATCTGGCAAAATCTTGATGTGTTTAACCCCTGCCTGGCCACGTACCTCTCTCCCGCTCCCTTTACTCAACCACCATTCTTCAATGGAGCCCATTCTCCTCCTTGAGCCTACTTCTTCCATTTTCCCAAGGTCTCTTCCCCATTTCCTCATTGCTCTCCCTCCCAGGACCTCCCCTCTCCTCCCTTGCCCTCTGTCCTACCCACCTTGCCATGTCCCGACCCCAATTACCTGCATAGCGCAGGGGGGCGTCCTTGTCCAAGGCGAAGAGTGGCGGGTTCAGCAGGACTGTGTTGTCATTCTCCATGACGATGCCCTGGTATTCTGCTTCGATCCATGGCTTGTGCTTGTTGGCTGATGCCCCAGGGAGAGGAGAGGAAGCACTTGTGAGCTGGTACTCTACTCCCACACTACCCTTGTTGACCCAAACCGCCACCAGCATCATCCCCCTTTCCACCCCTGCTGAAGCACCTGCAGGAGGAAGGGCTGAGGACAATAAATCAGTTATTAAAGGAGTCAGAGGGTCTGACTGGGAGGTCACAGCCTTCTCCTACGGCAGGATAGACAGCTTCCATGGCAACAGCCTGCCCTGGGGGGAGGGGGACCACTATCTCCCCTGGGAAACATGGTCAAAGGGTGGAGAATTTTCTTTAGGGATTTCAGGTGCTGGAGAGTGGAGAGTGGGGATGCAGGGAGCAGGACTGGGCCATCAGAAGGCCCTGGGAAAGGGAAGGGATAGATTAAGGGCAGAGTTGAGATTAGGAAAAGAGGAAATCTAGAAGTTTCCTGAGATCCTGATTGTTTATCCTCTCTACCACCACCACCACACCATTTCAGTCCTGATACCTTCACTCTACACTCCCAGCCAAACCCCAACCTAAGGCCATTCTTCCAGAGGTGAGAGGAGAGAAGAGAAAATATATAGGACAGAGGGAGGGGGACAGAGAGGGGCAGGGATGGAGCCGAGGAATCAATGCCAAATGACTGGATCCAGCAGAGCCGACATCCTAAGGGATTATCGAACTGGCCTAGAAACAAATCCCCTCCCTGCTTCTCACCCCCACACCCAAGAGAACACACTCATAACTCATGACATTTCTATGTCCCCCACAAGGCCACCAATCCCCACACTCCCTGAATCCCACATTTTATACAGACTTATGCCTTAGTCCTAATTCTTGCCTACCCCACCACTCTTCCCTTCAACAACCAGCCAATCCAGGATGGATGTGGGACTCATTCAGCCTCCAGATCTCCCCATCTCCTACCAGACTCGGCTCAAATGTGTCTCCTCCCCAGGACCAATCTCCCACTAGTCTGGTGAGGGGCTATGAGGAAGGCGAAGAATGTTCCCTTCCCTTTCCACATCACCTCTCAGCCCCAATCTCCACTGCTTGCTCTATCTAATCCCATTATGCCAACCCCCAGGCTCTCAGAGCACATTCACGATGGCCCACCAGAAGGACATCAGCAGAGAAAGACGGATCATCAGAGGGAAACTGAGTTATCAAAAGGAAATTCATCCCAGTATCTCATACTGAGCAAGAAATCCTGATTTCCATTCTTTCCTCCAACACCCTCCAAAAAGCCTTTGGTACCTGAACACCTGCCCCTGTCTTGCAGATGACCAGCACGACCACCTCTCTAATGGCAGAGGAGAGAGCCACAAGATGGTGCTCAGCAGGCAGCACAGGAAGTGGCAGGAGGCTGAGAAACCGGGCTGAGGACGGAGATTGAGGTGAGGAGCCACAGCCCAAGGATGGAGGGGCTGCGCACAGCAAGGCTGGCACTGGGCACCCTCTGCACAGCTCACCTCTCCAACCCTGCCCCTCTCCCTGGTCTCCTCGCTCCTCTCCTCTTGGCCACCCACTCAACTCTCTCCTTGTGTCCATCTCCTTTCACTCACTCCTGTCTCTTCCTTCCTCGACTCTCCCCCTCCCCCTCTCCTCACCTGTTCTTCCTGATTTCCCTTTCACTCCTCTCTCTTTTTTTGCCTCCACCTTTACCCTCTTCCATCCCCTTCTTATCCCCCTCCTTTGCCTCATCTCCCTTCTCCTCCTTATCACTCATTTAGCACCCCCACATACCCACTTCTGCCCTTTCCTGCCTTTCTCCACCTACCTGAGCCCTCTTCCCTCACTCCCTCCCTCCCTCTTGGTCCCTCTCATGGCCTCACCCAGCTGAATTTGTCTGCTGTCTGCCAGAGAGCGCAGTTCTGGTAACGCACAGCCGAGCTGGATGCAGGCGTAAGGGTATGGATGCAGAGGAACACGCCAAAACATACGTGCTCCGAATTGCTGAACTGCAAGGAATAGTTTTTCCCCAGGATGGGATGGAGATGAACCAGATGGATCTGCCACACACCCTTAGAGCAGGCACACCCCACTGAAACGGAGAACCACCCAGAGATGTATATTGCCCCTCAGGGGCAAGTCCTTGTGAGACCTGAGACATCTCCAGCAGGGAGAAATTGGGGAAGAAAGAGACAGAGATCCCAGGATGGGAATGGGGACCAAATGGGAGCAAGAGAAGCACATGGGTAGAGATGGACCAGAGAGGAGGATGTGGCAAAGGGGGTGTGAGGGAGAGGAGAGGGGGCAGGTCTGAAAAAACGATGGGAAGGGGGATGGGCAGAAGAACCGACACCTGTCATGTACTAGAGAGCCTCCACGGCTCCTGCCCACCATACCCCTCCTCGATCTGCCTGATACCCCTCTTTCAGTGCCCCCACCCCCCCCCACCCCCACCCCCGCCTCACTCACCTTTGTTACAGGAACTGGAGGGGAGCAGGGAGGCCAGCAAGAGGGGCAACAGCAGGAGGGTCATGATGTGGTGTGGGGCAGGGCAGGGCCAGGCGATCGGTCTCCCCTGGGAACCTCAAGCCCGCTTATTCCACCTTGGGGGAGGGATTCAGAGGATCTCCAAGGAGGGGAGGGAGGACAGCGGGCAGCAGAGCAGGGACAGAAAGGGGCCTGCCGCCCACACTAGTCCATAGAGCAGACCTGGGAAGGCCCCAAACTGGGTGGCCGAGGTGGGGGACTTGCAGTGGTGTTTCTTCTCGTTGGCTCTCGAGCCCCGCGTCCTCACTCTCTCTCTCTCATTCCCACCCCATCCCCGCTACTGCAGGATGACGTCAGCACAGCCAGGCGAGGATTGATGGGGCCATTGGCCAATCGAATGACGGTGGGGGCCAGGTGCTGCAGGGGGGGAGGGAACCAATGGGACTGGGGAGCAGGGGCGGGAGAATGTGTTAGGGCTTCTTCCCCTCACTGCAATTTGGGGGAGCAAGGGGACTGCGGGGGCTGAGGAGGAAGCTGGAAAGCCATAGAGGGAGTAGGAAATAAGAGGGACATTGGGAGAATCGAGAAGCCAGAAGCCCGGGGGTGGGGCAGGGAGACGTCAGCGGAGACCTGAGGGAGGCGAGGAGCGGCAGTATCCGCGTCACTCCCTACGACACCTCCAACTCTGCATTAACCTCTTTTCACAGCCCAGTCTATCAGCACGTCCCTGCTGCGTGCCTCCCGGGAACCTGAAGTACACCGCTCAGCCTGCACCTGAGAGATCCTAGCGTTTCAGTTCCCAGCCCCAGGTCTCGGAGGAAACCATAGGATTGGTCAGCAGAGGATGGAAAGGGTTCTGGGGCTGGAGGAAGAGTGAGGTGTTTGTGCCCTCACTCCCCTCACACACACACCTGTAGGGACAGTTCACCACCGGGCAGAATTTTTCCCACTGCCTAACCTCCCTGCCTACCCCTCCCCAAATCTCCCACCTTAAACCATGAGGAACCAACCCAGTGGTTCTGAAGCCAGGGAAGTTGGTAGGTCTCAGAGGGAGAGGGGGAGGGTAGTTAGAGGTGGGCTACACAATAATTCAGGCAGACTCCCCCATGGGAATACTTCTGGTAAGCGTGGGCTGTCCAAGGGCTGGGGACTGGGTGCGATGTATCATCAGTGACTCCAGAGAGAGAGGGAAACCCCTGGATCCCAATCCAAAAAGCATAAATTCTCCGGAAGAGCCAACCAAACTCCTCCCTCACCTGCTCTGGACTTTGAACTCAACACCTCATCAGGCTGCGGACAGCCCCCTCTGTGCATGGGAAGAGCAGTTTCTCTGCTCCCTCCTAATGGCCCTATAGGCCAGAGTCTGGAACGCCAGAATTGGGGCTCCAGCTCATGAAGCCGTCTGAGGGAGCTGTGGAGCCCTCGCTATAGGATTTCCTCCACTGTGGCTCCCCAGCCAGCTGGCTGTCCCCATTCCGTCACCACCTCCTCCCGCCTCATACCTTTCAGGATCACTGACTCAGTCTCAGGATCCCAGGCTATAGCTAGCACTCACCTCTGGGTGAGCCTAGAAGAGCCTCCACTGCACACAACAAGACTAGCTCCCTCCCAGGGGAGACTGCTGCCCCTCAGGGCTCTGGGATGATTCCCAAGCCTGCCAGAAACGTGTGGGAAGCCAAAACTGACCTTCGGAAAAGCTCGTCTTGGATAACTGACAGCCCCCAGATCCTGCTCCAGGTTCCTTCCTCAGGAAAAGCCAAGGTCAGGCAAAACCTTGCCAAGTCTCTGCCCCTCCCTCAGGCTGCAGACAGCAGCCCCAAACTCATAGGGGGAGGGAGGAAGTCTGGAAGGAACTCTTATTGCAACAGAGCCCCAGCCCTATAAAAACCCTGGAACACAGACCTTTACACAGCTTGTCTGTGTGTGTGTGGAGGCCAGCCTGGAGTCTTTCGGCCTCACCTGCCAGACAACGTCTCTGCCTCCTCACTGTCTCCTGTATTCTCCTGAAATCCCGATCTCCATCTTGGCCAGCCCAGACAATGCCTCCCAACCTCACCGGCTACTACCGCTTTGTCTCACAGAAGAACATGGAGGACTATCTGCAAGCCCTAAGTAATGGCCTCACCCCTCCCAGACCCCTTTCACTCCCCTTCTTCCCTCTCCCTCCCTGTCTCTCTGTCCCCTTGGGAGGGGGAATGCCGGGGTTGGACACTATGGACAGGCTCAGGTGCTGGCACCCGTCTTGGAATCCATCTGTAGCCCGGGGCATTGCTAGGAGGGAGTAAATCCACCTTCTGAGACCCAGCTGAGGGAAAGCCCACAGCCCAGAGGAGCAGGTGGCTAAGAGGACCCTTGCTAAGAGATAGCCCCCACAGATATCAGCATGCCTCTGCGGAAGATAGCGCTGCTGCTCAAGCCAGACAAGGAGATTGACCATCAGGGCAACCACATGATAGTGAAGACCCTCAGCACCTTCCGCAACTACGTTCTGGAGTTCGAGGTGGGAGTCGAGTTTGAGGAGGACCTAAGCATCATGGATGGACGAAAATGCCAGGTACCTTTCCTCAGACTTGCGGGGAGGGGGTGTGGATGAGCAGGTGGCTCTCAACAAATGGAGGCACAACTAAGTGACCTCTTCCAGCCAGAGCTAGGGAAATGGTCACCACAGCAGGCTGCATAATCCCCAGGATAACAGGCTCCTGGTGCTCCCCCCACACTCTCTCCTACTTCTTCCCTGCCCCCTCTTATCACCAGCCAAAAGGACAAAAAGAGCAGGTCACCCTCAGACCAATGAGCAAACATTTGCTCACCCTCTACCCTGTGACCCTGTTGGTCAATGCAGAGTCTCTTTTCCCTTAGCCTCTATAACTCCACTTTCCTACATTTCTTTCTGTTTCTTACATCTTCCTTTTGGCCTCCTTTGCAGACCCTAGTTCCCCGATTAAGCCCTTAAACTGGGGTTTTTCCCCCAGTATTTTGTTCTTGACTTGCTCTCTCTTGTCTGTACACTATCCATGAGCTAAATCATCCACAGCCCTGCTTTCGGCTTCCATCTATAGACCGCCCTAGATATGTAGCCTCCAGCCAGGGCTACCTCCTGAGCTGCAGGGGGAAGTTTTCAAATGCCTGCAAAATGTTTCCATCTGCATGCCCCAAATTCATTATCTTCCTCCCCAAACCTACTCCTGCTTTTATATTTACTGTCTCTTTTAATGGCAATAACCAGCCAGGTCAGGGACCTGAGAGTCAATATATCGTGCTCCCTTACCTTTGTGCCTCCAACACACACAGACACGCACACACGCACTAAATTGATGCACCACATCCATTTCGTCAAGAAGTTTTTATAACTTGTCTGTACTGTCCAATATAGTAGCTACCAGCCATATATAGCTATTGAACACTCGAAATGTAACTAGTCCAAATTGAGATGTGCTATGAGTGTAAATACACACTGGATTTTTAAGGCAAAGCGAAAAAATAATGTAAGACATCTCAGAAATTTTTACATTAATTACATGCTGAAATTATAATATTTTGGGTGTTTTAGGTTAAATAAAATATATTATTAAAATTAATTTCACCTGTTTCTTTTTACTTTTCTAATGCAGCTACTAGAAATCTTTCAATTATGTATGTGGTGGGCATTTATGACCCATTATATTTCTACTGAACCTCGCTGTTGCTTCCTAGCCTTTCTCACTATCACAACATTAATCAGGCCCTCATTTCTCACCTGATGCCTGAAATTGGCCCCCGGTCTTAACCCTCCTCTAATCCATTCTGCATACTGTAGACACAAGGGTCTATCTAAAATGTAAAAGTGACCATGTCACTCCCTGACTCAAACCCTTTCAGTGACAATGTTACATTCCAGATAAGGTGCATGGCTTACTAGGGTCTTTCCCACTTCACTCTAGGTTAGAGCCCCTCACAACTATGTGCCCTTCTTTCTTACCTCTATGCCGTTTCTTTCCTTGCTAGAAACTTCCCATTATCTCCAATCTAACTAACTCTTCACTTCCTTGAAGACTCAGCTCTTCCCTCCCTACTCCCATCCCCAACACTCTTGCCTGGTATCATAGATACCTATCTACTGCTCCTCTATCTGAGCAAGGTCTGAGCTCCTTGTTTAGCAGGGCCTGTCCTATGGGAGAGCTCAGCAAATGTTGCCTGGAATGCCCAGGGCCGCTCAGCTCTGATTCGGGAGGTTGATCCTTCATTTTCAGGGACACTTCAGCTGTCCTTGAAATGAGAAAGAAGACAAAAAAGATTCCCTGGTGGGACTCCAGCCAATCTCTCTTCTTTCCCAAAGGCCCCTCCAGGTCAACCAGAAGTATCAGGAAGACAAAATGTCTGTTCTTCATCACCCACTCCCCAAATTTCACCCCCAGTTATCCTGCTCCATCCCTGCTCTGCCCCAGTGGTCACTGTAGACAAACTGGGGGACGGGGGGGGGGGGGGGGGCTCTCAGTGGCCTTTAGGAGTCGGGGAGGGGAGTCCTCTCACTCAAAATGAAGGGGCTGGAAGCAAGAGAAAGATAATCTGTGTATGACTCCACTCATATGAGGAATTTTAAACTATGGACCAAGAACAGTTTAGTGGATACCAGGGGAAAGGTGGGGTGGGGGGTGGGCACAAAGGGTGAAGTGGTGCACCTACAACATGACTGACAAACATTAATGTACAATTGAAATTTCACAAGACTGTAACCTATCAATAACTCAATAAAAAAAAACTGAAAAAAAAAAAATGAAGGGGCTGGAGGAAGACAGCATCTGCTGTGGTGTGAAAGGAGGCAGCCCAGCCAGAGTGAGTTGGATGCATTTTGGGTATCCTGCCCCCCAATCTTCCTTTATTCCTGCTTTCCCTATAGACCATAGTAACCTGGGAGGAGGAGCAGCTGGTATGTGTGCAGAAAGGGGAGGTCCCCAACCGGGGCTGGAGACACTGGCTGGAGGGAGAGAACCTATATCTGGTAAGCTGAGGGAGGGCTGGGGGAGGAGACGCAAACGGGTGTGTCTGGGAAAGAGACCTCCAGCCAGGATTCATCCCCTTGCCCAAATCAAATAAGTCTACTACTCCACCCCCAGCTCCCCCTCCAAGGAAGGAAACCAAGGAGGAAAACAAAAGCACTGGGAAGAGTGGAGAGAGGCAGAACTAGAGTGGCCAAGGTGGGCCCTGGCTACAAGTCAGATGACGGTCCATAAATCATGACTGGAGAGATGGAGACTTGGCCATTTCACAGTCCCTGACCCAGCTACCTTCCTTCCTCTGGGGTGAAAAGTTGAAGGTTTGGAACAATGATACAACTCCCCATATATCAAGTGCTCTAGCTGGTGTATCCTGAAGGATTAAATGGAGGTCAAGGACCTTGAGAAAGGAGCTCCTGCTGGCAAGAACCTCCTTCTCTCTCCTCATTATTCCTCCTCTATCCCCAGGAACTGACTGCAAGGGACGCAGTTTGTGAGCAGGTCTTCAGGAAGGTCAAGTAGCCGGAGAGGAGCTGAGGGCCCCTCCAGACCGCACTGGTCCCCAGACTCCTTGCTTGTGCCTCTTCAAGCCCAGACTGTCCCAGGTCAGCAGTCCCTTTCTCAGGCCACTTACTCTCCCTCTGGGTCCCTCCTCACCCCTCCCCATGTTAATCTATGACTTGCAGCCCCCAGGCCAAAGTCCTTCTTTCTCACACTCCACTGCCCAATAGTGACCTCATATCCAATTCTAGGTCTGAACTCCTGGATGAAAGAAACAGGCAAAGGGGGAAGGGCCCTTGACAGTATCTGATCTCAACTCTCTTTAGTTCATCTGGCCTCTTATTTTCCATCTAAGAAAGAACTAAGCTCTGAGCATTTGGGAACTAGTGGAAACTCTATCCTCGTGGGCCTTTTGGAAAACTGTAACCGGGATTCAAGAATTTAAACAGGAGCTACTGCTGGAGACTTTTTGTCCATTTCCTTGTCCTTATTCTCAAGAAAGCCCCATGTGCTCAACAGAACCAGGCCCAAGGCATGGCCCCATCTACACATCCGAATACATCCTGGCTATCTTATAATCCCATCCTACGTACTGAGGAAGAGGGACGCGACAAGGCGAGACCTTTGCCCCGGACTGAGAGAAGCTGGGAGCCTTCTAAAGAGTCACCAGGCCTCCATGTCTGCTTTAGGAAGGACAGGCATGAGGAAGGCCAGAAAAGACTGAAAAGGAAGCAGATGGAGGCTACAAGGCCAAGGGCTAGAAAGGTGAGGGACATGGGAGTGTGAAAGCAACAGTAAGAAGACCAGCAGGGCCTGGCTATAGGGACCCTCTGCTTAACGGCCAGCAAGGCTGGGGACAGAGGATAAGGGGGAGAACTGAGCACCACAAGGGCCCTCCCTGAGGGTCCAAGAATCACCATCCAGGAAAACAGCCCAGAGGGTGGAGCCAGTTCAGGGTCAGGGCCAGTGCCAGCCTCCTGCCAGCCTCCTACCTCTGGGGCCTTTGTTCTTTCAGAATAAAAGTCCTGTGGGGCAAGAGTCAGAGAGAGAGGGCTCAGTGTGGGGTGGGGACAGAGCCTGGCTGGATGTGTGTGGGGGAGTGTTGGAAAGTCCCTGGCCTGTGCTTATTAGATGACACCCCTCTTCCTACAATGGCTAGGCCCCCTACACATTCAAACAGTCCCTGGGGCTCTGGCCAAGAAGAGCTAGGCTTGCAACACAGATCCTACCACACACACTGGAAAAGAAAAAGAGAAGAATTCAGAGTGGAACTGAATAGCTTATTTCCTGCCCAGCCTCTCTGCAGATGTCCCCAGCAGAGTGGGGAGTGGAGAGGCCTCCTCTGAGCAGAGCCACCCAGCAGAAGCTCCAAGGGCTGCTGGAGCAGCCTTGTTCTTTCCAGGGTACAGTGAAGCTGAAGGATCGTGCTCCATATGTACTCACCCATTGCCTAAGTCATCAGATCAACGCAGTGTCCTGGCCACCCTGAGTGCACAGCGCACGTCCAAGCCTCTCTCCACAGAACTGTCCTCTGGGCTCTTCATGTTGGCCCAGTGCCCCTCGCTGGAGTCTGATCAGAGGGCCTGACCCAGGAGGTTGGAGGCCTCCTTGTTGACTGTCAGGCCCAAGCTAAAGCAGCTTCAATCCCCCCAAACTCCTGTGATATGAGCCTCTACACCATCCACACTGCAGGTCCACATCCTCCACTTACCCCTCCAGGAGCCAGAATCCAACAAGAGGCCTGGAGACCCCCGAAAAGAGCACAAGCAACCAGAGGAGGACCCAGCAGCTTCAGAGGCATCTCCAAGGGGTGGCTGCCAGGACCTACTGAGACTGTGGGAAGCTGGGGCTGCTGTTTCCCCTGTGGGCAGCAGGGGGCACTGCTCACTGCAGTGGGAGCCAGAGATCCGCTAAATTTAATCCTCCCTCTGCTAGCTTCTTGTATATTCCATTCCCCACAACATATGCACACGCAAGAACACACACACACACACACACACATACCAGTTCCCAGCTCGCATATTCACCCTGACAAGACCTCTACAACTCGTTCAAATCAGGCTGCTCCATCCATCCTCAGATGGAATAGATGGTCACCAGGGCCACCAACCTGTAAGTGAAGAAAAGGCAGGGGAGAGGACAACAGCCAAGTGTGGGTGGTCTCATCCTTGGGGCACACAAAGTTTTGAGTCCCAGGACCAACTTTTACTTTGTTACCCAGTGTCTTAGGCCCCAGGGAGATGATCAGGAATCCAAAATGTTTATTTCCATGTGAGATGGAATAACTGCCCCCTTGTAAGCCAGCCCCATGCTAGGCCCCTGCTCCACTCCCACTCCGCCAGGCCCAGATGGCACCATCTCATCACAAACAACCTTCTAGCCTGAATGCCAAATGATTCTTTAGCCTTGATCCTGTAGGTCAGTCCAGATCCCTCTGCTCAGGAGAAACTGACTGATGTAGCTGACGTAGGTTTGCATGGAGGGCAGAAAGAAGCAAAGACGGTAAGCAAACCCTCTGAGGCTTGCAGTGCAAGCAGTGGCCCTGCTTGACCAGGGGCCAGAACCAGCACCCACGAGGCCCTCCTCCTCCTCCCCTAGATCTCAGCCAGAAGGATGGCTCTGGGCCAGCTCTGTGGCCCTGTGGGCACCTGTGCTCCACAGTGAATACCCACCCTCACCAGAGGCCATTTAGGTTCCAGCGGCGTGAGATGGAGCTGACCTCCCACGTTCACCCTTCCAGCAAGAAAAGGGGACCTCTGTCTTCTCAAGGACTTCCTGGCCCACCATCTATCTGGGGGTGAGCCTCCTGCCTCCCCGCATCCACCTAGTCCCAAGTCTCACTCCCCTCTGCCCTCACTTTTGTTCCGGCCACTAAGGAGAGGGGCAGCCCTAGGAGCCTCTGTTCTGTTCCCCGTGGGCAGTGCCCAACCAGAGGGTCGCCAGCATAACCAGGCCATTGAGTTAATGGATAAATCACTTGCCTCAGAGACACCAGATGAACCTAAAGTGGCACCCAAATTGGGAGAAACTATTCCACAGTGTCAGGTGAACGGGCTCTGCTGTCAAACTGCCACCTCTTACTAGCTGTGTGAGCATATACAAGCCACCAATCTTCAGTAAATAAGCCACATTTGCCGGTCGTACAAGGCAATGCAAGAGTACTTCCTTCCTCCTAGGAATTTTGTGAAGATTCTGTGTAAGATCACTCAGCATAGTACCTGGAAAAGAGTAAGCACTGGGCAATGTTAGCTATTTTTACCTTTAGTATCCCCTACCTCTTCGCTTGATGATTGACATTCTCTCAACCAGAAGCAAAGCCTTGCATCTACAGTTAAGGAGAAGGCATCACTGCCCACAGCCCTGAGGTCGCAAGGTGGCTTCTATTTATACCAAAGTGTGAGACACTGATACCAGAGATTTAGGGACAGTATAGCCCTCACTTTGGGGGTCCAGGCAGGTAACCCATCTGGGGATGATGGGGTGGGGGGCATTGTTACCTCCCCTGGGCCTCCCTCACTGCATCCTATAGTCCCCTCACCCCCATGAGAAGGAGTGCACCATCCCAGCCAGCGCCGCCCTCGGAGCCTGTGCCAGCATCTGGGCGGCTGCTGCTTCTGCTCCTGCCAGCTGGGCTATGAGCTGTGGAGTGACAGGCACCCTTGCCTTCCCACCAGCAGAGAGAAGGCTTCAGGGCAGGGGAGAGAGAGCCAATGGTGGCAGCTGCCCAGCCCCAGCGCCACTGCAGCGGCAGCTGTACACAGAGCCATGGGCTCCACCCCCACCCCCAAGTCCCTCTTGGGCTCCTTCCCCAGAGTACACACTGAAGCTGCACCATTCAAGGGGCTGGACCCCCAGGGCAGGGGCTCTGTCCAGGCCCTGGACTCCTCCAGTCACCAGTTGCAGGTGCAGCCACTGTCCCTTGACCCTCCTGTCTCCTTATCTTCTTCCCAATGGGTACCCAAACCAGCCAGCACCCTCACCCCTGCCTGGAGGGTTTTTTCTCATACTTTCCTCTTGTCTGAGAGGCCTCCACCACCGCCCCCCCCCCCCCCCCCGCCCCTGATCCCTTCAGCATATCCCCTGTCATCATTGACCTAGGCCGGGGGACAAGGCAGAGCTGAAGCACTGATGAGAAGTCACTGCCGCTACCTCACTGTGTGATCTTGGGCAAATTACTTCACTTCTCTGTGCCTTTGTTTCCTGACAGGACCAGTCTGTTCAGCTTGATGGTCTTTCACTGATCTACTCTCTTGCCTTCCACATCGGCCCCTCCCCTGGGATTGCTCTCTCCTTCCCAGTGTTTTCAGAAAAGCCTTGCTCCCTGTCCTTGATCCAGCTGTGAGGAAACCATTATCATCTTTAATGTAACCAAAACCTATCCTGCGAGGTCCCCAGTGGAAGGAGAAGCCCAACGCAAAAGGGCAGCTGGATGGAAAAGCACCCTCTTCTGGAGGGGGCTCCCCTAACCACCGCTGCCACTCACCATTCCGTTCTGCTTCCCCCTCACTCCTTTCTTTCTGAGTAGCACAGATGAGACAAGGGTGCATCGTTTGAATAGGGGTTTATTAAAGTCTTGGAGGAAACAAAGGGAACTGGAACAGAGAGTAATACCCAAGTCCCTTATCTGAGGTGCAAACGCAGCCTCACCCCATAAACTCCTTATTGTCAAAGGAAGGGCTGGCGCAGGTTGCAGCAGAGCTGCTGTACATGCACGATATGTTCAAAGAGTTCTTTACTAAAGGACTTTATTTCAGCCTTGAAAGTCCACATAAAGGCCTGGGGTGTGGGAGATTTGGAACTGGAATCTCCAGCCTCTGAACTTGCCCTTTGGACAATCTGCTGTGGTGTGTGGGGCCATAGTCCTAGATTCTTGGGACTCACACTATGGTTATCCTCCCCTAGGTTGGAAAGGACATTCTATCTGGGGTTTCTCCTTCCTGCCCAACCCCTCTCCTTTTCAACAATTTCTTGGTCTTTTTTAACCATTTGTTATCCTCCTAAAGCCCCACATCCTCTGTGTTTGGTCTCCTGTGGGTCATATCTTGATCTATCCAGTCCCAATACTTAATGGGGGTGAATGAAGGGGGTCTTCAGATCTTAAGGTGGAGGAGGAGAGGGCAAGAGCCCCCAAAGGCACTCTAGCTTCAGGTTAGTGTGTCTGAAATACAACCATACCTAGCAAAAATGACATCCTGCTAACTGATCTTCTGCATTTATTGTTCTAAAATATGTCTACTTTTGTGATAGCCAGCCTCCAAGATGGCCCCCAGTGATCCCTGCTTCCTGGCATTCCCATCCTTGTGCCGTCTCCTCCCACATTGTATCAGGACTGGTCTACGTGGCCGATAGAATATGGCAGAAGTGATCCTAGGTCACTTCCGGGCTGGGTTATAAAAGACATGTTGGATTTTCTGTACAATGTTGTGCCTATAGCTAACAATTCTGTATCGTACACTTAAAATTTTGTTAAGAGGGTAGATCTCATGTTAAGTGTTCTTATCACAGTAAAATAAAAACTTTCTAAAAAAGACATTTTGGCCTCTGTCTTGCTCTTTCTATCTTGGATCATTCTAGGGAAAGCCAGCTGCCATGTCATGGGGACAGTCAAGTGTCCTGTGAAGAGGGCCATGTGGCAAGGAACTGAGGCCTCCTGCCCACAGCCACGTGAGTGAGCAAAATTGGAAGCAGACCCCCCGGCCCCAGGCAAACCTTCAGATAACTGCAGCTTTGGCCAACACCTTGACTGAAGCCTTGTGAGAGACCCTGAGCCAAAACCACCCATCTAAGCTGCTTCTGGATTCCTGACCCCAAAAAACTATGTCAAATGACTCAGATTTGCCATTTTAAACTGCTAAGTATGCAAGTAATTTATTACACAACAGATAACTAACACATATTTTCAACTATGAATTTCATCACAAATGACCCTCATCCTAGCACCATAGCCTAAATATTTGCCAAGCCCTCAAAAAGATGGGGGCAGGTGACTTAAGACAGTAAAAACCTGTCCAGCCACAAAAAGGTATGGTTCTACACTCAGTGTCGTAGGCCCTTCCATCCTAGCTCTAAGCCCAGATACCATCTGAGCACCCTGCACCAGGGGCCCACATCTCAGCAACTGCCCTTCTAAAAGTCTAAACAGAGTGAAGTTCAGAGAGCGGCAGGCGCTCCCTTTCCTTCCTCTCTAAGGTCTACCTGCTAGAGCACTGTCTGAAAACCCACCTCTTCCCTAGGTAATTGTTAAAAAGAATGTCCAGCATCTTCAGGTGATGTCCAACTCCTTTTGCAGGTGTGTGACCTTATCTCATGGCTTCAATAAGACAAACACGGCAGAATTTGCTGCCCAGACATTAGAGAGAGTGCATATCCAGAGGCAGGGAGGATATCTTAGATAGCATCAGATCTTTGCTGGTGGTAGCTGATTGACACATTCTTTGGACAACAGAGCAGCAGGGTCCTGAAGACCAGCAGCAATGAGGGGAAGATGGTGTCCAGACATACAAGGCAGGGAAGAGCCACATCTGGACGGTCGTTTATACGTCACAGAGTAGGAATCTCTGCAGTCCTCCCCAACCCTCCAGGGCCAGCACAGCGATCCTGGAGCCAGAGATTTCTTTGCTGAAAAGAGGGAGAGTGAGATAGAGAAACACAAATGGAAGAAGGCTTTGTGCAGAGGCCATCACATGCAGCCAAATCTGATGATTGGAAAGAGGAGGACACCAGGGAAGGTGTTATCATGGCTCTCTGTCCCACTATGCTTTCCCCAATAGTCATAGACTATGGGCAGCCCCCCGGCCTGCCACACAGTAGCTTCTGCTGTCACCCAAGAGAAGCAGAATGCTCACCAGGCCAAGATCTTCTACCAGCGCCTGAAGCCCTATTTCCAAATGAAGACCAGAGTGGGTAGTAGCCAGGGACCCCAGGTGAGGACCAGCCGAACCCTCTTAAGGACACCTGCCACTCACAAACCTGATCTCGCCAACAAAGAGCAAGGTACCCAACAGTGAGGAGCAGGGTCACATGACAATGGCCAGAACTCTCACTAGATGGGGCAGAGCTGCGCTGGGAGTGACCTTCGCTCCTTCACCCTCTAGCTCAGGAAAACAGGAAGGAGGCTTAACCACCCCGTCTCAGACCATCTGCCTCCACTGCCAACACAGTACCTGGACACACTTGACTACATGTGTCTTCCTCCCTGGGCACCTTCCTTGAAAACTCCAATATGTGGTGCATACTCTTCCTCTTTTCCCCATCCCATGAGCTCATCCCACAGATACAGGTAGATACCTCCATGTGCCAGGCACCATGCTCAGTCCTGGGGATATTGGACCTAAAGAACAGTCTCCCTCAAGGAACCCACAGTCTTATGAGAAAGACAGCTAAGGGAACGAGTAGTTATCATACAGCAAGGTAAGTGCTAGCATGCTGATAAGCACAGGGAAAGTAATCTAACCCTGAGGGAAGGAGGGCTTCCCAAAGGAGGGGACACATGAGGAGAGAAGTAATAATAATGGCTGGCATCCATACCATGATTACTACATGCCAGACATTTACTCCTCAACTCTTTTACTCCTCTCAAGAATCCTATGACATATTATTATCCCCATTTTACAGATAAGGAAACTGTGTTGTCAGGATTCTCCAAAGAAACAGAACCAATTTATATTTACGTGTGTGTGTGTGTGTATGTGTGTATGTAGAGACAGAGAGAGATTTAGCATAAGGTATTGGCTCAAGCAATTATGGAGGCTGAGAAGCCCCACGACCTGCCATCTGCCAGCTAGAGACCCAGGAAAGCTGGCAGTGTAATTCTAGGCCAAGTTCTAAAGGCTGAGGTCCAGGGGAGCCGAAGGTGTAAACCCCAGAGCAAGGGCAGAAGATGTTCCAGGCAATCCTCTCTTCCTCTGCTCTTTGTTCTATTCAGGCCCTCAATGGATTGAGTGATGCCGACCCACACCGGGGAGGGCCATCTTCTTTACTCAGTCCACCAATTCAAATGTTAATCTTTTCTGGAAACACTTTCAGAGACACACCAAAAAATAATGGTTAACAAGCTATTTGGGCATCCCTTGATCTAGTCAAGTTAACATGTAAAATTAACCATCCCAGAAACTAAGAACAGAGCATTTAAGTAACTTGCCAAAGGTCACAGATCAAATACAAGGCAGAACCAGGATTCGAACTGAAACAGATTAGCTCTAGAGAAGCCCGACCACCTAACCCGGGGTTTTTGAATCTCAGCGCTACGAACATTTTGCCAGATCCTTTTTCATTGTGGGAGGTGCTCTCTTGTGCATTGTAGCATGCTTAGCAGCATCCCTGGCCTCTATCCACTAGATGCCGGTAGCATCCTGCCAGCTGTTGAAAACAATCTCCAGAGGTTGTCAAATATCCCCTGGAGAGAAAAATTGCTCTTGGTGGAGGACCACCGACCTAACTATTTTGCTATTCTGCCTCTCTAAGCAAGTAGTGATGTTTATTGAGTGTTTATCAAATGCCCAGCACTCATCCAAGGAATTTTAGTTATTAACTCATTTGATCCTCAGAAGAACCCTATGGGAGTGTGTACCACTGTCCTCATCCTTCTTCTACAGAAGAGGATGTTTACAGGCACAGAGAAATCACAGAATCCGGTCATGGTCACAAAGCTCCTCTTGGCAGCGCCTGGGTTTGAACCTGGTGAATCTGGCTCAGCAGCCCACCTTCCTGATGAATAAGAGGCATAAATTGCAAGAGAAGCAAAAAGCTTATTCGAGGTCTCAAGAATTGCAATTTGGGGAACACAGACTCAGGTAGAAATCCAAATAGTGTCCCGCTAGGGAGTAAAAGTCAAGGGCTTTTAAAGGCAAAGAAGGGAGGTTGTATTACAAAAAATGTTAATTGGAGTTGGAGGCAGAGAGCTGGTCTTGGCTAAACAATGATTGACTATTGATTCTATCTTCAGAAAGTCCACAATCCTCAGTCTTTGTGATCAGGGTGTCCATTGTCCTGCTGACTTCTCAAACAATTGCTTGTAAAACAGTTGCTGTTTTTGGCCCGGTCCAGAGGTTTTGCCCAGACCCAGATTCGAGAGGGCAAGGCGGTTTCTCTGGGAAGGCAGCTCTGACTCCATTTTAACATGGCTGCACTAAAGACAATTTTGACGTTTCTCCCTTTTTTTTTTTTTTGAGGAAGATTAGCCCTGAGATACCATCTGCCACCAATCTTCCTCTTTTTGCTGAGGAAGACTGGCCCTGAGCTAACATCTATGACCATCTTCCTCTACTTTATATGTGGGATGCCCGCCACAGCATGGCTTGACAAGCGGTGCATAGGTCCACACCGGGGATCCAAACTGGCAAACCCTGGGCTGCCGAAGCGGAGCATGTGAACTTAACTTCTGCACCACTGGGCTGGCCCCAACATTTCCCTCTTTTGATCAAGCTCTTTCTTTGAAAGCATCACTGATCAACAATTTGAAAGCATTGCTGGTCGACTATTGGAAAGCCATCAAAGCATCGTTGGTCCCTCGTCAGCAGGAAGGTTCATTCCCAGGATGTCATGTTCTACGTAGGAATGAAAGTGGTTTTCTTAAGAACCTTAGGCCACATTTGAGCAACAAGAGTGCCAGAGCAGAGAAAAGCCTTACCATGAAGTTCCTTTAAGGGCAAACATTGTCTGTAGTCCCTCAAAATTTCTCAGGTGAAGGCTCATAAGCTGTAGCCATCATTTTAAAGTGCTAAGTGACCATCATCCAAGTGGTGTTTTTATAACATCAAGCTATGTAGACAGACAAAGTTTACAACAGTGAAAATTCCTATAATAATAAACAAAATGCTAAGTCCAAATCAGAGACTATATTAGATAGAATAGAATAATAGAACACATGAACTAGGAGGCCATTCTTGGGGATAACCAGCTAAAGAGATAAAGAACCATGCAGTGTCAGTGGGCACAGCATTTAACCATTCACCTTGTGCTCAGATTTTGTCTAGTTCAGCTTCTACTTCACCAGAGGTATTTATCCAGGTACAACAAGAGGTGTTTATCACAGAACAAACCCACCTTGTTCAGCTGGGGGTAATTAAGAGCAATTCTATTATCTAATATTGCTCGTACGAGGAATCCAAAGATTGATCTCAGGCAGTGATTGTTTTAATGGCAGATTTAGCAATATCCCCCAGGGTTTTAGATAAATTTCTGATCAAATATTCATTCATGACGGTGCCTACCCAAGGAAAAAGTATTTTTCCAAATCTAGTAGCTTTGCTGGGGTTGATACTATCAGGCACTAAACACCCTTGATTATGCATGCAACTAGCTTCACATTTCAGTCTGTGAAGTAGATTCAAAGATGATGCCCAGTGCTGAGTTTCTGATTGACCATGTAACGAAATAGGCATAACCAATGATCCAATTGCATAGTGACCTCTAGTTTGATAGGGATTTAAACAGTGTGTTCCCCACAGGTCTTTGTTCCAAGCACAAGTGAAAATATACCCCAAGGGAGCACAATCATGGAGTCTTCATAATGAAATCGACTCAACCAAGGATTTGATTGTTTAGGCAAGGAGTTCTAAACACTTACCACAAGAAATTAAGAGAAGAATGGCAGAGAGATTGGTAATTAAGTGTGCTAAAGGATCTCTAGATTCACATACAGAATGAGGCTTCTGAGGACAAACCCAACAGTCGGAAAGATCTCCCCCTTTTGTAATAGACTGGGAGATGTGGATAAGAGTATTGTTTTCTAAGAAAGAGAGGGAGAAAATAACGTAAGAAGCAACAGCGAGTGAAAGGTATACAATCCTGGTCTGGCCACCTAGGGAAAGCTGCCTGCCTCAGATGTCAGCTGCTTCTCTTCCTGGTCAGTTTGATTTGGAGGTCTCCAGTGTTTGTACAGAACCAGATGTCAGGTGGGGCCTTCTTTAGCTGTGAGATGTATCTCCAAGTTTCAATGCCTCCCAGGTCTTCAGCAGTGTCAGTGGTTGGGAGCACTTTCCAATGGGGCCCGAGGACTGTCTTCTTCGGATGATGTGTCAAGAATACCTAGTTGCCAGGGTCTAGACTGTGACCAACAGGGTCCTATAAGTTGGAATCCAAGCAGGCGTCTTTAACGTGTTGATGATAGTCATAAGTATAAGATACCAGAGACTTACTGGTCATACCAGCATAAGACTAGAATCTAATATCTACAAAGGCAAGCATAACTTTTCTCTCTACTACTACGCTCAATTTTTTTCCCAAAGATAATCACAGTAAAATCAATTTGTTTATATTAAAAACTTAGCCTGATTAAATGAAAATAAGAATACTCACCAAAAGTTTCTGAGTTCTGGAGGGAATAGGTAGGGAGAAAAAGTAAATGTTTCATCTTTGTTCACAAAGGAAAATCTTACCAAATTGTTGATAGCTTAAGAAAAGAGATTTCTTTAAATCTGAAAAAACGAAACATTAGAGCATTCTCTCCAGTTCGTGTAGTCCAGTGTATCTAATATTTGTTCATGATCTTTTGTTAGCATTTTTACGAAGCCATCAGTCCCTCCATTAAAATTACATAATTTCTTACCCAGTTCAGTATTATGATCTGAAAGTTTATCAGAAACTTGTATTCTAAAGTAAGTGTCAGAGTCCTATCCATGAATCTCTCTGAAGATGGAGCATATTTACAAAAGCATCAGAGTAAAACAATAACTGTCTGTAAATGACAAAAGACTTAAAGTGTCATGGCTAAAGATCTGATTACAATGCAATTGGCAAGGAAATTTGGTTATTTCTGTGAAATATAACATTTTAAGGTAATAACTACAATTATGACTATAACGTTATACCAGGACATATCAGATTGTTAGGAATTTCATATAGTTTTTAGAACACTGATATTAACAACATTTATGCAGACAAAGATATCCATAGGATCACTTTTTTGACAGTGCCTCCCATGCAATTTAACGTACCAAATAAACTTGTTTAATATTTCCCTTTTTATAAGAAAACAAATTCTTTGAAAAGTCTCAGGGGCCCTCTGGACATTCTCAGTTACTTTCAGGCTGAAAAAAAAAGATTTTATTTTGAATTTGAATTTTGGGAAGTTTGTCAAAAATTTCAAAAGATTTTAAAACACTTGGTCAAATAGGATCATAGGTCACTATGAAACAAGGCTTAGTTATCCATTTAACCAAAGTGACAACAGAGAATGTTAAAGGGAAACACAGAGAGTCAAACAGTTTTTTTTAACTTTAGCTCTCTCTTCGCAGAGAAACCTCAACTTTTTGAACATAGGAAACTATTTTGACAAAAGATAGAATTTCTGCCTTTTAGGTACTTACTCAAAAGGAAAGAAAAACATTTCATAATCTCTTTATCAAGAGCAGACTAAAAGTCCAAGAAAAATTGTCCTTTTAAGACAGAAAGAAAACCAAATTCTAATTTTGCACCAGCTTACTTTTGATACTAAGATTCATTTACTTAATTAAATTCATTCCAATCTTAACCAACTTGACCGTGCACAAGGCTCTTTTCTCAGGGTTCCTCTTCTACAAACTTTCTATAACTTTCTTTTTTTACATTCAGAATTTGTTCCATGCCTTCCCTCCTTCCTAGCCTCTCCTTAGGAGAAAAATTACTTTTATTCTCCTTCACAAAGAATGCGTCTCCACTCCTCACAGCTTCTCTTACCAAAAACATACATCTTGCTTTCCTAGTATGCAGAGATGTTTCCCTCATTCATTTTTAGTAGCTTTAATGACACATCTGGAATTCTTAACCCTTAGAAACCTTAATTTTTAGTGAAAATTAAGTAAGCAATTATAAACTGTCTTTTACATTAGCATTCTGTGGACTGGCAGATTTATAAATACTTTCTAGAAACATGTGCTTTCTCATAGAAAAGTTCTCAGCGTGGCACAAAACACATTCACTAATAAGCCCAAATATTTTTTAACTTTTTCTCTAATAAGAAGCCAAAAGTAGACAAAACTATGTTTGGTAATTAATAGCTAATGTTTTATCTTATTTGGAAGTGATATAGATTCTCGATAAATTTCTATCATTTTACTCAATTTGGCAAAACTCTAAGGTTTCAAGCAACCAAAATGTTTTGAAGTTATTTTTAAGTACCTATACCATAATATGTAAAAAGTTCACCTGAAAACCTTTTATCTTACTTAGATCTATTTAGTTCACTTGTTCCCAATAATTATGTTTAAAGTGCCTACAAAAACTACATGAGACGTTAGACAACATCAGCTATCACGTTGTTATTTTTATAACATAAATTTTGTAAGAGATATCATGAGCTTATTTGACTAACAAACCCAGGTAGAATAAAGGCTGCAGGTCTGCATCTAAATAGAACCATCTTGTCCCTTGTCTGTCCACATCTCTACTGCCCATTAAGGACAGAAGCCCAGGATCCCAGCCCAGCTGACTCAGGCCTCTTCGGCCCCCTGTGCTCTCCACCTCTCTCCTGTCTCTCTCCTTACCTGGTGCTGGGCATAGAAGCCCAAACATATCCCGGCCCAGGGCAAGGTGTCTAAAGATAGGAAACTGCCCCCACCCCTGCAGCCCAGGGTCTCCCACAGCTGTTTGGATTCCAAGAGAGAGTAAACTCCTCTCTAAATGCTGGGGTCTAATGAAGTCTGAAGAAAAGCATCCTTGGTCTGGAAAACCCAGCCCCCCTTCTGCCTGTTGGGCCCTTCCCCATGCAGCTCAGCAGGTGGCAGCATCAACAGGAGTTTTAAAAATAAAAATCCAAACTCTGAGAATGTGTTTATGCACTTCCAGCACTCACACCCATGTACTCCGTCTGCTTTCTCTCCGTCCTCCTTCACAGCTTTGAAGACTCCCCCTCTCCTTGCTTCTTCCCTCTGCCCCTCCTCAGTTAATGAGAAACAAAATTTGATGGATCCAGAGGCTGGCTCAGAAGGTGTAAGTGAGAACTGGAGATGACGGGGAGAGTTGAGACAGCAAGATATCAGTTTGTCTTTAGACATAAGCTCCCCGAGTTGAAAGGATCCATGCCTGGCCTAAGCTTACATCCAAGGACAGAAAGTTCTTTTTCATTAATCACACGGATTAGAGAGGCCCCAGAGCCAGGGTCCAGCAACATCTTCAGGATCCATTACCCCATCCTTCTAATCCTGTCTGGCTTACAGAGAACCATCTGGTCACAATTATCATTTTAAATACATTTTATTTTATAATTACTAGAGTGATTTAATAACATTACAGAAATTTCACTAAACAGGGAAACATTTTTTAAATCATCCACCACCCTATGCTCTAGTAGAGTCACAGTTATTTTAGATTGTTCTCGTGTTTTCTATTTTGGTGAACATAGTGTACTACAAGTCTGTAGCTTGCTTCCTTTCCCTCCTTTATTCAGTCTTCCTACCTACGTTTGGGGGCCTGCACATAGAGCAGATGCGGCTTTTGCTCTTTAGGGACTCACGTTTTGCCAAGGGAAAGGGGGACAAAATAGATAACTGAAGCGCTAGAAATAAGCAACTGTCCCAGTTTGCCTGGGACTGGACCAGTTTTAGGATTGAAAGCCCCATGTCCCAGGAAAACCCTCACTGGGTCCCAGACAAACCAGGATGATTTCTAACAGGTCGCCCTATTAGAAACAAGTTCTCCTAAATTAAACCGGATCATAATTCCATTTTAATTTAATTTATATATCAGCCTTTTAGCTATACCTCTTTGCTTTTTTTTCAATTGTTTTATTTTTAGTGGTTGCTCTAGGGCAGCTGTTCTCAAACTTTATACCCTTAAAAATTGAGAACCCCAAAGACCTCTTGTTTGTGTAGTTTATATCTATTTATATTCATTATCTTAGAAACTAAAACTCAGAAGTTGTAACACACAAGGATACACAAGCACACGGTCCTTTAGTTGTCAGGGGACAATGTCGTCACACCTCATGTAGCCCCTGGTAACTCCACGGTACACTTATGAGAGAGAGAGAAAGAAGCAAATGACATCTTGGTACTGTTAGGAAAATAAGTTTGACCTCACAAGCTCCCCGAAAGGATCTCAGGGACCCCAGGGCTCCCCAGACGCCAGGTAGAGAACCTCAGCTCTGGAGAGAACTGGCGTTCTACATCCTTACCCCTTCGGTCTCCTTAGAGTTCATATTGTGTGAAGAAAACTGGGAACTGTACGAGCCAACCCTTCATCCTTTATGCCATAGTTTTCATGTATGTTACATCTATATGCTATAAACCCCATAACACAATGTTATAATTTTTGCTTTTAAAAACTTTCTGTATTTTAAAGACATTAAAAAGGAAAAACAGTTTTACATGTAGCTACAAATTTACCATTTCTCTTTATTGCCTCCTGCAGCGCTATTCTTCCAACCGCATTCCTTTCCCTTCAGCCTGAAGCAGGTCCTTCGGCATTTCTCAAGGCGCAGGTCTGCTGACGACAAAGTCTCTAAGTTTTCTTTTATCTGAAAATTGTTCTATTTCATCCTCATTCTTGAAGAATATTTTCACTGGAAAAGAAATTCTGAGTTGAGAATTTTTTTTCTTTCAGCATTTTAATGATGTTGTTCCACTGTCTTCTGGTCTGTATTGTTTTCGATGAGAAAACAGCGACATTGAAAATGTTCTCTGTACGCAGTGTGTCCTTTTTCTCTGGATGCTTTCAAGATTATCTCTTTATCTTTGGTTTTTAGCGGTTTGACTATGATGTGCCTAGATGTGTTTTTTTGGTTTTTTATTTTCACTTCTGCCTTGAGTTTGTTTACTGAGCTTCTCAAATCTGAAAATGTATATTTTTTACCAAAGTTGGGAAGTTTCCAGCCATCATTTCTTCAAATATTTTTTCTGTCTCATTCTCCCTCTCCTCTCCTTCTGGGACTCAAGAACACATATATTAGAGTTTTTGTTGTTGACCCTCAGGTCCAGGAGTTTCTGCCCATTTTTTAAAATTTTTTCCTCTGTGCTTCAGACTGGCTAATTTCCATGTGTCTGTCTTCAAGATCATCAACTCTTTCTTCTGCCATCTCCATTCTTATATTAAGCCCCTCTAGTGATTTTTTTAAAATTTTATACATTGCATCTTTCAACTTTAAAAATTACATTTAGTTCTTTTTTAAAGTTTCTATTTCTCTGCTCACATTTCCTGTCTTTTTTCTTTAATATGAGCATATTTTTCTTTGCATCTTTGTGTGCTAAAATCCTTGTGTTCTGCTTCCAACAGCTGGGTCATCTTGGGGGATGGTCTCTGTTGTCATCTCTCTTGAGCACGGTTTGTGTTTTCCTGTTTCTTCATATTTGGAGTAATTTTGGATTGTATCCTGGACATGATGAAGATACATTATAAAGACTACGGATTCTGTGATGTTCCTCCAAAGAGTATTGATTTTTTTTTTTTTCAAGAAGGCAGTTAACTTGGCTTGACTTAAACTGCAAACTGTCTTAAGATGAACAATAGTTCAAGTTTAAGTGGAGTTCTTTTCATCTTCGCTAGGCTGCCTGGAGTCTGCCCCATGCATTCGTTGCTCAAGGAACAAGGGTAGAAATATCTAAGACACTCAAGTAGCTTATAACCAGATTACGAGCCAGGCATCACACAATGAGATGGGACCAGGACAGGCCCTCAGACTGAAAGTGCAGAGCTCGGAGGTCAGGGAGGCGGTTCAGAGGCTCAGTGCCAAAGCCTCCATAGCCTATCCCGGCACCTACCTGTGCCCCCAGAGAGATCAAGGTGAGCAAAAGCATCTCATGATGATAAAATTAAGAAAATAATGCTAGCTCTCCCTCAGACCTGTACCCCTCTCCAAGGCTCCAGAGCCTAAGTCATCAAGTCCTCATTCTCCTATCTCCCCAGACAAATATGCCACCCCATCCTGTGCCAGCCCTGAAGAGCCGTGCTGCCTCCATCTGTGCCACTGGGCAGCTACTTCTGCTTCTCCTGCCCCGGTCACAAACTACAGAGCAACAGCCACTCCTATCCTGCAGCCAGCTGGAGAGGAGACCCCAGTGCAGGGGAGGTGATCCTGAAAGCAGGACAGGGGGCACAGCTGCCCAGCCCCAGCCCCCCGTGGGCCTGTAGTGACCAGCTGCACACAGAGCTGTCAGGCTCCTTCTCCAGTCCCAAGCCTCTGGAGGCTTTCTCCCCTGACCCCAACACTCACTGCAGCTACACCATCTGGGTGAAACCAGGACCAGCCCTCATATTCAAGGTGTTAAGTTCCCCAAAACAGGGACCACATCCAGGCCCTGGACTGCTCCAGACACCAGCTGCACTGCCTCTTCACTTGGCTCCCTGCCCTCTTTCCCACCCAGCCTCTGGCTGGCACTTTAACTGCTATCCATTTAGGGTGACCAACTCTCCTGGTTCACCCAGAACCTTCCCAGTTTTAAAACTGAAAGCCCCACATCCTAGGAAAGCCCTCAGCCTCATGCAAATCAGAACACTTAGCCACCCTACCTGCCCTGGAGTTTCTTTTAAGTCCTTTCTCCTCCTTTCCTCCAGAATCTCCAAGAAAGATGAGCTAGCCAAGGTACTCCACTATGTGCCCCTCTTAGGAATGGAGCACAAGGCTAGGAGCAGAGTATAATCCTGCCCATCACAGACTGCCAAAGAGAATAGGGAAAGAGGCTTTGAAGAAAGACTAGGGGTGGATCTCCAGCCCTGATCCAAGCCTTAACCGGCGTCTTCCCTCCAGATGGGTCATAGATTTGTACTATTGTTCACTGTTGTGGATATATCTCTGGCTTCCTACCTGCTCCATATGAGCCCCAAGAGTTATATAAGAGTGCAGGTATCAGTGCTCTCAGGAGAGGGGAGTAATCACAGTCAGAGGAGCCTGCTCCTCAAAAGATGGACATGGGAGATTACCCCCAGGTCTGGTTGGGGTTGGCATACGGCAGACAGCATAGACTTGATCCTAAGACTGTATCTGGCAAATTGTGTCTGTCCTGACCATCACTCTCCTGCCATCCCTTCGTAGCCATGGACTATGGCTCTCCTGGACCTTTTCAGCCTGGAAAAGCCAAAGACCCAGAACGTACCCTGTTTGGGTCTGTAACTTGCCGCATTTATGAGGAGCCATATTACCACGTGCAAAATGGAGGAAGCAACAGATTCTTCTATGAGAAGTGTGTGTGTGTGTGTGTGTGTGTGTGTCCTAGAGCGTAAGCCCAAAGGGTAAGTTCTTCGTAGGCCTGGGAGAGTGGAAAATGGAGCTGAGACAGATAGTCCAGTCTCCCATCCACATGAGGAATTGCCTCTACAACAATCCAGCGGCCAAATGAATTATTTCATTTGATGATTTGGGGAGGAAATATCTCAGCTTCAAGCCCCCACATTCTGATGACAGATTTTTTTGATGGGGCAGGCTATACTGCTGCTGACAGGAGAATGAGGCACCATACTGTTCCACTACACTGGTTTTCCTCACTCCAAGCACATTGCAAATCTCTTCCACAATCCTCCCTACCCTCCCTTCCAGCCACACTGACAGGGTAGAGGCAGGAGGTTCGCGTTGGGGATGTTCCCCAGGCTCCTTCTCATGGTGAGTTCTTAATGGCTGGTGGACAGACCTCAGAACATCCCCCTCCCACCTTTCAGAACTGAGTACATTGAGACGCCTTTTTTTAAGTACTGAAGAAGAAAGGAGGCTCTGATTTTAGTAGAGAGGGAGGAAGCAGAGATGTGTTGGTGAGCATGTGTCCCACATATGATTCCAGGGGGTTATCATTGTGTCACTCAGGGGAGCATGATGATCGAGGCACTGGGCACAGAGCTGTTAGAAAGGGTTCAGGTAACTAGAGCTCAGACTCGGGTAGCAGCCACAGTGACTGGTGACAGTGAGTGGGACTAACGGGGAGGGAAGACTCTTGCAGCACAGTCACCATGCTGAAGTAGCCGCAATGCACCTTTAACTTTGGATGACCATTGTCATAAAGGATGACCATACAACTTATTGTCCAAACCAAGACACCTTTGAAAGGGAAAAGGGGCAAGATTAATAATTACATCAGGATAATCAGTGTAAACTGGGACTGTTCCAACCAAATTAAGACATACGCTCCCCCGACAGGACGCTAAAAAGTGCTCTGGAAGATTGGATAGAGTTAGTCCACCAAAGCTACAAAGGGAAGGAGAGCTAATACCCTCATGGGTAGGGCACTAACAATCTTGCTCCCTATCAGAGTCACTGAGGGAGATGATGACAATGATAGAGAGGTGGGAACACTCCTGTCTCTAGGAATTTCTTCAAATAAAGTCAATCAGGGTGGGTGAAAATAAACACAAAAGTCACCAGAATTGTCAGGGCTGATGGGTGGTTCAATGGGCGGTAATGAAGAAGCAGCTAGGGTGAAGCACGATCAGAGAGACAAACACAATATGGGGCCCCTAAGCAATAGACTATGCTGGTTCCGCACCCCTTCGTCCCAGGGCAGATCCCTGGGGGCTCATGCTGTGACCCGTCTTCTTCACCGGCAGTTCCAGCAGGTCCTGGCTTTTTACCTGCAGGTGTCAGTAGAAGCTTCCTCTTCTGCAGCTCCATTTGCCTCCTCCCTCTGCTGCAATTGACAAGAAGTGGCCCAAGCTGGACTTCAAAGGGCCGTCAGGCTTCCCTCCCTAGACCAAGCAGTCCACAGCTAGCCACCTGATGTGCTCTGACATCCAATGAGAAGGCAGGATAGCAAACGTTGGCTGTATCTCCAGATTTCGAACTAGGGGCAAGGTGGAACAGTGCAGACCAAGAACTGAGGAGGAGTCCATGGATGTGAATTCTCCTCGCCTTCGCCAGGCTTCCTCTCTCCACAACCTCATTTCGAGGAGGTTGGGTCCTGGTGCCTCCACATGGCCATCGCTCCTCTCCCCAGAGCACCTGGCCTGGAAGGGAAGGTCAGAGATAAAGACAACCACGAGCTAGGGAGCGATTGACAGAGAACCAGGGTCATAAAGAAATGGAAATAAAGTCTTGGAAATAGAGAACGTTTAAAAAATGGGCAGCTGGCATGGCCCCCACAGAACTTTCCTTCAGCTTCTCTTCAAGTTAAGTCTGGGTGTCGACAGGTAAGAGGCCTTCCTGGTCTCACAGGTATCAAGCCTTAACTGGGGTAGAAACTGTTTCTAATATTTCAGCTATCTCTGAGGCAGACAGCAAGTGTTGTCAATTCTAGAGATTTTTTAAAGGTCATCCTGACAATTACTATATTTTCAGTAACTTTCTGCTCCTCCTGCTCCTGGAGCCTTCTCCAGCTGCAGCCCCATTGCCAAGCTCGGGCCCAGCCCTCTCACCTCCCCTAGAGTGAAGGAGAATTGTAGATAAGAACATAACGTGTCCCATATTCCATTTGTTAACTTTCTCTTTTCTTTTGTACATTTTAAGCTTCTCAGCCTTGCCTTTTTTTCCCTTGAAATACTCTATGATGAAATTCTGGTGCTTGGTTTTAAAAAGCAAGCCCCACAAATGCTCGTGAAATAAATCCCAGCAAGATGAGGAGAACATCCTCCCTCTTATCCTAGAGTTGCAGAAAATCAGACACGATTCTGCTTCATCAAGTTGATTCTGATATAGTGGGAATCGGGAACATTCAGTCTCACTGGTGTGAAAATATATAATCTCGCTCTATGTTATATTTGTATCATCTTTGGAAATGTAATTTGTACAAAGGAATCCTTTAAGACATTCAGACTTCAAAGTTAATTGCTATCTGACCAGTGCAATATAATCTATAAAGCTTGGAAGTCTGCAACTCTGGCTGGCCATTGATAATTTATTACCCCGAAAACAATATTTAAATTAACCTCTTCAATATTAAAAAAGCATAAATACTTGTGAGATTGTTGTTTGTTAGATCAGAAGCATACTTCCAGGACTCTCTTTTCCTCCTTTCCAGCATAAAGGTAAAGTCCCATTACTCTGTTTGATTTTTTTTTTCAAAGAGTTTAAGAGTCTGCAATTATTTGAATTAACAGGAGGAAGCCCCATCCTGTGGTCTACCAGGAAAGATAGGAATCAGCTTTGTGGGAAAGGCTGGAAAAGGAGAGAGGGAGGCAGCAGTAAAACCCTGAGTCCAATTAACTTGAGAGGATTTAGGATTTTTCTGTGGCCTATAGCACCCCTTCCCTGCGGGTGACCATGGTGACACAGACGCTCTGACCACGATATTTGGGGTCCTCATCTCCACTGTGCTGCTGTTACTTGAGAGACAAAAATTCCCAAGCCTAGTAGGAAGCTACCTTCTCAAGTCAGAGGCTCTCCAGGATGATGGAGCAATATGATGCTTAGAGGAGAGGAAGTTGTCAGAGGGAAAGCTTGGATCAAAGAGGAGGATGAAAGCAAGAACACAGAGGCCTGGAAAAAGGGAGGAAAGCAATGGAGACGAGGGACGCATTAAGGAAGAGTAACGGGAAAGAGGAGAACATGCCACCAGGGCCCTGAGCAGCATGCGTGGGCCCAGAGCAGAGACTACCTCATGAAATGGGGGTGGGGGAATTGCCTCCCAAGCTCTCCCTTGGACTACGGATGGAAGGAGGATGCTCTGGGAAGGAATGGTGCTTGAGAAGGAGCCTGGCCATTTGAGACGACCCAGAGAGAACCTGGAAGGAGCTGCTTATTGCTATTATGGGATTAAAAAATATTCCAGAAGTATACCATTTTTATTACATTTGTACCTTTAGAATTTTTTCACTCTGTTATCAGATAGCTGTGTTACAACCGTATGTGTTTTGTTGCCCTGTGTGGGGTAGAGAAGTCTCCTGCAGGAGGAGGGGAAGGGGGAAAAGTCAGGTCACAGAGATTGGTAAAGTACTCAGCAAAGCGATAGCGGGGCTGGAAGAAGAGGGATTAGAGGGAAGAAGGGAGGAAGACGGCAGAGAGCTTCTACCCACATATTCAAGATTCAACCGTGCACGTGCACTAGGCACCATCCTAGCCACCAGCGATGGTGAGCCAAGGCTCCACTGCCTGAATGGAGCCTACTGGCTGGCCTAGTGGATGGCTTGGGAGTGTCCCTAAGGTTTCCCAGAGATTCTCTTGAAAGAAGAGTGGACCAAGAGCCCTGGAGTAGATAGAGTCCTTCCCAGCACATAGCAGCCTTTGCGGCTGATAGATTGGAGAGAGAAAGGGTAAGTAGAACTATTTGACAAAGCCACCATGGGTTATGACCCTGAGCCCCAGAGGTGTGCAGAACTTCTAGATGGGGCTGGAGTCCACACCCATGACATGACCTTGTTAACACCAATGGTCCAGATTCACCCCACACCTTCCTGTCTCCCCAGTCCTCCCCTCCCCTTTCAGATCACAGCCAGTGGGGCTGCTCTGAGCCAGGTCTGTGGGCAGCAGGGCTTCCCACTGGGCAGCCCCCCTGGTCACAGGGAGTTTATGTCCTTAGGGAGCAGTTTGTGGCTGACCTTCCGCCTGCCTCCCTTTGATGAGGATTATTTTAGGCTGGTTACTTTTAAAAACTGCAGACAGGAAGGAGGCTCTGAGGAGTGGAATTTGCTTGTCCTTTGATGAGAGACATTTGCATTTGTGAAGGAAGTCTCCATCTGTGGGGGTGTCTCTCTCTCCGCACCAGGCGGAAGGGGGGATGACCTCATCTCTAGAAATTCTTAATGGGGACGGCAAGGACTTAAGTCTTGTTTATTGTGCTTGTCTGGTAACCTCATGTAGCTGACTCTCCCCCCCTCCCCCACCCCACCAACATCCTCAGGGAAGCGTGGGATGTCCTGACTTAATCCAGTCTGATGCTTATCTAATGTTATAGGACCACCCAATAACCAGACCCCACCTGCACTGATACCATTTTAATGACTTTTTTTACATATTCTTTCCTTTGTGTTGTAAACAGATAACTCACATACCTATGCCTTAAATTTAGCCCTAGCCTCAACCCACATTTGCAGCAGCTCTTACTGCCTATGGGTCCTGTCCCCATGCAGCAGCAGCAGCAGCTCTGACTGCCCATGGGTCCCGTCCTCATGCTATTCCACACTATTCTCTAAATAAAAGAGCACTACTGCCAGACCTTGAGAGTCCAAGAAATCTTTCTTTCAACTCCTCGGCTCACCAAGCCCACATCATTTTGAGAACAGGACCATGGGTCTCCACCAGGGCTTCATGACCCCCTGCCAAGCTTTGGGTGAGTGTCCCTCTTGGAGGTGCAGGCAGGGCAGCTTTTGCCCACAGCCGTGGCCCCCAGCATCTGCCTAAAGATGCTTGAGTCTGGGCCCAACCCCCACCCTGTGCCAGCCTGACCATGCAGGACAAGCAGCTTCCAGGCTTGTGGGCAAGATTCAAAAGGTCACCTGGGTGAGTGTCTCCAGCATGCTTGGCGAGGAGGGAGAGGACAGAAGAAGCTCAAGTTCACGGGTCACAAACTTCAGTTTTTACAAGAGGGGGGCTGGTAACATAAATGAGTCCAAAGGCCAGGGAGGGAGAGGTATGGCCCATGAAAGGTGACAGCCATAGCTCACAAGGAGCCACCTCACTGTGTATGATACACGAACTTGGTAAAAATTAGTTTTAAATGATACAAAAGAGTCAAGAGTCAGTGCCCCAATCTCTTCTGAGCACTGTTGCGGTTTGGGAGAAGTTTTCCTCTGAAAGATGGTGGGCGAGCTATTCCTGAGTCAGACAGCAGGTGGCACTCAAACCAGAAAATTAGAAAAAGGGAACCAGGGAGAGTTACTTAACTCATTTCCAATAACTTCTCCCTCCTCCCCCCAGGGCCCTCTCCAGCCCCACTTCCTGTTTCACGGCCTGGGCCAAGTCCTCTCAAGTCCCAGATGTCCGGTTCCAGATGCCTGTTCTCAGAGTGGGGGAACCATCTCTGGGGAAGCCCCCACTCCACAAGCTGCCCAGGCAAGATGTGAGTGTGCTGTGGAGAGGTCTGGAGGAGAGGAAGAGGGTGGGGAGAGGGAGGGGGGCCCAGGGGCATATGTACACGCACACGCCCACACACGCACACAGAGCCAGTTAATGCAGAGGGGAACTGGAATTTGCCTGTGCCTCTAGCAGCCTTCCCTAGGGGGTGGTCAGGCTCAATGCTGTGAGCCAGGAAACTGGCATATTTTAACTGTCCCCCGCTTGTACCATTGCTCCCTCAGATCCCAGGGTGGGAGTGGGGTTTGCTGAAGCAGAAAGCAGCCCCCTACTTTGGATGAGATTCTCCAGGGAGACGAGCAGTGGTGGAAAGCTCAGGTCCAAGCTCAGGCCGACCAGGAGGCTGAAGGAATTGGGGTGAGGAGGTGCAATAGGGAGTAGCCAGCAGGTGCCCAGGCCTCAAGGGCTGGAGCCACAGCTGCTAAGTGCCTTTGCCAGACCTCTCGATCCTTTAGTATTGTTTGCCCCCACACTTCATATTTCCTCAAGCCTCGGGCCATGGCTGTGTGGACTCATCTTGCCCTCCCCCACCCACAGGTGGTGGCTGCTCCTCTGGGGAGTCCTCCAGGCTTGCCCCACACAGGGCTCCGTGCTCTTGGCCCAGCAGTTACCCCAGAAGCTGACATCCCCCGGGTACCCAGAGCCCTACCTCAAAGGCCAAGAGAGCTCCATCGACATCAAGGCTCCAGAGGGCTTTGCCGTGAGGCTCGTCTTCCAAGACTTTGACCTGGAGCCATCCCAGGACTGTGAGAGGGACTCTGTCACAGTGAGCTGGGGTGGGGGTCCTGGAGGGAGTCTGGGGAGGGAGCCTCCTGGCCTGGAGCCCAGGGGCAGTGGGATGTGGCTATGCCCTGAATTACAGACGATGGATGGAGAGTCAGGGGCACAGGGCAGGCTTACCTAGGAGGCGAGGGTCTACGCCAGTGCACAGCCTCCCACCGGCCGCCCTGTCCCTGCCTGTGCCAGGCCCCACAGAGCAAAGGAGAGGGCAGCAGGACAGGCACTGCCTTTGAAGCCTTACAAAGGGATACACAAATGCTGCAAATCCCTAGAGTAGAAAAGCGAGGACTCACACGTCAGTTTTAAAAATACACCATCAAGCATCTGTTGAGTGCCTGTTCTGTCAGGTTAGGAAGCTGGGCATAAAAAGTAACAAAAGAGCAGATAACTGTTCGAGTTTACTTAGAGGAGCTATCGCAAAACTTCACATAACTGGGGCATTATTCAGAATAAGGACACTTTGAAAACAGTACTTTTATCTTTTGGTTTAAATTTTATTTATATCAAAATAATACACGTACATAGTTTTTTTCTTTTAATTGGAGTACTACAAGGCTTATAATGAAAAACAGTGGTCTCCAGCCTACACCTCCCATCGCATGGCTACTCCCCAGGGGCAACTGTTTACAATTCACGTAGCTGTTTCTTCTGGTATTCATTTTCACATGTATAAATGACATTGTCAATGCAAAACGCAAATAATCCATAACCAATCTATAAATCAAAATTGGGGTAAGTTTATTCTGAGCCAAAATGTGAGGACCATGTAGCCTGGGGCCTTCCTTCCCCATTGAATGAGCCCATCTGGCCTTAAAGAGAGGGAGATTGGCAACAGGTGTTAACTCACTGTGAATCCTTCCCCACATCCAAGGGAAACTCAGGATGCAGTGTTTTAGCCATCCAGGCGGTACCCAAGGCCAGAGATTTGTTTCACATAACCATTGAGTTCCATTACGAGACACCCAATAAATGCCTGGCCTTCAAGACCAGTCTTCCAAATTAATCACTTTCTTTAAGTATGATAGTATTCCAAAACCTTAAATGGAACAACTATAAAATAGTATACAGTTTAAGGATAACACAGGTTTAAGTGAGGAGATATAAGGTTGGGAATACAGGCCTGGTCTGGAGTCTTGGGACAGCTGTCTACACAGATGCCGTCTTCTTCTCATCCTGACGTGGTCCTTTTCAACAGGCTGCAAAGACTCTTTTATGTGATGTCTCTTCTGATAAATAAATTCTCCAGGTTATAGTCCAGGATCCTTAGGGTCTGGGAGTTCTCTGTGAAACAATTAGCTACCAATCTTTCATTTCTTTTAAGCACTTCAATAAGACCCTGACAACAATGTAATATATCCCTTAAGCAAAGTTGGTTCTTCGTCTAATTGTACAGGCTGTTTTATTATTATTTCAAAAGGAGACAGCCGATGTTTACAAAAAGTATAGATCTAAGATTAAGGAGCACTAGCAGAAGAGCTTTTGGCCATGAGAGAGTTACTGCTTCTGAAAGGTTTGCCAATTGAGTTTTGTTTGTGCCTTTAGTTCTTTCCATCAATCCTGGGGATCGGGGATGGTAAGCGCAGTGGAAATCCTGCATTATTGGCCAAATGTTACAAATAGATTTGGTTATTTGTCTGGTGAAATGAGTTCCCCAGTCACTGTGTAACTCAGTAGGAATTCCTCAAACAGGAACTATCCTTTTCAATAATAATTTAGCTAAAGCTGTCGCTCTTCTGCAAGGAAAGGCCTCAACAAAATGTGAGAACATACATATCATTACAAGACATATTCATCCTTGAGATGGTGACATTTGGCCAAAGCCCAATTGTAATACCTCAAAGGGTCCCTTAGGAAGGGAACAGAGGCCTAATGACTCATGAAGTGGTTTTCCTAGATTATATCTTGGGCATATAGCACAACAAGTATAGGCTATATGAGCTACTCTGGGAGAAAGTTTCCAAAAGTTTTTCCCTTTTTGTTGCCACCTTTATATATACATATTTTTTCTTCCATGGCAATTTCTTGAGCCTATAGAAGGAAATCTTTTACTGGGTTAGCAGAGTTAATAGAAAGTAGCAGGCATTCTTGAGGCTGTACAGCATATCCAGCTTGATAACATCTTTGCTTATCTTTTAAGCAAGACCGATTTGTAAACCAAATTAACTAATAGAATGCAGTCATGGTCTTCTCCCCTTGTGATGTTGGAAGCAAGGGAGCAGGCTTAAAATAGTGAATAATATTTACCTACACAATATAACCTAAGTAGGTTTATCATCATGTACTTGACAATGCTTCCCATGCAATTTAGCACCAAACAAGCCTGATTAGTATCCCTCCCTTATAGGAAGAGAGAACAAATTTCTTTGAGAAGTCCTAGGGCCCTCTGAAAATTCTCAAAGAACGTCAAATAAAGCCTTCATTTAGAATATGAATTATTAAGAGCTTGACAAAAATATCAAAAGATTTTAAAACACATTTAAACAAGATCAAGGGATTGCTGATCTTGTCACCGTAAAACAAGGGTAACTGAAAAAGTCCTTCGTAATAATATTTAACCAAAGTGACAACAGAAACAGTCAAAATCCTTAATAGAGAGAACTCAGTATTTTTAACATAGGAAATTATTTTAATAAAACACAGATCTTCTGTCTTTTAGGTAAACTTACTCAAAGGAAAAACTTTTGATAGCTTCTTTATCAAGAACAGACTAAGAGTTGAAGAAAGTTATCCTTTTAAGAGAGAAAGCCAAATTTTAACTTTGCATCAGTTTACTTTTGATATTAAACCTTATTCACTTAATTAGATTTATTGTAATCTTAGCTTTAATCGTTAATCTTGACCATGTACAACACTCCTCAGGGTTTTACTTCCACCAACCTTCTGTCACTTTCTTTTACATTCAAAATTTGTCCCATGCCCTTCTGTTTTTCTTCCTAGTACTTTAGGACAAATTTATCTTTCTTAACCAAACAAAAATATTTCCAATCTTTATACCTTTTGACTGAAAACTTACACCTTACTCTGAATACAAATATGTTTTTCTTATTAATTTCTGGTGGCTTTAATAACATATATTTGAATTTTTAACCCTTAAAACCTTAATTTTTAGTGAAAACTAAGAAGTGAGCAATTATAAACCACTTTTACATTAGCATTCTGTGGTTTGGCAATTTATAAATACCTTTTAAGACATGTTTAATAATGCACTTAAACACCTTTTAGTTTTTCTGTAATAAGAAGCCAGAAGTAGATAAACTTATATTTAGTAATTAATGTCCAACAGTCTATCTTATTTAGAGATGCTCTAGATATTTAATGACTCTTTATCATTTAAATTAACCTAGCAAACTTCAAAGTTTCCAGTTACCAGAGAGATTCTGGAAGCTCTTTTAAGTCTGTACATGGTAACACATAATTATTGTTAGACGTTCACCCAAGTCATTTTCACTTCTGTTTAGTTACTTGTTCTCAATAATCATTTAGATTGCCTATAAGACTTGATGAGACAGACAAAATTAGCCATCATTTTAAGTTATTGTTTTTGTTAACCAGTTTTGTAAGAGAGAACATCAGCTTATTTGACCGAGAAACAGAATAAAGGCCGCGTGTCTGTATGATATCCAAAGCTGAAAGCTCTGAGGGCAGGCCTGTTTTAATCAAACCAACAAACTTAAACAAGCTTTCATTTACCAAAGATTATTTCATATCATGTTAACTTAAAAGACATTTGGGTTAGTTGCATTTAGAAAAATTTTTGTAAGCACTTACTTTAAGTCAGTTGAATGGAGCTCTTTAGAAATCGTACCATCCGGAGGTAAAAGGCCACACATTTATGACATACATATATAGACACACACATAAACAACAGACAGATACAATAAAGATTTTCCTTAGATTGCTGGGCTACCGTGTTCTCATAGCAGACCTCAGCAGAAAAACTTGTTTTCCCAGGTTCTTTTTTTCTCTTTCTTTTTTCGGCTTTAGGAATCTGGCTTGGGAATATCCCCTTTTGTTAAGCAATTGCAGTCACAACATGAAGCCAACTCAAGTTCCGAGGAGAGGCTGTCCATTTTGGAACTGATTGGGCTTTTTTAGAAGCTCGATTTCCCACTTCTCTTTCAATTCTGTTTTGTTATAAAGTCCAAACAACTTCTAAGGACAGTGTAATGGGTCAGAAAATGTGCTGCTTACGTGCGTCGGTTTCTCCCGCTGGCAGTCTAAAACCACCTTGGGGTCTCGGAGCATCTGGGTGACCAGCCCTTATGTGTGTGTCCCAGACGAGCCTGTGATTAATTAACGTGAATAAGAGTGGAGTTCCCTATGGGACCACTACACATCACAAGGATTGATCCTCTGACACTCCCGCTGAGGTCCTCAGTTGCCTGAGAATGCCTTTTCAGCCAGGAGGAGAGTGTCCCTTTTCTCTGGAGCTGAACACGTTCAGTCTCTCATTTCTCTATCAAGCAGTTTGTTCAGACTTTATAAACACAGTTCTTTCCAATTTAAAGTCAAATTTAAAAGGTCAGCCTGCCCCATTCACTCCAAAGTTCCCTCTAGGCTCCCCTGGCCTAGGAATTCCCCACAGGTTTCTCTTTCCTAGGAACTCCCCCTAGCTTACTCTGGCTAGGATATGTACCGGTACCCCCTTAAGACACCTAGTCTTAAGACCTTAACCAGCTCATATAAACTCTTGGACCATCAACTTAAAATAAGGAGGTCTAGCTTTCAGGAGAACTCACCAGGGTCACCTGAAGAATGCGGTGATCTGGGGAGGCTCAATGGGCCCCTATCGGTAGCAAATGCCAGTGCGTTTGCCAGTGTAGATTCCCAGTGGTCTCGGATGGGTTTCTCTGAAATCCTGCTGTGACTACACCAAGAAATGTTGATACAAATAATCCGTAACCAATCTATAAATCAAAATTGGGGTGAGTTTATTCTGAGCCAAAATGTGAGGACCATATAGCCCAGGGCCATCCTTCCCCATGGAAGGAAGGGCACCAAAGAAGTGGGATGTACAGAGTGGTTATATACCCTCAAAGAACATATTTCACATATGATTGAAATGTCCCTTTTACAATAGTCATGAGACTGCCCTGTCTCACATCACAGCAATTGATGGACACAGCAGGTAGCAGATCTGCAATCTTGGTGGACACAGCAGGGTGGCAGGTCTGTTGTCTCAAGCTGGGTGGTCACAGGTGAGTGCAGCAATCAGTTCCTAGCCTAGGGAGAGATGCTTACCCTTAAGGAAATGCCAATGTGGGGGGAAGTTGCACCTTTATCTTAAGGCCATTTGTTCTTGCCTTTGTGACATAGCAAATGCTTAAAGCAGATGTACAATGCATGCTCAATGGCCATGTCAGGTCCTTTTGGAAAAACAAAATCAGGCCGAATTAGGTTTACACCAAATGGCTTCCTCATTTACTCCAATATACCATATTGCTTGCCATTTTTATTTATCAACGTGCCTTTTCTGTTTTGGGAGGGGGTTTTTATGTATTGTCTGTTAACTTCACCTGCAGAAGATGGGATGAGCTTTATCTCTCTCAGACCTTCACCCCCACATTTCCCCTCCCCCATCCTCCCAGTTTATTTATATTATCATTTTTAGTTGAATCTATATTTATTATTTACATTATTGACTTTAAAGTATTCACATATGAGCACATGGTGTACAATAATTATATTTCCTTTCTTCTCCAACTTTTGGGTTTCCCAGGAGTCAATAATTGCATGGAGTTCTGTGGGGTTTTTGTTTGTTTTTGTTTTGATTTTTAGTTTGCTTAATTCTCTCTGTAACTAATCCCCCCCAAACGCTTAGCCAGGAGAGTAAATCTCTTCCCGACATGTTCAAGTAGAACCCGCAGTCTCTCCATCCTCCTTTGTATTCCAATTGGTGGCATCCCACCTGAGGTCTCCTGATGATTTGTCTTCAGTCTGAGCTCTTTGCCCTCTGAGCCTGCACACATCCGAGCAGTCCCCTCCCTCCCATTGTGGGCATTGCCTCTACCTGCCCTGGGTTGGAACTGAATCCCCTATCAGTCTCTTTCTGGCTTTACTCCCTCATTTTGGAGGAGCACATTATCCTCAGAAAGAGCATGAGGGAATACATTTTAGAGGATCTCACGGACCCCTAAATGTCTTTGTTCTGCCCTCACAGTTGATGGACAGTTGGTCTGGGTTGCATTCTAGGTTGGACGTCATTTTGCTCTCAGAATCTTGGTGACCCTGTCTTCTGGCTCTAGTGTTGTTAAGTCTTGTCGATGAAAATAATCCATAACCAATCTATAAATGAAAATTTGGGTGAGTTTATTCTGAGCTAAAATCTGAGGCCCGGGGCCCGGGGCCTTTCTTCCTGCGCACCGAGAAGTGGGGTGCACAGAGTGGTTATATACCCCCAAACAGGATGTTTCACATATGATTGAAATGTCCCTTTTACAATAGTCACTCTGTTGGCACAGTGATTGATGGACACAGCAGGTAGCAGATCTGCCGTCTTGGTGGACACAGCATGGTCGCAGGTCTGTTGTCTCAAGCTGGGTGGTCACAGGTGAGCTGGGTGGTCACAGGTGAGCACAGCAATCAGTTCCTAGCCTAAGGAGAGATGCTTATCCTTAAGGAAATGCCAGTGTGGGGGGAAGTTGCGCCTTTATCTTAAGGCCATTTGTTCTTGCCATAGTAAATGTTTAAAGCAGATATACAATGCATGCTCAATGGCCACAGTCTGGCCCTTTTGGAAAAAAAGTCAGGCCAAACTAGGTTTATACCAAATGGCTTCTTCATATACTCCAATATATACTATTGCTTGCCGTTTCTATTTGTCAGTCTGATGCCACTATGATTCCTGATCCTTAGTGTTTTCTGTCTAGAATTTTTGGAATATTTCCCTTATTACCAGTACTCTAAACTTTCATTGTGATGTGCCTTGATGTGGGTTGTTTCTAATCCAGGGACTTTTTAAAGCTAGTCCTTCAATTTTGGGAATGTTCTTGTATTGGTTTTTTTTTTTAATGATTTTTTAATGATTTTAATGAAATCATTTTTTAATGTTTTTTTAAGTAGAAGAATGACTTCTGCTTTCTTTATTTTCTCTTTCTGGAACTCCCCTAATTTAGCTGTTGTACATTCTGGACTGATTCTTTCGTTTTCTTGTCCATTCTGTTCTGTTTTCCATCTCTTTGTCTTTTTGTTCCACTTTCTGGAAGAATCCCTCATTTTAAATACCAAATTTTTTTACCTTTTTTTTGTTTGAGAAAGATTAGCCCTGAGCTAACATCTACCGCCAAGCCTCCTTCTTTTGCTGAGGAAGATTGGCCCTGAGCTAACATCTGTGCCCATCTTCCTCTATTTTATATGTGGGATGCCTGCCACAGCATGGCTTGATGAGCAGTCTATGTCTGTGCCCAGGATCCGAACTGGCGAACCCTGGGCCAGCAAAGCGGAGCATGCAAACTTAACTGCTGCCCCAGGGGGCAGACTCCTAAATACCAATTTTTTAATTAACTTTTTTTCTGATAACATACTTTTTTATGTCTAAAGACTCATTCTTATTTTCTAAATGTGCCTTTTTATAGACTTTTGTTCTTCTTTCATAGAGGCAATACTTACTCTTTTCCTTCTATTGGGATTACTTTAAAACGTTTCTTATGTGCCCTGTGTTATTTCTACTTCTTCAAGTCCCTTTTTACTGTTCCCTTGTTTTGGTCTCTGCTTTCCATATTAGAGACTTTCTCACAATGTCTGACAATCCTTGGCTGGCCATTCCTATTTAAGAGTGAAGTACTAGAATGGCATTGGGTGCTGTGTGTGGATAGCTAAAACTTGTGAAACAACAGGTTTGAAAATAGGGTTACCAACAAGGTGACCTAGATGTGCTATGGGGGGGCCTCCCAAATGCCAACATGAGGAAGTATTTTCTTTGGGGACAGCCACTCTCAGAGAGGAATGCTCTGGTCGCCTGCTCAGGGTCGCCAGCATTCTGGTAAACAAGCAGGGGAGGGCCCCTCACTGTTTGATGTGTAGACTTTCACCTAATCCCTGTTTTCAGTACCAGCCTTCAGCCCCTCTGTCAAGTGTGCTGGGGGACCCCAAGTCCAGGGTTTCTGGCTCACGCTCAGGTCTCCTGAGAGGGTGAGCCAGAGGGAGTTGTCTGGATGCACAGGGTTCTGAGGTCTCACTACATAGGCTCTCTGTCTGTCATCCTCATCCTCGGGGGTTCCCGGTTACCCCAATTTCTGAAACTTTCCAGGGTTCTGTGAAGAGAAGCTGCTTTCTTTATGTTGGCTTCCACCTTTGCAGACTCAGGTTGCCTCTTGTCCATCTCCATTCCACCTTCCAAAATGTTGACATCTCTCATCTGCTGTCATCCCCTCTCACTTTTTTATCCTTGATCATGTACACCATTTTATCCCTTTGCTGTCACATTAGAGGGATTTGAGGTGAGAAAGGAGATAAATGCATGTATTTATTCCTTCAGATTCAACTGGAAGTCAGGACTATATTCAATTCAGCCTATGTCTGTTGAGCACCCACCGTGAGCCCTGTTCTTCTCAGTCATGGGCGGTTTTAATCCCAGCCTGACGCTTCCCTTGTCATCGAGAGAGTTCAAGCTCAGGAACAGGATTCTTCTCCCTCTCTGCTGCCCGAGCAAGTCACACACACACACACACACACACACACACCTTGAATGCAGAATTCAACACACTAGTCTAGTTCATTTTTTACTTGGCAGTATCCTCAGCCAGACTGGGGCCTCCTCGGTAGCAGAACTCTGTCTTAGTGATATCTGGATCCCCAGCACCTAGCACAGGGTCTCACACACAGAATGTAATCAATAACTGTTTGTCGAAGGAATAAATGAAAGAATGAATGAAATCCAAGCTTGCCATGAGTGTAGGACACACACAGAATGAATTTTGAATGAGCAGGTATTTAGTATCATCCTCACCACTGCTCTTTGTGCAGATACTGGAGAGCAGCATTGGACGTGATGTTGTCCTGGCTGGAAGAGGCTGCACAGACCATTTTATAGGAGAGGAAACTGAGATGTGGGGTGGTTAGGGAATTCCTCATGTCACACAGGGAGTTAGGAGCAAAGTCTAGAATTTAACACAGGGCTTTTAACTTTCAGTCAGTGTTCATTCTACTCTGCTAGACTCCTAAGTGATTTTATTTAGCCAACAACTCATGAGGAAGGATAAAAAGAAAACTGGAGGGTTTTACAACCAAGTAGATCAGTAAAGGACAGTTTCCTAGAGCAAAATGCTTCTTCTCCAAGAGGTAGGCCTCATAAATATGGGCTCAAATTTGTTGATGTTCTAAGGAAAAAAAAACAGTCTTGGGATGTGCCCAAGCAAGGCATTTGGGGTGACTAGGAAATTTTATTCATACCACCTTTTTCCCAGTTAATGTGATCACAGTGAAATGGGCTGGATGGAGTCATGAAGGAATTTGAGTCTTTGGGAGAATGAGGGAATGAAGAACTAGCAAGAACCCAGGATAAGTGGATCAATATGAAAATCAGAAATAAAATGAGCTGAGCAGTGAGCTGTGTGCCCAGAATAGAGATTAAGCAGGGAGCATGGCAGAGGAACCCCTTCCAAGGTGCCCTTCGTTGGGTGAGGGAACCCAAAGAAGGGATCTGAGCAGGGGCAAGGCAGTCAGAAGGGGACTGAAACAGAGATGACCTCCTTAAGAACAATGTAAGTTAAGCAGCAATAGCCAGCGTATCCACACCATGTACATTTTGTGTCCTCAGATTCCCACACCTTGTCGGGGCTTCACTTACAGTTCCTGGGATAAGAGCAGGGACACTCCAAAGAAGAAAAACAGGAAAGGCCCAGAATCCCAGAGGCTCAGTCTTTGCAGAGGTCTTAGTGCTTCATAGATGTTGGCCACAGGAAGTTACTCAGAGAAGTGGAGGGCGATGGGGGTGGAGGAAGCCAGATGGGAGTGACTTATCTGTATGTTCATTGATTCAAAGCTATGATGCTATAGGCACCATGTTGGGCATCAGAGACTCAGTGGTGAGCAAAAGACATGTAGTTCCTGCCTTTTTAGAACTTACAATCCAGTGGACTATTTGGGAACCCTGGGGTTCCCAAGGAGCTTCTTGAAAGAAGGTTAATATGTTGGGCTTTATGAGATAATTATGGTAGGCTAAAGAAATATATTAGGCATCTGGTCATGTCTCAAAGAAACTTGGGAGTTAGTAATGGAACAGGAAGCTAGTTGAGCAAGACTCCACGAATTAGGCTCCAGAGCCCCAGAGGTGTGCAGATCTTCTAGACAGGGCTAGAGTTCATGCCTACAACACGACCCTGTGACCAGCTGTGGTGCAGAATCACCCCACACCTGCCGTTCCCCCGCCCCTCCCCTTTCAGATCACAGCCAGTGGGATGGATCCAAGCCGGTTCTGTGGGCAGCAGGGCTCCCCACTGGGCAGCCCCCCTGGTCAGAAGGAGTTTGTGTCCTCGAGCAGTCTGCGGCTGACCTTCCGTGCACCTGCCTCCTCTGAGGACAGGACCACTCACCTCCACAAGGGCTTCCTGGCCCTCTACCAAGCCGTGGGTAAGTGTCCCTCCTAGGGTTGCAGTCTCTGCTCACAGTCATGACCCGTGATATCTTGAAGCAACAAGTGGAAGCTTGAGCGACTGCTGAGGCTCGGGGCTCGGGGACACCTGGGCCCAACCCTACCCTGCCCAAGCACCGCCCCTGCTGGTGAGCGGCCCGGTTAAAGGGGCAGCCATTGCTCAGTTCCAGCAGTTGTTTCCATGCCAATCTACTCGCCTAGCGCTTACAGATCATCTCATTTTTCAAGAGAAGCCAAAAATCTAGATTTTTACGTGAAATTTTAGATTTACAAATGGTAACTCAGAATTTTTGGAAAGATCATACACGCACGTGATAAAAATTTCCAAAAAGAAACAATGTGGTAAAAAGTAAGTCTTCTTCTGATCTCTGGCCCTTAGTCCCTGGCTACCTTGTCGAGAAACCACCCTGTTCTCCATTTCCCAGACATTTTCCCAAAGACTTTCTATGCCATTCAAATATAAATATCGTGGGTGTGTGTGTTGTCTAATATTCACAATGTTTTAAATTTGGCATTTCTCACTCAATGATATATCTTAAAGATCATTCCATATACATATGGCTAGCATTGCCTGATTCTTTTTAATGAGCATATAATATTCCTTTGTTTGCTGCGTCATAATGTACTTAATCAGTCCTCCACTGATAGATATTTTACTTCCACAAACAGTACTGCTATGGATAGCCTTGTGTATACATCTTTGAGCACATATATGAGGGTAAATTCTTAGAAATGGAAATGCTAGGTCAAAAACATTTGCAATTTTTTTTTTTAAGATTTTATTTTTTTCCTTTTTCTCCCCAAAGCCCCCCGGTACATAGTTGTATATTCTTCATTGTGGGTCCCTCTAGCTGTGGCATGTGGGATGCTGCCCCAGCTTGGTCTGATGAGCAGTGCCATGTCCGCGCCCAGGATTCGAACCAACGAAACACTGGGCTGCCTGCAGCGGAGCTCGCGAACTTAAGCACTTGGCCACCGGGCCGGCCCCAACATTTGCAATTTTAATTTTGATATTGCCAAATTTCCTCCGAGAAGGTTTTGCTAATTTATGCTCCCACGGATCAATCATGTATGAAAATGCCTGTTTCCCCATACCCTACTTATCACAGTTATTTTCAAATTTTTTTTAGCACTGACAATCTGATCAGTGAAAAATAGTTCAAATGCTTTTAAAACAGAAAACTGTGCAGATCAAACTAAATATGGCCATGGGCCAGAATCAGTCCCTGCGTTGCCCATTTGCAGTTCTTTTCTGGGTCCTAATGCCCACTGTTTTCCTACAGGTATGAACCACAGTCGGCCTATGAGCCAGGCCAATGGGGGCTCTGAGGCCACACACACACCTGGAGACAACCCCTCCAAGATCCAGAACCACTGCCAGGAGCCCTATTATCAGGCAGTGCCAGCAGGTGAGTCCCCACCTACTGGGGAACTGGTTCCTACTTGCCTCGCTCCCACCAAGAGGCCTGAGGCCCTCTGGGCTCCTACTCTTTTGGCCCCACTCCTCCCAGTTCTGAGGACTGTTCCTTTGCCTACCCTCTTTTCATTCCTCAGGGACTCTCGGCTGCACATCACAGGGCCCCTGGAAGGAGACACAGGACAGCAAAGAGGCTCCTCACTGTGTGCCTGGTGAGTAGTGACCTGCCAGCGGGTCACCAAGGCCGCTTCCCCAGGAAGCCTCAGCTGTACACAGGGCCAGTGGGAGTGGGACAGAGGGGTTAAAGAAAGCCTTAGAATAGAAAGCGGAGAGACAGGCAGATGCAAGGAAGAAAAGGGGAACCAAGAAGGCCCAGAGCAGGAGAGGCAAGGAAGACTGGCCATAGATGATAGCTCAGGGCCAGTCTTCCTACAAAAAAAAAACACCTCCAACTCTCCTGTCCCCCATCCCCTGGCAACCATTAATCTGCCTTCTGGACTTGCCTATTCTGCACATTTCATATCAGTGAAATCATACAATATGTGGCCTTTCGTGTCTCGCTTCTTTCATTTAGCATAATGTCTTCAAGGTTCACCCACATTGTGGCATATATCAGTACTCCATTCCTTTTCCTGGCTGAATAGAATTACACTGTAAGGATATAACACATTTTGTTTATCCATTCATCACTTGATGGACATTTGGGTTGTTTCCACTTTTTGTCTTTTATGGATAATGCTAACATGAGCATCCACGTACAAGTTTCTGTTTGAACATCTGTTTCGGTTCTTTGCAGTATATACCTAGGAGTGGAATTGCTGGGTCATATCATAACTTTATGTTTAACTTTCTGAGGAATTGCCAAATTGTTTTCCACAATGGTTGCACCATTTTACACTCCCACCAACAATATACAAGGGTTCAAGTCCACCGTCTTTGAAACCCATTTTTTTGAGTCAAAGTATTATCTTTAACCCAATCTGAGTAAACTTCTCAGATTTTACTCCTGACCCAAAGAAAGCTCTAGGGGCAGCCTGACTTGTGCTTTAGGAGTGGGCAGAGGGTGGGCGGTAGTGGGAGATCTTAAAAGTGGGGAAATGACCCAGAAAACAAAGGCAGGAAGCACTGAGGACAAAGTGCTTGTTGCCTCATTTTGCTCAGGGATGGTCCCACCAAGAGTCTAAACAAGTGATTTGAAAATGGCTGAGCAGGCAGGAGGGAGTGCACTTCACAGAAGTGGGTCTTTAATAAACGGCTCTTGCTGTGGCTGCTGGTTTTTCACGCTTTCCTCTCCTCTCCCAGTCTGTGGACGGCCAGTCACTCCCATCACCCACAACCAGGATGTCCTTGGATCTTCCAGAGCTAAGCTGGGCAACTTTCCCTGGCAAGCCTTCACCAGTATCTACGGCCGTGGGGGTGGGGCCCTGCTGGGCGACAGATGGATCCTCACCGCTGCCCACACCATCTACCCCAAGGACAGCATCTTTCCTGGGAAGAACCGGAGCGTGAATGTGTTCCTGGGCCACACGAACATAGATGAGATGCTGAAACTGGGGAACCATCCTGTGCGCCGCGTGGTGGTGCACCCAGACTACCGTCAGAACGAGTCCCACAACTTCAATGGGGACATTGCCCTCCTGGAGCTCCAGCACAGTGTCCCTCTTGGCCCCAGCCTCCTCCCAATCTGTCTGCCTGACAGCGAGACCCTCTACGTCAGCGGCTTGTGGGGCTATGTCAGCGGGTTTGGTGTGGAGATGGGCTGGCTAACTACTGAGTTGAAATACTCAAGGCTGCCTGTAGCCCCAAGGGAGGCCTGCAAGGCCTGGCTCCAAGAGAAGCAGAGGACCGAGGTGTTTTCTGACAACATGTTCTGTGTTGGGGATAAGATGCGGCCCCAGAGTGTCTGCCAGGGGGACAGTGGTGGCGTCTATGTGGTTTGGGATGATCGCACCCATCACTGGGTGGCCACAGGCATCGTATCCTGGGGCATTGGGTGTGGCAAAGGGTACGGCTTCTATACCAAAGTGCTCAACTACATGGACTGGATCAAGGGAGTGATGGACGGGAAGGACTGACCCTGGGGGCACTTGAGCACGGACATCAGCACTGTGGGGGCCCAGACAGGAGACAGGTTGGGAGTGAGGACTGAGCCCTGTGGGGGGAGTGGGGGCAGGCAGTCCCTATTCAGGTCACTGCTGCAGCAATCCACTGTGCGAGAGAAATCCTCCACTCAAGCCCTGCACCACCCAAGACAGGAGGTGGGGTCCCACGGCCCCTCCTCATCCTCTCCCCTCCTGTGTATTTGCACTATGCCCAGAGAAGCCCTGTACACCTAAGGAGTTTCATTTTGAACTTCACCTCCTGCTGACACAGCTTCTTCTGTACTCTCCTGGGAGACAGTCCCCCTCCCATCCCCTGTTCAAGTGGAGCCGGGGGCAAGTGGTCTTAGTTGCATTTCATTTCTGAACCGTCCGTCCCAAAGCCCCTTGAGTTGGTTTCACCATTTACCACAATTCCTAGCTGCAATTATAGTAACAGCTCGTTTTTTGTTTTCCATCTTCTGTATACGAGGCACTTCACATTTGTTATTTCATTGACGCCTCACACCAAGTTTGCAAAGGATGTGTTACTATCCACATTTTACAAATGAGGAATCTGAAGCTCAAGGAGAAAAAGTGACTTGCCCTCATCCCACAGCTGATGCAGGACTGCGAGGCCGTATGCTTTCCAGTACTCCTTGATGCCTCTCCGTTGTCCTCAGGACCTGCTGTATCGCCCATTTCCCCTTCCCAATCCCTACAACCTTTCAGGTTCTCCTGCCCCCGGAGTTCCTGCTGCGATGAACATGACAACACCTGGCCCACACTCCCCTGCTGGCCCCATCCCCTGCAGACACCCCCCCTTGCTCTGGACACGCCGGTCTGTGCCCCCACCACTGAGTGCACTGCTCCACCTTAGAAGGCCAACTCTTGAATTCTTAGTAGGACTTGAGGTGATTGCAAACAAAAGATGCAAATAAAATACAGTTGTTCAAATGGAAATAGAAAATGAATAGCATAAAACAGAGCAAATTTGCTAGCATTGAAGGTCAAGTTAGTCATATAATTCAAGGTTAAATTTATCTTTGAAAAATAGCAGGATTCAAATTTGCGCATGCATGTGGTTACTTCTATTTTTTAAACCTATACATAGTACAAAAGACTATTAAAAATACTGTAAGATATTAATCAGAGGTTGTTTTAGGTAGTGTAATTTTGCCTGTTTTATTTTCCTCTATGCTTCTCTGTTTGCTAAATTCTATTTAATGAGCATATATTTGTTTTACTTTATTTATTTTTATTATTGAAAAAGTGATATGTTTCTCCCTGAAAAGGCAAAAAATATATACCTATACATATCTATATGTCTCTATCCATATATCTAGATCTAGATAGACATAGATGATAGAGATGTACACAGAGATATGGATATAGATATAGATATATCCACAGAGGGAAACCTACCATTAGTTTAAGAAAGAAACCTTTTTTCACCAAAATCGAATCCTAAGAGGAATGAATAACATAACAGACAATGTCTTCAGCACTGGTTTGAAAACAAGCACTTGAGCAATCTTCATATGGCTGTTTCTTCTTTCTATTCTTACTAAAAGCCAAGGGTCTAAGACAAGTGTGTAAGGTAAGTTATTTTGAGTGGTTGGGCAGAGTGGAGGTCAAGCTAGGACTGGGCTTCGAGGTCCAGGCTTGTCCCTTTCCAGTCATGTTGTGTGACATCAGGACAGAACTCAGAGTCCCCGGGACAGATGGGGCAGCTTCAGCTAAGACTCACCTTCTTGGACCACCTCCTCCTTACCTGTTAACCTCTGCCATCCTGCCCCTACTATGCACACACAAACACACACACACACACACACACACACACACACACACACACTGCTGTCAGGATGCTAATGTGAAATTTGCTAGACAAGATTCTTCTTCTCTCCTGTCTCCTGATCTGTTTTTTATTCTTCTTCCCTATCTTTTCTCTTTCCTGACCCGACAAGGCCATGGATCATGTCATGGACCAGCTCTGCCTCAGATTCCTTCCTCAGTCCCAACATACACGCCTGCTAGAGAAACCCTCCAAACTTCGGTTGATCTTGCATGTACCTGCTAACTACGTTCACTGATGACTTGGTCACTGCCTAATGGGGAACTGCCCCATCTTTGTGCATCCTTGCAATCTACTGCCTGGGAAAGTGCCTGTGATATTAAATAGGTCACCCATAAATGGACGAATGAGTGGGTGAATGGGTGGGTGGGTGGAGGAGTGGAGGGATTAATCTAATAGGGGGAGAAGCAGGATAGACTACAAAGGCCTAAGAACTGAGAGGTCTACTCTGCACCTGAGCCTCCCTATGGAATACCGTGCATCGGGTATTTGAGCCATGGTGAGTTGACGAAGAAAGGCTTCCACAAAGAGGAAACTTTTGAAACAGGAGTATGGCCTGGTGGGCAGGAGAGACAAGAGCCCCTCCTCCCTCCCAAGGGGCCTGTCTTCCTCTCAGAAAAGACCAGGGCAGCTGGGTCCACAGCCACACCATTTGCCTGGCCCTGGGCAGTTGTGACCCTCAGGGCTCCAACTTGGGACCAGATGTGAGACTGGGAACGAGGCAAGGAAAGGGTTACTGAGGATCTGATCAATAACTAACGTGGCCTCTCAAACGTTTTCCAGAGAAGAAACGCAATGTGCTGTTTCTCAGAAGTCATGTCCTTGTTTTTGCCGATGTTGCCATCTTACGGTGAAACTTACACAGTTGCAGCAAGACTCCTGCAAATTGCTCCACCTCCAAGTGTCCAAAAGTTACCATGGACTCGTTATGTAATTGCATGTTCTTTGAACTCATTATGTAAAGCCATGTTGCATTGAACTCATTGTACAGTGGTACCTTGAACTCGCTATGTAATGGCATGTTACATTGAACCTGTTATGTAATGGTACCATGAACTTGTTATATAATAGCCTGCACATGTGCCCTGATTGAGCCCAGTTGTTGCATAGTTGTAACATAGCCTCTGCACCCTTGCTAGAAAGTCTCCACGGCACTAAGTTCAGGAGGATCTGCATTCACCAAGAGATGGACCCCATTGAGTTCCGGTACAGATGCTGAGGGAAAGGGTCTCTAACACTTTACAGCTGCCCTTCCTTCTCTAAGAGCCAAGTTCATTGGCCTGAGTTCATTGAGGAGGGGAAGAAGAGTCTTCAAACAGACCCCAGCGCTGCTTTAGGGTCCCCCTGACACAGCAATCACTGTTCTATGTCTGAATGTCACTCATGAGTGAAGTAGGCCAGGGCCCCAGAGCAATCAAACCCCATTCTCCACTGTCCGCTCCTGCGCTGCCCTCCTCTACCCCTTTGTCCCCATCACATCATCCTGGGCATTGAAATCCTGGCCGTTCCTGGACTGGGGCTGCTGGGTGACTAAGGACAGGACGTACCGGGTTAATGGAAAAGGGCCGTACAGAAAAGAGAATCCCTTCACCTGTGATTGCCATTGTCCTTTGGATAGGAACCTTATAAAGACAGCAGCAGGCCCTGGGAAGGTCTCTGAAGACTGGGAGAATCCCGATTAGATTAGAAACACAAGTCCGGACCTCCCACCAAAGGCTTTCCTGTCCCTAAAACCAACCAACCTCAGACCAACCTCCTTAGCCCTTCCCAAGTAGGCCAGCAGGTGGCACCACCATCAGGGATCTCAAAACCAAAACTAAGTTAAACTGGAAACAGATTTTTGTTTTGTTTTCTTTATGCAAATAGTTCTTCCCCTACAACCTTCCTCCGGGAATGGTCCCCTCCTTCCCTCTCCACAGTCATTCCCTCCCCCTTCCCTCCTCTGCATGACCGCTCTCTCCCTCCACGCACAGTGGATGAAGACGCTGTCAGGAGAGTCAAGGATCCAAAAACAGGCCTTGAGAAATGTGAGTAAGGCTGACGGGGACCCAGCAGGGAGGGAGACCACAGAGGGGAGAATCCTGGGCATGGGAGACAACGCTGCTCCCACATTTATTCAGGGAGACAGGAGCACCCTTCCCCTCCCCATATACCTTATCTATTCCAGTGTGCACACATGTGCGCACACGCGAACACATACGCCCCCTCCCATCGCTCCTCCTGAAGACGAAAGGAGACCTTAGACATATGAGGTGATGGCCACATTCCCTTCTTCCTCTCAGCTCATAACAGGGGATCAGCGAGATGGGGGACCCACTCTGCCCAGGTTGGGTGTCCTCTGTGCTCGACTCCGTACTCCACAGGCGGTTTCTCCCAGAGGCCTTTGCTGAGCCTTTGAGAGCCCTTTCAGAGAGCCATGACTGGAAACCCTCACCCTTAATTAACTGGTCCCAAGCCAGCCCTATTCCGGGAAGGGGAGGAGAGTATTGGGACAGGGCAGGGGAGGAGGATGGGGAGAGGGATGAAGAATGTGATGACCTCTGGACTGGACACTGCCCTGGGGAGGAACACCAATGGAGCAGCTCCAGATACTGGCCTCCCCACTCTACCTACCCGCTTCTAGAACATCTCTGTGAGGTCGTGAATGGGCAGAGAGGAAAATGCCCAGCAGGATGACCATCCCATCCCCCACTCCAGCCACTGCACAAACAGCAAGGGTGCTGCACCCCTCCAGCCCTACAGATACCCTCTTTCTTTCTGGCAGGTGGCTCTTATACCTCCTGGTGCCAGTCCTGTTCTGCAGGGTGGAAGGCTCCATCCCCATCCCTCAGAAGCTTTTTGGGGAGGTGACTTCCCCTCTGTACCCCAAGACTTATCCCAACAACTTTGAAACAACCACTTTGATCACGGTCCCCACGGGGTACAGAGTGAAGCTTGTCTTCTGGCAGTTTGACCTGGAGCCTTCTGAAGGCTGTTTCTATGACTATGTCAAGGTAGGGGGTCAGGTTGGGAGGGAGAGGGAGAGCTGGGTGTCTCTGGAACCTGAGGACTTGTGCTCTAACCACCCCCGATGGCACTCCCCACTCTTGGACACAGCCCCCGCCCTGTGCGAGATGACGGCCGAGTGAGTTCGGAGAGACAGGTGATGCCAGTCAGGGGTGTCCATTGGGTTTAGAGGCCCTCAGTGAGCACGGAAGGGGGAAACCCCAGGGGAGGGAAGGCACAGGCCCCGATCTCAGGAAATTTACTGTCTACGTGAGTCAGAAAAACCTTCCCCATTTGCTGCCTTGCTGGGAGTCTTTGGGCAACCACTGTGCCTCAGTTTTCCTGTTTCCATGAACAGTATCACCATGGCTGCCTGCCTCGACAGGAGCTTGAGAAGGTGGGGAAGAGAAACGTGTGTGCTGGTAGCTCAAGCAGAGCTTTCAGCAAGACAATGGGCTCAGCCCCCTCACTTCTGTAACAACCTAGGGTACCTTCTCACTTCCATCTTTCTATATCCAATAAAAATGAGATTCTAGATTCAGGATTCAAATAGAGCCTACACACGTCCAATAAATACCATTCCCAGGAGTCTCCCTGGAGGTTATGGGAGAATAACATGAAAATGATACATCTTTCTAGCCCAGAGGACTTGAGAAGTTTGCATTGTTGGAAGGAGGAATCTTGGTGGCAGGATGCTTTTGAGGGTTACGGAATCGGTGAAGAAAGAGATAAGGGAAGCTAGACGATGCTTGCCAATGCAAAGCCTGGTGGGCTCCAGAGGCTCACACTCAGTGAGCGTATCAAGAGGCACGGCGGGATGTGAATGGTCTGACTAAGGTGAGGTGGAATAAGACAGAAAATAAAGCAGACAAGTCCAGGCTCTAGGAATGAAGGAATGATAAAGGCCGGGTAGAGACAACCAGGATTCCAGTAGAAGATGGGTATAGAAGAGGGTAGGAATGAAGAAAGGTCTAAAACATGCTGGGGGAACATAAAACAGGGAAGGGGCGATGTAGCAGGCACAGGATAACGTACAGAGAGTTAGCAGTGGAGACTGGGGTGGACCGATGAAAGTCACCTGGAGAAGTTTACAACAGCCAGAGCCCGGCAGGTAGGGACCAGCTGGAGGCTGTTCCAGCAGGGGAGCATGGTTCGATCTCTGGGCCAAGAGAACGACCTTCACTGACCTTCCACATGGGGCATGTCTCCTCAACAGCTCTTCTTCCTACCCCTTGTCCTTCCTCCACCAGATCTCTGCTGATAAGAAAACCCTAGGGAGGTTCTGTGGGCAACCAGATTCTCCACTGGGCAACCACCCAGGAAAGAAGGAATTTGTGTCCCAAGGGAACAAGATGCTGTTGACCTTCCACACAGACTTCTCCAATGAGGAGAATGGCACCATTATGTTCTACAAGGGCTTCCTGGCCTACTACCAAGCTGTGGGTGAGTGGTCCCCAGGTGCCCCCTTCTCTGGCCTCAGTCATATTGAACGGGAGCCGGAAAAAAGGTATCTTGAATCCAAAGCAGCAGCAGGAAGCCTGGCCTTCCTTGTTTTTCCCCTCAAGAAAGCTTTTTCCAAAGAGGGCTGTTAACCTGGGCTCTGTCCCCATCAGGCATTAGAGAGGCCTGGAGGTCCAGGTGGCCAGAAGCTGGCTTTGTCTTTAGGCCTCTGGAGAGTGATCTCTCTGAGACCAATGCCACCACAGAAGTCCCTGGCAGGAATTTAACCCTTCCTTCCGGAACCTCTTCCAGACCTCGATGAATGTGCTTCCCAGCGCAACTCAGTTGAGGAGAATCCCCAGCCCAAGTGCCAGCAGCTGTGTCACAACTATATTGGCGGCTACTTCTGTTCCTGCCGTCTAGGCTATGAGCTTCACAAGGACAGACATTCCTGCCAAGGTGAGGTTGGGATGGTGCGGCAGGCAGGGACTGAGCAAGGGCTTGCTGGGCCAGCCAGAGAATCCTCCGGTGACATCCTCCCGGCTCTGCTCTCACAGCCGAGTGCAGTAATGAGCTGTACACAGAGCCCTCAGGCTACGTCTCCAGCCTGGAGTACCCCCAGCCCTACCCCCCCGACCTGCGCTGCAACTACAGCATCCGGGTGGAGCGCGGCCTCACCATTAAGCTCAAGTTCCTGGAGCCTTTTGAAATCGATGACCACCAGCAAGTACACTGCCCCTATGACCAGCTACAGGTACAGCCATCCTACCCCCTGAGAGACCTCTTCCTCTCCTTCCCATCTCCACTTGGCTCCTCTCATCCCTACTTCCTGCTAGATCCTCTGGCCAATTGGGACAGGAACGACCAACATCACACATGGGCTAGGCAAGTCCCCACACATCTGGAAGTAGGTCCTAGGGATCCCTTTTCCCCCTCCAGCTGCAAATATACACAAAGCAGGATTCCCCCCACCACCACCTACCATCCTGGCCCTGTGGAAAAATGTCTGAATTGGAGAGATGACCCTCCCTCTTCCCCCACCAGATCTATGCCAGCGGGAGAAACATGGGCGAGTTCTGTGGGACACAGAGGCCCACTGACCTTGACATCAGCGGCAATGCTGTGGATCTGCTGTTCTTCACAGATGAGTCAGGGGAAAGCCGGGGCTGGAAGCTGCACTATACCACTGAAGGTAAGGTTGCCTGGGGGCCTCCCTCACTGACCAGCAACGGGGTAGATCAGGTGGATGGAAAGAAGAACAAGTGGCTCTGAAATAAACATGCCCTCTGGTTTCCCCAACAGTCATCAAGTGCCCCCAGCCCAAGACCCTAGACGAGTTCACCATCCTCCAGAACCCACAGGCTCAGTACCAGTTCCGTGACTACTACATTGCCACCTGCAAACAAGGCTACCAGCTCATGGAGGTGAGAGCCCAGGGCTGAGGGGAGAGAGCCGGCCCCACATTCTCACAGTAATTCAGGTGGGTAGGCCCACAGCAGATTTAGGCTCAGCCCCAAGTGGAATCATAGATGTTTGAGCTGGAAGGGTCACCTGGTCTACCAGCTCTCAAACTTGACTGCACATTGGAAACACTTGAAGTTTAAAAAACACTGATGTCTGGGTCCTCTGCTGGAGACTGATTGCATTGGTCTGCAGTGCAGCCCGGGCATCAGGAGTCTTTAAAGCTACCCACGTGATTCTAATGTGCAGCCAAGTTTAAGAAGTACTGGTCTAGTCCAATAGCTCACGTAGAGAACCGAAAAGGCAGGGGTGGAGGTGGCGTGCAAGGAGTGACTCACCCAGCATCACAGCGATTTTGTACAGCAGGGACTAGGACCAAATCTCCCGCCTCTCGCTCCAGGGTTCTTTTATGTACCTTGGTGGTCTCACCCGGGGCCACTATCCTGTCCTCAGGTTGCAGACTCAGGAAAGTATGTGGTTTTATCATTCACTGGCCAATCTCACAAAAGTTGGTAAACTAAAGTGCTATTTAAAAAAAAAAGCAAACGATTGGAGTTACCCGTGGCCAGGGACCTGGGACTGGATCTCCCATCTTTGTTTATGGAAGACCTAATCAGAATCAGAGAAGAGACCTTTGGTGTGTTCTTAAGTAGTTGTTAATTCATTCAACAAACATTTTAAGTGTTTACTGAGTATCAGGCAGTGTTCCAGATGCAAGAGGTACAGTGAAAAGAAACACATATTCACACAGCCTCCGTGGAGGTTACCTTGGAACGTTGCATCAAGCCGAGTTAGCCAGACGAACTGCTCTTTACTCCAGGATGCTTCCAGCTAGGACATGAGGACTGAGTGTCCTGGGCCCAGAAGACTGGACACTCACATACTCTCTGCTCGTGTTGCAACCTCCCTTCCCTATGCCACCACCTCCCTTACCTTGACATTTGTCATTCACCTCATAGAATTTAAAGCAAGTCACACAGTTTATCTCACACTATTTACATTTCACTCAGCATCCCAGTTCTCATACACACTCTCTTGCAATCTCTTCCAGAGCTAACTCTCTGGGATGATCGCTGGTCTTAATAAAACCCATTCATATTGTCCAATTCCTTTTCATTTCAGAGGGTGCTGTTTTCTCGTCTTGTCCCTGCTCTCGCTCAACTACAATGGCACTTAGCATCCATCAGTATCTCGAACACCCTTGAAAGTGACTGGGCTGCACTAGGACTGTAGGAAAGGCCCTTTCCCTCGGGAAAACTGCAGTCTAGGAGAGCTGAAGCGATGCAGGCCGAGACTAGCAGGGCACTCCAGAGCGAGAGAAACAGGGTCCTGCTTCAGAGCAGAGTCTTTTGTTTCAATGCAGAAAACATACAACTGGGCTTATTTTTTTAATTTAAAATTTTGAGGTTCAACTGGACCTCAATGAAAACAGGCAAGAGTCTAGAGAGAGGATTATTGGGTACGACAACTGGCCCTTGCTCTGACTTTCTATTGTATGACTCAGGGCTCCCGTCTGTAACTCTGGCCTGAGAGGACTGGCTGGTGAGAAGGTCAAAGGAGCCCCATCCATGGGGCTGCTGAGGTCTGAGAGCTCAAGAGGTGTCTTTGCATTCCCTACTGCTCCTGTGTGGGAAAAGCAGGAAGGAAACTTCGGGCTTCCTTGTCCTAATGGCACTTCTACCTCTGCTCAAACAGGGAAAACAGGCACTGCTCTCCTTCACAGCTGTCTGCCAGGATGACGGCACATGGCATCGCGCCATGCCCAGGTGCAAGAGTAAGTCACAACTCAGGATGCGTCTGCCCCTGGGGACTTCCCATGCCCCAGCCTTGGGGACCTAGGCTGAGAAGGGAAGAGGGGGTCTGAAGTAAGCCTCTCCCCAAAAGGCCCTCCCCCTGACTTGTGCTTTGAAGACTGTGGCCCATCTCAGGAACCAGTCAGCCCTCATCTCAGCAGGATTGATGGGCTCCACCCGGAAGTGAATTTTACTCTATCCAATTCCCATCCACTGCAGGTGCCCCCACCGACCATATTTCCCTATGGTTCTCAGCCTGTTCTGTGGGCAGACAACTCACCTTCCTCCCACTGAAGTTCCAGTATGGTCATTCTCAGCTCTCATACGGCCCTATGTTCTCTCCAAGTCAAGAACTGTGGGCAGCCCCGAAGCCTGACTAATGGGGACTTCAATTATACCACTACAAAGGGAGTGAACACCTACCAAGCCCGTATCCAGTACTACTGCCATGAGCCGTATTACAAGATGCAGACCAGACATGGCCTCAGCGAGTCCGAGCGAGGTAGGGACCCATGCAAATGGCCATCTTCTCCCTTCCGTCTTCTTGGGATATCTTCTGAGATTTCTTCCAATGGAATCCGTAAGGAATGTATATTAAGGTATCTGCCCAGAAAACTGGCTTCAGTGGCCTAAAGTACAGTGCCAAGAGGCATCTGGTAGGGTTGAAGAAGGAGGCACCTGAGCTGATACAAAGAAAGACTTGAATCTCATAAACAGTCAGCTCCCTCTTACCACCACCACCACCACCACCAGTACCACCTTCATCACCATCACCGCCCACCCCCACCATCACCACCACTATAGCTACATCAGTGGGACTTCCCCCAGCATCCTCCCCACTCACCCCCTCAGGCTGCTATGTTATGATTTGTTGCATTTAGGTTTACCAAATGACTCACAAACTCATCTATGGGTATCTTTAAAACTTTTTTTAAGTAAAAGAAATCACATGCTTTGTAGGTTTGAAACATATAAAAAACATATAACCTTACATATAGGTTATATACGCTACTATTGAAGAACTGAGCTTTGAAGTTAGACGGGTCTCACTTTGCATCTTGGTTCGGGAACTGAGAAGTTAGGTAATATCATGAAAATTATTTAAGCTCAGTTTCTGCATCCAAAAAATGAGTATAATCGTACCTGAAAGTGTCACTGAGGCACTTAAATGAGGGGTAATCCAGATAAAGTGCTTAGCAATAAGCATGGCACAGTAACAGCAGTCAGAGGATGCAGCTACCGTTAATATCTACAATCCCGCTACCACAGTGCAGTCACCAATAAGATTTCGATATGTTCCTGCCAGTGTTTGTGTCTACTTTCACAAACGTGGATCCCATCAAACATAGAGTTAAGTATTCTGATTTCGTCACTTAATATTAAAACAGAAATATATCTGCGGAGCCTCTTAACACTTTTGATATTCCATCCTTACATATTTGAACCTTTCCCCATCCCCCCCACCCCCACCCCCACCCCAAACACTCAGTGCTCATTGGCCTCTGCAGCCTGGTTTTCCTGCCCACCACCTCCCAACCTGATCACAACCCCTCTCCCCTCAGGGATGTATACCTGCACAGCCCAGGGCATTTGGAAGAATGAATACGGAGGAGAGAAGATTCCGCGGTGTTTGCCAGGTGAGTGGAAACCCTCCAGGGCCATCCTTAGTGACTTTTGCAGTCCCACAGGACCTCAGAAAAAGGATGCACAGAGAATGGAGACAAGGTGAGTGGAGAGACACTCCAGCTGGAAGTGGAAAGTAGACCTGAGCAGTAAGGAAAAAGGAGAGGAGACGTTCCAAGAGAAAGGGAGAGAGGGACCTAGAGAACTCGACTCAGTCCTGACATTCCAGCATTTTCACTGAGCAGATGGGAAATCAGAGAATGAAAAGAGCAAGAAAAACTCCGGGAAGAAATAAACAAAAACAGGGAGAAGACTGGTCAAGGATGGGATGTAGGAAGTGGAGGAGAAAGAGGAAAGGGCCCAGAGCCAAAAAGAGGGGATGAAAAGGGAAGTGACTGGCCACTGGAGGGAAGAGGGCGGGCCTGGAGTTGACTCGTCCTTGCCTTCCCTGTCTCTCCTCCAGTGTGTGGGAAACCCGTCAACCCTGTGGAACAGAAGCAGCGCATCATTGGAGGGCAAAAAGCCAAGCTGGGCAACTTCCCGTGGCAGGCGTACACCAACATCCACGGGCGAGGGGGTGGAGCCCTGCTGGGCGACCGCTGGATCCTCACGGCTGCCCACACCCTCCGCCCCAAGGACTACAGCGCACAAAACAATGACAGCGTGGATGTTTTTCTGGGCCACGTAAGCGTGGAAGAGATCACAAAAATGGCACACCACCCTGTCCGCAAGGTCATCATCCACCCAGACTACCGCCAGGAAGAGTCTCACAATTTTGAGGGAGACATTGCCCTGCTGGAGCTGGAAAATAGTGTCACCCTGGGCCCCAACCTTCTCCCCATCTGCCTCCCTGACAACGACACCTTCTATGACTGGGGCCTCATGGGCTATGTCAGTGGCTTTGGGATAATGGAGGACAGGCTTTCTCACGATCTCAGGTTTGTCCGTCTGCCCGTAGCTAAGCGAGAGGCATGTGAGAGATGGCTCCGGGGAAAAAGGAGGAACGACGTGTTTTCTCAGAACATGTTCTGTGCTGGGGACCCGTCTTTAAAGCAGGATGCCTGTCAGGGGGATAGCGGAGGGGTCTTTGCAGTGAGGGATCAAAATAACGATCGGTGGGTGGCCACTGGCATAGTATCCTGGGGCATCGGGTGCAGCAGGGGGTATGGCTTCTACACCAACGTACTCAACTACGTGGACTGGATCAAGAAAGAGATGGGGGAAGAGGACTGAGCCCAGAATTCACTAGGTCAGAATCCAGAGAGCAGTGTGTAAAAAGAAAAATCATCTGACCAACTCTTGATAACCACGAAGAATCCATATTAAAATCACTGATGCAGAAAGACACTGTGTGAAATAAATTCTCTTTTATAATCCCATCCACATTCTTCACCTGAAACAGCCCGAAGGTCACCTTTCTTTCCTCCCAGGATTGCAGAAGCTATACTCCACAATCTCTAACAATCATTGTTCTCTTCTATCTTTATACCGTTTACACAATGAATACTCAAGTGAATAAAATTCTTTCCAAACAAAATTTTACGAGAGATTCCCGTATGTAAAAAGAATCAAAGCCATATTTAATCAACATAAAAATATTTAGTAAGATCATATTTAAAATATTTACTCAGGAAGGCAATGAGAACAATTGAGTTTATGCACACATTTACAATTAGGGTTGTAGATAATTTATTTCTGTATTTTCTTTTGATTGTACAATGGGAAGAAAATCCTGATTTTCCCACATGCATAGTTGGACATACAACACCTTTTTAAACAGCTCACCTTCCATTCTCTAATTATTCCTTAAGAGAGGAGTGGTATAAAATTTTTTTTTTTGCATGTTGAATTAACAATATTTTTAAATAAAATATTCCTTAAGATACATTCCTTAAAATATTCCTTATTTTAATGTATTCCTATATTAAAGGTACTCCTTAAGATACATTTAAAGGTTAGAGAAGGACTCGAAACTTGGGATAAGCATTATAAGTATTTATAATAGATTATTACCATGATGCTTTGCACAAGCACTCTTCTGGACTTGTTTGAACAATTGCACAAGAGCCGACACACTAAAAACCTTCCCAAGTAGTGACAAATTTTTAAGTCCAAATGCAGGTCCACAGTCTCTTATCTGACACCCTCAGGGCTAAGTGCCTTTCAATATTCAAAATTTTACAGAGTTCAGAAATGTAATATACTGTCTATTATGTAAAGTCCCCAGCAGGGTCTAGGAGAAAACAGATGAATAATTCTTCTGAAAAACATTTGAATAGTCACAGTAAATGAGATAGAGAAAGGCTATAAACTACCCATCAGCTCAGGTCAAGTTTTGCCACTAAATAAGTTTTGGTGCCAAACTTACCAAAACACTTTCAGTTTTTAAGAGTACTTTAGATGTCAGGATGGTGGATTTCAAGATCGTGAACTTATGGGCAGAAAGGAAAAGAATACTTTTTCTCATATAGTCTACACAAAAGCATACACAAGTAGTGTGGCATACATTTGAGGAGCATACATTGATTGCAGTGTTTTCTCTGGTTAGAAATGTTTTCAGAAGTGAAGCACCTCCAGGATTCCCAAGGAGGTAGGAGTGGAGTGGGTGGAGGAGATGGAGGTGGTAAAAACAAAACTAAAACTAAAAAAAATTGAACTATACAATTTCTAAGGTTCCTAGCAAATTTAAGTTATTTTTTAAAGATTTTATTTTTTCCTTTTTCTCCCCAAAGCCCCCTGGTACATAGTTGTATATTCTTCATTGTGGGTCCTTCTAGTTGTGGCATGTGGGACGCCACCTCAGCGTGGTTTGATGAGCAGTGCCATGTCTGTGCCCAGGATTTGAACCAACGAAACACTGGGCCGCCTGCAGCGGAGCACGCGAACTTAACCACTCGGCCACGGGGCCAGCCCCTTAGCAAATTTAAGATTTTGAGTCCCTGTCCTTATGTAATCATCAAACTCATCCCAGGAGGGTCCAATGACTGCTCTGACCTTCCTGGTTTCCACTGCTCTCCTCCAAAGTCATGTGCATCTTATCCTTCAAGTGCGCTGGAGTAGAAAAATAAGGACAAAACCAATGCTCTATGAATAGATAACTAACAGAAAAGAAAATATAAACTGCTTTTGGGCTTTGGGGCTTAACCTACCTCATAAGAAGGAAAATATTTATATTAAAACTCTGCCTTTTTACCCGTGAGACTGGCAAAGACATACCATGTTGATGAAAACGTAGAGAAAACAGTCACTCATGCATTGCTTTTTGGAAGGTAAATTGATACAAACTCTATAAAGAGCAATTTGGCAACGCGTAATCAAAATTACAAATGCACATTCCTTTTGACCCAGCAATTCCACTTCTAGGAATTTTTCCCAGCAACATTCTCACATAGGAGATAAATGACATATGTCCAAGGTTAGTTATCACAACATTGTTTATAACAACACAGTATTAGAATCCTGAATTCTGAAAGGTCTGGCACCAAAGTTTCAAGTAAATTATGGAATATCCAAATAACGGACTACAGTGTAGCCATTCAATCTCCAAGATAGATAAATGAAAAAAGTTAGAAGCAGAACAGTATGTATAAAAGACTGTTGTTTGTATAAAAAAGAGGAATGGGTATATATTGCTTTTATATTTATAAAATATCACTGGAAGAAGATATAAGAAATGCTAGTGGTCTCTGGGAGAGAACAGGAGTAAGAAGAAAAGCTGTCACTGTACGCTCTTCTGATCTTTCAAATTTTGAGCCATGTAGACGTTTTACCTATTCAAAAAAATACAGAGATGGAGCTCTATTAAAATATTTTTAATTAAAAAAATTTAAAGAAGTAGCCTACTTGAGAAGGTTGACACTTAGCAAAGATGGACATTAGATATTCAGATCTAGGGAAAAAGCGTCCCAGAAATAGGGAGCAACCAGTACAAAGGCCCTGAGACAAGAACATGCTTGAGCCGTTAGGGAATAGCAAAGGCAGCCAGCACAGAGTAATATGAACTCACATTTTGAAAGGCTCACTCTGGCTGCTGAATTAAGGTCAGTATATAGGTAGAAAAGAGCATACAGGGGACCAGTGAGGAGGGAATTATGGTAATCCAGGCAGGAAGTGATCGTAGCTCAGGCTAGGCAGTAGCAGTGGAGGTGATGCAATGTGATCATATTATCGGCAAAATTTTAAGGAAGAACCCAAAGATTTCCTGATGGAGTAAATACTGGGGGGAGAAAGATGAAAAAAAGAAAGAAGTCAACTAGCTGTAGAAGATTACAAGAGGAGCAGTTTTGATGAAAAACATGAGTTCTGTTTGGGACATGTTGAGTGACAGATGCCCGTTGGATCAGGGCCAAGATGGAGTAACAGGGATCAGGGTTCTCTCCCTCCTGAAACAAACCACGGCAACAACAAATACAGGAAACAACAGTTCTCAAGACATTGGACTTCAGGTAACAAAGGACAATGATCCCTGAGAGATGGCCATACGACTGCCCCAGCTTACCGTCTTGAGAGAGTTTCCAAGCTGAGGTGCTGGAAGGAAAAATCCAGGAAGGGCTCAGTCGACTCCCTGAGTTGAAGAGACGGAGCCAAAAGTGCAGGGAGACCAAGGCCACTAGAGTTCACAGAAGTGAGTATCAAAGAGGAGGAAGCCACACAGAGAGAGCTCCAGAGATCTGCAGAAGATCCCTACAAGCATTGACCCATATGTAAAGAAATAACTCAAAGATGGAGAAAAAGGGCATATGAGATGATTAGAGGAAATAGTACCCAGTGATCACCAGAGCTGGGAACAGTGCCCAATCCCATCAGACATGCTGGAAAACCTCAGAATTCCTGGAACATTGGGTAAGACATGCAGGAGGGTCTTGTCTCAGTGGTACGGAACAATTAGCCCTCGATTCAGTGCTGCTCTTGTCCCATTAACACGTTTTAAAAGCAAGACCCAGAAGGATCAAACTGATTCCAAGCAACTTAACTGAGTCCCAGAAGAAAGCCCCAGAATATTTGTAGAATTATGAAAATATCCAATACCCAAGATAAAATTCACAGAGTCTGGCAACAATCAAAGACTCCAAGGCCCACAAAGAAACAGGAAAATATGGTCTGTAATGAGGAAAAGAATCCACTGAAACCAACCAAAACTGACAGAGACGTAAGGCTTAGCAGACTGGGCCATTAAAACAGTTCTTATAACTGTATCCTTCGTGTTCAAAAAGTTAAATAAATGTCTATCAGACACCCAAGGGGACATGCTGAATAGGCTGTGTGATGTATAAGTTTGGAGTTAAGGGAAGAGGTCTGAACTAAAAATGTATATTTCAGGGCCATTGGTAGATATATAAATGGGTATTTAAAGCCACGAGCTTGAATGAGGCCACCAAAGGAGTGAAGATGAATAGAAAAGAAAAAAGGACCGAAGACTCTGCCTGAGGAATGCTAGCATTAAAATTCTGAAAGAACAGAAAAAATCAGCAAAGAAGGCTCAGAAATAGTGACTGTTATGGAATGAACATTTGTGCTCCCTCAGAATTCATATGGTGAAGTCCTAATTCCCAAAGTGATGGTATTTGGAGGTGGGGCCTTTGGGAAGTAATTTGGTTTAGATTAGGTCGTGAGGGTGGGACCCTCATGACGTGATTAGAGCCCTTATAAGAAGAGGAAGAGAGAGAAATCTCTGTCTCCACACATGTGCACCAAGGAAAGGCCATTTGAGCACACAGTGAGGTGGCTGTCTGCAAGCCAGGAAGAGGGCCGTTCTTAAGAACCACACCTGCCAGCACCTTGATCTTGGACATCAGAGCTGGGAGAAATAAATGTCTATTGTTTAAGCCACGCAGCCTATGGTATTTTGTTAAAAGCAGCCTGAGCTAAGACAGTGACCGCTGAAGTGGGAGGAACACCTGAAGAGTTCAGTACTTCAGAAGCCACGGGAAGAAAGGGCATCAAGGAAAAGGAGTGATCAATTGGTCAATTGTGTCAAATGTTGCTTATAGGTTGAGATGAAGACTGAGGATTAGTCCTTGGATAGAGCAACGTCAAGCTGTTGGAGGAACTAGAGTCAAGAGAAAATTTTTTTAAGATTAGAGAAATAATAACATATCTATAGGCTGATGGGGATTACATAATAGAGAGAGAAAATGATGGTGATGGGGGAGGGGAGGGAGAGACGGAATGCAGTCGGAAGCCTGGATAAGTTATCTAGGGTAACAGGCAGGCAAGCAGAGTATAAGATGCTGCTATTTCAGTAGGTGTACTGGTAGAAATGTGTAGAAATTCTTTTCTAATTCTCCATTTGTCTTGGTGAAGTAGAAAATAAGGTCATCAGCTGAGAGTGTGGGTGGAGAAGGATTTAGGGTTTTGAGGAGAGAGAAGAAGGAATAAAATCGTCAACCAGGAGAGTAGGAGAGAGAAGGGATTAGGGAATTTTGATTGCCTGGGAGCATTAAGTGTCCTCTTGAGATTCATGGTCATGAATTAAAAGTGAGACAATTGTTCTCCCTCTTTTTTTTCTTTTTTTGAGGAAGACTGGCCCTGAGCTAACATCCATGCGCATCTTCCTCTACTTTATATGTGGGACACCTGCCACAGCATGACTTGCCAAGACGTACATATGTCCATACCTGGGATCCCAACCGGCGCACCCCAGGCCGCCGAAGCAGAACATGGGAACTTAACCACTGCGCCACTGGGCCGGCCCCAAGTTGTCCTTACTTTTGAGAGACAGTTGTGTGAGCTTGGCTGTGTGTTTTCCCCCAGGCACTATCAGTGGCACCAGCACAGTACAAGCACAGGGGAGGCAGGTTTGATTTTGCCAAGTGAATATATTGAAACCATAGAAGGGCAAGGGAGTCCAAGTTGTATGCAAGAGAGTTATTATATGGAATTAAAGCTGGTAAAGAGGAGATCAAGTATGAAGGGGGGATGATAGTAAATTTGCAGTAGGATTGATGCATTCCTGCTGTGGGATATAGGAAGAGCAGTCCTATAGGAATTGATCTGGAAAAATAGGAGGTGGTGGCAAAAGAATGATATGTGTGAAACTGAGATTATTGGAGAGGTTGCAGTTACTGGTAATGACAAAGTCTACCTAGGGATTTCCATGGGAGTGTGTGGCTGAGATAGAGTGTAACATAAGATTATTGGAGGGGCCGGCCCGGTGGCGCAGCAGTTAAGTTCCCACGTTCTGCATCAGTGGCCTGGGGTTTGCCGGTTCGGATCCCGGGTGTGGACATGGCGCCACTTGACAAGCCATGCTGTGGTAGGCTCCCACATATAAAGTAGAGGAAGATGGGCACGGATGTTAGCTCAGGGCCAGTCTTTCTCAGCAAAAAGAGGAGGATTGGCAGCAGATGTTAGCTCAGGGCTAATCTTCCTCAAAAAAAAAAGATTATTGGAGAAGATTCGTAGAACTACAAAGCCAAAATTTTAGACGGATCACCTATCTGTACATTGAAACTGCCAAAAATTAAGACAGGAATATGTTAGAATGACAGTGAATCAGGAACCAAGATCATTGAGAAATGAGGGGAATGACCCAGGTTCCAAGAGATGACCACAACAATGAGTAGATGTGGATGACACAGTCTGATGACATGAGTTTTAAACTGGGAGGTGGAGAGAATGGTCTGTACATGGCAATGAGGATCATGGAAAGCAGTCACACACTGCCAGGCCCAATGGAATGGAAGGTTTGGGAGAAAAATAGAGTCACCAAATGAGAAAGCTGCAGGAGGGCATGGTAGTTCAGAGAATTGGCTCTGTGGTCAAACTGCCTGGCAGCTTTCTACCCATGGTACCTTAGCAGGTTACTTAACCTCTCTGAGCCTCGGTTTCTTCGTCTATAAAGTGGGGGTAATAATAGTATCTCATACAATCTCATACAATAGTATCTCATACAACCTCATAAAATACTGGAGAGTTAATTGAGATAATACAGGCTTAAGGCAGTGTCAGGCACATTGTAAGCTATAGCGGGGAGATGTCCTTCGGTACCTTACTGCTTTAACATCCACAATTGGAGGGCAGGATCCTTCTTTGTGACTGTGATGTTAGAACCACACTTTCTCCCCTTTTCTGCTCCCAACAAACCTTTCAGTCAGTCTGATAAAATGCAACAAAAATTACTATTATCATCTACTTAGGTAAGGAAGACAAAAGAAAAAATAAACAAATGGGACTACATCAGACTAAAAAGCTTCTGCAAGGCAAAGGAAACCATGAACAAAACAAATAGACAACCCATCAATTGTGAGGAAATATGTGCAAATCATATATCCAACAAGGGGTTAATTTCCAAAATATATAAAGAACTCACACAACTCAACAACAAAAAACAAACAAACTGATCAAAAAATGGGCAGAGGATATGAACAGACATTTTTCCAAAGAAGATATACGGATGGCCAACAGGCACATGAAAAGATGTTCAGCATCACTAATTATTAGGGAAACACAAGTCAAAACTACAATGAGATATCACCTTACACTCAACAGAATGGCTATAATTACCAAGACTAAAAATAACAAATGCTGGAGAGGTTGTGGAGAAAAGGGAACCCTCATATACTACTAGTGGGAATGCAAACTGGTGCAGCCACTATGGAAAACAGTATGGAGGTTTCTCAAAAAATTAAAAATAGAAATACCATATGATCCAGCTATCCCATTACAGGGTATTTATCCAAAGAACATGAAATCAACAATTCAAAGAGATTTATGCTCCCCTATTTTCTTTGCAGCATTATTCACAATAGCCAAGATGTGGAAGCAACCCAAGTGCCCACCAACAGATGAATGGATAAAGAAGATGTGGTATATATATACCACATGTGATATATGGTATATATATGTGAGATATATATACAATGGAATACTACTCAGCTATTAAAATAAAGACAAAATCGTCCCACTTGCAACAACATGAATGGACCTTGAGGATATTATGTTAAGCAAAATAAGCCAGAGAAAGACAAACACTATATGATTTCACTCATATGTGGAAGATAAACACATGGATAAGGAGAACAGATTAGTGGTTACCAGAGGGGAAGGGGGTGGGGGTGGGAATGAAAGGGGTAAAGGGGCACATATGTATATATATGTATGGTGACGGATAAAAATTAGACTATGGTGGTGATCAGAATGCAGCCTATACAGAAACTGATACATAATAATGTACACCTGAAATTATACAATGTTATAAACCAATACGACCTCAATAGAATAATTGAAAAAAATTACTACTGTCATTAAAGGTATAGGACTAGAGAAGTGGTACATTCTCCAAGGTCCCAGGACAATTTTAAGCACCCCACCCTCAAGTAATCATTCCCATTTCTGGTTGATGATTGAAATGTCATTAACAAGGAGCAAAAGTCCTTCAAACCTTTAGATATAGTTCAGCCTGATGAGTTGACTTAAATCTATTCACACTGAAGGATAAAAGATGATAGCAAGGACAGCACAGGATGTCAAAAGGGGAACAAGCAGCCAAGGACTGGGAAAGGAGGTTGGAAAGGGCTCAGGGCCACCCAAGACAAACTGAGACACCTTCAAAAGTTGCTGGGGAAAAAACTCTGCATTAAACTGTGTCACACGTAGAGACCCCTCCCCACCAGAGCAGATGTAGGGTTTACCCAGGTCCAACCTAGGTGATTAATGTTTTCCAAAATCTCTCTCAGGAGGTCTCTGTCCTGACTCTTGGGTTCAGCCATTCTCCACACTCACCACCTCGGCTTGGTCCCGTGAGAAGACCAGATTCTCTCCTTTGGGGCTTCTTTGGGCCTCCACTGATCCCAGGATTCTATTTTTCTTTTGTCTTGAGTTTTCCCTCCACTGTGTACTCAGGTACTTTTTTGCTTTTGTCCCTGGCTTCTATAAATTTTTATTCTAACCGTCTTCTTTTTTTCTTATTGGAAACCTTACATTCTTCTTGCTTTCTGTCCAAGAGAGATCAAGAAAAGTTTTCATTTACCCATGAATAGATAGATACCCAGAAAAACCTAAACATATTTACCAAAAATATTTCACAATCGCTCCCAAGCAGTGAAGACAAAAGAAATAATTTGCTTCCGCACTAAACATAAAGGGGAGACAGAGATTGCAAACAACCTGTTTGGAGGTCAGACAGAATACAGTGGCTAAAATTAGAACTAGCACCTTACTGGCGGTTGTTGGTATTCTGCATCCTTTGTATTCCCTTGCAGTAAAACGCAAGATTTTTTAAACAGAACCTGCCCCCAGGAAACAAGACCCATTAGGGGACTCTCTCTTTAAGTTTATGCTCTCTCCTTTGGGATTCCCCCAGGGTCATTCCTGTTGCCGCAACTTCATTGCCCCCATCATTTATCTCGTTGTCCCTTTCTCTGGCTGAAAAGTGGGCACATCCAAAATCCAATTTCTTTGACCCCTTAACACAACAGAGATAGGCAGGATCTTTCAAAAGTGTCTTTTTTAAATTGTAAGAGAAAATTTTTTAAAAGAGTGTAGCTATAAAGCAGTAGCATGAGGAAGATCTTTGTAGTGATGACACAGTTCTATATCTTGATTGCAGTGGTGGTTATACAAATCACACGTGATAAAACGACATAAAACTATGGCACACGTTGTACCAATATGTTGCCCAGTTTTGATATTGTACTGTAGTTAGATAGGATGTGATCATTAGAGGAAACTGATGAAGGTACACAAGACGTCTCTGTACTACCTTTGCAACTTCCTATGAATCTATATTTTTTAAAAAAGGGGGAGGGTTTTGGCCATCATTAAAATGTAATGGCAGAGTTTGTGGATTTGATCAAGATTAAGTAAAGTTTTCTCAGGCCAGCCCCAGTGGCCTAGTGGTTATGTTCAGCGTACTCCACTTTGGTGGCCTGGGTTCAGTTCCAGGGCATGAACCTACACCACTCTATCAGCAGCCATACTGTGCTGGTGGCCCACATACTAAAAAATAGAGGAAGACTGGCATGGGTGTTAGCTCAGGGGGAATCTTCATCAGCAAAAAAAAAAGAAAAGAAAAATAAAATAAAGTTTTCTCTACCCCACTTTCAACAACAGATAGATCATCCAGACAAAAAATCAATAAGGGAACATTGGACTTAAACTACACATTAGACCAGATGGACCTAACAAATATTTATAGAACATTCCATCCAACAGCAGCAGAATTCGCATTCTTCTCAAGCACATATGGAAAATTCTCTAGGATAGATCACATGCTAAGCCACAAAACAAGTCTTAATAAATCTAAGAAGACTGAACTCATATCAACCATCTTTTCTGACCACAATGGTATGAAACTAAAAATCAATTACAAGAAGAAAACTGGAAAATCTACAAATATGTGGAGATTAAACAACACACTCCTCAACAACCAATGGGTCAAAGAAGGAATCAAAAGAGAAATTTAAAAATATCTTGAGACAAATGGAAATGGAGACACAACACAGTAAAACTTATGAGATGCAGCAAAAGCAATTCTAAAAGGAACATGACGCAGGACATATTCTTTGTAACTTGTGCCTTAGAGTCAGGGCTGAAGTGGCCATCTTTGGCCCCAAGCCCAGACACATTCCTTCATGTAGGGCCCAGACCCAGTGTCCTTGGAAGGCGGGGAGGTCAATAAACTCTGTACAATGGGTATTTTGAAAAGATAAACAAAATAGACAAACCCTTAGCTGGACTTACCAAGAAAAAAAAAAAGAGAGAGGACTCAAATAAATAAAATTATAAATGAAAGAAGAGACATTAGAACTAATATCACACAAATACAAAGGATCATAAGAGACTGCTATGAACAATTATATGTCAACAAATTGGACAGCCTAAAAAGAAGTGGATAAATTCCTACAAACATATAACCCATCAAGACTGAATCATTAAGAAATGGAAAATCTGAACAGTCAAATTACTAGTAAAGAGATTGAATTGGTAATCAAAAACTTCCCAAGAAACAAAATCCCAGGACCAGATGTCTTCACTGGTGAATTCTACCATACATTTAAAGAAGGTTAACACCAATCCTACTGAAACTCTTCCAAAAACAGAAGAGGAGGGAACACTTCCAAACTTATTTTATAAGGCCAGCGTTACCCTGATACAAAAGCCAGACAAAGATATCACAAGAAAAGAAAATTCAGGCCAATATCCCTGATGAACATACATGCAAAAATCCTCAACAAAATATTAGCAAACTAAATTCAACAGTACATTAAAAATATCACACATCAAGATCAAGTGGGATTTATTACAGAGATGCAAGGGTGGTTCAACATCCACAAATCAATCAATGTGATAGAACACATTAACAAAACGAAAGATAAAAATCATATGATCAACTCAATAGATATAGAAAAAGCATTTGACAAAACTCAACATCCTTTCATAATAAAATCTCTGAACAAACTGGGTATAAAAAGCACATACCTTAACATACAAAGGCCATATATGACAAGTCCACAGATAACCTCATACTAAACAATGAAAAGCTGAAAGCTTTTCCTCTAAGATCAGTAACAAGACAAGAATGCCCACTCTCCTCACTTTTATTCAGTATAGTGCTAGAAGTCATAACCAGAGCAATTAGGCAAGAAAAAGAAATAAAAAGCATCCATATCAGAAACAAAAGAGTAAAATGGTCTCTATTTGCAGATAACATGCTATTATATACACAAAACCGTAAAGATTCCACCAAAAAAAAAACTTGTTGAACTAATAAATGAATTCAGTAAAGTTGCAGGATATAAAATCAAAATACAAAAATCAGTTGTGTTTCTGTACACTAAAAACAAACTATCAGAAAGATAAATTAAGAAAACAATCCCATTTAAAGTAGCATCAAAAAGAATAAAATACTTAGGAATAAATTTAACCAAGGAACTGAAAGACCTACACACTGAAAAATATAAAATATTGATAAAAGAAAATTAAAAAGACACAAGTAAATGGAAAGGTGTTGCTTGTGGATTTGAAGAAGTAATATTTTTAAATGTCTATACTATCAAAAGCCATATACAGATTCAATGAAATCTCTATCAAAATTCCAATGGCATTTTGTACAGAAATAGAAAAAACAATCCTAAAATTTGTATGGAACCACAAAAGACCCAAAATAGCCAAAGCAATCTTGAGAAAGAACAAAGCTGGAGGCATCACACTTCTTGATTTCAAACTATATTACAAAGCCATAGTAATCAAAACAGTATGATACTGGCATAAAAACAGACACATAGATCAATGGAACAGAATAGAGAGCCCAGAAATAAATCCACACATATACAGTCAATTAATTTTTGACAAAGGATCCAAATATTTACAATAGGGAAAAGATCGTCTCTTCAATCGATGGTGTTGGGAAAACTGGATTGCCACTTGCAAAAGAATGAAACTGGACCCCTATTTACGCCCAACACAAAAATCAACTAAAAAGAATGTCTTTAAGCCTAAAGATTTGAACATAAAACCAGGAACCATAAAACTCCTAGAATAAAATATAGGGCGTAAGCTCCTTGACATTGATCTTGATATGATTTTTTTTTCTTGAGGAAGATTAGCCCTGAGCTAACGTCCACCACCAATCCTCCTCTTTCTGCTGAGAAAGATTGGCCCTGAGCTAACATCCGTGCCCATCTTCCTCTATTTTATATGTAGGATGCCTGCCACAGCATGGCCTGATAGGCGATGCAATAGGTCCACACCCGGGATCCAAATCTGTGAACCCCGGGCCACCAAAGTGGACCACGTGAACTTAATCGCTGTGCCACCGGGCCAGCCCCGTTGGCAATGATTTTTTTGATTTGACACCAAAGCAAAGACAACAAAAGCAAAAATAAACAAGTGGAACTATATCAAACTAAAAAACTTCCGCTCAGAAAAGGAAACCATCAACAAAATGAAAAGGCAACCTACAGAATGGCAGAAAATATTTGCAAACCACATAGCTGATAATGAATTAATATCCAAAATGTAGAAAAAACTCATACAGCTCAATAGCAGAAAAAGGAAATAACTGAATTTAAAAATGGGCAAAGGACCTGTACAGACATGTTTCCAAAGAAAACATACAAATGGCCAACGGGTACATGAAAAGGTGCTGAGAATCACTAATCGTCAGGGAAATGCAAATCAAAACTACAATGAGATGTCACCTCACATCTGTTAGGATGGCTATTATCAAAAAGACAAGAGATAACAAATGCTGGCAAGGATGCGGAGAAAAGGGAAACCTTGTGCACTGTTGTTGGGGGTGTAAACTGGTACAGCCACTACAAAACACAGTATAGAGGTTTCTCAAGAAATTAAAAATAGAATTACATATGATCCAGCAATCCCACTTCTGCGTAGATATCCAAAGAAAATGAAACCATTATTTCAAAGAGATATCTGTGCTTCCACGTTCACTGCAGCATATTAACAACAGTCAAGGTATAGAAACAAGCTCAGTGTCCATCAACAGATGAATGAGTCAAGAAAATACTCTATATATACAGATACACACACACAATGGAATATTACTCAGCCTTAAACAAGACAGAAATCCTGTCATTTGTGACAACATGGCCGAATCTGGAGGGCATTATATTAAGTGAAATATGCCAGACAGAGAAAGGTAAATACTGTGTGATAGCACTTAAATGTGGAATCTAAGGGAAAAAAGCTAAACTCAGAGAGAGAGAGAGGAAAAGTGGTTGCCAGAGAGTAGGGAATGGGGGAAATAGGGAGAGTTTGGTAAAAGGGTTGAAACTTTTGGTTATAAGATGAATAAGATCTGAGGATGTAATGTATAACATGGTTACTATAATTGATAACACCATATTGTATAAGCAAAATTTGCTTAGAGAGTAGAACTTAAATGTTCTCACCAAAAACTAATTTTTTTAAAAGGTAAGCATGTGAGGTGATAGATGTGTTAATAACCTTGATGGAGGAAATCCTTTCACAATATATATGTATATCAAAGCATCACATTGTGTACTTTAAATATTTACAATTTTGTTTGTCAATTATACCTCAAAAAAGCCAAAAAATTGTTTTCTGATTTTTTTTTTTTTTGAGGAAGATTAGCCCTGAGCTAACTACTGCCAGTCCTCATCTTTTTTGCTGAGGAAGACTGGCCCTGAACTAACATCCGTGCCCACCTTCCTCTACTTTATGTGTGGGACACCTACCACAGCATGGCGTGCCAAGCAGTGCCGTGTCCACACCCGGGATTAGAATTGGCGAACCCCAGGCTGACAAGAAGCGGAACATGCGAACTTAACCACTGCGCCACCAGGCCGGCTCCATTTTCTGATATTTTTAATTTAAAAAAAAAAGAACAGGGCAGCCCCATGGCGTAGTGGTTAAGTTCAGTGTGTTCTGTTTCGGCAGCCTGGGTTCCCGGGTTTGGATCTTGGGCACAGACCTACACCACTCGTCAGGCATCCCGGGCCATGACTCACATGTAAAGTAGAGGAAGATTGCCACAGATGTTAGCTCAGGGCTAATCTTCTTCAAGCAAAAAAAGAGGAAGATTGGCAACAGTTGTTAGGTAAAAAATTTAAAAAGAAAGCAGATATGTAGAAAGTATAAAGTCACATTTCCACAGAATGTTTCTGATTCTAGGAATCGCAATAAAAGCAAATTTAGAAAGTCTCAAAATCCCTCTAGCCCCTTCTGGGCTAGTCCAGTTTCAACCAGGTTTCTTCCCTTCAAGTCCTCTTGGCCTTTGGACACCATCTTTCATCACTGGCCTGAGGAGCTGGTCCACCAGTCCATTTTCTTCTGACCTAAGAAACGTGACAACTCACCTGCTCTAAAAAGTTGTCTTTTCCTGAGTTTCAGGTGAAGCAGGCACACGTGGTTCTCAAGTGACTTGCAAGGCAGTATGACTGATACCCTTTCCGCCACAGTGAATGATCTTCTAGCCTTCTAGGCCTTGGTGGAGCCCTTCCCGGCCCTGAAGTCTCTACTGATGATTCATTGAGAACTCCTCCCTGCCCTTAACCCAGGGAAACGATCTTGCAACAGAGTGAACCATGCAAAACCATATCCATCCTACTGTACAAGGCAGCAGCAATGAGAGAATTCGTTCACCAACACCTCAGCCCATCAGCAAGGGCAGAACCCAAATAGACCGAAGATTCTCTCTGGCAGGGATGGACTTCCTTTTTCAGTTTCTTGCCAGATTCCAGGTTAATTTTTTTCTATTACTCCAATTATAAAAAGAGAAATAAGAAGGAAAATTTCTACATCATGGGCACATTTCTAAATCTTAATATTTTTCCAATTCTTTTCTTTCTCTAGAGGAATCCCCCTTCTCCCACCCAAAACACTGTAGCCCAAGGTGCACGATCAATTCCATTGTACAGGTAATGACAGGCAGATAAGGGAAGGTGGTTATGAGGTATCCAGTTAAGAAATAATGTAAATGGCTTTATGCTTCCAGTTGACTTGACATTACCCTTCCAGAGGCTCCCTTTTGTAATTCCCCTTTGATTCTTCAGACTCTTCGATTAGAGTTCTGGTCACTTCACCATGTGTTAACTTCCAGTCTAAGGTCATCTGCCAAATTTAGTCCTTTTGGTCTATGGAAGATCAAAATCCGTTCTTGATGGGCCCCAAATACACCCCTTTTGGCTTCTGTTAAAAACTGCTTTCCTGAAAGCCATGTGTTACACCCTCCAGACCAGAGGCTCCGTAACTCTTACCCTCAGTCCACGGCTGTAATAAGGCACCCAGTTATGGCAACTGCCACCCTAAGATAGCTCTCCTGTCCTTAGTTTAAAAAATACTAGTCTCTATTATGTAGTCATCTTTCATCACTAATCATTTTGCTGGGAGGAGGAGTTCTAGGTGTTTTTTTTTTAATTTCTGTTCCCTTGAAAAAAAAAATAGAAGGGAGAGTCTTGGGTCCATCCTCACCAGGACTTTTAGCTATAACATCTTGGTGCAGAGTTCAATCAAGAGAAGACGTGGTCTCCTGACTGACAGATTGACCAAAAGCACCAGAAAAGATGAGACTATGCTGAATTTCTTTTGTTTCTCTTTTTTATTGTCATAATATTGTATTCTGAAAATGAGTACTAAAGGAAAATTAATTTTCAGGAGACATTGAAACAATTTATACCTCAAAATTTTATACTTAAAGAAGATCTTAAACAGCCAGTTCTAACTGTTGTATGTGGACTTGTGAATGCAGTGCAGCTTTCAAAAGCAGAATACGGTACCTTGTGTTGATGATGTTGACGTTAATCCTCAATATTCAGTAAATCTCAACTGGAAGAGAGGCGAAAAGCTGAATTCCCTATTTTCCTGAAAATTAAGTATCAGCTGCTAGATGCCTGAATACCGTGACACAACAGCCCTCTCATCACATTCCCTTCTACGGTGCTGAGGTCTTGACGTGGAATAAGAAAAGTCAGCCAGAACTGGGTTATAAACATGCTTTATTACAAGCAGATAGTAGACATTGAGAATTATAAAATAAATGGAACTTCAAGCAGGTAAAGGGGAAACAAAAAATCAAGGGTATGCCCAACAAGCAACTTCAATGTCAGAACTGCAACACCAGGGAATCATCAGGAACGGGGACTCCCTGTGGAACAGGGCAAGAGAGGAGAGCTCTTCCCAGGGGGTCATCCATAGTAGGCATTCAAGGGAGAGTCAGACCCACCACACTGAATGACCAACACAATGTCATGATCAAACACTGCCTCCAGCCAGGTATCCCAACAGTCCATTTCCATTTAAATCATACTCTCATGTCTTCTCTCAAACATGGTGAAATAATGGGAATGTTGTAAGGAACGGAAAGCAACAGATTGGTCACAGCCCTGACCAGTCGGAAAGGCTGTCGATATAAGCATGAATTAGTCCTCATTGGGGCTACTATAGCCCTGCATAGTCTTCATTATCCAGTCAACGTAGTTCTTCACTCGTGTGTAGATCCCATAGGTCCCACACTGGGGGCCCCAGGACACCAGGCCAGCTACATAGAATTTGGGGGCCTCTTCATTGGGGTGCTGTATAGCAAAAGCCCCACCACTGTCCCCATCACAGCTATCAATGCCCCTCTCTCCTCCAGCACAGATCATGTTATCAGTGAAAACGAAGGAATTTATATTTACTCTGGGATTATTCCCCTTCACCTGGCGGCACTTTTCTAAGGATGCAACGGGTAACTTTGCCCCTCTGAGTTTATAAACATGATCTCTTGCCTCTGTTCGACCCCAACCTGAGATCAGTCCCAGGTCTCCCAATGAGAGGTCGTATTCTGAGGAAGTGCCTGGTAAGCAGATAGGGGAGACGGTGGGTCCCATTTTCACTGGGTCTTTCAGCCGCACTAGCGCAATGTCGTTGTCAAAATTCTTCCGTGTTTCTGGGGTATCCAGAAATTCCCAACCCGGATGAATAATGACACTCTCAGCAATGAGCCTTTGGGCATGTGTCAGAGCTGAAGTGACCACTGAGGTGGACCCAACATACATTACTGGGTTCCTGTTTTCCTCCACAACATGGGCAGCTGTCAGCACCCAGTACTCATCAATGAGAGCCCCACCAGCCCTTGGGCTTGAAAAGAAGACTTGCCAAGGGAAATTTTTAATGTCTGCCACGGATCCTCCAAATATCCTCTGTTTTCCTTCAAAGGTCTCTTTGGGTACGCCACAGACTAGGAAGGAACAAGAACAAGGTAGGGAGGGAGCAAGAAATAGATTGCTGGCCTCCTGCAAATCTTCCAACCACTCAGAAACCTTCTGGGCTTCAGGGTTCTCTGGCACAACATAGCCAACCCTATATTTGATCATCCGTCTCAGTACCTGACTCATCCTGAACTTACTTAAGGACCAAACATTCCACTTTGCCAATGCCACAAGCAGGCTTGTGGGAAAGACTGGTTAAATTGAGGCAGTGTGTGAATTACTGAGCCCAAACGAGCTCACAGAGCACCTCACACTATGGACAGCTTGACTCACAGCCCCTCTAGAAGCACGCTTCACCATAGGCTCAGCACGTTGGAACCAGGGCCCAAGTGTGAGCCAGTGCTAGGAAACTCTTTCCTCATCCAGATGGTGGAAGAGGCAAGCATTCTATCTTCTTCTAATGCCCAGATCAAATGCTTACCATCTTCTTTACTGAAGTCCTAATTGCAGCTGAGTCCCGCCTAGTAATCCATGGAAGCAGAGCAGAGTGGGTTCTCTTCTCCCATCTTTCATCTCATTCCCCATTGACTGGTTCTAGGTTTGACCACTTTGCTATTATCCACTATAACTAAAACTGAATTTTATTGCAGGTGAAGTAGACTTACCTAAATCCCTCACTAGTCAGACTGAGTGGACTCTGAGTTGAGCATAACAGGCTTTGGACTCAGACAGACCTGGGTTCAAAGCCTACCCCTGACCCTTCCTAATTGTGAACGTGCACTCAATTCACTTGTCTGTAAAGTGGGACTAATAATACTTACGTCGTAGGGTTGTTGCAAGGACTTGAATGAGATAATAAATGCAACTAATTAGCTCAGTCCCCAGCTCTCAGTGACAATGTTGTTACTATCAGGATCATTATTATTATGCTGGCTTTGCCTGAGGGCCTTCTTCTACTTAACTCTGATATGTCTGCAACCCTTCATTTCTTTCATTCCTCTATATCTTGTTGCCATATAGACTTTTTATATAATAACTAAGCTATTCAACTAGTCTTGTTTCTGAGTGTCGATTTCTCACTCTCAATTTTCAGGCCCTGTTTTTAGCAATTCTACCTCCCTTTACTATATCTACATTACCAAACCGAACTGGCCCTGACTCTGACACCAACTGTCACTGGTTGACTTTTCTATCCCTCTCAGTAGGCCTGACTCAGTGTGATCAAGGAACTCCCCAAGACGCTGGCAGGCCCACAACCCAGTGTCATGTCCACCTCCCTGAGCTAGACTCCGGTAGGCCCAGATGGTTAAATCTTTTCCCAAGAGGATTACAGCTACTTTCAGAAGGTGACCCCCACTCCCCTGCACCCCTGGCTAGGATCTCTACCCAAGTCTGAGCCCTGATTACCTGGAATGCATTTTGGCAGCTCTGTGCCCAGCACCTCATTCACCCAGCTCCCATTGCCAGCGCAGCGATACACCCCTGGAATAGCACAAGGGACACGGGACACACTTACCACCATACCATCTCTCTTCCAATCCCCCTTTCATTCAGAGCCTCAGCTCCTCTGGGATTTGAGGAGGGGATCAGATCAAATCAACTAGAAAAGAATCTTGAGAATATCCTCCAAACAATCCCTCTGGCCTCCATCCTTTTTAGGGAGAAGAAGGAACGGTTTCCAAAACAGAAGGAAGAGGGTTACCATAGAGACTGGGAAAGTGCTTCAAGTGGGAAAACAAAATACATAATAAAAAGCATTGAGGTGGGACATATTGTGTCTCATCCAGCCCTTCATCTAGCATTACCAAAGCCTCTCCATCAAGAAAGCCAGTCATCACAGTATGGTGACTGGCAGCTGAAAGCATTACTCCTGTGGGTTCTACATTAAATAATTGGTCAAAAGCTGGATAACCACATGAAAATGGATATTGTAGGGGAAATTCCTGCCATAGTTGTGAAGCTGAGATAGGTGACCTCTATGATTCCCTATGGATGATCCTATAGGACCTACCCTACCCCATATGAAAACTCTATCTTTAGACTAAGTCAAGAGGATGAACAAAGTCCATCCCATCTCCTTTTTTCTCTCCAAACTCTCTCCAATTCAGAAAGATTGTGCTGTTCGCTCTCCAACACTCTCACTCTTCCTCCCTCTTTTCTCTAGTCAAAGAAACTTACCACCTTCTTCATTTTCCATGTAGTAATATGGCTCCTCACAAGTGTAGCGAGTGACAGAACCAAATAAAGTATGTTCTGGATCTTTGGCTTTACCATGCTCAATGGGCTCAGGAGAGCCACAGTCCACAGCTACAAGAGGAAGGCAGGAGAGTGATGGTCAGGATAGCTACCTCCTCCCGGGAAGACTCACTGGGCCAGTTCCACCCTCCCAGCCATGTTCCATCCTCCTCACTCCTTCCCCACTCCCATAAGCATCCCTGGAATGAATCTCCCCACACCAGCCTTTCTGTGGCCACACTCTCAACTGGCATCACTCAACTCCCCAGCCCTCTGAGTCCTGCCAGTTCAGATAGCCCCTTGAAAGCTACAAGGAGGAACCTGGTTCTTAGTGGTTGGCGGAAGCCCCTTCAGAAGCCAGGAATGGACCTCTATAGTGCTAAGGACTCTATCAATCTGACAGCCCCTTTCTTTGGAAGAAACCTGCTAGTCTGGCTGGACTGGGATCAGACCAGGGCTTGAGACTCCATGAGTGGTTTTCCTTCAAAAACCCAAACCACTCTCTCACAAACTTAAGAGGAAAAAATGCATTTGAATCTTGATGCACTGATCTTTCTTCCCTTTGGGAGGAAACAAGAGTCCCATTCTAAAGAGATACATACGTTGACATTTCAGTTCGGAATTACTCCACTTTCCATTGCTTTGACAAGTGGAATAGAAATTTGTCGAGCTGACACTTCCCTGGAGGATAACAGACATCACCATTAATTTATAAGGAGAGATATGGGGAATCAAAAATCACAAATGGAATCAATCTCTGGTCTTGGATCAATGAGGAGTCCTCACCACAAGAAGCTTGGGACATCTTAGCAGAAAAACCCAAAGTACCCAGGAGTTGGTGCTAAGAAGATAACTTTGCCCCAGCATATCAGTCCCCCTTCCTTCAAGCTGGCCAAGGAGCTCCATGGCTCACAAGGAAGACCTAAAGATCCTGAGCTGTCGTGCTTATGGAAAAGATGTTATATCTTGCTCAAACAAGGACAATGCAGTAAACCACTGGGCAATTCCAGTATGTTCATCCTGACCTAGGGATTAAAGAGAAGCCCCTAACAGTACTTTACCTGCACAACTTCAAACCCTTCCTTGCAGGTTATCTCCACTACATCTTTGAACACATATTTGGCCTTCTCAGGCGCCCAAACAGAATTGGCAGCAACTTGTTTAGGACACGGGATAGCTTGGAAAGGACAGAAAAAAATTTACCAAATAGTTGGAGAATCTCTATACTATTTACATCATTCTCACACTCTAAAATCAGTCAGTTGTCCTCAATCCTGATGCTTAACCTTCCAATCTGGAGATGTCTAAAATAACATGGCATTACTAACCACCCCCAAGTTGTCTGCAATCCCAGGTCCAGTTGAAGGATTCCTAGCAGTTGAGGCATTTCTAGCAACCACTGACAGGTTTAGATCTGGCTGAAGATGTGCAGTACCTCAGGATACCTCTCCATACAACAATCTACCTGTCTTGATTTTACATCGTCAAGGGACCACCAACCAAAGAACAACTTTCAGATTACTCACGATCTCCATGGTAACGAAGTTTCCAGCCCTTTTTTTGTTCCGTTTGGTCAGTTTGGAAGATAATATCAAGAGCATTACTCTTGGTTTCAATATTTAGAGGCCCAGAGAATCCATGACCACAGTAAGGACCAAATCGCTGGTTTCTTGAAACAAACTGAAAGGAAACAAAATGATGAAATTGAAAGAGAGAAAGAACTAAAAGAAAGAGGTAAAATGGAGGGGATAAAAATAAGGGAGGTAATGATAGTAATATAAAATAAGAAGGAGGGAGGAAAAAGAAAAGAAGGGGCAGATGGAAAGACAATTTGTCTTCAAGGAGAAATCTCTCTGTGTGAGTTGGGAGGAAAATTAATCATTCATCACACACAATTAAACTGTCAGCACAGTGGCCCTCTGAATCAGCTGGCTCCACATCAAAATCTTCTCTCCGCATAGTCACCACCACTTGGAACCCCTCCTCCAGCAGGATCTGATATTCACACCTTGAGTTCTCTGGGTATGGATTGGGATAATTGGGACTTGCGATCTCCCCAATCAGTGCAGTGAATACACCCCCACTGCAATTCACTAAGGGAGAAAAAGAGAAAAGAGGAATTAAATATAGGGTCAAGCAAAGGAGTTCCTGCCCTATTCTATGACTCCTCTTATGAACTGACAATCCCTGACTGGAGCTCACACACAACAATTACACACCCAATACATATCAATAGAGGTACTGAATGCCTACTGGGTTTCCATCACGTTGCTTATGATAGAGACTTTCACAGTTATGAACAGCCCCAGGTAGACTCTTCAAAGGCATCTCTCTCTCTTCTCCAATTAGTTAGCTTGACCCTGTAGCCTTGTCTTCCTCCACTCTTGTGACTCTCCCACAGCTTATGGGTAACTAAGAATAGATGCTAAATCAGGGCTGAGGCTAATCAAAATTGGAAGGATAGACAAAGTCCTCACTAAAGCCTTCAGCCATTCCAAATCCCAGGGAACATGCACCCCTCTTGATGCCAAGCTCACCTCCACAATTCTTCATATCATCATTGAGGAAGTATTCTGGGGGGCAGGAGCAGAAGTAACCACCAATGAAGTTGTTGCAGAAGTGGCTACAAGGGGCATCTGCAAAGTCTTTGCACTCATTTACATCTGCAAAGAGTAGAGAAAGATTGAGGTCAAGGACAAAGACCTAGCCCTACCATTGCACAGCTCTAAGGAAGCTCTCTATGCCAGAGACCAGTGACCTTCCTCATAAACAGAGCATTTCAGCTCCAGAGACAATACTCTGCAAGCTAAACACAATGATATGTCTCCTGCAGGGAAGCACCATTAGGACATTTATTAGTTTATATGATATTGGCACTTCTGTCAAATCTAAACAATAGCTTGGATTTTATGAGATATTCTAACTTCATTTTAACCTGCAGATAGGTGTAGAAACACACAAAATTTGAAGGTTTTGTTTACCACTGAATGGGTTTGAATACCATACATTCCTCATAAGATTCTTGGCAAGTTACTTAACTTTCCTAGTCCTCACTTTCTTTTTTTTTTTTTTTTTTTGCTTGAGGAAGATTAGCCCTAAGCTAACATCTGTGCCAGTGTCCCTCTACTTTGTATATGGGATGCCTCCATAGTATGGCTGATGAGTGGAGTAGGTCCGCACCCAGGATCTGAACCCATGAATCCCGGGCCCCCAAAGCAGAGTGCATGGAACTTTAACCACTCAGCCACAGGGCAGCCCCTCATTATCTTCAAATGGAGATAATAATACATACCTTGAAAAGTTAAGGTGAAGATTAAATTGATATAGGTAAAATTCCTAATACAGTGCCCAGTTCATAGTGGTTTTCAATAAATTACTGTTTATTATCTATTATTACCATCATCATAATCACCACTAAGATATGACCATGTGTTTGAAACTTACAAAGGCAATTCATGGAGGGACTCAAGCCAAGTCAACACTTAGTAAGAGTTATAAACAGAATCCTTATTCACTGCATTGCTCAATGTTTGTCCTGCTTCTAATCTTTTAGGTGGATCAATAAGGCGCATAGAGAAGGGCGAGCCTTACCTACAGCAACATAGTATGCAGCAAACCCAGTGAAGCGCTCTTCATTGGAGAAGTCTGACCGAAAGATCACCTTGAGTCTGTTGTGTGGGACTTGGAACTCTTCCACAATTGGGGAGCTGGGATTCTTGCTGGTCCTCTGTCCACAGAGTTTCCCTTCTTCAAGGTCCCCTGCCATTATCTAAAAGAAGAGTCAAAAAGAAGCTAGGAAACAATAATATTTTGGTATGGAGGTCAGAGAAAAAGGGACAGAGAGAATAGAACATTGACCACCTTAGGACTATTTGACTTTAGTTCACTGTATACCTATGGCACTCCCTCCTACATCCTTCCCATTCCACCACTCTAGCACTGGCCTTTATGTGCTTATGATAATATACCTGCACTGAGTCATACGCGCAGTCCTCTGACAGCTCCATGTCCAGATGGGTGAAGTAGAGCTTGATCCCATACCCTTCAGGAACTTCTATATCCCAAGATTTCTCTATCTCATTGGGGTATGCCTGAGGATAGTTAGGGGACAGGATCTCCCCATACATAGTAGGTTCGGCATAAACCCATGTCAAAAGGGGAAACAGGACAATGCACCTGAGAAAAAAGGCATATGGAGAGGTGGGTGACCCAGGTACCAGAAGACTAGTGCAGAGCTCTAGCATTTGTCAAAGGGAGAAGGGAGGGGAGAGGAGAAGGGCAACAGCGCATGGAGAATCTCAGGTTGGAATAAAGCAAAAAGGCTTAGGTCAAACCAAAACCCAGGCTTCAGATCTGGGCTGTTTTCTTGAGAATATGAAGGGAATAGAGTCCAGGTACATCTATGTAGACTCACGATCACTCACCACATCTCTGGCAATTTGTCCATCCCTGTTGAGCAGCACGTCTCTTGGTCCTGGCTCTCTGTACCTATGGACTTTGGAGCTAAAGCTGTGGGAGGCCTGGCCGTATTTGTCTAACAAACACAGGCACCTGTTTTGGGGTAGGGGGTCACCTGGAGTTCAATGTCACCTTCATAAGAATAACACAGGTTAAAGAGAGCCATAACGCTAACCATCAACATATGACACCTCTACTTTCACACCCTCCCTACTTCAACTTCAGTTAACCTTCTAGACTAAAACTAAATCTTACCCTTCTCCCATTGCTTCTCTGGACCTTCTCCCAGTTTTTCTCCAAAAGAATGAGTAGTTTCTCCCAGTTTTCTTCCTCCTCTGTTCTCCTCCCTCACCCCCACCCCCGAAACCCACTCCCACTCTATCAGTCTCTGTCCTGCCCTCACAGAACAACATCCCCATTTCTACTCAGGTTTTCAGGAGTCTTTCCCCATCGTGCCCATCCATCTAGGATGTCTCTCCCTCCTCTTTTGACAATGATCCCCTTTCTCACTTCAAACCAGCTCTCTTTACTATGTTTATTCTTGCATGTATTTCTGTTGATGCTCCCAATGACCACTGATGGAAGAATGAGCTTCTTTCACCAGGGGAAGGCAGTGACCTTGGGAGAAGTGGTCTAAGACAGGGTTGGGTGGGGAAGGAGAAAGGGGACAGCTGAATGACAAGAAACATGAAAAGAAACGAAAAGTATTCCCTCAATTTCCTACATTAATTTTCCAGGGTTTTTTTTTTTTTTTTCCTTTACTAAAAAGACAAGATTATCTCCCCACAGTTCCTAGAAAAGTCTTGCCAAATATGTTTCTAACCCTGAAAACAGTGGTGGGTAGCAGGGTGATGCGAGGGTAGATGGAGTCAACCTAAGAGAAATAGGCTATCTATAGTCTGACTTCTTTTTATTCTGCTCTTTCCAGCCCTCCATCTTTACCCGAAACCTTCCTATGTGAAGTTTGCTGCCTTCCTTTTTTCCTCCATCAAAGCTCTGCTCTTCATTTTTAAGGTTTTTACCTTCAGAATCTGATGGGAGCAAGTGGGTCAGTCCCCTCTTTCTTGCCAGTGGGCATGCTGGGCCACCCTGCCAGGTCCCAGGGAGAGCAGCACAGGGCCTGGGCGCTCCCTCTTCAGGAACCTCCGCCAGCCTCCCTGTCCTGGTTCTGTCCGTATGATTCTCTACCCCAGTGTGCATGTCTGAAATTCCCTGATCCAAACAAAGAGGGGGCTGGGAGACCATGACATGAGGAAAGGGTAACTCAGCCTTGATCTTGGAGCTCCCTCTGCTTTTGAAACAAGAACTGCATCCTTCTCTCAGGCCGGAGGTTCCTCTATCCAGCGCAACAGGGCTAGAAAGGAGGAATGGGGAATTTTAGCGATTGCCTAACGCTCTTTTTCAGCCAAAGGGTGTGTTAAAGAGTTTTCGGGGAAATCAGGTGATTTGTGGGAAGAGGAGGAGATTAATACTGGAGGGGAGGGAGGGGAGCCAAACTCAGAAAGTCCAACCCTCCAACCGAGTATGAATCATGAATTAAGGGAGAGTAGTTATCAGAAATGCAAGTCACCTCTGCCTTTAAAGCAAATTTCATGGTGGGATAATGACTTATACCTAGACCCAACCTGCTTAGGATGATGCTTCTTCCTTCTCCTAAAATCCCCGCTGCATCTCTAAACATCTAAATTCTATCCCCCAATCAAGCCCCAGTTCACACACAATCCAGAGTCTCTTGTCCACAACCCTTGCATCTCGATGTGATTCTAAATTCAGAATTTTACAGATTTGTAGAAGACAGTGCAGTGCATGGACCCAATATTAGGGAACACCTCCTCCTCTGGCTCCTCCCGAAGGGCTAGGATAGCACTCCATTATCAAACATCAATATTTCTGCAGCTAAACACATTGATCTTCACAGTAAGTGGAAGAACTAAAATTATAATTTAATTACAGTTATATATTATATTTATAAATTACTTATAATTATAAGTTACTCATCAGTTCAAGTCAGGTTTTGCTGCCAAATGAGTTTTAGGGACAAACTTGGAGAAAAATACCCTTTGTTTCAGAGCCTTTTGGAATTAAGAGTTGCAGCTAAGGGACTGAGGGACCGTGGGCCTGTCCAACTCCTCCACAGAGCCTTCCCTGACCTCCAGCTCTCCTTTATGTCCCTTATCACTTTCTACCCCTGTCTCAGTGAGTGCATTCCAATCAATCTATGGCTCCCTTAATTGAAGATGCTCCCTTATTTTACATACCACCAGGAATTAAAAAGCTGCCAATTAAACTATGATACACCATTGATTCTAAAATGCATCCTGATTTCAGGAGTGTTAAAATGTGGGGGAAAACCGTGTGCCTCGGAATCAACAAGGCATGGTATTTGTGCACGTGTCTTACCTCTGGTTGACTCTGCAGTGCAGTCAAAGGACAGGTCCAAGTCCTAGCTCTGCCACTCCCCAGCTGGAGACCTTGGGAGCATCACCTAACCTCTCAGCTTCTTCAGGTATAAAACAGAGATAATATCAGTCCTGCATACCTTACCTGACTGTCAGGAGGATCTAATGAAATGATGAGAGTGAAAGAGCTTTGCAAACTATGGTGCCAAATAAATGTACACATTAAAAGGAAGAGAATTATCAGCCTATCAGGTCTCTGAAGGTAGGTTCTGGGTCTGATTCATCTTTGATTCTCCACCATGTCTAGCAGCATCATTCACACAGTAGATGTACAGACGACCATCTGTTTTTCCTTTGGCTGTCCAGCATTTGAATGTCTTTACCACATCAGGGGAGTTCTTCATTATATGAGTCTTGGAAATCTGCCAAGAGCCCACCTCCCAGAAGAGAAGATGCAAGGGCAGGAAGTGTGTCCCCACCACACTAGCAGGTCTGGAGCAGACCCATACACTCACTCCATTCATCAGAGGCATCTGCCCAGGCTTTGAATCCAGATGTAGTAGTACCAAGAAGCAGGGACTATGGAACCTCTGGGGACGGTGGTGGCTGCAGCAAGATATAGAAGGAGGTAGTGCTCACAAGCAGCATCCAGCCCCAGTGGATGAGTGTCGCAAACTGAAGTGTGTAGGGCCTGGCAAAGGCAGTGACAGCAGTGGAGCCATATTCTGACCATTGTCCCTGCTGTGAAATTTCCACGCTTGGCTCTCCAGCTCTCCTGGCATTTCTGTGAGCAATCCAGGATCTCGTTAATAAATTCCTCTTCTGCTAAAATCTACCAGGATTGGTTTCTTTCACTTGAGACTAAGAACAATGGCTGATACCACATGCTCAGTGAGTACCTGGGAAACGACTGATTGAATGAACAAGCCAATGAGTTCAGACCATTTACTAGCTGCTTTTAGCTGTTGCACTTTGCAAAAGTTACTTAACCTCTTTGAGCTCCAGCTTTATCTGTCATAAAATGGGAATAATGTCACCTACCTCAGACACAGCTATCATTGGCAGGGCCTGTTGCGACCATGATTAAATGAGATAATATATGCAAAGCATTCAGCACGTGTCTGGTACTCAGCAAGCCCTTAATAAACAAACAACAATACCTTCCTCCCCAAACACCGCCAGCAGCACTAGCAGCATCGTTCTCCTCAGGAGCTTCAGAGCATGCTTCAGTATACAGAGAGAAAAAACGGAGCATCCTACCAAATTGTCCAGGGTTCCTTCTCCTTTTCCTTCTGAATTCAATACTCGCCGGAAAAGTTAGTGACTCTCTCCTCCCCTCACATGTGTTTTGTATTCTCCTCTTCAATTTTGCCATCTAGGTGAAATATTTTATATTTCTCTCTAAATCTCAAGGAGACAACAAATCACACGTGTAATGGCATCTCTGGGCCCCGCCTCCTTCCCCAGTTCAGCGAGAACTCAAGTCAAGACCTCTTACAGTGACAGCTTTGAAGGAACAAGGGCCACGCTATATAATCTGCTCAGTATCATGGGAACTCATAAAAACAACAGTGCTTCTTGTCACCCTCAGGGTCATCTGAACACCAGCAGATGTGATAATGCTGATATACAAACCAGAAATTAGAACCTTACATGTTAATAGTAAGTGTAACTAACACACATGTATATAAATACGAAAAGGACATTTTAGAAAATAATGACTAGTGTTACTCAGAGTCTTAACTGTCATATTCACAATGTTAGGGTCTCTGAGGCGCCGAATAATAGCATCCCTCTTCCCATTTCAAGTTCTAGAGAAACTGAGAAATAAAAAAAGCAGCAAATGGAGATCAAAACATTCTCTTTAATAGCAATGAAGGCCAAGATACAGGAAGCAGCCCACTGTGAAAACCAAATGATGACTAATGGACCCCAGAATGAAACAGAATTACCCTTCTAGACACAGGCAATGCCAGGCCAGGGGAGACCTCCCCACATAGAGAACGTAAGCTCCCTGCAGACAGCTCACTCCCGAGAGGAGGAAGGGCCAAGCTGAGGGAGGCACGCTCCATTTCACTTCCAATCTTCAGCACTTAGATAAGTCACTCTACCTCCCCAGGGCAAAGCGAGTGACAGAATGGAGAGTGGCCAGAAGATCATATGGCGGAGCTCTCTCCCTCAGCAAAGATCTCTCAGAGGTAGCAGAAACATTTCCTCCCTAACATTCCCAAGGTTTTTCTTCTTTAACCCCATTAGACCTGACAATTAAGCAGCTAGTCACCAGGGCTGTGGCTGTCTACCTGGGAGAAGAGATGAGGAGTCTAATTAGGGCAATCCATTCGCCCAAAGCCAATCGTTCTTCCTCCTTTGTGTCCTCCAGCACCCCTGGCCCCAGAAGTTCCCAAAATGATTCTGAACAATACATTGACATTAAATATATTTTACACCCAACGCTGGAAATTCACCTCCTATTCCATTTCCCACCCCAAATTTCATCCAGCCATGTTATTTAAAATAGTTATCAGAGCTCTGCAATGGATTAAATGCTTGTATTAAGAAATTCCAGGGGCCTGCCTGGTGGCATAGTGGTTAAGTTCGCCCACTCTGCTGCGGCAGCCCAGGGTTCATAGGTTCAGGTCCTGGATGCAGACTTATATCACCCATCAAGCCATGCCATGGCAGTGTCCCATATACAAAGTAGAGGGAGATTGGCATGGATGTCAGCTCAGGGCCAATCTTCCTCACAAAAGAAAAAAAAGAAATTCCAATTATGAAATGCCGACAATAAAGAGGTGTCACAAATTGGAACAATAAAAACCCTCTCATTATCAAACTCCAAAACTGAAGTTCAAATTCCATTGCAAATTAAATTCCAAAGACATTAAAGTCAAAAATAATTGAAGTCCAAAGTTCTTAAGTTAAAGTCATAAAACCATCAGTCTCAATTTGTATTCATTTCCGTCTGAGACACAGGGTTTCCAATGCCTGGGCTAGAATGAGTTGGTTCCTACAAGGTTTCAGAGACTGGACTAGTTCCCAGGCAAGCCTTCCCTGAGCTCAGTTTTGAAAACTCCAAAGAGTTAATGAGACACAAGAATATCACAACATCAGCTTCACAACCACAAAATTTAGAAAACAAGCCATTCTCAGACTCCAATGCAGACATCCCAGGCAAAACTGAAATTATATTTCCAAAACCCAGTACTTGATGTTGCCAAGGACTGAGGAAGAAATTCAATAGTATCTAAGGAAAGGAGAAAAATCTTAGTTTTTGACCTCAACTTGATGCCGGTCAGTTTATGCCAACTGTTCAGAATCCATATCTTGTGAACTTAACCACAATTGGAAGAAATCATCTTTAAAAAATTAATTTTGGCATTCTGTTCTTACCTCATGGGGTTCTCCTGTGTGCAATGCTTTCACTTCCCCCTTGAGCCCCAAGCTTCTGGCACCCAGTGCTGCATCGGTGGGGGAGCTCTGCCCAGTAATCCAGCCTCCGCAATGCAAAGAGGGCAGATGTGTGCAATCCTCTGCCTCAGTGGCTTTTGCCACTGCATCTTATGGAGTCACTAAGACCTAACAAGCTCTCCTCCTGGGTGAGGCTTTTCCTTCAGCCCCATGTCAGTATCAGCTAGAAAAAGCACCCTCAGTAGATTCCTGAACTGAGGTTTTAGCTGAAGCTTCTCAAGCCTGTGTGCCTAGGACCAATACCTCTGCCAAACGCCCAGACACTAGTGTTTCCTCCACTGTTTAATTTCAATGACAAATTAGGGTGCCCTCAGGGCACAGCCAATGCCAGCAAGCCTTTCTACAATAAGCGTATCACCTTGATACGCACCCAGGAATTTTTAGAGAATTTTCTACCCTCAAGCCTGTGAACAAGCCACTTGAAAGCAAGGTCAGACTTTCCAATTTCCTCTTTGGCCCTGAATGTAGAATTGAATTTGCCAGTTTAGCACTCCCTACCTTCACCAGGTACTCACAAATTAAAGCTGTAATCTCCCTGGTGCTCTGTGGCACATGCAGAACTCAGCTTACTGGCAGGAGCCATTCCTACAAGGAAACATCAGGAATAAGGAGAACCTCACCCCTGCAACATACAGGGTATGTGGATTGTCGTCAAAGACTCTAGATATAAACAATGCTTGCCAAAATACCAACTCATCTATTATTCAGGAAAATTAAAAAGTGATGGTTTATTGATGTACCTTTTTTGATGTAGAAAAATCATAAGAAATAAAAGCTTAGCTATATCAGAAGAAATAAAGTGAATGTAGGGGAAAAAATAAAAGAAAGTAAATGTGGAAAAAGAGCAACAGCTGCTATGATCTCAATGTTTTTGTCCCTGCAAAAATTCACATGTTGGAATCCTAAAGCCCAAAGTGATGGTGTCAGAAGGTGGGGCCTTTGGGAGGCCATTAGTTCATGGGGATGGAGCCCTCATGCGTGGGATTAGTGTTCTTATAAAAGAGACCTCACACAGCTCCCTGGCTCCTTCCACCATGTGAGAACACAAGAAGTCTGCCACTCAGAAGAGGGCCCTCACCCAACCAGCTGGCACCCTGATTCGGACTTCCAGCGTCCAGAATTGTGAAAAATAAATTTCTGTTGTTTATTAGCTACCCAGTCTGTGGTATATTGTCATACCAATCCAAAGGGAGCAAGACAACAACCAAGTAAAGCCAATTTGGGGGGCTGCTGTGTTCCCCATCCAAACTGAGTACTTAACTGTAAATGTACTTATGGCTTATAAAGTACAAAGCACTATATTAGGTGCTACGTGTGATACAAAAATGACAAGGTCAGAGTTATCATACCAGGTAGGGGAAGTTAAGCAACAGGACAGAATATAACAAAGGAATCAGAAGTTAAAAGGAGAAAGATAGTGCATCCGGCTAAGGAGGATCAGAAAGGCTGTGTGGAAGAGTTGAGATTTGATCTGATGGGACTTGAATGGCACGCGACGGTGGTCCTACTCAGCCTTCCCTTTCTCTGTTAATGCCCCTGCCATTTCTCCAGGTATCCGAGTTCAAAAGCTTAGCTATCTCTAATCCTCCCTCTCCTCTGTCCCCAATACTTGATGAAGCCTGTTCATTCTTTTTGGTGTCTTTTACATACTCTCCTCTACTCCAGTTCAGAGCCTCATTACATCTCATTCTGGATAGATTCCTTCTACCTTTCCTCCTCCTCCTCTCTCATCATCCCTAAATCTATCTTACACAAACTGGGAAATTAATCTTCCTTAATGACAACTCTAATTACATGTTAAAGACGTCAGCGTCTTCCTTGTGTCTTCAGAATTAGATTATGAAGGTCGTTCCTCCAAATATTTTACTTGTCACAATCAGAACATTCTTTCTCTAATGATAGGTTATTGAAACATCTAATATTGCTATGCTAATTCCTTCATTCATCCAGCGAATGCTGGAGATCCCAACACAAATAAGAATTCCCAATGCCCTCAGGGAACTTAATTTCTAGTATGGGAGAAAGACAAGAAAATTGTGTGAAATGACTATGATAGCAATTGTAGTGGGTTTTAAACATGCCTCAGAATTCTTTGACATTCCTATGTTCCCTCCGACTTGAATGTGGCTGAGGGCTTACGACTACTCCAACAATACAGAGTATGGTGGAAGTGACTCTGCATGACTTCCAAAACTACATTAGAAGGGGCCGTCCTGCACCAAGTCCTCATGGGACGCTCGCTCTCAGAACCCAGATGGCATGCTGTGGGGAAGCCCAGGCCACGTGTGTGTGTTCTGGCTGAGCCCACTGAGGTTACAGCTGTCAATCAGCATCAACCTCAACACCACGCATGTGAGTGAGGAAGCTCTCAAGATGACTGCAACCCCATCTGACTGCAACCACATGCAACGCACTGAGAACCACCTAGCTGAGTCCAGTGAAGGCCCAGAACCATGAGAGATAATAAAGAAAAAAGAAATGAGTATTGTTGTTTTAAGTCATTAAGTTTTGGGGTGATTTCATTATTCAGCAATAGGTAACTGGAACAGCAGTAGAAATGGGATGTTACAGGAGGGCATAAAAAGATTCCTATCCCAGATTTGGGTGGGAGAAGAATCTAGGAAGATTTCCTGGAGAAAATGACTCCTTAGTTCTTCCAGCATCTCTGATCAAGTTCACTCATCCTCAGAGCATGCCCTCTACTTCCTGATTTCCACAGGAAGCTGAGCAGCCTTCCCCACTACCCAACCCAAAAGGCAGCCTGTCTCTCAGTGAAATACTCAGGTGTGAGACGCTGGTCTCCATCTCAAACACACACTTCACTTCATCTCACACACTTTGCAACTCTTCCTGTAGAAAGAGCTTTGGTCTTTTTTGGAGTTCAGTGTCTGAGTTAGAGCACTTAAAGATCGCTTTATGGGAAGCCCCATTCCCTGCTCCCATTCCTCGAAAGCTCTATAAGCCACATTCATATTTTCTTTCCTTTTGAAAATCCTGCCAAGCACTGTATGCCAGCCCAGGGTATCTTTTCAACTTCAGCTTCTTCATGGCTAACTAGCATTCTCAAAATCTACAGTGATCTCTGAGCCTCCACGTCCATCCCCAAACACCCATGTTGCAGGTATATACAGTAGGGGGACATAGAAAGGTCTTAGCTGAGTCACTGTATTAATTAGGTAGACTAATGCAATAACAAATAAATCTAAAGAATATTTTGGTTCAAAAAAAAATCCTAGTTTATTGTTTACCCACATAAACAGTTCAAAATGGTCCAGGTCATCAGGACGGCAAAGGCCCTGCCATCTTCAGCATATTCCTTCCAGGGCCACTGTGAGAAAAGAGCATGGAGGATCGCACAGTGGGAGATTTCTACGGGCCAGGCCTAGGGGTGGTACACATAACTTCTACTCATATTCCATTGGCTAGAACTCAACCACGAGGTCAGACCTAACTGCAGGTGTGTGTTCTAAAAGATGAGAAAATTAGGATTTGGCAAGAGGTTAGTAGTCTCTGCCACAATCCCCAAATATAACCCACATTTCCCCAAGCTGTGGATACAAATGAGGGCCCATTAACTTTTCTCTGGCTCTTCCCCTCTACCCACTTACACAGGATCTCTAGCCTCAAGCTCACAAACACTCTTGTCTATCACCTGGTAACTGCCCCACCACAGTGGGGACTATAACACCCTCAGCAGTGCCATCTCCCAAAGAAACCTCCTGCCACTACACAGAAGCCCATTAAAGGCTAAAACTGGACTGCAATGTAAAGAGAGGAAAACACTTCCTTCTCTCTTTTTGGTTATTCCATTTACAGAGTACCAAGACAATGTGTAGGTGTGTCAATGTCCTGCAGAGTTTTCAGTGACATAATTCCTGCGTTTTTCACATAGAGCCTCCTGGATCCAGACATTAATTCACCAGGGCTAAACTGAAAACCAACCTGAGTGACGTGCACTGGACAGTAATAAGAATTCAGTCAGTGAGTCAATAAGTATTTATTAAATATCTACTATGTGCCAGGCTCTGCTAAGCTCTGGATATACAGTGTAAACAAAATTGGCACAGTCCCTGATCTCAGAGAAGTCACAGTAGTGAGAAAGTCCCACCTCAACTCTGACCCTGAGATTTTGTTAGTGAGTTGAGCATGTCACACCAGTGATGGGGCTCAGGGAAGGCCACCCCAAAATATGCACTTTGGCACATTGATTATTTTAAATTAAAGTAACTTAAGAAATAGCCGGTGCAAGAAGGACATTCTGACCCTCCTCTCAGTCCCTCTGAAAGCAGGAAATAAATCTCCCATGTGAAAGGTACCCTCCTTGCACCGGGAGGTAGAAAGACATCCTTATCACCAGAGATACAGAATTCAGAGCTAAGAAGAAACAAACTCTGCTTGCTTTCTTCTCTAATTAGTACCCAAGCGTAAGTTTCTTTGTCTTGTCAGTTCTTCACAAATTTATTGTTTCTTTGTCTAAAACGTATAAAAGCTGCCTGCTTTAGTTACTTCTTTGAGTTTTCATATTTCTATGAGCTCCCATACATACATAATTAAATTTCTTTTTCTCCTGTTACTCTGTCTAAGGTCAATTTAATTATTAGGCAGTCAAAGAACCCAGGATAGAGGAAAAATCTTTTCCTTCCCCACACCAGATTCCTTCTTCCCTTTGGGTAAGTTCTCTCCCAGGAGACTCCTCATGAAAATAGATGACTGATATACCCATCTCACCCATTCCCCAGAGAGAGTTGGATATGTATGAATCCCATGTCAGGCTGGAATCGCCACCCTCAGCCTCCCACTGCACAGGTGAAGTGATCAGAAAGGACAAGGTCACTAAGAGAAAATATTCCAAAACAGAGAATCTAAACTAGTGGACTCCGGCCAAACCTGGCTGGCAAATGTGTTCTATTTGCCTTATATAGTATTGGCCTACACACCATTTTTAAGGTTTTTTAAATTAGTCATCAACATTAAAAAACAGAAGATTACGGGCTGGCCCCGTGGCCGAGTGCTTAAGTTTGTGTGCTCCACTGTGGCAGCCCAGGGTTTCGCTGGTTCGGATCCTGAGCGAGGACATGGCACTGCTCATCAAGCCACACTGAGGCAGCATCCCACATGCCACAACTAGGACTCACAACTAAAATATATAACCATGAACTGGGGAGATTTGGGGAGAAAAAGCAGGAAAAAAAAACAGACTGGCAACAGTTGTTAGCTCAGGTGCCAATCTTTCAAAAAAAAAAAACAGAAGATTATACATACACACACACACACACATCCATGTTTCCAGTTTGTTTAGAAAAAAATAGAATATTTAGCCTGCAGTTCTACATGAGGCATACTCTATAAAGTTTTCCATAGTCTCTATCGCTCCCTTTTGTCCCAGACTCTGAGGTCAATAGTCAGTTGTCATTTTTCACTGTATTTTTCTTAGAGAAAGAGTAAAAGTAACTATATTTATAGCCCTCTATCTATCAAAAGTGGGAAAGGAAAACAAAGAAAGACTAAGAAAAGTGGGAGAGAACCTATTTCTTTATGGAAATAAAGAAAATCCCTACAAGATTATTATGGGAAAAATTCCTGTTGAAGACACTGGAGGAGAACAGAATATGACACCTTCACCTTATGATATGCATCTTTGGCATAAGAATTATCTTGAGCTGATTATTTTTTAAGAAACAGAAGACAAAGGTGAAGTAGGATAAATTCTAAAAACCAAGTAGAAGTTACCCTTTTGTATGGGATATTTACATTTATAAGGGAAATCTCCATTTGTAAGGGTGTCTCCCTCTCTGTACCAGGAAGAAGAAGAAGATTAAATCTCTAGAAACTCTTATCAATCTGCATAACACCATACCATTGCTTACTGTGCTTCGCCTGATATCCTCCCATAACTGGCTCCCCCTCCCAACATCTTTTGTCTTTAGAAGGTGGTATTTAAGGTGCTAGCCTGGGCCATTTCTGGGAGTTACTCAGTTTTCCTGGGTATCTCTTAAACATACAAGAAGTAAACACATTATTAAACTTCTGTTTTGTTTTACTCTCGTTAATCTGTCTTTTATTATGGGGGGGAGGGTCTCAGCCAAGAAGCCAGAAGGGTAGAGGGAAAATTACTTTTCCTCCCTTACAATACCATCATGAAAAAAAATGTGACTCACTTTACTTTTCACATTATCTGCCTGGCATCTCTACCCCCCAAAGTAGAGAGAGGGCTTGATATAAAATGTGAGTTGAGGAGTGTGGTATAATAAATATATATGGTCTTTGTCCACAGCTCCTGGTACAAAACTCCAAAAACCTTTGGAGTTTCCTGAGTGATAGGAGTGTATTTTGTCATTCATAAGGGGCCCCTTTTGAGCTTATACTAATAAGGTGACTGAGAGTGGGGCCTCTAGACAGCCACAGGGTGGGGCTGATCACCAGAAAGATCAAGTGATTAGAGGGCTGAAATTTTTAGCCCCTCCCCACAACCTCTGGGAATGGAGGGGCTGGAGATTAAAGCTCTTTAAAAACTCTTAAGAGGAGTGATGTCAGCATGATGGCGGAGTGAGGTGTTCCCTTTGTCTCACCCCTCTAAGTTACACTAAATGGACATCCATTAACCAGCAGAGGATTTCCTACACAGCACAACAGGACTCCTGAGCAATCCTTGCAGCTACATATCAGAAGGTTGGTGGACTGGACCCCCTAGAAGAAGTGGAACTAGGGGAGTGGCCCCTTTCTCCTCCTCAGCTGCAGTGATTCAGGTCATGGATCCTCACACAGCAGCCAGCTTGGCTGCCAGTGGAGGCAGGGGCAGCCCAGCACATACATGAATGTTTGCAGAGTGGCAGTAGCCCAGCCAGTGAAAGTGCCCCTGTGCAACAGTGACCCCACCTGTGCAAATGCTCCCTGAGGTGGTTCAGCTTGTGTGAAGGTGCGCTGCCTGAGCAGCAGCTCCACCTGTGCAAGCATGACTCATCTGCCAAGCACAGCAACCTGGCCCCATGGAAAGGCAACACAAAGGGTACAGTGGCTGGCCCATGTGAAGGTTCACCCAGCCTGCACAAATGCAGAGCAAGTGACTGGCACAACTATGAGCAGATGGTGTGGGAACAGATAAAATAGCCCCTGCCCCTCCCAATGATGGCAGGTGGAATGTGCAACCGTAAGGAACAGGAACCACAGCGGAATTAGTGACCCAGCCCCCAGTGGTAGCAATGCCAAAACCAGCAGCTCCACCATCAGCGAGGGCTGTATACAAGTCCCTGGGTCCTCAGGCCCCTGCCAGCAACAGTGACACCCATGAACCCAGTGGCACCCCTGGCAGTGGTGCAAACAGCACCCTAAGACAACCCAAGAACAGCAGCACAGGAGGTTCATGAGAAAGCAGCATCTGAGCCCACAGAGAACCAGTGGAGGAACAGATGAGCCAGGTGACCAGAACCAAAGTAACCAAATAAGAAATAAGAAAAGGCGATTACTACCTCAAATGAGCTGGCAGAGGATCAATTCATCAAATACCTTGAAGAACTACAGTAACACTACAGAACCAAAGGAAAATGACAACTCTCCAGAAACCAAAGTTGAAGTCACAGAAGACTGCAATCTGACAGAAAATACAAAAATATCTATCATAAAGAAACTCAAGTTACAAGAAAACTCAGAAAGACAGTTCAATGAGTTTAGGAATAAAATTAATGAACAGAGGGAATACTTCACCAAGAAGAATGAAGCTCTAAAAAGAAAAAAAAAAAAGAAATTCTGTATATGAAGAACACAATTAATGAGATTTTAAAATTATATAGAAAGAATATAAAATAGAGTAGACCTTATGGAGGATAGAATTAGTAACCTTGAAAATAAACAACTAGAAATGCTGCAGATGGATGAGGAGAGAGAACTAAGATTTTTTTTTAATGAAGGAATTCTTCAAGAAATATCCAAGTCAATCAGGAAAAGTAACATAAGCATTATAGGTATCCCAGAGGGAGAAGAGAGGGAGAAAGGGGCAAAGAACTAGTTCAAAGAAATAATAGCTGAGAACTTCCCAAATCTGGAGAAAGAACTGGGCATACAAGTACATAAAGCCAATAGAACTCATAATACATCAATGCAAAAAGACTTTCTCCAAGGCATATAATATTAAAACTGGCAAAAGTCAATGACAAAGAAAAAATATTAAGGGCAGCAAGAGAGAAGAAAATAACCTACAAAGGAACCCCCCCATCAGGCTTTCAGTGGATTTCTCAGCAGAAGCTTATAGGCTAGGAGAGAATGGAATGATATATTCAAAATACTGAAAAACAAAAACTATCAATGAAGAATACTCTATCCAATGAAATTATACTTCAGATATGGTGGAGAAATAAAAGCCTGCCCAGATTAACAAAAGCTGAGGGAGTTCATTGACACTAGACCTGCCTTACAAGAAATGATGAAGGGAGCCCTCATACCTGAAACAAAAAGGCAAAGGTTTACAAAGCTTTAAGCAAGGACATAAATAGACAGACAAAATCAGAAAATTGCAGATCTCTATCAGAATAGGTTAGCAAATACTAAATTATAACATAAAAGATAAAGGGAAAGAGAGCATTGAAAATAACTATAAACACTTCAATTTAGTCACAAACTCATGACACAAAAAAAGAATAATTTGTGACATCAAAAACATAGAAGAGGAGGAGGAGAGGGATGGAACCTACTTAGGCTAATGGAGATAAGAGGCTATCAGAAAATGCACTATCTCACCTATGAGATCTTTTATACAAACCTCATGGTAACCACAAAACAAAAAATCAGAGCAGACTCACAAATAAAAAATAAAGAGAAAAACATCACAGAAAACTACCACACTGAAATGGCAGTCAGAAATACAACGGAAAAGAAATAGTGAAAATATAGAACAACAGAAAACAGGAGATAAAATGGCAATATTAAGCCCCCATGTATCAATAATCACTCTAACTGTAAATGCATTGAATTCACCAATCAAAAGACACAGAGTGGCTGGATGGATTAAAAGACAAGACCCAACAATATGCTCCCTCCAGGAAACACATCTCAGCTCTAAAGACAAGCATAGGCTCAGAGTGAAGGGGTGAAAAATGATACTTCAAGCAAGTGGCAAGCAAAAGAAAGTGGATGTAGCCATACTTATATCAGAAAAAGCACACTTCAAGATAAAAAAGGTAATGAGAGAAAAAGATGGGCTTTATATAATGATAAAAGACATTCCACCAAGAAGACATAACGCTCATTAATAGAAATGCACCTAAGACAACAGCACCAAATTAATACACCTAAAAGGAGAAACTGACAGCAAAACTCAGCTCTCCACTTTTGTCAATGCATAGATCATCCAGACAGAAATTCAACAAGGTAACAGTGGGCTCAAATGAAACACTAGAACAGATGAACTTAGTAGATATATATATAGAACATTACACCCAAAAACAGCTGAATACACATTCTTCTCAAGTGCACATGGAACATTTTCAAAGATAGACCATAGGTTGGGAAGTAAGGCAAGCCTCAATAAATTTAAGAGCATTGAAATTATATCAAGCATCTTTTCCAACCACAATGCTATGAAACTGGAAATCAACTACAAGAAAAAAGCTGGGAAAGTCAGAAATATGCGGAGACTAAACAACATGCTACTGAACAACCATTGGATCAATGAAGAAGTCAAAGGAGAAATCAAAACATACCTGGAGACAAATGAAAATGAAAACACAGCATACCAACTCTTATGGGATGCAGCAAAAGCAGTACTAAGAGTGAAATTTATAGCAATACAGGTCTACGTCAACAAACAAGAAAAATCTCAAATAAGTAATCTTAAACTACACCTAAAAGAACTAGAAAAAGAAGAACAAATAAAACCCAAAGTCAGAAGAAGGAGGGAAATAATAAAGATCAGAGTAGAAATAAATGAAATAGAGACTTAAAAAACTATAGAAAGGATCAATGAAACTAATAGATGGTTCTTTGAAAAGATAAACAAAATTGACAAACCCTTAGTCAGACCCACTAAGAAAAAAGAGAGAAGACTCAAATAAATAAAATTAGAAATGAAAGAGGATAAATTACAACAGATACCACAGAAATGCAAAGGATTATAAGAGAATACTATGAAAAGCTATGTGCCAACAAATTGAATACTTTAGAAGAAATGGATAAATTCTTAGAATCATATAACCTCCTAAAACTGAATCAAGAAGAAATAGAGAATCTGAATAAACCAATCACAAGTAAAGAGATTGAAACAGTAATCAAAAACTAAAAACAAAAGTGCAGGACCAGATGCCTTCCCTGGTGAATTCTACCAAACATTCAAAGAAGATTTAATACCTACCCTTCCCAAACTATTCCAAAATATTGAAGAAGATGGGACACTTCCTAATTCATTCTATGAGGCCAACATTCCCAGATACCAAAACCAGATATGGAGAACACAAAAAAAGGAAAATTAAAGGCCAATATCACTGATGAACATGGATGCACAAATCCTCAACAAGATATTAGCAAACAGAATAAAACAATACATCAAAAGGATCATACACCATGATCGAATGGGATTTATTCCAGGGCACAAGGATGGTTGAATATTTGCAATCCATGTGATACACTACATTAACAAAATGAGAAATAAGAATCACATGATCATCTCAAAAGATGCAAAGAAAGCATTTGACAAGATCCAACATCAATTTATGATAAAAACTCTCAATAAAATGGGTATAGAAGGAAAGTACGTCAACATAATAAAGGCCATAGATGACAAACCCACAGCCAACATCACACACAATGGGGAAAAACTGAAAACCACTCCTCTGAGAACAGGAACAAGACAATGGTGCCCATTCTTGCCACTCTTATTCAACACAGTATTGGAAGCTTTGGCCAGAGCAATTAGGCAAGAAAAAGAAACAAAAGGGATCCAAATTGGAAAGGAAGAAGCAAAATTCTCACTGTTTGTGGATGACATGATTCTATATATATAAAACCCTAATGAATCCATCAGAAAACCATTAGAAACAATCAACAACTACAGCAAAGTTGCAGGGTACAAAATCAACATACAAAAATCAGTTGCCATTCTATACACTAATGATGTACTAGCAAAAAGAGAAGTCAAGAATACAATCCCATTTACAATTGCAACAAAAAAAAAATATCTAGGAGCACATTACACAAAGGACATGAAAGACCTATACACCAAAACCGTAAGACCTTATTGAAAGAAATTGAAGAAGACATAAAGAAATGGAAAGAGATTCCATGCTCGTAGATTAGAAGAATAAACATAGTTAAAATGTCCATATTATGTAAAGCAATCTACAGATTCAATGCAATCCCAATGAGAATCCCAATGACATTCTTCATGAAAATAGAACAAAGAATCCTAAAATTTATATGGAACAACAAAAGATCTCAAATATCCAAGCAATCCTGAGGAAAAGAACAACTTTGGAGATATCACAATCCCTGGCTTCAAAATATACTACAAAGCTATAGTAATCAAAACAGCATGGTACTGGCACAAAAAACAGACACACACATCAATGGAACAGAACTGAGAGCCCAGAAATAAACCCACACATCTATGGACAGCTAATTTTCAACAAGGGAGCCAAGAACACACAATGGAGAAATGAAAGTCTCTTCAATAAATCATGTTGGAAAAACAGGACACCACATGTAAAAGAGTGAAAGTAGATCATTATCTTACACCATGCACAAAAATCAACTCAAAGTGGATTAAAGACTTGAATGTAAGACCTGAAACCATAAAAATCCCAGAAGAAAATATAGGCAGTACACTCTTTGACATCAATCTTAGCAGCATCTTCTCAAATACCATGTCTACTCAGGCAAAGGAAACAAAAGAAAAAATAAACAAATGGGACTACATCAGACTAAAAAGCTTCTGCAAGGCAAAGGAAACCATGAACAAAATGAACAGACAACCCACCAGCTGGGAGAAAATATTTGTAAATCATATATCTGACGAGGGGTTAATTTCCAAAATATATAAAGAACGCATACAACTCAACAACAAAAAAACAACCAGATCAAAAAATGGGAAGAGGATATGAACAGACATTTTTCCAAAGAAGATATACAGATGGCCTCAGGCACATGAAAAGATGTTCAACATCACTATTTATTAAGAAAATGCAAATCAAAACTACAATGAGATATCACCTTACACCCATCAGAATGGCTATAATTTACAAGGCAAGAAATGAAAAATGTTGGAGAGGCTGTAGAGAAAAGGGAACCTTCATACACTGCTGGTGGAACGCAAACTGACACAGCCACTGTGGAAAACAGTATGGAGATTTCTCAAGAAAAATTTTTTTTAAATACCATATGAACCAAATACTACAGTACTGGGTATTTATCCAAAGAACATGAAATCAACAATTCAAAGAGATTTATACATCCCTATGAATAATATCTGCAGCATTATTCAGAATAGCCAAGACATGGAAGCAACCCAAGTGTTACCGAACCTGAAGTGAGTTCGCTCACCCGTTGTGCAGCAAGCCAGTCTCTGACACCGGGTGTGGTGGAAGAAAGTAGGAATTTTATTTTTTGCACAGCGCTGAGCAAGGAGAGAGGGCTGCTAACGCTCAAATCCCAAACTCCCCGAAAAGCTAAAAGGAAGGGTTTTTATTTGGGGTTTTAGGTAGGGGAGGAGGAGCACATGGCCTTGCTGGTCGGAGCTTTCCCACCAGCCTGTCTTTGGCCTTGAGACACTTGCAGAGAGGAGGGAGCTCATGACCTTGCTGGTCAGCAGCTTTCCCACCAGCCCATATCTCTTTGCGGGAGGAGATAGTCCAGGTGCTTGTGCTTAATGGTGTCTGTCTCCATGGAGAATAGTGGATTCTGGAGCCAGGAAGCCAGAGAGCAAGCAGGGAATGGGTGTTTTGCTTCTAACCCCATATATGCTTGGTTTAATGTGGGGAAACTGATACCAGGGTCGGTATCACAAGTGCCCATCAACTGATAAATGGATAAAGAAGATGGGGTACATATATACAATGGAATACTAGTCAGCTATTAAAAAAAAGACAAAATCACCCCATTTGCAACAACATGGATGGACCTTGAGGGTGTTATGCTAAGCGAAATAAGCCAGATAGAGAAAGACAAACACCGTATGATTTCACTCATGTGTGGAAGGTAAACAAATACATGGATAAAGAGAATAGATAGTGGCTACCAGAGCGAAGGGAGTTGGGGGGAGGGTGAAAGGGATAAAGGGGCACATATGTATGGTGACAGATAAAAACTAGACCATTGGTGGTGAACACAAAGCAGTCTATAACATATAATAATAATTATAATAATAATGTACACCTGAAACTTACACAATGTTATAAGCCAACATGACCTAAAAAAAATAATTTAAAGAAAACTCTTGAACAATGGGATTTGATGAGCTTCCTGGTTGGTGAACATACCCACATTTGGAGAGGATGGTGCATCCCAGTCCCATGGGGACAGAAGCTCCTGGCCCTCAGAACGCTTCTAGACCTCACTATGTACCTCTTCAACTAGCTGTTCATCTATGTCCTATGTAATATCCTTTATAATAAAGCGGTAAATGTAAGTAAATATTTCTCTGAATTCTGTGAACTGCTCTAGCAAATTAATCAAATCCAAGAAGGCATGTGGGAGCCTCTGATTTATAGCCAGTAGTTGATCAGAAGCACAGGCAACAACCTGGGCTTGCAATTCGCATCTGAAGTGGGGCCAGTCTTGTGGGACGATGCGCTTAACCTCTGGGATATGGCACTGTCTCCAGATAGATAGTGTCAAAATTGAGTCAAATTTGTAGGAACCCAGTGTCAGCTGAGAGTTGGAGATTTGTTTCGTGGTGTGGGAAAAAAATACACTAGAAGCAGGGAGAAGGTCCAAGGAGAGAATGCTGGGGAGTCAGAATTTACAAGGTAGGAAGAGGAGCTTAAAAAGGAGCCCGAGAGGAGCCTGTCCAGTAGCATGGCTATTGGGTTTGTGCACTCTGCTTCAGCAGCCCAGGGTTCTCCAGTTCAGATCCCAGGCGTGGACCCATACAGCGCTTATTAAGCCATGCTGTGGCAGGCATCCATACATAAAATGGAGGAAGATGGGCACGGATGTTAGTTCAAGGCCAATCTTCCTCAAAAATAAAAAAAGGAGCCTGAGAAAGAACACAAGCAGTAAGTGGAAAGTCGAGAGGGTAATACCAGAAAAGCCAAGAGAAGATAGAGTTTTAACACAAGGAGTTCCAATAAAAGATGGGGGAGTAAAGGTATGTTTACTTATTCCCTTCCCTACAACACCAAAATTAACAAAATTAACATTAGAAAAGAACACTGCAGCTGCAGTGAAATTAGAAAATGGCTACAGCCCCAATCTTTGAGGAATATCTGCCAAGTATAACAAAAATTTGAACCAAAACAAGGTAGGACACCTGGTAGGACATCAAGGGGAGATACATCAAGATATATGTCTCTAAAAGTATGTGAAAAGGCCCTGAGCAACTTAATCAAGAATCCTTTGCTAAGACAAAAAGGACTAGGAGCGTGAGTGTGTCATGGTAGAAGCAAGGAATCCTTCTCAGCAAAGTCCCAGCATGTAAGCGCCATCTTTCTTTTCCCCATTCCAGACGCTCACTGGGAAAAATTGCCTGGAGGTGAGGCAGAGATAAGAGGGGGGGCCTGCTTTATAGCTGTTGATTAGAGGTGGTTGAACAGAGATGTTGAAAAGAAACAACAGGCCCAAAATGTAGGCGCTTGTGCTAAGCAAACCAAGACTTAATACGTAACCTAACCGCAGTCACAACCTCTCCTGGGATTGTAATACTAACTGGTCACTGCAGAATTTTCTGGTCAGCACCAATCAGGTAACCCTTTCCATCCCCCAAAGGAAGATGAGGTAATGTGCCACGTAGAACCCTTCCATCCCCCACAGGTAGATTACTTAAACCTGAAATAATCTTTTTTATTTATGACTTCCTTGTCTTTAAACACCTTTCCCTTTCTGGGATCCCTCATACACTGCTGGTGGGAATGCACACTGGTGTAGCCACTATGGAAAACAGTATCGAGATTCCTCAAAAAACTAAAAATAGAAACACCATACAACCCAGCTATCTCACTACTGGGTATTTATCCAAAGAACTTGAAATCAACAAGACAAAGAGACTTATGCACTCCTAGGTTAATTGCAGCATTATTCACAATAGCCAAGACATGGAAACAACCCAAGTGCCCATCAACTGATGCATGAATAAAGATGTGGTATATGTAAACAATGGAATACTACTCAGCCATAAAAAAGACAAAATTGTCCCATTCGCAACCACATGGATGGACCTTGAGGGTATTATGCTAAGCGAAATAAGCCAGGCAGAGAAAGACAATCACCATATGATTTCACTCATTTGTGAAAGATAAACAAATTTACAGACAAAGATAACAGTTTAGTGATTACCAGGGGGAAGGGGCGTGCGGGGTGGGCACAAGGGGTGAAGGGACACATTTACATGGTATCTGACAAGTAATAATGTACAACTGAAATTTAATGTTATAAACTATTATGACCACAATTTAAAAATTTAAAAACCTTTCCCTTTCTGTAGCCCTTTGGAGCTCCTCTCTACTTGCTGGATGGGATGCTCCCCAATTAATGAATTGTTCAATGAAGCCAATTATATCTTTAAAATTTACTTGGTTGAATTTTTGTTACTTAAGAGATTTGATGGCAGCAGTGAGATCCAAAGTGAACTTCCAATGGCATTCGGAGACAACAAGAAACACAGGCGTGATACCTGTGAACCCCTTTTTAAGTTCACTTTCTTGGTATTTCCAAGGTCTAGGGGTAAGTCCCTCTCAGTTCTGAGCTCCACTCTCTTTGCATCGAGCTTCTAATCTAATTGGCTTTCCAGTCATTTTCCCCATTTGTTTGGAAACCCGAGCCCTTGGTTTTGTCCCCAGATCCCCACAGTCCACGTTGGGAACTGCTGGTGGCAGCTGAAGTTCCCCACTTGTTTGGAATCAGCCCACAGTACCCGTTTGTTGCGGTCTGTTAGTCCAATCCTTTCCCCAGGCCCCGGTTCTGCATGGGGAATTGGTGGTGGTTACTGGCCGGAGTTGGACTAGATCCAACTTAAAAACTGGACTTGGTCCAAGATTCATTCTGATTTGAGCTGGACTGGGTCCAGTGCGAGGTCTTGGGTGAAAAAAAATTTAAGTAAAGAATGGGATCCTTAAAATACAAAGAGTTATGCATGCCACCTTCCGGCACACCTGCTTATTTTATGTCTAAGAACTATGGTCCCAGGAGCTATAAATAATTACAAGAATGGCAAAATCTTACTAAAGACAACCTAAAAGTTTTGTGTTCTGAGAGCTTGGTTTGGTAACCATCAAGTTGGGGGGCCCAAAACATGGCCAGACAGAAATGTGGCTTGCACCCATTTGCAGCTAATATGGCTGGACAGCAAGGTAGGTTGAAGCCCATTTGCCACTAAGAGCTCTAGCAAACCGCTGCCAGCCCTCAGGAAAATTACAATGGCCATTAGAAGGAATGTTCCAATTAGATAAGATCACTTAAGAAGTGCACTTAAAACTAACATTTCCCCCCCCCCCAAAAAAAGGTAAGAGTTCCCAAATTAAATAAACAGAATGGGATACCTATTTTAATTGGTATGCAGAAGCTCAAAAAGGCTTCAAAATTCCAAAATATCCTCATGGAAAGATTTGTTGTAAAAGGCTAATGAAAAATTAAAAACACAAGAGGTACCTAGAACAAAAGAGAATAGGACTGACATGATTCCTGCTGCTCCCCTCTATCCTCCTTTGAGCACTCATTCTAGTTATCCTCCATCTAAATTGCTTTTATGTGACTGTAAACCACTTTGCCAAGTTAATAGCCCGGCAGCCACTCCTATATCTACCTTCGAAGAAGGGCCACCATATGGGCCCCTCCCAGAGTTGATGAGACTCTGAGGGATGTCCTAGTAAACTGCTACATTATTCCCTTGAATAGCTAAGGGGAAACTAAAATTTAAATTAAGAAAAAACCTTGCCAAATTCTGGTAAATATTAGAGCTACGCTCTCTACTTTAAACCCCACCCAGAACCTGCAGATGGGATCTGGAAAAAAAAAAACCGACAGAAGCCAACTAAGGATGAGAATTCTTACAGGGTCAGCTCTGCCAGGTCTCTGTCTACAGCGCCCAGTTGAGAGAGGAAAATAAAATGTCATGTTGTCCCTTCTTTCCAAACCTAGACCCATCGGCTATTGATCTTTTCTGTCCCAGGGATAGCTATAGCCTCCCTGCTTGTCTTGGTTCACAGCCTAAGAACTTGGCCTGGCTTTCTGCCTGCCCGAGATATGTAGGTTGTCAGTTCTTTCTTTTGGCTATCTTTGGGAGTGACTAGATCTTGTGAAGACAATATCTTTTATACCCTCTTTGAGGTGTTCAATACTACCAAAAAATATTTATTGTTTGGCCTGGCTGAAAACTGAAAAGATAGTTAAAAGAAATTTTTAAGTAGGTCTGTAGTAAAAAAAAAAAAAAGAAAGAAAAAGAAAATTGGCCAGACTGGAAGCTGGTATTCAGAGCCTGATAGGAATTTTTTTTTAGGACTTCTCTCCTAAGCTAAATAAAACTAGGTATCCAGAGGGAAGGAATCAAATTAGGAATAATGTAGTTAGATGAGTAGATCAACCTGTGATGTCATTTAGGCAGCAAGGCCAATTCTTTGAGGAATTGAGAGCAACTGTCCCTATCTTACAAATCTTTGAAAAACTAGAAATACAGCTCTAGAGAACTGAAGGAAAAAAGAAAGGGAAAAAAGTTCTTTTAAAGATTACTTGTCAAGGACAAACACAAATCATGTGTCGTCTCCACAAAAATCAGTAGAAAAAGCTCCAGCCCTCTGAGCAGGTACCCTAATTTATTCATAACATCTACCAAAAAATAACTTAGATACAACTTCTCTTATAACTAGTGAGTTTTACATTGTTGTACCTGTCTCATGGCTAAAATTTTAAAATGAAGCTATAAGGCCTCTGTATCTGTCTACACGTTCATGTATGTCTAGGTATGTATGTTATAGCTGTGCGATATTTTCTGCCTCCAGGTGGTATTGCCAAAATAAATTTGCAAAAGATCTCTATTTGATGGCTTAAAAACAAACAAGTACTTATACGACTTGAAGAAATATAACAAAAACTAACCCAAAATGCTTTTCAAGTTCATGTGATCTAGGATTAAAACAGACATGTCTTTAGAGTTACCAACATTGAACATAATGCAAACATACAACTTTTATTCTGTCTGGGTTGATTAGTCCAATAAGTTCACGTTATCTCTGTTACAAAATTTGTCAGCAGGAAAAGTAACTAGATACGATGAAATTTTCATAAGTAATCTAAATCTAATCATAGAAAACAAGTAAATTAAATGGATGTAAATGAGATAAAGGTTTCTAGGTAAACTTTTAAAATAGTTTCCCCCAAATCTTTTTGGTAACTTGAAACTTTAAAGTTTTGCTAAGTTAAATGATAGATAGTCATTGAATATCTAGATCATTCCCAAATAAGATAAAATACTGAAACATTTATGACTGAACATAGATTTATCCAATTTGGCTTCCTCTTACAGAGAACAAAAGATACTTGGGTCTATTAGTAAATATATCTGGTGCCATGCTGAAAAGTTTTCTTTTCATGAGCAAGCACATGTTTTTAGAAATTATAAAATGTATTTATAAATTTGTCAATCTATAGAATGCTAATGTAAAAAACAGCTTATAATTGCTTACTTTTTACTTTTCACTAGAAATTAAAGGTTTCTAAGGGTTAAAACATTTTAACATATATGATTAAAAGCTACTAGAAATGAAAGTGAAACATCTCTGTATGCAAGGAAAGTAGGATGTGCATTTCAGTAAAAGAAGATTTATGGAACAGGAATCTTTGCCTATTTTTTTTATCAAGGTCATAATAGTTTATAACCTTGTGAAATTTCAGTTGTATATTATTATTTGTCAGTCACCATATAAATGTGCCCCTTCACCCCTTGTGCCCCCCCAACCCCCTTCCCCTCTGGCAACCACCAAACTGTTCTCGGAAAAGGAATCTTTGAAAAGAATTTTATGTGTAGTCATGCAGTGCTAAGATTAGAACGACTTTAAGCAAATGATTTTTAAGACCAAAAGTAAGCTGGTGCAAAAATTAAAATTCGGCTTTCTCTGTTAAAAGGACAAAGTTTTCTAGGAATATTGGTCTGCTTTTGATAAGAGACTGTAAAAGATTTTCCTTTACTTTTTTAAGTACTCCACCTAGAAAACAAAGAATACGTGTCTTGTCAAAATAATTACCATGTTCATGTTGTTTTTATCAGGCCTTTGGTTACTTAAGAAAACTGAGTCTTCTCTATTAAAAAAGCTAAGTTTGAGTGATGTCAGCATCATGGCAGAGTGAGGTCTCTCAGAAATCTTTCCCCTCCAACATACAGTGAAAAAAAAATCCACACCCCAACAGAGGACTTGCAAACACAACACAAAAAACGTCGGAGAGACCCACGCAGCCATATGACAGGGGGCAGAGAGGCAGGAGCCCCCTCAGAGGAGGTGAATGGGGTAAGAGAAAACTTCTCTTCCTCCCCTAAAGACTGTGATTGGGACCGTGGGAGGCCTCCAAGAGGGAAGGAATGGGGGAGGGGACATTGGTTTGTGGGAACATCAAGGACTCCCAAGAGCCCATGCAGCCTAGAGAGAAGCCCTCTACTGGGGTGAAAGCTTTTGTGGGGGTTGACCTTATCAAGCCAATACCCCAGGAGAGCAGAGCAAGAAAGCCCCGAGAGCACGCAGGAGAAAGCACCCCTCCCCACTACCTCCCCAATGCCAGCTCCAGCCCCTGGGATTTCAGCTGAAGGCAGGGGGCTCAGAATATGCAGCTCTTGACCCCCACCCAGTGGCGATAGGTGGTAACTACAACCAAATAATATCAGGATGCATAAGAATTGAGCCACTGCCTCTAGCAATATCAAGCACTATATTAGATCTCCAGATCAGAGAGAAAATGACAAGTACCCAGAAATCAGTTCTGAGGATGCAGAAATACGTAGTCAAAATGACAAAGAATTCAAAACAGCTATCATCAAAAAACTCAAGGAGGTAAAAGAGAATGTAGAGAAATAATTCAACGAATTCAGGAGCTACTTCACAAAAGAGACTGAAACTATAAAGAAGAATCAATCAGAAATATTAGAGATGAAAGACACAATGGAAGAAATAACACAAAATATGGATTCCCTGAATGCTTGAGTGGACACCATAGAGGAGCATATCAGCATAATTGAAGATAGCCATGTTGAAATGTTCCTGATAGAGGAGGAGAGAGAACTAAGGCTAAAAAGAAATGAAGAAAGTCTCTGAGAAATATCCAACTCAATTAGGAAATGCAACAGAAGAATTATAGGTATTCAAGAAGGAGAAGAGAAGGAGAATGGAGCAGAAAGCTCGTTCAAAGAAATAATAGCAGAGAACTCCCCAAACCTAGGGAAGGAAATCCATGCAGAAGAGGCTGCCAGATCTCCTAAATATGGCAATGTAAAAAGACCTACTGCAAGGCATATAGTAGTGAAACTGGCAAAACTGAATGACAAAGAAAGAATACTAAGGGCAGCAAGGCAGAAGAAAGTAACCTACAAAGGAACCCCCGTCAGGCTTTCAGCAGATTTCTCTGCAGAAATCTTACAGGCTAGGAGAGACTGGAATGACATATTCAAATCATTGAAGGAAAAAGCTTTCAGCCAAGAATATTCTATCCAGCAAAAATATCCTTCAGATATGATGGAGAAATAAAAACTTTCCCAGACAAACATAAGCTAAGCCACGAGATCCCCTCTACAAGAAATCCTCAAGAAGGCCCTCATACTTGGGAAAAAAGTGGGGGATAAAGGGGTTACAAAGCACAGAGTAAGGAGATAAATAGGTAGACATAATCAGAGCAGGATAGCAAATACTCAAGTATAGCATTAAAGGCAAAAGGAAGGAAAACACCAAAAACAAAGATAATCTGTCATTTTAACCACAAACTCATAACACAAGATAGAATAAGATGAGAGAAAAACAACTTAGGAGGGGAAGAGGAAAGGGACTGAATTGGTTTAGTCTAAGGAAATTAGAAGTCATCAGAAAAAGGACTATCTTATCCATGAGATTTTGAATACAAACCTCAGGGTAACCACTAAACAAAAAAGCAGAACAGAGACACAAATAATAAATACGGAGAAAGCAAAGAAACACAACATAAAAAACTATACAACTGAATTGGTAGACCAAAATATACAGGACAAGAAACAAAGGAAATGCAGGAGAACTGGAAAACAAGTGATAGAATGGAAGCACTAAGCCCTCATATATCGATAATCACCCTAAACGTAAATGGAATGAGTTCTCCAACAAAAAGAAACAGAGTGGTGAGATGGATTAAAGAACAAACCCCAACAATATGCTGCCTCCAGGAAACACATCTCAGCTCCAATGACAAACATAGGGTCACCGTGAAGGGATGGAAGAGGATACTCCAAGCTAATGGCAAACAAAAGAAAGCAGGTGTCACAATCCTTATATCAGACACATGAGACTTCAAGATAAGACAGGTAAAGAATGACAAAGTGGGGCAGTATATAATGATCAAAGGGACATTCCATCACGAATAAATAACACTCATAAATATCTGTGCGCCATATCTATGGTGCCCACTATAAATACAGGAGCACCAAAGTACATAAAGCAACACCTAGAAGAAGACATTAATAATAACACAATAGTAGTAGGGGACCTCAACACTCCACTCACATCAATGGATACATCATCCAGTCAGAAAATCAACAAGGAAACAGTAGAATTAAATGAAAAACTAGATCAGATGGACTTAATACACATATATAGATCACTTCATCCAAAAACAGCAGAATACACATTGTTCTCAAGTGTGCATGGAACATTCTCAAGAATAGACCATATGGTGGGAAACAAGGCAAGCCTCAATAAATTTAAGAAGAGTGAAATAATAACAAGCATCTTTTCTGATCATAATGCTATAAAGCTAGAAATTAATTACAAGAAAAAAGCTGAGAAAAGGACAAAGATGTGGAGACTAAACAACATGCTATTGAACGAGCAGTGGATCATTGAGGAAATTAAAGGAGAAATCAAAAAATATCTGGAGACAAATTAAAATGAAAACATACCATTCCAGCTCATATAGGATGCAGCAAAAGCCTTATTAAGAGGGAAATTTATCGTAATACAAGCACACCTTAACAAACAAGAAAAAAACAAATAAGTAATCTCAAAACTACACCTAATTGAATTACAAAAAGAATAAACAAAGCCCAAAGTCAGCAGAAGGAGATAAACAATAAAAATCAGAGCAGAAATTAATGCTATTGAAACAAAAAAGGCAGTAGAAAGGATCATTGAAACAAAAAGCTGGTTCTTTGAGAAGATAAATAAAACTGACAAACCCCTCGCCAGTCTTACAAAGAAAAAAAGAGAGAAAGCTCAGATGAATAAAATTAGAAATGCAAGAGGAGAAATAACAACACAGAATACAACCACAGAGATACAAGACTATAAGAGAATACTATGAAAAACTATATGCCAACAAAATGGACAATCTAGAGGAAATTGATAAATTCTTAGACTCTTACAACCTCACAAAGCTGAATGAAGAAGAAATAGAGAATCTGAATAGACCAATCACAAGTAAAGAGATTCAAACAGTAATCGAAAGCATCCCAAAGAATAAAAGCCCAGGGACTGGCCCCGTGACCAAGTGGTTAAGTTCGTGCGCTCTGCTGCAGGCGGCCCAGTGTTTCGTTGGTTCGAATCCTGGGCGCAGACATGGCACTGCTCATCAAACCACGCTGAGGCAGCGTCCCACATGCCACAACTAGAAGGACCCACAACGAAAATATACAACTATGTACTGGGGGGCTTTGGGGAGAAAAAGGAAAAAAAATAAAATCTTTAAAAAAAAAAAAAAAGAATAAAAGCCCAGGACCAGATGGCTTCCCTGGGGAATGCTACCAAACTTTCAGAGAGAATTTAATACCTATCCTTCTCAAGCTATTCAAAAAAATTAGGGAAAATGGAATTCTTCCTAACACATTCTACAAAGCCAACATCACTCTGATACCAAAGCCTGACAAGGACAACACAAAAAAGGAAAACTACAGGCCAATATTGCTGATGAACATAGAGGCAAAAATCCTCAACAAAATATTGGCAACCCAAATACAGCAATACACCAAAAAGATTATACACCACGATCAAGTGGGATTTATTCCAGGGACAAAGGGATGGTTCAACATCCGCAAATTAATCGTGTGATACACCACATTAACAAATTGAGGAATAAAACCCAATAATCATCTCAATAGATGCAGGGAAAGCATTTGACAAGATCCAACAACATTTATGATAAAAAGCCTTAACAAAATGGGGATAGAAGGAAACAACCTCAACATAATAAAGACGATATATGACAAACCCACAGCCAACATCATACTCAATGGGGAAAAACTGAATGCCATCCCTCTGAGAACAGCAACAAGACAAGGATGCCCACTATCACCACTCTTATTCACCATAGTACTGGAGGTTTTGGCCAGAGCAATTAGGCAAGAGAAAAAAATAAAAGGAATCCAAATAGGGAGTGAAGAAGTGAAACTCTCACTGTTTGCACACGACATGATCTTATATATAGAAAACCCTAAAGTTTTTTTCCGGAAAACTATCAGAAATAACAACAACTACAGTAAAGTTGCAGGGTACAAAATCAACTTACAATAAGCAGTTGTATTTCTGTACTCTAATAACAAACTTACAGAAAGAGAACTCAAGAATACAATTCCATTTACAGTCACAAAAAGAAGAATAAAGTACCTAGGAATAAATTTAACTAAGGAGGTGAAGGACTTATACAATGAAAACTATAAGACATTATTGAAAGAAACAGATAATGACATAAAGAGATGGAAAGAGATTCCATGCACAAGGATTGGAAGAATACACATAGTTAAAATGTCCTTACTACCCAAAGCAATCTACAAATTCAATGCAATCCCAATCAGAATCCCAATGACATTCTTCATGGAAATAGAGCAAATAATCCTAAAACTCATATGGGGCAACAAAAGACATCGAATTGCTAAAGCAACATTGAGAAAATAAGAACAAAGCTGGAGGCATCACAATCCCTGACTTCGAAATGTACTACAAAGCAATAGTGACCAAACAGCATGGTACTGGCACAAAAACAGGCACACAGATCAATGGAACAGAACTGAAAGCCCAGAAATATACAGCACATATATGGACAGCTAGTCTTTGACAAAGGTGCCAAGAACATACAATGGAGAAAAGACAGTCTCTTCGATAAATGGTGTTGGGAAAACTGGACAGCCACACACAAAAGAATGAAAGTAGACCATTATGTCATGCCATACACAAAAATAAACTCAAAATGTATCAAAGACTTGAAGTCTTGAAACCATAAAACTTCTGGAAGATAACATAGGTAGTACACTCTTTGACATCAAACTTAAAAGGTTCGTTTTGAATACCATGTCTTCTCAGAGAAGGGAAAAAATAAACAAGTGGGACTTCATTAGACTAAAGAGCTTCTGCAAGGCAAAAGAAACTAGGATCAAAACAAAAAGACAACCCACCAATTGGGACAAAATTTTTGCAAATCATATATCCAGCAAGGGGTAAATCTCCATAATATATAAGGAACTCACACAACTGAACAACAAAAAACAAACAGCCCGATTAAAAAATGGGAAGAGGATATGAACAGACATTTTTCCAAAGAAGATATACAGATGGCCAATAAACACATGAAAAGATGTCCTATCACTAATCATCAAGGAAATGCAAATCAAAACGACACTAAGATACCACCTGATGCCTGTTAAAATGGCTATAACCACTAAGACTAAAAATAACAAACGTTGGAGAGGGTGTGGAGAGAAGGGAATCCTCACACACTGCTGGTGGGAATGCAAACTGGTGCAGCCACCATGGAAAACAGTATGAAGATTCCTCAAAAAACTAAAACTAGAAATATCATATGACCCCCTATCCCACTACTGGGTATCTACCCAAACAACTTGAAATCAACAATCCAAAGTAACATCTGCACCCCTATGTTCGCTGCAGCACTATTCACAATAGCCAAGACATGGAAACAATCCAAGTGCCCATCCACTGATGACTAGATAAAGAAGATATGGTATATATACACAATGGAATACTACTCAGCCAGAAAAAAAAACAAATTCATCTCATTTGCAACAACATGGAAAGACCTGGAGGGAATTATGCTTAGCAAAATAAGCCAGACTGAGAAAGACAAACACCAGATGGTTTCACTCATATGTGGACTATAAACAAGCATATGGACAAAGAAAACAGTTCAGTGGTTACCAGGGGAAGGGGGTGGGGGTGGGCACAGAGGGTGGAAGGGAGCACCTATGTGGTGACAGACAAGAAATAATATACAACTGAAATTTCACAATGATGTAAACTATTATGAACTCAAATTAAAAAAAAAAAACCTAAGTTTGGGGGCCAGCCCAGGGGCATAATGGTTAAGTTCATGTGCTCCGCTTCAGCAGCCCAGGGTTCACAGGTTCAGATCCTAGGCACAGACCTACACACCGCTCATCAAACCATGCTGTGGTGGCATCCTACATACAAAATAGAGGAAGACTGGCACAGATGTTAGCTCAAGGACAATCTTCCTCAAGCAAAAAGAGGAAGATTGGCAACAGATGTTAGCTCAGGGCCAATCTCCCTCACTGAAAGAAAAAAAAAAACCCCACTAAATTTTCCTTACAACTAAAACTTTCTGTATTTGCCTGAGAAGTCTTTAATTGTCATCATGGTTAAATGGATAACTAAGTATTGTTTCACAGTGACCTATGATCCTATTTGGGCAAATGTTTTAAAATCTTTTGATATTCTTAACCAACTTCCCAGGAATCAAATTCTAAATGAAGAATTTTTTACCTCAAACTGACTTCAAGAGTTTCCAGAGGGCCCCTGGAACATCTCAAAAGATTTGTTCTCTCTCCTTATAAAAAGAAATGTTAAACTAATTAGGCTAATTTGATATGTTAAATTACATGGAAAGTATTGTCAAATAAGAAGTCATACTAATCTTCCTTTATGTTGTGTTTTTATAGGTACATGTTATAAGTGTTCCAGAAACTATATGATAGTCCTAAAATTCTATGTCCTGGTATAGTATTATCAGTCATAATTCTAGTTATTATCTTGAAGTGTTGTGTGTCACAGAAATAGCCAAATTTCGTTGTCAATTGAATTATAATGAACTCTTATAATGAGCGCTCATCAGATCCTTAACCATGGCCATTTAGGTTTTCCATCATTTACAGTTATTGTTTTATTCAGATGCTTTTGCAAAAGTGTTCCTCCCAAAGTGTTTCATCTTCAAGGAGATTCATGGAAAGGGCTTTGAAAAATACAGGTTTCTGATAACTTTAAGATCATAAAACTAAACTGGGTAAGAACTGCTGGAACTAGTGGAAAAACTGGATTCAAGCAGAAAGAATTAACAATACGGGACTGAATGAACTGAGGAGGAGCATCAAAATTTTTACGACTCCTTGTTTGAAACATTGCTGGTTATCTAATATTTCGCTTTCCCAGATTTAAGGAAGCTTTTTTTCCTTTATGCTGTCTATAACTTAGAGCAATTTGGTAAAATATGCCTTTGTAAACAAAGATGAAACATTGACTTTTTCTCCATACCCGATCCCTCCAAAATTCAGAAACTCTGAGTATTCTTTTCACGGCAACATAGTTAGTTATTTACACAAGTTTAATTCAAATCTGTTATGCAATTAGAAATATTGACTATATTATAAAGACTTTGGAATATCATATTTGAGAGAGATATGCATAGACTCAGATATGACCAGATAGCTTTAAGGAACTGTTGAATTTTGACTTGGCTTCCTGGCCTCAAGAGTTTTTTTAAGAAGTTCAATCTGAGGTTCCTTCTAAAAAGTTCCAGCAAAGCAGTCTTAAAAAGAGCTTACATCACCAATCACTAATCTTGATGCACTTATGTAAATAATCAGGCCAAGTCTAATGCAAACAAATTAGTTTTATTGTAATTATCTTTGGGAAAAAAGTGGGGGTAACTGGAGAGAGAAAAAGTTATGTTTGCACCTTTGTAGATATTAGATTCTAGTCCCGTTAATTTCCTCTGAGGTTTTGTTACATACCCATAAACTAGACTGGATTCTGAATTCTTCTACGTCCTCAAATATCTGGCTATGACTCTCCAAACTAAAGTTTCCAATTTTCTCCCACCCTTCTGATTTGGAATTGGTAAGAACAAAGACTGCCTTTGAATCTCCTTGGAGGGGACTATACCAGGTCCTCCTCACTACCCAGATGGCAGCCAAACTTTACCCACTCAAGCTTTGGATATACATCTCACAACTTAAGAAGGTTACACCTGACATCTGGTCCTATACAAACTCTGGAGACCTCCAAATCAAATAGACTAGGAAGAGAAGTAGCTGACATCAAGGTAGGTTGCTTCCTCCCAAGACATTGGATCAATACTTCATACTGTAACTGAACATGAAACTCTTTTTTCCCCCTCTTTCTTTCTTTTACTCTGGCATTGGCCTGGAAAAATAACACCATCATTCGTATCTCCCAGGCCATTGCTAAGGGGTGTAACCTTTGCCTTTCAGACTGCTGGATTTGTCAACAAAAACTGCCATCTGTTGGATATATGACTTGCAAATATTTTTTCCCAATTAGTGGGGTTTTTTTGTTTCAATCCTGTTTTCCCTCGCCTTGAAGAAGCTCTTTAGTCCTATTTGTTTATTCTTTCTATTGTTTCCCTTGTCTGAGAAGACATGGTGTCTGAAAAGATCCTTTGAATACTGATGTCAAAGAGTGTACTGCCTATATTTTCTTCTAGAAGCCTTATGCTTTCAGGTCTTATCTTTAGGTCTTTGATCGATTTTGAGTTTATTTTTGTGAATGGTGAAAAAGAATGGTCTATTTTCATTCTTTTACATGTGGCTTTCCAGTTTTCCCAGCACCATTTGTTGAAAAGACTTTCTCAAACACTGCTGGTGGGAATGCAAACTGGTGCAGCCACTATGGAAAAAAGTATGGAAATTTATCAAAAAATTAAAAATACAAATACCATATGACCCAGCCATCCCACTACTGGGTATCTATCCAAAGAACTTGAAGTCAGCAATTCCAAAAGTCCCGTGCACCCCTATGTTCATTGCAGCATTATTTACAATAGCCAAGATGTGTAAGTAACCTAAGTGCCCATCAACTGATGATTGGGTAAAGAAGATATGGTATATAGATACAATGGAATACTATTCAGCCATAAAAAAGAACAAAATTGTCCCATTCACAACAACATGGATGGACCTTGAGGGAATTATGTTAACTGAAATAAGCCAGATAGAGAAAGACAATCTCTGTATGACTCCACTCATAGATGGAAATTAAACATGTAGACAAAGAGAACAGATTAGTGGCTACCAGGGGAAAGGGGGTTTGGGGGTGGGCACAAAGGGTGAAGTGGTGCACCTACAAAACGGCTGACAAACAATAATGTACAACTGAAATTTCACAAGATTGTAAACTATCATAAACTCAATAAAAATTAACTTTAAAAAAAAACAACTCCCATCTATCCATTAACAGTAACTCCTTAACAGGAATGGTTTTGTTCCCCAACAGAATGTATCTATGTCTGTGGTGATTATCATTCTCCTTGAGCCGATAAATGCCTAGATGGCTGGCGCATAACCGGGAACGACTCTTAGGTCATCTAGCTGTGCTGCTAACTGTTCACAAACAGACGGAGATATCTCACTGGTCAACTCCCCTGAATTTCTTGATAATAGAATAGCCCTTGAATTTCTTTTGGCTGAGCAAGGAGGTGTCTGTGCTGTGTCCAACACCACCTTCTGTGCCTAGATTAACGCTTCTGGGGAAGCTGAAACTCAGTTACGTAAGATTACTGAGCAAGCTACTTGGCTTTAAAAAAAGGACTCCTTCAGCGGAGTCTTTCTTTGACTTATTTGATTTTGATTGGTTTGGGTCTTGGGGACCATGGCTCTGAAGCGCACTCAAAACACTAGGAATTATCCTGCTTATTATAATAATAAAAATCTCCCTGGTGCATTGTATTCTCTCAAAAGCTTTAAATGTGTGTTCACAGCCACTAACCACCAAGCAAATGACTGGATGTCAGAAAAGGAACTAAGAGAATGGCCAACTTAAAGACGGTGAACCTGAAGCCAGGACCTGTGAATATCACAGGGTTTAAGCAAAAATGTCATAACCTATGGATATCACACAAAGGACAGACAAAGCTGCAAGAACTACAGAGCGTTAGCTGAGAGTGGTGCTAATGCCTTAAAATTTGATCCCATCTTGCAGTAAATCAGAAAAAATGATCAAAAGGGAGAAATTATTAGGGCTGGCCCTGTGGCCTAGTGGTTGAGTTCGGCACACTCTGCTTCGGCAGCCTGGGTTCACCGATCTGTTCTGTGGCTGCCAGTCAGCCTCTTTCCCCAGCCACCCATCACTGCACAATGGATTTATGAACAAAGTGGCCATAGTGGCAGGGATGGAGATTATGCATGGGCTCAGCAACATGAACTTCCACTCACCAAAGCCAATCTGGCTATGGCCACTGCTGAGTGCCCAATCTGCCAACAGCGGAGACCAATACCTAATCTCCAATATGGCACCATTCCCAGGGGTGACCACCATGGTGGCAAGTTGATTACATTGGATCATATCCATCACGGAAAGGTCAGTATTTTGTCCTCACTGCAATTAGACACCTACTCTGGATATGGATTTGCCTTCCCTCTATGCAATGCTTCTGCCAAATCTCCCATCCAGGGACTTACAGAATGCCTTATCCATCATCATGGATGGATAGCATTACTTCTTATCAAGGAACTCACTTCACAGCAAAAGAAGTGCAGCAAGGGGCCTCCATTCATGGAATTCACAGGTTTTACCATGTTCCCCATCATCCTGATGCAACTGGCTTAACAGAATGATGGAATTGCCTTTTGAAGACTCAGTTACAGCACCAGCTAGGTGGCATTACCTTGCAGGGCTGAAGCAAGGTTCTCCACAAGGCTGTATTTGCTCTGAATCAGTGTCTAATATACAATGCTGTTTATTCCACAGCCAAAATTCATAGGACCAGGAATCAAAGGCTGGAAAGAGGAGTGGCACCACTCACTACTAACCCTAGTAACCCCCTAGCAAAATTTTTGCTTCCTGTCCCTGTGTCCTTATGCTCTGTTGGCCTAGACATTTAGTTCCAGAGGAAGGGAGGCTTCTACCAGAAGTCATTCCAACAATGATTCCATGCATCTGGACGTTAAGACTGCCACCCAGCCACTTTGGACTCCTCATGCCTCTAAATCAACAGGCAAAGAAGGGAGTTACTGTGATGGCTGGGGTCATTGATCCTGATTCCTGAGGGGAATTCGGACTGCTACTCCACAATGGACATAAGGAAGTGTATGTCTGGAATCCAGGAGATCCCTTAGGGCTTCTCTTACTATTACCCTGCCCTGTGATTAAGGTCAATGGAAATCTATAACAATCCAATCCAGGCAGGACAACTAATGGCCCAGACCCTTCAGGGATGAAGGTTTGAGTCACCCCACCAGGTAAAGAACCACAACCAACTGAGGTGCCTGCTGAAGGCAAAGGCAATTCAAAATGGGTAATAGAAGAAGGTAATCATAAATACCAGCTATGACTATGTGACCAGCTACAGAAATGAGCACTGTAATTATCATGAGTATTTCTCCTTATTTTGTTATAAATATATATAAATATAAATATATATATATGTTTTCTTCTCTCTCATTCTCTTACCATGTAACATAATATATATTGACTTTATATCATAATATTTAAGTGTTTTTAATTTTACATCACAGTATTTAAGTTATGAGATATCAAGAAGAAGTAAACATCACTCAAGGACTTTATCTCTTCTGGGAAAGGGGTCAGTGCATTTTCAGTTGTACACAAAATGGTTGTATCACGTTGAGCAGAATTATGACTTTGTTATTGTCTTTATTTGGAGAACAAGTAAGGTTTAAGGAGATGCATATGGGTGTCAAGTTGACAGGGGTAGACTTGTGATGGTTAATTTTATGTGTCAACTTGGCTGGGCCATGAGGCACCCAGTATTTGGTTAAACTTTATTCTGGGTGTGACTGGAAGAGCTTCCCAGATGAGATTAACATTTGAATATGTACACTGAGTAAAGCAGATAACCCTCCCGAATGTGAGTGGGCCTCATCCAATCCTTTGAAGGTCCAAACAGAACAAAAGGCTGAGTAAGGGAGAATTTGCTCCTTCTTCTTGTCTTTGAGTTGGAACATTGGTCTCCTCCTGCCTTTGGACTCAGACTCAGACTCAGAACGAACCTTACATCATTGGCTCTCCTGGCTCTCAGGCCTTCAGAATCGGGCTGGAACTAAACCATTGGCTCTCCTGGCTCTCCAGTTTGCTGATGGCAGATCTTGGGACTTTTTAGCCTCCATATTCATGGGAGCCAGTTCCTTATCTCATATATATATATACTGTTCTTTTTTTTTTTTTCTTTTTGAGAAAGATTAGCCCTGAGCTAACATCTGCCACCAATCCTCCTCTTTTTGCTGAGGAAGGCTGGCCCTGAGCTAACATCTGACAAATAAAAATGGCAAGTAACAGGATATATTGGAATATATGAGGAAGCCATTTGGTATAAACCTAATTCGGCCTGACCTTGTCTTTCCAAAAGGGCCTGACGGAGGCCTGAGGCCGTTGAGTATGCATTGTATATCTGCTTTAGAGATTCCCTATGGCAAGAGCAAAAAGCCCTTGAGATAAAGGTGCAACTTCCCTCCCCCTCCCAACATTGGCGGCTCCTTGGGGATTAAGTATCTTTCCTTGGGCTGGAAACTGATTGCTGCGCTCACCTGTGACCGCCCAGCTTGAGACAATAGACTTGCCTCCTGCTACGCCCACCAAGATAGCAGACCCACTACCTGCTGTGTCCATCAAGCGCTGTGCTGACAGGGCAATCTTGTGACTATTGTGGGAGGGACATTTCAGTCATGTGTGAAACACCCTCTTTGAGGGTATATAACCGCCCTGTGTACCCCCACTTCTTTGGAGTGCTCTGTTCCTTTGTGGAAAGACTCTCCCAGGTTATAATCCTAAGATTTAAGCTCAGAATAAACTCACCCAAATTTTTATTTATAGATTGGTTATGGATTATTTTCGTCAACACATCCATGCCCATCTTCCTCTACTTTATATGTGGGACGCCTGCCACAGCATGGCTTGCCAAGCGGTGCCAAGTCCGCACCCGGGATCTGAACCAGCGAACCCCAGGCTGCTGAAGCAGAACGTGTGAACTTAACCACTGCGCCACTGGGCCGGCCCTATATATACAATGCTGTTTCTCTGCAGAACTCAGACTAATACAGAAGCTTAAGTATGTTTCTTAAAGATATAAAACTATTAGAATAGTTGATTATCTGAAAGTATTTTTTTAAATCAGATCATTTAGAAAAAATTTTTAAAACAAAGAGGGAGACTTCTAATAAAGATGTCAGATTAATTTGCCTCTTGTGCCTAAGATCCCACTAAAATAATAGTGAAGGATGGGATGGGGAAGGTATAAATCTATAGGGACAAAGTGAATGGAAGAAGAGATGCCAGCAGATGAAACATTTAAACCCATTCTTGGAAAATGGCAAGAAGATGGAGAAGTAGTGATGATACAGGAGAAGGGAGGAGGATGACGAGGGGCCAAATGAGAGGACTGGCCTGAAAGCCTAGCCTCAAAAGGTTGGACCCTCAAGTCCCCTCCCCACCAAGCACAGCCAGGTAAATACCCAACCCCATCAGCACGAGGCAGATAATTGATGCTATATTCTCTGAGAAAATGGATGGAAGAAAATCTGGACCCAAGGGCATTAGGCATTGTAAGGAACAAGGGAGAGACATGGAGCTAAAAACAGGCATATACTTTCCTAGCAGGAGCGTGGCAGATTCTCTCTCCGAAGAAACTGATTAATCCTACAGAACACATCTCAAAAACAAAGAAAACTAACAACCCAATTAAAAAATGGGCAAAAGATCTGAACAGACATTGCTCCAAAGAAGATATACAGATGGCCAAAAGGCACGTGAAAAGATGTTCAACATTATTAGGGAAATGCAAATTAAAACTACAACAGAGATGTCACCTCACTCCTGTCAGGATGGCTATAATTAGCAAGATAGTGTGGTTACTTGTTAACAACAAGTGAAACAATAAGTGTTGGAGAGGAGGGAACCCTCATACAGTGCTGGTAGGAATGCAAACTGGTGCAGCCTCTGTGGAAAACAGTATGGAGATTCCTCAAAAAATTAAGAATAGATTTAACATATGATCCAGCTATTCCACCACTTGGTATTTTTCCAAAGAACATGAAAACATGAACGCACAAAGATACATGCACCCCTATGTTCACCGCAGCATTATTCACAATAGCCTAAAGAAACCTAGGTGCCCATCAAGGGACAAATGGATAAAGGAGACGGGGCATATATGTACAATGTAATACTACTCAGCCATAAGAAATGATGAAATCTGGCCATTTGCAACAACATGGATGGACCTTGAGGGTATTATACTAAGTGAAATAAGTCAGAGGAAGAAAGTCAAATACTGTATGATCTCATTCATAAGTAGAAGATAAAAACAATGACAAACAAACATGTAGAAACAGAGATTGGATTGGTGGTTACCAGAGGGGAAGGGGGGAGGGAGGAGGGTGAAAGGGGTGATTGGGCACATGTGCGTGGTAATGGATTGTAATTAGTCTTTGGGTGGTGAACATGATGTAATCTACACAGAAATTGAAATATATAATGATGTACACCTGAAATTTTAAAAAAAGAGTCCATTGGAGAAACTGAAAATAAATACATAAATAAAGTCAATTTTATAAAAAAAGAAACAAACAAAACAAAAAAAACCTAAAGACCAAACCCTCCACATACTAACATTTGGAAGCTTCTCAACCAAAAGGCGAATTCCCAGCCCAATCACTTTCAGTGAAATTCACCAGTCAGCAAGCCCTATGCACAGCCCAGATGCCCAATTAACTTTGTAATGCCTTGTGTGTAGTATATGAAAGGAGAGTCACCATCAGAAAACAGACAGAAAGAAAGCAGAAATCCAGAGGAAAAAGGAAAAAGGCAAGAAACAAAAGAAAAATAATAAATATAAATAAATAAAAGAAACCTTCCTCCAAAATCCCCAATTAATGTTCTCAGAAGGCTAATACAGCAGGTTGCATCCATAAAACAAGAACGCTGTAGAAAAAAAGAAGCTACCCCAGCATAAAGAAAGAGTTCTTGGAAATTAAAAACATGAGACAGAGAAGGCAGATAAATACAACTATTAAGGCATAGTTGGTGGTCTTTGTGTGACTAGTATTCTTAAATGGTGAAAATGAATACAAATTCTAGTGGGATTAAAGACTGGCAGGTCAGGCAAGTTAAAGCAGTAACCTTAAATCTTGGTGTTTAACACCACACAGGTTTATATCTTGCTCGAACTAAGTCTGACGCAGGTTGGGCGGCCTCCTCCATCTCATAGCTATGCCATCCAGGATGCAGGGCCTCTGTAAGGTGACTATATAGCAAGGGAAGAGACAAATTTGGGAGTCACCCTGGCTACCACCTTGGCCAGGAAATAGACACACTTCATTTCTGCCTATAGTCCATCAGCCATAACTAGTCACGTGATCCCATCCTGACTGCAAGAGAGTTAAGAAATTGTAGGCACATGCAGGGGTATTGAATGAGCACTGACCATCTCTGCCATCGTGAGAAAACAAGATTGTTTTTCCAGACGTATAGAAGGGACGGAAAGGAAAAAGAGGGCAGTAACTTGAGAGAAAGGGAAGGTGTTCTAGGCTGGGAAGCCCTGCCAATGACAATAGATAATAGAGGTTAAGGAGCCAGAGGAAAGGAAGGTAGTAGAGATGCTGAGATTGCTGAAGGGAAGGCAAGGGAAAAGCAGCAATAAGAGAAGACTGATTTCACTAACACTTCCACTTCATTGTATAATTCTCTCTTTATGTCTCTCTTCCCACAAGACAGAGCTTCTTGAAGGCACAGGCTGTCTCTTATTCATCTTTGTATTGAGGGTCTCTTGGCGCTTTCACCGCCACAACCTGGGTCTGTTGCCCAATCAGGAAAGCACACCACCTGTCTGTCCCTTGTCACATTGTGGTAGCTGCATTTTGCCGTGATGCTGAAAGCTCTGCCACTGGGATTTCAAATACCAGCAGGGTCACCCATGGTGGACAGGTTTCAGCGGAGCTTTCAGACTAGACAGACTAGGAAGAAGGATCTGACCACCCACTTCTGAAAAAACTGGCCATGAAAACTGTATGAACAGCAGCAGAGCATTGTCTGAAACAGCACCAGAAGGTGAGAGGATGGCACACAAAGCCCAGGCAGGGTTCCGCTCTGCTGCACACAGGGTCGCCAGGAGTCAGATCGACTCAACAGTACTAACAACAAATTGAGAGGCCAGCACAGAACCTGACTTAACAAGCCCTCAGTGAACGTATTTAATTATAAAGTAAGGGGCCATATAATCTTAACCTTCTCTTCCCCCACTCACCAGCTAGTCTAACTGGAGAAACAGGTGCTACCTTGGAACAGAAGGAGGAATGACGAGAATGTGGCCTACCGAATACCTGAGGAGAAAGGCAAACAGCCACCTGTTGTGTCAACACAGACACAGCCTCTGTCCCACGCCCATCCTTTTGGAACACCAGAGGTGCAAGAAGGGGCGAACATGTTTTCTAAGTGTATAACACAAAAAGAAACTGACTTTCCGTATTTTTAAACAGGGTCTAACTGACTGGATGCTTTGACAAATACATTTTACTTATTCAGTAAATCAGAGATTGTTAAAGGTCCTAAACAACATCTAGCCAAACACTTCAATTAAGCAAAATCTAGTAGGTGTGTATACCTTACAAACCTTAATTCCCCTCCTGGTTACAAACCCTGGAGGGCTGTTTTCTTAACTGAGGATCATGAACTACTAGTAAGTAGCGATAGCAAGTTAGTGGATCCTAATCAGCAATTTTTTTTTTTAAGGTTTTATTTTTCCTTTTTCTCCCAAAGCCCCCCGGTACACAGTTGTGTATTTTTAGTTGTGGGTCCCTCTAGTTGTGGCATGTGGGATGCCGCCTCAGCATGGCTTGATGAGCGGTGCCATGTCAGCGCCCAGGATCCAAACCAGCAAAACTCTGGGCCGCCGAAGTGGAGCACACAAACTTAACCACTCAGCCACAGGGCCGGCCCCAGGATCAGCAATTTTTTTAACAAATTAAAATAGAATAGAAATTATCAGAGAACACACACATAGTATGGCAGTGTATCGTGTGTGTGAGTAAAATATGTATTTGTTGTCTACTGTGCGAATATGTGTGTATACTGGATAGCAATGTGTTTCTCACAGTAGATCCTAGTTAATTTTTTAGTTTGGAGTCACGGTCCTAGAGAAACTCTCACTGTTGCTTAGAGGAGAAACGTTACAGCAATGTTTGTAATAAAATACATTCATAGATAGGAAACAATCCAAGCATTCCTCAACACGACCATGAAAAATTAATTGTCTTCTCAGACAAGGAAAACAAAAAGAAAAAATAAGCAAGTGGGACTTCATTAGACTAAAGAGCTTCTGCAAGGCAAAAGAAACTAGGATCAAAACAAAAAGACAACCCACCAACTGGGACAAAATTTTTGCAAATCATATATCCAGCAAGGGGTAAATCTCCATAATATATAAGGAACTCACACAACTGAACAACAAAAAACAAACAGCCCGATTAAAAAATGGGAAGAGGATATGAACAGACATTTTTCCAAAGAAGATATACAGATGGCCAATAAACACATGAAAAGATGTCCTATCACTAATCATCAAGGAAATGCAAATCAAAACGACACTAAGATACCACCTGATGCCTGTTAAAATGGCTATAACCACTAAGACTAAAAATAACAAACGTTGGAGAGGGTGTGGAGAGAAGGGAACCCTCACACACTGCTGGTGGGAATGCAAACTGGTGCAGCCACTGTGGAAAACAGTATGGAGATTCCTCAAAAAACTAAAAATACAACTACCAGATGACCCAGCTATCCCACTACTGGGTATCTACCCAAACAACTTGAAATCGACAATCCAAAGTAACATACGTACCCCTATGTTCATTGCAGCACTCTTCACAACAGCCAAGACATGGGAACAATCCAAGCGCCCATCCACTGATGAGTGGATAAAGATGTGGTTTATATACACAATGGAATACTACTCAGCCATAAAAAAGAAAATCATCCCATTTGCAACAACGTGGATGAACCTGGAGGGAATTATGCTAAACGAAATAAGCCAGACTGAGAAAGACAAACATCATATGATTTCACTCATATGTGGAATATAAACAAACATATGGACAAAGAAAACAGTTCCCAGGGGAAGAAGGGTCAGGGTGGGCACAGGGGGTGAAGAGGAGCACAGACAAGAAATAATATACAACTGAAATTTCACAATGATGTAAACTATTATGAATTCAATAAAAAAAACTGTTTTAATTAATTGTGGTGGAATCATACATCACAGCTAAGATGAACGAATTAGAGCTACATGTAACAATATGAATACCTCATTAAAGATGTTAAGCAAGTTGCAAAATGATATATTCATTGTAATATTATTAATATAAAGTTTAAAATCATGCAAAACCTACTATATATTGTTTCTGGATATATACAGTATGCAAAGTATAAAAATGGGCATGAACTTGACAAATACCAAAGTCAGCAAAGTGGTGACCTCTGAGAAGGGAAAGAGGGAAATGCCACAGGGAAGGGATATACCAGGCTCTTCAACTGAATGTGATATTTGTTTCTTAACCTGGGGGAAGTTATATTATTCTCTACTTTTCTGAATATTTAGGAATATTTCATATTTTTAAAAGTTTTGCCCAAAAAATGGAGGAGAGAGGTGAAACAACAGACTTAGGTTCAAATTCTGTCTCTGCCACATGCTGGGAGGAAAGGAACTTAGCGAGTTCCTTAATTTTTCCAAGCCTCTGTGTCTCTAACAGGACATCATAATAATGCCCTGTTTCACAACCAAATTAAGTGAAATAATATGGATATAAGCACTTTATAAAGTTTAAAGTGCTATAGAAGTGTAAGTCGCAATTGTACAAGAATGCTCCGCAAACTCCAGTTATCACAAGAAACTCTTAGTTTTCCTTTGTTACATACTCTCAGAGAACCTCGTTCCTTTCCATCAGCGCACTTACATTCGCTTCTACGACTGTGCATCATGCCCACACCAGAGTTTAGGGCTCAGAGCCAAGCACAGTCCCTGGCACATGGTAATGCTCAACACATTTTAATCTGAACAGCGCTTACCTGTAGGAAGTAAAAATGGGAAGCAGAGTGGGAAGAAAGGAGTTTTGTTTTCTGCTTTATGTTTCTATATTGTTTGACTTTTTATCATGAACTTGTGTTAAATAGTGTTAAATAGTGACAAACTAGTTTAATTTTTAATGAATAAGGATTAAATCGGCATGTCTTAATTTCATCGCCTCTCGGGGGAAGGTAACGTTTTAATATAGGAAGTTACATGAAAAGGGGGTGCATGAAATAAAAGGAGCAGGCAAGTAGTGTTCTGGGCGCCAGGCTCTCTGAAGACCCTTTGGGTGGAAGGCAGCGTGTCTAACGGTGTAAGAACTGCCCGTAGGTACCGTTAGGAGGCGCTCGCGAGGCTGCAGCAGGAATTCCCGCCCTCTCTGTTACATGCCCCAGTAACCCCGGCACGCCGGCGACCGCGAGTAACCTCGGCTGGGCGCCCCCCCCCCCCCCCCCCCCGCCCCGACTCTCGCCTGCTCCGATCTCAGCCAATGGGAAGACAGCGCCCGAACGGGCTGGACAACTCGCCCTCACCGACTCCTCCCCCAAGCAGTTAGAACCGGGTTGTACAATCACCTCGCCGCCGGCTGTAGACTTTTCTAATCGCGTCTCCAGTTCCCGATTCCAAGCCCCGCCCCACAGCCTGCCCTGCGCTCCTTCTGGGCCTGGGTCACCTCTGCCTTACAAATGTTCAGACCCGCCCTCTGCTTACCTTGCTGCGCCAGGCCCCGCCCCCTGGCAGACCGACCAATAAGCGGGCGAGCCTGGAGCCACTGGGCGGGCCCGCAGCCAATGCGCACGCCGTGGGCGGGCTCCCGGCCGGAATTGGGGGTGAAGCTACAGCGTTGTGCCCACATTCGGGGTGCGCGGAGCTGGGGGTCCCTGGGGGGAGCCGGGAGCTAAGATGGCGTCCGCAGCTGAGGGGGACGTGGGGACGGTGGCGGAGCTGGCGACGGTGCTGCGGTGGGGTTTCCAGGAGCTGAGCCTTAACAAGTTGGCAGCGTCCCTGGGCGCGACAGAACAGGCGCTACGGCTCATCATCTCCATCTTCCTAGGTAAGGACCCTCCTGCCTCCTTCCGCCCCCTCGCGGAGTCCCCGAGGAATGGGGACGTGACCTCCCCCGCTTCCCGGAGCCACCCAGGCGGGCTTTGTGGGGTGTGGATGTGAATCCTCCAACATAGCAACCAGCTATCGAGAGGAGGACAAGTCTTGTCTCAAGTCTGGGGGTGCCGTGCCCTCTGAACCTCTCATCACCTTTCTCTTCCGCGTCTGCTGTACCCTTCTGGCCTCATTTGGCGCCACCACCTCTCACCATGCCGTGATCTACCACGTGTCCTCACGACCTGCCCTTATTTGTCTCTCTCTTGAGTTCTACTCTGTGTCCATGTGTACTGCTGTCTGTTATTAATGTCAACCCTCACACACGCGCGCTTCTTATCAGTAGGCATAGGCCCCTAACTTAGGTATTTTAGCCGTGCGGGCCGCCTCAGCCCCATATTCCATACTTACGTATCCCGAGTTTCTATTTTGTGCATTGCCAGCTTATATTACACTTTCGTCTCTTTTCTGTCCTGTTTCTAATATTTTCTTCTTATACCATATTGCTTTTTTTCCCCTTAACCACCTGCCTGTCATTTACCCTGGATTGCCCTGGAACAGCACCATAATGTAGGACTTGGGACACAGGACTGACAACCCTCTTTAAAACTATCCCTGCCACCCCAAGCGTTTATTTAACCACATGGTTCAAAGGAGGTGGTATATCTGAATTTATGTGACAACAAGCTGTATTATAACTGGTTTATAGGCTTTTTACTGCATCCTTCCTGCACAATTTTTTAATACATGGAAGCTTCATGATACAATGAGCAAAAAGGCGTGGACTTGAAAGCTGGACAGATCAGACCCAGTCCTGCTGCTGCTTACAAACTGGGACCCTAGGCAAACCACTTAACCTCTCTGGACCTCAATTTTCTTGATCTGTGAAATGAGGACAGTAATGCCTACCTAATAAGATTGCTGTAAAGTCTTGTAGGAATTCAGAGGTCAAAATCTGATAATGTAAATATTTGAGTAGTTGGAAGTTTTTATGAAGGTTATGGGACTTTAGCTAGGAGAGTAAGGGGTGGAGAAGAATTAAGCAGACGGGGCTAGGACAGAGCAGAGGATTAGAGATCTAAATCTTAGGAAGTTTGAGATAAAGTTGGGCAGATGTGGAATGTTTTAAATGCCAGAAAGAAGTTTGGAATTTATCCAATAGTCAGTAGAGACACTGGCATATAATATCACCTAAGGGTGTTAACTCGATCTAAATAATGTGGGAGGCATTTATTCATATTTAAACAACCTTGGCTAATATCATTATTTGCCTATTACGTATCAAACCAAGATGATCTTCCTTTCTCCCAAATGAAGGTCACCTTTCCCTCCCTTGTAGAATTGTACAAGTTTTAGAGGTGGAAGCGACCTTAGGTTGTGTGACTTGCTCTCTGTCACCCAAACCTAACCCGTATTTGTCAACACCTCAAACTAGGTCTCTTTGCACCACCCTAGCTTTCAACATCCTATTCCTTCAACCTGTTTTCTGACGCAGTTATTTGTTGGGGTTGTAATTGGCAATTAAGAGTGTTTACATTCATTAGTTAGGAAGCTCACTGTTGATTTCTCAACTATAAATTGAAAATGAAACACAAGTAGCAACAAATTATAAGGGGCAAACTGTTCAATGGAGCTATAGCTGGAATTAGACCTGGAATTTGTCCTTTTTGTGCTGACATAATCGAATGCTGCCGGGGTCTCCTAGTGGGCTACTCCTGTGTACTGTTGTGGGGCATCCAACTGATTAGGATGTTGTTTTCTCCATATATTACCCCTCTCCTCTCATCCTCTCATTTCCACCAATCATCAAAGTAGTAAGCACTTGGTGTAATGCATCTCCCCCACTTCTGAGCCCCCTTGCCCATTCTACCATTTCCCATATCCCTCCTTCCTGTTTCACATGTGCCAGTGCCTTCAGTGACTCATAGTATTTCTCATTTTTAGATCAATTTGGTGCTTCATGTTACCTCGTATCAGGCATAGCTCTTCCACGTGGATATATAGGATTGTGTTTTCTATGTATAGGTTAAATGCAAACGTAAATTGATAAGCTTGACATGTGCATGGAAGAAAGAGTGATTTCTGGTTGTAGATATGTTTCCCTTACCAAAGGTATTACCACTTCTGTGTATTGTGACCTAGAAACCAGTAGCCTTTCAGCAATGGAGTTCCTGGTTCTCTTGGGGAACTGGGATGTTGGAGGAAATCCTTGCTAAAGATACCAAGAAGGCCTGTAGTCCAGAATGATTTGTGACTCACTTTCTACTAATTCGAGATTGATTTCGGTTAAAAGCGCCTAAATACAGATACCCTGAGGGAAGAGTTAGGTATATCAGACATCCACATTTTAAAGTGCGAATAACTTCTAATTAGATAGTCTCATTACTGTTTTCTTAACATCTTACTTTCTCTACTTGAGTTCTGTGTGGTGGTCTTGGGGTGGGCTGCAGAGCACTAAAACAGTCGCTTTCAAACATTTTTGACTGGGACCCATGGTAGGGAATATGTTTTACATCATGACCCGGTGCACATACAGGTGTATATATGCGTTCAAACAAAAGTTTCAGGAAACGTTACTTATCCTTACTATAGGCAGTGTGTTTAGCTATTTTCTATTTTATTTTGTAGTGTTGTTTATAACCCACTAAATTAATTTCGTGACCCATTAATGGGTTACAACAAGTAGTTTGAAAAATCTGCGTTAGAGGCCATAATTTCTAATATTCACTGCTTCGAGGAAAGGGTAAGCTTCTGAGGACTGCTGCATTGGAGTATTTGGAACAGCCAGAAGACTCTGTTAAAGGCTTGTGTGTATGTCTGTCTTGTGTATCACTGCAAGGAGTTTGGTGGAAGATGGATTTTGCTATGAGCCCTGGTGCTGGCAAATGCTACTGGAAAACATCTCCCTGTCAACCACTTGGGTCTCGTCACTCAGTGTAATTAACAACATGAATTTTTCCAAATTAATTCAATAAAATGTACCAGCTGTGGGTGAAGCACTATGCTTGACCCTGCACAGGCAAGAGCAATGGGGCAGTGTGAGTAACAGAGCCGTGTACTCAAAGAGATTATGGTCTGTTAGTGGGTAGGGAATAGGCATGAGATAAGTACCCTAATAACCACAATAAAAGGCAGAAATGTAAGTGCCATAGAGAATTACAAAGCTTTATGAGATTTAAATTTTAGAACTTTAATGAATTTTGAAAGTTGAGTGAGGTTTCAACTGAGATGTTAAGACAAAAAGAATAGCACGACCAAAGGCCCTGAGGTAGGAATGCGTGGTAACACATTCAAGGAACAGTAAGTAGTCCAGTTTGACTAAAACAGAACTTAATAGAGAAGTGGTGGGAGGGAAGACCGAAAAGGTGAGTTCTGAAGCCTTGAAAGCCAAGGTAAAGAGTTTGTACTTGATTAAGTTGGTGATGGGGAGCCATTGGAGATATTTGGATGCAGACTAATGTGACTGGAAGTGCATTAGGAAGATGCTACAGCGTTGTGTGATTGAAGTAGACATAGACAAGAGGCAGGGAGACTCATGAGAAGGAACAATGATCCAAACAATTATAATGACTTGGAGACAAGGTGGTTGCACTGAGGGGGAAAGTAGGGATCTCATGGCGGGTATTTTAGGAATGTAGAATCTTTTGAAAGGTAGATTCTGTAAACGCTTTCCTCTATTCAGCTGCTCATGCCAGAAACCTAAGAGTCAGCCTTGTCATCTCTCTTTCGCTCTCTCGCCACATCCTAGTCACCAAGTCCTATCAATACTGCCTCCACGTTGTGTCTCAAATACATCCACTTTTCATCCCCACAGCTGCTGACCATCCGTCACCAGAAGCGCCCAAGGAGCCTCTTGCCTGGTCTCTAATTCTGCCCTCACTCCCTCCAGTCCCTTCTCCAGAGCAGCCAGACTGGTTGGGTCCTGTGCCTCTGCTGCTCAGAACCCTTCAGGGCTTCCATCCGTGGCCCCAAAGCCCCTGCCTGCTGCCCCAGCCTTATCTCAAGCAACCTCACAACCCTTCAGCCGCAGGGCCTTCTTCCAGTTCCTCAGAAAAGACACTAAGCCCTTTCCTACCTCGGAGCCTTTGTCCCTGCTGATGTCACTGCCTAGAATGTTCTTCACTCAATACTCACCCGGCAGACTCCTGTTCCTCTTTCAGGTCTCAGTTCAGATTGTCCTCGGTTCAGATTCCTCTGAGAGTTCTTTCCTGACTCTCTTCTTAAATTATGTCCTCTGTCGTACTTCTCATGCTGACTGAAATTTCCTTCCAAGTGGATGTTCCAATTTGAATTAGGTATTTGTAACTGAGGGCAGAAACCGTGAGTTTTGTTCACCGCAGTATACCCAGAGTTTAACACAGTACCTGGCTTTTGGAAAAGGCTCAATATGTATTTGTTGAATAAGTGACTGTATGAATGAATGACTTGGCAACTGATTAAATGGAAGGTAAGTTGTTTTATAAAAAAGGCCCAGTCCTTCTGCCTGGGTAGCTGGAAAGATGATGATAGCTCTCACAAATGCAGAGGTCAAGAGGAGGGTCAGATGCTGTTCTGTGCCCCAGGGAATGGTCTGGTTTGGGGTTTGCTTTAGGTTCCCAGGGCACTTTCAGGTGTCTTGAAAGTTGTGAAGCCTAGTCAGGAGCTCAGGAAAGAAGTTAGGCTAAAGACACAGTTTTAGCAGTCAATGTTGGTATCGTGATTGAATCAGGGAGGGAATGAAATGCCACAGAAAAGATTATACAGAGAGAAAAGAATCTAGTTCACGTTGATTATGTTAGCGTTGCCACCCCTTGTTGAGAATAATAGCTGGCGTTTGTTGAGGATTTGCGACATACTAGACATTGTCCTAAATGCTGAACAGGCAATCCCTCACCTGAACCTGCCAGTAACCCATAAAATAATTATAGGACTGTATCACTCTTGTGCAGATAGGAAACTGGATTCTACAAACATTTAGTAACTTGCGTACGGTCACACTTGTTCCTACCCAACTCTAGAGTTTTTGCTCTTTACCACACTGGGGTTGGGAGGAGCTTGTGGGGGTGGAAAAGATAATTGTCCTGTGTCCTTTTCTCTCTTCATTCTGCGTGGTTAAACCAGGATGTAATCAGCATATGAGATTCCTCTCAGCGTCCAAAGCTGGAGCTGGCCAAGTGAAGCAGATGGCCACCCTGCTTAGTATGAGTGTTCTCCAGTCTTGGCTGCGACTGTGGCTTGGCCGTTAGATTGATCAAAAATTGCTCTTGAGGGTAAGGACTCATTCCTGAGAGGTTCAGAATTAGCATCATAAGGTTAGAAACCTTTAAAATCAAAGGAGACCCTACAGTTTAGTTCCCTTTGGACCAAAGTCAGGTCTCGCCCTTCAGAACTAAATCCATTATTCACTGCAAAAAGTTTTCTTCAATAGCATTGAAATTACAATATAAAGAGACCAAACCTAAGCTAGGTGGAAATTAAACAGCATTAACTAAACAAGTGGGACTTCTGACCATAATACAAAGCAGGGTTCAAAAATTCTACTCCTATAAAATAAGGGAGTTATCCTAAATGACTTTGAAGGCCTCTTCCAATTCTTTTTTTTTTTTTTTAAAGATTTTACTTTTTTCCTTTTTCTCCCCAAAGCCCCCCGGTACATAGTTGTATATTCTTCATTGTGGGTCCTTCTAGTTGTGGCACGTGGGACGCTGCCTCAGCGTGGCTTGATGAGCAGTGCCATGTCCGCGCCCAGGATTCGAACCAACAAAACACTGGGCCGCCTGCAGCGGAGCGCGCGAACTTAACCACTCGGCCACGGGGCCAGCTCTGGCCTTTTCCAGTTCTAAAAGTCTAGGTATATTCTACATTTTTAGACTTTATCTTTAATTAATAGCCACAAATTTCATCATTATCTAAAGCTTCCTGTTTGGGTATTTCTTTTAAATATATTTTTTCAACTGCTTTTTATCTACATTCTAATATCTTACATTGCACAAAACTTCATGTTTTGAATGCCGGTATAACTTTAATGTCAAATAGAATCATTTCTTTGCAGAGGCATGTGTAAATTAGGGCCTGTGAGATTATAAGTACAAGCTAACTTAACAAAAATAATTACACATCCACTGACATTAAATCTGTCTGGGCAGCCGTGGGAACCCACTAGAGGTGTCCAGCCCAGCAGCCTTTTAAAAATGGGGTTGGGTCTTCAAAAAGGGAATGGCATTTCAGCTGGACTTTAAAGGGTGTGGAAGGTCCTAGTCAGGTAGAGATGAACCGGGAGGTTTTCAGCTGCAAAGAATCATGAGCATAGATGTGGAGATCAGGAAAAGTGAGAAAAATCTGAGGAACAGCAGGTAGTTTGGTTTGGCTCAAACAACAGAGGATCCATGAAGGCACAGCTGAGAAAAACCTGACAGTCCTTTCAGGTGGTGGGGGTGGGACGTGCATCGTCTGTAGAGACCTGCAGGCCCAGCTGGAAATTCTGGATTAAACATGTACTAGCTGTGTCACCATAGACTAATTACTAAACGTCAGCCATCCGTTTCTTCATGTTCGCAAAGGCCAGTTTTACTAGCAAAGTGAGGTTGAGGGTTAAGCAGTTTATCTGATAAATAATTCTTCTATGATAAATGATATAATAGGATATTGTGATATGATAGATAATTTTATCTGATAAAAATATTTAATTCATAATAAGCAGCATTATTTTGAAAGAGAATGGCAGAATTCACATGAATTTTTAAAAATAATATAATCAAAGAAATTTCTTATTTCTAGAGAACTGCTTAGGCATAGCCTTTGTGCAGATGCGTTCATTCTCCTCTGCTGGAAAAGTTTGAGAAGCTGTGCTCGTTGGGATGCTGTGTGGAGTAAATGAGATAAATTGTGCAAACACTTGACCGCGCCTGACCCACAGTAGTTGTAAATAATTGTTCTCTCCCTTCCCTCAATAAATATTCATCGCCTTCCTTTCCAAGGAGACTCGAAGTGTGGTCTTGGGACCTGCAGGGTCAGCATCTACTAGGAACTTGTTAGAAATGCAGATTCGCAGGTCTGCACCAGTCCTACTGAATGAGAAATTCTGAGGGTGGCACCCAGCAATGTTTTAACAAGCCCCCCAGGCTATACTGATGACCCTGAGGTTTGAGGGTCGCTGGTGTAGTATATTTCTTCGCATGCCTGTTCTGTAATACTTGGTGTCCTGATAGCACCTTAAACTTTCTGAAATGTCAGTGTATCCTTTGATCTTTGGAATAAACAAATGCTCTCCATTTCTTTATGGTTTCGTTTTCCTCATTTGCTAACATCTCTTGTTATTCTTCAAATACTATTCTTATTACTGAATTATGTTACTAATATCATTATCATAATGATATTATTACACCATTATCACCTTTATTATCATAACTGTCATCATTACCTACACCATCTGTCGCACACTTTTGATGAGAAGGTTAAATATGGAGGCATCGGTTTCATAAGGTTGTTGGGCTAATAGTTCCATCTTTCCTTTTCTGTCTTACATCAGCCACCTGGAGCAATATGGAGTCCTCCTAATTGATCTCCTCGCATTTCTTAATATAATTAATAGATTGTGACTTGTAGCTTTAACAAAAATTAGGCACCCTAGTTGCAGCTGCCAGGAGAAGCTGTTCTAAACACACTGTCCTTCTCAAGCATACAGGTTTTTGCGGGGGGTGCTGGGAGGGTAGTTGGGGTGCACGTATGTGTTTTGACTTTTCCCAGCAGTTGCTGAAGTCAAGGGCCAGGAGATTAGGGCCCGCTGCAGTTCTCTTGGTGAAGCAACAGTAGCTTCCTAGAGACCTTCAAAGCCTGTCTGTAATTTGCGTAGCCTGAAAGATGTTGTATGCATCTTTATTTCTTCCTATTTTCAAAACAAGAAGGGGGGGGGTGGGCAAGTAAGACACTAAAAATAAGGAGAAGTAATTTCCGGATAAGAATTTCCTTTTGGCTTAAAATGTACTGGTTTTTAAACCTTAAGTTCCTCCCTATTCAAGCAGTGGCTTTGAAGATAAGTGAGATTGATGAAACTCTGGACACCTTGAATGAAGGATTCTGAAAACCAAATGTCCCAGAATTGTTGGTTAGAGGCTTCTGATAGAAATGTCACTGCATTGTAACTGCAGGGACAGTTTGTCAGAAAGTGGGTAGATCAGGCCAAAAATGATCAGATCTAGGTTATGTTTTTGACTCACATGATGTCTTCAAGTAGACTATTTAAATGCCCCACTGTTACCATTGGCTGTTTAAATTAAAAATAAAAAGCTTTTGTCAAAGATGCTTTTTAGTACCAAGTATTCATGTTGCTATGGCGTTTTCGTAAGAAAAGCATACATGGTCATATGCGCTACAAAAATTGTAAATGGTGAGATAGTACTTTTGCAGTGAATTAAGAACTCACTATTAAAAAAAATAGAGGATTCATGTGCATGTATTGTATGCAAATCTGAGGAAGAGATGAGATCTCAGGTGGTCAAAGTTCTGATCCTTTTATATTTGTATATGCTATAATGAAAAGTGGAATCCATGTAGACTTGGTAAGTGGCCTGTAACTCTTGAGGTTTCTAATTTCTGCTGTGATAGCAAGTCTAAACTCAGATAGACTTGGACACCACTCTGGATTACTGTCCATAAATATAAAACTTCTGTTTGCAAGCCAGCAAGCGGAGATCAACTGGAACAATGCCCTTTCAGGCTCCTATGGCATATACCTCAGACAAAAGTGGAAAAGATTGGTTACGGTTGGAGTACACATATACTGGGGCCCTGACTAAAACTATTGAACCAAAGGCTACTAGAAATCCTCATTCTTTGGCTAAACAATAATCTGACTCCACTTTTCAATTCTTCTTTGGCTCTTCCAAAAGAATAAGAAGCAAAAGCAAAATATGAAATCTCCTAGATAGTGTTCATTTATATTATTCATGCTAACAGCCTAGCAGAGTAATTATGAGGACCCAGGTCATCATTTCACCAGAAGTTCCAAATATCTTCAAGTCTTACCATCTTGTTTGACATTTTGAAAATATGTATATTTTTTATTATATTTCAAAATATGTAATTTATTAATATTTTTAAAAATTCTCCCCAAATCTTCAAGTAATATTGAGATGCTGTTATAAAAAGAAGTAGATAGTTTCTAGCTTTGATAGTGAGGGATAAATTGGACTTCATCGAAATTAAAAACTTGTGCATCAAAGGACACTTTCAAGAAAGTAAAAAGATAAACCACAGATTGAGAAAATATTTGTAAATCATATATCTGATAAAAGTCTAGTAGCTGGAATATATCAAGAAGTCTTATAACTCAACAATAAAAAGAGAAATAACCCAATTAAAAAATGGTCAAAGGATATGAATAGACAGTTGTCTAAAGAAGACATACTAATGGCCAATAAGCGCGTGGAAAGGTGCTCAACATCATTAGTCATTAGGGAAATGCAAACCAAAACCATGTGACATACCTCTTCACACCCACTAGGAGAGCTATAATCTGAAAAAAACAATAGAGAAAACAAGTGTTGGTGGGAATGTGGAGAAACCGGAACCCTCCTGCATTGCTAGCGGGGATGTAAAATGGTGCGGATGTAAAATGGTGCGGCCACTGTGGAAGACAATTTGGCTAAACAGTTACCGTATGACCCAGCGATTCCACTCCCAGTTATCTACCCAAAAGAATTGAAAGAATATGTTCACACAAAAATTTGCACCCAGATGTTCATAGCATTATTATAATAGCCAAAAACTACAAACAACCCAGTTGTCTGCCAACTGATGAATGAATTAAGCAAGATGTTATATACACACAATGGAATATTTTGTTGTTGTTAGTGCCGTTGAGTAGATTCCGACTCCCAGTGCCCTGCGGACAGCAGAGCGGAACCCTGCCTGGTCTCTGTGCACCATCCTCTCACCTTCTGGCGCTCCATCAGACAGTGCTCCGCTGCTGTTCACAGGATTTTCATGGCCACTTGTTTCGGAAGTGGGTGGTCAGGTCCTTCTTCCTAGTCTGTCTAGTCTGAAAACTCCGCTGAAACCTGTCCACCATGGGTGACTCTCCTGGTATTTAAAATACTGGTGGCATAGCTTTCAGCATCACTGCAACATGCAGCTGCCCCAAATGACAGCCAGCAGACAGTGGTGTGGTTCCCTGACTGCGACACAAAGCTTCGTAACCACTAAACTACCAGGGCTGGCTCATGAAGTATTATTCAACTGTAAAAAAGAATGAAGCACTGATACCTGCTGCAATGTGGATGAACTTTGGAGATAGGATGCCAAGTGGAAGAAGCCAGACACAAAGGCCACATACTGTGTGATTCCATTGCTATGAAATGCCCAGAATATGCAAATCCATAAAGACAGAAAGTAGGTTGGTGATTGTCAGGGCAGGAGAGGAGGATTGAATTGGGAGTGACTGCTAAGAGGTATGGGGTTTCTTGTTGGGGCATTAGATAGTGGGGATGGTTGCACAACATTATGAATATACAAAATTCAATGAATTGTGCACTTAAAAAAAGAATAAAGAGGGGCCAGCCCAATGGCATAGTGGTTAAGTTTGTGCGCTCCGCTTCAGTGGCCCAGGGTTTGCCGGTTTGGATCCCTGGTGCAGACCTGCACACCACTCATCAAACCATGCTGTGGTGGCATCCCACATACAAAATAGAGAAAGGTTGGCAACAGATGTTAGCTCAGGGCCAATCTTCCTCACCAAAAAAAAAGAAGAAAGAGAGATTATATGTGATCACAGACCTAGAGAGAGAGAAAATCCAACATACAATTACACCTATTCAGATTCATAAGGACAGTTAGGGGGCGTGATGCTGTTATCTTTTCTCCTGTTAGAATCTTAGCTGGGTAAGAAAGAGTTTGTTGTTTCATTTGCTGAAATACCCGTGGAGAAAAAGAAATCTCACCTATATTGTTTATATTTACCAAGATTAGATTTGGCAGTTCTCAACACGAGAGAGATTATCATGACAAGTGTTTGGGAGGGTTGGAGAAAGAGCAGCTAATTAGCCACTCACAGTGTGACAGGCCAACCCTAGGCCAGATCAAGTCACAAAAGGAGCAAAAACCTGTTTCTCCACTGAAAACCAGCTGCATAAGTAAAACGGGAGAAAACCGAGATTACCACACACTAATTAGATATTTTTAAAAGAGAATCATAAAGTGTGCAATCCAAAAAGCATTAAGAAATAGGCGATAAAACATGTCAGGTCTGTAAATCAGAAAGAAGAGGAGGAAGCAGTAACAGAAAGGGCATGAAAGAAAGCAGCAGAGGCCGGGCAGACAAGTCAGAGGCCAGGGGAGTGGAGTGGGGATGGACCAGATTCCAAACGACAGACATTCTTTTCCTTCTTCTCCCCAAAGCCCCCCAGTACATGGTTGTGTATGCTATTGCAGGTCCTTCTAGTTGTGGCATGCGGAATGGCACCTCAGCATGGCTTGATGAGCACTGCCGTGTCTGCGCCCAGGATTCGAACCAGTGAAACCCTGGGCCGCCGAAGCGGAGCGTGTGAACTTAACTGCTCGGCCACGGGGCTGGCCCCGAAACGAGATTCTTGTCTCCTGAGTCCAGGGATATTCTGATTGATAAGATCATCTGCCTGGAAGTTGCCACCATGTGGTTTACTAACTTATAGAGAATTAAAATATAATAAAATGCACTGAATACAGGCAATAAGGGTGTCATTTTATCTTTTCTGGTAAAGGCATTTCAGTGTCTTAAAGCACCTCAAAGTCCGTCCAAACATCTGTTGTCCCTGTTCCACTAAAATGAAGAAATGCCAGTCAATAGCCTCTTTTAGCTTTAACATTCTTTCAATCTATAAATTTTTGTAAAATAGTTTTTAGGAAAAAAATTAAAGTAACGAAATAACTATGTGACCATTTGAACAAACTATACCAGTATCAAAAAATACTATAATCCTGATGTTCAAACATAAGGATAATGTTCTTGACATCCCTTTTGCCATCTGATCTGACTTGAAATACTCCTGAGGGCTTGCCACTGATGGGTGACTAACTTTTTCCTGGGCCAAGAGGCTCGTGAGAACCTGAGTGTCTAGTTCCTGTGGCGTGACAAAAAGAGGGTTGGTGACATCAGAGTCAGTCTTTGGTTGTATCAAACTTTTCGGCTTTTGCAGTTTTCCCAGCCAGCCGGCATGTGTGTGTATCAGTCACTCGCACTAAGCTTGGGAAGGCCTTGCTTCCTATGAGCACTGGTGAAACGGAGCAATGAAAGAGTTACTATGGTAGGACTTTGGGGCAGTTCAGGTTTAGGTTGTTTGGTTGGGTTAAGTGACTAAAAGACTAGTATTTCTTAACCTTTGTAACAGCCCTCCTTTCTCTTTCTTTCTCACAAGTGAGACCCACGCACTGGTTTACCTTTAAAATGTCCGCTCTATTCTTTTATTCCCAGGACGTTTTGATCACTTGTCCCGGTTTCCCTGAATCCTATACCACAGTTGTCAAAATATTTAAGAGATCCAGCTGGAGGTAACTCTCAGAAATCAACTGCTGTATTCTTATTGCCGGATGAGGGTAAGGACATGAGTCCCCAAGAATTAGATTAGCAAAGAAAGTACAAGAGAGCACCTCTATTTAGCATTAAAATACGTTTTTAAATGTCTTCAGGTAGGGAGATGAGCAGACATAAACACGGTTGTGCACGTGTCTGTGAAAAGGTGCTGAGACAGGTTGTTATTGAGAAACTGAGGCATGATACAGCTGTAGCTTTAAAAGCACACAGCTGCTTGTTGTGCTTCACTCACCGATCACTGCCAGGGCCACTGCATGTGGCCAAAGCAGCAGAGTGAAAATCAGGTGATAGAGGTTCTAATTTGAGCTGAGCTCTACTAACCTTGGGAGTTCGGGTTATCCCCTTGGACATTAGTTTCTTATCTATCTAATGAAAAGTTTAGAGTCAGGCATTTCTAAGGTTTCTTCAGTTCTAAGAATGTGAATATCCTAGGAGTAACCACTGAGCATATGACTCAGTGGAGCTATTCAGGATTTTTGGTGTGTGGAAGGTATTTTGGCCCCTTGCCCTTACTATCCGCAAAGCTTAATCTGGTGAACAGAAACAAAAGACCAGTTCTGAACAAATTCCAAAGGTGGGCTTCATCCCCACCTAAATGTCCTTAACCTGCGAGTGCCCTTCCAGCTGATGGTGATTGGTAACCCGGTTCTAAGCCTGAAGTGCCTCAGCAGCTACCTCTCGCTCAGACAGACGGCGTCAAGCAGGGCTTAGCTCTCTCTCCTTTCTATTTTCTTTCTTTCCTCTGTATAGTTCTTTAGCACAAGGAATTTCCACTTTGGTGAAAGAATAGAAAAAAAAACTGATGGCAGATCTTCAAAGTAAAAATGATAAAATTATCATTTGAAAATATTTGCTAAAAATAAGCTACAAATAAGCCGGTGTTCAAAAGCAGTGCTATTTTATATTCTATTCTGTGATGCTTGGGAAAATTTAACTGAAATTTGATCAAAAGAGCAGGTAGCTATTTGATAGATCTTGAATGTGTCCTTCCAATATTGCCCAAAGCAAAATACCCATTACCTATGGTAACATTCCATAATCCAGAAAAGTTATAATATCCAGATGAGATAAGGATGAAATGGGTTTTTCCAACATCTCTTTAAACTAGAAATCCCAGAGTTGCCGTGATCCTGTCAGTACAATCCCTAAGAGCAGTGACACACACAGGCTTTTTTTGAGGTTCTCTGTCCCCCATCCCTTTATCTCCAACTATAAGCTTGAATTTTGAGTTTGAGATGAGTTTCAGTCACTTTGCTCTAAGGAGCCCGTTGGCCATCTAAACCAGATCGTCTCGCAAAAGGTGAAGGTGAGGTTTAGGAAGGCGGCCTGGGCTATGGGTCTGCTACCACGTTGCTGAAGGGTAAGAAAGAAATGCGTAGACAAGAAATAGAGACGCTGGGTTAGACCATGGTTCTAGGAGATTGACTGCAAAAGGAATAAGTAAAATTGAGCAGGAGCTAAAAGCAGCAGCCAAAGGCTGGGGTGGGTGGGGAGTGCTGGAGGGTACCGCTGAGAGCCTGGGTGCCTTCGGAGGTGGAGGGGATAATGTGCCGAGTGGCTGAGTGGTGGATGCAGAGGTGAGAGCCATCAGTTAGAATCGGCTTCATCACTTCCTAGCTAATGAGCACAGGCAGGTCAGAGAACTGCTTGGATTTGTTTGCTTATTTGTAAAATGAAGCAATAACCTTTATTATTTACCTTGCCCAGTTGTTAGGAGGATTTAGTGGGATAATATATGTAAAGTGCTTCATTCAATGCATGACACGTGTGAGTGCTCAGTACCGTTCAGTTGCCGTTATTGATGATAATAGTAATGGTTGTTGTTAATGAGAAGAAAAGAATAAGGGAACCAGCAAGAAAGATCATCGAGGAAGTTCCCGAGGAAGACTGGTGTGGGTGGAACTCAGAGGACTGGGACCAAAGGGCAGGAGGAGCTGTTTAAAGAGAAGGGAGGGGGGCTGGCCCCGTGGCCGAGTGGTTAAGTTCGCGCGCTCCGCTGCAGGCGGCCCAGTGTTTCGTTGGTTCGAATCCTGGGCGCGGACATGGCACTGCTCATCAAACCACGCTGAGGCAGCGTCCCACGTGCCACAACTAGAAGGACCCACAACGAAGAATATACAACTATGTACTGGGGGGCTTGGGAAGAAAAAGGAAAAATAAAAAAAAAATCTTTAAAAAAAAAAAGAGAGAAGGGAGGGACGTCTTCCTCTCAATCTGGAGAAGAGGACAGAAACATGGATTTCAAGCAGCACTTCTTAAGTTTCCTCATGGACAGCTCCCTAAAGGCCGTGGTGGAAGACTGAACAAGTCTGCACTCTCACGGGCTTGGGGGATTTGGCATAAAACGGCTGTTGAAAGATAGAAATGTCGTCGAAGTCTCGTGTTGTGTCTTTAAAGTACAGGTCAACTTTGCATTCCATTTTGTATAATTTATTTTTTATAAGTTACTTACCAGTTAACTTACTTGAAAATTTTTCCTGCAGAACTTCTAGGAAAGCAGATGTGCCACGTCTCTCTTGCAGCTTCCATCAGTTGCCCCAGTTTGAGCCGAAACCCTGATTTACCTCCTTGTTTTTCTGTTTTATCTCAGTTTCGTTTGCTTGCACTCCCTTAAACACAGGCCTTTTCCAAGACTCAGCACTTGGCCTGCCCTCCGTTTGTGGCCTGTCCTTGTGAGAGTTTATCTTTCTCCCTGGCTTCAGCTGTCAGCAGCAGCCAACACCGCCAGAGCCAGCCCTCCTCCATCTTTGTGTTGCTGTCAGTGCTACCACCCTCTTTCTAACCTGTGAGACACGGAAACTTGAGGTCAGTGGTCCTCCCATCGGGGTCCATGTACCCTATGGGTACACAGAGACTTTTCAGGAGAGACATGGGCATGGGTAAGGGAATCAGTTTCCAGATTTTCTTCTTCCATGTGTACTCTTCTAAAATCATTATGCTTGAGACTGTCTCCTCTGAAGGTTCTCCTTCCCCAGTTCTCTTGCAGTCACCTCCACCATCTGAAAAAGAAAAAAGGCGTGGTGCGTTGGCCCAGGGGCTAAAAATTTCACAAGACACCGCAAAAGTAAAGCAAAGAGGTGCAGCACCTTGTTTTATCCAGGCAACAAGCTCACAGCAACCCTTTGCCTTGCCTATCCATCTTCAAAGGAGAATTCAGAAATAAGGTGGTTGTCATGAGGGAGAAGTATTAACATGTTTATTTGAAGTGAAAACTGAAGTTAGATTTCTTTTGACAGAATGTAACTGATCAAGCTGACTGGTTTGTCATTTGATTACATGGCAGACATGTTCCATATGTACTTTAAGGACATCTTCAGTAGACATTTTAAAAAACACAGGGGCCAGCCCCGTGGCTGAGTGGTTAAGTTTGCACGCTCTACTTCAGCGGCCCAGGGTTTCACCAGTTCGGATCCTGGGCGTGGACATGGCACTGCTCATCAGGCCACACTGAGGGCAGGGGCATCCCACATGCCACAACCAGAGGCACTTACAACCAGAATATACAACTATGTACTGGGGGTGGTTTGGGGAGAAGAAGAAAAATAATAATAATAATAAAAGTAAAAAATAAAAAAACATCATTTGCTATTGTTTAAAGTTATAAATGTTAGATGGCAACTTAAAAATGTGAGACGGGATATATAGTTTTTCAGAGTTCTTTTAGGGGCTATTCCAGCAAAAAAGTTCGAAGACTGTTGCAGTGGCTTAACCATCTTTAATTTGTCCTTTTCTGTCACCCCCCACATCCAGTCAGTCATACGGATTTTCTTCCTCTTGTATCAATTTCAGACTCTGCCTGGTTCTCCAAACCTTCCCGTCCATTTTTGTTGTACTGTTTTTCCCCTCTCGTAGTTAGCCTCGTCTCTTGAAGTGACGATTCCATGCTCTTTCCTTCCTCTCTGTCTTTACTACATTATTCTCCTCCCTCGGAATGCCCTTTCCTTATATGCTCTGTTCATCCTGACTACTCAGTCATTGTTGGTTTCTCTCTTCTCTAACCTCTACAGCATTGGCTATTCCATGCAGTTAGCACTCACAGAACATCATTTGATGTTTCTTTTCTTTCTGTCTAAAAAGTTCCTTAAGAGTTAAAAAGCGTCTCTTACAATTCTGCCATATCCCCCTTTGCCTAATGCGATGCTGGCCACATAATGGATGCTTAATAAATATTTTATTGTCTGCTTAGAGTCCAGAGTATTCGTTCTCTCATTCTTTCAACCATTCAACAAATATTTTGGAGACCTTTTTTGTACCAGGTACTGTACTAGGCACTGGAGTACAGCAGGAAAAAAAACAGACAAAAATCCCTGCTTTCAAAGACTGATAAGTATGTGAAATAGATAGTAAGTGAAAGAGCAATAAGTGCTGAGGGGAAAATAGGAAAATAAAGCAGGAAAGAAGAACAGGAAGTGCATATTGGTGGCAGGTGAGGGCCAGGGGAGTGTGTGCAGTTTTAGATAGGAGGGTCAAGGAAGGCCTCACTGGTGAGGTGATATTTTAGACCTGAAGTGCAGGGGACTTGAGCTTATCTGTGGAAAGAGCATTCCAGACAAGGAGCCTCTTAATGTGAAGCCTCTAAGTCTGGACCTGCCTGACCTTCCAGGAAGGGAGAGCTTTGTGGCTGGGGCAGAATGGTGGACACCAAGAGTAGGAAGTGAGTCAGAGGAAGGTGGGACTGGGGGAGGGGCGAAGGGGTGGTATAGGTTCTGGTTGGACTTTGGCTTTTGCTGAGTGAGACTGGAGGCCTTCCAAGGGTTTTGAGCAGAGGAGTGAGCTTGCTGGACTTAGGTTATAATAAAATCCCTCTGGCTGCTGTCTTAAGGATAGACTGAAGTGGGGCAAGAGCAGAAGCAGGGAGATTAGTCAGGAGGCGACTATAATAATACAGACCAGAGATGGTGCTGACTTGAACCACAGGAAGAAGTGGTCAGATTCTGGGTATGTTTACAACAGACAGGATTTGCTGACTGATTGGGTTGACAGTGGAGGGAAGGGAGGTCAAGAGTGATTGCAAGGTTGCAGGGTTTCAGTCCAAGTGAGTGGAAGGGGAAGTTGCTGTTTGCTGAAATGAGAAGGCTAAGGGAGGAGCAGGGTTAGTGAGGGAGTTCAGCTTGGGACCTGTTAATTTGAGGCGTGCACCTATTCAAGGTGTCAAGTAGGCTATTCAAGGTGGAGTTCAGGGGAGAGGTCTAGGCTAGAGATGAACATTTGGGAGACCTCAGCAGACAGGTGGTATTCAGAGCCGTGTGGCTGGATGAGCTCGCTGGGCACTGCACTGTTCAAGCAGAGGTGAAGCAGACTCACATTTATCGAGCATCTAAGATGTACCAGGCTTAATGCACAAACGCTAGACTGGATACTCATTTTACTGATGAAACTGAGGACAAAAAAGGTTAACTAATTAACCAACCTGAGCTGACAGCTAGTAGTAGCAGAACCAAGATTCAAACCGAGACCTGTCTTAATGCCAAAGTCCAGTTTGTCTAACCATCCAGTGCCTTAATTCAGCAGTACGCTGCATTTCAGAAAAAGTGGCGAGCCATAGTCAGTACCCTTATATGATAAATATGCTGTTAATCTTCTTTTGAAATGCAGATGGAAGGGAAATCCATTAGTTATTTGCTTGTCACCCAGAATGAAGATTAGATTCCGAAACTCTGATATCCACTTGCTGCAGAATTTCTCAGCTAAGGCCTGCTCTACCTCCCTCTAACTTTATGTGAATGTGTGCGCGTATAATTTTATGACCACTTAGGATATTTTAGGCACTGTGCTAACTTCTTTATGTGCATTATGTCCTTTAGTCCTTACAACAACTCATTGAGGCAAGTACTATCCCCATTTTTCAGATGAGGAAACTGATGCTTAAGATCTAACAGCTATTAAGTGTCAATTACTGTTGGTCAATCAATCAAAAATAAAGTATACAGGGGACCAGCCTGGTGGCACAGCAGTTGGGTTTGCATGTTCCACTTCAGCAGCCCGGGGTTTGCCTGTTTGGATCCCGGGTGCACACATGGCACCATTTGGCAAGCCACGCTGTGGTAGGCGTCCCACATATAAAGTAGAGGAAGATGGGCATGGATGTTAGCTCAGGGCCAGGCTTCCTCAGCAAAAAGAAGAGGATTGGCGGTAGGTATTAGCTCAGGGCTAATATTCCTAAAAAAAAATTATTTAGTTTTTATATTAATTATATATAAATTATACAGGATAGTATGCTATGGGAGATCCAAAGACAAGGGAAGCCTTTAGGAAAAGAGGTTGTAAACATATGAAAATTTTAATACAAAACAAAAATGTAGGGGCTGGCCCCGTGGCCGAGTGGTTACGTTCGCGCGCTCCGCTGCAGGCGGCCCAGTGTTTCATTGGTTCGAATCCTGGGCGCGGACATGGCACTGCTCGTCAGACCACGCTGAGGCAGCGTCCCACATGCCACAACTAGAGGAACCCACAACGAAGAATACACAACTATGTACCGGGGGGCTTTGGGGAGAAAAAGGAAAAAATAAAATCTTTAAAAAAAAAAAAAAATGTAAAGAATAGCATATTGTAGCATACAATGATTTGCCAAATGAATCTTAGTCTTAAGCGCCATTCATTTAAGGCATGAGTGCATAACACACAGAGCCATGAGTTCATTGTGGTCTGAGGTAGACTTAGAGAAGGAGACACTTGAACTGGGCTTTCAAGAATGGCTAGGATTTCATATGGTAGAGAGGTGGTTGGAGAAGGTATTCCATGCAAAGAGATTGGCATGAGCTAAGGTCTAGAGACAAAAGACATAAGATATGTTTAGGCAAAAACTAGCTGATCAGTTTTAGCTGAAGCAGAGAAATAGAAGCTTTAACTAGAAATGTCCTTTAGAAGATAGACTTTGAATTTTAGGCTTAGGAATTTGGTAGTCTGTTGAGTAGTCAGTTGGGAGTCATTGATGGTTCCTGAGCAGGAGGTGAAGGAAGAGTTCTCTGGTGTAGGACTGCTGAGGTATGAGGCTGCAGGCAGAGAACAGGGAGGAGGGTATGGCAAGTCTTTAAGGGTGAGGTGCTTGGGGTCCTTAACTATAAACGTTGCACAGGAGAAAAAAGGAGGTGCTGGTGGTGGTGAGGGACACTGGAAAGGAGGAATCAGCAGGATTTGATGGCGCCATACAGGGAACCAAGGAGAGGGAGGAGGCGGAGACAACTTCAAGCTTTTGAATGTGTTCTGTAACCTGGACAAAGGTAACACATTATAACAATAATGTGTTGACATTAATAAACAAAAAAAGAAACCAAGAGAAGCCTGATTTAGGGGGAAAGTCATGTTTTAGTTATATAGAGATTGAGATGATATGAGATAGCAAACTAAAAGCATCCAGTCAGGAAGTAGGAAATGTGGAACTGAAGCTTGAGAAGCTAGGATTAAAGATGTGGATTTGTCTTGGGCATAAAGATCATATTAAGTTACAGAAGAGTAGATGGAGTTTTCAGAGAGGCAGTGTGGTGAGAATAGTAGAAGGCCAAGAGTGAATCCTGGAGGTCAGCCATATTTAGGAGCCACAAAAAAGCCTTCAGTGAAAGAGACAAAGGAAGATAGGTTGGTGCAATCCATTCAAATTGTAGTCGGCCACCCTTCACCAGTCAAAGTAAGCACAGAAAGTGAGAGTAAACATTTAGGAACTTTTGTAGCAATTTGACAGTGCCGCATCATCCAAACCCGTGACTTTATATTTATGAAAGTATTAATCCACAACAGATGGGAAATTTTAAAAATTGGTCTACACCATTGACTGAGAAGTGCTGGGTTAGAGGATAAAGGCCGAGAGATCTACTCGTAGGTGTATACCTAAGAGAATTGTTCATAGCAACCTTATTCATAAAACCCCAAAAGTGGAAACAACCCAGATGTCCATCAACTGGTGAATGGATAAACAAAATGTGGTATATCCATACAAAGGAATATTATTCAGCCAAAAAAAACAGAATGAAGTACAAGCACACCTCAAAAATATTGTGGGTTTGGTTCCAAACCACAGCAGTAAAGGGATTATCGTGATAAAGCGAGTCACAGAAATTTTTTGGTTTCCTAGTGCATATAAAAATTATGTATAAGTATGCAGTAGCATCATATCTTTTAAAAAATGTACATACCTTATTTTTAAAATGCTAACCATCATGTGAACCTTCAGTGAGTTGTAATCTTTTTGCTGGTGGAGGGTCTTGCTTTGATGCTGACGGCTGCTGACTGATCGGGGTGGCGGTTGCTGAAGGCTGGGGTGGCTGCGGCAATTTCTTAGAATAGGACAGCAATGAAGTTTGCTGCTTTGATTGATTCTTCCTTTCAGAAATAATTTCTCTGTAGCATGCAATGCTGGTTGATAGTATTTTACCTGTAGCAGAACTTTTTTCAAATTGGAGTCAGTTCTCTCAAACCCTCCCGCTGTTTTATCAACTATGTTTATGTCGTATTCTCAATCCTTTGTTGACAGTTCGACAGTCTTCACAGCATCTTGACCAGCAGTAGATTCCATCGCCAGAAACCACTTTCTTTGCTCATCCACAAGAAGCAACTCCTCTCATCTGTTAAAGTTTTATCAGGAGGTTGCACAATTCAGTCACATCTTCAGGCTTCACTTCTAATTCTAGTTCTCCTGCTGTTTCCATCACATCTGCAGTTTCTTCC